>NW_026999314.1:0-1482296 GCF_037126465.1 Ornithodoros turicata
TTCCCCTCCCTCCTCATCGATTGTTCTTGAAAACATGCATGTATGTGCACGCAGAACAACTGAAGAAGTGCATTTAATCACAAGAATTCCAGTGCTTCTTGCAAATAAATTGCGTAACCCAACCATTCCGTAGCCATGTCGCATCCCTTTATTCGTGGTTCCCCTCCCTCCTCATCGTTTCTTCTTGAAAACATGCATGTATCTGCACGCAGAACAACTGAAGAAGTGCATTTAATCACAAGAATTCCAGTGCTTCTTGCAAATAAATTGCGTAACCCAACCATTCCGTAGCCATGTCGCATCCCGTTATTCGTGGTTCCCCTCCCTCCTCATCGTTTCTCATTGAAAACATGCGTGTATCTGCATGCAAAACAACCGAAGAAGTGCGTTTAATCACAAGAATTCCAGTTCTTCTTGCAAATAAATTGCGTAACGCAACCATTCCGTAGCCATGTCGCATCCCTTTATTCGTGGTTCCCCTCCCTCCTCATCGTTTCTTCTTGAAAACATGCATGTATCTGCACGCAGAACAACTGAAGAAGTGCATTTAATCACAAGAATTCCAGTGCTTCTTGCAAATAAATTCGTAACCCAACCATTCCGTAGCCATGTCGCATCCCTTTATTCGTGGTTCCCCTCCCTCCTCATCGTTTCTTCTTGAAAACATGCATGTATCTGCACGCAGAACAACTGAAGAAGTGCATTTAATCACAAGAATTCCAGTGCTTCTTGCAAATAAATTGCGCAACCCAACCATTCCGTAGCCATGTCGCATCCCTTTATTCGTGGTTCCCCTCCTCCCTCCTCATCGTTTCTTCTTGAAAACATGCATGTATCTGCACGCAGAACAACTGAAGAAGTGCATTTAATCACAAGAATTCCAGTGCTTCTTGCAAATAAATTGCGTAACCCAACCATTCCGTAGCCATGTCGCAACCCTTTATTCGTGGTTTCCCTCCCTCCTCATCGTTTCTTCTTGAAAACATGCATGTATCTGCACGCAGAACAACTGAAGAAGTGCGTTTAATCACAAGAATTCCAGTGCTTCTTGCAAATAAATTGCGTAACCCAACCATTCCGTAGCCATGTCGCATCCCGTTATTCGTGGTTCCCCTCCCTCCTCATCGTTTCTCATTGAAAACATGCGTGTATATGCATGCAAAACAACCGAAGAAGTGCATTTAATCACAAGAATTCCAGTGCTTCTTGCAAATAAATTGCGTAACCCAACCATTCCGTAGCCATGTCGCATCCCTTTATTCGTGGTTCCCCTCCCTTCTCATCATTTCTTCTTGAAAACATGCATGTATCTGCACGCAGAAAACTGAAGAAGTGCATTTAATCACAAGAATTCCAGTGCTTCTTGCAAATAAATTGCGTAACCCAACCATTTCGTAGCCATGTCGCATCCCTTTATTGGTGGTTCCCCTCCCTCCTCATCGTTTCTTCTTGAAAACATGCATGTATCTGCGCGCAGAACAACTGAAGAAGTGCATTTAATCACAAGAATTCCAGTGTTTCTTGCAAATAAATTGCGTAACCCAACCATTCCGTAGCCATGTCGCATCCCTTTATTGGTGGTTCCCCTCCCTCCTCATCGTTTCTTCTTGAAAACATGCATGTATCTGCGCGCAGAACAACTGAAGAAGTGTATTTAATCACAAGAATTCCAGCGCTTCTTGCAAATAAATTGCGTAACCCAACCATTCCGTAGCCATGTCGCATCCCTTTATTCGTGGTTCCCCTCCTCCCTCCACATCGTTTCTTCTTCAAAAAACATGCATGTATCTGCGCGCAGAACAACTGAAGAAGTGAATTTAATCACAAGAATTCCAGTGCTTCTTGCAAATAAATTGCGTAACCCAACCATTCCGTAGCCATGTCGCATCCCTTTATTGGTGGTTCCCCTCCCTCCTCATCGTTTCTTCTTCAAAACATGCATGTATCTGTGTTGAAGATCGGCTCACTGGAGGAGGAAGACGGGGGGACGGGGAAGCTCGCGCTGAGTAATAAAGGGCATTCGATGTCTGTCTCTCAACCAGAACGGAGGCTAGTTCTTCTTACTCAACAATCTGCACGCAGAACAACTGAAGAAGTGCATTTAATCACAAGAATTCCAGTGCTTCTTGCAAATAAATTGCGTAACCCAACCATTCCGTAGCCATGTCGCATCCCGTTATTCGTGGTTCCCCTCCCTCCTCATCGTTTCTTCTTGAAAACATGCATGTATCTGCATGCAAAACAACCGAAGAAGTGCATTTAATCACAAGAATTCCAGTGCTTCTTGCAAATAAATTGCGTATCCCAACCATTCCGTAGCCATGTCGCATCCCGTTATTCGTGGTTCCCCTCCCTCCTCATCGTTTCTTCTTGAAAACATGCATGTATCTGCGCGCAGAACAACTGAAGAAGTGTATTTAATCACAAGAATTTCAGTGCTTCTTGCAAATAAATTGCGTAACCCAACCATTCCGTAGCCATGTCGCATCCCGTTATTCGTGGTTCCCCTCCCTCCTCATCGTTTCTTCTTGAAAACATGCATGTATCTGCGCGCAGAACAACTGAAGAAGTGTATTTAATCACAAGAATTCCAGTGCTTCTTGCAAATAAATTGCGTAACCCAACCATTCCGTAGCCATGTCGCATCCCGTTATTCGTGGTTCCCCTCCCTCCTCATCGTTTCTTCTTGAAAACATGCATGTATCTGCGCGCAGAACAACTGAAGAAGTGCATTTAATCACAAGAATTCCAGTGCTTCTTGCAAATAAATTGCGTAACCCAACCATTCCGTAGCCATGTCGCATCCCGTTATTCGTGGTTCCCCTCCCTCCTCATCGTTTCTTCTTGAAAACATGCATGTATCTGCGCGCAGAACAACTGAAGAAGTGTATTTAATCACAAGAATTCCAGTGCTTCTTGCAAATAAATTGCGTAACCCAACCATTCCGTAGCCATGTCGTGTTCCTTTATTCGTGGTTGCCCTCCCTCCTCATCGTTTCTTCTTGAAAACATGCATGTATCTGCACGCAGAACAACTGAAGAAGCGCATTTAATCACAAGAATTCCAGTGTTTCTTGCAAATAAATTGCGTAACCCAACCATTCCGTAGCCATGTCGCATCCCGTTATTCGTGGTTCCCCTCCCTCCTCATCGTTTCTCATTGAAAACATGCGTGTATCTGCATGCAAAACAACCGAAGAAGTGCATTTAATCACAAGAATTCCAGTGCTTCTTGCAAATAAATTGCGTAACCCAACCATTCCGTAGCCATGTCGCATCCCGTTATTCGTGGTTCCCCTCCCTCCTCATCGTTTCTCGTTGAAAACATGCGTTATCTGCATGCAAAGCAACCGAAGAAGTGCATGTAATCACAAGAATTCTAGTGCTTCTTGCAAATAAATTGCGTAACCCAACCATTCCGTAGCCATGTCGCATCCCTTTATTCGTGGTTCCCCTCCCTCCTCATCGTTTCTAATTGAAAATATGCGTGTATCTGCATGCAAAACAACCGAAGAAGTGCACGTAATCACAAGAATTCTAGTGCTTCTTGCAAATAAATTGCGTAACCCAACCATTCCGTAGCCATGTCGCATCCTTTTATTCGTGGTTCCCCTCCCTCCTCATCGTTTCTAATTGAAAACATGCGTGTATCTGCATGCAAAACAACCGAAGAAGTGCACGTAATCACAAGAATTCTAGTTCGTCTTGCAAATAAATTGCGTAACCCAACCATTCCGTAGCCATGTCGCATCCCTTTATTCGTGGTTCCCCTCCCTCCTCATCGTTTCTAATTGAAAACATGCGTGTATCTGCATGCAAAACAACCGAAGAAGTGCATTTAATCACAAGAATTCCAGTGCTTCTTGCAAATAAATTGCGTAACCCAACAATTCCGTAGTCATGTCGCATCCCTTTATTCGTGGTTCCCCTCCCTCCTCATCGTTTTTAATTGAAAGCATGCGTGTATCTGCATGCAAAACAACCGAAGAAGTGCATGTAATCACAAGAATTCCAGTGCTTCTTGCAAATAAACTGCGTAACCCAACAATTCCGTAGCCATGTCGCATCCCTTTATTCGTGGTTCCCCTCCCTCCTCATCGTTTCTCATTGAAAACATGCGTGTATCTGCATGCAAAACAACCGAATAAGTGCATGTAATCACAAGAATTCTAGTGCTTCTTTCAAATAAATTGCGTAACCCAACCATTCCGTAGTCATGTCGCATCCCTTTATTGGTGGTTCCCCTCCCTCTCATCGTTTCTTCTTGAAAACATGCATGTATCTGCACGCAGAACAACTGAAGAAGTGCATTTAATCACAAGAATTCCAGTGCTTCTTGCAAATAAACTGCGTAACCCAACAATTCCGTAGCCATGTCGCATCCCTTTATTCGTGGTTCCCCTCCCTCCTCATCGTTTCTCATTGAAAACATGCGTGTATCTGCATGCAAAACAACCGAATAAGTGCATGTAATCACAAGAATTCTAGTGCTTCTTGCAAATAAATTGCGTAACCCAACCATTCCGTAGTCATGTGGCATCCCTTTATTCGTGGTTCCCCTCCCTCTCATCGTTTCTTCTTGAAAACATGCATGTATCTGCACGCAGAACAACTGAAGAAGTGCATTTAATCACAAGAATTCCAGTGCTTCTTGCAAATAAATTGCGTAACCCTACAATTCCGTAGCCATGTCGCATCCCTTTATGCGTGGTTCCCCTTCCTCCTCATCGTTTCTCATTGAAAACATGCGTGTATCTGCATGCAAAACAACCGAAGAAGTGCATTTAATCACAAGAATTCCAGTGCTTCTTGGAAATAAATTGCGTAACCCAACCATTCCGTAGCCATGTCGCATCCCTTTATTCGTGGTTCCCCTCCCTCCTCATCGTTTCTAATTGAAAACATGCGTGTATCTGCATGCAAAACAATCGAAGAAGTGCACGTAATCACAAGAATTCTAGTGCTTCTTGCAAATAAATTGCGTAACCCAACAATTCCGTAGCCATGTCGCATCCTTTTATTCGTGGTTCCCCTCCCTCCTCATCGTTTCTAATTGAAAACATGCGTGTATATGCATGCAAAACAACCGAAGAAGTGCATGTAATCACAAGAATTCTAGTGCTTCTTGCAAATAAATTGCGTAACCCAACCATTCCGTAGCCATGTCGCATCCCTTTATTCGTGGTTCCCCTCCCTCCTCATCGTTTCTTCTTGAAAACATGCATGTATCTGCACGCAGAACAACTGAAGAAGTGCATTTAATCACAAGAATTCCAGTGCTTCTTGCAAATAAATTGCGTAACCCAACCATTCCGTAGCCATGTCGCATCCCTTTATTCGTGGTTCCCCTCCGTCCTCATCGTTTCTTCTTGAAAAGATGCATGTATCTGCACGCAGAACAACTGAAAGTGCATTTAATCACAAGAATTCCAGTGCTTCTTGCAAATAAATTGCGTAACCCAACCATTCCGTAGCCATGTCGCATCCCTTTATTCGTGGTTCCCTCCCTCCTCATCGTTTCTTCTTGAAAACATGCATGTATCTGCACGCAGAACAACTGAAGAAGTGCATTTAATCACAAGAATTCCAGTGCTTCTTTCAAATAAATTGCGTAACCCAACCATTCCGTAGCCTCTCTCGCATCCCTTTACTCCTAGTTCCCCGCCCTCCTCATCGTTTCTCCTTGAAAACATGCGTGTATCTGCATACAGAACAACCGAAGAAGTGGATTTAATCACAAGAATTCAAATGCTTCTTACAAATAAATTGCGTCCGTGGAGATAGGAAATTAGCAAGTTATGTTCTCTCCAGAACTAGGTACTCAGCCTGGTTCAGACCCCTTCTTTTCTCTTTCCCCTTCCCCGTTCTGTGCTCCGACCCCTTCGGGATGGACGACTTTTATCCCCCCCGGACCTAGTCTGCGGGGCCTCCTCTTCCTCATGAGTAAAGCTCCAGCAACACTATGCAGAGGCTCACAGCATCCGAGTCAAATGGAAACGCTCCATCTGTCTTGAACGGGAGTTCGATCTTCTGTGCTCCAACTCGTCCCATGTAACAAAATGCGGCCGTCGCAATCCTGCCCCTACTCAGGAACCGGCGACCAGAGGGACGACGTCCTCGGACACGACAAGACTGGCTGCTTCAGCCCCTTTACCATCCCATGCTGGAAGGCCGACCGAACAGCAGGAAATTATATCCCACGGCCGATGGACAGAATCGGAGCTCCGTGCACTTCCCAACCTTGAAGTTACATTGATCGGACACCCTTTCATCAACCAAGAATTAGCGAAGCTTTTTCCCACAACAACGCTGATGACCATTCGCATGCAACGTCATCAAGCAAGATATAAGGCGATTCTTGAGATGGCCCTAAGAAACCCCACCCCAGCCCTCGTGTTGGCTCCTGGGCCGGCAATCAGCAAACGGTTGCCATCCATACCCGATACGGCAACCCTGAACGAGGCACTAACTACCCAGGCTGCGAAGACAGCCCTTGCATCTAGGAACTCTGAGGTCGTTGCTACAAATGCGTATCTAAACGATACTCAGACAGAGGCTAGACACTCAACCACCAGCACAAGGGCAACAACTCTAAATGAGCCCATCGAACGCGCTCTGGAAGAGTCCACGGACTCCACACCGGACGGAGCCTCAGCGGGGGCCTGGGCGGGCACTATCGCGGCCTTCGGGAGCGGAGTTCCGGGCGTGCCCGGCGTCTCCACCGACCCCATGGATCAGTCCCGCCTCACAGGCACAGTAAATGAAGCCTACGGCTACGAAGCCACTGTCGTACAGCCCATGCCCAGCAGGTCTTTGGAGCACTCAAACGACGTAGAGTGCTGTGAAATATCGCTGTTGGCTTCTTTGCTAGCGGCAGAGGGACTAAGTCCCCCTACAGACAATCGTTCTTCGAACCATCATGACTCTCGAGGTTTGTCCAAGGACGCCTCACGTACAAACAACAACAACGGGCAAGAGGCGAGCTTTGCAGCTCAAATGGAATCTTCGACTGCCTCTGGTGCTGTGGTGGCTGCAGATGGTGGCGGGACATCCGTGGGGATGACGGGGGCGTCGGGCTTGGCCGGGGCCGCGGTCGTGGGGGCGGCGGGGGTGTCCGCCCCGGTCGCCGCACATGCTGAAAATGAAGGCGACCTAACATACAGCGCAACATCGCAACATTTTGTGGAAGCCGGGATCTCTGACGCCTCGTTGGTGTATCGGGTCATCAACGGCCCTCTGTGGATTAGTGATCTGCAAACGATTTTCGGACACTTCGGGGTCAATCTCCAAACTAGGAAACCCAGAAGAGGGCCGCAGAAAGGTCATGCCCAGGAACATGAACCAGCTAATAGTCGGGAACGTAAAAGGGCCAGATACAAAGAACATCAAAGGCTGTACAGATTGGGGCCCGGAGTTTTACTCCATCAGCTCATGGCCGAGGGCAACAACGGAGAAACATCCATCACGTTGGATGACATGCATGCGTTCTACGACCCCTTGTTATCAAGGCCCTCAGCAATTTGCTCAGCTCAGCTTTCATCCGGGACTAAAACACCTGCAGTGGAGGGACCGCTCGAGATGGAAGAGGTCGTTACGGCACTTAAGTCAATGGACAACAAGTCAGCGCCCGGTCCGGACGGAGTTTCAGTAGACAATCTAAGAACTGTGCCAGCGAAAATATTGCTCCACATCTGTAACAATTTCTTTGTGTACAGACACATCCCAGACGAACTTAAAAACTGCAAGACCGTATTTATCCCTAAAAAGAACAGGCCTCAGACGGCAGCAGAAGTCCGCCCAATCACTATGTCGCCTATGCTTCTCAGACTTTATTCTCGCATTCTTCTGAGAAGGCTCTCCTCTGAAAACTCGTTTCACCCCCTTCAAGGCGGGTTTCAGGATGATAGATCGACGAGTACCAACTTGCTGACCCTCGAGGCTCTAATAAAAATCTTGAAGAAAAGAAAGAAAAGTTTCGACGGCGTGAGCCTGGACGTCCGTAAAGCCTTTGACTGTGTTTCCCACGAGGCCATTGGAGCGGCCATAAGGGGCAGGGAAATTCCAAAATGCTACGAAGACATAATACAAGATCTCTATAAGAATTGTGCTACCACGTACTTTTGGAACGGACGAACGGACGAGAGGGAGGTGCCTGTAACTCGAGGCATAAAACAAGGAGACCCCCTCTCGCTGTTTCTCTTTAACACCGCCCTGGATCCCCTGCTCCAAGTGTCCAATGCTTCGGGCCTCGGAGTGGAGGTCGACCAACAACATGCAGCAGCAATGGCATTTGCGGACGATATACTGCTGACATCGTCGAGCCTGGAGGGTCTTAAATCCTTGGTAAGGATGACCGAAAATTAGCTCAGCAACGTCGGCCTCATCCTGAACCCCGCCAAATCCCAGTACTTCGGGTGGCGCTACAACGGCGTTGCGAAATGGTTCGATTATAACATTCAACCTCTGGTCATAGGCGGCAGAACGATTCAGACCAGTGGGAGGGATAGGCCGATCAGCTGCTTAGGCCTTAAACTTTATGTCAACAGACCAAGCAGAATCGACGACGACACGGCTGAGAAGATGACCGCCCTTATCAAGTCAGCGGCGTTAAAACCATTTCAAAAGTTAAAGTGTATAAAGCAACTCGTCGTCCCTAGATTCCTGTACCAAGCTGCCAACATCCTCGGTTTACTCTCCCAGGCAACCAGAAGAGACAAAGCAGTGAGGAATACGATCAAGTCCACTCTCCACCTACCGCACTCCTTCCCGAGTATCCACGTACACCTAGCAAACCGGGAGGGAGGATTAGGAGTGACATGCTTCGAATGGACGGCCGCAGCTCTCCAGTACAAGGCTATGGCGCGAATGTCGCGGCTCGGCGACTCCTTTGTAGATGCGATCCTGTCCAGCGGACTTTACGAGAACCTTCAACGCTTGGCAACACACCTGGGTATACCCATGGGGATCACTGGAAGAAGTGAAGTTAACGAAGCGCTTCTCACTCTAAAAAAGGAGTTCTGGCAAAATAAGCAAATGGCCTACACCAACAAAGGCCTCTTTTCTCATACGAAAGAACCAGCGTGCAATGCCTGGCTCCAATGCGACTCCAAACTGATCAAGGATGGAGATCGTATAAAACCGCTTCGGTTGCGAACGAATTTATTTCCGACGCGGGCGTTATCTAACAAACATGCCCACGACCCGAAGATGCGTAACCGTCGACGTTGTGGACAGGCCGAGGAATCTACTTTCCATATCCTACAACAATGTGAAAAGATTCATCTACCGCGCGTGACCAGACATAATTTCATAGCCAAACAAGTTACAAGACTGCTACGTCAGCACAACCCAGAGGCGACTGTTGAACAAGAAAAACTACTTACATCTACATCCGGAATAAGGCTAAAACCTGACCTGATATCCACAAAAGGAGATGAAGTGGTTGTGCTGGACATTACAATAGCTTGGGATGCTAGTCCAACCACGCTGTCCGACATGAACCGAGCCAAGGTCACAAAGTATTCATGCCTGGCTGAGTCCCACCCCGACAAACGTTTCAGTGTATACGGCCTTGCCTTTGGAGCAAGAGGGGGAACATGCGCCGGCACGCGTAAGGCCTTACGCGACCTTGGTCTCACCAGTGGAGATGTATCCTGGCTGGCGGCCAAAGTTTTAGTAGAAAGTTTAATTTGTCTTTCCCGCTTTCATCGTATGATTTGATTAATTCTCGTTTTACGCAGCACAGAAGTTTTTATTCTTGGCGACCAGTACCATCTTGGTGGTAGTTTTATTCATTCTTTGGGTTTTCCCACTTTTATTTGCTTTTATAAGAGTGGTTGCCTTGGACCCTCTGGCCGGAAGGCTGACCTCGACCCCGGTTGAGGTCTGGGCTCAAGGCCATCCACTTTTGGTTGCTTTCCCCTATTCTTTTGCCCCTTTTACAGGGGACACCTTGCGTTTTAGCCAAATAAACGCCATTCTACTCATTCGACGCTTTTCTCCACATTCGGATCGTGCATCTCAAGAGAAAATTCAAAAAGTATGGTGTAACGGCGGGGGAATATATTGTGTCATTTCCCCAAGGTTCCCCCAGCGTTTTCTTTGAGTGCGTTTGCTGGTGGCTCTTGGTTGCTTGCAAGTTTCGATTTCTCTTCTTCAGAGTGTTCACCTTGGCATCCCGGCGGACCCACGTCACCGTCGTGCCCCCTGGGCGGGAGCCAGGTTTGTTTGGCCCCCGGCCTCTTGTTGAGCAAGGTAGATTGCCTTGTCTCTAACCACACACTCCCCATTTTAACTTTGCCCTTGCTCCAAACCTTTTCTCCTAATGGATCGTCAGGTGGTGGTGTACCCCCCGGCTGATTTGAATTGTCCTGAATGTGGCAGAACATCTACCTCTCGAACGGCATTCCAACAGCATTATGCCAAAATCCACAATATTCAGTTATGTATGGAGATGTTCCATTTGTTGCAACAAAGAATTTGAGTTGGTGAGGTCCATGTCATCACACTTGACAAAATGTAAACATATAAACAACCTGTAACTCAACCACAAGCTGCAGAAGCGGTGGCAAGTGTCTCACAGCCAGACAGGGTTGTGGCGTCTGCTCCTCTACCTGGAACCTCTACCTCCTCTACCGGCGTACCAACAGCTGGCGCCATTATCTCTCATGGTCGCTAGATTGATTCAGAATTGAGAGCGCTGGCCAATCTCGAGGTGGCCTTGGGAGAGCATCCCTTTATTAATCAGGAGCTCTCGAAGCACTTCCCAACCAGATCGCTGATCTGAGTATACGAATGCAACGTCATCAGCAGCGCTACAAGGACATCCTCCGATTGGCAAGACAAAATCCTTCTGTTGCAAATATGACAGCGCGAATTCCACAGACGGCCAGGATTGGGGGAACAACAACAACTGAGACTTGCCAACAGCAGGAGCAGCAAGAGGTTACTCTGCCAAGCATTACGGTTGAGAGCTCTGAAGAACCTAATGAGCCAAGTCGTGAGGCAGGTACCTTGCCCAACACTATCCCCATATCTTATATGGCTCCGGATTGGAATCAAGATATCAAGAACATTCTACAAAACACTTGATCCAGCAAGTGGAGGAGCGCCTTCGGTGTGCTGTCGGGGGGGGGGGGGGGGGGTGGACGTGCCCGCGGGGGTCGCTGATCCCCTGGACTTCTCCCGCCATACGACCGTTACTTCTATCGTTAGCACCAATGAGACACCTGCGCCCGTTCCACCGGGGCCAAACTCGACACCAAGTTCATCTGGTGTTTCGGATATATCTATACTAGCTGACATGCTGGCAGCGGGTGGGTTAAGCCCCCCGGGTCCAATGCCTTTTGGTACGGACCTAGTCGGTGGTATGAAAGATAACGGTGATAGCCGTTTTAATCGACGTAGTGTCTCGGATGCTGCTGCTGGTGCTTATACGGTCGGTGGGGGGGGGGGGGGGGCTGGCGGCGCCGGCGGATTTTAACGGTGTCGTCCCGGGCGGGGCACCGGTGGCTATGCCGGGGGGCTCCTTCCATGGCTCCAACATCAGGCTGGATGAGAACAGCATCGCACAAGATTTTCGTGATGTTGGATTATTGGATGCCGCTCTGGCTAATCGTTTGGCCGTAGGTCCAGTTTCTATGGTTGATTTATCGACCATATTCCTCCAGTTTGGTTTGAATGCTGGGACCAAACCGTTTCATCAAAGCCAACAAACACCTCCTAATGTGCCCACCCCTAAAAATAGAGGGAAAAGGAAGCGGATGAGGTTTAACAAGCATCAACGTTTGTATCGCCTGGGTCCCAGAATTTTGATACATCAACTTATGTCGGAGAGAGAAGATGGATCCAATCCGATTTCTGTCGAGGATATACACAAGTACTACGACCCCTTGTTATCAGCCTCTGCAAGGCATTCTGGAGTGCACCTACCTTCATCAACTAAGACTCATGTTGAGCTTTGTATGTCTGAGCCTGAGGAGGTTGCAGTGACCTTAAAAGGGATGGATGCAAGTGCTGCACCGGGTCCAGATTGACTCACAGTTAATGACTTGCGTGCTATTCCTTCTACTATGTTGTGTCATGTCATCAATAACTTGTTTGTATTTCAAAGAACACCAGAAGACCTAAAGAACAGTCTAGGACAGTGTTCATTCCAAAGAAAGCCACCCCCAAAGTGGCGGCGGATATCCGACCAATAACAATGTCCCCAGTACTGTGCCGCTTATACTCTCGATGATTGCTGGGGCGATTGACAAGTGCCAACACTTTCCATCCGATGCAAGGCGGCTTCCAAGATGACAGAGGTACTAGCACGAATCTCCTGACTCTCCAGGCAATGATGAAGATTTTCAAAAAACAAAAGAAGAGCTTTTTCGCAGTTGGTCTTGATGTCATGAAGGCCTTCGATTGTGTATCCCACGAGGCCATATTGGCGGCCGCTCCGGGAAGAGATATCCCCGAGCATTACTGTGCTATTTTGGAGGATCTCTATAAGGGGTGTTCAACTACTTTCCATTGGAACGGCAGGACGGACAGAAGGAGGGTGCCGGTACATCAGGACATTAAACAAGGAGACCCCCTTTCGCCGTTCCTGTTTAATACCGTGTTGGACCCCTTCCTCCAAATGGCAAACCAGTCTGGTCTCGGGGTTGAAATAGAGAACACTCACGCAGCAGCGATGGCCTTTGCTGATGCTCTTCTCATCTAGCCTGGAGGGGTTGAAGTCACTAGTGCGTATGTCTGAGCAGTACCTCTGTCAAGCCGGCCTAATGTTAAACCCAGCAAAGTCTCAGTATTTTGGATGGCGTTATAATGGTATAACGAAGTGGTTTAACTACGATATTCCGCCGCTTACTGTGGGAGGGAACGTGGTTATACCACGTGGAAAAGATGTGCCCATAACCTATCTTGGACTGCGTTTGTATGTCAACAAACCATCGAAACTTGACGACATGACAGCGGATAGCATGATCGCCTTGATAAAAAGTGCAGCACTGAAACCATCTCAAAAGTTAAAACGTCTACGGCAACTGGTCGTGCCACGGTATCTCTATCAGCTCTCAAACATTTTGAGTCCACTTTCTCAAGCTTCAAAAAGGGAGAAATCCATTAGGAACCACGTGAAGCAGATGATGCATCTTCCTCACTCTTTTCCGAGTGCACATGTGCACCTCCTGGCCTGGGAAGGCTGCCTTGGCGTGCTTCATTTGGAATGGGTCGCAGCAGCTGTGCAGTATAAGGCTACAGCCAGAATGGCAAGGTTGGTGGAACCGTTCATTCATGCTGTATCAGCCCTTGGCCTTGGTAACAACACTATCAAGTTGGCTTCATTCCTGGGAATCCCCGCAGGGATAACTGGGAAGGATGGAGTCAACAATGCTTTAGACAGTCTACGGAAGACGTATTGGGAAAGACGAATATCGTAATATAACAACAAGGGTCTCTTTGCCCACAGGAAGGAACCTGTGGGCAACGCTTGGTTAATGAGCGATCTCGCCTCATTAAAGACGGGGACCGCATAAGAGCCCTTCGTTTGCGAACCAATTTATTTCCCACCCGTACTCTATCAAATAAGCATGCAAAGGATCCCAAGGCCAGGGACTGTCGCCATTGCGGCTTGAAACCCGAAACAGCATTCCACATATTGCAGGAGTGTGAACAGGTCCACCTGCCACGTGTCGAAAGGCACAATTTCATTGCAAAGCATGTGGCCCGGTTGCAGCGACAGCATAACTCGGAGGCAGTGGTTGTGGAGGAACGACTAATAACATCAGCTGACGGAGCGCCTCTCAAGCCTGACCTCATTTACACTTGTGGCGATGAGGTAAAGATATTAGATGTGGCGATTGCTTGGGACGCCTCCTCCACAACCCTGTCAGATATCAATAAGGCTAAAACACAGAAGTACGCAGGCCTCGCCCAATCCTTCCCAGATAAGAGGGTCAAGGTACATGGATTGTGCTTTGGAGCTAGAGGTGGCACATGTGCAGGAACGAGAATGGCTTTGGGAGACCTTGGTTTAACAATGAATGATGTATCTTGGCTCGCAGCAAAGGTTTTGGTAGGAAGCCTCATCTGCCTCACAAGGTTTAATTCCATCGTTTAGCCGTTTTATGCAGCATGGGTGTTTTTACTTCGGCAACTCCATCCATCTTGGTGGTTAGTTCGATTTTTTACTTGTATTGCACTTTTATCGCTTTTATGGCGCAATAAAAGTGGCTGATTTGGGATCTATTTGGCCTTTTGGCTAGCTGTCGGAGTTGCTCCAACAGTTAGGTCCCAAATACACCCACTTTGTGAGTTGTCGAGTTAGATCTAGTTAGGTTTTACCTCTTTTGAGCCCCGCAGGGGGCATCAGCGTACGCTGATGTTTGGTGAGTGGCGCCACCACGGACGCTAGCCCCCAGTCCCAATGTGCTATACGTACCGTGCCGAGGGGATGAAAGGCGAAGGGCAGAAGCCTTGAACGGTGGCGGTCGGGGTCTTGGTCAAGCCTCGGCCGATGGGTTTTCATTAAAACTCCGGGACCTTCTCACGCGTATGGACGTGAAACGTGAGCGACTCGTAGGAGCGTCCATTTCCTAAAACAGCGCATGGTTAAAAATTCTTCTTCCTCTACGATCGGGGGCGGCAAACGTCCCCGGACCGAAGTATCTGAAACAAGAATGTCTACCAACTTCATAGCAAAATACATCGTGCTTTCAGCAACAGGAAATGACAAAGAAAAGATAGTCCCCCTGGGTAAGACGCCGCCGTTCTTTATATTGAGAAGGCGGTGGCATCTCTGTCTAGACATATACCTGAGATCAAGCGCATGCGATCTGGCGACTGGTTAATAAAGTGCACTTCTGAAACAGACTGTGAGGCCATTCTGAACACAAATGAAATGTTGGGAAAAAGAATATCAGCTTCCTTACACAAGACACTGAACACTAGCCGAGGCGTCATCGCCCTATCTCAACTAATCGACGTGCCCGTTGAGGAAATTCTTCTAAATCTGAACAGACCAGGACGTCATAGATGTACGAAAAATAAAAATAAGAAAGAACAATGAGTACATTACAACCCGCAATATTATCCTTACCTTTGATCGCCCGACTCTGCCTCAAAAGTTAAAAGTAGGATATCTGTCAGCAGAACTTCGCCCATACATCCCAAACCCGTTCCGCTGCTTCCGTTGTAACAGACTCGGTCATGCTGCCGACTCGTGCCGTGGCTTGCGCACTTGAGCACGGTGTGGGAAGTCTGACCACGAAACAAAAGAATGCAAAGGGCCAGACTGTTTTCTCAACTGCTCTTCTAACCACCCATTTTACTCGAGATCCTGTGCAAAATGGAAATACGAAAAGGAAGCCCTACATGTTAAAGTCACGCATAACCTCACTTACCGAGATGTCAGGAAAAAAGTAGCTCCCATCGTTTTCGAGAAACCTTTTGCTACAGCTGTAAAACAGAAAGTAAAACTAGTCACACAGTACACCCAGACCGAGCAGTCAATATTCACCCCGACCAACGCAAGTCAGATCCAAGGAGGTGCAGATCCACCTCCAACTCCAGAAATTCCTGTGGCGTCGCTAACACCGGCGCCACCCCTGTCCTCACAGTCCGCGGAGGTGACATCCATGGATTGCGAGGACGACGATTGCAAGGACCATTGCGACCCCCTCCTGCAGCGGTGTGATAAGAGCGAGGCGGGTCTTAAAAACTTTTTTACACCTTCCGCATGCGCGGATAGGGGATTGGGTATCCCCTGTTTTGAGTTAGCAACCCCCCGTATCAGGCTTAATGGGGTGCAGCGTATGAGTGCCGGACCTGAGGATGATCTTCTGGTTGCGGTCTGTGGCTCAACCTTGTACGCAAGGGACACTCTTAAATTGCAGGGGATCCTAAGTACGGGTAGTTGCCCTCTTGACACCAAGGAGGCACAGCGCTCTTACTGGGCTACTAGGCTTTGGTGTACAACCGACGGAAAGGGACTCTTGGAAGCCATGGGCAATCCCCCACCTACCTGTATTCGTGACCCACCTAGGTTCCTGTCCCCCGCTGAATATGTGGATCTTGTGAAGCTGCGCATCCATGCTCTACCTACTCGGGTGCGCTGTGGTAGGGGGAGGAATAAGGTTACTCGGTGCAGTGCGGGTTGCCCGATGTCAGAGACTATTCAGCACGTGTTGCAGGCCTGCCCCCGCACTCATGGCCCTAGGGTGAAACGACATGACTCGATTGTATTGAAAATCAAAAGTCACCTGGAACATGAGGGTACGCATGTTTATAAGGATCCCCATATCAAGATTGGTGACAATATTTTCAAACCTGACTGGTGTTTCGCAGGGATAGTGTTGCCTACATCATGGACGTCCAGATTCGGGGAGAGTACAAGCCGCCATCGTCCTTTGCCATGGAGAAAGTACGGAAGTACTCCTGTCCTGGATTCCCTGAGAAGATCACATAACTCACTGATGCTACTCAGGTGCGTCACGCTCCTGTGACGTTTACTTCGAGGGGGATCCTGGAAAGGGATGCTCTCTCCTCCCTACGGGACTTCGGCTGGGCGAAGCGGGGCGTGGCTCTCCTCTCTCTGTTCGTCTGTCTAGGGTCGCTGAGTTGTTTTCGCACTTTTCGCCGTGCGACTTTCTGCCAATTATAAGGTTACTCTTCCTTAAAAAAGATTTATTCAATGTATGCACTGAATAAAGAGTTTATAGCCAAATAAACGCCGTTCCACTCATTCGACGCTTTTCTCCACATTCGGATCGTGCATCTCAAGAGAAAATTCAAAAAGTATGGTGTAACGGCGGGGGAATATATTGTGTTCTTTCTGCGTGGCTGCGGTTTCCGAGGTGGCCACGGCTCGGCAGGACAGTACGTCTAATGTCAACCCTACCACCCAACTACAAGGGGCAACTGCGGCTCCTAGTGGGGTTGGCGTTCCTGCAGCAGAATTGTCACAGGAGCTCGAGCTCTCTAACCTGTACGAATTGGCTCAGGCCATTGTTGCAGCAGGCGCAGAAGCGCCTTACTTTGAAATGGTCGCTGCCACCTCCAGAGATGGAGGTTTGGCGCCTCTTGGATACGACGGTCCCACTTCTTCGCTGCCGGACCCGAGGCCGGATTTGGTCCTGTCTGGGCGCGCGTCCGATGGTCCTAGGGGGCCCATATCTTATGGACGCTGGACAGACCCCGAGCTCATTGCTTTGGCCAGGACCGAACTTCAATTGCAATGCCATCCTTATGTTAATCAGGAACTGGCGAAGACCTTCACGACAAGATCACTCGTATCAATCGGAATGAGGCGCCACCAGCCACGATACCGTCAGGTACGTCATACGTCAGGTAGAGGAGGAGAACCATCAAGCAGCAATTCGCCCTACCAGCCGACCTACAACCCAACATCAACGAACAAACATTCGCCTCGAGGAAGTGGAGGCGGACTTGGCGAGAGCGGATCTTCGAGATCCTGCAATAAGCCACAACCTGGTATCGGCTCCGCTGAGTATGGCTGATTTGACGGCCATATTTCAACATTTCGGTGTGAATTCCACTCGGCTCGCACACACGAAGGAGAGACCAGGGAGGAGGCGGTTCCAATCAAGACGCAGTTCCAAGAGGGCTAGGAATCAAGAGCGGTGTTTTCAACACCAGCAACTCTACCGCAAGGGCCCCAAGGTCCTGACCCATCATCTTATGCTCGAGAACGAATCGGGAGGAGACACAATTTCTTTTGGGGATGCCCCACGCGACATACGATATAATATTCTCCTCAAACGACCCTCCAGAACGTCCTCCAAACACCCATGGAGTACACGGAGAGGCAGTGACTTTGCCAGTCTCCCTGTTTTCTCCGGATGAAGTCGAGTCGGCTCTCAGAGGAATGAATGCCAAGTCATCCCCTGGTCCTGATGGAACACGAGTGTGCGACCTCCAGCGACTTCCAGCCACAGTCCTTACGCGCATACTCAACAACTTGCTGCACTACAAGAGAATACCTGATGACTTGAAGATATCAGGAACCATATTTATACCTAAAAAAGCCGTCTCAAGTTCAGCCGGGGACCTGCGGCCTATAACAGTTACCCCCATACTGACTAGGCTCCTATCCAAAGTGTTACTCGGCCGGCTCTCAAGGGAGATACAATTCCATCCCCTCCAAGGAGGTTTCCAATCGGATAGGAGCGCCAGCACCAACCTCCTTCTACTACAAGGCACTATGAAGGCCATGAAGAAAAGGAAAATGAGTTTATATATCGCAGCCTGGACCTCAAGAAAGCCTTCGATTCGCTGGCCCACGAGGCGATTTTCACCGCCCTGCGAAGTAGGGGTTTCCTTGACCACTATGTGGAGCTCATAGAACATCTACATGAGGGATGCTCCACCACCTACCATCTGGGCGGCAGATCAGACGGCAAGAGGGTCCCGGTACGCCGGGGAATCAAACAAGGCGACCCACTTTCTCCGTTCTTATTTAATGTGGTCCTTGATCGCCTACTCTATAACCTGAATTCATCAGGGCTCGGTGTCACCATAGCGCAAACCCACGCTTCAGCGTTTGCAGGCGATGTCGTCTTAATGTCTGAAAGCTTCGAGGGCCTGAAAGCTCTTATCTTCAGCACAGAAGAGTTCTTGAGATCAACCGGCCTCTCCCTGAATCCTGCGAAAACCCAATATTTGGGTTGGCGATATGATGGCACAAGGAAATGGTTTAATTGCGAAATTCCACCACTAGCCATAGGCAACACCTTGATTCACTCTCGCTTGAAGGATGTCTCTACAACAACAAAGGACCCCAGGTGGAAGATGAACTGTCGGAGAAGTTGTTAAAGGTCATCCGACACGCCTCATTAAAACCTTTCCAAAGGTTGCGCTGCATTAACACCCTCGTAACGCCACGCTACCTTTACATCATGGCCAACTCTCTTTCCGTCTTAAGCGATGCGAGCAAGAAGGAAAAATCATTGCAGAACGTGATAAAACAAATGCTACACCTTCCGCACTCCTTCCCTACTGCCCATATTCATTTGCCCGCTCGAGAGGGAGGCCTTGGCTGTTATACCTGCAATGAATAGCAGCGAGCATGCAGCTGAAGGCCCTGGCTAGAATGGCCCGCCTGGGGTTTCCATTCGTGGACACTATCTTAGCTACCATGTCTGAACAAGAGAGACGCCTATCGTCCTTTTTGGGGCTTCCGTCAGGCATCACAGCTCAGGCTGAGCTGACAACGGCACTAAACTCTGCCAAAAAAGCCTATGTTTTGAACGCTATTGCCTCATATAACAATCATTCCCTGTTCGCCCACAGGAGGGATCCAGTAGGAAATACTTGGCTATACCATGACAGTGGTCTGCTAAAGGACGGAGATCGGATCAAAGCACTTCGCCTTAGAACAAACCTGTATCCTACAAGGTCACTGACTAACAAACACGCCACGGATCCGAAGGCCAGAGAATGCCAGTTTTGCTCCGGCAAAGAGGAGACGGCATTTCACATCCTACAGGGATGTGGAAAAGTTCATCTACCGAGGGTGCAGAGACACAATTTCGTTGCCAACCAAATTGCTCGGCAAGTACAGAAGTACAACCCCAATGTATCAATAACCCAGGAGAGGGTGTTCACCTCTACTACCAGAATTAGGCTCAAGCCGGACATTGTGATCTCCGAAGGCAACTCGGTGTCAATCCTTGACGTGGCAGTCGCCTGGGACGCCACACCGAGTACGCTAGAGGAGATCAAGAGATCAAAGGAACTGAAGTACTCGTGCCTGGCGGCAACCTCTCCAGATAAAGCCGTTTCGATAGAGGGGTTGTGCTTCGGAGTCAGAGGCGGAACCTGTGCCTCCACCCGTACGGCATTACAGAAGTTAGGTCTTTCCCGAAGCGACCTTTCATGGCAGGCATCCCGAGTCCTTATTGACAGCATAATAGTCCTAGGTCGCTTTAATCATTCGGTTTAATTGTTTAGTTCAGACTTCCCGGCTCTCTGGGTATATTTTGTCGGCTTCAGATTTTATGGGTTGTTCCCTAGTTTGTTTTACCACTTGGTTTTAACTGTTCATTTTTTAACGGTTTTACCAAGTGGGAATGTTGGGGGTCACTTGGGCAGACCACCGCATAGCCCTGGTTGCTAGTCATGGGCTGACCCTAAACACATCCCACTTGAACCCAAGTTTCTTTTATCCAAGTTTCTTGTGAAATTCTGTGTTTTAGCCAAATAAACGCCATTCTACTCATTCGACGCTTTTCTCCACGTTCGGATCCTGCATCTCAAGAGAAAATTAAAAAAAAGTATGGTGTAACGGCGGGGGAATATATTGTGTTCTTTCGGTAGCCAAATAAACGCCATTCTACTCATTCGAAGCTCTTCTCCACATTCGGATCCTGCATCTCAAGAGAAAATTCAAAAGGTATGGTGTAACGGCGGGGGAGTATATTGTGGTCTTTCGGGGTTACGGTGGAAAAGATCCGAGCCCTGCCTCCCAGCATCTTACGTCACATTCTGAATAATTTTTTTTTTAATTTAGAAGGCTTCCTAACGAACTTAAACAAGCCAAAACTGTCTTTATTCCTAAGAAGTCCGCACCTCAGTCGGTTGCAGAACTTAGGCCAATCACCATGTCCCCGATGCTCTGTCGCCTCTACTCAAGAATTCTGCTTCGCAGACTTTCCGAAGAGAACTCGTTCCATCCGTTACAAGGAGGGTTCCAGGACGACCGGGGGACGAGCACCAACCTGTTGGCCCTCCAGGCTCTGATGAAGATTCTCAAGAAGAGAAAAAAGAGTTTATACGCTTGTAGCCTTGACGTCCGCAAGGCCTTCGATAGGGGCCATTGCTGCAGCCATGAGGGGTAGGGATGTGCCGGATCACTACGTGGAAGTAGTCGAAGACTTATACAAGAATTGTTCCACAGTGTTCCACTGGAACGGTAGAACGGACGGAAGGGGAGTGCCAGTGAATCAGGGTATAAAACAAGGAGACCCCCTTTCGCCGTTCTTGTTTAACGCCGTTCTGGATCCCCTGCTACAAATGGCGAACGCTTCCGGCCTCGGGGTGGAGATCGAACAACAACATTCCGCAGCGATGGCCTTTGCGGACGATGTCATGCTATATTCATCCAGCTTGGAGGGCCTCAAGGCGTTGATAAGAATGACTGACAATTACCTTGCTCGTACCGGTTTGGTCCTCAACCCTAACAAGTCCCAATACTTCGGATGGCGTTATGATGGAACCACCAAGTGGTTTGACTATAGCATTCAATCCCTGAGCATCGGGGACAAGGTGGTGCAGCCTAGAGGAAGGGACGAGCCTATAACGTATCTTGGGCTTAGGTTGTTCGTTAACAGACCTTCTAGAGTTGAAGATGCAACCACGGAGCGCATGATCGACATTATCTGTAAAGCAGCGCTCAAACCCTTCCAGAAGCGGAAGTGCATTAATCAGCTTATTGTGCCCAGAATATTATACCAAACATCTAATGTATTAGGCCTCCTATCCCAGGCTTCTAAGCGGGACAAGGCGATACGGAACCTGGTGAAACGGATACTTCACCTGCCTCACTCCTTCCCTAGTATCCATATACACTTACCTAATAGGGAAGGAGGCCTTGGTGTGACTAATCTCGAGTGGGTGGCAGCTGCCATCCAATACAAGGCAACTGCGAGAATGTCTAGGCTGGCTCACCCCTTCATCGATGCTATCCTGAATGTGGGATTACATGACAATACGCAGAGAATAGCCTCGCACCTTGGGATCCCGGAGGGCATTACCAGAAAGGAAGACGTCAACGAGGCGCTCACCTCCCTGAGAAAATATTATTGGAAGAAGAAGAGGGAGGCTTACAACAACAAAGGCCTCTTTGACCATCTCAGGGAACCGGCGGGGAACACTTGGTTGGGATGCGACTCGAGATTGCTTAAAGACGGAGACCAAATTAAAGCCCTCAGTCTTCGCACCAAACTGTTCCCCACCAGAGCGCTATCTAATAAGCACTCCAGGGATCCCAGGGCTCGCGACTGTCGGCATTGTGGTCAAGCGGTGGAGACTACATTTCATATTTTGCAGGAATGTGAGCGCGTCCATCTCCCGAGGGTGGCGCGCCACAACTTCACCGCTACCCACATTGCTCGACTAATTCGTCACCACAATCCGGAAGCATCGGTGTAGGAGGAGAGGCTTATTACTTCGATCGAGTGCACTAGACTAAAGCCGGACCTCGTCGTCACTCGTGGGGACGAGGTCATGGTGTTAGACGTAGCCATCGCGTGGGATGCCAGCCCTGCCACCCTTTCGGACATAAACAGAGCCAAGGTCGCGAAGTATACTTGCTTAAGGCAAACCTTCCCCGAGAAACACTTTTTCGTGAACGGGTTGTCCTTTGGGGCTCGGGGAGGCACATGTTCAGGAACCCGCAGAGCGCTTCACGACCTTGGCCTGACCAACGGCGACATCTCATGGCTTGCCGCTAAAGTGTTAGTTGGGAGCCTTATCTGCTTAAGCAGATTCACCAGAATGGTCTAGTTTGTTTCCTTTATTTTATGGAGCTCAGACGCATTTTATTGCGACTTACCATCTTGGAAGTGGTCTTGTTTTTACTGTATTTTTTCCCACTTTTATTATTTTATAAAAGTGGCTGCCTTGGGTCCAATGGCCGAAATGCTGACCTCGACTCCGGTCGTGGTCTGGACCCAAGGACACCCACTTTTGCTCGCAACCCCTATATTTTGAACCCCAGTACTGGGGAAGGTTCACCGTTTTAGCCAAATAAACGCCATTCTAGTCATTCGAAGCTTTTCTCCACATTCGGATCCTGCATCTCAAGAGAAAATTCAAAAAGTAAGGTGTAACGGCGGGGGAATATATTGTGTTCTTTGGGGGGGGGGGGGGTTGCTGAGAACCTCCAGGCGAATTTGAATGCGTTATTGAATGCGATTTTAAGGTGCCCTGGATGCGATTATAGTGGTTCTACCCACTCCAGCACCTGCATTCTATTCTTCTTACTTGTGTTACTATCTCAGCAACCCGGCAGACCCACGTCCACGTCGTGCCCCCCGGGCGGGTAATCATGATGGAACCCGGCCAAGCGGTCTCGCCACAACGAGGGTCTATGACCCGAGGTGGGAGTGAAAATGCCCAGTGCCACACCACACTCACAACGGGACGGGTAGTTACCCGATCCGGAACCCCACCACCTGCGCTGGCGCCGCCGAATGGCGTAGGACAGCAAACCAGCAGAAGCATGACAGTCTTGAAATTCCCACCAGATGACCTGCTTTGCGGGGTATGTGGAGCCAGAGTCACGTCTCGAGAAAAGCTCGAAAACCATCTGAAATCTGCACACGACTTCCAGGTCTATTGGTTATGCTCTCTCTGTGATGAGAAGGAAGCTTCCTCTGCGAAGACTATGTCTTCCCACTATACGAAATGCAAGAGGAAACTCGGCCAGAGGGCTAACGGGGCTCCTTTTCAAGATCCACCCCGCCCTGGACCCAGTGGAGCGATCGATTCAACTCGACCTCCGGAGCCGCCGGCGCAGACACACCACGAGGACAAGGGGGCACCTTTTCAAGATTCACCCCAGCTTGATCCCGATGGTGCGATCATTATGTCTGCGCCTGAACCACGGAGAGTGTCTGAATTCACTGGAAGTGCGATGTCGCAGCATCCCCCCATGTCCCTTGGGGTGGAAGTAGCCCAAGTCTTCTCCCATGGGAGATGGACCGAATCAGAGGTGGCAGCGCTGGCTCAGCTGGAGGCCGCCCTCGGCTCGCACCCTTTCATGAATCAAGAATTGGCCAAGGTTTTTCCCACCAGAAGCCTTATGGCAATCAGAATGATGAGGCACCAGGAAAGATACAAACGTGCCCTGCAGAGGATCAAAGAAGCAGTGTCCACGCAGATGGTCACGGATGCTGACAATGAAGTCAGGGAGGAGGAAACTATAGTGCTTAGTGTCGATGAGATTATGGAAGATATGGAGGAAGCTGGACTCCATAATAGAACCTTAGCCACCAACCTGGCTAATGTCCCCATGAGTATGGGAGACTGGTCAGAGATCACTAGACACTTTGGTGTGGCAGTAAAAGGCGGGACCCAGCAGACCAGAGGAAGGCCAAAGAGGAATGTAACCTTACCAAAGACCAGGAACGCCAGAAGAAGGGCCGTGTTCAGAGAACACCAACGACTATACAAATTAGGCCCTAAGGTGCTAGCTCACCAATTGATCATGGATCAGGAGGGAGATGGCCAGAGAGTCACTCTAAAAGATGTCCACGAGCTCTACGACCCACTATTCTCGTCCAAATCCAGAAGGATTGAAGGGGATTTGAGGTCAGATGGTAAAACCTCTGTTGAGGTTACCCCATTCCTCACGGACGAAGTCATCTGGGCTATGAAGAGCCTTGATAAAAGAGCTGCTCCGTGTCCCGACGGACTCACGTGGACAGACTTGGCAAAGATACCGCCAAAGATCCTGACCCATATCCTCAATAACTTCTTGGCGTTCCAAGACATTCCCGAGGAGAAGAAAGCTTCTCGCACGGTATTTATACCGAAAAAGGCCAACCCGAGGTCTGCTGCGGATCTGCGTCCTATAACCATGTCTCCGATGCTGAGCCGTCTCCTATCGAAGATCCTACTTAGGAGATTTACGGAAGATAATACCTTCCATCCCCTCCAATGCGGTTTTGAGAGTTACCGCAGTACAAGCTCAAACTTGCTGATCCTCCAGGGCACGATTAAGTATCTAAAGACCACGAAGAAAAGCCTCTATGCGGCTAGCCTTGATGTCAAGAAAGCCTTTGACACGGTCAGTCACGAAGCCATATTCGGGGCAATGAAGGGGAGGGGGTTCCCGGACTTCTATATTCAGTTGCTCCGGAACCTGTACAGTAACTGTACAACCTCCTTCTTCTTAAACGGCAAGTCGGACGGCCAAAGAGTGTCTGTGAATCAAGGCATTAAACAAGGTGACCCGCTATCCCCATTTCTGTTCAATGCGGTCTTGGACCCGTTGTTACAGAAGGCCAATAGATCTGAATTGGGTGTGTCCGTGGGTGGCCAGAAGGCGGCGGCCATGGCGTTCGCCGATGACCTCTTACTGATGTCAGGAAGTTATGAAGGGCTCAGAGCTTTGACTAACGAGACAACTGACTATCTTAAGAACCTGGCTTTGACTGTAAATCCCCGCAAAACGCAGTATTTTGGCTGGAGATACAATGGTGTGAGGAAGTGGTTTGACTATACACTCCCCCCATTGAGAATCGATGGATGTTCCATCCCATCCTTACCTAAGGAGATCCCAGTGAAGTACCTCGGACTGCAGATATACCTGAACAAGCCCCCCAAGGCTAACGATGAGATGGCTGAGAAGATCGTGGCAGTGATCAGAAGGGCGGCCTTGAAGCCGTTCCAGAAGGTCAGGTGTATTAACACCTTGGTATCTACGAGGTACCTATACATACTCTCTAACAGCCTCAATGTGAGATCAGAGGCAGCCCGACGTGATAAGATCATAAGGACCATTACCAAGAATGTGCTCCACCTTCCATCATCATTCCCAAACTCCCATGTGCACATGCCAGCAAGGGAAGGTGGGCTAGGCATGCTACCACTAGAATGGACAGCGGCGACCTGCCAAGCTAAAGCCTATGCAAGGCTAGCCCGAATCGGGCTCCCTTTCGTGGATGCTGTGCTCTCTGAGCCCCTTAAAGACCATCAAGAAAGGCTAGCCCAATATCTGGGCATTCTCATGGGAATCTCTGATAGACGCGACCTGGAGTTGGCACTGAGAGAAGTTCGCAAGCAGGCGATCGAGAAATCGATCCAAA
The DNA here is from genome assembly GCF_037126465.1 of Ornithodoros turicata. Classification (NCBI taxonomy): domain Eukaryota; kingdom Metazoa; phylum Arthropoda; class Arachnida; order Ixodida; family Argasidae; genus Ornithodoros; species Ornithodoros turicata. The sequence goes on from NW_026999314.1 coordinate 25,818, forward strand.
CCTATACCAACAAAAGTCTGTTCTCTCACCGAAGCGAGCCTGTTGGAAACCAGTGGTTATACCACGATTCCAGATACATGGCCGATGGAGACAGAATTCGAGCCCTCAGGCTAAGGACCAACTTATACCCAACCAGGGCCCTATCTAATAAACATGCCACTGATCCCAAAGCCATTGAATGCAGGTTCTGCAAGGAGAAGCCGGAGACAGCATTCCACATACTCCAAGAGTGTGAAAGGGTCCACTTACCAAGGGTGGAAAGACACAATTTTATAGCAAAGCAGGTCGTCCGACTGATCAAGAAGTACAATCCCGAGGTGGAAGTGGAAGAAGAGAAGCTGATAACTTCTCAAGATGGAGTCAGGTTGAAACCTGACATAATCATCAAGAAGGGCGATGACGTTAAGATCTTGGACGTTGCCATTGCATGGGACGCCAGCGCATCGACCCTGAAGGAAGTGAACCAAGGGAAAGTACAAAAATACTCATGCCTGAAAGCCTCCTTCCCCGGCAAGAATGTTGAAGTGCACGGTCTGTGCTTTGGTGCGAGAGCTGGCACCTGTGCAAGTACAAGACAGACCTTGAAAGATCTGGGATTTACCAAGAATGATATCGGTTGGTTGGCAGCAAAGGTCCTAGTCGGCAGCCTGATCTGCTTAAGCCGTTTCTTCAAAAAGGTATAGCCCGAGGGAACCCTGGCGAAACACCAAGACTACGCTACCGATACAAGCTCTGCGATACGGTTTGCTACCCCTACTGCAGGGGCTTCCAGATGCACTTTGGTGTCGGGTTCTGAGGCGGATGCCGATGTAACTTACCCTCCCCGACTCAATCCGACTCACGGCATGATGAGCGGATTAAGAACAGGTTAGAAGGCTCAACACCGCCGTCCCCTGTCGTCCCAGCAGGGCTAACCAAATGGCCTCAGAGCCTGACGATACACCCCATTTGGGGAAAGAAGAGTTATAGCCAAATAAACGCCATTCTACTCATTCGAAGCTTTTCTCCACATTCGGATCCTGCATCTCAAGAGAAAATTAAAAAAACTATGTTGTAACGGCGGGGGAATATATTGTGTTCTTTCCGGCGTTTTGCCCGGCGTGGCACACCTTTTTCGCTGCTTCTTGTCTGTGTCCTCTGCGAACTGCTCTGTACGGTGTGTCACAAGTGCTCCCCCACCTCCTCGTGGTGCCGGGTGGTAACGGCTCTGCTCTTTGCATAGCCGGCCAAGTGGGGAGCGCAGGCCTTTAGCTTGGCGCAGGTGAAAACTGTGTATTCTTCTTCTCTGGGTCTCCCTGTTCATAGCACAGGGGGCCTACACCTGCTCCGTTGAGTGCGAGCGCTGTCTCTTTTATTCGAGGATGGCGGCCCATGAATGGGTTACCATCTATCCACCACTGGATAGTCTTTCTTGTCACCTTTGTAATCTTCCTGTATCATATCGACCCAAACTAGAGAGCCATTGCCCTCATACACACGACACAAGGCTCGTATCTAATTCAAGCAAGACAATACCTTCACACCACACTAAATGCAAAAGGAAACTTAAGTTCAAGGCGGGTCTCTGTGGCTCGGGTGCGTCCGGGGCGGCTTGCGCCGCGTCGAGTGGGCCTGGCGAGTTGACGGCTGCGGCCCCTAGTTCTAGTCCAGAATCTCTTCCATGCTCTCCTGATGGGGGTGGCAATATCAGGGAGCAAAGTGACTTAAGTCCGGCTGTGCCGGCTCCACAATCAAGCGACGAGAGATGTTCTCCCCTTGGGGAAGCGTCTAACACTTCGGGGCAGGTTGCTCTGAGTCTGGCTATGCCGGAAGTCGGTCCTTCGTTTGAGGTAGTGGCTGACGAGCCTAAAACCCCTATGACAACGAGCGAGTCACGGTTGGCTCAATTACTGGCGGACAGGAGTATTGCCCCCCTCCTCTGTTTGCCGAGACAGCTCGAGGATTGGTGTCTGCACCAATTGAGTGGCAAAGAGGTAACATCAAACCTCAACATTCTCAGTCTTCACATTCTGGCAGTTCTGGGGACGGCGAAGTTGACGAGCCGGGTCCGCACGGGGCGGTCGTGGCCCCTCCGGGGGCTGCTGGGGCCGGGGAGGCCCGCCACGTCTTATGGTCGCTGGATCAAAGCAGAAATGCATCTCCTTGCTATGCTTGAGCTAGAGATCGGAAAGCATCCTTTCATCAATCTTGAACTTTCCAAACGTTACCCCACCCGCTGACTCACGTGCATCAGGGGTATACGACATCTTCAAAAATACAAACAAATACTAGCAGCTGCACGGTCAGCACGTTACCAAGAGATACAAGAAACCTTAAGTCAAGAGCAATACGTGTCACAACACAGTATGAGGTCAGAAGGCGAAGCTATGGAGTTCTGTGTGGAAGACCTTGAAGGAGCGGGACTGCCGCGGACCTTGCTGAAAGAGTTCTTTCTGGTCCATTGCAGTGTACAGATTTGGAGAGGATCTATCGAGTTTTTAATGTCTTTCCCCAACCCAAACATCAACGTAACAAGCCTACTAAAAAAGCCCAACCTAGTACGAAGGCAGCGAGAAGGAGAGAGAGGTACCGTGAACATCAGCGTCTTTACAGAATGGGTCCGAAGGTCCTGGTTCAACAGCTTCAGGCTGAGGGGGCGAGTTCCCCCGTCACGTTGGCTGATGTTCACTCCATTTATGATCCACTCTTCTCCTCTCCTTCTAAAACCAGCGTTTCGGTGCCTTCGTCTAGAAGTAAGGTTAAGGCGTATTGCGGCCTTTTGCCGAGTCAGAATTTAGGGAGGCATTGAGCTCTTTTAAGATGGGCACTGCTCCTGGTCCAGATGGAGTGACGGTTGAGTTGTTGAAGCGGGTCCCCGCGGTTGTCCTTGCCTCTGTCCTAAACAATTTCATGAAATTTGTGGTCGTTCCACCTGAACTCAAGCATTCCAGAACTATCTTCATCCCTAAGGTGCCAAGGCCTGAGTCGGCTTCCGACTTCAGGCCCATTACCATCTCTCCCTTGGTCCTTAGGTTGTTTTCTAAAATCTTACTATCCCGTCTTTCGGCTGAAAATCGTTTCCACGATTTGCAAAGTGGATTCGAGAGTGACCGGAGCACGAGCTCCAACCTTCTGCTTCTTCAGGGAATCATGCTGCATTCCAAAAGAACCCACAAGCCCCTATTCGTGGCGAGCTTAGACGTTAGGAAGGCATTTGACTCCGTGAGTCATAACGCCATGTTTTCAGCCCTTGAAGGCAAGGACGTGCCACGACTGTACCAGGAGTTGGTGAAGGAGCTGTACACTGGTAACACGACCACTTTTCATCTGAACGGCAGAACCGACGGGGCTAGAGTCGCTGTACGACAGGGAATAAAGCAAGGAGACCCCCTGTCACCATTTCTCTTTAATTGTGTATTGGACCCTCTCCTTGCCCAACTCAACCAGTTTGAGTTTGGGAACCACGCTGGAGCAGCTTCGGCTGCCTCCATGGCCTTCGCTGACGATTTGCTGGTGTTTTCCGAGAACCATGCTGCTTTATCCAAGTTGCTGCAGATGGTTGAAACTTACATGAATTCGCAGTTGGTCTGGCACTGAACCCTCGGAAAACCCAGTATTTCGGTGTGCGTTGGAACAGCGAAACCGGCTGGTTTGATTATGGTGCACCACGTGTGGAAATTGCAGGAGCACGGGTGGATGGTTTGGGAAGGGGAGGCGTTGTCAAGTAATTGGGGTTCTCCTTATCTGTCAGCAGGGGTCCTCTGCTTGAGGACAAGTGCAGCGACTCTGTGGCCAGGTTGTTAATGAAAGCGTCGTTGAAGCCGTTTCAGAGGATAAAGTGTTACAAGGAGCTTGTAATATCACGACAGTTGTACCTCCTCTCCAACTCTCTGCCGGTTCTTTCGCAGTCGCAAAAGATCGACAAATGGCACAGGTCCTTTGTTGAGAAGACAGCACATTTGCCCGGGTCCTTTCCTAACGTCTTGCTCTGGATGCCTTGTAGAAACAGTTGAAGTCTTTGGGTAGACTGCGGCGCCTTGGTAACGTCTTTGTTGACGAGATCTTTAACCAGGTGCTTGGAGGCAACGCCTCGCGGCTGTCCGCAGTGCTGGGTGTTCCGGATGGAATAGTACACGGGAAGGATCTGCAGATGGCCCTGAATGAAAGCAGAAGGAAGTGGTTCAGTGATAAGAAAGTTATGCGAAGAGAGACCTTTTCGCTTTGAGAAGGATCTCTTGGGAAACCGGTGGTTGCACCCAGATTGCCAATTCATGAGGGAAGGCGATAAGATCAAGGCCTTACGACTCAGGGCGGACGTTTACCCAACACGCTTTTTATTTAACAAACACGCTGAGGACCCCGCGGCCAGACTTTGCCATCATTGTCACGAGGCCGAGGAGACGCCTTGCCACATCCTCCAATACTGCGAGCGAGTTCACGGCCCCAGAGTCGAACACCACAACTTCATCACCAAGCAAATGCAGAGACTTGTTACCAAGTATTCTCCCAGTACGACTGTTGCTGCCGAGAAAGTCTTCACTGTAGGTGGTGCTCGGCTCAAGCCAGACCTTGTATTAGATAGGGGGCATGAGGTAGTAGTGGTGGATGTGGCGATCGCGTGGGACTCCTCTGTGGCCAATCTCGAGAAAAAAAGAGAAGTCTGACAAGTATGCCTGTTTGGCTCAGCTGTTTCCAGGCAGGACTTTCAGAGCGGTCGGGGCGGTCCTTGAAGCTAGGGGTCTGGTCTGCCAATCCATGCGTAAGTTATGCGAGGAACTCGGTCTCTCGAAGTCCGATGTGGCATGGTTGGCGGCCAGGGCCCTGGTAGGTAGTTTGATCTGCCTGAGTCGGTTCATAAGGAAGGTGTAACTAGGTCGGCCATCGGTTTCTCCTTGAGGTTTTGCTAGATCTCTATCGCCTAGTGTATAAATACACTTAACATCTTGCGGTTAGCGTTTTGAGCATCCCTTGGGTTAGCTCAATTGCTCCATTAACATCTTCTTATGTAGCAAATACCTTTTTATTGAACATCTTTCCGTAGCAAATACCTTTTTATTGAACATCTTTCCGTAGCAAATACTTCCTTGCACATTAGCCAATTATATCCCGCTTTCTTTCCTACTGGTTTTGCCATGGGGTAGTGGTGTGGAGTTCCCGATGTTTGCGCTTGATTTGATCGGGACTCCCCTGTTTTGAGTTGTTTAAGTTATTTTAACCCGAGGCGTACTACGCTCCGCTCTTTTTAGCCTATTGTTGGGCAAGTTTCTGATCAGTCTTCTTATTGTCTTGTTTTATCGGTCTTAACCCCAAGTTTGGGTCTAAGGCCAACTAGCTCTCTGCGCTCCGCGCGGTGAGGCTGCAGATCCCCGACTTGGTTTTAACCCGCTCGCGGGTACAAGTTAGCTTTTGCCAACGAGTAAGAACAAGTATTTTCAGTGTCAGGAGCGAGGCTCAAGCCTGACCTAGTTGTGGAAGTGGGCGACAAAGTCTTTGTAGCGGACGTGGCCATCTGCTGGGATAACAGCGTGTCGACGCCCGAGCAGAAGAATAGGGACAAGGTTCAGAAATACGAACCTTTACGCGGTCTCTTTCCCGGCAAAGAAGTTCATATTGATGGAGTTGCGTTCGGTGCCCGGGGCCTCACGTGTGGTTCCACGAGACAAGTATGTGCCACGTTGGGGCTCACGAATAGCGAGGTTTCGTGGCTTGCATCGCGAGTTATCGTTGGAAGCCTCATTCGCTTGTCTCGCTTTGTGCGTAAAGTTTGATGTGTGTGGGTTTAGTTTGCTCTTTTTTCTCCGCTCGAGTCTATTTTTAGTAGTAGGTAGGTCGGTTTGGTTTTAGTATCTTTTTTACTTATTTTCACCAGGGCCTTAAGACCGGTGTTTGGTGTCAGCACAGCACGGCCCTTACGGGTTCGCGTGGCACACAACGCCGTGCTTGGCCTAGCTTTTTAACCCTGTACAGGGACAGCCTTAGTTTTAGCCAAATAAACGCCATTCTACTCGTTCGAAGCTTTTGGGGGGTGGTTGCCAAGGTTTTTTCCCCCGAGCGATTTGTTTGTTGCTGTGCACACTGAGAGTTTTGCTTTGTGTGAGTTTCTGATCTCTTCTCGAGTATTCCTTGACCTTGGCGACCGGGCAGGCCCACGTCCCCGTCGTACCCCTGGGCGGGAGCCAGAGTTTTTCTGGCTCCCGGCGAAGAGGCCTGCCAAAGGGTCGTTGACCCGCGGAGTGCGGAAATTGTGTGTTTCAAATTATTCTGAGAGCTAGGTCCACTGCCAAGTCTCCTGCCACACCCCAACCCTTTCCCCTTTTAATGCCACGTGCTCCTTTTTCACAAGCAATGGAGTAATAAATCCTTCTGTATCCTCCTGAGGACCTCACATGTAGGCTTTGTGGAAGTGTTTTCACTGCGCGCTCAAAATTTCAAGACCACTACGCGGAGAACCACAATATAGAAATCCTCTGGAGATGCTCTAAGTGTTTGGAGAAGGTACTGCATCCCATCAAGTCAATATCTTCCCACCTGTCCAAATGTGCCCGAAGGCAGCCCGTTGTCACGCAGCCTCAAGATCGCGCTGCACAGATGAGCGGCACGACGGATCGAGCAGTAGCATCCGCTCCGGAACTGGGGCAGTCGGAAGCCTCTTGTAATACCATTCTTTCTTACGGAAGATGGTCCGACTCGGAATTGAGAGCTTTAGCCAACCTCGAGGTTTTTTGGGGAACCCATCCGTTTATCAATCAGGAATTGGCTAAGAGGTTCACGACCAGATCATTAATGAGTATTGATGATGATGATAATTAGGGTTTATTTGCGCAAAAGCTACCAAGGCTATAGAGCGCCAAGCAATGGTATGTGCGATGGCAAAAGTAAAATCAGAGACGATTATTTAAGAACTACCGGAGACAGTTACCACATATGATAAAATGACTAAAATAACAGTGTGAGATCACAAGAGACCAATTAGCTGGACGTCCTTGAAATATTCATACACAGCTGTAAAAGGTACTTCAGCCTCATCACCCAGCAAAAGGGCCGGGTGAAACGGTAAACAATACCGCTCTGGCTCGGGCGCGTCCGGGGCGGCTTGCGCCGCGTCTGGTGGGTCTTGCGAGTCGACGGCTGTAGTCCCCAGTCCCAGTCCAAAAGTTCTTCCATGCTCTCCTGATGGGGGTGGCAGTATCAGGGAGCAAAGTGTCTTAAGTCCGGCGAAGCCGGCTCCATCATCAAGCGACGAGAGGTGTTCTCCCCTCGGGGGCATCGAGTGTTTCGGGGCAGGTTATTCTAAGTCCGGCTGTGCCGGAAGTCGGTCCTTCCCTTGTGGTAGTGGCTGACGAGCCTGACACCCCTATGGCAACGAGCGAGTCGCAGTTGGCTCAATTGCTGGCGGACAGGGGTATTGCCCCCCCTCCTCTGTTTGCCGAAACAGCTCGTGGATTGGTCTCTGAACCGATCGAGTGGCAGAGAGGTAACATCGAACCTCAATACTCACAGTCTTTACATTCTGGCGGTTCTGGGGACTGCGAAGTTGATGAGTCGGGTCCGCACGGGGAGGTGGTGGCCGTCCCGGATGCGGCGGAGCCAGGGCGGCCTGCTATGCCTTATGGTCGTTGGACCAAGGCAGAAATGCATCTTCTTGCTGTGCTTGAGCTAGATTTGGGAAAACATCCTTTCATTAATCTTGAATTGTCCAAACGTTACCCCACCCGCTCACTTATGAGCATCAGGGGTATACGTCATCTTCAAAAGTAAAAACAAATACTGGCGGCTGCACGGTCAGCACGTTACAAGCAAATGCAGGAATCTTTGAATCAAGAGCACTGTGTGTCTGAGAGTAGTATGAGGTCATGATGATGATGATGATAATTAGGGTTTATTGGCGCAAAAGCTACCAAGGCTATAGAGCGCCAAGCAATGGTATGTGCGATGGCAAAAGTAAAATCAGAGACGATTATTTAAGAACTACCGGAGACAGTTACCACATATGATAAAATGACTAAAATAACAGTGTGAGATCACAAGAGACCAATTAGCTGGACGTCCTTGAAATATTCATACACAGCTGTAAAAGGTACTTCAGCCTCATCACCCAGCAAAAGGGCCGGGTGAAACGGTAAACAATACCGCTCTGGCTCGGGCGCGTCCGGGGCGGCTTGCGCCGCGTCTGGTGGGTCTTGCGAGTCGACGGCTGTAGTCCCCAGTCCCAGTCCAAAAGTTCTTCCATGCTCTCCTGATGGGGGTGGCAGTATCAGGGAGCAAAGTGTCTTAAGTCCGGCGAAGCCGGCTCCATCATCAAGCGACGAGAGGTGTTCTCCCCTCGGGGGCATCGAGTGTTTCGGGGCAGGTTATTCTAAGTCCGGCTGTGCCGGAAGTCGGTCCTTCCCTTGTGGTAGTGGCTGACGAGCCTGACACCCCTATGGCAACGAGCGAGTCGCAGTTGGCTCAATTGCTGGCGGACAGGGGTATTGCCCCCCCTCCTCTGTTTGCCGAAACAGCTCGTGGATTGGTCTCTGAACCGATCGAGTGGCAGAGAGGTAACATCGAACCTCAATACTCACATTCTTTACATTCTGGCGGTTCTGGGGACTGCGAAGTTGATGAGTCGGGTCCGCACGGGGCGGTGGTGGCCGTCCCGGATGCGGCGGAGCCAGGGCGGCCTGCTATGCCTTATGGTCGTTGGACCAACGCAGAAATGCATCTTCTTGCTGTGCTTGAGCTAGATTTGGGAAAACATCCTTTCATTAATCTTGAATTGTCCAAACGTTACCCCACCCGCTCACTTATGAGCATCAGGGGTATACGTCATCTTCAAAAGTAAAAACAAATACTGGCGGCTGCACGGTCAGCACGTTACAAGGAAATGCAGGAATCTTTGAATCAAGAGCACTGTGTGTCTGAGAGTAGTATGAGGTCATGATGATGATGATGATAATTAGGGTTTATTGGCGCAAAAGCTACCAAGGCTATAGAGCGCCAAGCAATGGTATGTGCGATGGCAAAAGTAAAATCAGAGACGATTATTTAAGAACTACCGGAGACAGTTACCACATATGATAAAATGACTAAAATAACAATATGAGATCACAGGAGACCAATTAGCTGGATGTCCTTGAAATATTCATACACAGCTGTAAAAGGTACTTCAGCCTCATCACCCAGCAAAAGGGCCGGGTGAAACAGTAAACAATATATGTAAAATCGATAGAAGTGACGTCGACGAACATCTTCATAGGATGGACATGTAATGAGGATGTGCATAACAGAAAGCGTCCCCCCGCAGTGGTCACACTCCGGGGCGTCCTCACGCCGCAACAAGTACCCGTGAGTAAGGAATGTATGACCCAACCTTAGCCGACAATGTACCACCTCATGCAGACGGTTTGGAAGTGGAGATGAGTTTCTCCCGAGATTAGGCTTGACAGAATGTAACTTATTTTTATCCTGCGTGTCCCAAAATATCTGCCACTGTTGATGACGTTTCTTAATGCCCGTTTAATATCCTGGATCGGGGCCTCAAGAGGGGTTATATCTTCAGTTAGTGCACTTGTGGCAACACTATCAGCTCTCTCATTACCAGGTATCCCGACATGGCTGGGTACCCAGCAGAACATCAGATTGTAAGACCTCTCCGAGATCATACTCGCTAAACACCTTGCATGGTGAACAAGCAAGTCCTTAGTTGGGTGCAAGTTGCAAATAGCCTGCAGTGAGCTCAGAGAATCTGTATATACTACAGATGATGTAATTTCATTATGCAAAATGTACTTGAGTGCTAAAATTATCGCATACACTTCTGCGGTAAAAATGGACATGCTGGTTCTGAGACGGTGTGAGCTCGTGCGTGAACCGGTAACCATGGCGCACGAAACCCCTGTGCTGGTTTTTGAACCGTCAGTGTAAAACTCTGTGTGCTTGCTAAAGCTTTCTCTAAAATGAAGGAATTCTTGTAACAAAACAGCCTGTGAAGTGTCAGATTTCTTGAATTTTGTTAGTGACTTGTTGAAACTTGGAGGTGGTTGCCATGGAGGCAGCCTTTGGTTAAATTCCATGACCTTGTAATCGTATTCAGCAAAGTTGCATCCTTTAACTTCCTGAGAGATGCGCATGCAAAAAGGTGGTTGTGACGGTTTATTCAAAAAATGTTGATTGTATTGAGTGTCCTGCACACACTCGAGCGCTGGATGTTGGGGGTAACACCGAACCCTAAGTGCATATGTGGCGCTAAGAAAAAACCTCCGTCTTGCGAGTGACCAGTGGTTCGACTCGACATACAAACTCTCCACTGGCGATGTTCTGAATGCACCAAGGACTAAGCGTAGTCCCTGGTGATGTATCGGATCGAGTATCCTCAAAGCGGTTGGTCAAGCCGACCCATAAACAGCACATCCATAGTCCAATCTAGAAAGGACACTGGAGATGTAGATGCGATTCAGTACTTCGCGGTCTGCTCCCCAGGACCGGTGTGAAAGTACCTTTAGAATGCTAAGGGATTTAATGCACTTATTCTTGAGTTGTTTCATGTGTGGCAGGAATGTCAGTTTTTTGTCAAAGATGAGCCCGAGAAATTTGTGTTCAGGCTGTACATTAATTGGGTGGCTGCGCAACTTCAAAGCTGGCTCAGGGAAAACTACCCGAAGCCTCGAAAAGTGGAAACAGACAGTCTTCGCAGGAGAGAACTGGAAGCCATTTCCATTTGACCACTTCACTAACCTGTTGATTGTCAGCTGGAGCTGGCGCTCGCATGCAGACACATTTGAAGAGCAATAGGAAATCTGCACGTCATCAACGTACAACGAGTACTTAATTGAAGGAGGAATTACTTTTGCTATTGAGTTCATTTTCACGATAAAAAGCGTGACACTTAGAACTGACCCCTGTGGGACACCATTCTCCTGTACAAATGGTCGTGACAGTGTTGTTCCTATCTGGACTCTGAAGGTTCTCCCTTCGAGGAAATTCGAAATACAGCGCAGCATGCGACCGCGAAGTCCCATTGCATACAAGTCTCGAACAATACCGTACCGCCATGTGGTGTCGTAGGCCTTGTGCAGGTCAAAAAATACACTGACACAATGCCTACTTCTTACAAAAGCCTCCCTAATTGTTGTTTCAAGGCGCAAAAGCTGGTCCGTTGTCGACTGTGCAGCCCTAAAGCCACATTGGTATCGATTCAAGCAGCTATTTTCTTCTAAAAAATATTTGAGGCGGTTGTTGACCATGCGTTCAAAAGTTTTTCCCAAACAACTTGTGAGCGCTATGGGCCTATAGCTAGATGGATCTGATGAATCCTTTCCTGGCTTCAACAGCGGGATTACGGTCGCTACTTTCCAACCAGAGGGGAGTGATCCTTTTCGCCATACGGTGTTGAAGAAATCTAAAACGCATTCTAACGAGAATTTGAATAGGTTTTCTAGCATGCTGTATGTCACACGATCTGGACCTGGTGCAGTACCCTTTCTGCGTGATAGGGCCCTCAGCAGTTCTGTCATTGTAAATAAGGAGTTGTAAGTGTACCCATTGCCAGATCCAAGGGGGACGGTCTGCTTCTCTGACTGTTCCTTGATTTTAATGAAGTCAGTGCTATAATGTGAAGAGCTCGATATGCTCTGAAAGTGTTCTCCAAGGGCGTCTACCTGTTCTTGCACGTTTTGGCATACAACGCCATTTACTTGTAGTAGAGGAACAGAAAAACTAGCATAATCTCCCTTTACTTTTCGGAGCCAGTCCGAAATTACCTTTGAAGGTGTGTTGTTATTCAGACTTGAGACAAAGTCCTTCCACGACGCTTTTTTGGCTTGGCGCCGTATCCAACGGGCTTTAGCTCTAGCCTTTTTAAACCGGATTAGGTTTGTTGTGGTTGGATATTTGCGAAAGATACTCCATGCCCGATTTTGCTCCTTCCGCGTATCCGTGCAGTCGGTGTTCCACCAAGGCTTGGAGCGCTTTGGCAGGTTCCCAGACGTTTGTGGAATGGATAGAACAGCTGCATTTATGATCGCACAGTCACCACTCTGTTTGCTTCTTCAATATCTCCTCTCTGAAGAGACATAGATGACAAATCGACTGTTTTCTTAAAATTACTCCAATCCGCGCGGGAAAGGTTCCATCGAGGCGGTCGTGTTCTTAAGCTACTTGTTGGACCAGGAAATCTAAGTACAACTGGAAAATGGTCGCTACCGCGAGGGTTTGCTTGCACATCCCAATTGACATTATAATACAGAGAGGGGCTGGACAAAGAAATATCTAGGGGTGAAAATGTCTGAGTGGCAGAATTTATGTACGTTGGGAGACCAGTGTTCAAAAGGCAGAGCTGCTTTGACAGTAAAACCCTTTCAATTAGCTTGCCACGACTGTCGAGCCTTGAGCTGCCCCACAGCGGATTATGGGCGTTAAGGTCCCCGAGAATCATGAAGGGCTGAGGAAGCTGATCACATAACTGTTCAAACTCTGCTTGGTCTATGTTTTCTGCTGGCGGTAAGTACAGAGAGCAGACAGTAATTACCCGTTCGAGACATACTTGAGCGGCAACAGCCTCTAGGTTTGTTACCAGGGGTGCGGCCCTTGCAGGTACAGACTGCGGGACAACGACAGCCACACCTCCCGATGCGCGCGCGCACCCTAAACGATCCTTTCTGAACACGGTGTATCTCCGAAACGGGTTTATGCTTTGTGGGTGTAAATTTGTCTCCTGTAAGCAAAAACAAACCGCCCTATGTTCCTCCAAGAGGTCTTTTATGTCATCGACATTTGCAATAAGACCCCGACAGTTCCAATGGAGGATTGTTTGGCCCATAATGTACGAAAGAAAGAGAAAAAAGATTAAATCTAAGTACCTCGAATCAGAGGACTGTGCTTTCACTTCCTACTTTTTTGGCGCAGTTATTTTCTGTCGATGGGTTTTCTTCCTGGCCTCTGCCAGTTCCTTGTCAGAGATGTCTGGGAGCGAACCACTCGCAGACAAACCCTTGAGAGTCTTTTTCTGTGATTGTGAGCTCGTGTTCACGAATGAGCGTTCTGAGCTCGAGTCATCGTCACAATCCATAGAGATTTTCTCCACGGAGGACGACGACAGTTGTGACACCACACCTTCAGGTGGCGTCATGGATGTAGTTGGTAAGACAGTGGGTGTGATGTCAGTTTGCGTTTTGGTGGATTCTACCTGTGTTTGTGTTGCACGTGTTATCATTCTTGGTTTATCCTTAGCCTTGTCTGCATAAGATTTGTTTCCGAACAAAAATGGTGATACCCTTTTTCTTGCCTCAATGTAACTTATATTAAGTGTCACTTTAAGATGTAGAACCTCTTTTTCGGCTTTCCATTTTGGACAAGACCGAGAATAAGAGGGGTGGTTCTCAGAACAATTGACACAATGTTCAGCACGATCACATTCCTTGGTTCCGTGTCCCTCCTGCCCACAACGTGCGCAACAGGGGCGGCCTGTACATGCACCTGCAGCGTGTCCAAAGCGGTTGCACTTAAAGCAACGAAGAGGGTTGGGTATGTAAGGCCTAACGTCGGTTGTTAGGTACCCCACCTTAAGCTTCTCAGGTAGCACCGGTGTGTCAAACGTAAGTATAACGTTCCTAGTGGTAATATATTCGTTGTTTCGTCTGATATTTATCTTGCGGACGTCTATAACTTGTTGGTCTTTCAAGTTCACAAGAATATCTTCAACTGCACATCGATCAGTTCAGACAGGGAAATGACGCCTCAGCATGTATTCTGGGTCTTATGTAGAGACGATGAGATCTTGTGCCCCATCATCTCTGTCGCGTTCAGAATTGTTTTGCTATCCCTCTCGGATACACATTTGAGCAGTACGTCGCCAGACCTCATGCGTTTGATCTCTGTCACATTTTTTGAAAGTGATGCAACCGCTTTTTCGATGAAAAAGGGCGACATTTTACCTAAAGGAGTGGGCTCAGGGCCAGCACTAGTCAAGACAGTGAACTTTGGTGTGTTGTTTGGCGTGTTCAATAGCACAGTTTGTAAGCCATCGGTGCGAGGGCGCTTACCGCCCCGATCAAAGATTTAGAAGAAGATTTTTTACCCATGCGGTATTTAGAGCTGGACGATCCAAACTGTCTCCCACACTTCACGTCCATACATGTGGGAAGGTCCCGGAGTTACTGAAAACCCATCGGCCGGGGTTTGACCAAAACCTCGACCGCCTCCGTTCATGGTTTCTCTCCCTTCACCTTTCATCCCCTCGGCACGGTAGGTAACACCTTGGGACTGGGGGCTGGGGTCCGTGGTGGCGCCACTCACCAAACATCAGCGTACGCTGATGCCCCCTGCGGGTATTAATGAGTATTCGCATGCAAAGGCACCAGCCGCGCTATAAGGAGATTTACCAGATAGCTCTGCAGGATCCTGTCGTGGCGGCTTATGTACGGTATCTTATGTCCCTACTTTAGCCAGAAGCTCAGATACTAAGAGATAATCTGAGAAAGAGATAGGAGTGGCTGCGGGTCGGGCACATGATGAAAGGAATGATGGAGGGGCCACGGACCCCATTACACAAAGTCAATCTTCTCACAGTGATGCGACATTTGTGGCCACGGATTGGTCCCAGCGCGACATTGTCCGGAGGGTGCCCACGGACTCTGGGGACGCGGGTGCTGCCGCCTCTGGCGGCGGGGGCTCGGGTGTGCGCGGGCGGGCTGTCGACCCGATGGAACTATCTCGTTCATTGAACATGAGTATGGAGGCAATGGAGCTGAGCTGCACAATACTTCATCGAATGCCACCAACCTATCATAGCTGGCTGAACTGCTGGCCGAGGAGGCTTTTAGCCCCCCAAACCAAGAATGGCTGATAGGTAACCTGGGTTCGAGCATGGCCCGGGTGTCTGCTCAAAGTGAACGGGGTGCAAGGGAGAGTGACGACGTCACGCCCCATGGATTGTTTATCGCACCCTATGGCATTGATGCTCCATTGATCAGGAACGAGAGTTCTGTTGGTGAGACGGCAAGCTTGCGTTCGCCCGGGTCCACGGCGTCGGGGGTGGCGCCGCTCTTGCCGCTGGATCCTGGAGGGGTTCAGCCCTTAATGGCCGAGCGACGATTGTCTGAGGTACTCAGTCATTTTGAAGAGGTTGGGCTATTGGATACCTCGCTTGCGAGGAGGATTGCAACCACACCCATATCCCAATCGGACATTGTGTCCATTTTTCCACATTTCGGAGTTGCGTTGGGTCCGAGATCTAACAAACCATCAAGGGCTAACAATCAGCGAAAGGCCCACTCTCAGAAAGGCAACAGACGTGAGAGGAGAAGACGTAAATTTAATGAGCACCAGCGTCTGTATCGCTTGGGCCCTCGTGTATTGATGCATCAACTGATGTGAGAGGACCAGAATGGTTCCACATTACTTAAGCTTGAAGAGATCCAGGAGTTTTACGAACCTATATTCTCTAATTCGTCTGATTCAACGGGAATAGAGATCCCGTCTCGTAACAAGGCTGTTGTGGATACCACACCTTTTAGTCACGAGGAGGTGGTCGACACACTTCGGCAGATGGATAAGAAGGCGGCACCTGGTCCTGACCACATGAAAGTGAGCGATCTGTATGCGATCCCACCCAAGATGCTATGTCTGATTTTGAATAACTTTTTCATGCACAAAGCTATTCCCCCCGAGCTAAAGAGATCAAGGACTGTCTTCATACCAAAGAAAGTTACGCCAAGATCAGAGGCGGAAGTAAGACCGATCACAATTGCACCTGTGATATGTCGTATATACTCCCGTCTGCTCCTCCGTAGGCTTTCGGCCGAGAATTCCTTCCATCCCCTTCAGGAGGGTTTCCAAGAAGACAGAGGGACAAGCACTAACCTTCTGGCCCTCCAGGCTCTTATGAAAATCTTAAAGGAACAGAAAAAGAGCCTGTACGCGGTGAGCTTGGATGTCCGCAAGGCCTTCGATTGTGTGTCTCACGAGGCCATCATTGCAGCTGCAGAAGGGAGGGACATCCCCGAACACTTTTTACAAGTGTTGCAAGACCTTTACGAGGGGTGTTCTACATCTTTTTTCTGGAACGGCAAGACCAATGGAAGAGAGGTGCCAGTCAATCCGGGTATTAAACAAGGAGATCCCCTCTCTCCCTTTTTGTTTAATGCCGTTCTGGACCCCTCCCTGCAGTTGGCGAATGATTCGGGCCTCGGAGTTCAGATAGAGCGACAGCATGCGGCAGCGATGGCCTTCGCGGACGACCTCCTGCTCTTTTCGTCTAGTTTGGAGGGCCTGAAAGCGTTGGTGCGGATGTCTGAGGATTATCTCGGCCGAGCAGACTTGAGCCTAAACCCGACAAAATCGCAGTATTTCGGATGGCGGTATGACGGGAGAGTGAAATGATATGATTATGACATTCCGCCGCTGGAGATAGGAGGTGCCTTGATCTCTCCTAGACGGAAGGACAACCCCGTTAACCAGCTGGGAGTTCGGATTTATGTGAATAAGTTGTCGAGGGTGGAGGATCCAGTGGGGGACCACATGATTTCGTTAATACGAACCGCCGCGCTAAAACCGTTCCAGAAGCTGAGGTGTGTTGGCCAGCTTGTGTTACCCCGCCTCCTTTATCAGAATGCGAACATTTTGGGTCTGGTGTCCCAAGCCTCAAAGAAGGATAAAGTGATTAGGAATCTGGTGAAACAGGTCTTTCATTTGCCACAGTCCTTCCCCCAGTATACATGTCCACTTACCTAACCGGGAAGGTGGCCTGTGGGTGCTTAGTCTGGAATGGACTGCCGCAGTAGTTCAGTATAAAGGAATGGCACGGATGGCTCGCCTCTCGCACCCTTTCATCGATGGGTTGCTGTCTCTCGGCTTGCAAGACATTATGGAACGTTTGGCCACTCACCTGGGATCCCGTGCGGAATTACGGACCGACGCGATGGAGACGTTGCGTTGACGACTGCACGAAGGGAGTACTGCGACGGAAGAGCGAACGCTTACAACAACAAGGGCCTTTTTGCACACAGGAAAGAGCCAGTCGGGAATTCCTTGCTGGCTTGCGATTCCCACTTAATTAAGGATGGGGATGGCATTAAGGCACTGCGTCTTCGAACGAGCCTCTTCCCAACCAGGACTCTGTCGAACAAGCATGCACGGGACCCCAAGGCTCGAGATTGTCGCCACTGTGGTCAAAAGCCGGAAACAGCGTTCCATATCTTGCAAGAGTGCGAGCGCATCCATTTGCCACGTGTGGAGCAACATAATTTTGTAGCTAAGCAAATTGCTCGCCTACTGCGGCAGTACAACCCGGACGCGACAGTTGTGGAAGAGAAGTTAATGACGTCTACTACCGGTCTCAGGCTAAAACCGGACCTCGTGATGTCAAGCGGTGACGAGGTTATTATCCATGACGTGGCGATAGTCTGGGACGCCTCCTCCGCGACCTTATCCGATATGAATAAGGCGAAGGCAAATAAGTATGCCTCTTTGGCGACTTCCTTCCCGGATAGACATTTTTCGGCATATGCATATGCCGTTAAAAGTTATGCCATAAACGTTAGTCCATGGACTAACGTTTGGGGCCCGTGGAGGCACGTGCGCCGGTATCCGCCGGGCACTTCGCGATTTGTGTTGCCCGATAAGCGACGCCTCCTGGTTGGCTGCGAAAGCTTTAGTTGGCAGTTTGATCTGCCTCACTAGGTTTAATAAAGTTGTGTAGGTTATTGATTTTATTGGAGGACGTGTGTGTTTTTATCGACCTTCACCATCTTGGTGGGGTGTTATTTATCTTTTACTGGAATGCCTGCTTTTATATTCTTTTATAAAAGTGGCCGCCTTGGGCCCGCTGGTCGATAGACTAACTGCGGTTTCCGTGGTGGGGCCCAAGGACTCCCACTTTTGGTCGTTTTTTACCCCCTTTTTAACCTCCCTGTGGAGGACATAGATCTTTAGAAAAAATCTTCCCGGAAACAACACCGCAAGCGATGTTGCCCCGACGACCGTTTTACGGGCCGCGCATTCCAAGACACGGCCCACCCGGGGGCGGACCGCGTTAGGACATAGATAGTTTTAGCCAAATAAACACCATTCTGCTCATTCGAAGCTTTTCTCCACATCCGGATCCTGCATCTCAAGAGAAAATTCAAAAAGTATGGTGTAACGGCGGGGTAATATATTGTGTTTTTGTACGACTTATCAAGAAGTACAATCCCGAGGTGGAAGTGGAAGAAGAGAAGCTGATAACTTCTCAAGATGGAATCAGGTTGAAGCCTGATATAATCATCAAAAAGGGCGATGACGTTAAGATACTGGACGTCGCCATTGCCTGGGACGCCAACGCATATCGGCCCTGAAGGAAGTGAACCAAGGGAAAGTACAGAAATACTCATGCCTGGAAGGCTCCTTCCCCGGCAAAAATGTCGAAGTGCACGGTCTGTGCTTTGGTGCAAGGGCTGGCACCTGTGCTAGTACAAGACAGACCTTAAAAGATCTGGGATTTACGAAAAATGATATAGGTTGGTTGGCAGCTAAGGTCCTAGTCGGCAGCCTGAGCTGCTTAAGCCGTTTCTTCAAAAAGGTATAGCCCGGGGGAAACCTGGCGATAAACCAAGACAAAGATACCGATGGAGGCTCTGCATGAAGGTTTGCTGGCAGCCCCTACTGCCAAGGTTTCCAGTCGCACTTTGGTGTCAGGTTCTGAGACGGATGCCGATGTAACTAACCCTCCCTGACTCAATCCGACTCACTGATGGATGAGCGGATTAAGAAAAGGTTAGAAGGCTCAACACCGCCGTCCCCTGTCTTCCCTGCAGGGCTAACCAAAACGGCCTCAGAGCCAGACGATACACCCCATTTGGGGAAAGAAGAGTTATAGCCAAATAAACGCCATTCTACTCCTTCGACGCTTTTCTCCACGTTCGGATCCTGCATCTCAAGAGAAAATTAAAAAAAGTATGGTGTAACGGCGGGGGAATATATTGTGTTCTTTCGGTAGCCAAATCAACGCCATTCTACTCATTCGAAGCTTTTCTCCACATTCGGATCCTGCATCTCAAGAGAAAATTAAAAAAAAGTATGGTGTAACGGCGGGGGAATATATTGTGTTCTTTCGGTAGCCAAATCAACGCCATTCTACTCATTCGAAGCTTTTCTCCACATTCGGATCCTGCATCTCAAGAGAAAATTTAAAAAAAAGTATGGTGTAACGGCAGGGGAATATATTGTGTTCTTTCGGTAGCCAAATCAACGCCATTCTACTCATTCGAAGCTTTTCTCCACATTCGGATCCTGCATCTCAAGAGAAAATTAAAAAAAGTATGGTGTAACGGCGGGGGAATATATTGTGTTCTTTCAAGCATTCTAGAACTATCTTTATCCCTAAGGTACCAAGGCCTGAATCGGCTTCCGATTTCAGGCCAATTACGATCTCACCCTTGGTCCTTAGGTTGTTTTCCAAGATCTTATTGTCCCGCCTCTCGGCTGAGAATCGTTTTCACGATCTGCAAAGTGGGTTTGAGAGTGACCGGAGCACGAGCTCCAATCTTTTGCTTCTTCAGGGCATCATGTTGCACTCCAAAAGAACACATAAGCCCCTGTATGTTGCGAGCTTGGACGTTAGGAAGGCTTTTGATTCTTTAAGTCACAATTCCATCTTTTCAGCCCTAGAGGGCAAGGACGTGCCACGACTTTTCCAGGAGTTGGTTAAGGAACTATATACTGGCAATACCACCACATTTCACTTGAACGGCAGAACAGACGGCGCCAGAGTCGCTGTACGGCAAGGTATTAAGCAAGGAGACCCCTTGTCCCCCTTTCTCTTCAACTGTGTTTTAGACCCTCTTCTTGCCCAATTGAACCAGTCCGAGTTTGGTTACCACGTCGGAGCGGCTTCGGCTGCCTCCATGGCTTTTGCTGACGATTTGCTGGTGTTTTCCGAGAACCATTCTGCCCTCACTAAACTGCTGCAGATGGTTGAGACGTACATGAAGTCAGTTGGTCTCACATTGAATCCTCGGAAAACCCAGTATTTCGGTTGGCGGTGGAATAGTGAAACCGGCTGGTTCGACTACGGTGCACCACCTGTGGAAATTGCAGGAGCACGGGTGGATGCTTTGGGAAGGGGAGGTGTTGTGAGGTACCTCGGGGTCTCCTTATCCGTCAGTAAAGGACCTCTGCTGGAGGATAAGTACGGCGACTCGGTTGCCCGATTGTTGATGAAGGCGTCGTTGAAGCCGTTTCAAAGAATTAAATGCTACAAAGACCTAGTAGTATCGCGCCAGTTATACCTCCTTTCCAACTCCTTGGCTGTTCTTTCTCAATCTCAAAAAGTCGATAAGTGGCACAGAGCCTTTCTCAAGAAAACAGCTCACCTTCCGGGGTCTTTTCCTAACGTCCTGCTCTGGCTTCCTTACAGGAGTGGTGGTATGGGGCTTTTGCCAGTACTGTGGACAGCTCCTGCAGTCCAGTTGAAGTCTTTGGGTAGACTGCGGCGCCTCGGCAACGTTTTTGTTGACGAAATCTTCAACGAGGTGCTCGGAGGTTACGCCTCAAGACTGTCCACAGTGCTGAGTGTTCCTGATGGTATAGTGCACGGTAGGGAGTTGCAGCTGGCCCTGAACGAAAGCAAGAGAAAGTGGTTCGGTGACAGAAAGAGTAGCTATGTTAAGAGGGATCTTTTTGCCTTTGAGAA
Organism: Ornithodoros turicata; assembly: GCF_037126465.1. Classification (NCBI taxonomy): domain Eukaryota; kingdom Metazoa; phylum Arthropoda; class Arachnida; order Ixodida; family Argasidae; genus Ornithodoros; species Ornithodoros turicata. The sequence continues at coordinate 46,444 of NW_026999314.1, forward strand.
GGATCTCCTTGGGAATCGGTGGCTACACCCAGACTGCCAGTTTATTAAAGAAGGCGATAAAATCAAGGCCTTGCGACTCAGAGCAGATGTCTTTCCCACACGTTCTCTTTTTAACAAACACGCCAAGGACCCCACGGCCAGACTCTGTCACCATTGTCACGAGGCCGAGGAGACGCCTTGCCACATCCTCCAGTATTGTGAACGTGTTCACGGCCCCAGAGTCGAGCGCCACAACTTCATTTCCAAGCAGTTGCAAACACTTGTTGTTAAATACTCTCCCAGTACTACTGTGACTGCGGAGAAAGTCTTTGCTGTTGATGGTGCTCGGCTCAAGCCAGATCTTGTATTAGATAGGGGGCATGAAGTAGTTGTGGTGGATGTGGCAATCGCGTGGGACTCTTCTGTGGCCAACTTAGAGAAGAAGGCAAAGGAGAAATCTGAAAAGTACGCCTGTCTGGCCCAACTTTTTCCAGGTAGAACGTTCAGAGCGGTCGGGGCGGTCCTTGGAGCCAGGGGTCTGGTTTGTCAATCCATGCGAAAGCTGTGCGAAGAACTTGGGCTTTCGAGGTCTGATGTTGCATGGTTGGCGGCCAGAGCCCTGGTGGGTAGTTTGATCTGCCTGAGTCGGTTTGTACGGAAGGTATGACTGGGTTGGCCATCGGTCCTCCTGTGGTTTTGTTAGATCTTCTTATGGTGTTGCCAAACTTCTTATGGGTTTTGCTGGATTTTTACGCATAGTGTATTAATACACTTAACATCTTATGTCAGCAGTCCGAGCGTTTGTGCTCGTTGGCTTATCAACATACTTCTTCTGTAGCAAATACTCCTTTTTCATCTGTGGCAAATACACCTTCTTTTGATCTTCTTATGGTGTTGCTAGATCTTCTTGGTTTTGCTAGATCTTAACGCACAGTGTATCAATACACTATAAGATCTTGCGTGAGCAGTCCGAGAGTTTTTTGTGCTCGGTTGCTCTACTATATTCTTCAACATATGCAGCAAATACCTTCTTGAACATCCTGTAGCAAATACACCTGTTTTCTATCTTCTAGGTGGTGCTGCTAGATCTTCTTTGTGGTCTTATTGGATCTTAGCGCGCCGTGTATTATTACACTTGAGATCTTGGCGATGGCGTTACGAGCGCTGTTTGCTCGTTTGCCCCACTATTATTCTTTAACATCTTTTACCAATTTGACATCTTTGAATATCTGGTAGCAAACACACCTTCTTGAACAATATGTAGCAAATACACCTTGGAGTACTTACCTTCTTTACACTACATAGCAAATACACCCCTGAGCACTTACAATCTTTGTTTAAGTTGCAAATACTACCTTTTTTGCTGGCTTTTCCCCTATGATTTTGCCATAGGGAAGTGGAGAGGAGTTCCCGTGGTTTTGATAGATTTCATCGGGACTTCTATTTTGTGTTGAGTTCATTTTTGAGGCGTATTACGCTCCACTCTTCTTAGCCACTTGTCGGGCAGTGTTTTAACTCCGTATATTTTTACTATGTATTTTGCACATTTTGTGCGTTTTTGGTCTTAACCCCAAGTTTGGGTCTGCGACCACAAAAGCTCGCTGCGCTCCGCGCGGCGAGGTCTGCAGAGCCCCGACTTGGTTTTTAACCCATTTTTTTGGGGTACATTTTTGTTTTAGTCAAATCAACGCCATTCTACTCATTCGAAGCTTTTCTCCACATTCGGATCCTGCATCTCAAGAGAAAATTAAAAAAGTATGGTGTAACGGCGGGGGAATATATTGTGTTCTTTCGGTAGCCAAATCAACGCCATTCTACTCATTCGAAGCTTTTCTCCACATTCGGATCCTGCATCTCAAGAGAAAATTAAAAAAAGTATGGTGTAACGGCAGGGGAATATATTGTGTTCTTTCCCACTCAGCCCGGCGGCCTGTGACGGGTAACAGGAACGCGAAACGCAGAGAGAAGTTTCGTGAACACCAGCGGCTCTATCGTTTGGGACCGAGAATTTTAGCCCACGAACTGTTGATGGAACAGAGCGATGGAACCAGCAAGGTGTCCCTCCAGCAAGTGCACGAACTCTTCGATCCTCTATTTTCTGCTACGTCCAAGCCTGTCCCGAACAAACAAACACCCACAGCAAGAATGAATGTTTCCATGGGCCCGATTACGGCAAGCGAGGTTGCCCATGCTGTGGAAGGACTACACCACAAGGTTGCTCCTGGTCCGGATGGGGTGACGGTGCCCGAGTTGAAGAAAATTCCTGCCACTATCCTTCTTCACATCTTCAACAATTTCCTAAAATTTCAAGACGTGCCGCGGGAGTTGAAGACCTCTAAGACGGTCTTTATCCCTAAAGTCCCTAATCCGAAAGTGGCGGCTGACCTTCGCCCGATCTCAATGTCATCTATCCTGTGCCGAGCCTTTTCGAGAATATTGCTGAGCCGGCTATCTGAGAGCACGTCGTTTCACCCGCTTCAAGGAGGCTTCCAAGACGACAGAAGCACCAGCTCCAACTTATTGCTTCTGCAGGGAGTGATGCGCTACCTTAAGAAGAACAAGCGCAGTTTGTACGCCGCCAGTTTAGACGTGAGAAAAGCCTTTGACACCGTTTCTCACGAGGCTATATACACTGCTCTCCGTACTCGAGGATGCCCCGAGTTCTACATCGAACTCATTCGTAATCTATACTCTCAAACATCCACGTTTTTCTTCCTCAATGGCGGGACCGACGGCCGCCGCATTCCCACCCGGCAGGGGATCAAGCAAGGTGATCCTTTATCACCATTTCTGTTTAATGTAGTGCTTGATCCCCTGCTGCATGAACTGAATACTTGCGGGTTGGGTGTACAAGTTGCTGGAGCGAACGCCGGCGGTCTTGCCTTTGCGGATGACATTCTTCTTATGTCTTCGAGCCTCGAGGGACTTCGGGCCCTCACCCAAAGAACAGGGGCCTACTTATCAAGGGTTCGTTTACAACTCAACCCTACAAAAACCCAGTATTTTGGATGGAGGTATAGCGGGGTTAAGAAATGGTACGAATACTCCCTGCCACCACTCTCAGTTGCCGGCTCCATGGTTCAGCCCCGTGATAAGACTCAACCGGTGAAGTATCTTGGCCTGGAGCTATATGTCAACAAGCTGCCAAGACCCACTAATGATCTCACCGAAGCCTTCACTGGAGTCATTCGCAGGGCGGCGCTCAAGCCATTTCAACGGATGAGATGCCTTAGCTCTTTGGTGTTGCCGCGCTACCTTTATATTCTATCAAACACTTTAAATGTGATCCAGCAGTCGAAGAAAAGGGACAAAGGGATGCGCATTGCCATTAAGAAGATCCTCCACTTGCCCCTCTCTTACCCAAATCTGCACGTCCACCTGCCAGCCAGAGAGGGGGGCCTTGGCATGCTGCAACTCGAGTGGACAGCGGCGGCCTGTCAATTAAAAGCTCTCGCTCGACTCGCTAGATTGGCCAACTCGTTCGTCGACGCTGTGCTTGGAGAGGCATTACAAGACCAAATTTGCAAGCTTTCAGCTGTGCTCGATGTCCCCTTGGGCATTACCAGTCAGATGGACTTGTCCCGAGCTCTGCAAGAAGCCCACAAGCGATGGACCCAGAAAGCCATGCAGCTATATGAAAACCAGGGGTTGTTTTCCCATCTGCAAGAACCCATAGGGAACACATGGCTTTATCCTGACTGCCGCTTCCTGGCGGATGGGGACAGGATCCGTGCCCTTAGATTAAGAACAAACCTGTGGCCGACCAGAGCCCTGTCAAACAAGCAGTCTCTCGACCCGACCGCGACCCTATGCAGATTCTGCAAGGATAGACAAGAAACTGCGTACCATATCTTGCAGAAATGCGGTCGGGTCCACTTTCCTCGAATAGAGAGACACAACTTTATTTGCAAACAGGTTGTTCGCCTGGCACAGAAATATGATCCTGCCATCACCGTTCAGAGGGAGAAAGTCTACACGGCGGTCGATGGGACCCGACTTAAGCCCGACATTGTCATTGCCAAGGGTGACAATGTCACCATTCTCGACGTGGCGGTAGCGTGGGACCCCAACCCTGCGGCTCTCGAAATCATAAATAACGGAAAGGTGGCTAAGTACTCCGTTTTATCAGCCTCCTTTCCAGACAAGAATGTCAGAGTCGCCGGTCTCTGTTTCGGAGCACGTGGGGGTACATGCGCCAGTACACGTCGTACTCTTCTTTCCCTTGGCCTCACCAAAAGCGACTCTGCTTGGCTTGCCGCCAAAACGCTTGTTGGAAGCTTGATCTGCCTCTCGCGTTTTAATAAGGCTGTTTGAGTTTTAATTTTGATGCTTTCTCTGCTTCACTGTGCGATTTTAGCGTCTGGTTTTATATCATCGACTGTTTTAGCCTTTTTGGTTTCTTTGTTTCTTCTTGCAGTCTTGGTAAGAGGAGACCGTTGGGGCCCAATGGCATAACATCGCTGGCCTGCTTGCGGGCCGGGCCCCAAGGCATTCGCTTAACCATGACGCCTTTTTTTTTACCCATCCCTTTTGGGAAATGATAGTTTTAGCCAAATCAACGCCATTCTACTCATTCGAAGCTTTTCTCCACATTCGGATCCTGCATCTCAAGAGAAAATTAAAAAAAAAGTATGGTGTAAAGGCGGGGGAATATATTGTGTTCTTTCGGTAGCCAAATCAACGCCATTCTACTCATTCGAAGCTTTTCTCCGCATTCGGATCCTGCATCTCAAGAGGAAATTTAAAAAAAAGTATGGTGTAACGGCGGGGGAATATATTGTGTTCTTTCGGTAGCCAAACCAACGCCATTCTACTCATTCGAAGCTTTTCTCCACATTCGGATCCTGCATCTCAAGAGGAAATTAAAAAAAAGTATGGTGTAACGGCGGGGGAATATATTGTGTTCTTTCGGTAGCCAAATCAACGCCATTCTACTCATTCGAAGCTTTTCTCCACATTCGGATCCTGCATCTCAAGAGGAAATTAAAAAAAAGTATGGTGTAACGGCGGGGGAATATATTGTGTTCTTTCGGTAGCCAAATCAACGCCATTCTACTCATTCGAAGCTTTTCTCCACATTCGGATCCTGCATCTCAAGAGGAAATTAAAAAAAAGTATGGTGTAACGGCGGGGGAATATATTGTGTTCTTTCGGTAGCCAAATCAACGCCATTCTACTCATTCGAAGCTTTTCTCCACATTCGGATCCTGCATCTCAAGAGGAAATTAAAAAAAAGTATGGTGTAACGGCGGGGGAATATATTGTGTTCTTTCGGTAGCCAAATCAACGCCATTCTACTCATTCGAAGCTTTTCTCCACATTCGGATCCTGCATCTCAAGAGGAAATTTAAAAAAGTATGGTGTAACGGCGGGGGAATATATTGTGTTCTTTCGGTAGCCAAATCAACGCCATTCTACTCATTCGAAGCTTTTCTCCACATTCGGATCCTGCATCTCAAGAGGAAATTAAAAAAAAGTATGGTGTAACGGCGGGGGAATATATTGTGTTCTTTCGGTAGCCAAATCAACGCCATTCTACTCATTCGAAGCTTTTCTCCACATTCGGATCCTGCATCTCAAGAGGAAATTAAAAAAAAAGTATGGTGTAACGGCGGGGGAATATATTGTGTTCTTTCCTCCGGAGCCGCCGGCGCAGACACACCACGAGGACAAGGGGGCACCTTTTCAAGATTCACCCCAGCTTGATCCCGATGGTGCGATCATTATGTCTGCGCCTGAACCACGGAGAGTGGCTGAACTCACTGGAAGTGCGATGTCGCAGCATCCCCCCACGTCCCTTGGGGTGGAAATAGCCCAAGTCTTCTCCCATGGGAGATGGACCGAATCAGAGGTGGCAGCGCTGGCTCAGCTGGAGGCCGCCCTCGGCTCGCACCCTTTCATGAATCAAGAATTGGCCAAGGTTTTTCCCACCAGAAGCCTTATGGCAATCAGAATGATGAGGCACCAGGAAAGATACAAACGTGCCCTGCAGAGGATCAAAGAAGCAGTGTCCACGCAGATGGTCACGGTTGCTGACAATGAAGTCAGGGAGGAGGAAACTATAGTGCTTAGTGTCGATGAGATTATGGAAGATATGGAGGAAGCTGGACTCCATAATAGAACCTTAGCCACTAACCTGGCCAATGTCCCCATGAGTATGGGAGACTGGTCAGAGATCACTAGACACTTTGGGGTGGCAGTAAAAGGAGGGACCCAGCAGACCAGAGGAAGGCCAAAGAGGAATGTAACCTTACCAAAGACCAGGAACGCCAGAAGAAGGGCCGTGTTCAGAGAACACCAACGACTATACAAATTAGGCCCAAAGGTGCTAGCTCACCAATTGATCATGGATCAGGAGGGAGATGGTCAGAGAGTCACTCTAAAAGATGTCCACGAGCTCTACGACACACTATTCTCGTCCAAATCCAGAAGGATTGAGGGGGATTTGAGGTCAGATGGTAAAACCTCTGTTGAGGTTACCCCATTCCTCACGGACGAAGTCATCTGGGCTATGAAGAGCCTTGATAAAAGAGCTGCTCCGGGTCCCGACGGACTTACGTGGACAGACTTGGCAAAGATACCGCCAAAGATCCTGACCCATATCCTCAATAACTTCTTGGCGTTCCAAGACATTCCCGAGGAGATGAAAGCTTCTCGCACGGTATTTATACCGAAAAAGGCCAACCCGAGGTCTGCTGCGGATCTGCGTCCTATAACCATGTCTCCGATGCTGAGCCGTCTCCTATCGAAAATCCTACTTAGGAGATTTACGGAAGATAATACCTTCCATCCCCTCCAAGGCGGTTTTGAGAGTGACCGCAGTACTAGCTCAAACTTGCTGATCCTCCAGGGCACGATGAAGTATCTAAAGACCAAGAAGAAAAGCCTCTACGCGGCTAGCCTTGATGTCAAGAAAGCCTTCGACACGGTCAGTCACGAAGCCATATTCGGGGCAATGAAGGGGAGGGGGTTCCCGGACTTCTATATTCAGTTGCTCCGGAACCTGTACAGTAACTGTACAACCTCCTTCTTCTTAAACGGCAAGTCGGACGGCCAAAGAGTGTCTGTGAATCAAGGCATTAAACAAGGTGACCCGTTATCGCCATTTCTGTTCAATGCGGTCTTGGACCCGTTGTTACAGAAGGTCAATAGATCTGAATTGGGTGTGTCCGTGGGTGGCCAGAAGGCGGCGGCCATGGCGTTCGCCGATGACCTCTTACTGATGTCAGGAAGTTATGAAGGGCTCAGAGCGTTGACTAACGAGACAACTGACTATCTTAAGAACCTGGCTTTGACTGTAAATCCCCGCAAAACGCAGTACTTTGGCTGGAGATACAATGGTGTGAGGAAGTGGTTTGACTATACACTCCCCCCATTGAGAATTGATGGATGTTCCATCCCATCCTTACCTAAGGAGATCCCAGTGAAGTACCTCGGGCTGCAGATATACCTGAACAAGCCCCCCAAGGCTAACGACGAGATGGCTGAGAAGATCGTGGCAGTGATCAGAAGGGCGGCCTTGAAGCCGTTCCAGAAGGTCAGGTGTATTAACACCTTGGTATCTACAAGATACCTATACATACTCTCTAACAGCCTCAATGTGAGATCAGAGGCAGCCCGACGTGATAAGATCATAAGGACCATTACCAAGAATGTGCTCCACCTTCCATCATCATTCCCAAACTCCCATGTGCACATGCCGGCAAGGGAAGGTGGGCTAGGCATGCTACCACTAGAATGGACAGCGGCGACCTGCCAAGCTAAAGCCTATGCAAGGCTAGCCCGAATCGGGCTCCCTTTCGTGGATGCTGTGCTCTCTGAGCCCCTTAAAGACCATCAAGAAAGGCTAGCCCAATATCTGGGCATTCCCATGGGAATCTCTGATAGAGGCGACCTGGAGTTGGCACTGAGAGAGGCTCGCAAGCAGGCGATCGAGAAATCGATCCAAACCTATACCAACAAAAGTCTGTTCTCTCACCGAAGCGAGCCTGTTGGAAACCAGTGGTTATACCACGATTCCAGATACATGGCCGATGGAGACAGAATTCGAGCTCTCAGGTTAAGGACCAACTTATACCCAACCAGGGCCCTATCTAATAAACATGCCACTGATCCCAAAGCCATTGAATGCAGGTTCTGCAAGGAGAAGCCGGAGACAGCATTCCACATACTCCAAGAGTGTGAAAGGGTCCACTTACCAAGGGTGGAAAGACACAATTTTATAGCAAAGCAGGTCGTCCGACTGATCAAGAAGTACAATCCCGAGGTGGAAGTGGAAGAAGAGAAGCTGATAACTTCTCAAGATGGAGTCAGGTTGAAACCTGACATAATCATCAAGAAGGGCGATGACGTTAAGATCTTGGACGTTGCCATTGCATGGGACGCCAGCGCATCGACCCTGAAGGAAGTGAACCAAGGGAAAGTACAAAAATACTCATGCCTGAAAGCCTCCTTCCCCGGCAAGAATGTTGAAGTGCACGGTCTGTGCTTTGGTGCGAGAGCTGGCACCTGTGCAAGTACAAGACAGACCTTGAAAGATCTGGGATTCACCAAGAATGATATCGGTTGGTTGGCAGCAAAGGTCCTAGTCGGCAGCCTGATCTGCTTAAGCCGTTTCTTCAAAAAGGTATAGCCCGAGGGAACCCTGGCGAAACACCAAGACTATGCTACCGATACAAGCTCTGCGATACGGTTTGCTACCCCTACTGCAGGGGCTTCCAGTGCACTTTGGTGTTGGGTTCTGAGACGGATGCCGATGTAACTTACCCTCCCCGACTCAATCCGACTCACGGCATGATGAGCGGATTAAGAACAGGTTAGAAGGCTCAACACCGCCGTCCCCTGTCGTCCCAGCAGGGCTAACCAAATGGCCTCAGAGCCTGACGATACACCCCATTTGGGGAAAGAAGAGTTATAGCCAAATCAACGCCATTCTACTCATTCGAAGCTTTTCTCCACATTCGGATCCTGCATCTCAAGAGGAAATTAAAAAAAAAGTATGGTGTAACGGCGGGGGAATATATTGTGTTCTTTCGGTAGCCAAATCAACGCCATTCTACTCATTCGAAGCTTTTCTCCACATTCGGATCCTGCATCTCAAGAGGAAATTAAAAAAAAGTATGGTGTAACGGCGGGGGAATATATTGTGTTCTTTCGGTAGCCAAATAAACGCCATTCTACTCATTCGAAGCTTTTCTCCACATTCGGATCCTGCATCTCAAGAGGAAATTAAAAAAAAGTATGGTGTAACGGCGGGGGAATATATTGTGTTCTTTCGGTAGCCAAATCAACGCCATTCTACTCATTCGAAGCTTTTCTCCACATTCGGATCCTGCATCTCAAGAGGAAATTAAAAAAAAAGTATGGTGTAACGGCGGGGGAATATATTGTGTTCTTTCGGTAGCCAAATCAACGCCATTCTACTCATTCGAAGCTTTTCTCCACATTCGGATCCTGCATCTCAAGAGGAAATTAAAAAAAAAGTATGGTGTAACGGCGGGGGAATATATTGTGTTCTTTCGGTAGCCAAATCAACGCCATTCTACTCATTCGAAGCTTTTCTCCACATTCGGATCCTGCATCTCAAGAGGAAATTAAAAAAAAGTATGGTGTTACGGCGGGGGAATATATTGTGTTCTTTCGGTAGCCAAATCAACGCCATTCTACTCATTCGAAGCTTTTCTCCACATTCGGATCCTGCATCTCAAGAGGAAATTAAAAAAAGTATGGTGTAACGGCGGGGGAATATATTGTGTTCTTTCGGTAGCCAAATCAACGCCATTCTACTCATTCGAAGCTTTTCTCCACATTCGGATCCTGCATCTCAAGAGGAAATTAAAAAAAAGTATGGTGTAACGGCGGGGGAATATATTGTGTTCTTTCGGTAGCCAAATCAACGCCATTCTACTCATTCGAAGCTTTTCTCCACATTCGGATCCTGCATCTCAAGAGGAAATTAAAAAAAAGTATGGTGTAACGGCGGGGGAATATATTGTGTTCTTTCGGTAGCCAAATCAACGCCATTCTACTCATTCGAAGCTTTTCTCCACATTCGGATCCTGCATCTCAAGAGGAAATTTAAAAAAAAGTATGGTGTAACGGCGGGGGAATATATTGTGTTCTTTCGGTAGCCAAATCAACGCCATTCTACTCATTCGAAGCTTTTCTCCACATTCGGATCCTGCATCTCAAGAGGAAATTTAAAAAAAAGTATGGTGTAACGGCGGGGGAATATATTGTGTTCTTTCGGTAGCCAAATCAACGCCATTCTACTCATTCGAAGCTTTTCTCCACATTCGGATCCTGCATCTCAAGAGGAAATTAAAAAAAAGTATGGTGTAACGGCGGGGGAATATATTGTGTTCTTTCGGTAGCCAAATAAACGCCATTCTACTCATTCGAAGCTTTTCTCCACATTCGGATCCTGCATCTCAAGAGGAAATTAAAAAAAAGTATGGTGTAACGGCGGGGGAATATATTGTGTTCTTTCGGTAGCCAAATAAACGCCATTCTACTCATTCGAAGCTTTTCTCCACATTCGGATCCTGCATCTCAAGAGGAAATTAAAAAAAAGTATGGTGTAACGGCGGGGGAATATATTGTGTTCTTTCGGTAGCCAAATAAACGCCATTCTACTCATTCGAAGCTTTTCTCCACATTCGGATCCTGCATCTCAAGAGGAAATTAAAAAAAAGTATGGTGTAACGGCGGGGGAATATATTGTGTTCTTTCGGTAGCCAAATCAACGCCATTCTACTCATTCGAAGCTTTTCTCCACATTCGGATCCTGCATCTCAAGAGGAAATTAAAAAAAAGTATGGTGTAACGGCGGGGGAATATATTGTGTTCTTTCGGTAGCCAAATCAACGCCATTCTACTCATTCGAAGCTTTTCTCCACATTCGGATCCTGCATCTCAAGAGGAAATTAAAAAAAAAGTATGGTGTAACGGCGGGGGAATATATTGTGTTCTTTCGGTAGCCAAATCAACGCCATTCTACTCATTCGAAGCTTTTCTCCACATTCGGATCCTGTATCTCAAGAGGAAATTAAAAAAAAAGTATGGTGTAACGGCGGGGGAATATACTGTGTTCTTTCGGTAGCCAAATCAACGCCATTCTACTCATTCGAAGCTTTTCTCCACATTCGGATCCTGCATCTCAAGAGGAAATTAAAAAAAAGTATGGTGTAACGGCGGGGGAATATATTGTGTTCTTTCGGTAGCCAAATCAACGCCATTCTACTCATTCGAAGCTTTTCTCCACATTCGGATCCTGCATCTCAAGAGGAAATTAAAAAAAAAGTATGGTGTAACGGCGGGGGAATATATTGTGTTCTTTCGGTAGCCAAATCAACGCCATTCTACTCATTCGAAGCTTTTCTCCACATTCGGATCCTGCATCTCAAGAGGAAATTAAAAAAAAGTATGGTGTAACGGCGGGGGAATATATTGTGTTCTTTCGGTAGCCAAATCAACGCCATTCTACTCATTCGAAGCTTTTCTCCACATTCGGATCCTGCATCTCAAGAGGAAATTAAAAAAAAAGTATGGTGTAACGGCGGGGGAATATATTGTGTTCTTTCGGTAGCCAAATCAACGCCATTCTACTCATTCGAAGCTTTTCTCCACATTCGGATCCTGCATCTCAAGAGGAAATTAAAAAAAAGTATGGTGTAACGGCGGGGGAATATATTGTGTTCTTTCGGTAGCCAAATCAACGCCATTCTACTCATTCGAAGCTTTTCTCCACATTCGGATCCTGCATCTCAAGAGGAAATTAAAAAAAAGTATGGTGTAACGGCGGGGGAATATATTGTGTTCTTTCGGTAGCCAAATCAACGCCATTCTACTCATTCGAAGCTTTTCTCCACATTCGGATCCTGCATCTCAAGAGGAAATTAAAAAAAAGTATGGTGTAACGGCGGGGGAATATATTGTGTTCTTTCGGTAGCCAAATCAACGCCATTCTACTCATTCGAAGCTTTTCTCCACATTCGGATCCTGCATCTCAAGAGGAAATTTAAAAAAAAGTATGGTGTAACGGCGGGGGAATATATTGTGTTCTTTCGGTAGCCAAATCAACGCCATTCTACTCATTCGAAGCTTTTCTCCACATTCGGATCCTGCATCTCAAGAGGAAATTTAAAAAAAAGTATGGTGTAACGGCGGGGGAATATATTGTGTTCTTTCGGTAGCCAAATCAACGCCATTCTACTCATTCGAAGCTTTTCTCCACATTCGGATCCTGCATCTCAAGAGGAAATTAAAAAAAAAGTATGGTGTAACGGCGGGGGAATATATTGTGTTCTTTCGGTAGCCAAATCAACGCCATTCTACTCATTCGAAGCTTTTCTCCACATTCGGATCCTGCATCTCAAGAGGAAATTAAAAAAAAGTATGGTGTAACGGCGGGGGAATATATTGTGTTCTTTCGGTAGCCAAATAAACGCCATTCTACTCATTCGAAGCTTTTCTCCACATTCGGATCCTGCATCTCAAGAGGAAATTAAAAAAAAGTATGGTGTAACGGCGGGGGAATATATTGTGTTCTTTCGGTAGCCAAATAAACGCCATTCTACTCATTCGAAGCTTTTCTCCACATTCGGATCCTGCATCTCAAGAGGAAATTAAAAAAAAGTATGGTGTAACGGCGGGGGAATATATTGTGTTCTTTCGGTAGCCAAATAAACGCCATTCTACTCATTCGAAGCTTTTCTCCACATTCGGATCCTGCATCTCAAGAGGAAATTAAAAAAAAGTATGGTGTAACGGCGGGGGAATATATTGTGTTCTTTCGGTAGCCAAATAAACGCCATTCTACTCATTCGAAGCTTTTCTCCACATTCGGATCCTGCATCTCAAGAGGAAATTAAAAAAAAGTATGGTGTAACGGCGGGGGAATATATTGTGTTCTTTCGGTAGCCAAATCAACGCCATTCTACTCATTCGAAGCTTTTCTCCACATTCGGATCCTGCATCTCAAGAGGAAATTAAAAAAAAGTATGGTGTAACGGCGGGGGAATATATTGTGTTCTTTCGGTAGCCAAATCAACGCCATTCTACTCATTCGAAGCTTTTCTCCACATTCGGATCCTGCATCTCAAGAGGAAATTAAAAAAAAGTATGGTGTAACGGCGGGGGAATATATTGTGTTCTTTCGGTAGCCAAATCAACGCCATTCTACTCATTCGAAGCTTTTCTCCACATTCGGATCCTGTATCTCAAGAGGAAATTAAAAAAAAGTATGGTGTAACGGCGGGGGAATATACTGTGTTCTTTCGGTAGCCAAATCAACGCCATTCTACTCATTCGAAGCTTTTCTCCACATTCGGATCCTGCATCTCAAGAGGAAATTAAAAAAAAGTATGGTGTAACGGCGGGGGAATATATTGTGTTCTTTCGGTAGCCAAATCAACGCCATTCTACTCATTCGAAGCTTTTCTCCACATTCGGATCCTGCATCTCAAGAGGAAATTAAAAAAAAAGTATGGTGTAACGGCGGGGGAATATATTGTGTTCTTTCGGTAGCCAAATCAACGCCATTCTACTCATTCGAAGCTTTTCTCCACATTCGGATCCTGCATCTCAAGAGGAAATTAAAAAAAAGTATGGTGTAACGGCGGGGGAATATATTGTGTTCTTTCGGTAGCCAAATCAACGCCATTCTACTCATTCGAAGCTTTTCTCCACATTCGGGTCCTGCATCTCAAGAGGAAATTAAAAAAAAAGTATGGTGTAACGGCGGGGGAATATATTGTGTTCTTTCGGTAGCCAAATCAACGCCATTCTACTCATTCGAAGCTTTTCTCCACATTCGGATCCTGCATCTCAAGAGGAAATTAAAAAAAAGTATGGTGTAACGGCGGGGGAATATATTGTGTTCTTTCGGTAGCCAAATCAACGCCATTCTACTCATTCGAAGCTTTTCTCCACATTCGGATCCTGCATCTCAAGAGGAAATTAAAAAAAAGTATGGTGTAACGGCGGGGGAATATATTGTGTTCTTTCGGTAGCCAAATCAACGCCATTCTACTCATTCGAAGCTTTTCTCCACATTCGGATCCTGCATCTCAAGAGGAAATTAAAAAAAAAGTATGGTGTAACGGCGGGGGAATATATTGTGTTCTTTCTATGGGGGGGTGGTTGTCGAGTTTTTCCCCGAGCGATTTCTGTGCGTAGTGCTTTGCTCAGTCTGCTACTTCGTGCTTTACTCGACAATCAGGCAGGCCCACCTCCACGTGGTCCCCCCTGGGCAGGCTCAAACTTTTCTGAGCCTGGCTAAGAGGCCTGCCGCGGGCTATTTGCCCGCAGTGGGGCAAACGTTCTGTGTCTGCTTCATATTCAAAGGAGGCGGGATTAGTCCCGACCTCAAGCCCCACTGTTTTTCCCTGAGAGGTTGTGTTCCCTAATAAGGATGGATCTACATACGGTGCTGTTTCCCCCGACCGACTTACGGTGTCACCAGTGCGGTGATCGAGTCACTTCTCGTGACAAGCTCCAGACCCACTACACAAGAAACCACCAGACCACCATATCTTGGAAGTGCACAGCGTGCAACATTAAGGAGATGAGATGCGCAAAAAGCATGTCCTCGCATTACACTAAATGCAAGAGGCGTCTTGCCATCAGACAGAATCTTTCCCCTGCAAGTGGATGCTCAGCACCACCAGTGCCTATTCAAGAAGACGTAGAGGACTCTATGGCGCAAGTTCGGGGCTCAGCCCCTGCAAGAATCCAATCAATAAATGATGACACCACCAAGAAAGGATCTGAAGGCGTTGCTAATGAGGTGGGCCGCTCTGGATGCGATGATTCTTCTACTTGTCCTATGGGCTTGGTGCCCGCGGGCCTCGGGGGCGGGGGTCCGGGGGGGTCTTTGCCCGGTGGCGGCCGGGATGCGGTTCCCCTCTCGGGGCATGGCGGCGAGGCAGAGGGTGGTTCCTCTGAGGAGGTGGAGACCTTAAAGGAGGTGAATGCTGCTCCTTCTGGAACTCCAGTTAGCGGTTCGTTAAACGGCCGCACCATCTCTCAATTGGCGGAGTCCATTGCAGAGGCCATTGCTGCGGATCTGGAGTCACCACCTCAATCCAGCGAGTCACTATGTGACTCAGATATTTCTGATCTCGCAGAAGCAATAGTGGAGGCTGGAACCCACCCTCCCTTTGGGAGTGATTCAATCCCACTTATGGTGAACCCTTCTGGGCCAGTCACCTCGCCTCCTGGACACGTCTATCCACTCGCCGCCGGCTCTGGGGTTGATGGGGTGGCGCCTCGGCTGCCTCCGGATTTGGGCTCCTCTGGGTCCCTGGCTCCGGCTCCTCCGGGGGCCATGTCCTACGGGCGCTGGACTGATGCGGAACTAGTGGCCTTGGCCAATGCCGAACTGTCGTTACATGGCCATCCTTTCATCAACCAGGAATTGGCCCGTGTTTTTACGTCACGATCTTTAATGGCCATTCGAATGATGAGACATCAGTCGCGTTATAAGAGCATCCTTTCAAGAGTGTCCCAGGAGAATCAGCGTATGGCAGCTTCCACCCCAGCTCCTGTTGCTCCCAGACCGCATCTCCAGGTGGATTGCAGGGAAGTCAATGACGACCTGAGAAGATTGGGCATCGATGATCAGGCCCTGGCACATAACATGGTGTCTGCGCCCATATGTATGATGGATATTACCTGCATCCTTCGTCACTTTGGCGCACTTCCTTCACGGCCTCCTCCTAAGAATAGGCGTAGAGAGAGGGCATGTCCCCAACGTATTAACACGAAGAAAGCTCGCAAGCAGGCTCGGTTCCAGCTGCATCAAAGATTATACCGCAAGGGACCTAGAATCCTCGCCCACCATCTGCTGCTGGGGGAGGAAACACCTGAGAACCGCATCTCGTTGGAGCACGTGCATGATGTTTTTGATGCCCTCTTCTCTTCCTGCGAAGCTCCACGATCGAAGCAACCCATTACACCGCCTATTGATCGGGTTAGCTGCCCTGTCACCTTATTCTCCTCAGCCGAAGTGGAGGCCGCCGTGATGAGTATGGATGTGAAGTCAGCGCCCGGACCAGATGGCCTTCGAGTTGGAGATCTCAGGAAGGTGCCATATGACATCACGTGCCACATTATGAATAACTTCTTGCGATTTAAGAGCCTGCCCGACGACCTCAAGATCTCCCGTACTGTCTTTATTCCAAAGAAAGCGGTCCCACGTTCAGCGAGCGATCTTCGCCCGATTACGGTCACACCAGTTTTAACCCGTTTGCTGTCTCGGCTGCTGTTAAGTCGTTTTTCGGCTGCCATTTCTTTCCATCCAATTCAAGGTGGCTTTCAATCTGATCGTAGTACTAGCACGAACTTATTACTGTTGCAGGGTACAATGAGGTACCTTAAGAAGAAAAAACGCAACTTCTTTGCGGCGAGTTTAGACATAAGGAAAGCGTTTGACTCTCTCGCCCATGAAGCGATATTTGCTGCTCTGTTTAAGAGAGGTGTGCCGGATCATTATATCGATCTTATCAAGAATTTTTACCAGGGTTGCTTGACCACTTTTCACCTAGTTGGCAAAACCGACGGGAAGAGAATTCCGGTTAGACAGGGTATCAAGCAGGGGGATCCCTTATCCCCCCTGCTATTTAACGCTGTGTTGGATCCCTTGTTGCATGCCCTGAACTCCTCCGGACTCGGGGTGGCGATAGAGCAAGCCCAGGCGTCGGCATTAGCTTTTGCCGACGATCTGGTGATTATGTCAGAAAGCCTGGAGGGCCTAAAAGCTCTTATTCGCCGCACCGAAGATTTTCTAAGTTCCGCAGGGCTAGTTCTCAACCCAGATAAAACACAGTACTTTGGCTGGAAGTACGATGGCAAGCGTAAATGGTACGACTATAGCATCCCCAACATTACAGTGGGCGACGTGGAGGTGCGTCCTCGCCCTAGGGGTGTCTCTGTTCGATATCTTGGCCTGAACCTTTTCGCCAACAGGGCACCCCAGTGCGACGACGACATGGCTGAAAGGCTTATATACGTCATCCGGCACGCCTCTCTGAAACCATTTCAGCGACTTCACTGCTTAAACACTCTAGTACTTCCCCGACTACTGTACATCCTGGCCAATTCCATCTCTGTGATCAATGATGCCGCCAAGAAGGAAAAGAACTTACGCAACCTGGTGAAGCAGGTTCTCCACCTGCCGTCAAGTTTTCCTAACGTCCATTGTCATCTTCCTGCCAGAGAGGGCGGCCTCGGCCTTTTACAGTTACAATGAGTGGCCGCCAGCATGCAAATGAAAGCGTTGGCCAGGATGGCTCGGTTACGTAGCCCCTTCGTGGATGCAGTGTTATCCTCTGCCTTATTCGATCAGGAAAGCAGACTGGCAGCCTTTCTGGGTATACCAATGGGCATCACTGCACAAGCTGATTTGACGGTGGCCTTACAAACAGCGAGACGTTCGGCACTGGCTAGAGACATCGCCAAGTATAGTAACAAGAGTTTATTCGCACACAGAAGAGAGCCGGTTGGCAACACTTGGCTGCGGCACGAATCAAGATTTCTTAAAGATGGGGACCGCATCAGGGCGTTGCGCCTGCGCACTAACCTGGTTCCAACGAAGGCACTATACAATAAACAAGCGCAGGATCCCAAGGCGCGCGAGTGCCAGTTTTGTCCCGGCCGGGAGGAGACGGCCTTCCACATCCTGCAAGGTTGTGAGAGGGTTCATCTCCCCCGCGTCGAAAGACATAATTATATCTGCAACCAGGTTTCCCGCCTGATCCGTAAATACAACCCGGCAGCTACAATCACCCAGGAACGGGTGTACACCTCGTCGGATGGATCTCGACTAAAGCCAGATATTGTAGTTACTCTCGGCGACTCTGTACAAATTCTAGATGTGGCGGTCGCTTGGGATGCCACGACGAGCGCTTTAGAGGATATCAATAAGGCCAAGATAGAGAAATACAGGAGTTTGACCTCGTCCTTTCCCGACAAACGAGTGGAGGTACACGGGTTGTGTTTTGGAGCGAGAGGAGGGACGTGCGCCACCACTAGGAACACCTTGGCGGATTTAGGACTCCCCAGGATTGACGTCGCATGACTGGCCTCACGTGTGTTGATAGGCAGTCTCATTATTTTGACGCGTTTTAATCACATGGTTTAATTTAGTATCCGTCCTTTGGTTACGGCCTCTCCGGGTTTCCCTCAGTCGTTCAAGGTTTTATCGGGTAGTTCCCTTTTATATGTTTTACTTCCACTTGATTGACGCTTTTAGCGGTTTTAATCAAGTGGGAATGTTTGGGGCCACATGGGCAGAACACCGCCTAACCCCCGGCTGGCTAGCCAAAGGGGGTTGGCCCCAAATAAATCCCACTTGGACCGACACAGTTTACCCCATTTTTGGGGAAGTTTCGAGTTTTAGCCAAATAAACGCCATTCTACTCATTCGAAGCTTTTCTCCACATTCGGATCCTGCATCTCAAGAGGAAATTAAAAAAAAGTATGGCGTAACGGCGGGGGAATATATTGTGTTCTTTCGGTAGCCAAATAAACGCCATTCTACTCATTCGAAGCTTTTCTCCACATTCGGATCCTGCATCTCAAGAGGAAATTAAAAAAAAGTATGGTGTAACGGCGGGGGAATATATTGTGTTCTTTCGGTAGCCAAATAAACGCCATTCTACTCATTCGAAGCTTTTCTCCACATTCGGATCCTGCATCTCAAGAGGAAATTAAAAAAAAGTATGGTGTAACGGCGGGGGAATATATTGTGTTCTTTCGGTAGCCAAATAAACGCCATTCTACTCATTCGAAGCTTTTCTCCACATTCGGATCCTGCATCTCAAGAGGAAATTTAAAAAAAGTATGGTGTAACGGCGGGGGAATATATTGTGTTCTTTCGGTAGCCAAATCAACGCCATTCTACTCATTCGAAGCTTTTCTCCACATTCGGATCCTGCATCTCAAGAGGAAATTAAAAAAAAAAGTATGGTGTAACGGCGGGGGAATATATTGTGTTCTTTCCTGTCTTTCTGTCCTGTTAACGTCGTCTAGCCTGGAAGGCCTCAAGGCCCTCATATCAGAAGCCGAAAGGTTCTTCGAAGACATCCACCTTTCGATAAACCCTATTAAAACCCAGTACTTCGGCTGGAAATACAACGGAGTTAAAAAATGGTTCGACTACAACATACCACCTATCACCATCGCGGGAGCGACTGTTCATCCCAAGCTCAAGGACGTCCCCATCAAGTACCTTGGATTGCGTCTGTTCATCAACAAAGCGCCCCAAGCGGAGGACCCTTACTCCGAGAGAATTTTGGGGCTAATCTCCAAGGCCTCCCTAAGGCCTTTCCAGAAGTTGCGGTGCATCAACTGCCTCGTAGTACCTCGGTACTTATATATTTTATCTAACGCCCTCAACGTAAGACAGGCAGCACCCCGGCGAGATAAGCACCTACGAGTGCACATCAAGAAAATACTACACCTTCCCCAATCCTTCCCGAATATCCATGTGCACCTCCCCAACAGGGAGGGAGGATTGGGGTTGTTGCAATTACAATGGACAGCAGTAGCAGCTCAGAGGAAGGCCCTTGCGCGTATGGCCCGGCTTGCCCATCCTTTCGTGGACAACATCTTGTCGGAGTCTTTAGCGGACATTATAGAAAAGACGAGTGCGTACCTGCAAGTGCCCGCCACCATCACAAGCCAGCACGACCTGACCTTGGCCCTGAGGGACGCGCAGAGGAAGCACATCAACGATAACGCGGCCCACTACACCAACGCCGGAATCTTCTCGCATCGTCGTGAACCTGTGGGCAACTCTTGGATAAAACCAGACTGCCGTTACCTCTCCGACGGCGATCGAATCCGAGCGATGAGGCTACGGACAAACCTATATCCCACGCGGACTTTATCAAATAAGCATGCAAAGGACCCGGCCGCGCTCCTGTGCAGGTTCTGCGGAGAGAAGAACGAAACTGCATTCCACATCCTGCAGGAGTGCGACCGCGTCCATTTGTCCCGCGTGGAGAGGCACAACTTCATTGCGAAGAACATCGTGCGATTGGCAAGGAAGTACAACCCGGGCATCATCGTGGATCAGGAGAAGCTCTACTCCGTGAACGGTGTGCGCCTAAAGCCGGATATAGTTATTACCGATGCGGAGAGGGTTACCATCCTCGACGTCGCCATCGCGTGGGACGCGTCCTCTACGACCTTAGAAGACGTGAACAGGGCTAAGGTGCTAAAGTATACCTGCCTTAAGGATTGTTTCCCAAACAAGCAGGTTGAAGTGCGGGGGCTCTGTTTCGGCGCTCGTGGGGGCACCTGCCCAGGGACTCGATCCGCTCTTCGAAACTTGGGTTGCTCTACCGCAGATATGGCCTGGTTAGCCGCGCGAGTTATTACCGGAAGTCTTATCTGCTTAACCCGGTTTAACCAGAAGATTTAGCCTTGGTCAAGTGCGCTCTCAGTTATTTATTTTAGCATGTCGGCTCTTGCCGTTTTTTTATGGGCTTGTTTTACCCTCCTTCTACCGTTTTAATTTTTCTTCTTTCTGATGCAAAGAGGAGACTTTGGGGTCCTTGGGCAGACTACCGCCAACCTTTTCGGAGGTTTGGCCCCAAAGCGCCCCTCTTGTAGTCGACGTTATTTTACCCCTCTATTTAGGGGACTTTAGTTGTTTTAGCCAATTAAACGCCATTCTACTCATTCGAAGCTTTTCTCCACATTCGGATCCTGCATCTCAAGAGGAAATTTAAAAAAAGTATGGTGTAACGGCGGGGGAATATATTGTGTTCTTTCGGTAGCCAAATAAACGCCATTCTACTCATTCGAAGCTTTTCTCCACATTCGGATCCTGCATCTCAAGAGGAAATTAAAAAAAAGTATGGTGTAACGGCGGGGGAATATATTGTGTTCTTTCGGTAGCCAAATAAACGCCATTCTACTCATTCGAAGCTTTTCTCCACATTCGGATCCTGCATCTCAAGAGGAAATTAAAAAAAAGTATGGTGTAACGGCGGGGGAATATATTGTGTTCTTTCGGTAGCCAAATAAACGCCATTCTACTCATTCGAAGCTTTTCTCCACATTCGGATCCTGCATCTCAAGAGGAAATTAAAAAAAAAAGTATGGTGTAACGGCGGGGGAATATATTGTGTTCTTTCGGTAGCCAAATAAACGCCATTCTACTCATTCGAAGCTTTTCTCCACATTCGGATCCTGCATCTCAAGAGGAAATTAAAAAAAAGTATGGTGTAACGGCGGGGGAATATATTGTGTTCTTTCTTGCTGATCCTCCAGGGCACGATGAAGTATCTAAAGACCAAGAAGAAAAGCCTCTATGCGGCTAGCCTTGATGTCAAGAAAGCCTTTGACACGGTCAGTCACGAAGCCATATTCGGGGCAATGAAGGGGAGGGGGTTCCCGGACTTCTATATTCAGTTGCTCCGGAACCTGTACAGTAACTGTACAACCTCCTTCTTCTTAACGGCAAGTCGGACGGCCAAAGAGTGTCTGTGAATCAAGGCATTAAACTAGGTGACCCGTTATCGCCATTTCTGTTCAATGCGGTCTTGGACCCGTTGTTACAGAAGGTCAATAGATCTGAATTGGGTGTGTCCGTGGGTGGCCAGAAGGCGGCGGCCATGGCGTTCGCCGATGACCTCTTACTGATGTCAGGAAGTTATGAAGGGCTCAGAGCGTTGACTAACGAGACAACTGACTATCTTAAGAACCTGGCTTTGACTGTAAATCCCCGCAAAACGCAGTACTTTGGCTGGAGATACAATGGTGTGAGGAAGTGGTTTGACTATACACTCCCCCCATTGAGAGTTGATGGATGTTCCATCCCATCCTTACCTAAGGAGATCCCAGTGAAGTACCTCGGGCTGCAGATATACCTGAACAAGCCCCCCAAGGCTAACGATGAGATGGCTGAGAAGATCGTGGCAGTGATCAGAAGGGCGGCCTTGAAGCCGTTCCAGAAGGTCAGGTGTATTAACACCTTGGTATCTACGAGATACCTATACATACTCTCTAACAGCCTCAATGTGAGATCAGAGGCAGCCCGACGTGATAAGATCATAAGGACCATTACCAAGAATGTGCTCCACCTTCCATCATCATTCCCAAACTCCCATGTGCACATGCCGGCAAGGGAAGGTGGGCTAGGCATGCTACCACTAGAATGGACAGCGGCGACCTGCCAAGCTAAAGCCTATGCAAGGCTAGCCCGAATCGGGCTCCCTTTCGTGGATGCTGTGCTCTCTGAGCCCCTTAAAGACCATCAAGAAAGGCTAGCCCAATATCTGGGCATTCCCATGGGAATCTCTGATAGAGGCGACCTGGAGTTGGCACTGAGAGAGGCTCGCAAGCAGGCGATCGAGAAATCGATCCAAACCTATACCAACAAAAGTCTGTTCTCTCACCGAAGCGAGCCTGTTGGAAACCAGTGGTTATACCACGATTCCAGATACATGGCCGATGGAGACAGAATTCGAGCTCTGAGGTTAAGGACCAACTTATACCCAACCAGGGCCCTATCTAATAAACATGCCACTGATCCCAAAGCCATTGAATGCAGGTTCTGCAAGGAGAAGCCGGAGACAGCATTCCACATACTCCAAGAGTGTGAAAGGGTCCACTTACCAAGGGTGGAAAGACACAATTTTATAGCAAAGCAGGTCGTCCGACTGATCAAGAAGTACAATCCCGAGGTGGAAGTGGAAGAAGAGAAGCTGATAACTTCTCAAGATGGAGTCAGGTTGAAACCTGACATAATCATCAAGAAGGGCGATGACGTTAAGATCTTGGACGTTGCCATTGCATGGGACGCCAGCGCATCGACCCTGAAGGAAGTGAACCAAGGGAAAGTACAAAAATACTCATGCCTGAAAGCCTCCTTCCCCGGCAAGAATGTTGAAGTGCACGGTCTGTGCTTTGGTGCGAGAGCTGGCACCTGTGCAAGTACAAGACAGACCTTGAAAGATCTGGGATTCACCAAGAATGATATCGGTTGGTTGGCAGCAAAGGTCCTAGTCGGCAGCCTGATCTGCTTAAGCCGTTTCTTCAAAAAGGTATAGCCCGAGTGAACCCTGGCGAAACACCAAGACTATGCTACCGATACAAGCTCTGCGATACGGTTTGCTACCCCTACTGCAGGGGCTTCCAGTGCACCTTGGTGTTGGGTTCTGAGACGGATGCCGATGTAACTTACCCTCCCCGACTCAATCCGACTCACGGCATGATGAGCGGATTAAGAACAGGTTAGAAGGCTCAACACCGCCGTCCCCTGTCGTCCCAGCAGGGCTAACCAAATGGCCTCAGAGCCTGACGATACACCCCATTTGGGGAAAGAAGAGTTATAGCCAAATAAACGTCATTCTACTCATTCGAAGCTTTTCTCCACATTCGGATCCTGCATCTCAAGAGGAAATTAAAAAAAAAAGTACGGTGTAACGGCGGGGGAATATATTGTGTTGTGGGGGGTGGTGGCTCGGATCTGGTTTGCGTTGCTGAGTGAAATTGTTGTGCACACCAGTTTTCTTTCCAAGTGTAATCCGAGTCACCGGGCGGTCCGGCCTCCTCGTGGCACCCCCTGGGCAACGGCCTTCAGCAGCTTGCTAACGGACCGCCCGAGGCCTTTGGCCTGGGAGCGAGCGCAACTCGCGTACTGTTTATCCTATTCAGCCCCTGTTCATACACAGTGGGTCTTACGCTCCTCCCGCCTCTGCAGCGAAGTCGAGGAAGCCCTGAGCCTAGAGCAATATGGACGCCAACCACGTTAGCCGATGGGAGAAATCCTACCCTCCCGACGAACTAGTCTGCCACCACTGTGGCTTACGGGAGTCATCAAGAGTCAAACTTGAGCGCCATTATCCAACTCATTCCATGGTGCTTGTGTGGAGATGCGACCTATGTGGCAACAAGACCTCCGAATCAAGTAAAGTTTTATCCTCACACTATACCAAGTGCAAGAGGAAGACATCTGTTGGGCGGGGGGCCCTTGTGCCGGCGGCCGCCGGCGCGGGGTGCTCTGTGCCGGGTGGTGGGTCTGACGCCGTGGTCGCCCCGGCCTCTCCCGGCGGTTTGTTGGCTACTACTGAAAATGGTGACTCGTCTCCACTTGTTCAACCAGGCGGCACTGCTGTTCAGTCAGGCGGCACTTTGTCCCAGGCCGACGGCCAGAAAGAATTTCACGGGACACGCGAGGTCTCTCTCTTAGCAGAGGCCATCGCGGCGGAGATCACAGGACCCACTTCGGTGGGCGATCCTGTATCAGACGACGAAATCTCCGAGCTAGCGGAAGCGCTGGCTAGGGATGGGATGTTAACCCCTCCCGCCATTCGACCGTCAGGTGAAGTTCCCCTAGGTGGGGCTTCCACAGTGCCCAATCAAGCCATGCCTGTTATGCTTAGAGACACCAATCCCTGTCGAGTTGACAGGTTTGCCAACGCCGCTGTGGAGGGGCCGTTCGGCGGCCCGGCGCCGGAGCCGCCTCCTGGCTCGGGGTCTCCTGGGCTGGCGGATTCCAAGATGACAGAAGCACCAGCTCTAACTTACTGCTTCTGCAGGGCATGATGCGCTATCTCAAGAAGAATAAGAAAAGCCTTTATGCTGCGAGCCTTGACCTGAGGAAGGCCTTCGATACCGTATCCCACGATGCCATATTCGCCACTCTCCGTGCCCGAGGATGTCCGGAGTTTTACGTTGAACTCATCCGGAACTTGTATACTCAGACCTCCACCTTCTTTTACCTCAACGGCGTGACCGATCGCTGTCGCATCCCCACCCGGCAGGGGATCAAGCAGGGTGATCCTTTATCACCCTTTCTATTTAACGTCGTGCTTGATCCCCTACTACACGACCTAAACAGTTCCGGGTTGGGTGTCCAAGTTGCTGAAGCGAACGCCGGAGGTCTCGCCTTTGCGGATGACATCCTCCTTACGTCTTCAAGCTTTGAGGGATTACGGGCCCTCATTCAAAAGACCGAAGCCTATCTAACAAGGGTCCACCTTCAGCTAAACCCTATGAAGACGCAATACTTCGGTTGGAGGTATAGCGGAGTAAAAAAGTGGTTCGAGTACGCCTTACCACCTCTTTCGGTCGCTGGCTCCATCGTCAAGCCTCGAGAGAAGACTCAGCCGGTGAAGTATCTTGGTCTAGAGCTCTACGTCAGCAAGCCACCAAGACCCACCAATGAACTCACCGAGGACATCGCCGGAGCCATCCGCAGGGCGGCGCTCAAGCCATTCCAACGTTTGAGATGTCTGGGCTCGCTGGTTATCCCGCGTTACCTCTACATCCTGTCCAACAGTTTAAACGTGCTCCAGCAATCGAAGAGAAGAGATAAAACGATGCGAACAGCCATAAAGAAGATTCTACACTTGCCCCTCTCCTACCCCAACCTGCACGTTTACCTACCTGCCAGAGAGGGGGGCCTTGAGCTGCTGCAACTGGAATGGACGGCCGCGGCCTGCCAACTCAAAGCTCTTGCCCGGCTCGCAAGACTGGCCGACCCCTTCGTTGACGCCGTACTCGGAGAGGCTCTCCAAGATCAGGTCTCCAAGCTCTCAACTGCGTTAGATGTACCGATGGGCATTACAAGCCAGTTGGATTTGTCGGCGGCCCTATACGAAGCCCATAAGCGCTGGACCCAGAAGGCCATGCAACTGTACGAAAATCAGGGGCTATTTTCCCATCTACATGAACCTCTTGGGAACACATGGTTGCATCCCGATTGCCGCTTCCTGGCCGATGGTGACAGGATCCGTGCCCTTCGACTTCGGGCGAATTTGTGGCCGACTAGAGCCTTGTCTAACAAGCAGTCTCTCGACCCGGCCGCAACCTTGTGCAGATTTTGTAAGGATAAGCAAGAAACAGCATACCATATCTTACAAGAATGCGGCCGGGTCCACTTTCCTCGGATCGAGAGGCATAATTTTATATGCAAACAAGTAGTCCGCCTCGCTCAGAAGTACGATCCTGCCATCATCGTCCAACGGGAGAAGGTGTACACGGCAATCGACGGAACCCGTTTAAAGCCCGACATTGTCATTGCCAAGGGTGACAATGTCACTATCCTCGACGTAGCGGTGGCGTGGGACCCCAACCCTGCGGCTCTAGAAGTCATCAACTCCGGGAAGGCGGCAAAGTATTCCATTTTATCAGCCTCCTTCCCTGACAAAAATGTTCGAGTCGCCGGTCTCTGTTTCGGTGCCCGCGGGGGTACCTGCGCCAGCACTCGCCGAACTCTACTTTCCCTTGGCCTCAGTAAAAGTGATTCTGCATGGCTCGCTGCTAGAACGCTCGTGGGAAGTCTAATTTGCCTCTCACGTTTCAAAAAGGCCGTTTAACTTTCAATGCTTCCTCGTGTTTGCTGCGTGATTTTAGCGTCAGGTTTTAAATCATCGATTGTTTTAAACTCTTTTGTTTTTTCGTTTCTTCTTCCAGTCTGGGTAAGAGGAGACCGTTGGGGCCCAATGGCATAACATCGCTGGCCTGCTCGCAGGCCGGGCCCCAAGGCATTCGCTTAACCTTGACGACTTTTATTTTACCCATCCCCATGGGACATGATTGTTTTAGCCAAATAAACGCCATTCTACTCATTCGAAGCTTTTCTCCACATTCGGATCCTGCATCTCAAGAGGAAATTAAAAAAGTATGGTGTAACGGCGGGGGAATATATTGTGTTCTTTCGGTAGCCAAATAAACGTCATTCTACTCATTCGAAGCTTTTCTCCACATTCGGATCCTGCATCTCAAGAGGAAATTAAAAAAAAGTATGGTGTAACGGCGGGGGAATATATTGTGTTCTTTCTATATATTTTGTGTTCTTTCTATATATTTGTGTACTATGAACCTGTTATGACGCAGGACGAACTAGCAGATAATGCTCCCCAAGAAGCGTATGTCGACGACTTGCCCTCCACTGATAATAGACAGGAATTGTCTAGGGGCCTTGGTGATCTTCAGGCCTATAACCAAGAACCGCAGAATGGATTGCGGATGGGGCCGGGTTCGCCTGGTGTCCCGCCGCCTCGCGGGGGCGTACCTCCTCCGGCTTTGGTCTCGTACGGCAGATGGACGGAAGCGGAACTCCACTTACTGGCCCGCCTGGAACTTTCAGTGGGAGACCACCCTTTCATCAACATGAAGTTATATGAAGCCTATCCAACGAGGTCACTACAAAGTATCAGAATGACTCGCCATTCGAAGAGGTATAGGCAGATCCTACGAAATCTTCGTGAGACTACAAGAGTGCCTCCACATTCTACTCATGGGCCTGGTGTCTTTCCTGAGAATGATGTCATCCGGAGCATGCAAGAGGAGATCCAGCGTGCGATTAATGGCACCCAGTTGCCGGACGAACTGAAAAGACGCTTGAAGAATGGCCCTATTTTGCAGAAAGACATCGAGGCTGTCTTCCAAGTCTTCAATGTTCAACCCAGACATTCAACACCAAGAAAGTCCAACAGACCAAGGCCAAGACCTCCAACAAATGCGAAGGAGAGAAGGCGTCAGCGATATAGAGATCATCAGAGACTATACAACAGGGGCCCAAGGGTTCTTTGCCATGAGCTGATGATGGCCAAAAATGATACGACGGTGGACCTTACGGCCCTCCATGAGGAATTTGACCTGGCGATGTCCTCCCCCTCGCCGGCTGCTGTCAAGGTGCCTCCCTTGGCTGGACGTTTGAACGTGGAGATGCGACACATAACTGAGAAAGAAGTCCTTCAATGCTTGGGATCTGCGAACGCGAATTCTGCACCTGGGCCAGATGGCGTCACCTTGAACATGATGAAGCGAATCCCAGTGGATGTCCTCTGCACCATCTTTAACAATTTCCTGGCCTTCAAAACGGTGCCGCCCGAACTCAAAAGATCAAAAACGGTGTTCGTACCGAAGAAAGCAAACCCTACCAAAGCTTCGGAATTTCGGCCAATCACAATTTCGTCCATGCTGCTGAGGTTATATGGTAAGATCCTGTTGGCCAGATTTTCAGCGAGTGGAGGTTTCCACGACCTGCAGCAGGGGTTTCAGGCTGATAAAGGCACAGGGACTAATCTCCTTCTGCTCCAAGGGCTGATGCGATATGCGAAGAGGAAGCGAAGGCCACTCTACGTGGCTAGTTTAGATCTGCGGAAGGCTTTCGACCTCGTTAGCCATCATGCCATCTTTGGTGCACTTCGGGGTCGATCGCTGCCAGAGGATTACACCACCATCATAGAAGATCTTTACTCTGGATGCACGACCTCCTTCTACCTCCAGGGGTCGTCTGATCACACAGAAATTCCAGTGAGGAGGGGCATTAAGCAAGGCGACCCCTTGTCGCCCTACCTGTTCAATAGCGTCATGGACCCACTCCTTCATGAGCTAAATGACTCAGGACTCGGATTTCTCATAGACTCTACAACAGCAGCGGGGATGGCTTTTGCCAACGACCTCCTTCTATTCTCGGATAACCATAAAGCTCTTCAAGAACTAATTAAAATGACCGAGCGATATCTTCAACAAGTCCAGCTTCAATTGAATCCCTCCAAAACGCAGTTTTTCGGATGGAAGTGGTCCTCAGAACGAGGGTGGTTTGACTATGACGTAGCCCCCATTCTGGTGTGTGGGAGCGCTGTTTTACCGGCTACAAGAGAGCAACCCCTTACTTATTTGGGGCTCAAGATCTACGTCCACAGTGGACCTTCAATGATTGATGAAAAAGCAGAAGAAATCACGAAGGTGTTGATGGGTGCTTCCTTAAAGCCATTTCAGCGGCTGCGGTGTTACAAGGAACTAGTTGTACAGAGAAGATTATATACGCTGGCTAATTCCCTGGGTGTTATTAGTCACGCGGAGAAAACTGACAAAGTTCATCTGAGGCAAGCCAAGAAAATACTTCACCTCCCAGGCTCCTTCCCTTCGTCTCACATTTGGATGCCTAGTGGGAGGGGGGGCCTGGGGGTCTTGCAGCTAGCCTTTGTAGCTACACAAGTCCAGATCAAGTCTCTCGCACGACTTCAGCGCCTCGCCAACCCATTCGTGGACTGCATGTTCAACGAGATCCTGAGCTCCCACATGGGTGCCCTATGTCACTACGTCGACATTCCGGTTGGGATGTCAGACCCTCACGATTTATCAAGAATATTGCACGAGGCCCACACTCGTTGGACAGCGAAGATTGTTAGTGGGTACAAGCAGAAGTCCTCATTCGCCCATATGAATGATCAACTTGCGAATAAGTGGCTACATACAGATGCGAGACATCTAAAAGATGGAGATCGCATTAGAGCGTTGCGGCTGCGGACAGGAATCTATCCCTGTAAAGCTCTATATAACAAACACGCAGCGGATCCCAGGGAGCGGCTCTGTCATCACTGCCACGAATCGGAAGAGACCCCCGTACACATTTTACAGTTTTGTGAGCGAGTTCACGGCCCCCGCGTAGAACGACATAATTTTATTTGCGACCAAGTAGTCAGACTAACGGAGAAGTACAACCCGAATGCTAAAGTTCTGCAGGAGCAGGTATTTTCGGTTCAGGGCCTTCGGTTAAAGCCAGACATTGTCATCCACGATAAAAATGAGGTAACGATAGTTGATGTCGCCATTACCTGGGACAATGCGGTTTCGACCCTAGAGAAGAAGGTTCAAGAAAAGAATTCGAAATATGAGCCGCTACGACAGTGCTTCCCGGACAAAACAGTTTCGGTCGCTGGTCTGGTTATTGGTGCGCGGGGACTAACGTGTTCTTCAACTAGGAAACTGTGTCAGGCTCTTGGATTTACGAAGGCCGACGTGGCTTGGTTGGCCTCAAAAGCCCTCCTGGGGAGCCTTATTTGTTTAAGCCGTTTTGTGCGTATGGTTTAGTGTTTCCATTCCCTATCGTCGACATCTTGGTTCCTGGCGGCTTTTATAATTATTTTATCTGGATTAGCCTGGGTTTAACTATTTCTACTTTATTTTACGACTCCTCGACGTTAAGAACTGGATCTGGGTGCCACCAACCGTGCGTTGCCCTATGGACATCGCATGGCACGCAATCCTGGGCTTTGTCCACCTTTTACCCCCTTTTTTCGGGGGACACTTAAGTTTTTAGCCAAATCAACGCCATTCTACTCATTCGAAGCTTTTCTCCACATTCGGATCCTGCATCTCAAGAGGAAATTAAAAAAGAGTATGGTGTAACGGCGGGGGAATATATTGTGTTCTTTCGGTAGCCAAATAAACGCCATTCTACTCATTCGAAGCTTTTCTCCACATTCGGATCCTGCATCTCAAGAGGAAATTAAAAAAAGTATGGTGTAACGGCGGGGGAATATATTGTGTTCTTTTGGGGGGTGGTTGCCAAGGTTTTTTCCCCGAGCGATTGTTTGTTGCTGTGCACACTAAGAGCTTTGCTTCGTGTGAGTTCTCTGATCTCTTCTCGAGTGTTCCCTCACCTTGGCAACCGGGCAGGCCCACGTCCACGTCGTACCCCCTGGGCGGGAGCCATAGTTTTTCTGGCTCCCGGCGAAGAGGCCTGCCAAAGGGTCGTTGACCCGTGGAGTGCGGAAATTGTGAGTTTCAGATTTTACTAAGAGCTAGGTTCACTGCCTAGTCTCATACCGCACCCCAAACCTTTTCCCCTTTCTTAATGCCACGTGCTCCTTTTGTATGTGCAATGGAGCCAGATATCCTTCTATATCCTCCTGAGGATCTCACATGTAGGCTCTGTGGAAACGTTTCCACAGCGCGGTCAAAGTTTCAGGACCACTACGCTGAGAGCCATAACATTGAAATACTTTGGAGATGTTCTAAGTGCCTGGACAAGGTACTGGGTCCTATCAAATCAATATCGTCCCACCTTTCTAAGTGTGCCCGAAGGCAGCCCGCTGCCTCACAGCCTCAAGATCGCACTGCACAGGCGAGTGGCACGACGGATCGTGAAACAGTATCTGCGCCTGAACCGGGCCAATCGGAAGCCTCCCGTGCTACCATCATATCCTACGGCAGATGGACCGACTCAGAATTGAGAGCCTTAGCCAACCTTGAGGTTTCTTTGGGAACGCACCCATTCATTAATCAGGAATTGGCTAAAAGATTCACGACCAGATCTGTGATGAGTATCCGCACGCAAAGGCATCAGGCGCGCTATAAAGAAATCTACCAGCAAGCGTTGCGGGATCCTGTCGTGGCGGCTCTATCGTCAGTCCCTGTAGTGGCCAGAGGCTTGGATACCGAGAGACATGCTGAGATAGAGGTGGGGGCGGCTGCGGGTCGGGTACATGACGAAAGGAATGATGAAGGGGCCACGGACCCCATTACTCAAAATCTATCTTCTCACAGTGAAATGACATTTGTGGCCCCGGACTGGTCCCAGTGCGACACTGCCCAGAGGGTGCCTACGGACTCTGGGGACGTGGGTGCTGCTGCCTCTGGCGGCGGGGGCTCGGGTGTGCGCGGGCGAGCTGTCGACCCGATGGAGTTAACCCGTTCATTGAACACGACTTTGGAAGAAATGGAGCCTGAGCTTTACATTACCTCCTCGAATGCCACCAACCTGTCAGAGCTAGCGGAACTGCTGGCCGGAGAGGCTTCGAGCCCCCCAAATCAACAGTGGCTGATGGGTAACTTGGGTCCGAGCATGGCCCGAGTGTCTGTTCACAACGAACTGGGTGCTGGGGAGAGTGATGATGTCACGCCCCATAATCTGATTAATGCACCGTGTGGCATTAACGCTACATCTAATGGAAACGGGAGTTCTGTTGGTGAGACGGCGAGCTTGCGTTCGCCCGGGTCTGTGGCGTTGGGGGTGGCGCCGCCCTTGCCCCCGGATCCTGATGGGGCTCTGCCCTTACAGACCCAGCGGCGTTTCTCTGAAGTATCCTGTTTGTTCGAAGAGGTTGGGCTGTCGGATGCCTCGCTCGCGAGGAGGATTGCAACCTCACCTATATCTCAATTGGACCTTGAGTCCATTCTTCGACACTTCGGAGTTGCGCTGGGCCCGAGATCGAATAAACCATCAAGGGCGAATAATCAAAGGCGGGGCCACTCTCAGAGAGGCAACAGAAGTGAGAGAAAGAAACGAAAATTTAACGAACATCAGCGTTTGTATCGCTTGGGCCCTCGTGTATTGTTACACCAACTGATGTCAGAGGACCAAGAGGGCTCTACAGTACTTAAGTTAGAAGAGATCCAGGGGCTTTATGAACCTATATTCTCAAATTCGTCTGGTTCAACGGGAATTGAGATCCCGTCCCGTGATAAGGCTGTTGTGGATACCACGCCTTTCAGTTATGAGGAGGTGGTCGACACACTTCGGCAGATGGACAAGAAGGCGGCACCTGGTCCGGACCACATGAAAGTAAGCGACCTGTATATGATCCCACCTAAGATATTATGTCTGATCATGAATAACTTCTTTATTCACAAAGTTATCCCCCCGGAGTTAAAGAGATCAAGGACTATTTTTATACCAAAGAAAGTTACGCCAAGATCAGCGGCGGAAGTAAGACCGATCACTATGTCACCAGTGATATGTCGTTTATACTCCCGTCTGCTCCTCCGTAGGCTCTCGGCCGAGAATTCCTTCCATCCCCTGCAGGGGTGTTTTCAAGAAGACAGAGAGACGAGCACTAACCTTCTGGCCCTCCAGGCTCTTATGAAGATTTTAAAGAAACAGAAAAAGAGCCTGTACGCAGTGAGTCTGGATGTCCGCAAGGCCTTCGACTGTGTGTCACACGAGGCCATTGTCGCAGCTGCAGAAGGAAGGGACATCCCTGAACACTTCTTACAAGTGTTGCAAGACCTTTACAAGGGATGTTCGACATCGTTTTTCTGGAACGGCAAGACCAATGGGAGAGAGGTGACAGTTAACCAGGGTATTAAACAAGGAGACCCTCTCTCTCCCTTTTTGTTCAATGCCGTTCTAGATCCCTTCTTGCAGCTGGCTAACGATTCGGGCCTCGGGGTTCAGATAGATCGACAGCACGCGGCAGCGATGGCCTTCGCGGACGATCTCCTGCTTTTTTCATCTAGTTTGGAGCGTTGGTGCGAATGTCTGAGGACTATCTCGGCCGAGCAAGCCTGAGCTTAAACCCCACAAAATCGCAGTATTTCGGATGGCGGTATGACGGGAGAGTAAAGTGGTTTGATTACGACATTCCGCCGCTGGAGATAGGAGGTACCTTGATCTCTCCCCGAGGGAGAGACAACCCCATTACTTACCTGGGGATACGAATTTACGTGAATAAGTTGTCGAGGGTGGAGGATCCGGTGGGGGACCAGATGATCGCTCTGATACGAACTGCTGCATTAAAACCGTTCCAGAAGCTGAGGTGTGTTGGCCAGCTTGTATTACCCCGCCTCCTTTACCAGGATGCGAACATTTTGGGTCTGGTATCCCAAGCCACAAAGAGGGATAAAGTGATTAGGAATCTGGTAAAGCAGATCCTTCATCTACCACCATCTTTCCCCAGTATACATGTTCACTTGCCTAACCGGGAGGGCGGCCTTGGGGTGCTCAGTCTGGAGTGGACTGCCGCAGTGGTCCAATTTAAAGGAATGGCACGGATGGCTCGCCTCTCGCACCCTTTTATCGACGGGTTGCTGTCTCTTGGCTTACATGATAATATGGAACGCTTGGCCACTCACCTTGGGATCCCGTGCGGAATTACGGACCGACGCGATGTTGACGTTGCGTTGACGATTGCACGAAGGGAGTACTGGGACGGAAGAGCGAGCGCATACAACAACAAGGGCCTTTTTTGCGCACAGGAAGGAGTCAGTCGGGAATTCCTGGCTGGCTTGCGATTCCCACTTAATTAAGGATGGGGATCGCATTAAGGCCCTGCGTCTCCGCACGATCCTCTTCCCAACCAGGACTCTATCGAACAAGCATGCGGGGGATCCCAGGGCCCGAGACTGTCGCCACTGTGGTCAAAAGCCGGAGACAGCTTTCCATATTTTACAGGAATGCGAGCGCATCCATCTGCCTCGTGTCGAGCGACATAATTTTATAGCCAAGCAAATCGCTCGCCTATTGCGGCAGTACAACCCAGACGCGTCTGTCGTGGAGGAGAAGTTAAGGACGTCAACCACCGGTCTCAGGCTAAAGCCAGACCTCGTGATGTCAAGGGGAGACGAGGTTGTTATCCTTGATGTGGCGATAGCCTGGGACGCCTCCTCCACGACCCTATCCGATATGAACAAGGCTAAGGCAAATAAGTTTGCCTGTTTGGCGGCCTCCTTCCCGGATAGGCACGTCTCGACTTATGGGTTAACATTTGGAGCCCGTGGAGGCACATGCGCTAGCACCCGCCGTGCACTCCGCGATCTGGGTTGCTCCAGAAGCGACGTCTCCTGGTTGGCTGCGAAAGCTTTGGTGGGCAGCCTGATCTGCCTCACCAGGTTTAATAAGGTTATTTAATTAAGAAGTTTTTATTGGAGCACGTGTGTGTTTTTATCGACCCTTACCATCTTGGTGGGGTGTTATTTTCCTTTTACTGGAATGCCTGCTTTTATATTCTTTTATAAAAGTGGCCGCCTTGGGCCCGCTGGTCGATAGACTAACTGCGGTTTCCGTGGTGAGGCCCAAGGACTCCCACTTTTGGTCGATTTTTTACCCCCTTTTTTACCTCCTCTGGAGGACATTGATGGTTTTAGCCAAATAAACGCCATTCTACTCATTCGAAGCTTTTCTCCACATTCGGATCCTGCATCTCAAGAGGAAATTTAAAAAAAAGTATGGTGTAACGGCGGGGGAATATATTGTGTTCTTTCGGTAGCCAAATCAACGCCATTCTACTCATTCGAAGCTTTTCTCCACATTCGGATCCTGCATCTCAAGAGAAAATTTAAAAAAAAGTATGGTGTAACGGCGGGGGAATATATTGTGTTCTTTCTCACGGGATCTGACGGAGCGATATCTTGACAACGTCCAGCTAAAGATCAACCCTGTCAAGACCCAATATTTAGCTGGAAATGGTGCAGTGATCGAGGGTGGTACGACTATAACGTCAGACCAATAATCGTCGCTGGATGTTCCATCCCACCTTCCCAGCGAGAGAACCCCCTCGTGTATTTGGGGCTACGAATTCATGTCCACAGCGGGCCAGCCTTCACCGATCCAAGGACCAATGACACGGTGGACCTCATCGCAAGTGCAGCACTCAAACGGTTTCAGCGCCTAAGGGCCTTCAAGGAGCTAGTTGTTCCGCGCCAGCTGTATACTCTCGCGAATTCGCTGGGCGTCATAGGACATGCGGAAAAAACTGACAAGCTCAACGCGCGCCAGGTCAAGAAATTCCTGCACCTCCCTGGATCTTTTCCCTCATCTGATGTTGATGATGATGATGATTGGAGTTTTAATGGCGCATTAACTACATAGGTCATAATGCGCCAACACCGTGATTAAAATAAGACTAGTAAGAAGTAGGTGCAGTACATAAAAAGGAAGAGAAGTAACATCTAAAATACAAGGCTAAAACTACACAAAACTTACAATTCCAGTGTCTCTTAAAAAAATAAAAATTCTGCTGAAGGGGATAATAGCCTCATCGCCAAGCAAGAGCGCTGGATGAAGAGGCAAAAAATGTGTATAAAACTCTGTAAAATGATGCTGACGATGGATTTCGTGGTGTGGGCAGGTGATAAGAATGTGGATGACAGAGAGGAGTTCACCACAGTTTTCACACAGTGGCGGCTCCTCTCCACAGAGTAAAAATTTGTGCGTGAGGAAGGTGTGGCCTATCCGCAACCTTGTTCTGAGAACACCCAAGAGACGATTTTCCTGGCGTTCTCCATAACTTTGGATGTGTTGTTTAACTAAGTGTAGCTTGTTGTGTGTCTGTGTGTTCCAGAAACTCTGCCATTTTGTATACAGTGATTTCCGAAGTGCTGCCCTAATATCTTGCATCGGTATCTCGAAAGGACTGACGTCTTTTGAAGCTGCAGCAGCAGCAGCGCGGTCAACAACCTCATTGCCTTGTATGCCTGTGTGGCTAGGCACCCAGCATAAAATAACTGAATATCCCCTCTTTTGTGCCACACTCACTAAGGACTGTGCACGCTGAATCAGAAAATTCTTTGGTTTGCGTATGCTGCAAATAGCATTAACAGAACTTAAAGAATCTGTATATATAACTGCCGACTTGATGCAGCCTTGAAGAATGTGGGTAAGTGCAAGGATGATGGCATAAATCTCTGCGGTAAAGATAGATGCTATTTTGTTTAGACGATGTGACCTAACACATGTGCCAGAAGTCATGGCACAGGTCACACCTGCACTAGACTTTGATCCGTCCGTGTAAATTTCTGTGTGAGTCCCAAAACTTTCCCTCAGGTGTTCAAATTCTTGCTGTAGTACATGTGTAGAGGTGTTGTGTTTGCTGTATTTAGTCAAAGTGGTACTATACCTTGGAGGTGGTTCCCAAGGTGGGACCATCTTCCCATATTCGGCAACTTGGCAAATATAGGAAGAAAAATTGTGATCCTCAATATCTCGTTCAATTCTCATTGAAAGAGGGGGAACTACTGAAGGTCTGCTAATAAACAGCTGTTTGAAGCGTGTACTTTTAACACAAGTGAGTGCAGGGTGTTGTGGATAACTCCTTATTCTTAGTGCATATGACACCCCAAGATAAAATCGTCTTCTATTCAACGAATATTCATCTGATTCTACATAGAGACTTTCAACTGGAGAGGTGCGGAACGCACCAAGGATAAGTCTGAGCCCTTGGTGGTGTACAGTGTCTAGCAACTTCAATACGGATTGGCGGCCTGAGCCGTAGACGATAGAGCCATAATCTATCTTGGAGCGAATGCAGGCAGTGTATACACGGCGAAGTGTCTCCTGGTCTGCACCCCAAGATCTGTGAGAGAGGATTTTCAGTAGATTCAATGACTTAATACATTTTGCCTTCAGGTTTTGAATATGGGGCTTGAACGTAAGCTTTGAATCGAACGTGATGCCAAGAAACTTGCATTCGGATTTTACAAGGATATCTTGTTTATTAAGTTCCAGCTTAGGAGACAGAAACATTCCTCTGATTCTCGAGAAATGAACACAGATTGTTTTTTCAGTAGAGAATTTAAACCCGTTATGCGAGGACCATTTTGCCATTTTATTTATACAGAGTTGCATCTGTCGTTCACATCTGGGTAAGCTCGCTGAACAACAAGATATGTGGATGTCATCCACATACAAGGAAAAAGATATAGAGGGTGGGATGACACTAGCTATAGAGTTGATTTTGATAAGGAATAATGTGACGCTCAGAACAGAGCCCTGCGGGACACCATTCTCCTGCACGAACAAACGGGATAAGGTAGTTCCCAGCTGAGCTCTGAATGTTCTGTGTTGTAGGAAGTCAGCCATACATTTCAAAAGACGACCCCGTATACCGAACGAATGGAGATCCTGTAGGATACCGTATCGCCACGCAGTGTCATATGCTTTTTCCAAGTCGAAGAAAACTGACAAGCAGTGTTGCCTCCTGACAAAAGCTTCACGAATAATTGTTTCTAGACGAACGAGGTGATCCATTGTGGAGCACCCCATTCGAAACCCACACTGAAATTCTGATAGACACTTATTCATTTCAAGAAAATGAACCAAACGGTTATTCACCATTCGCTCAAAAGTTTTGCCTATGCAGCTTGTGAGAGCGATGGGACGATAACTGGCAGGACAAGAGGCTTCCTTTCCGGGTTTCAGGAGGGGGATTATGGTGGCAATTTTCCATGCAGAAGGTAGTGTCCCCTGTATCCAAACGAGGTTGAAGAACTGAAGTAAACATTGTTTTGATATGTCAGACGAGTTCTGAAGCATTGAGTATGCAACACGGTCTGGGCCAGGAGCAGTCGCTTTTGCTGACAACAAGGAGCGTGACAATTCTACCATGGTGAAAGCCTGGTTATATTCAAAACTTCCCGCCAGTCTCCGCCATTTACTGGAATCTTTTGTTTTTCGGATCTTTGTTTAATTTTTAGAAATTCACTGCTATAATGGGAGGAACTTGAAATGCTTTGGAAGTGTTCCCCAAGTGCATTAGCCTGTTCTTCTAGGCTTTCGCATACCTGACCGTTAGCTTCTAAAAGAGGGACTGAATGACTGATATGCTCTCCTCTGATTTTACGAAGTCTGTCCCATACGATTTTGGACGGGGTATTACAAGATAAAGAAGATACAAAAATTCGCCAAGAGGATCGTTTAGCCTGTTTTCGTGTTCACCTGGCCTTTGCTCTTGCCTTTTTGAAAAGTAAAAGATTATCTGAGGTGGGGTATCTCCGAAATGTACCCCATGCACGATTTTGAAGTTTGCGAGTTTCCTCGCATTCATTATTCCACCAGGCTTTAGGTCGCTTTGGGAGACGACCAGATGTCTGGGGAATGGATACTGTTGCTGCATCAAGTATGATGTTGCTCATGAGACAATTAGCTTCTTCTATTGTTACACTATCAATAGGAATTAAAGATAGGTCACTTCTTTCTGAAAACTGCCCCCAGTCGGCCAGTTGGAGTTTCCATCTAGGAGGGCGTGTTGTCAGAGTGTTCACTGGCGTAAGATATTTTAACACCCCTGGGAAGTGATCACTCCCAAGCGGATTTTGTCTTACAGTCCATTCTATCTCCTGAAACAAGGATGGACTGCAAAAAGACAGGTCTAAGGTTGAGAGAGACTGACTTGAAGAATGTATGTATGTAGGTGCCCCTGTGTTTAAAAGACAGGTGGATGTTGATAATAAGAACTTCTCTCACATTTTTACTCGAGTGTCAGTTCTCGTACTGCCCCAAAGTGGATTGTGAGCATTAAAGTCACCTAAAAGTATAAAAGGACTTGGAAGTTGGCTGCATAAATCTTCTAATTCTTTTTGTGTAGTAGTGCCTGACGGTGGCAAATAGATTGAGCAGATGGTGACAATTCTGTCTAGACACATCTGCACAGCTACAGCTTCCAAGTCTGTAACTAGGTGTACTGCTTTGGTTGGGAGAGATCCTCGTGTGACGATCGCAACACCACCAGATGCTCGGGTGGCGTCAGTTCGATCTTTTCGAAAGATATTTTGTCTTCGCAGTGGATTTTGTGTTTGTGTATTCAGATATGTTTCTTGAAGACAAAAGCATGATGTGTTATACTTCTCGAAAAGATCCTTGATGTCATCTAGATTAGAGAGTAACCCTCGGCAATTCCACTGGAGGATCGTGTGTTGCATAATGATTGCAGTAAGAAGAAAGACGCCTGTCAAGAACTTTTGCCGACTAGGAAGAGCTTCCATTACCTATATTTTTGTTGGGGGTGTGACCCGCGGCCTTGTGGATTTCTTCCGCGCAGCCGCAAGCTCCTTATCAGATATGTCGGGGAGTGACCCACACCCCGACAGACTAGATCTGTTGTTTTGGGGGGCTTGGGAGCTCGTGCTCGCAAAGGAGCGCTCAGAGCTCGTCTCGTCCTCGCAATCCATGGATGTTACCTCCGTGGACTGTGAGGACAGAAGTGGCGTCAGTGTTAGTGACGCCACAGGAATTTCGGGAGTTGGAGGTGGATCTGCACCTCCTTGAACCTCACTTGTGTTTGTCTGCGTGGTCTTTGGTGGTTCGGTCTGCGTGGACTGTGTGACAAGTTTTACTTTCTGTTTTACGGCTGTGGCAAAGGATTTTTCAAAAAAGATGGGAGCTACTTTTTTTCTGGCTTCTGGGTAACTGATGTTCTGTGTAACCTTAACGTGCAGGACTTCTTTTTCATATTTCCACTTTGTACATGACCGCGAGTAGGATGGGTGGTTGGAAGAACAGTTAACGCAGCAGTCTGGCCCTTTGCATTCCTTTGTTTCGTGTTCAGACTTGCCACATCGTGCACAGCAGGCGGAGATACGGCAGGTGTCTGCAGCATGCCCAAACCTATTACAGCGGAAGCAGCGCAATGGGTTTGGGACGTATGGCCGCACATCAGCTGAGAGATATCCAACTTTCAACTTGTCTGGTAGAGTGGGACGATCAAAGGTAAGTATGATATTTCGTGTTGTAATGTACTCGTTGTTCTTCCTGATCTTTATTTTACGAACATCTATCACATCCTGGTCTTTCAAGTTTATAAGAATTTCTTCCACAGGAACATCAATAAGTTCAGATACAGAGATGACGCCTCGACTGGTGTTTAGTGCTTTATGCAAAGATGCTGAAATTCTTTTGCCTAACATGTCATGTGCATTCAAGATAGTGTCACAGTCAGTTTCGGAAGTGCATTTTATTTAAGTCACCCGATCGCATCCGCTTGATTTCGGTTACATGCTTAGACAGTAATGCAACCGCCTTCTCGATAAAGAACGGTGACATCTTACCCAAGGGTATAGCCTTTTCCTTGTCATTTCCTACAGCTGCAAGAACAATGTACTTTGCACTGAAGTTCTTTGTATGTAAATCGTAAGCCTCGGTCCGGGCACGCTTTGCGTTCCCGATCATTGAATTAGAAGAATTTTTCACCATGTACGGTTTAGTAACTAGGCATTCCAACAGGTCACCCACACTTCATGCCAATACATGTGGGAAGGTCCCGGAGTTTTCAGAAAAACCCGTCGGCCAGGGCCTGACCAAGACCCTGACCGCCACCGTTTAAGGTTTCTACCCTTCACCTCACATCCCCTCGGCACGGTACGGATAACACCTTAGGACTGGGGGCTGGGGTCCGTGATGGCGCCACTGACCAAACACCAGCCGAAGCCGGTGCCCCCTGCGGGGCCTCATCTGATGTGTGGATGGCCTCAAGAAAAGGAGGCTTAGGAGTCCTACAATTGGCGTTCGTGGCCGTCCAGGTCCAGTTGAAATCGCTGGCCAGATTACTTCGTCTCGGCAACCCCTTCGTCGATATAATTTTTAACACGATATTGAACGATCACATGCAAAAGTTGTGCCAGTACATTAACATTACTGTCGGCATAACTGGGGCCCGGGAGCTTAATGATACCCTCAAGGCAGCGCACGAACGCTGGTTCAGCAAAATCAAGGACACCTATAAAATCAGATCGAACTTCGCGCACGAAAATGACCCCTTCGCCAACAGGTGGCTCATAGAGGACTCCCGTCTCCTCAAGGACGGAGACAGGATTCGCGCCCTACGCCTGAGAACGGGAATTTACCCGTGTCGGGCGCTGTCGAACAAGCACGCACCTGACCCGGCAGATCGGCTCTGCCACCACTGCAGACAGGGAGAAGAGACACCAGCCCACATCCTCCAATTTCGCGAGCGCTTCCACGGTCCCCGCATTGAACGCCACAAATATCTATGTGACCAGATGGCTCGACTTATAACCCAGTACAACCCCCACCCAGGCAAAAATCTGGAGTGGGACCACTTCGAAGTGGATTATCGGACAGGAACCACTTGGAATGTGGAACCATTCAATGGCTGGGACCAGTTAAAAGTGAAACCAGTTTCACGGTGGTACCACTTGTAGTGGAACCAATGGAAATTATCCAGTGGTCCCCTCTGCTAAGTGGTCTCGGATCCGACCACTTAGCAGATGGGACCACTAAATGCATGACCGAAAGTAATGCGTAGAAAAGCACATACTGTTGAAGTAAATATTGTTTATTCTGCTATGAGCATACACTAAAGATAAAGAAATAATCGATACATCTCTCACGTACTAAGTCGCACACGGGTAATCACTCACTGCGTTCAGATGAGGCATGTGCTTGTGTTGAATTTGCGATGCACTCACGGACAACAGGGAACATGGCGTTTTGTTGACCACCTCACACCTGTATTTTCTCAGAGGAGATGACATCCGTTCATGTAGGTCGCGGCATGTGCCATTTTCCTCTTCACCAAACGATCCTAATCGTTATACTCGTCTTAACCATGTTTCTCAGGTTCCTCTAGCTCCTGAAATAAAACACATAATCAGTAGTAATCGAAGCACCACGGTAAGCACTTATACCTCTTAAAATCGGAAGAAGCATTCTGTGCAGTCCGTTTGGCGTTTCATCGTCCTG
Organism: Ornithodoros turicata; assembly: GCF_037126465.1. Lineage (NCBI taxonomy): Eukaryota > Metazoa > Arthropoda > Arachnida > Ixodida > Argasidae > Ornithodoros > Ornithodoros turicata. The sequence goes on from NW_026999314.1 coordinate 88,373, forward strand.
TTCTTCTGCGGACGCTGTGTCTTCCTAGCGTCGAAACTTCTCCGAGATATCGCCAATATGTTTCACATGACTCATTGTCATCACGTTGTCTTAGAAAACGCACTAAAACCACGTAAATAGTGCACAGGAGATGCCCGATATCAGCCACGGCAACCGAAGAGAAAAAACGACCTCGCAACGACGCGTCAAGTTCCAACAGACGCGCTCTCTCTGCTCCCTCTCGCGGCCCGCCGTTAGAATTTGAATTGAAAGCCTCCCGCCGCACCGGAGCGCCCTCATAATTATTACATCTGCTTTGGGTCAGCCCGTGCAATTACCTCTTTTTTAGTTCTTCTAATTATTTGGCGGAGTGTGTCATCTTTGGATTGTGTCTTTTGGCATTTTGCTGGTACATTTTATGGCATTTGCCTTTAGATGAGAATATGAGCACGAATTGAAGTTACAGCATATATTTTATCGAAGACGTAAACGGATAAAAAACCCAGAAATATAGATCATACGTGTGCTAAAATACATCAAAATAATGGCTAAAAAGCAAAAAAAAACAAAAACAAAAAAAAACAGAAGGGTATATGGCAAGAGTGGACTCTACTTCCCCTAACGGATCTCAAAGGGGGAAGCTGCCCAGCTTGGAATCTAAAGTGGTTCAATTGACCATTGTGGGAACAAAATGGTACCTGTGAGGCTCCCACTGTAAGTTCTGAAACCATTTGAGGCCAGAGTGGTACCACTGATTTCACCAATGTGGAACCAGCAACCCCACTTGGGAATCCAGCTGGGACCACCAAGATTCAACTGGAACCATTCGGGAACCATCCACATTCAAATGGAACCAGTCCAGATTCAAATGGAACCATTCTGGAACCAGTCCAGATTTTTGCCTGGGCAGGCCAGGGTGACCCAAGAGCAAGTATTTACAGCACAGGGAGTCCGCTTGAAACCCGACCTCGTGATACATGAACCCGAGCGGGTGACTATCCTTGACGTCGCCGTGGCCTGGGATAATTGTGCTGGGACACTAGAAAAGAAAACATCGGAGAAGAGAATGAAGTACGAGCCGCTGCGTCAATGTTTCCCTAACCAGCAAGTTGTTATTGAGGGAGTGGCGTTCGGTGCGCGGGGCCTTACTTGTACTACTACGCGAAAAGCATGCTTCAAACTCGGCTTTAGTAAGGCGGATGTGGCCTGGTTGGCTTCAAGAACTTTGATAGGCAGCCTGATCTGTCTGGGCAGGTTCACTAGAATGATTTGATCCCCAGTTCCCTCTCGGTTTTAGTCGATTCTCCAGGGTTAATTTTAACGAGGCATGCGCGTGTTTTACCGTTTTTAACCTTTTCTCTTTTATTTCAGACCCCAAAGACCGGAGTCTGAGTGCCACCAACCAATGCGGTGCTTCGGGCCCACATGGCATGCAACTCCGTGCTTTGCTTACTTTTGTTTTACCCCCTTGGGGGCATTTCGTTTTAGCCAAATAAACGCCATTCTACTCATTCGAAGCTTTTCTCCACGTTCGGATCCTGCATCTCAAGTGAAAATTAAAAAAGTATGATGTAACGGCGGGGGAATATATTTTGTTCTTTCGGTAGGCAAATAAACGCCATTCTACTCATTCGAAGCTTTTCTCCACGTTCGGATCCTGCATCTCAAGTGAAAATTAAAAAAGTATGATGTAACGGCGGGGGAATATATTTTGTTCTTTCGGTAGGCAAATAAACGCCATTCTACTCATTCGAAGCTTTTCTCCACGTTCGGATCCTGCATCTCAAGAGAAAATTAAAAAAGTATGATGTAACGGCGGGGGAATATATTTTGTTCTTTCGGTAGGCAAATAAACGCCATTCTACTCATTCGAAGCTTTTCTCCACGTTCGGATCCTGCATCTCAAGTGAAAATTAAAAAAGTATGATGTAACGGCGGGGGAATATATTTTGTTCTTTCGGTAGGCAAATAAACGCCATTCTACTCATTCGAAGCTTTTCTCCACGTTCGGATCCTGCATCTCAAGTGAAAATTAAAAAAGTATGATGTAACGGCGGGGGAATATATTTTGTTCTTTCGGTAGGCAAATAAACGCCATTCTACTCATTCGAAGCTTTTCTCCACGTTCGGATCCTGCATCTCAAGAGAAAATTAAAAAAGTATGGTGTAACGGCGGGGGAATATATTGTGTTCTTTGCCCGCAGTGGGGCCAATTTCTGGTTCTTGCTTTTCTCCAAAAGGGGCGGGCAAAGGCCCGTCCTCCAGCCCCACTGTTTAACCTAGAGAGGTTTGGGTACTCCAACAAAACATTAGTCTTTTCACTGTGCTTTTCCCTCCTGGGGAACTGCGTTGTCATTTGTGTGGAGACCGGGTGACATCCCGGGAAAAACTACAGAATTATTATCGACTTGGACATCAAATAAATATATATTGATATATAATATATAATAAATAATATATATATCTTGGAAGTGCTCCGCATGTAATATCAAGGAGCTAGGGTGTGCGAAATCCATGTCTTCACATTTCACTAAGTGCAAAAGGCGCCTAGCTGGTCGGTTGAACGTCTCTCCAGTGGTTGGATCTTCTGCCCCTACTCAGGGCACTGCAAGCATGGATATGGTACAAGTGCAGGGCTCAGCCCCAGCAAGACTTGGAGTGGAAGATAACAACAATATACCAGAAGTTGGATCTGAAGGCATTTTTTCTTTTCACCTCGGGGATGGGGCCCCCGTGGCTTCCGCGGGTGCGGGGCCGGGCGGGTCTTTGTCCGGCGGGGACGCTGGCGTCAGTTCCCTGGTGGAGTCCGGTGGTGTGGCAGGGGGTGGTTCCCCTGAGGAGATCGGTGCTTTAGCCCAGGAGAGCCCCGAGATTTCAATGGCCCTGCAGAGCGGGTCACTTGGTGAACGCTCTATCTCGCAACTTGCAGGTGCTATTGCGGCAATGGTGGAGCCGCAGGATGCGCTTATTTCTGGGTCTGTGAGCGAATCAGATATCTCCGAGCTGGCCGAGGCCATAGTGGCTGCTGGGGCTGATCCTCCGCAGGAGGTCACAGAATGTTGTATGGGTCTTCCCCCTTTTGAGGGTGATGTTGGCACACCTGGAGACGACTGCCCCACTACCACCGGTTCCGCAGGGGGAATTCTGCCGTCGGCGTCCGCGCCGGACCTGGGCTCGGCTGCCTCTGCGCTTGCGGTGGCGGCGGGGTCCTTGTCCTACGGGCGATGGTCTGACTCTAAGATGATAGCGCTGGCTACGGCGGAACTACAACTTCAAGGTCATCCCTTTGTGAACCAGGAGTTGGCTAGAATATTTACTACAAGATCGCTTATGGCGATAAGGATGATGAGGCATCAGCCCGGATACAAGAATATCCTCCAGAGGGTGTTACACGAGCAAAGTGCAGCGGTTGCTTCAACCGCGTCCTCCTCAGCTGTTCTGCAACAGTGGATTCAGCTCAATTACGATGAAGTTTTGCACGACTTGCAGAGAGCAGGCATTATTGACCAAGCCATGGCTCATAATTTAGTTAATATGTAGTGATCCAAGAGACAATGAAGTGCTGACTACAGCACGCTCACGCTTCTGGAGCCCGTGCTCCGAATAAACACTTCTCTTCTGCTGCCGCACTGGCCGTTCCGGTTGTCTCTTTCTCTGGCTCCGGTTGAGCTCCCACATCTGGTGACCCGAACGTGAAAGGCAGTCCGCGGAGAACAGAGTCAATGAATCTTTGAAACGTTTGGGCTGCATTGCGCAGCCCAAAGGACATGCGCAAGAACTCGAATAATCCAAAGGGTGTTATAATGGCGGTTTTGGGGACGTCTTCGGGGGCTACAGGGATCTGATGATATGCTTTTGTTAAATCAATCTTGCTGAAAAACTTCATGCCGGCGAGGTGGAAAGAAAAGGCTTGAATATGGGGCAAGGGGTAGCGGTCGGGCTTGGTGATGACGTTGAGAGCCCTGTAGTCTCCGCAGGGACGCCAGTCCCCGGTTTTTTTTGGGGGACCATATGAAGAGGCGTTGCCCAGTCACTAGAGGAGGTGCGGACGATTCCAATGGCGAGCATGTACTCAGATTCACTGCGGGCTACCTTCATTTGATCAGGAGAGAGTCGTCGGGGCTTGAAATGCACCGGCGGACCTGAGGTGGAAATGTAGTGGAGGACGGAGTGATTGACGGGCTTAGTCCAGTCTGGTGGTAAGCACAGTGAAGGAAATTCGCCAAGCAGGGTGGCGTAAGGAGATTGTAGCGCCGCAAGGGTGGTTGTGGCGAGCTGTGGTGTGGGAGCCGAGGCGATGCCCGCAACGCGGAGCTTGGTGCCGTGGTCAAGAAGAACGTGGTGCCGGAGGTCGACAAGCAGGCCGAAATGTTAAAGAAAATCGGCTCCGATAATGGCTTGATCGGTGGCCGCCACTTTGAAAATCCACGGGAAAGTACGGCGGAGGCCGATGTCAAGCGTGAGGGATCGCTCTCCGAATACGGGAATGCCGGTGTTGTTTACGGCAACGAGGTGATACGTAGGTGATCTGCGCTTTTCCGAAGAAGTTGCCGGTAGTATGCTGACCTGAGCCCCGGTGTCGACAAGAAAGCGTTTCCGGGAAATCAAGTCCAACACGTAAAAGAGGCGGCAGGGAGATTGAGGGGACGCGGACGCCGCCTCTAGCGGTCCCCAGGCTGGTTTCCCGGCCACGTGCAGGGTGGGGTGCAGTTACGAGCGTGTGCCCCGAACGACCAATGGTACCAGCAAAAGGTGGTCGGGTTCGGAGGGACTGGCGAAGGTGTCGGATGCCTGCGGCGACTGTTGTCCGTACGAGGCGAGCGGGAGCGTGGGCGCCTTCCGTCGCGGCGAGAGAAGGGGGGGGGGGCGGTGGGACGCAGCGGGGCCGGGCTGGAACTGGCGCAAAGAAGCCACTGCCTCCGCCAAGGACTGAATGTCTGCCCTCAAAGGTGAAAGTTCAGAGGCAGGGATGGTCTGGGAAACGGAGGGGACGCTAGATTCCGCTGGATGGTGCTGGGGGGCAGAGTGGTGTGAGGCGACGGCGCAAACAGGCGGCGGTGCCACCTCCATGATCTTGTCAGCGTGTAGGGAGAGTTCCGAAAGCGAAAGGTTGGTGGCCGTGGCAAGAATCATCTGTACGGTGGTAGGGAGTCGCTGGAGGAACAATTCCTTCAGTAAGCGTTCATCGAAGGACGAGGCCCGGTCGCCTAGCAAGCCTTGAAGATGTCGTAGGAACTGCGATGGGCGGCGGTCGCCCAGGTCTTCAGCAGACAGCAATTGTTGGTATCTGCGTCGTTCGGAGGCCATAGTACGTTCAATAAGAGCAGATTTGAGGGTGTCGTACGGTGTTTCGCCCATTGGGGCCATCAGGACGTCCGCGACGTCGGAAGCGACTTCGGGCGGAAGGACAGATACGACGTGCCTGAATTTCGTAGGCTGTGTGGAGATCCCGGCGAGCTGAAATTGGCATTCTGCCTGCAAGAACCACACTGAGGGATTGGCGGGCCAGAATGCAGGGAGTCGGACCGCGACGGAATTGACGTGCGGCGCCGGGGCTGGCGCGTCGGTGCCACCCTGGGAGGTCATGGAGACGTTCGGTACGTTCGGGTCACCAGATGTGGGAGCTCAACCGGAGCCAGAGAAAGAGACAACCGGAACGGCCTTATATGGACGATCTGCTGGTTGCCAGTGCGACCGAACAGGAGCACCACGACCACCTCCGCCAGGTTTTCTCCCGCCTCGATGCTCATGGCATCGTTTTCAACCTACAGAAATGTGAGTTCGGAAAGACATCTCTAGAATTCCTTGGACATCACGTATCTGCTGACAGGATAGCTCCCCTCCCTCAAAAGATCCAGCCCATCATGGACTATCCAGTTCCATCCTCCGTGCGCCAGTTGCGAAGATTTCTCGGCCTTGTCAACTACTACCGCCGTTTCGTCCCCGCCTGTGCAGCACTTCTCTCCCCCCTCGAAGACCTCCTGAAATCCCCTAAGACCCCCCGCCAATCTCTGCCGTGGACCGGCGTGCACGACACCGCTTTCACGGCCGTCAAGCAAGCCCTTGCCGACGCCACCGTCTTAGCCCACCCCCGCCCCAATGCCCCGCTCTCCCTGCTTGTGGATGCCTCCGCACAGGCTGTCGGCGCCGCACTCAAGCAAGAGGTTGACTACTGCCCACAGCCGATTGCATTTTTCTCACGGAAGCTATCATCAGCAGAGTCACGATATAGCGCATTCAGCAAGGAGCTCCTGGCAGCTTACTCAGCCGTTCACTATTTCCGCCATTTTCTCGAGGGGCGGTCCTTCACACTCTGGACGGATCACAAGGCTCTAGTCGGCGCCATGGCGTCGGCCGGCCGCAACTACTCTCCGCGGGAAATCCGTCACCTTTCCTACATAGCGCAGTTCACAACCGACATTCGTCACATCGCTGGCTCCGCGAATGTAGTGGCTGACGCCCTCAGCCGCATCTCCACCCTTTCCTCCAGCCCGCTCTCAATCGCGGACTTGGCTACCTCCCAGGCACGGGACCCCGAACTGCAACGGCTTCGCACCGCGTCTACCGGTCTCAAGCTCCAAGATATCTCGTACCCTTTAACTCCGACGCCCGTGCTCTGCGACATCTCCGGTGCATCCCCTCGCCCTCTTGTCCCTGACGCCCTCCGGAAACCCATATTCAATAGCATCCACGGCCTCGCACACCCCGGCGTACGCGCCACCATTACGCTGATCACGGATCGCTACGTATGGCCGGGAGTGCGCCAGGACGTCAGAAGATGGGTCCGCGCTTGCACTCCTTGCCAGCTGTCAAAGTGCCACCGCCACACAAAGTCTCCGATTGGCACGTTCCTCCCCCCGTCACACCGCTTTGCTACCGTGCACATCGACATCGTGGGCCCCCTCCCTCACTCTCATGGCCAACGATACATTCTCACATGCGTGGACCGCTTCACCCGTTGGCCAGAGGCAACCCCCATGGCGGATTCAACGGCCGAAACGGTCGCTTCCACGTTTCTTTCCTCCTGGATCGCCCGTTTCGGCGTGCCAACGGAAGTCGTCACTGATCGCGGTCCCCAATTCGAAAGCCGCCTATTTACAGCATTCACCAAGCTCCTTGGTACCACGCGCCTCCGCACCACCGCGTACCACCCTGCCTCCAACGGCTTGGTGGAGCGTTTGCATCGGCATCTCAAGCAAGCCCTAATGGCCCGCGGCGCGCCCCAGCACTGGACTGAGAATCTGCCGCTGGTCCTCCTCGGCATTCGCGCGGCCTTGAAGACTGACATCCAGTGTTCCTCCGCGGAATTGGTATACGGCACTACCATCCGCCTACCGGCTGACGTGTTCCAAGTCTCCCCCCTGCCGCCCGATGCCCCCTCTGACTACGTGCGCCGTCTCCAATCTACACTCTCCCGCCTTCATCCTACGGCTACCCGCCCTCCCCCGCCGACGCCGGGATACCTTCCCAAGGCTCTATCTGAAGCCTCCCACATTTTCCTCCGCGTGGACAGGCTTCGACGGGCTCTTCAGGCCCCATATTCCGGCCCGCACAAAGTGCTCCGTCATGGCACGAAGACCCTCGTCATCGACCTCAACGGCAAGCCGGAAACGGTGTCCATAGACCGCACCAAGCCAGCCTTCATCGACGCGCCCTCCGTGCAGGCCTTCGACACGCCTCTTCCATCGGGCCCGGTGTCCCCCGCCCCGCGCCCTAAAAAGTCCGTTTCCTGGGCTCCCTTGCTTCGGACAATCCTTCCAGTCCCCCCGAGGGGGAGGGTAGTTTGTAGTGATCCAAGAGACAATGAAGTGCTGACTACAGCACGCTCACGCTTCTGGAGCCCGTGCTCCGAATAAACACTTCTCTTCTGCTGCCGCACTGGCCGTTCCGGTTGTCTCTTTCTCTGGCTCCGGTTGAGCTCCCACAAATACACCGTTGTGTATGGCGGACCTTCAGAGCATTTTACAACACTGTGGTGCTGTTCCCTCTCGGCCTGCTACTCGAAATTCTCGGAGAAGAAGAGCCTATACTACGAGGCATAATTCCAAGAAGGCTCGTAAGCAGGCCAAGTTCGAGCTACATCAGAGGCTTTACAGGAAAGGTCCGATGATTTGGCCCATCACCTTTTGCTTGAAGAGGAGTCTGCTGAAGATGCAATAACATTGGAGCACGTGCACGAGACCTATGACACTCTCTTTTCCTCTCATACTGCACCGCTTTTGTCATATCCAAAGGAGGTCCCGGTGCAGCCGGTGACATGTCCCCTCACGCTTTTCTCGCCTCAAGAGGTCGAGTCTGCTTTGCGAGGCATGGATGTAAAATCATCTCCAGGGCCGGATGGTCTGCGTGTTGGGGATGTCTTGAAGATTCCCATATCTGTTCTTACACACATATTGAACAATTTCTTGCTGTTTAAAAATATCCCTGAGGATCTGAAGGCGTCGCGTACTGTGTTTATTCCTAAGAAGGCGGTTCCGCGCTCAGCGGCAGATCTGAGACCAATTACTGTTGCTCCAATCTTGGCTCGATTGTTGTCAAGGGTTTTGCTTACCCGTTTCTCAGTGGCGGTGTCCTTCCACCCTCTTCAGGGAGGATTTCAGGCTGACCGGAGTACAAGCACCAACCTTCTCCTGTTGCAGGGTATTATTAAGTACATGAAAAAGAAGCGCCGAAGTTTCTATGTAGCCAGTCTGGATATCAGGAAGGCCTTTGATTCCCTGTCCCACGAAGCAATCTTCTCAGCCCTGCAAGGAAGAGGTTTTTCGGATCATTATATAGACCTTGTCCGTAACCTGTATGACGGGTGTTCCACCATTTTTCATCTAGACGGTAAAACAGATGGTAGAAGGATCCCTGTGAAACAGGGTATCAAACAGGGGAACCCTTTGTCCCCGCTGATCTTTAATACCGTCTTGGACCCCCTCTTACACCATCTGAACTCTTCAGGTCTGGGAGTGTCGGTTGAACAGTCTGGGGCTTCGGCCTTGGCTTTCGCCGACGACCTCGTTTTAATATCAGAAAGCTTCGAGGGACCTAGGGCACTGGTTGCCGCTACGGAGACCTTCCTGAAAACCACTGGTCTGGTTCTCAATCCACTTAAGACCAAATACCTCGGCTGGCGCTACGACGGGAGGAGGAAGTGGTTTGATTATTCCATCACGCCACTAAAAATTGGAGGTACTCTGGTCTATCCACGCCAAAAAGGAGTCCCAATTAAATACTTGGGATTGAGCCTGTTTGCTAACACAGGACCGCTCACTGAGGACGACATGGCGGAGAGGTTGATCTCCATTATCAGACAGGCATCCTTGAAGTCTTTTCAACGTGTTAATTCTCTCAACACTTTGGTGTTTTCACGTTATTTGTACATGCTGGCTAATTCCCTGTCTGTTTTAAATGATTCAGCCAAGAGGGACAAGTCCCTACGCAATGTTGCGAAACAGGTCTTGCATCTGCCGCACTCTTTCCCAACTGTTTACTGCCATCTTCCCAGCCGGGAAGGAGGTCTGCTTCAGCTCCAGTGGGTCGCCGCAAGTATGCAATTGAAGGCAATGGCGAGAATGGCTCGTTTGCGACATCCGTTTGTCGACGCCATCCTTTCGGCAGCTTTGGCGGATCAGGAAAGGAAGCTTTCCACCTTCCTTGGTATTCCTTCTGGTATTTCGGCCCACTCCGATCTCACCTCAGCTGTGCAGTCAGCCAGGAAAGCTCACTTGGCAGGTGTAATCTCTTCATATAACAACAATGGTCTTTTCTCTCACAGGAGGGAGCCGGTGGGTAATGTCTGGCTCCGCCATGATTCCGCTTCCTTAGAGATGGCGACGGAATCAACGCATTGCGCCTGCGGACCAACCTTTTCCCAACTCGGGTGTTGTCAAATAAGCATTCAAGCGACCCGAAGGCCAGAGAGTGCCAGTATTGCCCTGGCCAAGAGGAAACGGCGTTCCATATTCTCCAGGGTTGTGAACGTGTTCACTTACCCCGGGTAGCGAGGCACAATTTTATTTGTGATCAGGTGGTCCGCTTGGTTCAGAAGTACAACCCTGCAGCTACTATCACACAAGAAAGGGTGCACACCTCCACGGATGGTACTCGTTTGAAGCCGGACATTGTAGTGACGGACGGCGACTCAGTGACTATATTGGATGTGGCGGTAGCGTGGGATGCCACACCGGGTTCGCTTAAGTCCGTCAACAGTTCCAAGATTGCCAAATACAATTGTCTGGCTTCAACATTTCCGGATAAACGCGTGGAGGTGCGAGGGTTGTGCTTTGGGGCTAGGGGCGGCACTTGTGCCCTTACCAGGGGTGCCCTGTTGGATATGGGCCTGCATAGAAATGATCTGGCTTGGTTGGCTTCGCGAGTCTTAGTGGGAAGCCTAATTGTTCTCAGTCGTTTTCGCCGTATGGTGTAATGTTTTCTATTGGTTGTGTCCATTACCTCTTTAGGTGTCAGTTCGTCGATTCAGATTTTATGGGTTGTTCTTCCCCTTTTACTTGGTCTTAGTTTCACTTGGTTCGCTTTTTTAGCGGTTTTAACCAAGTGGGACTGCTTGGGGTCATTAGGGCAGAACATCGCCTAACCCCTGGGTTGGCTAACCTAAGGGGTTCACCTCAAACAAGTCCCACTTGAACCAACGGTTTTACCCCTTTTTTGGGGGAAAGTTCATGTTTTAGCCAAATAAACGCCATTCTACTCATTCGACGTTTTTCTCCACGTTCGGATCCTGCATCTCAAGAGAAAATTAAAAAAGTATGATGTAACGGCGGGGGCATATTTTGTGTTCTTCCGCACGGCCCCAGAGTCGAGCGCCACAACTTCATCGCAAAACAGTTACAGAGACTTGTTGTTAAATATTCTCCGAACACTACTGTTTCTGCGGAGAAAGTCTTCACTGTTGGTGGTGCTCGGCTCAAGCCAGACCTTGTACTAGATAGGGGGCATGAGGTACTTGTGGTGGATGTGGCAATCGCGTGGGACTCTTCTGTGGCCAATCTTGAGAAGAAGGCAAGGGAAAAATCTGATAAATATGCCTGTCTGGCTCAGCTTTTTCCAGGCAGAGCATTCAGAGCGGTCGGGGCGGTCCTCGGTGCCAGGGGCCTGGTGTGTCAATCCATGCGAAAGTTATGTGAGGAGCTTGGCCTTTCGAGGTCTGATGTGGCATGGTTGGCGGCCAGGGCCCTGGTGGGAAGTTTGATCTGCCTGAGCCGGTTTGTACGGAAGGTGTGACTGGGTCGACCATTGGTTTCCCTGTGGTTTTGCTAGATATTCTTGTGGTGTTGCTTGATATTCTCGGCGGTGTTTGCGAGAGTTTTAACGCACAGTGTATGAATACACTATACGATCTTGCGTTGGCATTCGAGCGCTTGTTTGCTCGTTGGTTCCATCAATATTTCTTAACATCTGGGAGCCAATACTCTTCTTTGAATATCCTGTAATAAATACACCTCCTTCTCTGTGGTTCATCTAGATCTTCTTCGGTGTTGCTAGATTTTCGAGTTGGTTTGCCTGATTCTTTACGCATAGTGTATTATTACACTCGAAGATCTTTGCGTCAGCAGTCCGAGCGTTTGTTGTGCTCGTTCGCTAGTCATATTCTGAACATCTTGTGGCAAATACACCTTCTTTTATCTTCTCGGTGAGTTGCTTGATCTTCTCTGTGGTTCGCTGGATTATTAACGCATAGTGTATTATTACACTTCAGATCTTTGTGTTGGCACTGCGAGCGTTTGTTTGCTCGTATGCTCCATCAATAAATTGAACATCTGTAGCAAATACACATTGAGCATCTTGTAACAATACACCTTTGAACATTCTGTAACAGATGTACCCTCCGAGTATTCTTACAATTGCTGTGTGTAGCAAATACCACCATGCTGGCTTTTCCCCCCTGATTTTGCCATAGGGAAGTGGAGAGGAGTTCCCGTGGTTTCGCTATTTTGATCGGGACTCTTGTTTTGTGTTTTTCAGTTTTACTTCGAGGCGTACTACGCTCCACTCGTTTTAGCCATTTGTTGGGCGAGTTCTTATCTGTATTCTTAGTATGTTATTTTACCGGTCTTAACCCCAAGTCTGGGTCTAAGGCCAACTAGCTCACTGCGCTCCGCGCGGTGAGGCTACAGATCCCCGACTTGGTTTTAACCCGTTCGCGGGTACAAGTTAGTTTTAGCCAAATAAACGCCATTCTACTCATTCGAAGCTTTTCTCCACGTTCGGATCCTGCATCTCAAGAGAAAATTAAAAAAGTATGATGTAACGGCGGGGGAATATATTCTGTTCTATAATAATATATTAATAAGATATTGTGTTTTTCTTTGCGGAGGGTGGTGGCACAGCTTTTCTTCTTTGCTGCGATATCGAACGTGACCTTTGATCTTGATTTTCGTTGCGTTGTGCTGAGTCACCTGCAGTCCAGGCCTCCACGTGGCGCCCCCTGGAAACGGCTGCAGCAGCAGGCCAACTGGACCGCAAACGGCGTTTGGCCGAGAAAGGAGTGAAAAATATTGTATCTTCACTGTTTGGGTCCTCTGTTAGAAGTGCAGGGGATCAACACTCTCTACTCCCTGTGGAAACCTCCTGGTGTATTTTAGTGGTTCTCTTTGCGAGACCACATCATGGAACAATGGGTAAAGCTTTACCCCCCTGACGAACTCTCCTGCTACCTTTGTGGCAGTCGGCTGTCTTCCAGGCCCAAACTTGAGAACCATATGAGAGAGCATGACGTGGTGTTGCTCTGAAAGTGTAGTCTGTGCCAATCTAAGAAGTCCAACTCAAGCAAGGTCATGTGGTCCCATTTCACCAAATGTAAAAGAAGGACTGAGTTGGGGGACGCTGGTCCCGCGCGGGCGGAGGCGACGCTACCTGTGCTGGGTGGTGGTGCTGGCGCCGCCGCGGCCTTAGTCGTGCCAGGTGGTGGTGGAGCCGACGGCTCCGAGGCTTTTAGCACTGTGGGCGGTGACGCCCCAGACGTTGATGGCCCTGAAGATACGGGCCGGGGTGAAACTGTTTCCCCCAATATTTCTGAGTTGGCCCTTGCCATAGCTGAGGCTGGAGCTGAGGCGCCTGACCTCTTCTTCGAAAATCATGAACCTGACTCGTCGCCTGACATCTCCCAGTTGGCAGAAGCCCTAACCAACGCCGGAGCTTTGCCTCCGGGCCACTGGGAGACGGCCTTTGCGGCCCATTGTACAGAGTCTGTCGGCATGGGACAAGTGCAGCCTCATAATAGTGTTGCCACTGCCTTGGGCGCGTCTGGGGTCGGAGCGGGGTCGGGATCGCCGCCTTGCTTGGGGGTGGGTGCGTCTGCCGGCGGGGGACCGGCGTCTTCCCAAACGAGACTGAACATCTTTGGAACAAGATCTTCTCCAGTGTGTGACGACGATGCCCAAACCTCCGAGTGTTCAACTGTTTTGTCACATGGGCGTTGGACGGAGGCTGATATGAGAGCCTTGGCTCTCCTCGAGAGCGAAGTACTCGGACACCCGTTTATAAACCAGGTGCTAGCAAAGACATTTCCGTCTCGATCGTTAATGGCCATCCGTATGATGCGCCACCAGGACAAATATAAAACTATCTTGGCGGACATTACGAATAAGGGTGTTCCTGAGCAGGCGAGCAATATTCCATCAGTGGAGCCAGCTACTGACGGTTTCACGATCGATGCACATGAGATCAAGAACGATTTTATCGAGGTTGGCCTTCTTGATGAGGCCCTTTGCTTCAACCTAACAATGAGTCCAGCTACAACACAGGATCTGAAGGCGACCTTTTATCACTTCGGCTTGGTCTACGGTGGGAATCCTGCTCGATCAAGACACAAAGGAGCTAGAGGAGGTTCATCAGGTGGTGATCGTAGGTCCAGAAAGAAAGCAGCCTATCGGGAACACCAGAGATTGTATAGGCTTGGGCCTAAGATCTTGGCTCATCAGCTCCTCTCCGAGGCCCGCGATGGATCCTCGGAGATTTCCCTGGACAGCATACATGAAGTATATGACCCCCTGTTCTCATCTCCTTCGGAACCGGTGCTCCATGATATTATTTCCGAGCAAAAGACCAAGATTCGACTCGGCCTGTTTTCGTGTGATGAAGTCGCCAAGGTGCTTGCTAGCCTGGATAAGAAGGTGGCTCCCGGCCCTGATGGCATTACTGCCACTCAGTTGCTGAAGATTCCCCCGAAGATCCTTCGCCACATCATGAACAACTTTCAGGCATTTCAGGATCTTCCGCTTGAACTGAAGGCTGCCAAAACAGTATTTATACCCAAGAATGGCAACCCCAGGTCTCCGACCGATTTGAGGACGATCACCCTATCTTCGCTAGTGTACAGGGTGTTCACTAAGCTCTTGCTTAGTAGATTCTCTGAGGACAATACTTTCCACCCCTACCAAGGCGGATTCCAGAGCGATCGCTCCACGAGTTCAAATCTCTTGATCCTTCAAGGGATTATGAAATTTCAGAAGAAACGGAAGCGCAGCTTATATGCTGCCAGCCTGGACATCAGAAAGGCATTTGACACCATCAGCCACGATGCCATTTTCTCAGCTTTGAAAGGAAGAGGATTTCCAGACTACTATATCCGTTTGGTCCAAAACTTGATTGGTGGGTGCAATGGTGGCGCCATTGCTTTTGCCGATGATATACTGCTGCTATCTTCCAGCTATGAGGGGTTGAGGGCGCTCCTTCGGGAGACCGAGAATTATCTGGCGAACGTTTGCCTTCGCATCAACCCACTCAAGACGCAGTACTTCGGTTGGCAGTACAATGGCGTCACCAAGTGGTTCCAGTATGAGTTGCCCCCCCCCCCCCCCCATCTCTATTGCGGGCACGCCTGTTCACTGTTGTCGGAAAATGGACCTTGTTTCTTATCTTGGGCTCAAGCTCTTTGTCAATAAGCCTCCTCGGTCCACGGATGAGATGACGCAGAACATCATTGCTGTCTTGCAAAAGGCTTCGTTGAAACCCTTCAAACGGTTGAAGTGTCTGATCGTTTTGGTGGTACCTCGTTACCATTACACTTTATCTAATGCCTTGAACGTCAAACAAGCCTCTGCCAAGGTCGACAAGGAACTACGAAAGGCTGTCAAGAGGATGCTCCATCTTCCTATGTCGTTCCCTAATGCCCACATTCATCTTCCAGCCCGTCAAGGTGGGCTTGGGGTATCTCAGCTGGAATGGGCTGCTACTGCATCACAGGCCAAGGCCTTTGCCAGACTAATGCGCTTGGCCGACCCTTTTGTTGATGCCGTTTTATCAGAGGCGCTCCAGGACAACGTTGACAAACTTTATCAGTTTTTGGGTGTGCCAACGGGCATCACTGCCAGGGACAGCCTGACCTCTGCATTGCAACTGGCGAAGGACGAATGGGTGAGTCGATCGATGCGTCAGTATGGCAACCCTAGCATTTTCGCTCACCTGAAGGAGCCGTTTGGCAATCAATGGCTCAATCCGGATTGCCGGTACGTCAGGGACGGTGACAGGATAAGAGCCCTCAGATTGCGCACCAACCTTTATCCAACTCGTGCCTTATCTAATAAGCAGTCGACAGACCCGACCGCGACAAGGTGCCGCTTTTGTAAAGAAAAAGAAGAGACGGTATTCCATATTTTGCAAGAATGCGAGCGTGTTCACCTGTCGCGTGTCGAAAGGCACAATTTTATAGTCAAACAGTTGGTGAGGTTGGTGCGCAAATACGATCCTGCTGCTGAGGTCGAGGCTGAGAAGCTGTGCACTTCTCCTGACGGTACCAGGCTGAAGCCGGATGTCATTATTAGATCGGGTGATCGAGTTGCTATACTTGATGTGGCGGTTGCCTGGGACGCATCGGTCTCTACCCTAGAAGACATCAATCGTGGGAAACGCCAGAAGTATGCATGTTTGGCCTCGTTGTTCCCTGGCTTTACTGTCTCAGTTGAGGGTCTGTGTTTCGGGGCCCGTGGTGCAACTTGTTCTAGTACCCGGCGGTCACTTAGGGCCCTTGGCCTGTCTAACAACGACATTGCTTGGCTTACGGCCAAAACTCTCGTGGGCAGTTTAATCTGCTTATCTCGCTTTAACCGTAAGGTTTAACCAGTCGATCCACTTCGTCTATCCTTTTTCACCAGTCGGTTTCTACGCATTTTAAGTCGACTTCTCCGATTTCGTGATGGTTTTATCCTTTTTGTGTGTTTTATCCTTTTGGAGTATGCTCCTCTAAGGGGATACCATTGGGGCCCTTGTGGCAGACCAACGCCGGCCCGTAAGGGTCTGGCCCCAAGGCATCAACTTAGGAGCCGACGTTTTACCCTTTTTGGGAAATTAGTTGTTTTAGCCAAATAAACGCCATTCTACTCATTCGAAGCTTTTCTCCACGTTCGGATCCTGCATCTCAAGAGAAAATTAAAAAAGTATGGTGTAACGGCGGGGGAATATATTGTGTCGGGGCAATATATTTGGGGGGTGGTTGCTGAGAACCTCCATGCGAATTTGAATGCGTTATTGAATGCGATTTTAAGGAGCCTTGGATCCGATTATAGTGGTTCTACCCACTCCAACACCTGCATTCTATTATTCTTACTTGTGTTATTATCTCAGCAACCCGGCAGACCCACGTCCACGTCGTGCCCCCCCGGGCGGGTAATCCTTATGGAACCCGGCCAAGCGGTCTCGCCACAACGAGGGTCTATGACCCGAGGTGGGAGTGAAGCTGCCCAGTGCCACACCACACTCACAACGGGACGGGGTAGTTACCCGATCCGGAACCCCACCACCTGCGCTGGCGCCTAATGGCGTAGGACAGCAGACCAGCAGAAGCATGACAGTCTTGAAATTCCCACCAGATGACCTGCTTTGCGGGGTATGTGGAGCCAGAGTTACGTCTCGAGAAAAGCTCGAAAACCATCTGAAATCTGCACACGACTTCCAGGTCTATTGGTTATGCTCTCTCTGTGATGAGAAGGAAGCTTCCTCTGCGAAGACTATGTCTTCCCACTATACAAAATGCAAGAGGAAACTCGGCCAGAGGGCTAACGGGGCACCTTTTCAAGATTCACCCCGCCCTGGACCCAGTGGAGCGATCGATTCAACTCGACATCCGGAGCCGCCGGCGCAGACACACCACGAGGACAAGGGGGCACCTTTTCAAGATTCACCCCAGCTTGATCCCGATGGTGCGATCATTATGTCTGCGCCTGAACCACGGAGAGTAGCTGAATTCACTGGAAGTGCGATGTCGCAGCATCCCCCCACTTCCCTTGGGGTGGAAGTAGCGCAAGTCTTTTCCCATGGGAGATGGACCGAATCAGAGGTGGCAGCGCTGGCTCAGCTGGAGGTCGCCCTCGGCTCGAACCCTTTCATGAAGCAAGAATTGACCAAGGTTTTTCCCACCAGAAGCCTTATGGCAATCAGAATGATGAGGCACCAGGAAAGATACAAACGTGCCCTGCAGAGGATCAAAGAAGCAGTGTCCACGCAGTTGGTCACGAATGCAGACAATGAAGTCAGGGAGGAGGAAACTATAGTGTTCAGTGTGGATGAGATTATGGAAGATATGGAGGAAGCTGGACTCCACAATAGAACCTTAGCCACCAACCTGGCTAATGTCCCCATGAGTATGGGAGACTGGTCAGAGACTACTAGACACTTTGGTGTGGCAGTAAAAGACGGGACCCAGCGGACCAGAGGAAGGCCAAAGAGGAATGTCACCTTACCCAAGACCTGGAACGCCAGAAGAAGGGCCGTGTTCAGAGAACACCAACGACTATACAAATTAGGCTCAAAGGTGCTAGCTCTCCAATTGATCATGGATCAGGAGGGAGATGGCCAGAGAGTCACTCTAAAAGATGTCCACGAGCTCTACGACCCACTATTCTCGTCCAAATCCAGAAGGATTGAGGGGGATTTGAGGTCAGATGGTAAAACATCTGTTGAAGTTACCCCATTCCTCCCGGACGAAGTCATCTGGGCTATGAAGAGCCTTGATAAAAGAGCAGCTCCGGGTCCCGACGGACTCACGCGGACAGACTTGGCAAAGATACCGCCAAAGATCCTGACCCATATCCTCAATAACTTCTTGGCGTTCCAAGACATTCCCGAGGAGATGAAAGCCTCTCGCACGGTATTTATACCGAAAAAGGCCAACCCGTAGGTCTGCTGCGGATCTGCGTCCTATAACCATGTCTCCGATGCTGAGCCGTCTCCTATCGAAGATCCTACTTAGGAGATTTACGGAAGATAATACCTTCCATCCCCTCCAAGGCGGTTTTGAGAGTGACCGCAGTACAAGCTCAAACTTGCTGATCCTCCAGGGCACGATGAAGTATCTAAAGACCAAGAAGAAAAGCCTCTATGCGGCTAGCCTTGATATCAAGAAAGCCTTTGACACGGTCAGTCACGAAGCCATATTCGGGGCTATGAAGGGGAGGGGGTGCCCGGACTTCTATATTCAGTTGTTCCGGAGCCTGTACAGTAATTGTACAACCTCCTTCTTCTTAAATGGCAAGTCGGACGGCCACAGAGTGTCTGTGAATCGAGGCTATAGCAAGAAGTGAAGCCAAGACGTCCGTACCGAAGGAACCGTTCGGGTTTATTGCCAAAACGAAAAGGTAATGTCGGTGGGGGATGCAAGGCGCGAGGTCACGAAGCCAGCGGTGACTCATCTTCCTTTACACTCCGCCGCCCGAAAAGGTGGTCAGCTGTCTGCTTCCAGTCTGTAGAGAAGCTGGACCGGCCTGTTGAGTGTCCGTCCTCCTGGCAGGGTCACTTCGCACGACCGTATCCTTCAGTCTGGGCTGACCCTGACCTGGCTGACTCGCCCTAGAGGCCAAGATATTCGTGGTCTCTGCTCAGCGGATATCAGCACCAGGTCACCGACCTTAACACTGCGTGACTGGACAGGCTTGCAGGTGTTGGCCGATCGCAAGGAAAGGATATATTCTTTTGTCCACTTTTCCCAAAGCCGGTCTGTCAACCTCTCCTGGTAAATCCATCGTCGTCGTAGGTCCACGGGAGTTGACCCGGTTGCGGCTCTTGGCTCGCGTGATGGGAGAGCGGTGAGCCTGTGGCCTACTAAAAAGTGGGAGGGGGTGATGGCCGCAAAATCGTTTGGGTCTTCCGAGACGTATGTTAGTGGCCGAGAATTCATCACAGCTTCGATTTCGGCGAGGATCGTAGCAAGATCTTCGTATCCAAGGGTGCTTCTGCCTACAATCTTGCGCAGGCACGTCTTTACGGTTCGAATCAGACGCTCCCAGAACCCACCCCACCAGGCTGCTCGTTCTACGATGAACTTCCATGAGAGGCGGCGCCCCGTGAGGAACCCGCTTACTTGAGGATGCTGCGACAGCCTATCGAGGGTGAGATCGCGCCGCACTCGCTTGAACGTTCTAAAATTATCCGAATACATCGTCTCAGGGATGCCTCTTCGCGACAGGAATCTTCTGAATGCCATCAGGAAATCTTCGGCCGACATAGATTTAGTCAATTCCAGGTGGACTACTCTAGTCACCGCACAAGTGAAGATTAGGATGTAGCACTCCCTAGCGGACCGCTCCGAGCATTTGTAGTACAGTGGTCCTGCGTAATCCGTACCTGTGACTGTAAAAGGCGGCGCCTGGGATAAACGGTCTCGTGGCAGAGGAGCAGTGGCTTCTGCGCAGGCCTGGGCCTTTGCTCGGCGACAGATATGGCATCCGTGCAGAGTCTTCTTCAGTACTTGACGTCCCCGAATAATCCAATGCTCTTCGCGCAGTTCTGCCAAGGTTTCTTGAACTCCGGCATGAAGCAGTCTTGTGTGTGCCCGGATAATCAGCATTGCCGTAATTCGTGGAGATCGCTGTACTGCAGTCGACCTGTCATGCGGAGGACGCCTTTCCCGTCATGAAACAGCGATACATTCTGAAGGGACTTGTGAGTGGTCGGATGAGGCCCAAAAGACTCACGCTGAGCCGTCAAAATTCAGTACTCTTCCGCCGCTGAGATCTCCTCGGCTGTAAGGACACCCGTCTTCTTCTGGGAGGGGTGCGTACTGTTGTGCAGGAACCTCAAGGCCCAGGCGGTAACCCGCAGCAGCTTGTGAAGCGAACTGTACCTGTCCGCCTTCATTATGGGAACCTTTACAGATGCGGGCGCGGAGTACAAGTCGCTACCCTTAGCCTCGTTTCGCACCTCCTCAGACGTTTCTTGCGGAACCCGCCAAGGTGGAGGCCAAGACTGCTGATCGATGAGCCATGACGGACCTTTCCACCAGAGTTTGCTCTCTATCAGGTGAAGACATGAAGTACCCCTTGTGAGCAGGTCTGCAGGATTGTCATGGCCCGGACAATGTCGCCACTGATGAGGATCCGTAACGCCCTGTATTTCAGCCACTCGGTTCTGCACGAACGGTTTCCAGTCGCTTGGTGCTCCGTAAATCCAGTGCAGTGTTATCTCCGAGTCCGTCCACAGAATAGTCGCGGCGTGAGTTACTGCTAACGCACTCTGAACGAACTTCAAAAGCCGAGAAGCGATTACTGCGCCCATCAGTTCCAACCTTGGTAGTGAGACTGTCTTCAGCGGAGCAACTCTGGTCTTCGCCAAAACGAGGCACGCTTCGGTATATCCACTACCGTCATTAATCACAAGATAAGCTGCTGCCCCATATGCTCGCGGACTGGCGTCGCTGAAAATGTGCAACGAGCAGGAGGCTTCAGAAATGTTGAGAGCAGTTAACCTCCGCGGTAGGGAAACGCGAGCCAGTAGGGGTACCTGCCTGCACCACGTAGACCACGTGCTCATGAGATCTTCTGGTAGCCGGTCGTCCCAGTTCAGCTTTGCCAGCCAAATACGTTGTAGCAGAATCTTGACCGTGACAACGTATGGCGTCACGTAGCCGAAGGGATCATAGATACGTGCAACGGCTTGAAGCACATAACGCTTAGTGCCGGTGTTCAAGTTACTCTCGAGGAACTCCGTGATGGATTTCAGGGAGTACCGGATTTCATCGGTGCTGATGTCCCAACCGAGTCCAAGAACCTTCCTCTGTGACGTAGCGGATGGGCTTGCAGTTCCATCGGCCTCGAAAGTTCCCTGAAGCTCCGAGCGGTTGGTAGTCCATTTCACCAGCTTCATGCCAGCGTCACGAAATATTGCTTGTGATTCGTGGTAAAGAGTGAGCGCCTCCTGGACGGTGGCGACGCCGACAACGAGATCGTCCACATAAAAGTGGTTTGACAGCAAGGGAGCTGTCTGCGGGTACGATGTCTCTGCTGACTTTAGATGATGACGTATAGTCGCTGCAAGGAGGAAGGGGCTCGATTTCGCTCCGAAGGGAACCCGTGTCATCCGCCAAGTCTCAACCGGTGGCAAAGGTTCACCCGTCTTAGGAGGCTCGGCATACCACAAGAATCGCAGACAGTCACGGTCGGATGGGTCCAGTTGAATTTGAAGGAATTCCTTCTCTACATCCGCCGTTAGAGCCACTTCGTACGTGCGAAACTGTAGCAACAGTTGTAGGACGTCGGGGTTCAGGTTTGGTCCAGCGTGTAAGGCCTCGTTGAGGGAGATGCAACCAGGGGACTTCGACGACGCATCAAATACAATACGGACCTTTGTAGTCTCGCGGTCTCTTCGTATGACTGCATGGTGCGGCATGTGATACAGAGGTCCAGACACTGACTCAGGCGCAGAAACACGCTCAGCGTGATCGAGATTAAGGTATTGCCGAATGGTAGAATCATACTCTTCCATCAGTGCTGGATCTCGTCGTAGTTTCCTTGTGGTAGCCTCAAGTCGTTGAACCGCTAACGCCTTATTGTCTCCTAGGGCTGGTTGCCTTTCCGATTTCCAAGGTAGGCGTATAACGTAACGACAGTCAACCAGCTTTGTGGTGGCCCGAAAATCCTGCAGAACGGAATCGGTGTCGAGGTCAGATGGATAGGGGTCAGTAATGCCTAAATGTTCTAGTTCCCAGAACGCTTGTAGCTGAGAGTCGATACTCGCAGTATCTTCGGATTGCACGCCTACCCGCATCACCTCGACGTTTCGACTGCGGATGCTGCCGTCTCGACTTGCGCCTTGAACTGTCCACCCGAAGAGCGTCTCTGCTGCTACCAGGTACTCGGACAACCGGACTGTTACGCCGGTGACTGCTTTCCAGTAAAAGTCGGATCCAAGTAGCAGGGAGATTTCGGTAGGAGCTGAGGGCTCGTCGGCAAGCTGGAGACCCATGCTTTTCACATGCTGTGCCGCTGTCGAATTCAAGGACGGTAAGCTGTCCGAGCAGATGTCGTCGTACTCCACTGCTTCGATCACGATACTCGCGGAGGAGAACTGGCTCCGTAAAAGCACTTGAACGCAACGGTACTTATTGCGGCGCGAAGAGACGTTGCCAAGAGTATGGACCCTCAAATTTTCGGTTCTGATCATGTTGCACCCGATCTTCGTCGCTACTTCTTGACGGATGAAACTACGCTGGCTGCCACCGTCGAGAAGGATTCTGGCTAGGATCCTCCGGCCGTTGCTTCCTTCGAGCCACACCTTAGCAGTTTGCAGCAGTACCTCAGAGCGTGGAGATGAAAAAATAGTTGATGACGACAAGGACGTCACAACGTTTTCGGTGGAGGTAGTGGCGGCAAGCGCAGAAGAGGGATTGGAGGCGGCAGGCTGTTCAGTCCTCGACGAGCCCAGGCATAGCTGAGTGAGATGTCGCCTGTGACAGCGTCCACATCGGAGCTTCCAGCAGACACGGCAGTCCTTGGAGCGGTGGCCCTTCTTTCCACAGAGGAAACAACAACCTTCGCGACGTAGGGCATTTCTGATTTCATCTGGGCTCAGCCCTCTGTCACAGCTTTCCAGAAGATGCTGGGAGGACTTGCAAAAGATGCATGAAGAGTCCGTCGCATTGGCCGTAAGTGACGACGCAGAAGGTGTTAAGGGTGCCCTGCGTTTCGGAAGGGGAACGTCCTCCGCTGAACGTCGAACTCGCTCGCGGCACTCAATCTCAGTCTCAAGGAAGTCCAGAAGAGATGTCAGTGTGTCAACAGTCGACTCTTCATCCTTCTGTTTATAGTATTCCAATTCGAGTTCCTTGGGGATCTTCCGCAGGACAGCCTCACGAACGGCAATCGCGTACTGGCTCAGCGTGACTCCGAGGCTCTTCAGGTTCCTTATTCTGACTGTAACCGTCTCGTGCAGCTCACGCAAACCCTTGACATCGCTAATGGACGTCACCGGCTTGAGATCAAAGAACGATCCCATGTGTTCGGTCACCAGAAGCTCGCTCTTTCCAAACCACTTCTTAAGGATCTCAACTGCAGTCGCGTAATTCCCGTCGAGGATCGTAAGGCCTTCAATGGCACGAGCTGTTGGTCCGGTAACGAGGGAGACAAGATATTTCAACCTGTTGACGTCAGTCAGACGCTGGTTATCGTGAACTGTTGCCCGGAATTGGTCCCAGAAACCCTGCCATTTAGACAGGTCTCCGTTGAAGGTGTCGATCTTCAGCTTCGGCAGGGTAATACCATCTGTAGGGGATGCGAGACGTTGGACTGTCGGCAATGATGGGGCATCACCTGTAGCGGGCGACACTTGCGTCGAGGTCAAAGTGCCCAGCGCAGCGCGGACTTGAAACCTGATTGCTATGACCGATTCCAGATAGCGGTCGCAGGCCTCGCACTCACTTTCCACAAGTTCGTCTGTGATGAGATTCTGAATCACCTGGTCTTGCTGGCTAAGGGCTGAAAACTTCTCATCCAGGAAGCCTAGTTTATCTCGTAGTTGATCGTGAGGCAAAGGCGTCGTAGTCAGAAGAGTCTTCAGTTCGGTGATAGTGCGAGTAACCGAAGATCGTGCTGACGTTCGAAGCTTCTTCAGGTGCTCGAGATTCGCCATTGTCCAGTTTCGGTACGGTCCCTCCTTCCAAGTCTTGTCAACGCTCCTTGGTCGTCTGTAGTCCGGGGTTCCCGGGTTTCGGCACCAAATATAGCAAGAAGTGAAGCCAAGACGTCCGTACCGAAGGAACCGTTCGGGTTTATTGCCAAAACGAAAAGGTAATGTCGGTGGGGGATGCAAGGCGCGAGGTCACGAAGCCAGCGGTGACTCATCTTCTTTTACAGAGGCATTAAACAAGGCGACCTGCTATCCCCATTTCTGTTCAATGCGGTCTTGGACCCGTTGTTACAGAAGGCCAATAAATCTGAATTGGGTGTGTCCGTGGGTGGCCAGAAGGCGGCGGCCATGGCGTTCGCCGATGACCTCTTACTTATGTCAGGAAGCTATGAAAGGCTCAGAGCTTTGACTGACTATCTGACAACTGACTATCTTAAGAACCTGGCTTTGACTGTAAATCCCCGCTAAACGCAGTATTTTGGCTGGAGATACAATGGCGTGAGGAAGTGGTTTGACTATACACTCCCCCCATTGAGAATCGATGGATGTTCCATCCCATCCTTACCCGAGGAGACCCCAGTGAAGTACCTCGGGCTGCAGATATACCTGAACAAGCCCCCCAAGGCTAACGATGAGATGGCTGAGAAGATCGTGGCAGTGATCAGAAGGGCGGCCTTGAAGCCGTTCCAGAAGGTCAGGTGTATTAACACCTTGGTGTGTACGAGATACCTATACATACTCTCTAACAGCCTCAATGTGAGATCAGAGGCAGCCCGACGTGATAAGATCATGAGGACCATTACCAAGAATGTGCTCCACCTTCCATCATCATTCCCAAACTCCCATGTGCACATGCCAGCAAGTGAAGGTGGGCTAGGCATGCTAACACTAGAATGGACCGCGGCGACCTGCCAAGCTAAAGCCTATGCAAGGCTAGCCCGAATCGGGCTCCCTTTCGTGGATGCTGTTCTCTCCGAGCCCCTTAAAGACCATCAAGAAAGGCTAGCCCAATATCTGGGCATTCCCAGGGGAATCTCTGATAGAGGCGATCTGGAGTTGGCACTGAGAGAGGCTCGCAAGCAGGCGATCGAGAAATCGATCCAAACCTATACCAACAAAAGTCTGTTCTCTCACCGAAGCGAGCCTGTTGGAAACCAGTGGTTATACCACGATTCCAGATACATGGCCGATGGAGACAGAATACGAGCTCTCAGGCTAAGGACCAACTTGTACCCGACCAGGGCCCTATCTAATAAACACGCCACTGATCCCAAAGCCATTGAATGCAGGTTCTGCAAGGAGAAGCCGGAGACAGCATTCCACATACTCCAAGAGTGTGAAAGGGTCCACTTACCAAGGGTGGAAAGACACAATTTCATAGCAAAGCAGGTCGTCCGACTGATCAAGAAGTACAATCCCGGGGTAGAAGTGGAAAAAGAGAAGCTGATAACTTCTCAAGATGGAGTCAGGTTGAAACCTGAGATAATCATCAAGAAGGGCGATGACGTTAAGATCTTGGACGTTGCCATTGCATGGGACGCCAACGCATCGACCCTGAAGGAAGTGAACCAAGGGAAAGTACAAAAATACTCATGCCTGAAAGCCTCCTTCCCCGGCAAAAATGTTGAAGTGCACGGTCTGTGCTTTGGTGCGAGAGCTGGCACCTGTGCAAGTACAAGACAGACCTTGAAAGATCTGGGATTTATCAAGAATGATATCGGTTGGTTGGCAGCAAAGGTCCTAGTCGGCAGCCTGATCTGCTTAAGCCGTTTCTTCAAAAAGGTATAGCCCGAGGGAACCCTGGCGAAACACCAAGACTACGATACCGATAGAAGCTCTGCATTACGGTTTGCTACCCCTACTGCTGGGGCTTCCAGATGCACTTTGGTGTTAGGTTCTGAGACGGATGCCGATGTAACTTACCCTCCCTGACTCAATCCGACTCATGGCTCGATGAGCGGATTAAGAACAGGTTAGAAGGCTCAACACCGCCGTCCCCTGTCTTCCCAGCAGGGCTAACCAAATGGCCTCAGAGCCTAACGATACATCCCATTTGGGGAAAGAAGAGTTATAGCCAAATCAACGCCATTCTACTCATTCGAAGCTTTTCTCCACATTCGGATCCTGCATCTCAAGAGAAAATTTAAAAAAGTATGGTGTAACGGCGGAGGAATATATTGTAATATATTGTGTTCTTTCTTTTCTTTATAAAGAAAGCGTTCGACTCGCTAGCCCACGATGCCATATTTACCGCCCTTGACAGATGGGGTTTGCCAGATCACTATGTCGACCTCATCAGGAACGTATACCAGGGTTGCTCTACCACCTTCCATCTAGACGGTAGAACAGACGGGAAGAGAATCCCTGTCAGACAGGGAATTAAGCAGGGGGATCCTCTGTGCCCCCTGCTGTTCAACACCGTCCTTGACCCTCTACTATGTACCCTGAATTCCTCGGGCCTCGGAGTGACCGTTGAGCAAGCACAGGCGTCGGCGTTCGCTTTCGCCGACGACCTGGTGCTTATGTCCGAAAGCTTGGAAGGCCTCAAGGCCTTGATCCATCGAACCGAGGCCTTTTTGAGCTCCGCCGGGTTGAGGTTGAATCCCAATAAGACACAATACTTTGGTTGGAGATATGACGGTAGGCGTAAGTGGTTTGACTATTCCATTCCACCAATAACGATCGGAGATGTCGTGGTTCGTCCTCGTCCTAGGGGTGTCCCTGTTAGATACCTTGGGCTGAGTCTTTTCGCCAACAGGGCACCTCAGTGCGAGGACGACATGTCTGAAAGACTTATTTCTGTTATTCGGTACGCTTCTCTGAAGCCATTCCAACGGCTTAACTGTCTGAATACCCTCGTCCTTCCTCGTTTTCTCTATATCCTGGCAAACTCCTTGTCCGTCATCAGCGATGCGGCTAAGAGAGAAAAGAGCATGCGGAACTCAGTGAAGCAGATCCTCCACCTACCATCGTCCTTTCCTAATCTGCACTATCACCTTCCCTCCAGAGAGGGCGGCCTTGGCCTACTGCAGTTGCAATGGGTAGCTGCTAGTATGCAGAGGAAGGCTTTGGCTAGGATGGCCCGATTGAGTTACCCCTTCGTGGATGCATTACTGTCTTCTGCCTTACAAGAACAGGAGGTCAGACTATCAGCCTTCCTGGGCATTCCAACGTGCATCCCCTCACAGACTGATTTGACAACGGCTTTCCACACAGCTAGAAGAACAGCTTTGGCCAGGGTCATCGCCACATACACCAACAAGAGTCTGTTTGCTCACAGAAGAGAGCCGGTTGGCAATGCGTGGTTACGACATGACTCCACATTTTTGAAAGACGGAGACCGTATTAGGGCGTTACGCCTCCGCACAAACCTATATCCAACGAGGGCGCTCTTCAATAAACATGCAGAAGACCCTAAGGCACGAGAGTGTCAATTTTGTCCCGGACGAGAAGAGACGGCCTTTCACATCCTGCAAGGATGTGAGAGAGTCCACCTCCCTCGTGTCGAGAGACACAATTTCGTATGTAAGCAGATCGTCCGCCTCATTCGGAAGTACAGCCCGGCGGCCACAGTGACTCAGGAGCGAGTCTATACCTCAACAGATGGCTCCCGGTTAAAACCAGACATTGTTGTTTCCATCGGTGACTCCGTGAAGATTTTGGATGTGGCGGTCGCGTGGGACGCCACTTCGAGCACCTTGGAGGAGATTAACCGGGCCAAGGTTGAGAAGTATAGATGTTTGACCTTTCCGGATAAAGAAGTTGAAGTACATGGGCTGTGCTTCGGAGCGAGGGGCGGGACATGTGCCTCAACTAGGAACGCCCTGTCGGAGATCGGTCTCCCTAGAGTCGACGTCGCATGGTTGGCTTCCCGCGTTTTGGTTGGCAGCCTAATCGTTCTTAATCGTTTCAACCGTATGGTTTAATTCTTCCCCTTTTTTGGTTGTGACCTATTTGGGTGTGTCTAGTCGCTCGAGGTTTTATTGCATAGTTTCCTTTTACAAGTTTTAGTTCCACTTGGTTGACGCTTTTAGCGGTTTTTAAACGAAGTGGGAATATTTGGGGCCATCTGGGCACAGCACCGCCTAACCTCCGGCTGGCTAGCCAAAGGAGGTTGGCCCCAAACAAATCCCACTTGAACCGACGCAGTTTTACCCCTAAATTCGGGGAAGTTCATTGATTTAGCCAAATAAACGCCATTCTACTCAGTCGAAGCTTTTCTCCACGTTCGGATCCTGCATCTCAAGAGAAAATTAAAAAGGTATGGTGTAACGGCGGGGGAATATATTGTGTTCTTTCTCGGTAGTACAGTAGTATTCTCCGAACACTACTGTTTCTGCGGAGAAAGTCTTCACTGTTGGTGGTGCTCGACTCAAGCCAGACCTTGTACTAGATAGGGGGCATGAAGTACTTGTGGTGGATGTGGCAATCGCGTGGGACTCTTCCGTGGCCAATCTTGAGAAGAAGGCAAGAGAAAAATCTGATAAATATGCCTGTCTGGCTCAGCTTTTTCCAGGCAGAGCATTCAGAGCGGTCGGGGCGGTCTTCGGTGCCAGGGGTCTGGTTTGTCAATCCATGCGAAAGTTATGTGAGGAGCTTGGCCTTTCGAGATCAGATGTGGCATGGTTGGCGGCCAGGGCCCTGGTGGGAAGTTTGTACGAAAGGTGTGACTAGGTCGGCCATTGGTTTCCCTGTGGTTTTGCTAGATCTTCTTGTGGTGTTGCTAGATATTCTCTGTGGTTTTGCGAGGTTTTTCAACGCACAGTGTATGAATGCACTATAAGATCTTGCGTTGGCATTCGAGCGCTTGCTTGCTCGTTGGCTCCATCAATATTCTTAACATCTGGTAGCAAATACTCCTTTTTTGAATATCCTATAGTAAATACACCTCCTTCTTTGTGGTTCATCTAGATCTTCTTGCGGTGTTGCTAGATTTTCGGGTTGGTTTGCCTGATTCTTTACGCATAGTGTATTATTGCACTCGAAGATCTTTGCGTCAGCAGTCCAAGCGTTTGTTGTGCTCGCTTGTTCAGTCTTATTCCGAACTTCTTGTGGCAAATACACCTTCTTTACATCCTGTAGCAAATACACCTTCTTTTATCTTCTCGGTGAGTTGCTTGATCTTCTATGTGGTTTTGCTGGATCGTTAAAGCTTAGTGTATTATTACACTTCAGATCTTTGCGATGGCACTGCGAGCGTTTGTTTTGCTCGTATGCTTCATTAATACATTGAACATCTGTAGCAAATACACATTGAACATCTTGTAACAATACACCTTGAACATTCTGTAACAGATGTACCCTCCAAGTATTCTTACAACTCTTACAACTGTTGTGTGTAGCAAATACTACCGTGCTGGCTTTCCCCCATGATTTTGCAAGAGGGAAGTGGAGAGGAGTTCCCGTGGTTTCGCTATTTCGATCGGGACTCTTGTTTTGTGTTTTTGAGTTTTAATTGAGGCGTATTACGCTCCACTCGTTTTAGCCATTTGTTGGGCGAGTTCTTATCTGTATTCTTAGTATGTTCTTTTACCGGTCTTAACCCCAAGTCTGGATCTAAGGCCAACTAGCTCAGTGGGCTCCGCGCGGTGAGGCTACAGATCCCCGACTTGGTTTTAACCCGTTCGCGGGTACAAGTTAGTTTTAGCCAAATAAACGCCATTCTACTCATTCGAAGCTTTTCTCCACGTTCGGATCCTCCATCTCAAGAGAAAATCCAAAAAAATTGATGTAACGGCGGGGGAATATATTGTGTTCTTTCGGTAGCCAAATAAACGCCATTCTACTCATTCGAAGCTTTTCTCCACGTTCGGATCCTCCATCTCAAGAGAAAATTAAAAAAAGTATGGTGTAACGGCGGGGGAATATATTGTGTTCTTTCTTGGGTGGGGGGGGGGGGTGATTGTCGAGTGCCCTCTGTGTGATTTCTGTTGTTCTAGCGCTCCTTCTTCTAGCAGTGTTTGCTCGACAATCAGGCAGGCCCACCTCCACGTGGTCCCCCCTGGGCGGGTTCATCTAGGTGAACCGGCTAAGAGGCCTGCCGCGGGTCATTTACCCGCAGTGGGGCCAATTCTTGTTCTCAGTCTACGTGTACAAGGCAGGTTGAGGCCCGACCTTAGCCCCACTGACTTCTTAGAGAGTCATATATTGAGTATGGACGTCTTTACTGTGATATTCCCTCCGGGAGAACTGAGATGTCACATCTGTGGCGAGAGACTATCATCACGAGACAAATATCAGAACCATTACACCAGTGCCCACCAGATTTCCATCAACTGGAAATGCTATATCTGTAACATAAAGGAGTTTAGCACTGCCAAAAGTATGTCTTCCCACCACACCAAGTGCAAGCGACGGATGGGTGGTCAACGAAATGTGTCTCCGGAACCTGGTTGCTCGGCTCCCCCCACCAGGATGCAAGCGGATACTGATGACAACTGTCAAATAGCGGGCTCTGCTCCCGCCGCTTTGAGATTGGAAGGCACGACAACAACAGTCAACACGATCAAGAGACCTGGTGCTGGACTTGAGGTCACGTGCGGTGTGGCCCTTGAGGCCATGGGGGGCCCCGTGGGGCCCGATGGCGTGGGTCCGGTCGGGAGTTTGTCCGGCGTCGGATCTGGCAGTGCAGTGCTGGGGGGTGGTTCCCCCGGAGAGGCTCAAACATGGTTGAGTTCGATGCAACCTAAGTTGCAAGTGGCGGCGGTTTCTGAGGTGGCTACTGCTCGGCAGGATAATACTTACGATGTTAACCCGACCACCCAACTGCAGGAGGCAATGGTGGCTCCTAGTGGAACTGGCGTTCCTGTGGTCGAGTCGCCAGAGATTCTTGATCTTTCTAACCTGTCAGAGCTGGCCCAGGCCATTGTCGCGGCGGGCGCTGATCCGCCATGCTTTGAAACGCTTGATGCCACCTCCAGAGATGGAGGCTTGGCGCCTCGGGAATACGACAGTCCCGCTGATTCGCTGCCGGATCCGGGGCCAGATTTGGTCTCGTCTGGGCGCATGTCGGAGGGTCCGGAGGGCCCCATTTCGTATGGACGATGGACTGAGCCCGAACTTATTGCTTTGGCTAGGGCGGAGCTGCGTTTGAAAGGCCATCCTTATATCAACCAGGAGTTGGCCAAGGTCTTTACTACAAGGTCGCTGATGTCAATTAGAATGATGCGCCACCAGCCACGATACCGGACCATCATACGTCAGTTAGGTGAAGAGGACCTCCAGGCAGCGAATCGCCCCACCAGGCGACCCCCAAACCCACCTCAACGTATACAGCTGTGCCTTGAGGAAGTGGCGGCGGACCTCACAAGAGCAGGACTTCATAATCCAGCAATAAGTCACAACCTCGTTGCGGCTCCGCTCAGTATGGCGGATTTGACGGTTATACTCCAGCATTTTGGTGTGAGTCCCAGTCGGCACTCTTACAAGAAGGATAGACCACGGAGAAGGATGTTTCAATCGGGACACAAGTCCAAGAGAGCAAGGAAGCAGGAGCGATATTCCCAACATCAGCAACTTTACCGCAAGGGCCCCAAGGTCCTGGCTCATCATCTGATGCTCGACAATGAATCTGGTGGAGACACTATTTCTTTGGAGGATGTCCATGCGACATATGATACTATATTCTCTTCAAACGAGCCTCCAGAACGTCCCCCAAACTCCTATGGAGTACCCGACGTGCCAGTGGCGTTGCGAGTTACCCTGTTTTCCCCTGAAGAGGTAGAGGCAGCTCTTAAGGGAATGAATGGGAAATCATCTCCTGGTCCCGATGGAATCCGAGTATGTGACCTGCAGCGACTACCACCAACAATCCTTACGCACTTACTGAACAACTTCCTGGACTTTAAGCGAATACCAGAGGATTTGAAGATATCAAGAACTGTATTCATTCCTAAGAAGGCCGTGCCGAGTTCAGCCGGGGACCTGCGGCCTATAACTGTTACCCCTATCCTGACAAGGCTTCTATCTAAGATATTACTCGGCCGGCTCTCGAGAGACATACATTTCCACCCCCTTCAAGGAGGCTTCCAAGCAGATAGGAGTACAAGCACTAATCTCCTCTTACTACAAGCCACCATGAAGGCCATGAAGAAAAGGAAAAAGAGCTTACATCTATCCGAATAAAGGCCCCCAGATAGAAGATGAAGTGTCCGAGAAGTTACTCAAGATCATCCGGCACGCCGCATTAAAACCCTTTCAACGTGTGCACTGCATCAACACCCTGGTAATCCCACGTTATCTTTACATCCTGGCAAACTCTCTCTCCGTTTTAAGCGACGCCAGCAAGAAGGAAAAGTCTTTGCGAAACATTATTAAACAAGTGCTACATCTTCCGCAATCCTTTGCTACGGCCCATATTCATTTGCCCGCTCGAGAGGGAGGACTTGGTGTGTTATATCTGCAATGGACTGCAGCAAGAATGCAGTTGAAGGCCTTGGCCAGAATGGCCCGCCTGGGTTTTCCTTTTGTCGACACTATTTTAACTACCTTAGCTGAACAAGAAAGACGCCTCTCGTCCTTTTTGGGGCTACCATCGGGTATTACAGCTCCAACTGACCTTGCTACAGCATTAACCTCTGTTAGAAAAGCGTATGTCTCAAACGCAATTGCCTCATATGGCAATCGTTCACTGTTTGCCCATAGGAGGGAACCAGTAGGTAATGTTTCGCTGTTCCATGATAGTCGTTTAATTAAGGACGGAGATCGAATAAAAGCACTTCGACTAAGAACAAATTTGTACCCTACGAGATCTCTGACGAACAAGCATGCTATAGATCCGAAGGCGAGGGAATGCCAGTTTTGCCCTGGCAAAGAAGAGTCGGCATTTCATATCCTCCAGGGATGTGAGAAGGTTCATCTTCCTAGAGCTCACAGGCACAATTTTGTTGCAAACCAAATAGTGCGATTGGTGCAGAAGTATAACCCCAATGTGTCTATTACCCAGGAGAAGGTGTTTACCTCTAATACCGGAATCAGGCTCAAGCCGGACATGGTGATCTTGGACGGCAACTCGGGGACCATCCTTGACGTGGCAGTCGCCTGGGACGCCACTCCGAGTACGCTCGAAGAGATCAACAGATCCAAAGAACAGAAATTAAAAAGAAAAAGAAGAAGAAAAAGAAAATTAAAAAAGTATGGCGTAACGGCGGGGGAATATGTCGTGTTCTTTATTTGTAAACAAGTAGTCCGCCTCGCTCAGAAGTACGATCCTGCCATCGTCGTCCAACGGGAGAAGGTGTACACGGCAATCGACGGGACCCGTTTAAAGCCGGACATTGTCATTGCCAAGGGTGACAATGTCACTATACTCGACGTAGCGGTGGCGTGGGACCCCAACCCTGCGGCTCTAGAAGTCATCAACTCCGGGAAGGCGGCAAAGTATTCTATTCTATCAGCCTCCTTCCCTGACAAAAATGTTCGAGTCGCCGGGCTCTGTTTCGGGGCCCGCGGGGGTACCTGCGCCAGCACTCGCCGAACTTTACTTTCCCTTGGCCTTAGCAAGAGTGATTCTGCATGGCTCGCTGCTAGAGCACTCGTGGGAAGTCTAATTTGCCTCTCACGTTTCAATAAGGCCGTTTAACTTTTAATGCTTCCTCGTGTTCGCTGCGCGATTTTAGCGTCAGGTTTTAAATCATCGATTGTTTTAAACTCCTTCGTTTCTTCGTTTCTTCTTCCAGTCTGGGTAAGAGGAGACCGTTGGGGCCCAATGGCATAACATCGCTGGCCTGCTTGCAGGCCGGGCCCCAAGGCATTCGCTTAACCTTGACGATTTTATTTTACCCATCCCCATGGGACATGATTGTTTTAGCCAAATAAACGCCATTCTACTCATTGGAAGCTTTTCTCCACGTTCGGATCCTGCATCTCAAGAGAAAAATAAAAAAGTATGGTGTAAAGTATGGTGTGACGGCGGGGGAATATATTGTGTTCTTTCGGTAACCAAATAAACGCCATTCTACTCATTCCCGGCGTGGCCCTGTGTGACACACCATTTTGCCCGGCGTGACACACCTTTTTCGCTGCTTCTTCTTTCTGTGTTTTGCGAAGTGTTCTGTACGGTGTGCCACAAGTGCTCCCCCACCTCCTCGTGGTGCCGGGTGGTAACGGCTCTGCTCTTTGCATAGCCGGCCAAGTGGGGAGCGCAGGCCTTTTGGCCTGGCGCAGGTGGAACCTGAGTTTCTTATTCTTCTGGGTCTCCCTGTTCATAGCACAGGGGGCCTACACCTGCTCCGTTGAGCGTGAGTGTATTGTCTTCTTTTATTGTTTGAGGATGGCGACCCATGAATGGGTTACCATCTATCCACCACTGGACAGTCTTTCTTGTCACCTTTGTGATCTTCTTGTGTCATCTCGACCCAAACCAGAGAGCCATTACCTTCATACAAACGACACTAGGCTCATTTGGAAGTGCGGTGTCTGCTTGAATAAAACATCCAATTCAAGCAAGACAATATCTTCACACCACACAAAATGCAAAAGGAAACTGAAGTCCCAGGCGGGTCTGTCTGGCTCGGGTGCGTCCGGGGCGGCTTGCGCCGCGTCGGGTGGGCCTCGCGAGTCGACGGCTGCGGCCCCTAGTTCTAGTCCAGAACCTCTTCCATGCTCTCCTGATGGGGGTGGCAATATCAGGGAGCAGAGTGTCTTAAGTCCGGCTGTGCCGGCTCCACAATCAAACAACGAGAAATGGTCTTCCCTTGAGGAAGAGTTCAACACTTCGGGGCAGGTTGCTCTGAGTCCGGCTATGCCGGAAGTCGGTCCTTCCCTTGAGGTAGTGGCTGACGAGCCTGAAACCCCTACGACAACGAGCGAGTCACAGTTGGCTCAGTTACTGGTAGACAGAGGTATTGCCCCCCCTCCTCTGTTTGCTGAGACAGCTCAAGGATTGGTGTCCGCACCAATTGAGTGGGGACGAGGTAACATCAAACCTCAACATTTTCTTTCTTCACATTCTGGCAGTTCTGGGGACCGCGGAGTTGACGAGTTGGGTCCGCACGGGGCGGCGGTGGCCCCTCCGGGGGCGTCGGAGCCGGAGAGGCCCGCTATGTCTTACGGTCGCTGGACCAAAGCAGAAATGCATCTTCTTGCTATGCTTGAGATAGAGATTGGAAAATATCCCTTCATCAATCTTGAACTTTCCAAACGTTACCCCACCCGCTCACTTATGAGCATCAGGGGCAAACGTCATCTGCAAAAATATAAACAAAGCTGCACGTTCAGCACGTTTCCAAGAGATACAGGAATCCTTAAATCAAGAGCAATGTGTGTCGCAGCACAGTATGAGGTCAGAAGGCGAAGCTATTGAGTTCTGTGTGGAGGACCTTGAAAGGGCGGGACTGCCGCGGGACCTTGCTGAAAGAGTTCTATCTGGTCCATTGCAGTATACAGATTTGGAGAGTATTTACCGAGTCTTCAATGCATTTCCCCAACCCAAACATCGATCTGCTAAGCCTACTAAAAAAGCCCAGCCTAGTACGAAGGCCGCGAAAAGGAGGGAGAGGTATCGTGAACATCAGCGTCTTTACAGAATGGGGCCGAAGGTCCTGGTTCACCAGCTTCAGGCTGAGGGGGCGAGTTCCCCTGTCACGTTGGCTGATGTTCACTCCACCTATGATCGACTCTTTTCCTCTCCTTCCAAAACCAGTGTTACGGTGCCTTCGTCTAGAAGTAAGGTTAAGGCGTATTGCGGCTTTATTGCCGATTCAGAAGTTGGGGAGGCATTGAGCTCTTTCAAGACAGGCACTTCTCCTGGTCCAGGTGGAGTGACGGTTGAGTTGTTGAAGCGGGTCCCCGCGGTTGTCCTTGCCTCTGTCCTTAACAATTTTATGAAGTTTGTGGTCGTTCCACCGGAACTCAAACACTCAAGAACGATCTTTATCCCTAAGGTGCCAAGACCTGAGTCGGCTTCCGACTTCAGGCCCATCACGATCTCCCCTTTGGTCCTTAGGTTGTTCTCAAAAATTCTTCTATCCCGCCTTTCGGCTGAAAACCGCTTCCACGACCTTCAAAGTGGATTCGAGAATGACCGGAGCACGAGCTCCAACCTTCTGCTTCTTCAGGGAGTCATGCTGCATTCCAAAAGGACGCACAAACCCCTATACGTGGCGAGTTTAGACGTTAGGAAGGCATTTGACTCTCTGAGTCATAACGCCATTTTCTCGGCCCTTGAGGGCAAGGACGTGCCACGACTGTACCAGGAGTTGGTGAAGGAGCTCTACACTGGTAACACGACTACTTTTCATCTGAACGGCAGAACCGACGGTACCAGAGTCGCTGTACGCCAGGGAATTAAGCAAGGAGACCCCCTGTCACCTTTTCTCTTTAATTGTGTATTAGACCCCCTCCTCGCCCAACTCAACCAGTCCGAGTTCGGGTACCACGCTGGAGCAGCCTCGGCTGCCTCCATGGCCTTCGCTGACGACTTGCTGGTGTTTTCTGAGAACCATGCTGCGTTAACCAAGTTGTTGCACATGGTTGAAACCTACATGAATTCAGTTGGTCTGGCACTGAATCCTCGGAAAACCCAGTATTTCGGTTGGCGTTGGAACAGCGAGACCGGCTGGTTTGACTACGGTGCACCACTTGTGGAAATTGCAGGAGCACGGGTGGATGCTCTGGGTAGGGGAGGAGTGGTCAAGTACCTTGGGGTTTCCTTATCCGTCAGCAGAGGTCCTCTGCTTGAGGACAAGTACGGCGACTCTGTGGCCAGGTTGTTAATGAAAGCGTCGTTGAAGCCGTTTCAGAGGATAAAGTGTTACAAGGAGCTTGTAATATCACGACAGTTGTATCTCATCTCCAACTCTCCGGCGGTTCTTTCCCAGTCGCAGAAGATCGATAAATGGCACAGGTCCTTCGTTAAAAAGACAGCACATTTGCCCGGGTCCTTTCCTAACGTCTTGCTCTGGATGCCTTCTAGAAATGGTGGCATGGGGGTTTTGCCGGTACTGTGGACAGCCCCAGCAGTCCAGTTGAAGTCTTTGGGGAGACTGCGGCGCCTTGGTAACGTCTTCGTTGATGAGATTTTTAACCAGGTGCTTGGGGGCTACGCCTCACGGCTGTCCGCAGTGCTGGGTGTTCCGGATAGAATAGTACACGGGAAGGATTTGCAAACAGCCCTGAATGAAAGCAGAAGGAAGTGGTTTGACGACAAGAAAGGAAGTTATGCAAAAAGAGATCTCTTTGCCTTTGAAAAATATCTCTTGGGAAACCGATGGCTGCACCCAGACTGCCAATTCATGAGGGAAGGCGACAAGATAAAGGCCTTACGACTCAGAGCGGATGTTTATCCAACGCGTTCTCTGTTTAATAAACACGCAGAGGACCCCGCGGCCGAGGAGACGCCTTGCCACATCCTCCAGTACTGCGAGCGAGTTCACGGCCCCAGAGTCGAGCGCCACAACTTCATCACCAAGCAGATGCACAGACTAGAGGACTTCTCCCAATACAACTGTCACTGCGGAGAAAGTCTTTTCTGTTGGTGGTGCTCGGCTCAAGCCAGACCAGTATTAGATAGGGGCCACGAGGTAGTGGTGGTGGATGTGGCAATCGCGTGGGACTCCTCTGTGGCCAATCTTGAGAAAAAATCTAAGGAAAAATCTGACAAGTATGCCTGTTTGGCGCAGCTTTTTCCAGGCAGAAGTTTCAGAGCGGTCGGGGCGGTCCTTGGAGCCAGGGGCCTGGTCTGCCAATCCATGCGTAAGTTATGTGAGGAGCTTGGCCTCTCGAGGTCTGATGTGGCATGGTTGGCGGCCAGGGCCCTGGTTGGTAGTTTGATCTGCCTGAGTCGGTTTGTAAGGAAGGTGTAGCTGGGTCGTCCATCGGTTTCTCCCTGTGGTTTTGCTCGATCTAGGTGGCTTTGTTAGATCTTTGTCGCTTGGTGTACGAGTACACCTTAACATCTGGGCGGTTAGCATTTTGAGCGTCCGCAGGGCAGCTCAATTGCTCCAAGAACTTCTTACTTAGTAATTACCCCTTTAACCATTTGTGGTTTTGCTAGATCTAGATGGTTTTGCTAGATCATTTCGCTTGGTGTACGAGTGCACCTTAACATCTGGGCGATTAGCATTTTGAGCGTCCGTATTGCAGCTCATTTGCTCCATGAATTTCTTACATAGCAATTACCTCACAACCAAACATCTTTATGTAGCAAATACTCCTTCAGCATTATCAGACTCTGTCCTATCGTTTTTCCCTGTTGGTTTTGCCATGGGGTAGTGGTGTGGAGTTCCCAGTGGTTTCGCTCGATTGATTGGGACTCCTTGCTTGAGTTGTGTTGTTATTTTAACTTGAGGCGTACTGCGCTCCGCTCTTTTAGCCTATTGTTGGGCAAGTTTCTTATCAGTCTTCTTCTTGTTGTGTTTTATCGGTCTTAACCCGAAGTTTGGGTGTAAGGCCAACTAGCTCACTGCGCTCCGCGCGGTGAGGCTGCAGATCCCCAACTTGGTTTCAACCCGCTTGCGGGTACAAGTTAGTTTTAGCCAAATAAACGCCATTCTACTCATTCGAAGCTTTTCTCCACGTTCGGATCCTGCATCTCAAGAGAAAATTAAAAAAGTATGGTGTAACGACGGGGGAATATATTGTGTTCTTTCTATTTTGGGGGGTGGTTGCTGAGAACCTCCATGCGAATTTGAATGCGTTATTGAATGCGATTTTAAGGTGCCTTGGATGCGATTATAGTGGTTCTACCCACTCCAGCACCTGCATTCTATTCTTCTTACTTGTGTTATTATCTCAGCAACCCGGCAGACCCACGTCCACGTCGTGCCCCCCGGGCGGGTAATCCATATGGAACCCGGCCAAGCGGTCTCGCCACAACGAGGGTCTATGACCCGAAGTGGGAGTGAAGCTGCCCAGCGCCACACCACACTCACAACGGGACGGGTAGTTACCCGATCCGGAACCCCACCACCTGCGCTGGCGCCTAATGGCGTAGGGCAGCAGACCAGCAGAAGCATGACAGTCTTGAAATTCCCACCAGATGACCTGCTTTGCGGGGTATGTGGAGCCAGAGTTACGTCTCGAGAAAAGCTCGAAAACCATCTGAAGTCTGCACACGACTTCCAGGTCTATTGGTTATGCTCTCTCTGTGATGAGAAGGAAGCTTCCTCTGCGAAGACTATGTCTTCCCACTACACGAAATGTAAGAGGAAACTAGGCCAGAGGGCTCACGGGGCACCTTCTCAAGATTCACCCCGCTCTGGACCTAGCAGAGGTAACGATTCAACTCGACCTCCGGAACCGCCAGCGCAGACACGCCAAAAGGACGCAGGGGCACCTTTTTAAGATTTACCCCAATGTGATCCCTATGGTGTTATCACGATGTCTGCGCCTGAGCCACAGAGAGTTGTTGATTCCACTGGAAGTGCGATGTCGCAGCATCCCCCCGCGTCCCTAGCGGTGGAGGTAGCCCAAGTCTTCTCCCACGGGAGATGGACTGATCCAGAGATAGCAGCGCTGGCCCAGCTGGAGATCGCCCTCGGCTCGCACCCTTTCATGAATCAAGAACTGGCCAAGGTTTTTCCCACCAGAAGCCTTATGGCAATCACAATGATGAGGCATCAAGAACGATACAAACGTGCCCTGCAGAGGATCACAGAAGCAGTGTCCACTCAGATGGTCACTAATGCTGACAATGAAGTCAGGGAGGAGGAAACGATAGTGCTGAGTGTCGATGATGATGATAATTGGGAGTTTTGTGGCGCAGCGACAACTAGGGCTCAGTGTCGATGAGATTATGGAAGATATGGAGGAAGTTGGACTCCATGATAGAACTTTAGCCACCAATCTGGCCAATGTCCCCATGAGTATGGGTGACTGGTCAATGATAATAAGACACTTTGGTGTGGCAGTAAAAGACGGGACCCAGCAGACCAGAGGTCGGCCAAGAAGGAATGTTCCCAACCCCAAATCCAGGAACGCCAGAAGAAGGGCAGTGTTCAGAGAACACCAGCGACTTGACAAATTAGGCCCAAAGGTGCTAGCACACCAACTGATTATGGATCAGGATGGAGATGGCCAGAGAGTCACTCTAAAAGATGTCCATGAGCTGTACGACCCATTATTCTCGTCCAAATCCAGAAGGGTTGAGGGAGATTTGAGGTCTGATGGTAAAACCTCTGTCGAGGTTACCACATTTCTCCAGGACGAAGTGGTCTGGGCTATGAAGAGCCTAGACAAGAAAGCAGCTCCGGGTCCTGATGGACTCACGTGGACTGACTCGGCAAAGATACCGCCAAAGATCCTGACCCACATTCTCAATAACTTCTTGGCGTTCCAAGACATTCCTGAGGAACTGAAATCCTCACGTACGGTATTCATACCTAAAAAGGCCAACCCGAGGTCTGCTGCGGGTCTGCGTCCTATCACCATGTCTCCGATGCTGAGCCGTCTCCTATCGAAGATCCTACTTAGGAGATTTACGGAAGACAACACCTTCCATCCCCTCCAAGGCGGTTTTGAGAGTGACCGCAGTAGAAGCTCGAATTTGCTGGTCCTCCAGGGCACGATGAAATATCTTAAGACCAAGAAGAAGAGCCTCTATGCGGCTAGCCTTGATGTTAAGAAAGCCTTTGACACGGTCAGTCACGAAGCCATATTTGGGGCTATGAAGGGGAGGGGGTTTCCGGACTTTTATATACAGTTGCTCCGGAACCTGTACAGTAATTGTACAACCTCCTTCTTCTTAAACGGAAAATCGGACGGCCAGAGAGTGTCAGTGAATCAAGGCATCAAACAAGGCGACCCGCTATCCCCATTCCTGTTCAATGCGGTCTTGGACCCATTGTTGCAGAAGGCCAATAAGTCGGAACTGGGTGTGTCCGTGGGCGGTCAGAAGGCTGCGGCTATGGCGTTTGCTGATCATCTCTTGCTTATGTCTGAAAGCTACGAAGGGCTCAGAGCTTTAACTAACGAGACTACTGACTATCTCAAGAGCCTGGCTTTGACTGTAAATCCCCGCAAGACGCAGTACTTTGGCTGGAGATACAATGGCGTGAGGA
Source organism: Ornithodoros turicata (assembly GCF_037126465.1). Classification (NCBI taxonomy): domain Eukaryota; kingdom Metazoa; phylum Arthropoda; class Arachnida; order Ixodida; family Argasidae; genus Ornithodoros; species Ornithodoros turicata. The sequence goes on from NW_026999314.1 coordinate 129,187, forward strand.
AGTGGTTTGACTATACACTCCCCCCATTGAGAATTGATGGATGTTCCATCCCATCCCTCCATAAGGAGAACCCAGTGAAGTACCTCGGGCTGCAGATATACCTGAATAAGCCCCCAAAGGCTAACGATGAGATGGCTGAGAAGATCGTGGCAGTGATAAGAAAGGCGGCCTTGAAGCCGTTCCAGAAGATCAGGTGTATCAACACCTTGGTATCCACGAGATACCTATACATACTTTCTAACAGCCTCAATGTGAGATCAGAGGCAGCCCGACGTGATAAAATCATAAGGACCATTACTAAGAATGTGCTCCACCTTCCATCTTCATTCTCAAACTCCCATGTGCACATGCCGGCTAGCGAAGGTGGGCTATGCATGCTACCACTAGAATGGACAGCGGCGACCTGCCAAGCTAAAGCCTATGCAAGGCTAGCCCGAATCGGGCTCCCTTTCGTGGATGCTGTTCTCTCCGAGCCCCTTAAAGGGACTATGAAATTTCCCGAACCCCCATACTTTTTTTCGATGGAAACTGTTCTTCCCGCAGAGAAACTAATATGCCACAAATTTTTTCCGGACGAAATCGCTCCACTCGTCGAGGAGCGCGCGCTGGAAATGTCTCTTCCGCGTTCCTTCTCTCTCGCGCATATTTCCTTGCCGATGGTGTAACTGTACGGACTGCACTTCGGTTCCCCGTTACGTCACCGGTGTTGCACAATGGCAAGTAATGCCGCGAGCTCGCGCTGTGGCTGCCGCCTCTGCCGAAATCTGCCGATCGCGCGAAAGCTGCAGTCATGGAGATTTCCACTCCCGATGAACGCATACGCGGGATCCTAAGGCGCATGCTCCTGGCGGGATTCCTCGGCTCGGCAACACGTCACGATGACGTGTTGCTGAGCCGGCCGTGGTCGCGTCAAGTTACCCGTTGTGTCTCCGCTCGGCAGCTCCCCACAGCGCGGCGCCAGCTGTCCTCCCTTCGCCGCTCCGTTTAAATTCGCTCCCGAGAAGTCCGCTCGCGCGACGAAAGTAAAATTTCGGTTCTAGGCTCAGAAAAATGTCTTCTTCCGAACGAAACGAAGAAAAAAATCGTTTCATAGTCCCTTTAAAGACAACCAAGAAAGGCTAGCCAAATACCTGGGCATTCCCATGGGAATATCGGATAGAGGCGATCTGGAGTTGGCACTGAGAGAGGCTCGCAAGCAGGCGATCGAGAAATCGATCCAAACTTATACCAACAAAAGTCTGTTCTCTCACCGAAGCGAGCCTGTTGGAAACCAGTGGTTATATCACGATTCCAGATACATGGCCGATGGAGACAGAATACGAGCCCTCAGGCTAAGGACCAACTTGTACCCGACAAGGGCCCTATCTAATAAACATGCCACGGATCCCAAAGCCATTGAATGCAGGTTCTGCAAGGAGAAGCCGGAGACAGCATTCCACATACTCCAAGAGTGTGAAAGGGTCCACTTACCAAGGGTGGAAAGACACAATTTCATAGCAAAGCAGGTCGTCCGACTGATCAAGAAGTACAATCCCGAGGTCGAGGTGGAAGAAGAGAAGCTGATAACTTCTCAAGATGGAGTCAGGTTGAAACTTGACATAATCATCAAGGGCGATGACGTTAAGGTCTTGGACGTTGCCATTGCATGGGACGCCAACGCATCGACCCTGAAGGAAGTGAACCAAGGGAAAGTACAAAAATACTCATGCCTGAAAGCCTCCTTTCCCGGCAAAAATGTTGAAGTTCACGGTCTGTGCTTTGGTGCGAGAGCTGGCACCTGTGCAAGTGCGAGACAGACCTTGAAAGATCTGGGATTTACGAAGAATGATATCGGTTGGTTGGCAGCAAAGGTCCTAGTCGGCAGCCTGATCTGCTTAAGCCGTTTCTTCAAAAAGGTATAGCCCGAGGGAACCCTGGCGAAACACCAAGACTACGATACCGATGGAAGCTCTGCATTACGGTTTGCTACCCCTACTGCTGGCGTTTCCAGATGCACTTTCGTGTTAGGTTCTGAGACGGATGCCGATGTAACTTACCCTCCCTGACTCAATCCGACTCACTGCTCGATGAGCGGATTAAGAACAGGTTAGAAGGCTCAACACCGCCGTCCCCTGTCTTCCCTGCAGGGCTAACCAAATGTCCTCAGAGCCTAACGAAACACCCCATTTGGGGAGAGAAGAGTTATAGCCAAATCAACGCCATTCTACTCATTCGAAGCTTTTCTCCACGTTCGGATCCTGCATCTCAAGAGGAAATTAAAAAAGTATGGCGTAACGGCGGGGGAATATATTGTGTTCTTTCTTATTTCTTATTGGGGGTGGTTGCCAAGGTTCCCCCTGCTGTCTGTGTGCTGTTTGCGTGCCGATCAGCGAGCTAGGGGCGTGTCCCTAGTGCGATTTGTCTTTCTTCTGACTGTGTTTAGCCTTGGCAACCCGGCGGACCCACGTCCACGTCGTGCCCCCTGGGCGGGAGCCAGAGTTTTTCTGGCTCCCGGCTAAGTGGTCCGCCAAAGGCTGTTAACCCGTAGAGCGTCGAAACCTCTGTTCTTCATTACCTTTGAGAACCAGGTCCTCTGCCAGGTTACGCACCACGCTCCTCCCTCCCCCACATCTGAGCTCCACAAACGACCATTATGGAAGAGATAAAAGAGATTCTCTATCCGCCACAAGATCTCTCTTGTGAGATTTGCGAGGTCAGGTTATCCGCTCGCGCAAAGCTGCAAGAGCATTATGAAACAGCACATATGATCCAGGTTTCCTGGAGATGCTCCGTATGTAGGGACAGAACCTTCAGTTCGGTTCGGTCGATCTCGTCGATTATGACAAAATGTGCCAGGCGACAGCCGCCAGCCACGCAGCCCACAGTTTCGATTGTTGGGTCCAACATCACCTCTGCGAGACTTACGGCTTCTGCCCCACAACCCGAACAGTCGGACACAACAGAGACTCCAAGTGTCACGGCGGCCAGTTCTCAAGCTGTAATTTCACATGGCCGGTGGGCTCTTTCCGAGCTCAGAGCTTTGGCTAACATAGAGGTGACCTTGATGGGACACCCTTTTATGAATCAAGAAATCGCGAAGCGATTCCCATCAAGGTCACTTATGAGTATACGTATGCAAAGACATCAAGAACGGTACAAAAGCATACTTCGAGAGGCTCAAAGAGATCCCACGACGGCCCAGTTGAGCGTCAATAGACCTATTGCAGAAAATGGCAAGAGTGTCAGAATGGATGATACGCCTTCCATCTCAGTTGTTGCTGGTACTTCAGGCCGTACTGTTACGATTGTTGAAGAAGAAGAAGTGGCACTTGAGACAAGAAAAAGATCTCAGTTCCCGGGAGCAGAAACGATCTCGGCTGTGGACTTTCGGCCTATGGAAGAAGGTGATCCGTCACCTGCAAGAACGGTTCCTGGAGCCCTCGAGGGCGTCCCTGCTGAGGTGGGAGACGGGTTCCCGGGTGTGCCCGACGCCGTCACTGATCCCATGGAAACCTCCTGCCCGTTTAGCACCACCACTGAGGCTTATGGCCTAAACGTCACGCAATCGCCAGAGCCGGAATTGGAGGGCACCTTATGCGCCTCCGAAATCTCCCAACTTGCGGAGATGTTGGCTGCTGAGGGACTAAGTCCTCCTAAAGCCGACAGGATCTTCGACGCAACCGGCCTGAGGGGTTTGTCTGCGGACGCCCCAGGTTTCACTTTACAGCCCTCGACGAGGGCGGCGAGAATTCGGCAAGCAACCTCTTTGGAGGTGAACACTATTGTGCAGGCAACCTCTACGGAGGCGAATACTATTGAGCAGACCTGCGGTGCTGGCGGGAGATCCGTGGCGGGGGCGGCGCCGGGTTCGGCCGGGCTCGCGGCTTCCGTTGAGGCGGGGGCGGCTCCGGGTACTTCAGGACCGACCGAGCGAACGGAGAGAGAGAATCCCAATATCTTAAGGGATTTCCAAGATGCGGGCATTGCTGATGCCGCGTTGGTGGAAAGAATTCTTACTTATCCAATTTCCATGAGTGACCTCAAACGCATATTTCTACACTTTGGAGTGGATATTGGGAGGAGAAGACCCACACGTCACCCTCCTTCAGAAAGGCACGATAAGCACAAGCAAAAAAACAGAAAACAAAGGAAGAAGGCCCGATATAATGAACATCAAAGATTATTCAGGCTCGGCCCCAGGGTCTTGGTGCACCAGCTAATGTCGGAGAATGACAAGGGGGAAGTTTCTATCTCTCTTGAGGACATTCACGCCTTTTATGACCCGCTGCTGACAGGCTCATCGGGCGAGAAAGACATATCGCTCCCGTCCCTTACTAAGACCTCAGCACCGGCATACGCCATTGCAATTGAGGAAGTGACTGCGGCCATGAAGCTGATGGACAGGAAATCTGCCCCAGGACCCGACGGGGTTACGGTGGATAAGATCCGGGCCGTGCCTCCCTGCATCTTAGGACACATTCTGAATAACTTTTTCCAATTCAGAAGGCTTCCAAACGAACTCAAACAAGCCAAAACAGTTTTCATACCCAAGAAGTCCACACCTCAGTCAGCTGCAGAACTCAGGCCAATCTCTATGTCCCCGATGCTCTGTCGCCTTTACTCAAGAATTCTGCTTCGCAGACTTTCCGAAGATAACTCTTTCCACCCTCTTCAAGGAGGGTTTCAGGACGACCGGGGAACGAGCACCAACCTGTTGGCCCTCCAGGCTTTGATGAAGATCCTCAAAAAGAGGAAAAGGGTCTGTACGCTTGTAGCCTTGACGTCCGCAAGGCCTTTGACACCGTCTCCCACGGGGCCATTGCTGCAGCCATGAGGGGCAGGGAAGTTCCTGATCACTACGTGGAAGTAGTCAAAGACTTATATAACAACTGTTCCACGGTGTTCCACTGGAACGGCAGAACGGACGGAAGGGGAGTACCAGTGAATCAGGGTACAAAATAAGGAGACCCCCTTTCGCCGTTCTTGTTCAACTCCGTTCTGGATCCCTTGCTCCAAATGGCGAACTCTTCCGGCCTCGGGGTGGAGATTGAACGACAACACTCTGCTGCGATGGCCTTTGCGGACGATGTCACGCTATACTCATCTAGCTTGGAGGGCCTCAGGGCGTTGATTAGAATGACGGAAAACTACCTTGCTCGCACCGGTCTTGTCCTCAACCCTCGTAAGTCGCAATACTTCGGTTGGCGATACGATGGAACCACTAAGTGGTTTGATTATGACATTCAACCTCTGAGCATCGGGGGCACGGTGGTACAGCCTAGAGGTAGGGACGTGCCAATAACGTATCTTGGCCTTAAGTTGTTCGTAAATAGACCTTCTAGAGTGGAAGATGCAATCACGGAGCGCATGATCGATATTATTTGTAGGGCAGCGCTTAAACCCTTTCAGAAGCTGAAGTGCATCAAGCAGCTGATCGTGCCCAGATTACTTTATCAAACATCCAACGTTTTAGGTCTTCTATCCCAGGCATCTAAGCGGGATAAGGCGATACGTAATTTGGTGAAACGGACACTTCACCTGCCTCACTCCTTCCCTAGTGTCCACATACATCTTCCGAATAGGGAAGGAGGCCTTGGGGTGACTAGTCTCGAGTGGGTGGCGGCTGCAGTCCAATACAAGGCAACTGCGAGAATGTCTAGACTCGCCCATCCCTTCATCGATGCTGTCCTGAATGTGGGTTTACACGACAATACTCGGAGAATAGCGGTGCACCTTGGGATCCCGGAGGGTGTTACCAGAAAGGAAGATGTCAATGAAGCGATTAACTCCCTGAGAAAAGACTATTGGAAGAAGAAGAGGCAGGCTTACAATAACAAAAGTCTCTTTGCCCATCTCAGGGAGCCGGTGGGGAACACTTGGTTGGGGTGCGACTCCCGATTGCTTAAAGACGGTGACCGAATTAAAGCCCTCCGTCTGCGCACCAACCTGTTCCCCACCAGAGCGCTATCCAATAAACACTCAAGGGATCCCAGGGCTCGTGATTGTCGGCATTGTGGCCAAGCGGTGGAGACTACTTTTCATATTCTACAAGAATGCGAGCGCGTCCACCTTGCGAGAGTGGCGCGCCACAACTTCATCGCTGGCCACATTGCTCGACTAATAAGACACCACAATCCGGAGGAGTCGGTGGAGGAGGAGAGGCTGATCACTTCGACAGAGGGCACTAGGCTAAAGCCTGATCTCGTCGTCACCCGTGGCGACGAGGTCGTGGTGTTGGACGTAGCCATCGCGTGGGATGCCAGTCCCACCACCCTTTCGGACATAAACAGAGCGAAGGCTGCGAAGTATGCTTGCCTAAGGCAAACCTTCCCCGAGCATCACTTTTTTGTGAACGGGTTGTCTTTCGGGGCTCGAGGAGGAACTTGTACAGGAACCCGTAGAGCGCTTCGCGACCTCGGACTGACCAACAGCGACATTTCATGGCTCGCCGCGAAGGCGCTAGTAGGGAGCCTCATTTGCTTAAGCAGATTTAACAAAATGGTCTAACTGCTTTTTCATCTTTTTATCGGAGCTCAGATGTTTTTTTATATTGCGACTTACCATCCTGGTGGTGGTCTTGTGTTTTCCTGGGTTTTATTCTTCCCACTTTTATTGATTTTATAAAAGTGGCTGCCTTGGGTCCAGTGGCCGAAAGGCTGACCTCGACTCGGTCGTGGTCTGGACCCAAGGACACCCACTTTTGGTCGCAACCCCTTATATTTTTTACCCCATCCTTGGGGAAAGTAACCGTTTTAGCCAAATAAACGCCATTCTACTCATTCGAAGCTTTTCTCCACGTTCGGTTCCTGCATATCAAGAGAAAATTAAAAAAGTATGGTGTAACGGTTGGGGAATATAATGCGTTCTTTCCATTTGGGGGGGGGGGGGGGTGATTGTCGAGTGCCCTCTGTGCGATTGCTGTTGTTCTAGCGCTCCTTCTTCTAGCAGTGTTTGCTCGGCAATCAGGCAGGCGCACCTCCACGTGGTCCCCACTGGGCGAGTTCATCTAGGTGAACCCGGCTAAGAGGCCTGCCGCGGGTCATTCTTGTTCTCAGTCTACGTGTACAAGGCGGGTTGAAAAGGCCCGACCTTAGCCCCACTGACTTCCTAGAGAGTCATATATTGAGTATGGACGTCTTTACTGTGATATTCCCTGCGGGAGAACTGAGATGTCACATCTGTTTCGAGAGACTATCATCACGAGACAAATATCAGAACCATTACACCAGTGCCCACCAGATTTCCATCAACTGGAAATGCTTCATCTGTAACATAAAGGAGTTTAGCACTGCCAAAAGTATGTCTTCCCACCACACCAAGTGCAAGCGACGGATGGGTGGTCAACGAAATGTGTCTCCGGAACCTGGTTGCTCGGCTCCCCCCGCCAGGATGCAAGCGGATACCGATGACAACTGTCAAATAGCGGGCACTGCTCCCGCCGCTTTGGGATTGGAAGGCACGACAACAACAGTCAACACAATCAAGAGACCTGGTGCTGGACTTGAGGTCACCTGCGGTTGGGCCCGGTGTGACCCGATGGCGTGCGTCCGGTCGGGAGTTTGTCCGGCGTCGGATCTGGCAGTGCAGTGCTGGGGGGTGGTTCCCCCGGAGAGGCTCAAACATGCTTGAGTTTGATGCAACCTATGTTGCAAGTGGCGGCGGTTTCTGAGGTGGCTACTGCTCGGCAGGATAATACTTACGATGTTAACCCGACCACCCTACTGCAAGAGGCAATGGTGGCTCCTAGTGGAACTACCGTCCCTGTGGTCGAGTCGCCAGAGATTTTTGATCTCTCTAACCTGTCAGAGCTGGCCCAGGCCATTGTCGCGGCGGGCGCTGATCCGCCACGCTTTGAAATGCTTGATGCCACCTCCAGAGATGGAGGCTTGGCGCCTCGGGAATACGACAGTCCCACTGATTCGCTGCCGGATCCGGGGCCGGATTTGGTCTCGTCTGGGCCGGAGGGTCCGGCGGGGCCCATTTCGTATGAACGATAGACTGAGCCTTGGACTGAGCCTGAGCCGATGGACTGAGACTCATTGCTTTGGCTAGGGCGTTTGAAAGGCCATCCTTATATCAACCAGGAGTTGGCAAAGGTATTTACTACAAGGTCGCTGATGTCAATTCGAATGATGCGCCACCAGCCACGATACCGGGCCATCATACGTCAGTTAGGTGAAGAGGACCTCCAGGCAGCAAATCGCCCCACCAGGCGACTCCCAAACCCACCTCAACATACACCTGTGCCTTGAGGAAGTGGCGGCGGACCTCACAAGAGCTGGACTTCATAATCCAGCAATAAGTCACAACCTAGTTGTGGCCCCGCTGAGTATGGCGGATTTGACGGTTATACTCCAGCATTTTGGTGTGAGTCCCAGTCGGCACTCTTACAAGAAGGATAGACCACGGAGAAGGATGTTTCAATCGGGACACAAGTCCAAGAGAGCAAGGAAGCAGGAGCGATATTCCCAACATCAGCAACTTTACCGCAAGGGCCCCAAGGTCCTGGCTCATCATCTGATGCTCGACAATGAATCTGGTGGAGACACTATTTCTTTGGAGGATGTCCATGCGACATATGATACTATATTCTCTTCAAACGAGCCTCCAGAACGTCCCCCAAACTCCTATGGAGTACCCGACGTGCCAGTGGCGTTGCGAGTTACCCTGTTTTCCCCTGAAGAGGTAGAGGCAGCTCTTAAGGGAATGAATGGGAAATCTTCTCCTGGTCCCGATGGAATCCGAGTATGTGACCTGCAGCGACTACCACCAACAATCCTTACGCACTTACTTAACAACTTCCTGCACTTTAAGCGAATACCAGAGGATTTGAAGATATCAAGAACTGTATTCATTCCTAAGAAGGCCGTGCCGAGTTCAGCCGGGGACCTGCGGCTTATAACTGTTACCCCTATCCTAACAACGCTTCTATCTAAGATTTTACTCGGCCGGCTCTCGAGAGACATACATTTTGACCCCCTTCAAGTAGGCTTCCAGGCAGATAGGAGTGCGAGCACTAATCTCCTCTTACTACAAGCCACCATGAAGGCCATGAAGAAAAGGAAAAAGAGCTTATATATCGCCAGTTTAGACCTTAAGAAAGCCTTTGATACGCTGGCCCATGAGGCTATATTCACCGCCCTGCGGGGCAGGAGTGTCCCTGACCACTATGTGGAGCTTATTCAACATCTCTATGAAGACTGCTCCACCACTTACCATCTTAACGGCAAATCAGATGGCAAGAGGGTCCCTGTTCGTCAGGGAATCAAACAAGGAGATCCCCTCTCGCCATTCTTATTTAATGTGGTCCTTGACCCCCTGCTCCACAGGTTGAACTCATCAGGTCTTGGTGTTACTATGGATCAAGCTAACGCCTCGGCCTTGGCGTTTGCAGACGACGTCATCCTAATGTCTGAAAGCGTCGAGGGTCTGAAAGCTCTAATTCTCAGTACAGAATAATTTTTGAAATCCACTGGCCTATCTGTAAATCCGGCGAAGACCCAATATTTGGGTTGGAGATACGACGGCACAAGGAAATGGTTCAACTATGAAATTCCGCCACTGCTCATAGGCAATACCATGATTCACCCTCGCTTGAGGGATGTCCCCACAAGATACATGGGGCTGAACATCTATCCGAATAAAGGCCCCCAGATAGAAGATGAAGTGTCCGAGAAGTTACTCAAGATCATCCGACACGCCGCATTAAAACCCTTTCAACGGTTGCACTGCATCAACACCCTGGTAATCCCACGTTATCTTTACATCCTGGCAAACTCTCTCCCCGTTTTAAGCGACGCCAGCAAGAAGGAAAAGTCTTTGCGAAACATTATTAAACAGGTGCTACATCTTCCGCAATCCTTTCCTACGGCCCATATTCATTTGCCCGCTCGAGAGGGAGGACTTGGTGTGTTATATCTGCAATGGACTGCAGCAAGCATGCAGTTGGCCTTGGCCTTGGCCAGGTTGGCCTTGGCCTTGGCCTTGGCCAGAATGGCCCGCCTGGGTTTTCCTTCTGTCGACACTATTTTAACTACCTTAGCTGAACAAGAAAGACGCCTCTCGTCCTTTTTGGGGCTACCATCGGGTATTACAGCTCCAACTGACCTTGCTACAGCATTAACCTCTGCTAGAAAAGCGTATGTCTCAAACGCAATTGCTTCATATGGCAATCGGTCACTGTTTGCCCACAGGAGGGAACCAGTAGGTAATGTTTGGCTGTTCCATGATAGTCGTTTAATTAAGGACGGAGATCGAATACAAGCACTTCGACTAAGAACAAATTTGTACCCTACGAGATCTCTGACGAACAAACATGTTATAGATCCGAAGGCTAGGGAATGCCAGTTTTGCCCTGGCAAAGAAGAGTCGGCATTTCATATCCTCCAGGGATGTGAGAAGGCTCATCTTCCTAGAGTTCAGAGGCACAATTTTGTTGTAAACCAAATAGTACGATTGGTGCAGAAGTATAACCCCAATGTGTCCATTACCCAGGAGAAGGTGTTTACCTCTAATACCGGAATCAGGCTTAAGCCGGACATGGTGATCTCGGACGGCAACTCGGTGACCATCCTTGACGTGGCAGTCGCCTGGGACGCCACTCCGAGTACGCTCGAAGAGATCAACAGATCCAAAGAACAGAAATATTCGTGCCTGGCCGCAAGTTTTCCTGATAAAGCTGTTTCGGTAAAGGGGTTATGCTTCGGTGCCAGAGGACGAACCTGCGCTTCTACTCGGGCCGCTCTTCAGAAATTAGCCCTCTCGCGAAGTGATCTATCTTGGCTAGCATCTCGTGTCCTTATTGAGAGTCTAATTGTATTAGGTCGTTTTAATCGTTCAGTTTGAATGTTTACTCCAGACTCCCTGGCTCTCTGGGTTTATCTTGTCGATTTGAGATTTTATGGGCTGTATCCTAGTTAGTATTTTACCACTTGGTTTTAACTGTTCATTATTTTAACGGTTTTACCAAGTGGGATTGTTGGCGGTCAGATGGGCATATCATTAGCCTAGCCCTGGTTGTTAATCATGGGCTGGCCCTCAACATATCCCACTTGAACGGACACCCCTTTTTAACCCAAGTTTTTTTGGGAAATCCCACGTTTTAGCCAAATAAGCGCCATTCTACTCAAAAAAGTATGGTGTAACGGCGGGGGAATATATTGTGTTCTTTCGGGGGGTGGTTGCCAAGGTTCCCCCTGCTGTCTACGTGTCGTTGTGCAGCTAGCTAGTGGCTTGTCCCTAGTGCAATTTGGTCGACTCTTCCTCAGTGTGCATTAGCCTTGGCAACCCGGCGGACCCACGTCCTCGTCGTGCCCCCTGGGCGGGAGCCAGAAGTTTCTGGCTCCCGCCTAAGTGGTCCGCCGCGGGGTCTTTGATCCGCAGAGAGAGGAATTCCCAGTTATTAGACCCTCTTTTTGAGAACTAGGTACTCTGCCTGGTTTTATACCTCTCTCCTTCCTTTCCCCTGCTATGTGCTCCGGCCCTCGGGATGGATGACAAAGTAATCCTCTACCCTCCCCAAGACTTAGTCTGTGAAGTCTGTGGGGCTTCCTCATCATCTCGAGCGAAATATCAGCAACACTACGCTGAGGCTCACAATACCAATATCAAATGGAAGTGCTCCATCTGCCAGGAGCGGACGTTTGACCTTGTACGCTCAATCTCTTCTCACGTAACCAAATGTAACCGTCGCAACCCCTCCGCTACCCAAGAATCTGCGACTAGAGGGGCGACGTCGCCAGAAGTAGAGAACGTGGCTGCTTCAGCTCCCCTACCATCTCTGCCTGGAAACCAGTTGGAACAGCAGGAAATTATGTCTCACGGCCGTTGGACGAATTCAGAGCTCCGTGCTCTTGCCAACCTCGAAGTGAGGTTGAGCGGTCACCCTTTTATTAACCAAGAGTTGGCGAAGCTTTTCCCAACAAGATCGCTGATGGCTATTCGGATGCAGCGGCACCAACCTAAGTACAAGGGGATGCTTGAAATGGCCTTCAAAGATCCCACCTCAGCGCTCATGTCAGCAACCGGGCCCACATTTAGCAAGAGCCTACCACTCATACCTGATTTGTCGACCCCAGAGGCGGTAGCTTCTAAGGTCGTAGATGCAGCCTGTGGAAGTAAGAACATTGAAGTCACTACCAAGATCTCGACTTCTGATGCTACCCATGCAGAGATCAGGCACCTGTCTAGCGATTTGGAGGCGCCAACCCAGGAGGAGCCTATTGAACGGTCCCTTGAAGAGTCCTTTGATATCATGACCGATCCGATATCACGCCTCGATATCACGCCCAATGGAGCCTTGGCGGAGGCCTGGGCGGGCGCTCCCGTGGCTGGTGCGAGCGGGGCCCCGGGCGTGCCCGACGTCGCCGCTGACCCGATGGATCTGTCCCGCCTCACTGGCACTGTGAACGAAGCCAATGGTTATGAAGCCACAAACACACAGTCCATGCCCAGCGGGTCCTTGGAGTACTCAAGTGACATCGAGAGCAGCGAAGTATCCCAGCTGGCTTCCCCGCTAGCGGGGGCGGGACTAAGTCCCCCCTGATGCAATAGCTCTACGAACCATCCTAACCCGCCAGGTTTGTCTTCGGATGCCTCAATTACAAACGTCTGCAATGGGCAAGAGGCGAGCATTTTTGCTCAACCGAAATCTCCGACTGCCTCTGGTACTGTGGTGGCATCCGGTGGTGGCGGGGTGTCCGTGGGCGAGGGGGCGGCGCCGGGCTTGGTCGGGGCTGCGATTGCGGTGGTCGCGGGGGTGTCTGCTCTGGCGGCCGCCTATATTGAAGATGATGGCGATCCATCTTACAGCGCAACCATGCAAGACTTCCTCGAGGCCGGGATTTCGGACGCCTCGCTAGTGCAACGGGTCATTGACGGCCCTCTATCCATGACTGATCTTCAGGAGATTTTCGGGCATTTTGGAGTTAATCTCCAGGCCAAGAAGTCCAGAAGAGGACTGCAGAAGGACCAGGCTCCGGCTCAGAAACCAGCCAATAGATGCGAACGCAAGAGGGCGAGATACTACGAACACCGAAGACTGTACAGATTGGGGCCCAGAATATTACTCCACCAGTTGATGACTGAAGGCGATAACGGGTGTACAACGATCTCCCTAGAGGATATACATACATTTTACGACCCATTGTTATCGGGACCTTCAGCAGCCTGCGAAGTTCAGTTGCCATCAGAGACCAAGACAACGGCCGAAGTTGGACATCTAGAGATCGACGAAGTGGTCTTGGGTTTACGAGCGATGGACAAAAAGTCAGCACCTGGCCCTGATGGAGTCACTGTAGAAAACTTAAAGGGACTCTGACCAGAAACTGTGGAAGCTCTTTCGTACTTGTAGTCGATAAAGCACCCAACAAGGACTCTCCATGCGAAAATTCACGCATCAAAACCCCACAGTTTCTCTAAACTCGAATTTTAAACATTCGACTTCATCCGGGTGAAGCACGCCTAGCGTCAAACCGAGAAAACATACGTTTATATAGAATATCCACCCCGGCCCACCATCAAGATGACGTCAACACGGGGGCCACTCGCAACACCCACAATTGGCTCAAACGCGTCACGTGGTCACGCAATATCTGTCAATTTCCTTCATGAAATTGCATTTCTACGTTAATATGTTTTTGTTACAGAGCCCCAAAAAGAAAAATATACCCTGCATTTATCACCTGCAACAGTTTCTACGATTTTCTTTTCAATCTGTACACGGCGTTCGATATATGCTTCCGTATCCGGTCAGCTGTAATGGATGCCGTATGCCGAGCTTGCGAACTGTGAACTTGTGTGACTCCCGGTTCATCCTCTTTGTTCGGGTCATTGGGTTGGTGTTGGAGTTGGTCACCATATTCTGAACGTTTCACCTATCGTTGCGGTGTACTGTTGTTGATCTGCTGCGAAGCGACGAACCGTAACGGCAGTCACTCGCCTCAGCGAACTTCTGTCTGCTGCATCTCAAAGGAGCATGGGGACCTGATGGTACCTTCAACTAAAATTTTTTTCCGTCAGGACCACACTCGTGTGGTCCTGACGGAAACGTAGTATCAAAAAGGTTAGCACATTTATTTTTCAGTTCCAAGTCTACGTACTGAAAGCCATGCAGGTGCAGTCGATCATTCTCGTAGCTGTTGTGTAACGCGTATGCTTTCTTACATATCCCACAGAACCCTCCACTTTTTCGACCAAGTTATCGTTATGAGATCCTTCTGATGGCTTCTTACTAGGCTATGCCGCTCCGAAGCATTGAGATGACGAAGCGTCGTGGTAGCTGCACCCCTGCCTTCGAAAGATGAATCAGTCATTCCACGCTGTGCTTACTGGCTTTGTATAGAGTCTGGCAAATCCGACAGACTTGGACTGCCTTTTTCAAGAAAGTTTGAAATGTAAGTATGTGTATATTGGTTTCACATATCCACCACATATTGAGCGTGCGTATGATTGTACTTTATATGCTACAGCGTATCAGTGTACATTATTATTCAACACGTAGTGTGGCAAACTCGACATCAGTCACACAAAGCCAACAATTGCCTTTTCTTCAATTGCTTATTTTTATCATAACATGTTTTTGTCTATATCTCAATTTACCAACCAACAAAGTATATTATTTTAGTATAATCGTCTGATATTTAACAAGTCACAGTTTTACCATGGTTTTGGCGCACTATAGCCCGAGTTGCTTATGCGTCATTAAATTTAATCATCGTCATCTTCAACTGCCATTATTCAATTGAAGTGCCAGGTGGATATAATGATATGGCAAGATATATTTTTTTGCTGTCATCCTGGAATTGCTCATTTCAGAAGAATAGTCACCGTGAAGTTTGTTTTCGTTTTCAGAAACATTAAGAGGACTAAAACCAAACACTTTTCTTTCAGAGCATCCCTTATGCACCTGCATTTCAATTCCAATCTGTGTTACAAGAATGACAGACCACTCAACAGAGATGAACATCTGAAGGTGAAAGAGCTGGAATGAAGATACGTTAATCTGTGTCAAAGGTTCTTAGTATGTGTGCGAGTCGAGGACATAGGTCTCAAGCTTATTCCTGTCTTCAGAAGAGGTGACAACTATGCTCCTTCTATCTATTAACCAGCTCCACCTTTTAGGGTTCCCTGTAAACTAATGGAGCACATTATGTACTACCACGTTGTCAACCAAGTTGACTCTGTCAATTTCTTTTTTTAAATTTCAGCATGGCTTTACAAAAGGGTATTCAGGCAAAACTAACGTAGTGGAATTCGTTCACAGCATTTCAAACTGTCTTGATTTCTGGGTCCACGTAGATGTAGTATTCTTTTTATTTTGTAAGGGCTTTTGACACTGTGTTCTACGCTCGCGTGTTGGCCAAAGTAGCCTAATTAAAATTTGATCCTGCTACCTGGATATGCAGTTTCTCAACTAACCGTAACTGTGGCGACAACTCGTGAGGAGAACCTATCATATCGCCACCATGCAGCATTTGTTATATTACAATCACTTCACATTTTAATCTTGTCAAAAGCAAGGCCTTTTGGTGATCGGTCTTGTATAATTACGTGCCCCTCCGTTATGTAACACCACACTGGGTTCTTCAACCTATGAGAGATAAATAAATATATTGTCAAGTAAATTGTCTACAAGGCTCGTTATTCCATTTCGCCACACTACCACAAGCAATTGTTAGAGTAGTGGCCCAGGGTATGAAGCTCGCCACTAATCATCATTCAAGCAAAGTTCATAATGTAAAATGCTTTACTCAGAACACTGGCTTAACACGACAATTGAGAATAAAGAGAATAAACGTTTCATTGCCTATCCAGGTGGCATCATCCCTCCAACAGAGAACAATCAAAAACAACATCAAAGGAGTCAAATCGGTGGTCCGCATTCTTTTCATCCAATGTATTCCATACGATCTTTGGAGGGCACTGTGCCCATCAGGCATTTTGACTGTGCATATCAAGTTGAGTGCATAGAATGTGATGCAACCTACATTGGCGAGATAGACAAAAGACGTGGGACAAGACTAAAAGAGCCAGTTGCCAGGGCTACTAATGCTTAGCTTAACTAAACAGGACCGAATCAGTCTACCACTGCTGTCCTAAGGGACATATATTTTGATGGTGCAGTAACCTTTGCTCATCACTAGCGATGGGGCCCTAGAAAGTTCTTAGAATCCTGCTTTATCAGGCGTGATGCTTCAGCCTGTAATACATACCGTGGCCCCCTATCGGATGTGTAAGATTCCCTCTTAGATAGGCTGATGTGCTCATCTTTGGCCTCTGTTGTACTGATGATGCCACCGGGATAGGCGACAAAACGTTTACGCTCTGTTTTTATTCGTTGTGTTGAGCGGTGTTTGCAGTAAAGGACGCTACATTATGAGGATGTCACCCGGCTTTTGGAATATATTTTCAAATAAAGTTGTTGTTTTACAAAGCTCAATACATTGCAGAAATCATTCTTGTTGCCTATTGTTTTGGGGGTGCCATTCTTGCAGTCACATGAAGCACTGAAGGGCCAATTTAAAAAGTAAAGGCAGTCTGATTTATGTTCTTGCCGACATGGCACAGCGTATGTACGAGGTAGCTCCATTTCAGAAGCCTGAGAACACTCAAAGCAATTAGTGTGCTAGCATCAGATATGGTGTACAGCATTACATATTTGCTTTTGCTAGGGCAACTAAGAAGGGTGGATAGAAAGACAGTTACAACTTGTTTCCACAAAAGACACTAAGATTCATTAGCAATTTCCTCCAAGAGAGCCAAGGCTTTTTCTAGATTACTAGAACATGGGTACCTGGTTATAAATAACAATAATTCATCTACCAGAAGTCAGTGTTTCACACACCCTGCTTTCAATCAACACTATTAAAAGGTGTGACCCCCAAACCTGCACAAAATTCCTGGAGAGTCTTTACTGGACACTGTTGCTGTCCCTCTCACCAGGTGCTCTCCATGAACCCGATTCACAGTTCTGGATGCACTGCCTGAGCTAACTTCAGCATGCTTTCCCAACACGAATGGTAACTGCTATGAGGAGTGTTGTACTTACTGAAAGCAACATGAAATGCTGTACCTCGACAGGTAACGTTGATATCCTTCTTAAGACCGTAGAGAGATGTTCCTTGCTCCCTTTCTTCCAAATCTTACTATCAGACGCAAGCCCACTTGCCACCAAGCCAATGAGATGTGCCTCACAGTCAGTGCAATCAAGGGAATCTATCACTGAGGCTCAGAAAAGCTGTTTTCCATCAGGACCTGATTCAGCACTGAGCCGTGAGTAGCCCCGTGAAAGTACCAGGGCTCCTTCGAATTTTAGATGTACCAGCATTTGTTTTCCTCCCCTCCTTCTTTTTATGTAGTAGCTGATTACTTTAGCCTTGTACTGCTTTGGAGATTGAAGATGTGGAGATGATGTAAGAGGTGGAACTAGGCTTTATGCAAAATGAGGCAAAGTGTGACTATGTACAAATCTTCTGAGAATGTCTATGTATCATTCACACAAAGAGAGGATACGTGTTACATCTTTTTCCGGTTTTGATATTTATTTATTTATGAATATATCTCAAAGGCCATTGCAGGCATTACATGAGGGGGGACATCAACATGGGTCACTTAACAAATACGGAAGTTACAAGGAACATACATATTTGGAAGACAAGACTCTATTTTTTGTTCGTTCATCAGTCTTGCTCAAGAAATTGTTCACTGTAGCAATGGTACACAATGTCACGAAAGGAGTGCTCATCTATCGTTCCGCAAGACTCATTAAAAAGGACTAGTGTTGTGTTTCAACACAACATGTTGAACTCATGAACCATGCATCATCCTGAGAGCTATAGATCATCCTAAATACAGATGCTGAATGATTTTAAATGTGATAGACGAGCTGTGCAGTTAGGATCTTGGGTACTTGAAGCCTGTGGCATTTTCTGTGGGAAAGGCTAGCCAGACCCTCTTCACTGCACAGGCTGGGATGACCATGATCTTGTTTTTTCCAAGCTTGTGCCATACTCACCTTGCAAACTGGCGATACTCAGTGTATCTGCATCGTCTACACAGATGTGCATAAAATATAGTTTAGGCAAATAGGTAACCGGTTACAGTACAGTGTGTGTGCATTGTCATTTCTACATGTTCCTGAGAGTAACTGCAGTTTACCTGCCCACACCTTGTACATTACTACACATGCTGTGTTCGTTTAGAACCCAAAATTGTTTTACTTTTCACTGAATCGACAATCAAGAACACTCAATATCGCTAAAAACCTACGCTAAAACCTTATGCACAGGGCAATACATAAAAACGTGACTCAGGACACAGCACACTGACAATTACAAAATTGCCTATATTGGCTTTCTCCAGTTCAGAGTCGTGTACTGTATAGCCTTTTTATGTGCTGCGCCCTGTACTGCAGTTTTTATCGACTCTATTGCAGGACCAAACCAGTTTTGGGCGCCCAAATTTTAACATCGTTCGACAAGGACACATGTGACTTACTTGTGAATACAGTCGCTCATAGGTTCGCGCTGCCCACGGAGTTCAATATGCGACCTTCAGGACAGTCATATTGAAGAATAGAAGTTGGAAATCTTTGTGGGTTGTAATGCACTCATACTGCAGTCATTCGGCAGTGTTTTTGGGGCTCCTTGCAGCACAAGCATTCGATCTCCTCCGGCATTATGACACACCAGCCACACCGGCACCATGAACAGCAAGTGCGCATTAGATATCAGAACACGAAATTTCTGAGAACGTTTACATGTTCGATCACAGTGTGCGTTAAAAAGCTCATCGCTTACCTGAAGACAGGCAACTCATGCTGTTTGCTTCTGTAACTGATGTTCGTAGAGCTCTAACTTCGTCTCGCATTCGCGTTTCGAAGGCCTACCGAGCTGTTCAGCACGCAGAATTTTCTTCTCGATGTCTCGATCGCAGAAAGGTCAGAAAGAAGTTCCGGGTTCGAAGTCTCCGCATTTCTGCCTTCGACGTCCATATTGAAGATCGCTTTCCGGACGGATGCCGGCGCTCTCACAAACTCACTAACAGAACTTCCGGTCCGGACGCCCAATGAAAACGTGGCCCTCGTGATTTCGTCACGCACAGGGAAATTGGCGGATGTCCACTGCAAAGAGGCTAGATTTCGGCCCTGATTGCGCGAGTTGAGGGGGAAAAGCGAAGCCGGTTTTCAGCTCCCCGTTTGGCAAACTTTGCCTCCGCGCACAGCCAAAATATTTCGCGTGTGGCTTGGAGGCATATTATACCTTCGTAATAGATGCAAATGAAATATTTGTCGAACTTCTGGTCAGAGTCCCTTTAATGACCGTACCATCAAAAATTTTGCGCCATATTTGCAACAACTTCTTTGTCCATAAAAGGATCCCGGAGGAACTCAAGAGGTCCAAAACGGTGTTCATTCCCAAAAAGAACAGACCCAGGTCAGCAGCCGACGTCCGGCCAATTACCATGACACCTATGCTCCTCAGGCTGTATTCCCGCATCCTGTTGAAGAGGCTCTCTTCCGAAAATTCCTTCCACCCCCTTCAAGGCGGGTTTCAGGATGACAGACCGACAAGTACCAACTTGCTGACCCTCCAGGCCCTCATGAAAATCTGCAAGAAAAAGAAAAGAGTCTTTATGGCGTGAGCCTCGACGTACGCAAGGCCTTTGATTGCGTTTCCCACGAGGCCATCGGGGCGGCCATAAGGGGGAGGGATATTCCGTAATGTTACGCGGGCATTATCCAAGATCTTTATAGAAAATGTTCCACCACGTACTTCTGGAATGGACAAATGGACGGGAGGGGGGTGCCTGTAAATCAAGGCATAAAACAAGGAGACCCCCTCTCGCCGTTCCTCTTTAACACCGTACCCGATCCCCTCCTCCAAGTGGCCAACGCGTCGGGCCTCGGGGTGGAAATCGAACAGCAACACGCCGCAGCATTGGCCTTTGCGGACGATGTCCTGTTGGTCTTGTCGAGCCTGGAGGGTCTTAAGTCCTTGATAAGGATGACGGAGAGCTACCTTAGCAACGTCGGCCTCATCCTGAACCCCGCCAAATCCCAATATTTCGGGTGGCGCTATAATGGGATAGCAAAATGGTTTGACTACAATATACAGCCTTTGGACATAGGTGGCCGAACGATACAACCCTGTGGAAGAGACAAGCCGATTAGTTACCTCGGCATCAAACTGTACGTCAATAGGCCTAGCAGGATCGAGGACGACATGGCGGAGCAGATGACCGCCCTTATTAAATCTGCTGCTCTGAAGCCATTTCAAAAACTGAAGTGTATTAAACAACTGATCGTCCCGAGATGTCTATACCAAGCGGCCAACATTCTTGGTTTGCTTTCACAGGCTACCAAGCGTGACAAGACAGTAAGGAATTTGGTCAAGTCTATTTTCCACTTACCGCACTCCTTTCCAAGTATTCATATTCATCTAACAAACCGTGAAGTACCTTGGAGTACTAGGAGTACCTTGTATCGAATGGACTGCGGCAGCGATCCAATTCAAGGCCATGGACCGCATGGCGCGACTTGGCGACTCTTTCATTGACGTGATCTTGTGCAATGGACTTCGAGAGAACCTCCAAAGATTGTCCACACACCTCGGAATCCCGATGGGGATCACAGGACGGAGTGAGGTGAATGATGCACTTTCCAGCTTACGCAAGGAATTTTGGCAACGAAAACAGGCTGCCTATAACAATAAAAGCCTTTTCTCCCACACGAAGGAACCGTCAGGCAACGCCTGGCTCGCTTGCGCTTCCAAGCTAATAAAAGACGGGGACCGAATAAGACCGTTAAGGTTACGAACAAACCTATTCCCGACGCGGGCATTGTCAAACAAGCACGCCCGCGACCCGAAGATGAGGGACTGCCGACACTGCGGACAAGCTGTTGAATCTACTTTTCATATTCTTCAGCAGTGCGAAACGATACACCTCCCGCGTGTGGCCAGACACGACTTTATCACCAAACAAGTCTCCAGATTGATACGCCAACACAACCCTGAGGCAGTTGTCGAAGAAGAGAAACTTTTAACATCAACCTCAGGTGTCAGACTAAAACCTGATCTGATCGTCACAAAAGGTGACGAAGTTATTGTGCTCGACACTGCGATAGCTTGGGACGCAAGCCCAACTACATTGTCTGATATAAACAGAGCCAAGGTCACCAAGTATACTTGCCTAGCCGAGTCTTACCCCGACAAACGTTTCGCCGTACATGGCCTTGCCTTTGGGGCAAGAGGGGGTACTTGTGCCGGCACGCGTAGAGTCCTACGCGACCTCGGTTTCACTAAGGGAGACATAGCTTGGCTGGCGGCCAAAGTCCTTGTAGGAAGCTTAATATGTCTCTCCCGTTTCAATCGCATGATTTGAAGTAACTTTGTTTTTTACGGAGCACAGACGCTTTTTATTTTGCGACCGTACCATCTTTGTGGTAGTTTTAATTTATCCTTGGGTTTTCCCACTTTTATTTGCTTTTAATAAAAGTGGTTGCCTTGGACCCTCCGGCCGGAAGGCTGACCTTGACCTCGGTTGAGGCCTGGGTCCAAGGCCATCCACTTTTGGTTGCTTTTCCCCATCTCTTTTACCCCATTTTTTCTGGGGACATATTGCGTTTTAGCCAAATAAACGCCATTCTACTCATTCGACGCTTTTCTCCATGTTCGGATCCTGCATCTCAAGAGAAAATTAAAAAAGTATGATGTAACGGCGGGGGAATATATTGTGTTCTTTCAACAGGGGGGTGTGTGTTGCTTCGTTTGCTACCCGCCAGGCGCCATTTGTCTAGCCCAGCGATTTGTCAGAAGCAGCACACAAGCGGTCCGAGCCTCCACGTGGCGCCCCCTGGGCAACGGCCGTAGCAGCCGGCTAATCGGACCGCACACACCACAGGTGTGTAAAAGCGAAAAAGAAGAGTGTTAGTGTTCTTTTAGGCGCCCTGCTCACCCCGCAGGGTGGCCCACGTTTTTACTTATCCCCTGCACGAGAACCCACTGCATTATGGAAAGGTGGGAGGTGGAGTACCCACCAGCGGAGCTGATTTGCCACGTCTGCCAGGCACGACTGACATCACGTTTGAAGTTTGAGCTCCAGTATAAGGAGCATCGAATCCAAGTTGCTTGGAGATGTACTACCTGCGGAGACAAGATCCTGACTGCTTGTAGCAGTATGTCCTCACATCACTCCAAATGCAAGCAGCGCAGAAAGAAGCGTTCTTCAGGTGCTGATGCTAATAGCCTCCCTACCACACGACACGTGACAGATGGTGGTGGGAGCGCCTCATCTACAAATGGTGATGAAGGGACGTCGCATTCGGTTTCCACACGACAACCTACAAGGGACAGAGAAGCACCTGTTATTGGTACAGATAATCACGATCTTCAAGCTGTGTACGTGAACGATGAGGGTGCCTTGAACACCTATACAGTGGAAACAGGTGATCCATCGGAACTGAACACTCAAGGTGTCCTTTCTGAGAATCCACTAGAGACTTCTGATAGTGTTACACCACGGCCTTTGATGAGTGTTGACTTGCCGATGGCGGCTGATGATTGTGTGGATGTCCCCTTGGGGGGCTGCGGGGGTGGGGTATCTGGTTCGGTCTCTGGTGTGCCCGGCCGGGAGGCTGAGACCACTGCAAGCGACGATCGTGGTGTTGTTTCAGCAGAGGGTGTGGTGACCCCACCATCAACTCTAGATATCTCTCATTTGGCTCAAATGATTGTAGAAGCTGGAGCTTCGGCTCCCGACCCTCAGGACCTTGCCATATATGGTGGGTCGATTGTTTTCGACGAGAGGGATGAGCCACAGGTGCGGGTCGAGGGCGGCAATACTGCCACCCACTCAGTCTCTACACTAAATCACAACCCTAACACCACGGATGGGTGTAATCCCGTCTACCAGGCTGGTGGATCGGCGTCTCGGCCGGGCTCGGCGGGGATTGGGCCGGGTGGCTCATCCGGGGGGCCCCCTATGGTGATATCCTACCGATGATGGACGACTGCCGAGCTTCATCTACTGGCTACTGCTGAGATTGGGCTTGGCCCACACCCACTCATCAATCAGGAATTGCACAAGTTATACCCAGTACGTACTCTGATGAGTATAAGGATGACTCGGCATTCCCAGCGCTATCTATCGAAATATTCTGCGGGATCTGAAGGCTTCTCGGGCGTTGACTGTGGCACGTACCGAAGATTCTGATGCAAGACAGGCTCAGCAGGTTCAATCAGCTGGAAGACCGGACCTTGGTCGCCATGGAATTACTGATCACCTTATCACATGTCTGGAAGAAGGTCCGTTACAACAACATGATCTGGGGATCATTCTATCCATATTTATCCAGAAGGCAACTGCACCGAAGCGACGAGGTCCTAGACGGCGCCCAATCGTCAATCCGGGTGTGAATGCGAAGCAGAGACGTCGTCAAAGGTTTCAGCAGCATCAACATCTGTACAAGAAAGGCCCAAGGTTTTTTTACCACGAGCTCTTGCAACAAACAACAGAAGGAGTGGATCTGGAGGCTTTACATGGCGTTTATGACCGCATTTTCTCAGCAGTGTCAAGTGAGGACGTCTCGGTGCCTCAAGTACCGGGTCAGCTCCTCGTCTCGACTGAACCTATTGTCCCTCAAGAGGTTACGGCTGTCTTGAATG
Source organism: Ornithodoros turicata (assembly GCF_037126465.1). Lineage (NCBI taxonomy): Eukaryota > Metazoa > Arthropoda > Arachnida > Ixodida > Argasidae > Ornithodoros > Ornithodoros turicata. The sequence goes on from NW_026999314.1 coordinate 152,829, forward strand.
GGTTGAACGCAAAAGCTGCACCGGGGCCTGATAACCTAAAAGTGGAGGATTTAAAAAAGATACCTCCAGAGGTCCTCGCTGCAGTGTTGAACAACTTTTACAAATGGAAATGTGTTCCCCCTTACTTAAAAAGATCTCGAACCACATTCGTCCCTAAAAAGGCGAATCCTGGGGAGGCATCTGATTTTCGGCCCATAACGGTCTCCTCCGTTCTAGTAAGACTATATACGAAAGTACTCCTTGAGCGAATGAGTGAGAAGAACAAGTTTCATGTGCTACAAAACGGATTCGAAACAGATAAGAGCACAAGCAGTAACCTTCTGCTTTTGCAAGGCGTGATGCGTTATACCAAAAACCAGCATAAGCCTTTGTATGTGGCGAGTCTTGATTTGCGCAAGGCTTTCGATTCTCTTAGCCACTTTGCCATTTTTATGGCTTTAAGAGGAAGGTCTCTGCCTGAGCACTACTGCAAAATCATAGAGGACTTATATCAGGGTTGTACCACCCAGTTCTGTCTTCAAGGTACACTGGATGGTGAGGATGTTGCCGTGCGGAGGGGGATCAAGCAGGGCCCTTTGTCGCCCTTCTTGTTCAACTGTGTGCTTGATCCCCTTCTGTATGCCCTTAACGACTCGGGCCTGGGTGTACACATTGATGGCGTCTCTGCAGCAGCAATGGCGTTCGCTGATGATATTATCCTTATGTCAGAAAATCACAGCGCATTGCAGGAGCTAATTCGCCGCACCGAATGCTACCTCACGGGACTGCAGCTCGAAATAAATCCCGCCAAAACCCAATACTTTGGGTGGAGGTGGGAGGAGTCCAGAGGCTGGTTTAACTATCAAGTCCAGCCCATTAGCGTGGGTGGTGAGGTCATTGAGCCGCTCGATCGGGACACTCCACTCCAATATCTAGGGTTGTCTAATAGTATAGCCAAGGGCCCGATTATGTTAGACCCCATGGCAAACAAGATCAAAGAAATAATTTCTCGAGCAGCTTTAAAGCCCTTCCAGCGGCTGGGCTGTATGAAGGAATTGCTGGTGCAGAGACGCCTGTATTCATTGTCTAATTCGCTCAGTGTCATTACCCAGTCCGAGAAGGTGGACAAGGAGCATTTACGGCTGGCAAAAGAATACCTTCACCTTCCCGGTCCCTTTCCGTCTTCCCATGTATGGCTACCGATGGGCCAGGGAGGACTGGGTGTATTACAGCTATCCTTTACTGCTGTGGCCGTTCAGCTGAAGGCTGTCACCAGATTGATGAGACTCGCCGCTCCGTTCGTAGACGCTGTTCTGAACGCTGTCCTCCTTAAACACGCGGATACCCTGACTGACCACCTCAAACTGCCAAGTTACGGGTGCTGAGGATCTTAAGGCTCTACTGAGCGAGGCGCGCGGGGCGTGGGTGGAGCGTATGAAGAGCGTGTATAGGCGTAAAGGCCTTTTTACACACACAAAGGACCCCATGGCCAATAAATGGCTCCATCCAGACTGCCGCCATATGAAAGACGGGGACAAGATAAAGGCCCTGCGGCTACGTACGGGGACCTACCCATGCCGCGTGCTCTTCAACATGCATTCCCAAGATCCGACTCAGCGCCTCTGCCACAACTGTGGTCAGGGTGAGGAAACGCCTGCACATATCCTGCAGTTTTGCGAAAAGGCCCATGGTCCAAGAGTAGAGCGGCACAACTTCCTGTGTAAACAAGTGTGTAGATTGGCCGCACAATACAATCCCAATTTGACTATTGCACAGGAGAAAATTTTTACGGTTCAGGGATCCCGATTGAAACCTGACATAGTCCTCGATGATGGGAGTAATGTGACCGTAATTGATCTAGCTGTGGCCTGGGATAGCACTGTTACTACTCTTGAGGATAGATGTAAAGAGAAAGTTGAGAAGTATAGGATCCTCCAACAGTGCTTCCCAGGCAAGACGGTCCGCATCGAGGGTATGTCATTCGGTGCCAGGGGATTGACTTGTGCGACCACTAGGCGGTTGTGCCGTTCGCTGGGCTTTACAGTATCGGATGTTGCATGGCTGGCCTCGCGAACATTAGTGGGGAGTCTCATCTGTCTGGGACGTTTCATCCGACTTGTTTAACCCGCCTTAAGATCGTGGACCCCCCTCTCTCCCACTCTTTGGCTCCCGTGCAGTGATTAACCCTTTGGGGTAGCTAGACCTCTTTTTGTGAGTTTACTTTTCTTTAAAGACGACCAGGGCTAAGGTAGGCTTCTGGGCGCCAACAACCGCACCTTGCTTACGCATGGTGTGGCGTCAAGAGTCTGGCTTCCCTTCTTTTACCCATTTTTTTATTGGACATTTACTGTTTTACCCAAATAAACGCCATTCTACTCATTCGAAGCTTTTCTCCACGTTCGGATCCTGCATCTCAAGAGAAAATTAAAAAAGTATGGTGTAACGGCGGGGGAATATATTGTGTTCTTTCGAACACAATATATTCCGGGTCCAACCTCTTACTGTTCCAAGGCGTCATGCGCCATGCCAAGCGCAGGCATCAACCTCTTTACGTGGCAAGCCTGGATCTCAGGAAGGCGTTCGATTCTATCGGCCATTACGCTATCTTTTCTGCGCTCCAGGGCAGATCCCTTCCTGAGAAGTATATCACCATCTTACAAGATTTGTACGAAGGCTGTACCACGACGTTCTGGCTTGGCGGTGCTACCGATGGTATCCAAGTTCCAGTAAGGAGGGGGATTAAGCAGGGCGACCCGTTGTTGCCCTTCCTGTTTAATTGTGTGCTCGACCCCCTCCTGCACGAACTGAACACCTCTGGACTTGGCTACCATGCGGGCGACGCATCGGCAGCGGCGATGGCTTTCGCCGATGATTTGCTCCTACTATCTGACAACCACGAGGCCCTACAAGAACTAGTGCGGCTCACGGAGCGGTATCTTGACAATGTCCAGCTTAAGATCAACCCTGTCAAGACCCAATATTTTGGCTGGAAATGGTGCAGTGAGCGTGGGTGGTACGACTACAACGTTATGCCAATAACTGTCGCTGGATGTTCTATCCCACCTTCTCAGCGAGAGAACCCCCTCGTGTATCTGGGGCTACGAATACACGTCCACAGTGGGCCAGCCTTTACCGATCCAAGGACCAACGACACGGTGGACTTCATCGCAAGTGCAGCACTCAAACCGTTCCAGCGCCTAAGGGCCTTCAAGGAGCTGGTTGTCCAGCGTCAGCTGTATACTCTTGCGAATTCGCTTGGCGTCATAGGACATGCGGAAAAAACTGACAAGCTCAACGCGCGCCAGGTCAAGAAATTCCTGCACCTCCCCGGATCTTTTCCCTCATCTCATGTGTGGATGCCCTCAAGAAAAGGAGGCTTAGGAGTCCTACAATTAGCGTTCGTGGCCGTCCAGGTCCAGTTGAAATCGCTGGCCAGATTGCTTCGTCTTGGCAACCCTTTCGTGGATATAATCTTTAACACGATATTGAATGACCACATGCAAAAGTTGTGCCAGTACGTTAACATCCCTGTCGGCATAACTGGGGCCCGAGAGCTAAATGATACCCTCAAGGCAGCGCACGAATGCTGGTTCAGCAAAATTAAGGACACCTACAAAATCAGATCTAACTTCGCGCATGAAAATGACCCCTTTGCCAATAGGTGGCTCATTGAGGACTCCCGTCTCCTCAAAGATGGAGACAGGATTCGCGCCCTACGTCTGAGAACGGGAATTTACCCGTGTCGGGCGCTGTCGAATAAGCACGCACCGGACCCGGCAGATCGGCTCTGCCACCACTGCGGACAGGGAGAAGAAACGCCAGCCCACATCCTCCAGTTTTGTGAGCGCATCCACGGTCCCCGCATCGAACGCCACAACTACCTATGTGACCAGATGGCTCGACTCATAACCCAGTACAACCCCCAGGCCAGGGTGACCCAAGAGCAGGTATTTACAGCACAGGGAGTCCGCTTGAAGCCCGATCTCGTGATACACGAAGCCGAGCGGGTGACTATCCTTGACGTCGCCGTGGCCTGGGATAATTGTGCTGGCACGCTAGAAAAGAAAACATCAGAGAAGAGATTGAAGTATGAGCCACTGCGTCAATGTTTCCCTAACCACCACGTTGTTATTGAGGGAGTGGCTTTTGGTGCGCGGGGCCTCACTTGTACTACTACGCGAAAGGCCTGCTTTAAACTCGGTTTCAGTAAGGCGGATGTGGCCTGGTTGGCTTCTAGAACTTTAGTTGGCAGCCTGATCTGTCTGGGCAGGTTTACTAGAATGGTTTGATCCCAGTTCCCTTTGTCCTAGTCGATTCTCCAGGGTTAATTTTAATTGAGGCATGCGCGTGTTTTACGGTTTTTTAAACTCTTCCCTTTTATCTCAGACCCCAAAGACCGGAGTCTGAGTGCCACAAACCAATGCGGTGCTTCGAGCCCGCATGGCATGCAACTCCGTGCTTTGCTTTCTTTATTTTTACCCCCCTTGGGGGACATTTCGTTTTAGCCAAATAAACGCCATTCTACTCATTCGAAGCTTTTCTCCACGTTCGGATCCTGCATCTCAAGAGAAAATTAAAAAAGTATGATGTAACGGCGGGGGAATATATTGTGTTCTTTCGGTAGCCAAATAAACGCCATTCTACTCATTCGAAGCTTTTCTCCGCGTTCGGATCCTGCATCTCAAGAGAAAATTAAAACAGTATGGTGTAACGGCGGGGGAATATATTGTGTTCTTTTGGCTGCTGCGGCAGCACAATCCAGATGCAATAGTCGTGGAGGAGAGACTGATGACTTCCACCTCCGGTCTCAGGCTAAAGCCCGACCTCATAGTTACAAAGGGAGACGAGGTCATTGTTCTCGATGTGGCTATAGCCTGGGATGCCTCCTCCACGACTTTGTCCGACATGAATAAAGCTAAAGCGAGTAAGTATGCCTGTTTAGCGGCTTCATTCCCGGGTAGGCACTTTTCAGTGCACGGGTTAACTTTTGGAGCCCGTGGTGGTACGTGTGCTAGCACTCGAAGAGCACTACGCGAATTGGGATTTTCAAGAGGCGATGTGGCCTGGCTTGCCGCTAAAACTTTAATTGGCAGCCTGATCTGTCTCACCAGGTTCAACAAAGCCGTTTAGTTTCTGATGAGTTTTTAATTGGAGCACGTGTGTGTTTTTATGACCCTTACCATCTTGGTTGGGAGTTTGGTTCTCTTCTTTTTACTGGAATGCCGGCTTTTATATTATTTTATAAAAGTGGCTGCCTTGGGCCCGATGGTCTGTTGACTAGCTGCGGTTTCCGTGGGCGGGGCCCAAGGACTCCCACTTTTGGTCATTTCTTCCCCCCTTTATTTTTACCCCTTTCGAGGGGGCATAGATTGTTTTAGCCAAATAAACGCCGTTCTACTCATTCGAAGCTTTTCTCCACGTTCGGATCCTGCATCTCAAGAGAAAATTAAAAAAGTATGGTGTAACAGCGGGGGAATATATTGTGTTCTTTCGGGGTGGTTGCGGGAGGTGGTTGCGGGAGGTGGTTACCAAGGTTCCCCCAGCTGCGCTAAGAGTTTCTTTGTCCAGCGTTGCTAGAGGTTCTTCCCTAGTGCTTGTGCTTGACTTCTAAGTGTTTAGCCTTGGCAACCCGGCGGACCCACGTCCTCGTCGTGCCCCCTGGGCGGGAGCCAGGTTTTCCCGGCTAAGAGGTCCGCCACAGGGTTATACCCGATGAGCGTGGAACTTGCTGGTTCTTAAAATTGTTCTAGAACTAGGTCCACTGCCTGGTTCACACCACGCTCAACCCTTCCCCACTGCTGGGCTTCAAGTCAGACCGACATGGATGAGGAAAAAGTTGTCCTTTATCCACCTCAAGATCTCTCCTGCGAGATTTGCGAGGAGAAGTCCTCGTCACGAGCCAAATTCCAAGAACATCACGCCGCAAGGCACAATGTGCAGATTTTGTGGAAATGCTCCGTGTGCAACGACAGAACTTTCAACTTAGTGCGTTCGATATCTTCCCATACGACCAATTGTGCCAGAAGGCATCAAGTAGTATCGCAGCCAGCGGCGACAGGCGAGGAGCCAGACATCGATCGCGAGGGACGGGTGGGGTCCGCCCCTCCATTGGAACAGAACCAAAGGATGGCACCTCAAGAGGATGGAAATATAAGATCGCAAGAAATAATTTCCCATGGCCGATGTACGGTATCGGAGCTACGAGCACTGGCAAACCTCGAGGTGACCTTGAGGGGGCACCCATTCATAAACCAAGAACTAGCCAAACGTTTCCCATCAAGGTCACTTATGAGTATTAGGATGCAGAGGCACCAAGACAGATATAAAAGCATCCTTCTCGAGGCTTCACAAGATCCCACTGCAGCCAGATTATCAGCTCCAATCTCCTCTTCTAATCAGAACCTGAAAGTTGGCAGTGCGCCGCGACTTCCTCCTGTGGTCGCTACTACTCATCAACAAGCAAACACTATAGTTAACGACGATGAGGAAGAGGAGGGGATGATAAACGAGCAATCCTCTGACGACAGGCAAACTTCAACAACACTCAGAAAAACCTTGGAAAGCGAAGAAGTTCCTGTAAGAGCTCCCCACGGGGCAAATGGGGATGTCCCTATCGGGGCTGGGGAACGGGGGTTCGGGTGTGCCCGGCGGCGTCCCCGATCCCATGGATGTTTCCCGTGATATAGGCACAGCAACAGAGGCCTATGGCCCAAATGCCAGCTATGATCGATCGCCGGGGCCGGATCAGAGTGACACTCCAAGAGTCTCTGACATCTCTCAGCTTGCCGAGTCGCTAGCCGAGGTAGGACTGAGTCCTCCTCAAGCTGATTGGAACGCAGATCTCATTGGCCCGAGGGGTTTGTCGGAAGACACCCCTCCAGCAGCATTAAAATCCTCGACGAGGGCTGCTGAACCAAGGCTGGCGACCACTAGAGTCAGTGATGATGGTCACAATATCAGTGCTTACGGGGGATCCGGGGAGGGGGCGCCGCCGGGTTCGGCCGGGCCCCTCGTCCTTTGCCGCGGTGGGGCCGTCCCCAGGCGCCACCGTTATCAATGAGCCGAGCCGGAGGGAGATTTCTGAGGCTCTCAGACTCTTCAACGAAGCAGAGGTGAGGGACCCCTTGCTAGCGCAGAGAATAACCACTGGACCTATCACCATCAGTGACTTGAAGAAAATATTCCAACAATTTGGAGTGGATATAGAGCCAAGAAGATCCAGAGGGAACCCAACAGAAGGCCAGAAAGGCAACACCCTTCTAATAGGAAGGAACGGAAGAAGGCAAGATTCAACGAACATTAAAGACTATATCGCCTCGGGCCTAGAGTGTTGGTCCACCAGTTGATGACCGAAGACGAGAAAGGCGCTGTGAGCATTTCCCTGGATAACATTCACAGTTTTAACGATCCACTGCTGTCGGCATCTGGCGGAGAGCAATCAATACACCTGCCATCCCGAACAAAGACAACAGCTCCAGAATATCGAATCGAAGTGGAAGAAGTAACAACGGCTTTACGAGCCATGGACAAGAAGTCGGCCCCCGGACCAGACGGGGTTACTGTCGAGAAACTTGGGGCTGTGCCTCCGGAGATTATCTGTTTGATTCTGAACAACTTCTTCGAATTCAAGAAAATGCCTGATGAACTAAAACAATCTAAAACTGTGTTCATCCCGAAGAAGATTCGGGTTTTTATGGCGCACGGACAACTAAGGTCATAGTGCGCCAAATCTATGATGAAATTATGACTAGTTAAAATTGTGCATGGAAACTATCCCGAAGAAGACTACTCCGCGGTCTGCAGCAGAAGTCCGACCTATCACCATGTCCCCAATGCTCTGTCGACTTTATTCAAGAATTCTACTGCGAAGGCTATCCGAAGACAATTCTTTTTACCCCTGCAGGGAGGGTTTCAGGATGACCGGGGGCAAGTACGAACCTGTTGGCCCTCCAGGCTTTGATGAAAATTCTGAAGAGAAAGAAGAAGAGCTTTTATGCTTGCAGCCTTGACGTCCGGAAGGCTTTCGATTGCGTGTCACACGGGGCCATTACTGCAGCCATGAGGGGCATGGACATTCCGGAGCACTATGTGGAGGTTGTTGAGGATTTGTACACGCACTGTTCAACGACTTTCCACTGGAACGGTAAAACGGACGGGAGGGGAGTGCCAGTAAATCAGGGCATTAAACAAGGAGATCCCCTCTCGCCGTTTCTGTTTAATGCAATGTTGGATCCCCTGCTCCAAGTGGCGAATGTTTCTGGCCTCGGTGTAGAAATTGAAGGTCAACACGCCGCAGCGATGGCCTTCGCGGACGATGTTATGCTGTTCTCGTCTAGCTTGGAGGGCCTAAAAGCACTAATTAGGATGACCGAGAATTATCTCGCTCGTACCGGTCTCATCCTGAACCCTGAGAAATCCCAATACTTCGGATGGCGGTATAATGGAATTAGCAAGTGGTTCGACTATGCCATCCAGCCAGTGAGCATTGGGGACACGGTGGTGAGGCCTAGAGGTAGACACACTCCAATCACATACCTCGGGATGAAAATCTACGTCAACAGACCGTCAAGAGTAGAGGACGTAACAACGGATCGCATGATTGACCTCATACGCTCGGCAGCGTTAAAGCCGTTTCAAAAGCTTAAATGCATAAATCAGTTGGTTGTGCCAAGAATTTTGTATCAGACAGCCAACGTCTTGAGAGTGTTTAGCGCAGGCAACCAAACGTGATAAAAGTATAAGGAATTTGGTCAAGGAGATCCTCCATCTTCCCCATTCATTCCCTAACATTCACATCCATTTACCCAACCGAGATGATGATGTTTCAGGTTTTCTTGGCGCATAAGCAACGAAGGCCATAATCCCAACCGAGGAGGAAAGGGAGATTAGGTGTCACCAATCTTGAATGGGTGGCCGCGGCAATCCAATATAAGGCAATATCCAGGATGACCCGATTGGCCGACCCTTTCATTGATGCAGTCCTTAGTGTGGGCCTACATGATAACATTCGTAGAATTGCCACCCACCTTGGGATCCCTGTCGGTATTACGGACAAGACTGAGGTGAACGAAGCCCTCAGGGCCTTGAGGAAAGATTATTGGAGAAACAAGAGGGAGGCCTACAACAACAGATGCCTCTTCGCTCACCTCAAGGAACCTGTGGGGAACACCTGGTTGGGATGCGATTCACGGCTCAAGGACGGAGATAAGATAAAGGCACTTCGTCTACGCACCAACCTGTTCCCCACTAGGGCACTATCGAAGAAACACGCCAGGGACCCCAAGGCGAGGGAGTGTCGGCATTGTGGGCAGGCGGTGGAAACAACATTTCACATTCTCCAACAATATGAGCGTGTTCACCTTCCTCGGGTTGCACGCCACAATTTCATCGCTGCCCACATTGCCAGGCTAATCAGGCACCACAATCCGGATGCATCAGTGGAAGAGGAGAAACTTATAACATCTACTGAGGGAACAAGACTGAAGCCCGACCTCGTGGTTACTCGCGGGAACGAGGTGGTCGTCCTGGATATAGCCATCGCGTGGGACGCTAGCCCTACTACATTATCCGATCTGAATCGTGCGAAGGCCGCAAAGTACGCCTGCCTGGACCAAACATACCCCGACAAGCACTTCTTCGTCCAAGGCTTGTCCTTTGGAGCGCGGGGGGGACCTGTGCAGGAACACGCAAAGCTCTTCGAGAGTTGGGTCTTACGAATGGGGATATATCCTGGCTTGCCGGAAAAGTGCTCGAAGGGAGTATCATATGCCTTGCAAGATTCAGTAGAATGGTCTGAGTTTTGACTCTAACTTTATGGAGGCCAGTCGTATTTTATCGACCTTACCATCTTGGTGGTGGTAGTTGTTTTTACCTGGTATTTTTCCGCCACTTTTATTTGTTTTATAAAAGTGGCTGCCTTGGGCCCATTGGCCGAAAGGCTTACCTCGACTAGTTCGTGGTCTGGGCCCAAGGTCACCCACTTTTGGTCAATTCCCCCTATATTTTTACCCCAGTTATTGGGGACATTTTCCTGTTTTAGCCAAATAAACGCCATTCTACTCATTCGACGCTTTTCTCCACATTCGGACCCTGCATCTCAAGAGAAAATTTAAAAAGTATGGTGTAACGGCGGGGGAATATATTGTGTTCTTCCCTGGTAAGCGGGTGGAGGTGCGAGGACTCTGTTTCGGAGCACGTGGCGGCACTTGCGCTGGAACCAGATCGGCGTTAAGGGACTTGGGCTGCACTACTGCAGACATAGCTTGGCTGGCCGCTAAGGTATTAACTGGCAGTCTTATTTGTTTGACTCGTTTTAATCAGAAGGGTTAGGTTTGGTTCCGTCGACTTAGCACTTGGTATTTTGATCACCCTGTCACCTCTTGGTTTTTGGGGGTTGTATTTTAACTGTTCAGTTTTAATAGTTTCTTCTTTCTGCTGCAAAGAGGAGACTTTGGGGCCCTTGGGCAGAAGATCGCTAGCCTTTTCGGAGGCTTGGCCCCAAAGCGCCCCTCTTGAGGCTTGACGATTTTACCCCTTCTTTTTGGGGGGACTTTTACTGTTTTAGCCAAATAAACGCCATTCTACTTATTCGAAGCTTTTCTCCACGTTTGGATCCTGCATCTCAAGAGAAAATTAAAAAAAAGTATGGTGTAACGGCGGGAGAATATATTGTGTTCTTTCGGTAGCCAAATAAACGCCATTCTACTCATTCGAAGCGTTTCTCCACGTTCGGATCCTGCATCTCAAGAGAAAATTAAAAAAGTATGGTGTAACGGCGGGGGAATATATTGTGTTCTTTCACAATGTGTGCTTTCGACTCCCTGGCCCACGATGCGATTTTCTCTGCTCTCCAAGGAAGAGGTTTTCCGGACCATTACATTGCCCTGGTCCGCAACTTGTATGAGGGGTGTTCCACTGTGTTTCATCTGGACGGTAAGACTGATGGCAAGAGGATCCCTGTGAAACAGGGAATTAAACAGGGGGACCCACTTTCCCCGCTGATCTTCAACACCGTCCTGGACCCCCTCTTACATCACCTAAACTCTTCGAATTTGGGAGTGTCGGTTGAACAGTCTGGGGCTTCGGCCCTGGCGTTCGCCGACGATATAGTACTGATGTCAGAAAGCTTCGAGGGACTCAGGGCACTCATTGATAGCACCGAGACCTTCCTGAAGACAACTGGGCTTGTTCTTAATCCATCTAAGACACAGTATTTCGGCTGGCGCTATGACGGGAGAAGGAAGTGGTTCGACTACTCTATTACACCACTCAAGATTGGCGATACTTTGGTCCATCCACATCAAAAAGGAGTTCCCATCAAATATCTGGGACTGAGCCTGTTCCCCAACAGAGGACCGCAGACTGAAGACGGAATGGCGGAGAGGTTGGTGTCCATCATCAGGCAGGCTTCTTTGAAGCCATTTCAGCGTGTCAATTGCCTGAACACTCTGGTGTTCCCACGTTATCTTTATATTATGGCCAACTCCCTGTCCGTCTTGAATGACTCTGCCAAGAAGGAGAAGTCTTTGCGTAACGTGGTGAAGCAGGTCTTGCATCTGCCTCACTCTTTTCCAACAATTCATTGTCATTTGCCCGGTCGTGAGGGCGGTCTTGGCTTGCTCCAGCTACAGTGGGTCGCCGCAAGCATGCAGTTAAAGGGTTTGGCAAGAATGGCTCGATTGCGACATCCGTTTGTCGATGCCATCCTATCTGCAGCGTTGGCGGAACAAGAAAGGAAGCTTTGTACCTTCCTTGATATTCCAACTGGTATTTCGGCCCATTCTGATTTAATGACAGCTTTGCACTCAGCCAGGAAAGCTCACACGGCACGCTCAATTGCTTCATATAGCAATGGTAGTCTTTTTTCGCATAGATGAGAGCCGGTGGGAAATGTTTGGCTCCGCCATTACTCTCGTTTCCTTAGGGACGGTGACCGCATTATGGCTTTGCGCCTGCGGACCAACCTCTTTCCTACGAGGGCGCTGTTTAACAAACATGCAAGCGACCCGAAGGCCAGAGAATGCCAATTTTGTCCTGGGCAGGAGGAGACGGCTTTCCATATCCTGCAGGGTTGTGAACGAGTTCACTTACCCCGGGTAGCGAGGCACAACTACATATGCAACCAGGTGGTCCGTTTGGTCCGGAGGTACAACCCCAGTGCTACTATTACTCAGGAAAGGGTGTACACCTCCACGGATGGCGCTCGTTTGAAGCCAGACATTGTAGTGATGGACGGCGACTCGGTTACAATACTGGATGTGGCTGTTGCCTGGGACGCCACGCCGAGTTCGCTGGAGGTCGTCAATAGTTCAAAAGTTGCAAAGTACAATTGTCTGGCTGCAACGTTTCCAGATAAGCACGTGGAGGTGCGGGGGTTGTGCTTCGGAGCCAGGGGCGGCACTTGTGCCTCTACCAGGGATGCCCTGCTGGATATGGGCCTTCCTAGAGTTGATCTGGCGTGGTTGGCGTCCCGGGTCTTGGTGGGGAGCCTTATTGTTCTTGGTAGATTTAATCGCATGGTGTAGTCTTCGTTGATGACTATGGTCTCTTTAGGTGTCTTTTCGTCGCTCGAGATTTTATGGGTTGTCTTTCCCTTTTATCTGTTTTTAGTCCTCTTGGTGTCGCTTCTTTTAGCGGTTTTAACCAAGTGGGGCTGCTTGGGGTCATCCGGGCAGACCATCGCCTAACCCCTGGGTTGGCTAACCTAAGGGGTTGGCCTCAAACACGTCCCACTTGAACCGACGTTCGTTTTACCCCTTTTTTTGGGGACAGTTCTAGTTTTAGCCAAATAAACGCCATTCTACTCATTCGAAGCTTTTCTCCACATTCGGATCCTGCATCTCAAGAGAAAATTCAAAAAGTACGGTGGTAACGGCGGGGGAATATATTGTGTTCTTTCGGTAGCCAAATAAACGCCATTCTACTCATTGGAAGCTTTTCTCCACGTTCGGATCCTGCATCTCAAGAGAAAATTCAAAAAGTACGGTGGTAACGGCGGGGGAATATATTGTGTTCTTTCGGTAGCCAAATAAACGCCATTCTACTCATTGGAAGCTTTTCTCCACGTTCGGATCCTGCATCTCAAGAGAAAATTAAAAAAGTATGGTGTAACGGCGGGGGAATATATTGTGTTCTTTCTCTTTTGGGGGGTGGTTGCTGAGAACCTCCATGCGACATTTGAATGCGTTATTGAATGCGACTCTAAGGTGCCTTCGATGCGATTATAGTGGGTTTTCCCCCACTCCAGCACCTGCATTCTATTCTTCTTACTAGTGCCATTTTCTCAGCAACCCGGCAGACCCACGTCCACGTCGTGCCCCCCGGGCGGGTAATCCAGATGGAGCCCGGCCAAGCGGTCTTGCCACAACGAGGGTCGATGACCCGAGGTGGGAGTGAATCAGCCCAGTGCCACAATACTCACCAAACGGGACGGGTAGTTACCCGATCCGGAACCCCACCACCTGCGCTGGCACCTACCAATTGCGTAGGGCAGCGGACCTGCAGAATCATGAAAGTCTTGAGATTCCCACCAGATGACCTGCTTTGCGGGGTATGTGGAGCCAGAATGACGTCTCGAGAAAAGCTCGAAAACCACCTGAGAACTGCACACGACTTCCAGGTCTATTGGTTATGCTCTCTCTGTGATGAGAAGGAAGCTTCCTCTGCGAAGACTATGTCTTCCCACTATACAAAATGCAAGAGCAAACTAGGCCAGAGGGCCAACGGGGCACCTTTTCAAGATTCACCCCGCCCTGGGCCTAGTGAAGCGATCGATTCAACTCGACCTCCTGAGCCGCCGGCGCAGACATACCACGAGGACACTGGGGCACCTTTTCAAGATTCACCCCAGCTTGATCCCGATGGTGCTATCATTATGTCTGCGCCTGAACCACGGAGAGTTGCTGAATTCACTGGAAGTGCGATGTCGCAGCATCCCCCCACTTCCCTTGGGGTGGAAGTAGCCCAAGTCTTCTCCCATGGGAGATGGACCGAATCAGAGGTGGCAGCGCTGGCTCAGCTGGAGGCCGCCCTCGGCTCGCACCCTTTCATGAACCAAGAATTGGCCAAGGTTTTTCCCACCAGAAGCCTTATGGCAATCAGAATGATGAGGCACAAGGAAAGATACAAACGTGCCCTGCAGAGGATCAAAGAAGCAGTGTCCACGCAGTTGGTCACGAATGCTGACAATGAAGTCAGGGAGGAGGAAACGATAGTGCTCAGTGTCGATGAGATTATGGAAGATATGGAGGAAGCTGGACTCCATAATAAAACCTTAGCCACCAACCTGGCCAATGTCCCCATGAGTATGGGAGACTGGTCAGAGATCACTAGCCATTCTGGGGTGGCAGCGAAAGACGGGACCCAGCAGACCAGGGGAAGGCCAAAGAGGAATGTCACCTTACCAAAGACCAGGAACGCCAGAAGAAGGGCCGTGTTCAGAGAACACCAACGACTATACAAATTAGGCCCAAAGGTGCTAGCTCACCAATTGATCATGGATCAGGAGGGAGATGGCCAGAGAGTCACTCTTAAAGATGTCCACGAGCTCTACGACCCACTATTCTCGTCCAAATCCAGAAGGATTGAGGGAGATTTGAGGTCAGATGGTAAAACCTCTGTTGAGGTTACCCCATTCCTCCCGGATGAAGTCATCTGGGCTATGAAGAGCCGTGATAAAAGAGCAGCTCCGGGTCCCGACGGACTCACGTGGACAGACTTGGCAAAGATACCGCCAAAGATCCTGACCCATATCCTCAATAACTTCTTGGCGTTCCAAGACATTCCCGAGGAGATGAAAGCCTCACGCACGGTATTTACACCGAAAAAGGCCAACCCGAGGTCTGCTGCGCATCTGCGTCCTATAACCATGTCTCCGATGCTGAGCCGTCTCCTATCGAAGATCCTACTTAGGAGATTTACGAAATATATTACCTTCCATCCCCTTAAAGGCGGTTTTGAGAGTGACCGCAGTACAAGCTCAAACTTGCTGATCCTCCAGGGCACGATGAAGTATCTAAAGACCAAGAAGAAAAGCCTCTATGCGGCTAGCCTTGATGTTAAGAGAGCCTTTGACACGGTCAGTCACGAAGCCATATTCGGGGCTATGAAGGGGAGGGGGTTCCCGGACTTCTATATTCAGTTGCTCCGGAACCTGTACAGTAATTGTACAACCTCCTTCTTCTTAAATGGCAAGTCGGACGGCCACAGAGTGTCTGTGAATCGAGGCATTAAACAAGGCGACCTGCTATCCCCATTTCTGTTCAATGCGGTCTTGGATCCGTTGTTACAGAAGGCCAATAAATCTGAATTGGGTGTGTCCGTGGGTGGCCAGAAGGCGGCGGCCATGGCGTTCGCCGATGACCTCTTACTTATGTCTGGAAGCTATGAAGGGCTCAGAGCTTTGACTAACGAGACAAATGACTATCTTAAGAGCCTGGGCTCTGACTGTAAATCCCCGCAAAACGCAATATTTTGGCTGGAGATACAATGGCGTGAGGAAGTGGTTCGACTATACACTCCCCCCATTGAGTATTGATGGATGTTCCATCCCATCCTTACTCAAGGAGACCCCAGTGAAGTACCTCGGGCTGCAGATATACCTGAACAAGCCCCCCAAGGCTAACGATGAGATGGCTGAGAAGATCCTGGCAGCGATCAGAAGGGCGGCCTTGAAGCCGTCCCAGAAGGTCAGGTGTATTAACACCTTGGTATCTACGAGATACCTATACATACTCTCTAACAGCCTCAATGTGAGATCAGAGGCAGCCCGACGTGAAAAGATAATGAGGACCATTACCAAGAATGTGCTCCACCTTCCATCATCATTCCCAAACTCCCATGTGCACATGCCAGCAAGGGAAGGTGGGCTAGGCATGCTACCACTAGAATGGACAGCGGCGACCTGCCAAGCTAAAGCCTATGCAAGGCTAGCCCGAATAGGGCTCCCTTTCGTGGATGCTGTGCTCTCTGAGCCTCTTAAAGAGAATCAAGAAAGGCTAGCCCAATATATGGGCATTCCCATGGGAATCTCTGATAGAGGCGACCTGGAGTTGGCACTGAAAGAAGCTCGAAAGCAGGGGATCGAGAAATCGATCCAAACCTATTCCAACAAAAGTCTGTTCTCTCACCGAAGCGAGCCTGTTGGAAATCAATGGTTATACCACGATTCCAGATACATGGCCGATGGAGACAGAATACGAGCTCTCAGACTAAGGACCAACTTATATCCTACCAAGGCCCTATCTAACAAACATGCTACAGGTCCCAAAGCCATTGAGTGCAGGTTCTGCAAGGAGAAGCCAGAGACAGCATCCCACATACTACAAGAATGTGAAAGGGTCCACTTACCAAGGGTGGAAAGACATAATTTCATAGCGAAGCAGGTCGTACGACTGATCAAGAAGTACAATCCCGAGGTAGAAGTGGAAGAAGAGAAGCTGGTAACTTCTCAAGATGGAGTCAGGTTGAAGCCTGATATAATCATCAAAAAGGGCGATGACGTTAATATACTGGAAGTCGCCATTGCCTGGGACGCCAACGCATCGACCCTGAGGGAAGTGAACCAAGAAATACAGAAAGTACAGAAATACTCATGCCTGAAAGCCTCCTTCCCGGGCAAAAATGTCGAAGTGCAAGGTCTGTGCTTTGGTGCAAGAGCTGGCACCTGTGCTAGTGCAAGACAGACCTTGAAAGATCTGGGATTTACGAAAAATGATATAGGTTGGTTGGCAGCTAAGGTCCTAGTCGGCAGCCTGATCTGCTTAAGCCGTTTCTTCAAGAAGGTATAGCCCGAGGGAAACCTGGCGATAAACCAAGACAAAGATACCGATGAAAGCTCTGCATGAAGGTTTGCTGGCACCCCTACTGCCAAGGTTTCCAGTCGCACTTTGGTGTCAGGTTCTGAGACGGATGCCGATGCAACTAGCCCTCCCTGACTCAATTCGACTCACTGATGGATGAGCGGATTAAGAAAAGGTTAGAAGGCTCAACACCGCCGTCCCCTGTCTTCCCTGCAGGGCTAACCAAAACGGCCTCAGAGCCAGACGATACACCCCATTTGGGGAAAGGAGAGTTATAGCCAAATAAACGCCATTCTACTCGTTCGACGCTTTTCGCCACATTCAGATCCTGCATCTCAAGAGAAAATTAAAAAGTATGGTGTAACGGCGGGGGAATATATTGTGTTCTTTATGTTCTTGTGTTCGCCCGGCGTGGCACACCTTTTTGCCCGGCGTGGCACACCTTTTTCGCTGCTTCTTTTCCGTGTTTTGCGAAGTGTTCTTGACGGAGTGTCACAAGTGCTCCCCCACCTCCTCGTGGTGCCGGGTGGTAACGGCTCTACTTCTTGCATAGCCGGCCAAGTGGGGAGCGCAGGCCTTTTGGCCTGGTGCGGGTGAAACCTGTGTTCTTTCTTCTTTTGGGTCTCCCTGTTCATATCACAGGGGACCTACACCTGCGCCGCTGAGTGTGAGCGTATTGTCCTTTATTCGAGGATGGCGACCCATGAATGGGTCGCCGTTTCTACTCATTCGACGCTTTTCTCCACATTCGGATCCTGCATCTCAAGAAAAAATTAAAAAAGTATGGTGTAACGGCGGGGTATTATATTGTGTTCTTTCTTTGCGTTGGCATTACGAGTGCTTTGTTTTGCTCGTTTGCCCCATTCATAGTCTTGAACATCTTGTACCAATTACGCATTTTTGAACATCTAGTAGCAAATACACCTTCTTTGAACATTATGTAGCAAATACACCTTCCGAGTATTACATACACCTTTTTTGAACACTACGTAGCAAATCCACCCTCTGAGCATTCTTTAACCCTTGTCCAGTAGCAAATACTACCTTGCTGGCTTTTTCCCCTCTGATTTTGCCATAGGGAAGTGGAGAGGAGTTTCCGTGGTTTTGCTAGAGTTGATCGGGACTCCTGTTTTGTGTTTTTGTTTTTAATTGAGGCTTGCAACGCTCCACTTTTTTTTTTAGCTTCTTCTTGGGTTGGGCAAGTTCTTATCTGTATCCCTAATATGTTCTTTTTAAAGGTCTTACCTCAAGTCTGGGTCTAAGGCCGACTAGCTCACTGCGCTCCGCGCGGTGAGGCTGCAGATCCCCGACTTGGCTTTAACCCGCTTGCGGGTACACGTTTGTTTTAGCCAAATAAACGCCATTCTACTCATTCGACGCTTTTCTCCACATTCGGATCCTGCATCTGAAGAGAAAATTAAAAAAAGTACGGTGTAACGGCGGGGGAATATATTGTGTTCTTTCGGTAGCCAAATGAACGCCATTCTACTCATTCGACGCTTTTCTCCACATTCGGATCCTGCATCTCAAGAGAAAATTAAAAAGTATGGTGTAACGGCGGGGGAATATATTGTGTTCTTTATGTTCTTGTGTTCGCCCGGCGTGGCACACCTTTTTGCCCGGCGTGGCACACCTTTTTCGCTGCTTCTTTTCCGTGTTTTGCGAAGTGTTCTTGACGGAGTGTCACAAGTGCTCCCCCACCTCCTCGTGGTGCCGGGTGGTAACGGCTCTACTTCTTGCATAGCCGGCCAAGTGGGGAGCGCAGGCCTTTTGGCCTGGTGCGGGTGAAACCTGTGTTCTTTCTTCTTTTGGGTCTCCCTGTTCATATCACAGGGGACCTACACCTGCGCCGCTGAGTGTGAGCGTATTGTCCTTTATTCGAGGATGGCGACCCATGAATGGGTCGCCGTTTCTACTCATTCGACGCTTTTCTCCACATTCGGATCCTGCATCTCAAGAAAAAATTAAAAAAGTATGGTGTAACGGCGGGGTATTATATTGTGTTCTTTCTTTGCGTTGGCATTACGAGTGCTTTGTTTTGCTCGTTTGCCCCATTCATAGTCTTGAACATCTTGTACCAATTACGCATTTTTGAACATCTAGTAGCAAATACACCTTCTTTGAACATTATGTAGCAAATACACCTTCCGAGTATTACATACACCTTTTTTGAACACTACGTAGCAAATCCACCCTCTGAGCATTCTTTAACCCTTGTCCAGTAGCAAATACTACCTTGCTGGCTTTTTCCCCTCTGATTTTGCCATAGGGAAGTGGAGAGGAGTTTCCGTGGTTTTGCTAGAGTTGATCGGGACTCCTGTTTTGTGTTTTTGTTTTTAATTGAGGCTTGCAACGCTCCACTTTTTTTTTAGCTTCTTCTTGGGTTGGGCAAGTTCTTATCTGTATCCCTAATATGTTCTTTTTAAAGGTCTTACCTCAAGTCTGGGTCTAAGGCCGACTAGCTCACTGCGCTCCGCGCGGTGAGGCTGCAGATCCCCGACTTGGCTTTAACCCGCTTGCGGGTACACGTTTGTTTTAGCCAAATAAACGCCATTCTACTCATTCGACGCTTTTCTCCACATTCGGATCCTGCATCTGAAGAGAAAATTAAAAAAAGTACGGTGTAACGGCGGGGGAATATATTGTGTTCTTTCGGTAGCCAAATAAACGCCATTCTACTCATTTGACGCTTTTCTCCACGTTCGGATCCTGCATCTCAAGAGAAAATTAAAAAAAGTACGGTGTAACGGCGGGGGAATATATTGTGTTCTTTCGGTAGCCAAATAAACGCCATTCTACTCATTTGACGCTTTTCTCCACATTCGGATCCTGCATCTGAAGAGAAAATTAAAAAAAGTACGGTGTAACGGCGGGGGAATATATTGTGTTCTTTCGGTAGCCAAATAAACGCCATTCTACTCATTCGACGCTTTTCTCCACGTTCGGATCCTGCATCTCAAGAGAAAATTAAAAAAAGTATGGTGTAACGGCGGGGGAATATATTGTGTTCTTTACTGAAGTGTTACAGGATCTTCAGAGAGCAGGCATTAATGATCAAGCCATGGCTCATAATTTGGTCCATACTCCTCTTCATATGGCTGACCTGTGCAGCATCCTACAACATTTTGGTGCGGTTCCATCTCGGCCTGCCATTCGAAATAACAGAAGAAGGAGAGCCTATATAACGAGGCATAATTCTAAGAAGGCTCGGAAACAGGCCAGGTTTGATCTTCACCAGAGGCTGTACAGAAAAGGTCCAAGAATTCTTGCCCATCATCTTTTGCTTGAAGAGGAGTCGGCTGAAGATGCAGTAACTTTGGATCAGGTGCATGAGACATATGACACTCTCTTTTCCTCTCATGTCGCACCTTCTACATCTTATTCTGCTGAAGCTCCGGTGCAACCGGTGGCGTGTCCCCTTGTGCTTTTCTCGCCTGATGAGGTTGAGGTGGCTTTGCGAGGAATGGATGCAAGATCATCACCAGGTCCAGATGGTCTTCGGGTGAGGGACGTTCTGAAGATCCCCACCACAGTTCTCACTCACATCTTGAACAATTTCTTGTACTTCAAGAACATACCTGAGGATTTGAAGGCTTCTCGCACCGTTTTTATTCCCAAGAAAGCGGTTCCACGCTCAGCGGCAGATCTGAGACCCATCACGGTTGCTCCTATTTTGGCCCGTCTGTTGTCAAGGGTTCTACTCACCCGTTTTTCAAGTGCGGTCTCTTTTCATCCATTGCAAGGAGGTTTCCAGGCGGACCGAAGTACAAGTACGAACCTTCTCCTGTTACAAGGTGTCATGAAGTATATGAAGAAGAAGCGCCGAAGTCTGTATGTGGCCAGCCTAGACATCAGGAAGGCTTTCGACTCCCTGGCCCACGGGGCGATTTTCTCTGCTCTCCAAGGAAGAGGTTTTCCGGACCATTACATTGACCTGGTCCGCAACTTGTATGAGGGGTGTTCCACTGTGTTTCATCTGGACGGTAAGACTGATGGCAAGAGGATCCCTGTGAAACAGGGAATTAAACAGGGGGACCCACTTTCCCCGCTGATCTTCAACACCGTCCTGGACCCCCTCTTACATCACCTAAACTCTTCGCATTTGGGAGTGTCGCTTGAACAGTCTGGGGCTTCGGCCCTGGCGTTCGCCGACGATATAGTACTGATGTCAGAAAGCTTCGAGGGACTCAGGGCACTCATTGACAGCACCGAGACCTTCCTGAAGACAACTGGGCTTGTTCTTAATCCATCTAAGACACAGTATTTCGGCTGGCGCTATGACGGGAGAAGGAAGTGGTTCGACTACTCTATTACACCACTCAAGATTGGCGATACTTTGGTCCATCCACATCAAAAAGGAGTTCCCATCAAATATCTGGGACTGAGCCTGTTCCCCAACAGAGGACCGCAGACTGAAGACGGAATGGCGGAGAGGTTGGTGTCCATCATCAGGCAGGCTTCTTTGAAGCCATTTCAGCGTGTCAACTGCCTGAACACTTTGGTGTTCCCACGTTATCTTTATATTATGGCCAACTCCCTGTCCGTCTTGAATGACTCTGCCAAGAAGGAGAAGTCTTTGCGTAACGTGGTGAAGCAGGTCTTGCATCTGCCTCACTCTTTTCCAACAATTCATTGTCATTTGCCCGGTCGTGAGGGCGGTCTTGGCTTGCTCCAGCTACAGTGGGTCGCCGCAAGCATGCAGTTGTAGCAGCAGCGTCATAATCATCACCAGCACCGCCATCGGTTACGCGCAGCACTGCGCGTGACCCGAGCTTTCGTTTTCGGTTCATCGCCATTAACCGTCATTAAACCCATCAACCTCAGTAGAGCCTGGTCGCCTCATTTCTCGCTCTACAACTGGTGACCCGAACGTGATCCAACGTTCCACCATCATGAACGGCGACCAGCACTCCACCAGCTCTTCGCCTCCCAGCCGGCCACCGCCACTTCCACCGCTCGAGGCTTCTGTGGCACCGCTCCGCCTGCCGCCTTTCTCCATCTCCGATCCTCAGCTGTGGTTCGCGCAGGCGGAGGTTCTCTTCGACGGACGCCGCGTCACTTCTCAAGCCTCAAGGTTTGGCCACGCCATCGCAAACCTTCCTCCCGAAGCTGCGGCGGAAGTCCGCGACCTAATCATCCACCCTCACCCCGAGTTACCCTACGACACCTTAAGGGACGAGTTAATTCGCCGCACGTCTGCTTCGGAGGAGCGGCGATTGCAGCAGCTTCTGAACAGGGAAGAGCTCGGCGATCGACGGCCCACACAGCTACTACGCCGCATGCGCGACCTCGCGGGCAACCCTACCACGGACGACTCACTACTACGCGAACTCTTCCTACAACGTTTGCCCCACAACGTACGCATGATCCTGGCCGCCGGCGAAAATTCCCGCCTGGATGACTTGGCGAAGATGGCGGACCGTATTTTGGATTTTGCTGGCCTTCCATCACCAGGAGCCGTTGCCGCCTTGGCCCCCCGCACCTCCCCTCCACCGGTGGACGTTGCAATCAATGCCATCAGCACGTCGCTCCAGCAACTCCAGACTACGGTGGCGGCCCTGGTGAACCGGGTGGACGCCATTCCCCCGCAGCGACCACGTTCCCCTCGGCGCCCGTTTTGCCGTCGCTGCTCGCCATCCCGTCAACGGTCTCCTTCGCCCTCTCAGCACCACTTCTGCTGGTATCATCGAAAATTCGGCGATGCCGCAAGGAACTGCCAGGCCCCTTGCTCGTGGCCGGGAAACGCTCCCCCCAACCATTAACGGCTGGCATGGCTGGGGGCGACAACAGCCGGCTCTTCCGGATCACGGACCGCGTGTCCGGCTGTCGCTTCCTGGTGGATACCGGGGCTGACGTGAGCGTCGTTCCACCAACCCCCGCAGAAAAACGACACCGACAACCAGACTTGGCTTTGCAGGCCGTCAACAAGTCCACCATCTCAACTTACGGTCAACGCTCCGTCACCCTTGACCTCGGCCTGCACAGAATATTTCGTTGGGTTTTTACCATCGCCGACCTCCCCTTCGCAATCCTTGGCGCCGACTTCCTCCACCATTTCGACCTTCTTGTGGATATTAGACGCCAGCGCCTCGTCGACAACACTACTTCTTTGCACGTTTATGGAGCTCCAGCGCATATAGCCGCCATTAGTCCCACCATACGGCTACCGTTGCCCACTGCTTTCGCCGACATTGTCACGGAGTTCCCCGCTGTCCTGCGCCAATCGCACGCCTCTTGCCCACCTCGCCACAGCGTCACTCACCACATCGTGACACGGGGCCCCCCTGTCTTCGCTCGCCCCAGACGGCTGGCTCCGGAGCGCCTCGTCATTGCCAAGAGGGAATTTGAGCACATGCTCGAACTGGGGATCATTCGGCCTTCCTCCAGCCCGTGGTCTTCCGCTCTCCACATGGTGCCCAAAGCAACACCTGGTGATTGGCGCCCATATGGGGACTACCGTGCACTCAACATCGTCACGGTACCGGACAGATACCCGCTTCCCCATATTCAGGACTTCACCGCGAATCTTGACGGAGCGACCATCTTCTCCAAGATAGACCTCATCAAAGCCTATCACCAAATTCCCGTCCATCCCCCTGACATCCCGAAGACTGCTATAACCACCCCTTTTGGCCTCTTTGAATACGTGCGGATGCCCTTTGGCCTGCGTAATGCTGCGCAGACATTCCAACGATTCATCAACGAAGTGCTCCGCGGCCTGGACTTCGCATTCGCATACATGGATGACATCCTCGTCGCAAGTCCATCTCCGGAGGCTCATCGCGCCCATCTGCGCGCCCTGTTCTCGCGCCTGGAGGACTACGGAGTCTCCATCAATGCCGCGAAGTGCGAGTTTGGCGTTACCACCCTTACCTTCCTGGGACACACCATCACCCCGCAAGGCATCCGGCCACTCGCATCCAAGGTCCAGGCCATCCGAGACTTTCCTGCCCCCACTTCTCGCAAAGGACTTCGTTCATTCCTCGGCCTCGTGACTTTCTACCGACGTTTTGTGCCTCGCTGTGCTGCCTTGCTCCAGCCTCTCTACGCAGCTCTCGGCGCTGACCATCCGAAAGAGGCCCGTGCTGCCCCTCTGGAGTGGACACCGGCAGCAGAACGCGCGTTCGAAGAGGTCAAGCAGGCCTTGGCAGATGCTGTGCTGCTCCACCATCCTCGTCCTGACGCCGAGACAGCGTTGTTCGTCGACGCCTCCGCTGCTGCTGTCGGCGCAGTCTTGCAGCAGCGTCAGGATGGCCACTGGAAACCTCTCGGTTTCTTTTCCCAACGCCTCTCGCCAGCCGAAACACGCTACAGCACCTTCGGGCGTGAGCTCCTCGCCGCCTACCTGGCATGCAGACACTACCGCCATTTTCTCGAGGGCCGTCCGTTTGTGCTGTACACCGACCACAAGCCTCTCATGTTCGCCCTGCGATCGCCCTCCCTCAACCACTCGCCTCGTGAAACCCGCCACATGTGCTACCTCTTGGAGTTCACGACCGATGTGCGACACGGCGCAGGCGAAGACAATGCCGCTGCCGACGCACTCTCGCGGCCGGACGTCAATGCTCTCCATCCGCCCCCCGCGGTCGATTTGGACGGCATCGCCCAGGCGCAACAGGCCGATGAAGAGCTCGCCGCCCTTCGTTCATCCCCCGCCTCATCCACCACTTTTCGGGAGATCTCGCTCCCCGGTTCGACGGCAAGTCTATGGTGCGACACCTCTACTGGTACCCCGCGCCCTTTCGTTCCCCTGGCCTTCCGCCGGCATGTTTTCAACGCCCTCCACTCGCTGTCCCACCCTGGCGTGCGCGGCACGCAAAAGATCGTCGCAGAGCGCTACATATGGCCTCGCATGAATGCCGATGTCCGTGACTGGGCGCGGGCCTGCCTGGCCTGCCAGCGGTCCAAAATCTACCGCCACACCATCTCGCCTCCATCGCGGTTCCTTCCGCCAGATGCCCGTTTCGACCAGGTCCACATCGACTTGGTCGGCCCGCTTCCTCTGGCCAAAGGCTACCGCTACCTGCTCTCGTGCATCGACCGCTTTACCCGCTGGCCGGAGGTAACGCCGATTCCTGACATCACGGCGGAGACGGTGGCCCACGCATTCCTCTTCTCCTGGGTTTCCCGATTCGGCGTCCCGTCCACTGTAACCACGGACAGAGGACGCCAGTTTGAATCGGCCCTCTTCGGTCACCTGTGCAGCGCCCTCGGAACCCATCACATCCGAACCACGGCCTACCATCCGGCTGCCAACGGCCTGGTCGAGCGCCTTCATCGGCAGCTCAAGGCGTCCCTCCGCGCCACTGACCACGGCGACACAACCTGGCCCGAGCGTCTACCCTTCGTCCTGCTTGGCCTTCGCGCCGCGATCCGCCAGGATGACTGCAGCGCGGCCCACATGGTCTACGGCTGCCCGCTCCGCCTTCCCGGATCATTCTTCACCCCCTCGGCCCCGCTCGTGCACGACCCTTCCTCCTACATCGACCGTCTCCGCCAGCTCTTCCGGGACCTCAAGCCCACGCCTACCCGCTCCGGTCCCGCAACACGCGTGTTCGTGAGCCCCGACCTTAATCAAGCCACCCACGTCTTCGTCCGCCGGGACTCTGTGCGCTCCAGCTTGCAGCCTCCCTATGACGGCCCCTACAGGGTCATCTCGCGAGCCGCGAAGTTTTTCCGCCTCGATCTTCCACGGGGACCTGACACTGTGGCCATCGACAGGCTTAAGCCCGCATTCCTGGAGTCTGCACCTCTGGTATCGCCCGACCCGCCCTCCCTACGTCCGTGCTCAGCTCCTGTCTCCAGCATTCCTCCCCCTCCACGTCGAGTGCATTGGGCGCCGCAGCTAGTACACTACGAGCCGCCCACCGCCTCGGGTCCGGCTCCTGCACTCCTTGGCCTCGGCGCCCGACCTTTCCGCCAACCTCGGCCCTCCTCGCCAGCTTTGTCATCCGCCACGGGGGGGAGCCCTGTAGCAGCAGCGTCATAATCATCACCAGCACCGCCATCGGTTACGCGCAGCACTGCGCGTGACCCGAGCTTTCGTTTTCGGTTCATCGCCATTAACCGTCATTAAACCCATCAACCTCAGTAGAGCCTGGTCGCCTCATTTCTCGCTCTACACAGTTAAAGGGTTTGGCAAGAATGGCTCGATTGCGACATCCGTTTGTCGATGCCATCCTATCTGCAGCGTTGGCGGAACAAGAAAGGAAGCTTTGTACCTTCCTTGATATTCCAACTGGTATTTCGGCCCATTCTGATTTGATGACAGCTTTGCACTCAGCCAGGAAAGCTCACACGGCACGCTCAATTGCTTCATATAGCAATGGTAGTCTTTTTTCGCATAGAAGAGAGCCGGTGGGCAATGTTTGGCTCCGCCATGACTCTCGTTTCCTTAGGGACGGTGACCGCATTAAGGCTTTGCGCCTGCGGACCAACCTCTTTCCAACGAGGGCGCTGTTTAACAAACATGCAAGCGACCCGAAGGCCAGAGAATGCCAATTTTGTCCTGGGCACGAGGAGACGGCTTTCCATATCCTGCAGGGTTGTGAACGAGTTCACTTACCCCGGGTAGCGAGGCACAACTACATATGCAACCAGGTGGTCCGTTTGGTCCGGAAGTACAACCCCAGTGCTACTATTACTCAGGAAAGGGTGTACACCTCCACGGATGGCGCTCGTTTGAAGCCAGACATTGTAGTGACGGACGGCGACTCGGTTACAATACTGGATGTGGCTGTTGCCTGGGACGCCACGCCGAGTTCGCTGGAGGTCGTCAATAGTTCAAAAGTTGCAAAGTACAATTGTCTGGCTGCAACGTTTCCAGATAAGCACGTGGAGGTGCGGGGGTTGTGCTTCGGAGCCAGAGGCGGCACTTGTGCCTCTACCAGGGATGCCCTGCTGGATATGGGCCTTCCTAGAGTTGATCTGGCGTGGTTGGCGTCCCGGGTCTTGGTGGGGAGCCTTATTGTTCTTGGTAGATTTAATTGCATGGTGTAGTCTTCGTTGATGACTATGGTCTCTTTAGGTGTCTTTTCGTCGCTCGAGATTTTATGGGTTGTCTTTCCCTTTTATCTGTTTTTAGTCCTCTTGGTGTCGCTTCTTTTAGCGGTTTTAACCAAGTGGGGCTGCTTGGGGTCATCAGGGCAGACCATCGCCTAACCCCTGGGTTGGCTATCCTAAGGGGTTGGCCTCAAACACGTCCCACTTGAACCGACGTTCGTTTTACCCCTTTTTTGGGGACAGTTCCAGTTTTAGCCAAATAAACGCCATTCTACTCATTCGACGCTTTTCTCCACATTCGGATCCTGCATCTGAAGAGAAAATTAAAAAAAGTATGGTGTAACGGCGGGGGAATATATTGTGTTCTTTCGGTAGCCAAATAAACGCCATTCTACTCATTCGACGCTTTTCTCCACGTTCGGATCCTGCATCTCAAGAGAAAATTAAAAAAAGTATGGTGTAACGGCGGGGGAATATATTGTGTTCTTTCGGTAGCCAAATAAACGCCATTCTACTCATTCGACGCTTTTCTCCACATTCGGATCCTGCATCTGAAGAGAAAATTAAAAAAAGTATGGTGTAACGGCGGGGGAATATATTGTGTTCTTTCGGTAGCCAAATAAACGCCATTCTACTCATTCGACGCTTTTCTCCACGTTCGGATCCTGCATCTCAAGAGAAAATTAAAAAAGTATGGTGTAACGGCGGGGGAATATATTGTGTTCTTTCCTTGTTGTTTCTTATATATTGTTTCTTTTGGGGGGTGGTTGCCAAGGTTCCCCCTGCTGTCTGTTTGCGTTTGCGTGCTGTGCAGCTAACTAGTGGTTTAACCCTAGTGCGATCTGTCGACTCTTTTTGACTGTGCTTTTGCCTTGGCAACCAGGCGGACCCGCGTCCTCGTCGCGCCCCCTGGGCGGGAGTCAGACTTTTCTGGCTCCCGGCTAAGTGGTCCGCCGCAGGGTCTCAGACCCGTGAGAGAGGAAAGTTCTGTTTAGTCAACCTTCAAGAGCTAGGTTCACTGCCTGGCTCATACCTCTCTCCCTTCCCCTTTCCATCCTGTGCTCCAAATTTTCGGGATGAACGACAAAGTGATTATTTATCCCCCCCCCCCCTGACCCTCTCTGCGAAGACTGTGGAGCCTCTTCGTCTTCACGAGCCAAGTTGCTACAACACTACGCTGATGTCCACGACGTACAAGTCAAGTGGAAATGCTCCCAATGTCACGAGCGGGTTTTTGATCTCGTGCGATCGATATCTTCCCACGTCACAAAGTGTGGCCGACGTCACTCTGCTGCTACACAAGATCTAGCGACTGCAGGGACGAAGTCCATTGACACTGAGAATATGCATGCCTCGGCTCCAGTACCATCTGCAGCCGGTGGTTACACCGAACGACAACAAGAAGCAATATCGCATGGCCGCTGGACAGACTCTGAGTTACGAGCACTTGCCAATCTAGAGGTGACGCTTATCGGCCATCCTTTTATAAACCAGGAGCTAGCCAAGCTGTTCCCCACCAGGACATTGATGGCAATACGGATGCAACGCCACCAAGCACGATACAAGGGGATTCTCGAGGCGGCTTTAAGGAATCCTGCTGCCGCGCTCATGTCGGCTCCTGGGCCGTCACATGCTAAACAGTCACAGTCCTCGACTCAAACGATTGCTTTAAACATGGCCTTGACTTGCAAAGCTGTGGAGACCGCCGCAATACACGGGAATGCGGATGAAGCTGCGATGAATGGGAGTCTGGCAGACACTCAAGAAGATGCAGGACGCACTTTTTCCAACCCGAAGGCCATTTCTCTAAGTGAGCCAAGTGGACTCAGTGAACGAGTCCCAGAGAGAGTTGTGGATCCCACATGTGAAGAAGCCCTTGCGGGGGACGGGGCTGGCGCTGTCGCTGCCCTCGGGAGCGGGGCTACGGGCGTGCCCGGCGTCGCCGCCGACCCCATGGACCGATCCCGCCTCACAGACACTATCCATGAAGCCTACGGCCATGATGCCACTATTACCCAGTCAACGCCCAGTGGGTACCAGGTGATCTCACGTGATGATGAATGTAGTGAGATTTCTCAGCTGGCTTCGTTGCTAGCGGCGGAGGGACTAAGTCCCCCCCCCCCAAGCTATCGATCTTTCAGACAACCTGGCCCACGAGGTTTGTCTGCGGACACCTCTAGTATTCACGACGACAATGGGCATGAGGCGAGCTTGTTAGCTCATTTGCAATCTTCGACAGCCTCGGGTTTGGTGGCGGCTGTGGGCGACGGCGGGGCGTCCGTGGGTGAGGAGGAGGCGTCGGGCTTGGCCGGGGCCGCGGTCGCGGCGGCGGAGAGGGTGCCTGCCCCGAAGGCCGCATCGCTACAAGAAGAGGGTACTTCAACACGTAGTGCAATCTTACAAGACTTTCTGGAAGCTGGGCTGTCTAACACCTCTTTGGTTCATCGGATTATCAATGGCCCTATGTCAATGAATGACCTTCAAACGATCTTCAGACACTACGGTGTGGACTTACAGTCTAGGAGGCCCAGAAGAGGGCGGCATAAATATCCAACCCAGGCTCAAGTGCCAACCAACAGGCGTGAACGCAAGAAAGCAAGGTATCGAGAGCATCAAAGGCTATACAGGTTGGGGCCTAGAGTCCTACTCCACCAGTTAATGGCAGAGAACGATAATGGCGAAACTTCCATCACATTGGACGATATACATGCCTACTATGACCCCTTACTTTCGGGGCCATCAGCGGCATGCCCATCCAGACTGTCGTCCGAGACCAAGACCCCGGCCGATGAGGGGCCGTTGGAGATTGAGGAAATCGTCTCTGCGCTAAAAGCAATGGACAGGAAGTCAGCGCCGGGCCCAGATGGAGTCACTTTGGACAACCTAAAAGCCGTGCCAGCGACATTCCTGCTTCATGTCTGCAACAACTTTTTCATCCACCGGCATATCCCAGAGGAACTTAAGAAGTCAAAAACTGTGTTTACCCCTAAAAGGAACCGGCTTCAGACTGCTGCAGAGGTCCGCCCCATAACCATGACGCCAATGCTCCTTAGGTTGTATTCCCGAGTACTCCTAAGAAGGCTCTCTGTCGAGAACACCTTCCACCCTCTCCAAGGCGGATTTCAGGACGATAGGGCGACGAGTAACAACCTGTTGACCCTCCAGGCTTTAATGAAAATTTGGAAGAAAAGGAAGAAGAGCTTTTATGGGGTGAGTTTGGATGTACGTAAAGCCTTCAACTGCGTTTCCCACGAGGCCATCGGAGCGGCCATAAGGGGCAGGGACATTCCAGAAAGCTACGGAGAAATTATCCAAGATCTATACAAGAAATGTGCTACGACGTACTTCTGGAATGGAGAGACGGACGAGAGGGAGGTGCCTGTAAATCGAGGCATTAAGCAAGGAGACCCCCTCTCGCCGTTTCTCTTTAACACAGTCTTGGATCCCCTGCTCCAGGTGGCCAATACGTCCGGCCTCGGTGTGGAAATTGACCAACAACATGCCGCAGCGATGGCGTTTGCGGATGACATCCTACTCATATCTTCCAGCCTGGAGGGCCTTAAATCCTTGTTAAGGATGACTGAGAGTTATTTGAGTAACGTCGGCCTCGTCCTGAATCCGACCAAAACCCAATATTTCGGGTGGCGATACAACGGGGTGTCGAAATGGTTCGACTACAGTATTCCACCATTGGACATTGGCGGCAGAACAATCTTGCCTCGGGGGAGAGACACGCCGATCTCCTACCTTGGCCTTAAACTCTATGTTAATCGGCCAAGTAGAATTGATGATGAAACGGCTGAAAGGATGATCGCCCTTATTACGTCAGCTGCATTAAAACCTTTTCAGAAACTTAAGTGCATAAAGCAGCTGGTAGTCCCAAGATTTCTTTACCAAGCAGCTAACATTCTTGGGTTGCTCTCCCAGGCTACAAAGAAGGATAAAGCAGTGAAAAACGCAGTCAAGTCCATTCTTCACCTTCCACACTCATTTCCTAGCATCCACCTTCATCTTTCAAACCGAGAGGGCGGACTCGGCGTGGCATGCATAGAGTGGACGGCCGCTGCAGTTCAATGTAAGGCCATGGCGCGAATGACTCGACTGGGAGACCCTTTTATCGACACTATTTTGGCTAACGGCCTTAGGGAAAATCTCCAGCGCCTGGCTTCGCATTTGGGTATCCCGGTGGGGATAACGGACAGATATGAGGTTAATGAGGCGATCTTTTGCCTCAAAAAGGAATTTTGGAAGAAAAGGCAAGCGGCCTATAATAACAAAGGCCTGTTTTCCCATGTGAAGGAACCCGCGGGCAACACCTGGCTCGCATGTGACTCAAAGCTGCTAAAAGACGGAGATCGCATTAAGGCGCTCCGGCTGCGTACAAATTTGTTTCCAACTCGGGCACTATCGAATAAACATGCACGTGACCCTAAGATGCGCAGCTGCAGACATTGTGGTCTTGCGGATGAAACGACCTTTCACATATTACAACAATGTGAAAAGGTTCACCTCCCTCGCGTGGCTAGGCATAACTTTATAGCCAAGCAAATCACTAGACTCCTTCGACAGCACGACCCAGAGGCGATTGTAGAAGAAGAAAAGTTATTGACGTCGACCTCGGGTATCAGGCTTAAGCCCGATCTGATCTACACCAAAGGAGATGAGGTGGTCGTGCTGGACATAGCGATTGCTTGGGATGCCAACCCGGCCACGCTATCTGATATGAATAGGGCCAAGGCCGCGAAGTACTCTTGCCTGGCCGCAACGTACCCTGACAAACGTTTCAGCGCATATGGCCTTGCTTTTGGGGCAAGAGGGGGTACGTGTGCTGGCACACGCAGGGCCCTTCGCGACCTCGGCCTTACGAGCGGAGACGTATCATGGCTGGCTGCCAAAGTTCTAGTGGGTAGCCTCATTTGTCTCACCCATTTCAACCGTATGGTCTAAAGTAAAAGGTTGAGTTTTTATGGAGCACAGATGGGTTTTAGTTGTGCGACCAGTACCATCTTTGTGGTAGTTTTAAACGTTCTGGGCTTTTTCCACTTTTATTTGTTTTTATGAAAGTGGCTGCCTTGGATCCTCTGGCCGGAAGGCTGACCTTGACTTCGGTTGAGGCCTGGGTCCAAGGCCATCCACTTTCGGTTGCCGTCCCCTATATTTTTAACCCCTTGCGGGGGGAAAATTCGTGTTTTAGCCAAATGGTGTATGGTGTAATTTTTGTTCCGTCCTTTGGTTACGACCTCTGTGGGTGCCTTTTGTCGATTCAAGGTTTTATTGGGTAGTTCCCCTCTTCGTATTTTAGTTCCACTTGATTGACGGTTTTAGCGGTTTTAATCAAGTGGGAATATTTGGGGCCACTTGGGCAGAAAATTAAAAAAGTATGGTGTAACGGCGGGGGAATATATTGCCACTAACTGAGCCAAAGTGCGGTCCAGCCTCCACGTGGCGCCCCCTGGTAACGGCAGCAGCAGCCGGCTAATGGACCGCACGAGGCCTTTGGCCTGGGTGTGAGCGGACTTCTTCAGTTTTCTCGGTGCTTTATTAAGCTCTCTGTTCGTGACAGGGAGCACCACGCTCCTCCCGGTGTTAGTGCTTCTGGAGGAACTTCTGCGTTGAGTGACTACATCATGGAACAATGGGTTGTTAATTACCCTCCCCAAAACCTCACTTGTCAGCGATGCAACAAGACGGAAACTTCACGACCTAAACTGGAGCTGCACTATGCAACCCACCATCTTTTGCTGGTGTGGAAATGTGACATGTGTGACAGTAAGACCTCTTCCTCAAGCAAGGTGATGTCCTCCCATTACACAAAATGCAAACGTCGAGCTGCTGATGGACAGGGGGCTTCTGCGCCGGCTGGTGCCGGGGCGGGGGTTCCGTGCCTGCTGGTGGCTCTGGCGTTGTGATCGCTTCTACGGCCCCTAGCGACCTCGTGGCTAACATTCTCCATGATGGCTCTCCTCATTCTTCGACTGTGACCATGGATATAAACGATCTTCAGCAGGGCCAGAGTGGACCCACAACTGATCTAGACACGACCATTTCTCGGTTAGCCGATGAAATAGTGGCAGTAGTCGAGGAGCCGAGTGCTCCGAGGAGTCCCACTCCAGAGTGTGATATATCCGCTTTAGCGGAGGCCCTGGCCATGGCAGAGGGATTAACTCCCCCCTGCATTATCAACAGATTGGAGACTCCAATCAGTCAGGTCACGAGGACGATGCCACGACCTACCACGTGGGTAGACCGCCCGGGGTTGCTCGGGGCGCGTTGGCGAGCGATCGGGCGTCGGGGCCGACGGTGGGCTGGGGGCCTCTTGGGCCGGCGTCAGTCTGCATGGATGCCGCTCAGTCGACGTCTCAGGCCTCTCAAGACCCAACTGAAGAGGCTGGCATACAGTCAACGAGTGATACGGCTTGCTTATCTTATGGTCGATGGACGGAAACGGAAATGAGGGCCTTGGCCCTCCTGGAGAAAGAGTTCTTACATCATCCTTTTATCAATCAAGAACTCGCCCAACGCTTCCCAAGTCGGTCATTGATGGCGATCCGGATGATGCGACACCAACAGAAATACAAGACCATCCTGCGGGAATGCTTTGTCGCGCCTTCTGCCAATTATACTCAGCCAGTTTCCCGCCCTCCATCTCCAGTCTCGACTCAGATGTTAACACCTCCTTCTGATGTCAGAAGAGAATTGGCCGCGCCAGGCGTTGTTGATGACGCTCTGAGCCACAACATTAGCCAGGCTCCATTGGAGATGGACGACTTGGAAAAGCTATACAGACATTTTGGCGTACAGAAGCGACAACAGCGGAATCAACGTAACAACAAGCCCAATCGTCCCTGTCCATCGCCGTGAAAACATGAACCGGAATGCCAGGAGTCGTGAAATATTCAAGGAACACCAGCGGCTGTACCGTTTGGGCCCAAGGGTTTTAGCCCATGAATTGCTGATGAATCAGCGCGAAGATTCATCTACAGTCACCCTCGAAGACGTGCATGGCTACTATGACCCTTTGTTCTCGTCTGCCTCGGGGCCGATCCAGGGTTCCGTCGCCTCCACATCGACAATGACGGTCCCACAAGGACCTGTGGTTGAGGCCGAAGTTATTACAGCCCTAGATAGTTTAAACAATGGGGTTGCTCCGGGGGCCGACGGAATCACTGGTCCCGAATTAAAGAAGATCCCGGCGACGATTCTGACTCATGTAATCAACAACTTCATTAGATTCCAATACATCCCGCAAGAATTGAAAATATCGAAGACGGTCTTCATCCCAAAAACACCAGCACCAACATCTGCTACGGATATGAGACCTATCACAATGTCTTCCGTGCTCTGCCGGGTATTTTCGAAGATCTTACTGGCTCGCCTGTTCAATGGAAATGCCTTCCACTCGCTTCAGGGTGGGTTTCAAGATGACCGCAGCACAAGCACGAATTTACTGTTACTTCAAGGGGTTATGAAGTATGCCAAAAAGAAGAAGAGGAGCCTATACGTTGCAAGTCTGGATATAAAGAAGGCCTTCGATACCGTCTCTCATGAGGCCATCTTCGCCACCTTGAGAGGGAGGGGATGCCCGGAGTACTACATCACCTTACTCCGCAATCTTTATACTCACACCTCAACGACATTCTTCCTTAATGGAAAGACTGATGGACACCGCGTGGCTACAAGGCAAGGAATCAAACAGGGCGATCCCCTATCGCCCTTTCTTTTTAACGTGGTCCTGGACCCGCTGCTACAAGAACTAAACCGGAAGGGCGTTGGCGTACAGGTGGAAGGTGCTCAGGCCAGTTGCATGGCCTTTGCCGACGACGTGCTACTTATGTCTTCGAGCCTCGAGGGTCTTAGAGCCCTCATACACGGCACTGAGGCTTACTTCGCCAGGGTTCACCTCCATCTGAACCCTGCGAAGACACAATACTTTGGGTGGCGGTACAGTGGAGTACGCAAATGGTTTGACTACGTACTGCCACCCATTACCATTGCTGGCACCGTCGTCTCGCCCACGCAAAAAGGAGCGCCTGTCACGTACTTAGGCCTGCAGCTGTACGTCAACAAGCCCCCCAGGCCAACGAACGATATGTCCGAGGCAGTGACCCGGGTTCTGCGAAGTGCTGCCCTAAAGCCTTTCCAACGTCTGCGGTGCCTCAATCTCTTGGTCCTCCCAAAGTACTTGTATATTTTGTAAAACGTCTTGAACTTATACGGGAGGCCAAGCGAAGGGACAAGACCATGAGGATGATCGTCAAAAGGATTCTACATCTCCCCCTCTCCTACCCGAATGTCCATGTTCATCTGTCGGCGAGGGAAGGCGGACTGGGGTTGATGCAACTACAGTGGACCGCGGCCGCCTGCCAGTTAAAAGCTCTAGCCCGCATGGCCCGTCTGGCTGATCCTTTTGTGGATACCGTTCTTTCCGAGGTCCTTCAAGAGCACGTCCAGAATCTATCAGAGGAGCTCGGCGTCCCAATGGGCGTGACAGGGCGCATGGATCTCGCAGCTGCCATTCATTCAGCCAGAAAAGAGAAGACCAGGAGGATTATGCAAGAGTACTCCAATAAAGGACTCTTCTCCCACGTCCAAGAACCTGTTGGAAATCAATGGCTCCTGCCCGATTGTCGCTTCATGGGGGATAGTGACCGGATTCGAGCACTCCGATTGCGGTCGAACCTATGCCCAACAAGGGCACTCTCCAACAAACAGTCTACCAATCCCGCGGCAGTGCAATGCCGATTCTGCAAAGATAAGGTGGAGACCGCATATCACATTCTCCAAGAATGCGACAGAATTCACTTGCCCCGGATTGAGCGTCACAACTTCCTCGCTAAACAAGTAATCAGACTGGCCCAGAGGTACGACCCCTCCATTGAAGTGCAGCGGGAAAAGGTGCTTACTGCCGTGGACGGAACGCGATTGTCGTGTCCAAAGGAGAAGAAGTGCTAATCCTGGATGTGGCAGTCGCGTGGGATGCGTCCCCCACCGCCCTTGAACTTGTTAATCAGGGAAAAGTGGCCAAGTACTCTTTGTTAACTGCCTCTTTCCCCGATAAGAGGGTTACGGTGGTCGGCCTATGCTTCGGGGCGCGTGGCGGGACGTGCAGCAGCACTAGAAGGACCTTGCAGACTTTGGGCCTTTCCAGGAGTGATATGGGCTGGTTGGCGGCCAAGGCACTAATTGGCAGCCTCATCTGTTTATCACGAAGAAGATATAGATAGTTCCTCCGGTGCGCTATAGTTTTAGCTTACAGATTTTAAGCTTTGGGATAGTTTTAAACCTTTTTTGTTCTAATTTTCTCCTTCAGCACAGCTAAGGGGAGACCATTGGGGCCCAATGGCAGATCATCGCTGGCCTGAAAAGGTCGGGCCCCAAGGCATCTGCTTAGTCTGGGCGCTTTTCTTTTACCCTTCGGGGACATATTCGTTTTAGCCAAATAAACGCATTCTACTCCCTGTGGCTAACTTCAGTGGCGTGTGGTCGTAACCCAGTGTCTAGGGGGCCGGGACCTAGTCTGCGTGACACAAGTACCGGGAGGTCTCGGTTCGTCCGAAGTTTATAGCAGCTTCCTGTAACGGTGCCTATTGGTTTAGCCAACAAACCGGGGAAGCGTTGGCCGAGGTCACGTTGGGGCCCTCGGATGAGGCCGCGAGGTATTGCTACCCTCCTGTAATCCAGCATATTTGGAGGCTGAGGGGCACGTGGTATATCTGGGTGCTACCCGTTCATGGTCTGCTTTTGCCCAACTTTCCTCACGTCCAGTCGGTGGATCCGACCCTTGACGCGGACCGTCAGGAGACGGTCTCGCAGCACTCCCCCTGCCGGGAGATAGGAAACGTGATGGCTCATGAGGTCCGTCACTGGTGTCCTTTCACGTCGCCGACGGCGGTAATCCCTGGTGGTACCTGGTGTTCGGGCACAGTTCCTATGGCTAACTTCCGTGTCGAGTGGTTGTAACCCAGCTTCCTGGGGGCCGGAACCTAGCCTGCAAGACACGAATACCGGGAGGTGTGGCGGCCTCTTGTAGCAGCAGCCGTAAGGGGTAAAACCCTGTTTCTTTTGCTGGGTTTAAGTTCACCGGGACCGCTTTGTGGTGAAGGGAAAGGTTTTTCCGTCCCCTTCCCTGTTCCACAAGGGCCCTCAGGGAGGCTAGGAGGGGTGGCGTCCTTCCGTAGTCCAGCCTGGAAGCTGAGGGGTGCGGGGGGCTTTGGCAACCCCCGGCGCTATCCTTCGAGTGGTGTGGTGCGAGGGCGCTAGCCGGTGGTGGGCTGAAGCCAGGCACGTATCTCGGCCAGCTGGGGCCTCTCTCAGGGTCTATCTCTGTTGGGGGGTCTCGGCTATGTTGGGCGAGCACTGCCGAGTCATCAAGTGTGCGAAAGAGTATGGCAAGGGGTGTCTCCCGGTGGTCCTGTGCTGCGAGTGGGGGCACTCCACGCCACACAAACATAGCCAAATAAACGCCATTCTACTCATTCGACGCTTTTCTCCACATTCGGATCCTGCATCTCAAGAGAAAATTAAAAAAGTATGGTGTAACGGCGGGGGAATATATTGTGTTCTTTGTGTGTGGGGTGTGTGTGTTGCTTTTCTCTTGCTACGCCGCCAGGCGCTCTCAGTTAGCCAAGCGATCTGTCTTCAAGCAACACACAAGCGGTCCAGGCCTCCACGTGGCGCCCCCCGGGCAACGGTTGTAGCAACCGGCAAACCGGACCGCACACGCCATAAGGCGTGTAACAGCGAAAAACAGAGTTTATATTGTGTTTTAGGCACCCTGCTCACTCCAGCAGGGTTGCCAACGTTTTTACTTCCCCTCGCACGAGGCCCCACTGAAGTATGGAAAGATGGGAGATACGCTATCCGCCAGACGAGCTGGTATGTCACATTTGCCAGACGAGAGTAACGTCGAGATCTAAGCTTGAGCGACATTATACTGAACATGCATTACAAGTGTGCTGGAGATGCTCTTTGTGCAACGACAAGGTCCTAACGGCATGCGGGAGCATGTCGTCTCATCACTCAAAGTGCAAACAACGAGCCAAGAAGAACTAATCACAAGCACAAGTGGCTGATCCCTTACTACTAGATCAGCCAGGGTCTACACGAAGTGAACCAACCGCTGGACCTATGTCCCAGGCGTCATCCTACCCGTCACCCGAGGAGTCGGATGAGGTAGACAATATTCCAGCCCAGAACGTCTACGTGCCCCAAACAATACCAGAGGGAGATGGGCTCCAGGAGGCAGAAGTTGGAGATGTTGGTGCGGTGGCCGGTGGCTCCCCGGATGGGGCGCTGGGCGCGGCCTCCGGTGTGCCCGACTGCGGGGCCGATCTGACCAGTCGCGACGAACTAGTAGGCAGTACATGCGAAGGTATGAATGAGTCATCCCCGGATGATTTAAATCTGTCGACGGTGGCTCAGATGATTATTGATGCGGGGGTAACCCCCCCTGGCCCTCAGGAGCTGAACACCATCTTGAATGGTTGTCAAATGGTTGTTGTTGGCACGAGAGACGAGCCAATGGGGAGGACAGTCAGCTGCGATGCGGCTGCTGTCCCAGCGTTAACTTCGTACCATGGCCTACAAACTATAGGTGGAAGTGATTCCACAACACGGACTGGTGGGTTGGCACCCCGTTGGCACCCCGTGTGCCGTCGGGGGCGCCTCTGGCTACCGTATCGCATGGAAGATGGACGGATGCAGAGTTAAAATTGTTGGCTTCCGCTGAAATGCAGATTGGATCTCACCCGTTCATCAATCAGCAGTTGCATAATGTGTACCCGGTTAGAACGCTGATGGCCATAAGAATGACTAGGCATACCCGCCGATACCGAGACCTTATTCGGGAAATGCGAGCTGTGGCTGCGACAACTGTTGTACAAGGAGAAGCTAGCCCTATGATGGATCAACAGCGGACCTCGGCAGTCTGGTTCCCGGATTTGGAAAAATTCGGGATTACCGGTCATCTTAGAAGCCAGCTGACGGAGGGGCCACTGCAGCATCATGTACTTGATTCCATTTTCTCAGTGTACATAAAGAAAGACAACGACCAGAGACGCCCAGCTCGCAGAAGGCGAACGGCCAAGAATACACAAGGGAATGCAAAGCAGAGACGGCGTCATAGGTTCCAAGTGCACCAGCACTTGTACAAAAAGGGGCCAAGGATCTTATACCATGAGCTACTTCAGGAAGATACCCAACACGACGTGGATCTGAAGGCATTGCACGGTCTTTACGACCCAATCTTCTCGACGAGATCAGAGAAAGAGGCTACAGTGCCACCAATACCTGGACAATTGGTTATACCAGTGGATCCAGTTACGCCAGAAGAGGTGCGGACCTCATGAGCAGCTCTAAATGCGAAGTCCTCCCCGGGACCCGATAATTTGAGGGTCGAAGACTAAAAGATGATTCCGGTGGAAGTGCTAGCTGCCGTATTGAATAACTTCTTGAAGTGGAAATGTATTCCGCCGCACCTGAAGAGATCAAGAACAACCTTTCTCCCCAAGAATGCAGAACCCCGAGGCCTCTAGGACTTTAGGCCGATCACGATTTCGTCAGTGTTGGCGCGGCTCTACTCGAAAATCCTTCTGGAAAGAATGTCCGCCAGGAATAGCTTCCATCCTCTTCAACAGGGATTCCAAGGAGATAGAAGCACCAGCAGTAATCTCTTACTCCTTCAAGGAATAATGAGGTTGGCAAAACATCAGCACAAACCACTGTACGTGGCTAGCTTAGACCTCCGAAAGGCCTTTGATTCCATAAGTCACTCCGGAATATTGGCAGCGCTGGAACGTCGGTCCCTGCCAGATCACTATCTCCATGTAGTTGAAGACATGTACGCCGGATGCACTACTCAATTCTGCCTGCAGGGGGCTGTGGATGGTAGGGATGTTGCGGTCAGGAGAGGGATCAAACAAGGGGACCCATTGTCGCCCTTCTTCTTCAATTGTGTTATGGATCCCCTCCTGGCCGCACTCAACGACTCAAGCCTAGGGTTCTACGTCGACGGTACCTCGGCGGCCGCAATGGCATTTGCGGATGATGTGGTCTTGTTCTCTGAGAACCATAGCGCCCTGCAGGAATTGATTAACAAGACGGAGCGTTATCTGGCGGGTGTGCAACTCGAGGTAAATCCGGCCAAGACCCAGTATTTTGGTTGGCGCTGGGATGAGTCCCGTGACTGGTTCAACTATGAAGTTCCTTCTGTCTCTGTCCGTGGCGAGGCTGTCCAGCCTTTGAACCGGGATACCTCATTGAGTTACCTGGGGTTATCCATCCACATTGCCAAGGGCCCGTTGTTATAAGACCCTACTATTGATAAGATCTTAGGTGTCATATCACGTGCAGCATTAAAGCCTTTTCAGCGGCTTCGCTGCCCCAGGGAACTTGTGGTGCAGAGGCGTCTATACGCTTTGTCTAACTCCCTGGCGGTGACATCTCAAGCCGAGAGGGCAGACAAGGACCACTTGCGTCAGGCTAAGAAATATCTTCATTTGCCTGGGTCCTTCCCATCATCACACGTTTGGCTACCGGCTAGCCAGGGAGGCTTAGGCGTCCTCAAATTGTCCTTCGTTGCAGTTGCGGTTCAGTTGAAGGCGATTGCCCGCTTGCAAAGGCTCGCGGTGCCTTTCGTCGACACAGTCATGAATGTCGAACTAGCGAGACAAGCCGATGCTTTATCCGATCATTTAAGGATACCGGTCGGGGTCACCGCTGTTGCTGAATTGAAGGCTCTGGTGGGTGAGGCGCGCAGGGTTTGGGTCGAGCGTATGCAGGCAGGGTACAGGCGGGCGGGGTTATTTTCACACTCCAAAGACCCCCTATCCAACAGGTGGTTGCACCCGGAGAGTCTTCATCTAAAGGATGGCGACAGAATCAAGGCACTCAGGTTGCGGACCGGCGTCCACCCCTGCCGTGCACTCTTTAACATGCACGCTCGTGATTCGACCGAGCGCCCCTGCCACCACTGCGGCCAGAGTGAGGAGACCCCGGCCCATATCCTACAGCATTGCGAGAAGACGCATGGCCCCAGGATCGCGCGGCACAATTATTTATGTAAACAAATCTGCCGTTTGGTGACACAGTATAGCCCCGGTGTTAACATTACTCAAGAAAGAATTTTCAATGTGCAGGGGGCCCGCTACAAACCGGACATTGTCGTTGAGGATGGCGACAACGTCGTCATTCTAGATGTGGCTGTGGCATGGGACAGCGCTGCCAGCACCCTGGAGAGTAGGTGCACAGAGACAGTGGTAAAATATGATTTACTTAGGCAGTGCTTCCCGGGCAAGTCCGTGTTTGTGGAGGGGGTCGCCTTTGGGGCCCGAGGGCTTACCTGTGTCACCACGAGGAGGGTGTGCCGTTACCTAGGGCTCACGACGTCGGACATCTCATGGCTGGCGTCGAGGGCACTCGTCGGGAGCTTAATTTGCTTGGGCAGATTTGTCCGTTCTGTATGAATTAGCAATACTTCGTCTGCCGTTTGGTTGGTGTGTGGCATCTTTCATTCTTTGACCGCAGTCGTTGTGACCCTGTGCGGTCTCCATCGGACAGTAGGAAGTCTACGGTTTAGCGTTTGATCGATTACTCCCCCCCTTTTGGTGTCCCGTGCGGGGATTTTTGTCGGGCGGTTTGGCCCTGTCTCTTTGTTAAATTTTTCACTAGTCGACGACCCGGGCCAAGTTGGGCTTCTGGGCGCCACCTACCACACCTTGCTAACGCATGGTGTGGCGTCAAGAGCCAGACTTGCCCTCGTTTTAACCCGTCTTTGCGGGAAAGGTTGAGTTTTAGCCAAATAAACGCCATTCTACTCATTCGACGCTTTTCTCCACGTTCGGATCCTGCATCTCAAGAGAAAATTAAAAAAAGTATGGTGTAACGGCGGGGGAATATATTGTGTTCTTTCGGAAAAAGAGCTTATTCATCGCCAGTTTAGACCTTAAGAAAGCCTTTGATACGTGGCCCATGAGGCTATATTCGCCGCCCTGCGGGGTAGGAGTGTCCCTGACCACTATGTGGAGCTTATTCAACATCTCTATGAAGACTGCTCCACCACTTACCATCTTAACGGCAAGTTAGATGGCAAGAGGGTCCCTGTTCGTCAGGGAATCAAACAAGGAGATCCCCTCTCGCCATTCTTATTTAATGTGGTCCTTGACCCCCTGCTCCACAGATTGAACTCATCAGGTCTTGGTGTTACTATGGATCAAGCTCAAGCCTCGGCCTTGGCGTTTGCAGACGACGACATCCTAATGTCTGAAAGCGTCGAGGGTCTGAAAGCTAATCCTCAGTACAGAATAATTTTTGAAATCCACTGGCCTATCTCTAAATCCGGCGAAGACCCAATATTTGGCTTGGAGATACGACGGCACAAGGAAATGGTTC
The DNA here is from genome assembly GCF_037126465.1 of Ornithodoros turicata. Lineage (NCBI taxonomy): Eukaryota > Metazoa > Arthropoda > Arachnida > Ixodida > Argasidae > Ornithodoros > Ornithodoros turicata. The sequence goes on from NW_026999314.1 coordinate 194,996, forward strand.
AACTATGAGATTCCGCCACTGCTCATAGGCAATACCATGATTTACCCTCGCCTGAGGGATGTCCCCACAAGGTACTTGGGGCTGAACATCTATCCGAATAAAGGCCCCCAGGTAGAAGATGAAGTGTCCGAGAAGTTACTCAAGATCATCCGACACGCCGCATTAAAACCCTTTCAACGGTTGCACTGCATCAACACCCCGGTACTGCCACGTTATCTTTACATCCTGGCAAACTCTCTCTCCGTTTTAAGCGACGCCAGCAGTTTTTGCGATACGTTATTAAACAAGTGCTACATCTTCCGCAATCCTTTCCTACGGCCCATATTCATTTGCCCGCTCGAGTGGGAGGACTTGGTGTGTTATATCTGCAATGGACTGCAGCAAGCATGCAGTTGAAGGCCTTGGTCAGAATGGCCCGCCTGGGTTTTCCTTTTGTCGACACTATTTTAACTACCTTAGCTGAACAAGAAAGACGCCTCTCGTCCTTTTTGGGGCTACCATCGGGTATGACAGCTCCAACTGACCTTGCTACAGCATTAACCTCCGCTAGAAAAGCGTATGTCTCAAACGCAATTGCTTCATATGGCAGTCGGTCACTGTTCGCCCACAGGAGGGAACCAGTAGGTAATGTTTGGCTGTTCCATGATAGTCGTTTAATTAAGGACGGAGATCGAATACAAGCACTTCGACTAAGAACAAATTTGTACCCTACGAGATCTCTGACGAACAAGCATGCTATAGATCCGAAGGCTAGGGAGGGCCAGTTTTGCCCTGGCAAAGAAGAGTCGGCATTTCATATCCTCCAGGGATGTGAGAAGGTTCATCTTCCTAGAGTTCAGAGGCACAATTTTGTTGCAAACCAAATAGTACGATTGGTGCAGAAGTATAACCCCAATGTGTCTATTACCCAGGAGAAGGTGTTTACCTCTAATACCGGAATCAGGCTTAAGCCGGACATGGTGATCTCGGACGGAAACTCGGTGACCATCCTTGACGTGGCAGTCGCCTGGGACGTCACTCCGAGTACGCTCGAAGAGATCAACAGATCCAAAGAACAGAAATATTCGTGCCTGGCCGCAAGTTTTCCTGATAAAGCTGTTTCGGTAGAGGGGTTATGCTTCGGTGCCAGAGGAGGAACCTGCGCTTCTACCCGGGCCGCTCTTCAGAAATTAGGCCTCTCGCGAAGTGATCTATCTTGGCTAGCATCTCGTGTCCTTATTGGCAGTCTAATTGTATTAGGTCGTTTTAATCGTTCAGTTTGAATGTTTACTCCAGACTCCCTGGCTCTCTGGGTTTATCTTGTCGGTTTGAGATTTTATGGGCTGTATCCTAGTTAGTATTTTACCACTTGGTTTTAACTGTTCATTATTTTAACGGTTTTACCAAGTGGGATTGTTGGCGGTCAGATGGGCATATCATCAGCCTAGCCCTGGTTGTTAATCATGGGCTGGCCCTCAACATATCCCACTTGAACCGACACCACTTTTTAACCCAAGTTTTTTTGGGCAATTCCATGTTTTAGCCAAATAAACGCCATTCTACTCATTCGACGCTTTTCTCCACGTTCGGATCCTGCATCTCAAGAGAAAATTAAAAAAGTATGGTGTAAAAAAGTATGGTGTAACGGCGGGGGAATATATTGTGTTCTTTCGGTAGCCAAATAAACGCCATTCTATACTCCTTTTTGCCCGGCGTGGCACACCTTTTTGCCCGGCGTGGCGCACCTTTTTCGCTGCTTTTTCCCCGTGTTTTGCGAAGTGTTCTTGACGGTGTGTCACAAGTGCTCCCCCACCTCCTCGTGGTGCCGGGTGGTAACGGCTCTGCTTCTTGCATAGCCGGCCAAGTGGGGAGCGCATGCCTTTTGGCCTGGTGCAGGTGAAACCTGTGTTCTGTCTTCTTCTGGGTCTCCCTGTTCATATCACAGGGGACCTACACCAGCGCCGCTGAGTGTGAGCGTATTGTCCTTTATTCGAGGAAGGCAACCCATGAATGGGTCACCGTCTATCCACCAGAAGTCAGCCTTTCTTGTCACTTTTGTGACCTTCCTGTGTCGTCACGACCAAAACTCGAGAGCCATTACCTTCTTACACACAATACAAGGCTCATTTGGAAGTGTGGCGTGTGCTTGAACAAAACATCCAATTCAAGTAAAACCATCTCATCGCACCACACTAAAGGCAAAAGAAAGCTGAGATCTCAAGCAGACCCCTCTGGCTCGGTCGCGTCCGGGGCGGCTTGCGCCGCGTCGGGTGGGCCTTGCGAGTCGGCGGTTGCAGTCCTTAGTTCCACTCCAGAAATTCTTCCATGCTCTCCTGATGGGGGTGGCAGTATCAGGGAGCAAAGTGTCTTAAGTCCGGCGAAGCCGGCTCCGCAATCAAGCGACGAGAGGTGTATTCCCCTTGGGGAAGCATCGAGTACTTCGGGGCAGGTATTTCTAAGTCCGGCTATGCCGGAAGTCGGTCCTTCCCTTGCGGTAGTGGCTGACGAGCCTGGTACCCCTATGACAACGAGGGAGTAACAGTTTTCTCAAGCACTGGCGGACAGGGGTATTGCCCCCCCCCCTTCTCTGTTTGCCGAAACAGCTCGTGGATTGGTCTCTGAACCGATCGTTTGGCAGAGAGGTGACATCGAGCCTCAATATTCTCAGTCTTCACATTCTGGAGGAGCTGGGGACTCTGACGTTGATGAGCTGGGTCCGCGCGGGGCAGTGCTGGCCGTTCCGGATGCGGCGGAGCCGGGGAGGCCTGCAATGTCTTATGGTCGTTGGACCAAAGCAGAAATGCATCTTTTGGCTGTGCTTGAGCTAGATTTGGGAAAACATCCATTCATAAATCTTGAATTGTCCAAACGTTACCCCACTCGCTCACTTATGAGCATCAGAGGTATACGTCATCTTCAAAAGTGTAAACAAATACTGGCGGCTGCACGGTCAGCACGTTACAAAGAAAGACAGGAATCTTTAAATCAAGAGCAGTGTGTGACTGAATGTAGTATGAGGTCAGAAGGCGAAGTCAATGAGCTCGGTGTGGAGGATCTTGAGAGAGCGGGACTGCCGCGGGACCTTGCAGAAAGGGTTTTGTCTGGACCGCTACAGTACACCGATTTGGAGAAAATCTATCGAACTTTCAATGCCTTTCCCCGGCCAAAACAACAACGTACCACGCCGACTAAAACAGCCCAGCCTAGTACGAAGGCAGCGAGACGGAGAGAGAAATACCGTGAGCATCAGCGTCTTTACAGAATGGGGCCGAAGGTCCTTGTTCACCAGCATCAAGCTGTGGGGGTGAGTTCCCCTGTCACGTTGACTGACGTTCGCTCCACTTATGGCCCACTTTTCTCTTCTCCGTCTAAAGCTAGTGCTTCGGTGCCTTCGTCAAGAAGTAAGGTCAAGGAGTATTGCGGCCTTGTTGCGGACTCGGAGGTCGGGGAGACATTCGGGGAGGCAAGTTCTTTTAAGAATGGTACTTCTCCTGGTCCAGATGGAGTGACCGTTGAGCTGCTGAAGCGGGTTCCCGCGGTTGTCCTTGCTGCAGTACTTAACAATTTCATGAAGTTTGTGGTCGTTCCACCCGAGCTCAAACATTCCAGAACCATCTTTATCACTAAGGTGCCAAGGCCTGAATCGGCTTCCGAGTTCAGGCCTATTACGATCTCACCCTTGGTCCTTAGGCTGTTCTCTAAAATCTTATTGTCTCGCCTTTCGGCTGATAATCGTTTTCACGATTTGCAAAGTGGCTTCGAGAGTGACCGGAGCACGAGCTCCAACCTTTTGCTTCTTCAGGGCATCATGTTGCACTCCAAAAGACCACATAAGCCCCTGTACGTGGCGAGCTTGGACGTTAGGGAAGCTTTTGATTCTTTGAGTCATAATGCCATCTTTTCAGCCCTTGAGGGCAAGGACGTGCCACGACTATTCCAGGAGTTGGTCAAGGAACTGTATACTGGCAATACCACCACATTTCACTTGAACGGCAGAACAGACGGCGCCAGAGTCGCTGTGCGACAAGGTATCAAGCAAGGAGACCCCTTGTCACCCTTTCTTTTCAATTGTGTGTTAGACCCTCTTCTTGCCCAATTGAACCAGTCCGAGTTCGGTTACCACGCTGGAGCGGCTTCGGCTGCCTCCATGGCCTTCGCTGACGATTTGCTGGTGTTTTCTTTCTGAGAACCATTCTGCCCTAACAAAGTTGCTGCAGATGGTTGAGACATATATGCAGTCAGTTGGTCTCACGTTGAACCCTCGGAAAACCCAGTATTTCGGTTGGCGATGGAACAGCGAAACCGGCTGGTTCGACTAGGGTGCACCACCTGTGGAAATTGCAGGAGCATGGGTGGATGCTTTGGGAAGAGGAGGTGTTGTGAATTACCTCGGGGTCTCCTTATCTATCAGTAAGGGTCCTCTGTTGGAGGATAAGTACAGCGACTCGGTTGCCCGGTTGTTGATGAAGGCGTCGTTAAAGCCGCTTCAAAGAATTAAGTGCTACAAAGAACTAGTAGTATCACGCCAGTTATACCTCCTTTCCAACTCCCTGGCTGTTGTTTCTCAATCACAAAAAGTCGATAAGTGGCACAGGGCCTTTGTCAAGAAAACAGCTCACCTCCCAGGGTCTTTTCCTAACGTCCAGCTCTGGCTTCCTTACAAGAGTGGTGGTATGGGGCTTTTGCCAGTACTGTGGACAGCTCCAGCAGTCCAGTTGAAGTCTTTGGGTAGACTGCGGCGCCTCGGCAACGTTTTTGTTGACGAAATCTTCAACGAGGTGCTCGGAGGCTACGCCTCCCGACTGTCCACAGTGCTGGGTGTTCCTTATGGTATAGTGCATGGGAAGGAGTTGCAACTGGCCCTGAACGAAAGCAAGAGGAAGTGGTTCAGTGACAGAAAAGGTAGCTATGCTAAGAGGGATCTGTTTGCGTTTGAGAAGGATCTCCTTGGGAACCGATGGCTGCACCCGGACTGCCAGTTTATCAAAGAAGGCGACAAGATCAAGGCCTTGCGGCTCAGGGCAGATGTTTTTCCAACACGTTCTCTTTTCAACAAACACGCCAAGGACCCCACGGCAAGACTCTGTCACCATTGTCACGAGGCCGAGGAGACGCCTTGCCACATCCTCCAGTACTGCGAGCGAGTGCATGGCCCCAGATTCGAGCGCCACAACTTTATTGCAAAACAGTTACAAAGACTTGTCACTAAGTATTCTCCGAATACCACTGCTTCTGCGGAGAAAGTCTTTACTGTTGATGGTGCTCGGCTCAAGCCAGACCTTGTACTAGATAGGGGGCATGAGGTAGTCGTGGTGGATGTGGCAATCGCGTGGGACTCTTCTGTGGCCAATCTCGAGAAGAAGGCAAAGGAAAAATCTGAAAAGTATGCTTGTCTGGCTCAGCTTTTTCCAGGTAGAGCATTCAGAGCGGTTGGGGCGGTCCTTGGAGCCAGGGGTCTGGTTTGTCCATCCATGCGAAAGCTATGTGAGGAATTTGAGCTTTCGAGATCAGACGTAGCGTGGTTGGCGGCCAGGGCCCTGGTGGGTAGTTTGACCTGCCTGAGTCGGTTTGTGCCTAAGGTATGACTGGGGCAGCCATCGCTTCTGTGTGGTGTTGCTTGATCTTCTCTTGGTGTTGCCAAAGTTTCTTATGGGTTTTGCTAGATCTTAACGCTTAGTGTACTATTACACTTTAAGATCTTGCGTCAGCAGTCCGAACGTTTTTTGTGCTCGTTTGCTTACTAATATTGAACATCCTGTAGCAAATACACCTTCTTAACATCTTGTGGCAAATACACCTTCTTTTGATCTTCAGTGGTGTTGCTGGATCTTCTTCCGGGTTTTGCTAAATCTTTAACGCTTAGTGTATTAATACACTTGAAGATCTTGCGCTAGCAGTCCGAGAGTTTGTTGTGCTCGGCTGCTTCAGTAATATTCTTAACATCTGTAGCAAATATTCCTTCTTGAACATCCTGTAGCAAATACACCTTCATTCGATCTTCTTGGTGGTGCTGCTAGGGCTTCTTTTGTGGTCTTATTGGATCTATAGCGCACAGTGTATCATTACACTTGAGATCTTTGCGTCGGCATTACGAGTGTTGCTCCGCTCGTTTGCCCCAATAATATTCTTGAACATCTCATACCAAATACACACTGGAACGTCTAGTAGCAAATACACCTTGAACGTTATGTAGCAAATGCACCCTTGGAGTATTCCCACAACCCTTGTTTCGTAGCAAATACCTATACTTACCTGGCTTTTTTCCCCTCTGATTTTGTCATAGGGAAGTGGAGAGGAAGTTCCCGTGGTTTCACTAGTGTTGATCGGGACTCTTGCTTTGTTTTTGAGTTTGTTTTGAGGCGTTTACGCTCCACTCTTTTTAGCCACTTGTCGGGCAGTGTTTTAATCCTGTATAATTTAATTATGCATTGTGCATATTTTATGCATTTTTGGTCTTAACCCCAAGTTTGGGTCTGCGACCACCAAGCTCGCTACGCTCCGCGCAGCGAGGTCTGCAGAGCCCCGACTTGCTTTTTAAACCCCTTGTGGGTACATTCCACTGGGTACTCCACGTTTTGATCCTGCATCTCAAGAGAAAATAAAAAAAGTATGGTGTAACGGCGGGGGAATATATTGTGTTCTTTCTCTTTCTCTTGGGGGGTGTGGTTCAGCGGGGTGTGTGGTTCAGCACGTTTTCTGGTTAGCTGTGCGATCTATTGGAGCCAGAAAGCATTTGACGTCGCTTTTGTTGTGCTGAACCACGGGCGGTCCGGCCTCCTCGTGGCGCCCCCTGGGCAACGGTAAGCAGCTACCGGCCTACGGACCGCCCACGGCATAAGCCGTGGTTGGAGTGAAATTCCTGTGTGCTTTGTTTATTGTTGGCGCCCCAGCTACTTTCGCTGGGTCGTTTACACTCCCACCCTACCTGGAGAATCAGTTAGAATGCAGACCCACGAGATCGTTTACCCACCTGATGGGCTTACATGCCACATCTGTGCTGATCGACCCACGTCAAGGACCAAGTTTGAGACACACTACCTCACTCATCAACTCAAGATAAAGTGGAAATGTGGCAATTGCCTTCAGAAAACCTTATTTGCTGAAACAAGCATGTCCTCACATCACTCCAAGTGCAAGAAGAAACGCACAATCGCTGGAGATGGCATTCCATCGGCCAATCATAATGCGGACGTCATTCTGGATGGAGGAGCATGTAATGCGGCAGATGCCGAGCATTCGGATCAGCGCCATGTGGCTCTGGCGAGCAATTCTGGGGACCCCTCGGGAGTCGAGGGTGGGAGACGTGCCTTGGTGGGTGCTGCGCCCGGTGTCGGGGGTGGGGTGTCGGGTGTGCCCGACCCGCCCGCGGGTCCTGCGAATGGCACCTATCAACGTTCGATGGGGCCTATCGACGAAGAGGCTTTGAGCGACGCAAACGGACCTGGTCCGTCGCCTTCTTGTGATATCTCTGATCTAGCCAATCTACTTGCAGCAGAGGGGTTGTCACCTCCACCAGACATGTCGATAGCTGCTAATACCTTGCACATTCCTGAAGGGGATGCTGCTGTGTCACTCGATGGCTTTAATGTTGCTGCCCAGGCAACCGACGTAAATCAAGCCTCGCACCTTATGGTACAATGGCCCCAACTCGCAGTGCCTGCGGGATCGGCGGCTCGGTCGGGTTCGCCCGGTTTCCCGGCCCCGGCTCGGGGTGCGCCTCCACCTGTGGTGGTCTCCTACGGTCGATGGACCGAGGCAGAGCTATACCTCCTTGCCCGGACGGAGATCCGTTTCGGTGACCACCCATTCATAAACCAGAAAATTCATGAGGTCTACCCGACTCGAACCCTACAAAGCATTAGGATGACCAGGCATTCCAGACGCTACAGAGCCATATTACAGGGAGTACGAGGAGAGACGGCTTCCTTGGGGACTTCATCTGAGACTGTGACCCCCACCCACGTTCCCTGTCAACGCAACAATACTGGCGAGGCCCTGGTTGCGGATCTTGAGGAATGCGGGTTCGAACAGTCGACAATCCAGAGGATAAGAACCGGACCTCTCCAAATGAGAGATCTGAATACAATTTATAAGCATTTCAGGATCGTCCCTCGAATATCTAAAAGCAAGTCCAAGAGGCCATTAACCAGGACTCCCCGAAACAAGCAAGAGAGAAGGAGACTACGCTACCGAGAGCATCAAAGGCTTTATCGGAAGGGGCCTAGGGTTTTGCTCCACGAGCTTTCTACTGTGGGATCAGAAGGCGCTACTGTTACCCTAGACGCTATTCACGATGAATTTGATGGCATCATGGCGACGCCATCCCCCCGCCCCATCTCTATACCACAGTTACCTGGACGCCTGTCGGTACCCGTGACCCCTATTGTGGAAGATGAGGTTCGGCATTGCTTGGCCAGTACCAACGTTAATGCCGCTCCCGGGCCCGATGGAGTAACCGTGGGGATGATTAAGTTAATCCCAGTGAAAATCATGTGTTGTATCTTCAACAACTTCTTCCAGCATGGTGTGGTGCCAAGTGAACTAAAGCAATCAAAGACTGTGTTTGTGCCCAAGAAGACCTGCCCATCTGGTCTTGCGGATTTTCGTCCGATCACCGTTGCCCCGGTTCTACTCCGTCTATACAGTCGCATCTTGCTCCGACGTTTCACAGCCCAAGGTTCGTTCCACGACCTCCAGAGCGGCTTCCAGGATGACCGCTCCACGGGATCAAATCTCTTGCTGCTGCAGGGCGTCATGCGCCACGCCAAGCGACGCCACCAACCTCTGTATGTAGCCAGCCTTGACCTCAGGAAGGCTTTTGATTTAATTAGTCATCAAGCCATCTTTTCTGCACTACGATGCAGGTCCCTTCCTGAGGTCTACGTTGCCATCCTTCAGGACCTCTATGAGGGCTGCAGCATGTCGTTTTGGATGAGCGGCGTCACCGATGATATCCGAGTGCCTGTTCGGAGGGGTATCAAGCAGGGCGATCCCTTATCGCCATTTTTATTTAATTGTGTGCTTGACCCCCTCCTACACGAAATCAACGCAACGGGCCTTGGGTATCATGCGGGTGACACTTCTGCGGCTGCTATGGCGTTCGCAGACGATTTGCTTTTGCTCTCTGACAGCCATGAGGCCCTGCAGGAGCTGGTGCGGATCACAGAACACTACCTCGAGAAAGTCCGCCTGCAGATCAACCCGACCAAAACACAGTATTTTGGGTGGACTTGGTCAACCGATCGAGGCTGGTTCGAGTACGACGTGAGACCTATAACAGTAGCCGGCTGTACCATACAACCCTCGCAACGAGATAACCCCCTTGTCTACCTGGGGCTGCGTATACATGTCCATAGTGGGCCAGCCATAGGGGACCCAAAAGCGAACGGAATCACGGACCTCATTGGTGCAGCAGCGCTCAAACCCTTCCAGCGTCTCAAGTGCTTTAAGGAGCTGGTGGTGCAGCGACAGCTCTATACCCTCGCCAACTCACTGGGAGTAATTGGGCATGCCGAAAAGGTCGATAAGCTTAATATCCGGCATATCAAGAAATTTTTGCATCTACCGGGATCTTTTCCCACGTCGCATATCTGGATGCCCTCGAGAAGAGGTGGGCTCGGCATGCTCCAACTGGCGTTTGTGGCAGTACAAGTCCAAGTGAAATCTCTGGCCCGGTTGCAGCGTTTGGGAAACCAGTTCGTGGACGTGATATTTAATACCGTGTTAAATGACCACTACCTGAAGCTGTGCCAGTATATCGACATCCCTACTGGCATCACGGGGGTGCTGGAGCTTAATAACACCATCAAGATTGCCCATGACAGATGGTCCACGAAGATCAAGGACGTGTACAAGATCAAGTCTAATTTCGCACATGAGAACGAGCCTTTCGCCAACAGGTGGCTGTCTGAAGATTCCCATCTCCTCAAAGATGAAGATAGGATCCGTGCCTTGCGCTTACGAACGGGAGTATACCCGTGTCGGGCATTATCGAATAAACATGCGCCTGATCCAGCGGACCGACTATGTCATCACTGTGGGCAGGGGGAGGAGACGCCCGTCCACATCTTGCAGTTTTGCGAGCGGGTGCATGGACCCCGCGTCGAGCGTCACAATTACCTCTGCGACCAGATGGCTCGTCTTATCTCGCAATACAACCCTCAAGCCCAGCTCACCCAGGAACAAGTCTTCACGGCCCGAGGAGTTCGCCTGAAGCCCGACATCGTAGTGCAAGAAGCGGATCGGGTAACCATCCTCGATGTCGCCGTGGCCTGGGACAATGGCATCGCGACCTTGGAGAAGAAGTCGACTGAGAAGAAAGTGAAATACGAGCCTCTGCGAGAATGCTTTCCCGATAAGCAAGTCATCTTCGAGGGTGTCGCGATCGGCGCGCGCGGCCTAACTTGTCCGTCCATGCGAAAAGCCTGTTTTAGTCTCGGTTTCTCTAAGGCAGATGTGGCCTGGCTCGCCTCCCGGTCCCTGCTGGGGAGCCTAATCTGCCTGAGTCGGTTCACTAGGATGGTTTAATTCCGCAGTATTCTCCGTTTAACTTGATTCTCCGGTGTTAATTTTAATGGGACATGCGCGTGTTTTATCGTTTTTAAACCCCTTTCTTTTACTTGTGACTTCTAAGAACGGAGTCTAAGTGCCATCAACCATGCGGCCCCTCGGGGTTCGTACGGCATGCAGCTCCGCGCTTGGTCCGTTTTTGTTTTTACCCCTTTTTTGGGGGAAATTGCGTTTTAGCCAAATAAACGCCATTCTACTCATTCGACGCTTTTCTCCACGTTCTGATCCTGCATCTCAAGAGAAAATTAAAAAAGTATGGTGTAACGGCGTGGGAATATATTGTGTTCTTGAGGGGTGGCGGCTCGGATTTGGTTTCGTGTGTGCTGTGCGATTTGTCTTTGCGAAAACCAAGCGTCTCTTTCTAAGTGTATCCGAGTCGCCGGGCGGTCCGGCCTCCTCGTGGCACCCCCTGGGCAACGGCTTGCAGCAGCCGGCAAACGGACCGCCCGAGGCCTTTGGCCGCGTTTGAGGCCAACAAGTGTGTTTACTATTTGGAAGTTCCTGGCTCCTGTTGTCCGCCAGGATCATCAGCCTCTTCACCTTTACTGAGAGCACTGTCAACATGGCCAAGAAACTTACAGACAACGAGAAAAGCTATCCGCCCCAAGAACTCGTCTGCTCCATCTGCGACATGAGATTCACATCTAGACCAAAGCTGGAAGATCATCACAAAGAGCATTTCCTCACCCTAATTTGGAGGTGTGATCTCTGCAAGACGAAGACGTCCTCTTCCAGTAAAACAATGTCTTCGCATTACACTAAGTGTAAGCGTAAATTCAATCAGTCGGACGGCGCCCGGCCTGGCGGACCTGCTCCGGCCGCTGGGGGGGGGGGGGGGGGCTCCTCGTCCCCGCCTGGGGATGTGTCGGCGCCGATGGGCGGACCCATTTTGGGTCCTGCGAACGGTGGCTTAAGGCAAGCATCGAGGTCTCCCACAACCCAGAACGACGTCATGACGCCAGACCAGGGCCCAGAATCCGAACTTTCAGTTTCATGCGATCTTTCGGGGTTGGCTGAAGCCTTAGCCCTGGCTAACTTAACGCCGCCTGGCGGCAGTCCGTTTATACGGATCGAGGCGTCCCATATGACTGCTCAGATCAATGAAGCGTCTGACAATGGGATGACATATATAAGCCACGAAGCCCGCCCAGTTGGCGCTGTACCTGCCCCGCGTGGGGATGTGGCGCCTCTTCCGTCGGCCGTTGATGGGTCCCCTGGGTTGGACATCCGTTCGACACACACAACGCAAGAACTGGACAGCACTGCCTCGAGGACGAGAGATCGCACGACCCAAATGTACTCTCACAGTCGGTGGTCCAATACTGCCCAAGCAGCAACAAGAGATTGGACCAAGGTTGGCGGGAGGTTGGCTGGCCAACCTGGCCGTGGTCGGCAGGACGTCTGCCACCAAGGTCGGTTTTTGGTATGAATCTGTTCCTGGCCGTCCATTTGCCAACGATCGGCTGGCCAGCGTCCTGACAACGCCTTGCCAACCATGGCCAGTGGTGCCTTGGTAACCTTTTGCCATCCTTCTGCCGACTCCTTGCCAACCTTCTGCCAATGCTTAACCAACCTCAGCCCAACCGTGTCTGGCCAACCTTCTGCCAACTGTATTACAATGCACCTTTGGTGGCTCTGAAATTACAGGTACTCATAGAAACAATGCTTCAAGTAATTTTCTGTATAATTTATTTCAGCGTTTGCCCACTCATTTCTGCTGAAAAGTCAGCTGTAGTTTATGAAAAACAAATACAGATGTTCATGAATTTTCTTGAGAAAGTTTTCCTTGGCTTAAAGTGAGTGTAACATTGAGACAACCGTACAACATGTACACTTAAAACGGTTAGAGTTCCAGATGCTGAGGTTTGCATATTTGAGTTCCCTTCATAGGCAAAACATGTACTGACAAAACACGTATTTTGTAAAATAATATTGATGAACTTATACATAAAACAGTGTTGGCACTGAAAGCACTCAATGCAGCTTGACTAGAAATACGTTACACTTTTCTGATACAGTACGTCAAAAGCTCGACTAGTGATAAAGAAAAACAGTGTAAATCCAACAAGCACAGCTGTACGAATTGCACATGAAAACAGAAATATGAACCATAGTGGACACTTTCTGAAATGTTGAGGTAGAGTATTTAAAACAGATTAGCCCTTACAATAAAACGCACAACTGCACAGTCATGAACCAAAGAGGATACTCCATAAAACAGTTAATAACCCTTGTGCCATTGTAATGACTAATACAATTTTAATTGCAAATGTGGTACTCATTTTAGAACATAAAAGCCAATCCAGACCGAAAATCCGGCAATCTTTAGTTAGCTAAAAGTCGTTAGGGAGGGATTTTCATTCAGAAGTTGTATGAATGAGTACTGCAACCGAAGAGGGGCACATTAGTAACTGCTTTGCATGGATAGCCTGTGTACAGTATGCATGCTGTGTGGGGCAGTATCTCAAGACTCTGCTGAGGTAATTCCGGCTTAACTACATGGCAAGCCTACTTGGCACAAATGACAGGAATACCTGCAACTGTTAAAACTTGAAAAAAAAAAGTCAATTCTTGAAAGGAGAGTCCTTCAAACGTCATCATCCTCAACTGAACCTCCGGTTGCATCAACCACAGTTCCATCCCCACCCTGCTTCTGCTGTCGTCTTCGTGTTCGGCCTCCGCCACGATCATTTGCCCGTGTTAGCCAGAGCTTGATTGTGCCCTTCACCTCTGTGTCGGTGATGTCACTGAAGTGCCCCCTGGCTGATGCTATGGATATATAAAAGAAAACTTAGTGTCCTAATTACTAGACCAATGCTATGAATAATTTATCAATTTCTCAAGCGTTCTATAAACAAAGCGAGAAAGAAAACAGTAAACCGCCTTTCATCATGTTCTGTTTGTAACACTTGCCATAGTAAGCTATCGTGCCAGTGCAAGACATGTTTCAAGCAGAGAGACGTTGAAAATTATACTTACCTAGAATGAGACTTCTGAGGTTCTTAAGTTGCGACAATGGGTGTTTCTCTCCCCTTGAGCCCTTCCAACTACACGACACAGCAAGACTGTCCTTCAAAATGCCTTTAAGGATCTGACGAACAACATCTTTTTTGTCTGAGCCTCCTTTTGCGGCAAAGAACTGCACCTGTGCAAAATAAAAATTATTTTAAACAAAAAGAAACAGGAACAAAACCAATTAGCAAACCAATGTCTAGAGCAATCGATGTAATACACTCACAGTCATTGACATGTTCTCCCTGCCCTCAAGGAATCTGTCAAATTCTTCCAACTGCAAAAAAGTTGTGGCTGGCAGCTGGGGACACCCATCAGGTAAATGCAGCGCTAGCAACGCATGACCCTGCTGCTTCTGTTGCTGCTTGAGCATGAGCAGCATTTCTTTGTTGTGTTGAAAACACTTCACCTGGAAAGCTATTAAATAGAAGCAGCACCCATAAGCAGTAGATATAAAATTTCTCGAGTAATATTCTAACACGAGGACACCGTTGACCACATGTACAAACAGAGATAGGTATCATATTAATACACCGCAAGATGAAATGTGGCAGCTAAGAAGTCCATGATGAAATGAATATAGCGCAACACTAAAAAACATGTAGCTGGTCAAGCACAACTGGAATGTACCTTGGTGCCAGGGGCTTGCACTTGATTCCATTGCATGCCTCACCTACTCTGCCAACTCTCCACCATTACGAATTCGAACCTACACGCATGCGGTTTAGCCATTTCTGTGGCATCCGTACTTTGACTGTCATGGCTGTTTTACAGACAGATTCAGTTGAGGGCATTGCCCTGTGTACTCGTGCTCCACTCAAGTGCGAGATATACTGCAAGATGCTATGCAACAAACAATCCAAAGTAAGGAAAAAGTAATTCCCACTTACCAATGAGCCTGGCCTCCAGTGCCAATATAGTCGTATGCACTTCTTTTAAGACCTGATTGACTGAAGAACCTGGGATGTGCTTATCAATTTACATCTGGCAAACAAAGGTGAACAATGGGTAGTTTACCAGTAAGTTGTGCTGGATACTCTTCGTGGCAATATTCAGAGAGGGCGTCGGATGCTGCATAGGAAGGAACGTCGTCCAGCATGATGTCATCACCTGAAACAACTGGAGCATCATAGGTACTTCAAATGATAAAATATCACTCATCAATGTCTCCACAATGTAATCACGATTAAATATATTTCTAAATAATGATCAGAAACAAAGTAAGCCATAGTAACTGAACACGATGCATCTCAAGTAAAAGCATACCCATGCAGCCTGCACTTGACTGGTGTGGCTGTGGCTGTTGAAGATGTCCACTGGAGTGCGTGTCAGCAATCTGTGATGCGGCTGCAGGTACTGTTGATCTGTACATCTGCCTCGAGTCTAGCGTTCAAGTAATGAGATAATTATTCAAAAGTGTCAGCAAAACAGGTGGTGTGCACTGAACAGCCTTTCACAGCACAGCTTCCACTGCAAAATTTTCACTACCTTGTGGCTGAGCAATGCTGTGGCGGGGCTTGCACGATCGAAGTGGCAATTGTGGCGGAGGAGGAATCTTCTTTGGAGCATAGTGAAAGCCTGAAATTGCAAATAAGTCATATTGCTATTATATAGAAAGTATATTGTAGAGAATTCACAATAAGAGGCTATTCAATGCTCTAACTGCTATCAGACCTCTCTTCTTTCCTTTAGGCACTTCGTGTTCTGTTACATCATTTTCACTCTCAGACAGTACGACTCGCTTCCGGTCTTTCCTTGTTTTTTTCTGACTTTCTCTGTCTTCAAAGTTTGATGTATCCTCGGCCGTGCACAAGACGTCAAATGCTTCATCAATATTGTCTGAAATGATAAAAATTGAAGTAAATGAAATGAATCAGTTGGGCATCTCTTGCGCCTTCTGCATGCAGCTAAATGCAAGGCATATAACCTGTTGTGTGCACGACCCACTTTTTTTCTTTATCACGTCACGTCATATCACATGATACGTTCCTTACTCAAAAGAAAAAACCGAAAAGCCTCCTGTAAATTCATTATAAACCCTGGTGGGAACGCTACCCGAGTCTCGGGCACAGATGCAACAGCTCAGCAAATGTTATTCAACCTATTTAACGCACGCATAACACTGATGTGAATTTCCAAAGTCAGCAGCCTCGTATATCCGCGTTTTGGAAACTCTGTGTCGGGTTCACTGGGACGCGCTGGTGGGCTATAGTGGGTCTGAGAACTCAAAATCCCGTGTAACAGTGGTTCTCCATAGGAAGCTATAGCTAATAGTTTTGTTTTAGACCAATCACTATGACCTCGGGCATCATCCGAACTTTCTCTCGGATTTTACTGGCAAGGTTATCTGCAGGCAATACCTTCCACGCCCTGCAGGGAGGATTTGAAGACGATAGATCCACGAGCACAAACCTCCTCATCCTGCAAGGAATGATGCGCTACCTAAAGAAGAAAAAGGGCAGTATGTATGCCGTGAGCCTCGACATACGAAAGGCTTTTGATGCCCTCAGTCATCATGCCATATATGAGGCCCTCAGAGGCAGAGGTGCGCCCGAAGCTTATATTGATTTAATCGAAGACCTCTATACGAATGCCACCACTACGTTCTGCCTCAATGGTCAAGGTGACGGCAGAAGAGTCGCCACTAAGCGTGGGATTAAGCAGGGGGACCCACTATCCCCATTCCTTTTTAATATAGTGATGGATCCCTTCCTGCAGCAAGTGAACAGATCAGGAGTAGGCGTGGAAGTTGCCGGCGTAAACGCCTCAGCGAAGGCATTCGCGGATGATGCGCGATTAATGTTTGATTAATTTTTGATTAATTAATTTTTTTTTAATTTAATTAATTTGATTAATGTTTGATTAATGATTCGCGCTTTTAATGTCGTCTAGCCTAGAAGGCCTCAAGGCCCTTATATCGGAAGCCGAAAGGTTTTTCAAGGACATCCACCTTTCGCTGAACCCTCTCAGGACCCAGTATTTCGGCTGGAAGTATAACGGCGTCAGAAAATGGTTTGATTACAGTATACCACCTATCACCATTGCGGGAACGATCGTTCATCCTAAGATCAAGGACGTCCCCACCAAGTACCTTGGATTGCGTCTCTTCACCAACAAAGCACCACAAGTTGACGACCCCTACTCCGAGAGGATTATGGCGCTAATCTCGAAGGCCTCCCTAAGGCCTTTTCAGAAGTTGCGATGCATTAACTGCCTTGTAGTACCTCGGTACTTGTATATACTTTCGAACGCCCTTAATGTAAGGCAGGCAGCGCCCCGACGAGATAAGCAGCTGCGAGTCCACATCAAGAAAGTACTGCACCTTCCCCAGTCCTTCCCAAATATTCACGTGCACCTTCCCAACCGGGAGGGAGGCCTGGGGTTGCTTCAGTTGCAATGGACGGCAGTAGCCGCTCAAAGGAAGGCCCTCGCGCGTATGGCCCGGCTTGCCCATCCTTTCGTGGACAGTATCCTATCTGAGTCACTTGCGGACATCATAGAGAAAACGAGCGCGTACCTACAAGTTCACGCCTCCATCACGAGCCAGCACGACCTGGCCCTAGCCCTGAAGGACGCGCAGAAGAAACGTACCAACGAGAATGCGGCCCACTACACCAACGCTGGAATATTCTCGCATCGTCGCGAACCCGTGGGCAATCATTGGATAAGACCAGACTGTCGCTACCTGTCGGACGGCGATCGGATCCGGGCGATGAGACTGCGCACAAATCTTTATCCCACGCGGACGTTATCGAATAAGCATGCAATGGACCCGGCCGCACTCCTGTGCAGGCTCTGCGGGGAGAAAAATGAGACTGCATTTCAGATCCTGCAGGAGTGCGACCGTGTCCATTTGTCCCGTGTAGAGAGGCACAACTTCATTGCGAAGAATATAGTGCGATTGGCAAAAAAGTACGCCCCCGGCGTCACCGTGGATCAAGAGAAGCTTTACTCAGTGGACGGCGCGCGTCTAAAGCCGGATGTAGTTATAACTAACGCAGACAAAGTCACCATCCTTGACGTCGCCATCGCGTGGGACGCGTCCTCCACGACACTAGAAGACGTCAACAAGGCCAAGATTCTGAAATATACCTGCCTCAAGAATTGTTTCCCAGACAAGCAGGTCGAAGTGCGGGGACTTTGCTTTGGCGCTCGTGGGGGCACCTGCCCAGGGACGCGTTCTGCCCTTCGAGACTTGGACTGCTTGGGCTGGACTCTACTGCGGATATGGCTTGGTTAGCCGCCAGAGTTATTACTGGAAGTTTGATCTGCCTAACTCGGTTCAACCAGAAGATTTAGTCTTGGTCGACTGTGCTCTCAGTCACTTTTAACGAGTCGGCTCTTGTCGTTTTTTATGGGCCAGTTTTACCCCTCTACTGTTTTAGTTTCTTCTTTCTGATGCAAAGAGGAGACTTTGGGGTCCTTGGGCAGACTATTGCCAACCTTTTCGGAGGTTAGACCCCAAAGCGCCCCTCTTGTAGCTGACGTTTTTACCCCTTTTTTATAGGTGACTTTTGTTGTTTTAGCCAAATAAACGCCATTCGGGGGGTGTGGGTCAGCACGTTTTCTGGTCAGCCGTGCGAATTCTTAGCCAGAAAGCTATTGACGTCGCTTTTGTTGTGCTGAACCACGGGCGGTCCGGCCTCCTCGTGGCGCCCCCTGGGCAACGGTAAGCAGCTACCGGCCCACGGCATAAGCCGTGGTTGGAGCGAAGTTCCAGTGTTTTTGCTTATTCTTGACACCCCAGCTACTTTTCGCTGGGACATTTACGCTCCCACCTTACCTGGAGAATCAAGTACTATGCAGACCCACGAGATCATCTACCCGCCTGATGGGCCTATATGCCACGTCTGTGCAGATCGATCTACGTCCAGGACCAAGTTTGAGGCTCACTACCTCACCCATCAGCTAAAGATCAAATGGAGATGCGGCAAAAGACGTTACTCGCCTCTACAAGTATGTCTTCACATCACTCTAAGTGTAAGAAGAAGCAGGCAATCGCTACTACTGAACGCAATGCATCAATCAATGCCAGCGTAGAGGACACTGCACCTGGAGGAGCGGGCTCTGCAAGAAGCTCCGGGGGTCCCAGTAGTGGGGCTCCGGCTGATGGACACGATGACTCGTCGGTCGACGATGGTGGGGGACCTGCCCTGGTGTGGGCTGTGCCTGGGGTCGGGGGTGGGGGGTCGGGTGTGCCCGGCCCGTCCGCTGGCCCGGCGGTTGGCGCAGATCAACACTTGAGTATTGGCGAGCATATGAGTTCGGTGGGGCTTGTCGACGAAGAGGCTTCGAATGGTTTGAACGGACTTGTTCCGTCACCTATAGCTGATATCTCAGCATTGGCCAGCTTAATTGCAGCAGAGGAGTTGTCTCCCTCACAGAGTAGGATGATTGCTGCTAACTTGAGGCGCATTCTCGATGAGGATGCTGCTGTGTCAACCAATGGCCTTAATGCAGCTTCTCAGACTGCCAACGCTACTCAAGCCTCGCACCCTGTGGTGCAATCGCCCCAGCTCGCCGCGCCCGCCGGGTCGGGGGGCGGATCGGGTTCGCATGGCGCTCCGCCCCCGGCTCCGGGTGCGCCCCCGCCCGGGCTGGTCTCTTACGGTCGTTGGACCGAGGCTGAACTTCACCTCTTGGCCCGAGCAGAGATCCGGTTCGGGGACCACCCGTTCATCAACTTGAAAATCCACGAGATATATCCGACTCGGACCCTCCAAAGTATAAGGATGACCAGACGCTCCAGACGCTACCGAGCCGTACTGCAAAGATTGAGGAGAGAGATGGCCTCTATTGGCCATACGTCTGAAGTAACCGTGGCGCCTGTTCATGAACCTCCCCCTTGCAACAGCGTCGCCGAAGATCTTGGAGCTGGTCTCGAGGCATCCGGGGTCGAAGAATCAATTATTCGGCGAATGAAAACTGGGCCGATCCAAATGAGGGATCTTAAAACGATCTACAAACATTTTGGGATTGCTCCTCGAGTGGCCAAGAGCAAGTCAAGAATGCCCCAGGCCAGGACTCCTCGTAACAAACAGGAGAGGAGGCGCTTGCGATTTCTAGAGCATCAGAGATTGTACCGGAAAGGGCCCAAGGTCCTGGTCCACGAGCTCTCGACGAAAGGATCCGAAGGCGTTGATGTCACTCTAGATGCGATTCATGAGGAATTCGACGGCATTATGGCGACACCATCCCCTCGTTCCATCTTGGTGCCGCAGTTGCCTGGACAGCTGGCAATACCAGTGACGCCTATTACAGAAGAAGAGGTTCAGTATTGCTTGGCCGGGACTAATGCCAACGCCGCGCCTGGGCCGGATGGCATCTCTGTCGGGATGGTTAAGTTAATCCCGATAGATATACTTTGTGGCATCTTCAATAACTTTTTCCGTTACGGTGTGGTGCCGAGTGAATTGAAGCAATCAAAGACTGTTTTTGTGCCCAAGAAATCAAGACCGGCCGCACCAACAGATTTTCGTCCGATAACTGTGGCTCCTGTTCTGCTGCGTCTCTACAGTCGAGTACTTCTTCGACGTTTTACTGCGGGAGGCTCGTTTCACGATCTGCAGAGCGGATTTCAGGATGATCGGTCAACAGGGTCCAACCTCTTGCGGCTGCAGGGCGTCGTGCGCCACGCCAAACGACGTCACCAACCTCTATATGTGGCCAGCCTTGACCTCAGGAAGACTTTTGACCTAATAAGTCACTACGCCATCGTTTCTGCTTTACGAGGCAGGTCCCTTCCTGAGGTATACGTTTCCATCCTGCAAGACCTGTATGAGGGCTGTGCCACATCGTTTTGGATGAGCGGCGTCACCGATGATGTCCAGGTGCCAGTGAGGAGGGGGATCAAGCAGGGCGATCCACTATCGCCCTTCCTGTTTAATTGCGCACTTGACCCCCTCCTTCACGAACTCAATGCTACAGGCCTTGGTTATCATGCGGGCGACGCTTCTGCTGCTGCCATGGCGTTTGCAGACGATTTGCTTCTGATGTCAGATAACCATGAGGCCCTGCAGGAGTTGATACACATCACTGAAAGCTACCTTGAAAGAGTCTGTCTCCAAATTAATCCAGCCAAGACTCAATATTTTGGTTGGACTTGGTCAAGTGATAAGGGCTGGTTTGATTATGCAGTAAGACCGATAATGGTGGCGGGACACTCTATAACACCAACGCTGCGGCAGAACCCCCTCGTCTACCTGGGGCTGCGGATTCATGTGCACAGTGGGCCAGCTCTTAGTGACCCCAAATGTGACGAAACTACGGACCTCATCACTATGGCTGCGCTTAAACCCTTCCAGCGCCTCAGATGTTATAAGCAGCTCGTCGTGCAACGCCAGTTGTACACCCTTGCTAACTCGCTGGGAGTCATCGGCCATGCAGAGAAGATCGACAAACTCAACATCCGACATATTAAGAAATCTCTGCATCTCCCGGGGTCCTTCCCTACGTCCCATATCTGGTTGCCTGTGAGAAGAGGTGGGCTTGGAGTGCTCCAGTTGGCATTCGTCGCTGTGCAAGTCCAAGTAAAATCATTAGCCCGGTTGCAGCGCTTGGGTAACCAGTTTGTGGACGTCATTTTTAACACCGTACTGAACGATCACTACTTCAAGCTATGCCACTATATTGATATCCCGACGGGAGTGACTGGAGTGCTCGAGCTCAATAATGTCGTTAAGGCAGCTCATGACCACTGGTCCGCTAAGATCAAGGACATCTACAAGACCAAGTCGAATTTTGCACACGAAACCGACCCGTTTGCCAACAGGTGGTTGATGGAAGATTCCAGTCTCCTCAAGGATGGAGACCGGATCCGCGCCTTGCGCTTGCGGACGGGTGTTCACCCGTGTCGGGCTCTGTCTAATAGGCATGCGCAAAATCCAGAGGACCGGCTCTGTCAACATTGTAAGCAGAGTGAAGAAACGCCGGTTCACATCCTGCAGTTTTGTGAACGTGTGCACGGACCCCGAGTAGAACGCAACAACTATCTCTGTGATCAGATAGCCCGCCTCATTTCTCGGTACAACCATCCAGCCCAGGTCACCCAAGAACAAGTTTTTACAGCTCAAGGAGTGCGCTTAAAGCCCGACCTTATAGTGCAGGAGGCGGATCGGGTCACTGTCCTTGATGTCGCTGAGGCCTGGGACAACTGTGTGGGAACTTTGGAGAAGAAGGCCGCTGAGAAAACAATAAAATATGAGCCTCTGCGGGAATGCTTTCCGGACAAGCAAGTAATTTTTGAGGGCGTGGCGTTCGGCGCGCGGGGTCTGACTTGTCCATCAGCACGTAGAGCCTGCTTTAGAGGCGCTTTAGAGGCTTCTCTAAGGCGGATGTTGCCTGGCTCGCCTCACGTGCTCTGCTAGGAAGTCTGATTTGTCTGAGCCGGTTCGTCAGGATGGTTTAAGCTTACAGTACACTTCGCCTTTTACTAGATTCTCCAGCGTTTATTTTATGGGACAGGCACGTGTTTTATAGTTTTTAAACCCCCTTACTTTTTAGTACTTTTGACTTCAAGACCGGAGTCTAAGTGCCAACAACCGTGCGGCCCTCTGGGTTCGCATGACATACAACTCCGTGCTTGGTCTGTCTTTTTTGCCCCCGTTTTGTTGGGGAAATTGTGTTTTAGCCAAATAAACGCCATTCTACTCATTCGACGCTTTTCTCCACGTTCTGATCCTGCATCTCAAGAGCAAATTAAAAAAAGTATGGTGTAACGGCGGGGGAATATATCGTGTTCTTTCGGTAGCCAAATAAACGCCATTCTACTCATTCGGCGCTTTTCTCCACGTTCTGATCCTGCATCTCAAGAGAAAATAAAAAAAGTATGGTGTAACGGCGGGGGAATATATTGTGGTCTTGTGTGTGGGGGGGTGGCTGTCGAGTTTCTCCCTGAGCGTTCGTTTTCACTGTGCTTTTGCGCCCAGTATTCTTCAGTGTTCGCTCGACAGTCAGGCAGGCCCACCTCCACGTGGTCCCCCCTGGGCGGGTTCTCTAATAAGGGAACTCGGCTAAGTGGCCTGCCGCGGGCTTTGCCCCGCAGTGGGGCAAGTTGACTACTTGTACCCTTTTGTTCTCATAGAGGCGGGTCGAGGCCCGCTCTCAGCCCCACTGCCTTTGCCTGAGGGCACTCAAATCGATAGACTCCCACATGGTTTTGTTCCCCCCTGGGGAACTTCGTTGCCATATCTGCGGGGACAGAATGACATCTAGAGACAAGTTTCAAAGACATTATGTGACCAACCACCGAGTATCTAGATGTACTGTTTGCGATATCAAGGAACTTGGATGTGCGAAGAATATGTCTTCTCACCACACCAAATGCAAGAGAAGATTGGGAGCACGGCTCAACGTGTCTCCAGCGCCTGCTAGCTCTGCGCCTCCCGCGCCACTCCGAGATCTCTCTGTTCGAGAGCACCACATTGCCGGTTCAGCCCCGGTTTCGGGATCTGAAGGCTTCAACCCAACTCAACACACGCCTGGGACTGGTCTTGGTGGGTCTGAGGGAGCGGAGCTAGGCGGGCTTGTGCCGGACGGGGGGTCTGGCGCCACAGTGTCTGGGGGTGGTTCCCCAGAGGGGGCAAGTTCAAGTACTGGCAATATGCAACCTGATACTGAGTCAGCGAGCTGCGCAGCCCAGTCACATCATTATAACGGTTCTCTTGGAGACCGTGAAGGTACCTCCGTTTCTTCTGATATTCACGAAGAGGTCGACCTTTCGGAATTGGCTGAGGCCATTCTGGCAGCTGGAGCTGACGCCCCAACTTTTCAGCCCGCAGAATCGGTTGCAGCTTCGTCTAATATGGTGGACGAGGCGCCCCCTGGACACGACTACCACGTTAGTGCCCCCCCTGTGGGGGGGACAGTGGCGCCGGACCCGTTGCCTGGCCCAGTCCCGCTGGGGTCTGCTTCTGAGGGTCTCTCAGGGCATTTGTCTTACGGTCGTTGGACCGACCCGGAGTTGGTGGCCTTGGCTAGGGCTGAAGTGGAGAGGGCCGGCCACCCTTTTATAAACCAAGAACTGGCGAAGGTATTCACATCAACATCACTAATGGCGATACGCATGATGCGACACCAGGGACGTTATAAGACCATCCTTCAGGAGGTCATTGAAGATGGAAGACGAACTGAGCCTGCTTCACCTACTACCAGGATCGAGCAGCAGCTGCAATTGAACTTGCAAGATATACAGGTTAATCTGGAGAGACTGGGCATACAGGATCCTGCCCTCAGCTACAACTTGACGTCAGCTCCCCTCAAAATGGCTGACCTGACTGCTCTAATGCAACACTTTGGCGTCGCCCCCCCCCCCTCGGAGGGGTCAAAGAAGAGAACGACCACGAGGACGGAGTAGGATAACGCGTAATTCTAAGAAGGCTAGGAAGCAAAAACGCTTCCTTGATCACCAAAGGCTTTACAAGAAGGGGCCCAAGATCTTGGCCCATCACCTCCTCCTTGAGAATGAGTCCGAAGATGGTTCTGTTACCCTTCAAAACGTGCATGACACCTACGACACTCTTTTCTCGAGTTGCAAGTCACCTGATAGAGCTATGTTCATGACTGCTCCTGACTGCCCTGTGAGCATCCCAGTTGTCCCTTTTACTATAGATGAAATTCAGGCTGCTGTCAAAAGTATGGACCCCAAGTCATCCCCAGGTCCCGACGGCATTCGGGTTCAAGATCTCCTCAGGATTCCCTCCGGCGTGTTAAGTCCCATCATGAACAACTTCCTGAGCTTCAAAAACCTTCCGGAAGAGCTGAAGGTGTCCCGAACAGTATTTATTCCCAAGAAACGAATACCACATACAGCAAGTGACCTTCGCTCTATAACAGTGGGCCCAGTCATTTCCCGACTATTCTCGAAGTTGTTGCTGGGACGACTATCAAGAGCAATCCAGTTTCACCCTTTGCAAGGTGGGTTCCAGCAAGATAGGAGCACAAGTACAAATCTTCTCCTACTCCAAGGCATCATGAAGATTATGAAGAAGAGGCGCCGGAGCTTATTTATAGCAAGTTTGGACCTCAGGAAAGCATTTGATTCCCTGGCTCATGAGACAATATTTACCACTCTACGACAAAGAGGCTTCCCAGAATACTACGTGGAGATGATTCAGAAGATGTATGAGGGTGGTTCTACAACATTCCACTTGGATGGGAAGACCGATGGAAAGAGGATTCTAGTGCGTCAAGGGATAAAGCAGGGGGACCCCTTGTCCCCCTTTCTTTTTAATACAGTCCTTGACCCTCTTCTACACCACCTCAATTCCTCTGGTCTGGGAGTTTCTTTGGACCAGGCTCACGCTTCAGCACTTGCATTTGCTGATGATATTGTCCTCATGTCTGAGAGTTTCGAAGGCTTGAAATCACTAATTACTATCACTGAGGAGTTTCTCAGCTCTACTGGTCTACGCCTAAACCCCGCTAAGACGCAGTACCTCGGGTGGCGGTATGATGGCCGTAGAAAATGGTTCGACTACGGCATACCCCCCCTTACGATCGCCGGCACTACCATCTACCCACGGCAGAAAGATACTCCGACTAAATACTTAGGCTTCAACTTATATCCCAACAAAGGCCCTAAGGTGGAAGATGATATGTCTGAAGACCTCCTGAGGATTATTCGACAAGCCTCGCTGAAGCCTTTTCAACGCTTGCGATGCATCAACACCCTGGTTTTGCCTCGTTATTTATATATTTTGGCAAACTCTCTCACCGTCCTACAAGATGCAGAGAAGAAGGATAAGACTATACGTAATATCATAAAGAAAGTCTTACACTTGCCACAATCATTCCCCACGGTCCACATCCACCTACCAGTCAAAGAAGGAGGGCTGGGGGCTTTGCATCTTCAATGGGTAGCAGCGGGGATGCAGATGAAGGCTTTCGCCAGGATGGCGCGGCTGCGGTGTCCCTTTGTAGACTCCGTAATGGCAGGACTGTCGGACCAAGAAAATCGGCTATCATCTTTCTTGGGAATACCTACGGGTATCACGAACCAGAGCGAGGTCTCAGCGGCAGTCCAGGCTGCGAAGAAGATATACGTTTCAAGAAAAATCGCTGAGTACAACAACAAGGCTTTATTCGCTCACCGTAGAGAACCTATCGGCAATACGTGGTTGTACCACGACAGTCGACTCCTAAAAGGCGGAGATAGGATTAGAGCGCTAAGATAACGTACTAACCTCTACCCTACCAGAGCCCTATCAAACCGACAAGCTAGTGACCCTAAGGCCAGAGAGTGCCAATTTTGTCCGGGAAGGGAGGAGACCGCCTTCCATATATTGCAGGGTTGTGAAAAGGTTCATTTGCCCCGAGTTGCTAGGCATAATTTCGTCGCTAACCAGGTGTCGCGCCTTTGCAAGAAATACAACCCTAATGCGAGTGTTATTCAGGAAAGGGTTTACACTACCAGCGACGGTGTCAGACTTAAACCCGACATAGTGATGTCCGAAGGCAACTCCGTAACGATTCTAGATGTAGCGGTCGCGTGGGATGCCGCACCGAGTACCCTGGAAGACATCAATGCAAGTAAAATTCAGAAGTATGCCGGCCTGATATCCACATTTCCTGACAAGCAAGTAACCATCCACGGTTTGTGTTTCGGTGCAAGGGGCGGCACCTGTGCCTCCACCCGCAGCGCTCTGATGGGCATCGGATTTGCGAGAAACGACCTCAGTTGGCTTGCCTCCCGCGTTTTGATTGGAAGTTTAATTGTACTTAATCGTTTTAACCGTCCGGTTTAGTCCTTTCGAGTGAGCGGCTCTCAGGTATATTACCAGTTGGCTCAAGATTTTATTGGGTTGTACCCCCCTTTTTCTGCTTTATTCCGCTTGGTTTTAGCTGTTTCCTGTTTTTACGGTTTTACCAAGCGGGAATGTTGGGGGACATAAGGGCAGACCATCGCCTGACCCTGGTTGGCTAACCAAGGGTCGTCCCCCAATACTTCCCACTTGAACCGACGCAGTTTTACCCTTTAATGGGAAATTCCGAGTTTTAGCCAAATAAACGCCATTCTACTCATTCGACGCTTTTCTCCACGTTCTGATCCTGCATCTCAAGAGAAAATTAAAAAAGTATGGTGTAACGGCGGGGGAATATATTGTGTTCTTTCACAGCAGGCACACGCAGCAGCAATGGCCTTCGCTGACGACATTCTGCTTTTCTCGTCTAGTCTGGAGGGACTGAAAGCGTTGGTGAGGTTGACGGAGGGATATCTCCATGGAACAGGGCTCACCCTTAACCCCACCAAGTCGCAGTACTTCGGTTGGAGGTACAGTGGTGTTACCAAATGGTTTGAGTACGACATCCAGCCACTCAACATCGGGGGAACTACGATTCTTCCTCGGGGAAGAGATGTACCCGTCACCTACCTGGGCCTTCGAATATACGTAAATCGTCCGTCAAGAATCGAGGACAACACGGCCGACCGTATGCTCGACCTCATCCGGTCTGCGGCTCTGAAGCCCTTCCAGAAACTTCGATGTGTCACTCAGCTCGTGATACCTAGGCCGGCATATCAGGCTTCCAATATTTTGGGACTGTTGTCCCAGGTTGCTAAGAGAGACAAGGCGATGAGAAGGGCAGTGAAGCAAATACTACATCTTCCCCAGTCTTTCCCCAACGCACACGTTCACTTGCCAAATCGTGAAGGGGGACAGGGCATGAATCAGTTAGAATGGGTGGCAGCGGCCGTGCAGTTTAAATCTATGGCGCGGATGGCTCGCTTATCTTTTCCATTTGTGCATGTCCTCCTGGCCCAGGGATTACACGATAACTGGGAACGTCTGGCCTCGCACCTAGGGATCCCTCGTGGGATTACAGATAGGAACGAAGTCAACGAAGCGCTGATCGCCCTAAAGAAAGAGTATTGGAGTAAAACGATCGCCGCCTACAATAACCAATCCTTATTTGCACATAGGCACGAACCAGTTGGGAATGCGTGGCTTTCCTACGATTCCCAGCTGGTGAAGGACGGTGATCGAATTAGGGCGCTACGGCTTCGTACCAATCTGTTCCCAACGAGAACATTATCCAACAGACATGCGAGGGATCCCCAGATGAGGGACTGTCGGCACTGTGGCCAGGAGGCAGAAACGGCGTTTCACATCCTTCAACGCTCTGAAAAAGTACATCTCCCAAGAGTGGCGCGCCATGATTTTATAGCAAAGCAGATTGCACGGTTGCTGCGCCAACACAACCCTGATGCTGTCGTAGAGGAGGAGAAGCTATTAACGTCGGTTACTGGCGTACGGCTGAAGCCTGACCTCATCTTTAAAAAGGGAGATGAGGTCATGGTACTGGACACGGCTATAGCTTGGGACGCCAGTGCTACGACCCTCTCCGACATCAACAGGGCTAAGGCCCAAAAGTACGCCGTGCTTGCCCAGTCCTTCCCCGAGAGCAATTTTGCAGTACATGGTTTGTGCTTCGGAGCACGCGGGGGAACGTGTGCGGGTACAAGGAGAGCCCTGCGCGATTTGGGACTGACGAAGAGGGATGTCGCCTGGCTCGCAGCCAAAGTGCTGATTGGAAGCCTGATATGTTTGAGCCGGTTTAACTGTATGGTTTAATTTTCTTTTATGAGCACAGAGGTATTAATTTTATGGCAATCGACCTCCACCTTGGTGGGTTGTTTTTCTTTAATGGATTCCACTTTTTTTATCGCTTTTAACAAAAGTGGCTGCCTTGGACCCTGTGGTAACTTGACTGACCTCGGTTTTCCGTGGTCTGGGTCCAAGGACACCTACTTCTTGATTGCCTATCCTCTTCTTTACCCAATTTTATGGGGAAACTTATTGTTCTTAGCCAAATAAACGCCATTCTACTCATTCGACGCTTTTCTCCACATTCGGATCCTGCATCTCAAGAGAAAATTAAAAAAGTATGGTGTAACGGCGGGGGAATATATTGTGTTCTTTCGGTAGCCAAATAAACGCCATTCTACTCATTCGACGCTTTTCTCCACGTTCAAATCCTGTATCTCAAGAGAAAATTATAAAAAGTATGGTGTAACGGCGGGGGAATATATTGTGTTCTTTTTAAACCCGACCTGGTGCTGACTAAGGGAGAAAACGTGGCGGTTCTGGATGTCGCAGTTGCATGGGACTCCTCACCTGCAGCGCTGGAGGTTGTTAACAACAGGAAGATCGCCAAGTATTCTGTATTATCCGCGTCCTTCCCCGATAAGGCTGTTACAATCGCTGGCCTTTGCTTCGGCGCTCGAGGAGGCACCTGTGGTACCACGCGGCGGGTCCTCCAATCCTTGGGTCTTTCGCGCAGCGATATTGGTTGGTTGGCTGCTAGGACGCTCGTAGGCAGTCTCATCTGTCTTACCCGTTTTAACAAGATGGTTTGAATCCTGAGCTTGCTGTAATTATTTTACGTCGTTTTTTTTATGACACTGGAAGTTTTACCCAACCTTTGTATTTTAATCTCCTCTTTCAGTCCTGCTAAGAGGAGACTATTGGGGCCCAATGGCAGTCCATCGCTGGCCCGTTTACGGGCCGGGCCCCAAAGCATCCGCTTAGACTCGACGTTTTATTTTACCCTACGTTTTTTACTGGGGACATTAGTGTTTTAGCCAAATAAACGCTATTCTACTCATTCGACGCTTTTCTCCACGTTCTGATCCTGCATCTCAAAAGAAAATTAAAAAAAGTATGGTGTAACGGCGGGGGAATATATTGTGTTCTTTCGGTTGAATTGGGGTGGTTGCCAAGGTTCCCCCTGCTGTCTACGTGTCGTTGTGCAGCTAGCTAGTGGCTTGTCCCTAGTGCAATTTGGTCGACTCTTCTTCAGTGTGCTTTAGCCTTGGCAACCCGGCGGACCCACGTCCTCGTCGTGCCCCCTGGGCGGGAGCCAGAAGTTTCTGGCTCCCGGCTAAGTGGTCCGCCGCGGGGTCTTTGACCCGCAGAGAGAGGAATTCCCAGTTATTAGACCCTCTTTTTGAGAAGTAGGTACTCTGCCTGGTTTCGTACCTCTCTCCTTCTTTCCCCCTGCTCTGTGCTCCGGCCTTCGGGATGGATGACAAAGTAATCCTCTACCCTCCCCAAGACTTAGTCTGTGAAGTCTGTGGGGCTTCCTCATCATCTCGAGCGAAATATCAGCAACACTACGCTGAGGCTCATAATACCAATATCAAATGGAAGTGCTCCATCTGCCAGGAGCGGACGTTTGACCTTGTTCGCTCAATTTCTTCTCACGTAACCAAATGTAACCGTCGCAACCCCTCCGCTACCCAAGAAACTGCGACTAGAGGGGCGACGTCGTCAGAAGTAGAGATCACGGCTGCTTCGGCTCCCCTACCATCTCTGCCTGGAAACCAGTTGGACCAGCAGGAAATTATGTCTCACGGCCGATGGACGAATTCAGAGCTCCGTGCTCTAGCCAATCTCGAAGTGAGGTTGAGCGGCCACCCTTTTATTAACCAAGAGTTGGCGAAGCTTTTCCCAACACGTTCGCTGATGGCTATTCGGATGCAGCGGCACCAAT
This sequence comes from Ornithodoros turicata, assembly GCF_037126465.1. Classification (NCBI taxonomy): domain Eukaryota; kingdom Metazoa; phylum Arthropoda; class Arachnida; order Ixodida; family Argasidae; genus Ornithodoros; species Ornithodoros turicata. Next base: position 225,047 of record NW_026999314.1, read on the forward strand.
CTAAGTACAAAGGGATTCTTGAAATGGCCCTTAAAGATCCCACCTCAGCGCTCATGTCAGCTCCTGGGCCTACATTTAGCAAGAGCCTACCACCCGCACCTGTTTTTTCGACCCCTGAGGTGGCAGTGTCTACGGTCGGAGAAGCAGCTTGTGAAAGCTCGGATATTGAAGTCATTACCAACACCTCGACTTCTGATGCCACTCATGCAGAGACCAGACATCTGTCTAGCGACTTGGAGGCGCTTTCCCAGGAGGAGCCGGTTGAACGGTCCCTTGAAGAGTCCCTGGACATCACGACTGATCCGATATCACGCCTCGATATCACGCCCAATGGAGCCTTGGCGGAGGCCTGGGCGGAGGCCTGGGCGGGCGCTCCCGCGGCTGGCGCGAGCGGGGTCTCGGGCGTGCCCGACGTCGTCGCCGACCCGATGGATTTGTCCCGCCTCACCGACACTGTGAACGAAGCCAATGGTTATGAAGCCACAAACACACATCCCACGCCCAGCGGGTTTTTGGAGTACTCAAGTGACACTGAGAGCAGTGAAATATCACAGCTGGCTTCCATGCTAGCGCGGGCGGGACTAAGTCCCCCCTTATGTAACAGCTCTACGAACCTTCCCAACCCGCGAGGTTTGTCTTCGGACGCCTCAATCACAAATGTCTGCTATGGGCAAGAGGCGAGCATTCCTGCTCAACCGAGACCTTCGACTGCCTCTGGCACTGTGGTGGCAGCCGGTGGTGGCGGGCTGTCCGTTGGCGAGGGGGCGGCGCCGGGCTTGGCCGGGGCCCCGGTTGCGGTGGTCGCGGGGGCGTCCGCTCAGGTGGCCGCCTATACTGAAGACGATGGCGATCTATCTTATATAGCAACCATGCAAGATTTCCTCGAGGCCGGGATTTCGGACGCCTCGCTAGTGCATCGGGTCATTGATGGCCCTCTATCCATGACTGAACTTCAGGAGATTTTCGGGCATTTCGGAGTTAATCTCCTGACTAAGAAGTCCAGAAGAGGACTGCAGAAGGATCAGGCCCCGGCTCAGAAACCAGCCAATAGACGTGAACGCAAGAGGGCGAGATACTACGAACACCAGAGACTGTACAGATTGGGGCCCAGAATATTACTACACCAGTTGATGACTGAAGGCGACAACGGGAGTACAGCGACCTCCCTAGAGGATATACATACATTTTACGACCCCTTGTTGTCGGGACCTTCAGCAGCCTGTGAGGTCCAGTTGCCATCCGTGACCAAGACAACGGCCGAAGTTACACATTTGGAGATCGACGAAGTGGTCTCGAGTTTACGAGTGATGGATAAAAAGTCAGCACCTGGCCCCGACGGAGTCACTGTAGAAAACCTAATGGCCATAACCTTCAAAAATTTTGCTCCATATTTGCAACAACTTCTTTGTCCACAAAAGGATCCCAGAGGGTCTCAAGAAGTCCAAAACGGTGTTCATTCCCAAAAAGAACACACCCCAGTCAGCAGCCGACGTCCGGCCAATCACCATGACACCTATGCTCCTCAGGCTGTACTCCCGTATCCTGTTGAAGAGGCTTTCTTCCGAAAATTCCTTCCACCCCCTACAAGGCGGGTCTCAGGATGACAGAGCGACAAGTACCAACTTGCTGACACTCCAGGCTCTCATGAAAATCTGCAAGAAGAAGAAAAAGAGCCTTTATGGCGTGAGCCTCGACGTACGCAAGGCCTTTGATTGCGTTTCCCACGAGGCCATCGGGGCGGCCATAAGGGGGAGGGATATTCCAGAATGTTACGCGGACATTATCCAAGATCTTTATAGCAAATGTTCTACCACGTACTTCTGGAATGGACAAACGGACGGGAGGGGGGTGCCTGTAAATCAAGGCATAAACCAAGGAGACCCCCTCTCGCCGTTTCTCTTCAACACCGTACTCGATCCCCTCCTCCAGGTGGCCAACACGTCAGGCCTCGGGGTGGAAATTGAACAGCAACACGTCGCAGCATTGGCCTTTGCGGACGATGTCCTATTGGTCTCGTCGAGCCTGGAGGGTCTAAAGTCCCTGATAAGAATGACGGAGAGCTACCTTAGCAACGTCGGCCTCATCCTGAACCCCGCCAAATCCCAATATTTCGGGTGGCGCTACAATGGGATAGCAAAATGGTTTGACTACAATATACAGCCTGTGGACATAGGTGGCCGAACGATCCAACCCTGCGGAAGAGACAAGCCGATTAGTTACCTCGGCATCAAATTGTACGTCAATAGGCCTAGCAGGATCGAGGACGACATGGCGGAGCAGATGACCGCCCTTATCAAATCTGCTGCTCTGAAGCCATTTCAAAAACTGAAGTGTATTAAACAACTGATCGTCCCGAGATGTCTATACCAAGCGGCCAATATACTTGGTTTGCTTTCACAAGCTACCAAGCGTGACAAGACAGTACGGAACTTGGTCAAGTCTATTCTCCATTTGCCGCACTCCTTTCCTAGTATTCACATTCATCTAACAAACCGTGAAGGCGGTCTAGGAGTACCTTCTATCGAATGGACTGCGGCAGCGATCCAATTTAAGGCCATGGCCCGCATGGCGCGACTCGGCGACTCTTTCATTGACGTGATCTTGTGCAATGGACTGCGTGAGAACCTCCAAAGATTGTCCACACACCTCGGAATCCGGATGGGGATCACAGGACGAAGTGAGGTGAATGATGCACTTTTTAGCTTACGCAAGGAATTTTGGCAACGAAAACAGGCTGCCTACAACAACAAAAGCCCTTTCTCCCATACGAAGGAGCCTTCAGGCAACGCCTGGCTCGCTTGTGATTCCAAGCTAATAAAAGACGGGGACCGAATAAGAGCGTTAAGGTTACGAACAAACCTTCTCCCCACGCGGGCATTATCGAACAAGCACGCCCGCGACCCGAAGATGAGGGACTGCCGACACTGCGGACAAGCTGTTGAATCTACTTTTCATATTCTTCAGCAGTGCGAAAAGATACACCTCCTGCGTGTGGCCAGGCACGACTTTATCACCAAACATGTCCCCAGATTAATACGCCCCGAGGCAACACAACCCCGAGGCAGTTGTCGAAGAAGAGAAACTTTTAACATCAACCTCAGGTGTCAGATTAAAACCTGATCTGATCGTCACAAAAGGTGACGAAGTTGTTGTGCTCGATACTGCTATAGCTTGGGACGCAAGCCCAACTACATTGTCTGATATAAACAGAGCCAAGGTCACCAAGTATACTTGCCTAGCCGAGTCTTACCCCGACAAGCGTTTCGCCGTACACGGCCTTGCCTTTGGGGCAAGAGGGGGTACTTGTGCTGGCGCCCGTAAAGTACTACGCGACCTCGGTTTCACCAAGGGAGACATAGCCTGGCTGGCGGCCAAAGTCCTTGTAGGAAGCCTTATATGTCTCTCCCGTTTCAATCGCATGATTTGAAGTACCTTTGTTTTTACGGAGCACAGACGCTTTTTATTCTCTGCGACCGTACCATCTTTGTGGTAGTTTTAATTTATCCTTGGGGTTTCCCACTTTTATTTGATTTTAATAAAAGTGGTTGCCTTGGACCCTTTGGCCGGAAGGCTGACCTTGACCTAGGTTGAGGCCTGGGTCCAAGGCCATCCACTTTTGGTTGCTTTTCCCCATCTCTTTTACCCCATTTTTCTGGGGACATATTGCGTTTTAGTCAAATAAACGCCATTCTACTCATTCGACGCTTTTCTCCACGTTCTGATCCTGCATCTCAAGAGGAAATTAAAAAAGTATGGTGTAACGGCGGGGGAATATATTGTATTCTTTCAGCTACAATTTGGCGTCAGCTCCCCTCAATATGGCCGACTTGACTGCTCTAATGCAACACTTTGGCGTCGCCCCCCCTCGGAGGGGTCAAAGAAGAGAACGACCACGAGGACGGAGTAGGATAACGCGTAATTCTAAGAAGGCTAGGAAGCAAGAACGCTTCCTTGATCACCAAAGGCTTTACAAGAAGGGGCCCCAAGATCTTGGCCCATCACCATGGGAATATATTGTGTGTTAATTATGGGGGGTTTGTTGCCAAGGTGTGTGCTGTTTGCGTGCCGATCAGCGAGCTAGTGGCGTGTCCCTAGTGCGATTTGTCTTTCTTCTGACTGTGTTTAGCCTTGGCAACCCGGCGGACCCACGTCCTCGTCGTGCCCCCTGGGCGGGAGCCAGAAGTTTCTGGCTCCCGGTTAAGTGGTCCGCCGCAGGGTCTCAGACCCGTTGAGAGAGGAAATTTCAGTTTACTCTACTCTCCAGAACTAGGTACTCAGCCTGGTTCAGACCTCTCTCCTTCCCTTCCCCCATTCTGTGCTCCAACCCCTGCGGGATGGACGACAAAATAATTTTCTATCCCCCCCCCCCCCCCCCCGGACCTGGTCTGCGAAGTCTGCGAGACCTGCTCCTCTTCACGAGCAAAGCTCCAGCAACATTATGCTGAGTCCCACAGCATCCGAGTCAAATGGAAATGCTCTATTTGTTAAGAGCGGGAGTTCGACCTAGTACGCTCCATCTCGTCCCATGTAACAAAATGCGGCCGTCGCATTCCGGCCAGCACCCAAGAACCGGCGGTAAGAGGGATGGCGTCCTCTGATACGAACAGAATGGCTGCTTCAGCCCCTTTACCATCCCTTGCTGGAAGTCCGACTGAACAACAGGAAATTATTTCCCACGGTCGCTGGACAGAATCGGAGCTTCATGCACTTGCCAATCTCGAAGTTGCATTGATCGGACATCCTTTCATCAACCAAGAATTAGCGAAGCTATTTCCCACAAGAACGCTAATGGCCATCCGCATGCAACGTCATCAAGCACGGTATAAGGCGATTCTGGAGGTGGCACTAACAAACCCCACCCCAGCGCTCATGATGGCTCCTGGGCCGACAAGCAGCAGACGGTGGCCGTCTATACCTGATACGATAACTCAGAATGTGGCCCTAACCACCCAGACTACGGAGATAGTCCTCTCATCCAGGAACTCTGAGGCTACTGTTTCAAATGTGGATCCAAACGATGCTCAGACGATGGCCGGAAACTCAACCACCAACACAAGGGCAACAACTCCAAATGAGCCCATTGAACACTCTCTAGAGGAGTTGGTGGACTCCGCACCAGAAGGAGCCTCAGCGGAGACCTGGGCGGGCACTATCGCGGCCCTCGGGAGTGGGGTTCCGGACGTGCCCGGCGTCACCGCTGCCCCCATGGATCAGTCCCGCCTCACTTGTACAGTAAAGGAAGCTTATGGCTATGAAGCCACCGGCATACAGCCCATGCCCAGCGGGTCTTGGGTGCACTCAAACGAAGTCGAGTGCAACGAAATATCGCTGTTGGCTTTTTTGCTAGCGGCAGAGGGACTAAGTCCCCCATCCGACAGCTGTTTTTCGGCTGATTATGACCCTCGAGGGTTGTCTACGGACGCCTCAAGTACAAACAACGACGATGGGCAAGAGGCGAGCTTTTCAGCTCAAATGGAATCTTCGACTGCCTCTGGTGCTGTGGTGGCTGCAGGTGTTGGCGAGACGTCCGTGGGGGAGGCGGGGGCGCCGGGCTTGGCCGGGGCCGCGGTCTTGGAGGCGGTGGGGATGTCCGCCCCGATCGCCGCACAAACTGCAAATGAAGGCGACTCAGCTCATAGCGCAACAACACAAGACTTTGCGGAAGCTGGGATTTTTGATGAGCGATTGGTGCATCGGGTCATTAACGGCCCTCTGGCGATAAGTGATTTGCAAACGATTTTCGGACATGTTGGAGTCCAGCCTCAAACTAGGAAGCCCAGAAGAGGGCCGCAGAAAGATCAAGTCCTGGATCGGGAACCAGCCAACAGACGGGAACGAAAAAGGGCCAGATACAAAGAACATCAAAGGCTGTATAGATTGGGGCCTAGAGTTTTGCTACATCAGCTCATGGCCGAGGACGACAACGGAGAAGTGCCCGTCACGCTGGACGACATACATGCTCTCTATGACCCCTTGCTATCGGGGCCCTCTGCAAGATGTTCAGCTCAGCTCTCTTCCGGGACGAAGACACCGGCAGAAGACGGACCTATCGAAATAGATGAGGTCGTTTCGGCACTCAAATCGATGGACAACAAGTCAGCGCCCGGTCCGGACGGAGTTACAGTGGACAATCTAAGAACTGTGCCAGCAAAAATACTGCTTCACATCTGTAACAATTTCTTTGTCTACAGACATATCCCAGACGAACTCAAAAACTCCAAGACCGTGTTTATTCCCAAAACGAACAAGCCTCAGACGGCAGCAGAAGTCCGACCCATCACTATGACTCCTATGCTTCTCAGACTTTATTCTCGAATCATTCTGAGAAGGCTCGCCTTTGAAAACTCCTTCCACCCCCTTTAAGGCGGGTTTCAGGACGACCGATCGACGAGCACCAACTTGTTGACCCTCCAGGCCCTCATGAAAATCTTCAAGAAAAGAAAGAAAAGCTTCTACGGCGTAAGCCTAGACGTTCGCAAAGCCTTTGATTGTGTTTCCCACGAGGCCATTGGAGCGGCCATAAGGGGCAGGGGAATTCCCAAAATGCTACGAAGACATAATACAAGATCTCTATAAGAATTGTGCTACCACGTACTTTTGGAACGGACGAACGGACGAGAGGGCGGTGCCTGTCAATCGAGGCATAAAACAAGGAGACCCCCTCTCGCCGTTTCTCTTTAACACCGTCCTGGACCCCCTGCTCCAGGTGGCCAATGCCTCTGGCCTCGGGGTGGAGGTCGACCAACAACATGCGGCGGCTATGGCATTTGCGGACGACATCTTGTTGATGTCGTCTAGCCTGGAGGGTCTCAAATCGCTGATAAGATTGACTGAAAATTACCTCAGCAACGTCGGTCTCGTCCTGAACCCCGCCAAGTCCCAGTATTTCGGGTGGCGCTACAATGGTGTAGCGAAATGGTTCGATTATAACATTCAACCTTTGGACATAGGCGACAGAGTGATTCAGCCCTGTGGGAAGGAGAGGCCGATTAGCTACCTAGGCCTCAAGCTTTACGTCAACAGACCTAGCAGAATCGACGATGATATTGCCGAGAAGATGACCGCCCTTATTAAGACAGCGGCGTTAAAACCTTTTCAAAAACTCAAGTGTATAAAGCAACTCATCGTCCCTAGATTTCTGTATGAAGCTGCCAACATCCTTGGTTTACTATCCCAGGCAACTAGAAGGGACAAAGCTGTGAGGAAGACGATCAAGTCCGCTCTCCATCTACCGCACTCCTTCCCGAATATCCACGTACATTTGCCTAACCGGGAAGGAGGATTAGGTGTCACATGCATCGAATGGACGGCTGCTGCTATCCAATATAAGGCCATGGCACGAATGCTGCGGCTTGGTGATCCCTTTATAGATGCGATCGTGTCTAGCGGACTCTACGACAATCTCCAGCGCCTAGCTACACACCTGGGCATACCTATGGGAATCACGGGAAGAAGTGAAGTAAACGATGCACTTCTCGGACTACAAAAGGAATTTTGGAAAAAGAAGCAAACGGCCTATACCAACAAAGGCCTTTTCTCGCATATCAAAGAACCAGCGGGCAATGCCTGGATCCACTGCGACTCCAAGCTGATAAAGGATGGAGATCGCATAAAAGCACTCCGTCTCCGAACGAATGTATTTCCAACACGGGCGTTATCGAACAAACACGCCCATGACCCAAAGATGCGAAGCTGTCGACATTGTGGACAGGCCGAGGAAACAACTTTTCATATCCTGCAACAATGTGAAAAGATTCATCTACCGCGAGTGACCAGACATAATTTCATAGCCAAGCAAGTTACAAGACTGCTACGCCAGCACAACCCGGGGGCCACAGTTGAAGAAGAAAAACTACTAACTTCTACCTCCGGAATCAGGCTTAAGCCCGACCTCATATACACCAAAGGAGATGAAGTGTTTGTGCTGGACATTGCAATAGCTTGGGACGCTAGCCCAACCACGCTGTCCGACATGAATCGAGCCAAGATCACAAAGTATTCATGCCTGGCCGATTTAGTGTTCACGGCCTTGCCTTTGGAGCAAGAGGGGGGACATGTGCCGGCACGCGTAAGGCCTTACGCGATCTTGGTCTTACCAGCGGAGATGTATCTTGGCTTGCGGCCAAAGTTTTAGTGGGAAGTCTCATTTGTCTATCCCACTTTAATCGTATGATTTGATGAACTCAAGTTATTTTTTTACGGAGCACAGAAGTTTTTACTCTTGGCGACCAGTACCATCTTGGAGGTCGTTTTATTCATTTCTTGGGTTTTCCCACTTTTATTGATTTTAATAAAAGTGGTTGCCTTGGACCCTCTGGCCGGAAGGCTGACCTTGACTTCGGTTGAGGTCTGGGCCCAAGGCCATCCACTTTTGGTTGCTTTCCCCAATTCTTTTACCCCTTTTTAGGAGAAACTTAGCGTTTTAGCAAAATAAACGCCATTCCACTCATTCAACGCTTTTCTCCACGTTCTGATCCTGCATCTCAAGAGAAAATTAAAAAAGTATGGTGTAACGGCGGGGGAATATATTGTGTTCTTTCGGGGGGTGGTTTTGGGGGGTGGTTGCCAAGGTTTCCCCAAGCTGGTCTTTCGTGTCTTCGAAAAGTGTGTTCGAGCGCTTTCCGTCTCTGCGAGTTCTTCTCTTTGTGTTCCTTCACCTTGGCAACCGGGCGGACCCACGTCCTCGTCGTGCCCCCTGGGCGGGAGCCAGTTATTTCTGGCTCCCGGCTAAGAGGTCCGCCCAAGGTCTTTGACCTTCCGAGTGCAGAAATGTTGGTTCTTAATCGCTTGAAGGACTAGGTACAGCGCCTAGTTATCGACTGCACTCTCCCATTCCCCTTTGCTCTGTGCTCTTTTAATTTGTTGAAGCTGCTATGAGCCAACAGACGGTGCCTTATCCACCTCAGGATCTGTCATGCCACATATGCGGGGTCACAAGCTCTTCCCGCACGAAGTATCAGGAGCACTACTTGCAAGTGCATAACATACAGCTGTCCTGGAGATTCTCAATTTGTCATGAGAAATAATTTGCTCTAGTGCGATCCATCTCGTCTCATCTCATGAAATGCAGCAAAAAGCACCCAGCTGCTTCACAGCCTCCAGTCCCTACTGCTGCCTTACATGCCACTCAGCAACAGTTAGCAGCTACGGCCCCTCCGATGGGTCAACGCTCTGCTTCTGGTGCCATCGGTGCCGGGATTATCTCTCACGGTCGTTGGACCGATTCTGAGCTTCGAGCCCTGGTGAACATGGAAGTGACCATGCTTCAACACCCATTTATTAACCAGGAGCTCGCGAAACGATTCACTTCCCGGTCACTGATGAGCATCAGAATGCAACGCCACCAAAAGAGATATAAAGACATACTAAGGGTGGCGCTCCAGACTCCCACCGTCGCAGCGTTGTCCACTGGAGAAGCCTCTACAGCGACGCTCAACACTCTAAGCCAACCCATTGACAACAATCAGGTTCCGGCCAGAGGCCAGCACAGCCAAGAGAATCAAACGGCGCCGCCGGTGGTTATAACCACCTATCCTCTGATCGCCCAGGATTGGGCCCAGGAAGAAGGATCAGGGCGAACTCCTCCAAGAACTCGCGTGGTTCCAGGGGGCGGCGCGGCTGCCGCGGCTGCGGACGGAGCCTTGGGTTTGGCCGATAGCGTCGAGGAGCCGATGGAGTCCGACCGCCTGCTCACGACTATCCAGGAGGCCTACGGGCCCGAGAGCTCCCCGTCCGACTCAGAGCGGACAAGGGGATCACCCACTTCAGTGGATCTAACCGACATATCACAGTTGGCGGACCTTTTGGTGGCGGCGGATATTAGCCCCCCTATTCTGGACAGTGAGGCCTATTACGGCCAAGAGAGTATCAAAGGTCCGACCATGACGGCGAAAGTGTCTGGTGCACCTGAGGGGTGCCCGGCTAGAGAAAGAAGCTCAGTAATGAGCAATAACGAGGACGGCGGCTCTATTCGCGAGGCGACGAGGTCGGGTTTGCCCGGGTCGACGGCTGCGGTGGCGGTGGCGGCGCCTTTTCCGGGGGCTTTCGAGAGAGCTACTGAGGCGACGATCGCCGACACCTCACAAAACATAAGACGAGACTTCAGTGATTTGGGTATGGTGGATGGATCACTGGCGGAGCGTATCATCTCCGGCCCACTCCAGATGGAAGACTTGGAGAAGATCTTTAGGCACTTTGGAGTAAATTTGCAGAATAAACAGAACCAAAGAGGGCCCGCCAGGACGCACAGACAAACTCAGCAAGTCCCGCAATCTACCCAACGTGGCAATGCTGGGAATAGAAAAACACGCAAGAAGAATAAATTTAATAAGCATCAACGATTGTACAGACTGTGCCCACGGGTCCTGATACACCAACTTCTGTCTGAGGATGCAAGCGGCGAATCAGCGCTCGCGCTGGAAGACATTCACAAATTTTATGGCCCCCTCATGTCGGGTTCTCCTCCCCCGCTTGAGAGACAGCTGCCCTCACTGACAAAAACTTGGGCTGATACCAGTGAGTTCGACCTTGAGGAAGTCAAACATGCCCTAAGGGCAATGGATAGAAAGGCGGCTCCAGGGCCGGACCGGGTATCGGTTGACGATCTTCTAGCTGTTCCACCTCAGATCATTCGGCATGTGCTGAATAACTTCTTTCGTTACAAATCACTGGTGGCCTCAAGCAAGCTAGAACGGTCTTCATTCCAAAAAAGGCAACACCTAGACTGGCGTGGATGTTAGACCCATCACAATGGCCCCTATGCTGAGTCGGCTGTATTCCCGCGTTCTCCTAAAGAGACTTACTGCCGAGAACACCTTTCACCCCTTACAGGGAGGCTTTCAAGATGACAGGGGAACCAGTACGAACCTTCTGGCCCTCCAGGCGCTTATGAAGATCATGAAAAAGCAGAAGAGGAGTTTTTATGCAGTCAGTTTGGACGTGAAGAAGGCCTTCGACTGCGTGTCACACGAGGCCATAGCGGCAGCGGTTCGTGGTAGAGACATCCCAGAGCACTATGTCCAGGTGCTTATGGATCTTTATAGTGGGTGCTCTACCACGTTATGCTGGAACGGAAGGACGGACGGCAGGCGTGCCTGTAACACAGAGCATTAAACAAGGAGATCCCCTGTCGCCGTTTCTTTTTAACTCTGTTCTTGACCCGCTACTTCAACAAGTTAACACCCCTGGCCTCGGTGTGCAAATCGACCATCAACACGCAGCTGCGATGGCCTTCACAGATGACGTCCTTCTCTTCTCTTCTAGCCTGGAGGGGCTGAAGGCCCTGGTACGCCTCACCGAAGGTTATCTCGGCGGTACGGGACTCACCATAAACCCTGCCAAGTCTCAATATTTTGGCTGGAGATACGACGGGTCTACCAAATGGTTTAATTATGAAATACAGCCACTCAGCACTGGGGGAACAACGATCACGCCCCGTGGTCGTGACGTGCCAGTAACCTATCTAGGCCTTCGACTCTACATAAATAGACCATCTAGGATTGAGGACGCCACGGCAGATCGTATGGTGGAACTAATTAAAACCGCAGCCCTGAAGCCTTTCCAAAAGTTACGATGCGTCAACCAACTAGTCGTTCCACGGCTCCTTTATCAGGCTTCCAACATCCTGGGACTTTTGACGCAGGCCACCAAGCGAGATAAGGCCATACGAAAAACAGTCAAGCAACTTCTACATCTCCCCCAGTCATTCCCGAACGCCCACGTTCATTTGCCTAACCGTGAGGGAGGATTGGGAGTGCCTCACCTACAGTGGGTCGCGGCGGCAGTGCCATTTAAAGCGATGGCACGAATGGCGAGGTTGGCCGACCCGTTTGTGGACGCCTTGTTGACGTTGGGTCTCGACGACAATCTCAACAGACTGGCCTCTCATCTAGGCATCCCTCGAGGAATCACGGATAGACACGAAGTAAACGAAGCTCTTATTGCCCTTAGGAAGGAATATTGGAATCGGAGGATCGCAGCATATAACAACAAGGCCCTATTCTCTCACAAAAATGAACCCGTCGGGAATGCGTGGTTATCTTGCGATTCCCATTTGATGAAAGACGGAGATAGAATTCGTGCCCTGCGCCTCCGAACCAATTTATTCCCGTCTAGGGCTCTATCCAATAAGCATGCGAGAGACCCTAGAATGAGAGATTGTCGACACTGTGGCCAGGAAGTCGAGACGGCGTTCCACATTTTGCAGCAATGCGAAAAGGTCCACCTCCCAAGAGTGGCGCGCCATGACTTTATCTCTAAACAAATTGCACGGCTGCTAAGACACCACAATCCCGATGCCACTGTTGAGGAGGAGAGGTTGTTGACATCAGCGACTGGCGTCCGGCTAAAACCAGACCTCATTTTTAAACGAGGAGGCGAGGTAATAGTACTTGACACAGCCATCGCCTGGGACGCCAGTTCGACAACCCTCTCCGACATCAACAGGGCAAAGATGGAAAAGTACTCCTGTCTCTCCCAGTCCTTCCCTGACAGTCACTTTTCGGTCCACGGCCTCTGTTTTGGGGCATGGGGTGGGACCTGTGCGGGAACCCGTAGAGCACGAAGGGATCTGGGACTAACTAGACGGGATGTAGCTTGGTTGGCGTCAAAGGTACTGGTTGGAAGCCTGATTTGTTTAAGTCGCTTCAATCGCATGGTGTAAAATTGTTTTACTGAGCACAGAGCACATTTTTAGGCAATTGATTTCCACCTTAGTGGGTCTTGTGTTTTAGCCCTTTTGGGAATTTCCACTTCTATCGCTTTTATAAAAGTGGCTGCCTTGGGCCCTGCGGTCGTTAGACTGGCTTCGGTTTTACCGTGGTCTGGGCCCAAGGACACCCACTTTTGATTGCCTTCCCCTTCCTTTTTACCCCACTAGTGGGGGCATAGTGTGTTTTAGCCAAATAAACGTCATTCTACTCATTCGACGCTTTTCTCCACGTTCGGATCCTGCATCTCAAGAGAAAATTAAAAAAGTATGGTGTAACGGCGGGGGAATATATTGTGTTCTTTCGACGATTTGTACGACAAGGTATTAAGCAAGGAGACCCCTTGTCACCCTTTCTTTTCAACTGTGTGTTAGACCCTCTTCTTGCCCAATTGAACCAGTCCGAGTTCGGTTATCACGCAGGAGCGGCTTCGGCTGCCTCCATGGCCTTCGCTGACGATTTGCTGGTGTTTTCCGAGAACCATTCTGCCCTATCAAGGCTGTTGCAGATGGTTGAGACGTATATGAAGTCAGTTGGTCTCATGTTGAACCCTCGGAAAACCCAGTATTTCGGTTGGCGATGGAACAGCGAAACCGGCTGGTGGAAGTTGCAGGAGCACGGGTGGATGCCTTGGGAAGAGGAGGTGTTGTGAAGTATCTGGGGGTCTCCTTATCCGTCAGTAAGGGTCCTCTGTTGAAGGATAAGTACAGTGACTCGGTTGCCAGATTGTTGATGAAGGCGTCGTTAAAGCCGCTCCAGAGAATCAAATGCTACAAAGAACTGGTAGTATCACGCCAGTTATACCTCCTTTCCAACTCTCTGGCTGTTCTTTCTCAGTCACAAAAAGTCGACAAGTGGCACAGGTCCTTCGTTAAGAAAACAGCACATCTACCAGTATCTTTTCCAAACGTCCTGCTCTGGCTGCCTTACAGGAGTGCTGGTATGGTGCTTTTGCCAGTACTGTGGACAGCTCCAGCAGTCCAGTTGAAGACTTTGGGTAGACTGCGGCGCCTCGGCAACGTGTTTGTTGATCAAATTTTCAACGAGGTGCTTGGAGGCTACGCCTCAAGACTGTCGACAGTGCTGGGTGTTCCTGACGGTATAGTGCATAGTAGAGAGTTGCAACTGGCCCTGAATGAAAGCAAGAGGAAGTGGTTCGGTGACAAAAAAGGTAGCTACGCTAAGAGGGATCTCTTTGCTTTTGAGAAGGATCTCCTCGGGAACCGATGGCTGCACCCAGACTGCCAGTTTATTAAAGAAGGCGACAAAATCAAGGCCTTGCGGCTCAGAGCGGATGTCTTTCCAACACGCTCTCTTTTCAACAAACACGCCAGGGACCCCACGGCCAGACTGTGTCATCACTGTCACGAGGCCGAGGAGACGCCTTGCCACATCCTCCAGTACTGCGAACGAGTGCATGGCAACAGAGTCGAGCGCCACAGTTTCATTGCCAAGCAGTTGGAAAGACTTGTTGTAAAATAATCTCCGAGTACTACTGTTACTGCGGAAAAAGTCTTCACTGTTGATGGTGCTCGGCTCAAGCCAGACCATGTATTAGATAGGGGCATGAGGTAGTCGTGGTGGATGTGGCAATCGCGTGGGACTCTTCCGTGGCCAATCTCGAGAAGAAGGCTAAGGAAAAATATGAAAAGTATGCTTGTCTAGCTCAGCTTTTTCCAGGAAGAGCATTCAGAGCGGTCGGGGCGGTCCTTGGAGCCAGGGGTCTGGTTTGTCCATCCATGCGAAAGCTGTGTGAGGAGTTTGGGCTTTCGAGATCAGATGTGGCGTGGTTGGCGGCCAGGGCCCTGGTGGGTAGTTTGATCTGCCTGAGTCGGTTTGTACGTAAGGTATGACTGGGGCAGCCATCGCTTCGGTGTGGTTCTGCTAGATCTTCTTATGGTGTTGCCAAACTTATGGGTTTTGCTAGATCTTTACGCATAGCGTATTTATACACTTCAGATCTTGCGTCAGCAGTCCGCGCGTTTTTGTGCTCGTTGGCTACCAATATTCTTAACATCTTGTAGCAAATACTCCTTCTTTAAACATCTTGTGGCAAATACACCTTCTTTGATCTTCTCAATGGTGTTGCTAGATCTTCATATGGTTTTGCTATATCTTTAACGCACAGTGTATTAATACACTTTAAGATCTTGCGTTAGCAGTCCGAGAGTTTTTTTTTTGTGCTCGGTTGCTTTATTATATCTTGAACATTTGCAGCAATATACCTTCTTGAACATCCTGTAGCAAATACACCTTCTTTTGATCTTCTTGGTGGTGCTGCTAGATCTTCTTTGTGGTCTTATTGGATCTTTAGCGCACAGTGTATTATTACACTTGAGATCTTGCGTTGGCATTACGAGCGCTTGTTTTGCTCGTTTGCCCCATTAATATTCTTGAATATCTTGCACCAATTACACATTCTTGAACATCTAGTAGCAAATACACTTTCTTTGAACAATACGTAGCAAATACACCTTCGGAGTAGTGAATACACCTTCTTTGAGCATTATGTAGCAAATACACCCTCAGAGTACTTTACAATCCTTGTCTAGTAGCAAATACTACCTTCTGGCTTCTCCCCTCTGATTTTGCCATAGGGAAGTGGAGAGGAGTTCCCGTGGTTTTGCTGGAGTTCATCGGGACTCCTGTTTTGTGTTTGGAGTTTTATTTTGAGGCGTATTACGCTCCACTCTTTTTAGCCACTTGTCGGGCAGTGTTTTAATTCCGTATATTCTTATTATGCATTGTACATATTTCATGCATTTTTTTGGTCTTAACCCGAAGTTTGGGTCTGCGACCACCAAGCTCGCTACGCTCCGCGCGGCGAGGTCTGCAGAGCCCCGACTTGGCTTTTTAACCCCTTGTGGGTGCACTTATGTTTTAGCCAAATAAACGCCATTCTACTCATTCGACGCTTTTCTCCACGTTCTGATCCTGCATCTCAAGAGAAAATTAAAAAAAAGTATGGTGCAACGGCGGGGGAATATATTGTGTTCTTTCGGTAGCCAAATAAACGCCATTCTACTCATTCGACGCTTTTCTCCACGTTCTGATCCTGCATCTCAAGAGAAAATTTAAAAAGTATGGTGTAACGGCGGGGGAATATATTGTGTTCTTTCAATATTTACCACTCTACGACAAAGAGGCTTCCCAGAATACTACGTGGAGATGATTCAGAAGATGTATGAGGGTGGCTCTACAACATTCCACTTGGATGGGAAGACCGAGGATTCTAGTGCGTCAAGGGATAAAGCAGGGGGACCCCTTGTCCCCCTTTCTTTTTAATACAGTCCTTGACCCTCTTCTACACCACCTCAATTCCTCTGGTCTGGGAGTTTCTTTGGACCAGGCTCACGCTTCAGCACTTGCATTTGCTGATGATATTGTCCTCATGTCTGAGAGTTTCGAAGGCTTGAAATCACTAATTACTATCACTGAGGAGTTTCTCAGCTCTACTGGTCTACGCCTAAACCCCGCTAAGACGCAGTACCTCGGGTGGCGGTATGATGGCCGTAGAAAATGGTTCGACTACGGCATACCCCCCCTTACGATCGCCGGTACTACCATCTACCCACGGCAGAAAGATACTCCGACTAAATACTTAGGCTTCAACTTATATCCCAACAAAGGCCCTAAGGTGGAAGATGATATGTCTGAAGACCTCCTGAGGATTATTCGACAAGCCTCGCTGAAGCCTTTTCAACGCTTGCGATGCATCAACACCCTGGTTTTGCCTCGTTATTTATATATTTTGGCAAACTCTCTCACCGTCCTACAAGATGCAGAGAAGAAGGATAAGACTATACGTAATATCATAAAGAAAGTCTTACACTTGCCACAATCATTCCCCACGGTCCACATCCACCTACCAGTCAAAGAAGGAGGGCTGGGAGCTTTGCATCTTCAATGGGTAGCAGCGGGGATGCAAACTTTCGCCAGGATGGCGCGGCTGCGGTGTCCCTTTGTAGACTCCGTAATGGCAGGACTGTCGGACCAAGAAAATCGGCTATCATCTTTCTTGGGAATACCTACGGGTATCACGAACCAGAGCGAGGTCTCAGCGGCAGTCCAGGCTGCGAAGAAGATATACGTTTCAAGAAAAATCGCTGAGTACAACAACAAGGCTTTATTCGCTCACCGTAGAGAACCTATCGGCAATACGTGGTTGTACCACGACAGTCGACTCCTAAAAGGCGGAGAAAGGATTAGAGCGCTAAGATTACGTACTAACCTCTACCCTACCAGAGCCCTATCAAACCGACAAGCTAGTGACCCTAAGGCCAGAGAGTGCCAATTTTGTCCGGGAAGGGAGGAGACCGCCTTCCATATATTGCAGGGTTGTGAAAAGGTTCATTTGCCCCGAGTTGCTAGGCATAATTTCGTCGCTAACCAGGTGTCGCGCCTTTGCAAGAAATACAACCCTAATGCGAGTGTTATTCAGGAAAGGGTTTACACTACCAGCGACGGTGTCAGACTTAAGCCCGACATAGTGATGTCCGAAGGCAACTCCGTAACGATTCTAGATGTAGCGGTCGCGTGGGATGCCGCACCGAGTACCCTGGAAGACATCAATGCAAGTAAAATTCAGAAGTATGCCGGCCTGATATCCACATTTCCAGACAAGCAAGTAACCATCCACGGTTTGTGTTTCGGTGCAAGGGGCGGCACCTGTGCCTCCACCCGCAGCGCTCTGTTGGGCATCGGATTTACGAGAAATGACTTCCAATCAAAACGCGGGAGGCAAGCCAACTGGCTTTCCTCCCGCGTTTTGATTGGAAGTTTAATTGTACTTAATCATTTTAACCGTTCGGTTTAGTCCTTTCGAGTGAGCTGCTCTCAGGTATATTACCAGTTGGCTCAAGATTTTATTGGGTTGTACCCCTCTTTTTCTGTTTTATTCCGCTTGGTTTTAGCTGTTTCCTGTTTTAACGGTTTTACCAAGCGGGAATGTTGGGGGACATAAGGGCAGACCATCGCCTGACCCTGGTTGGCTAACCAAGGGTCGTCCCCCAGTACTTCCCACTTGAACCGACGCAGTTTTACCCTTTTTGGGAAATTCCGAGTTTTAGCCAAATAAACGCCATTCTACTCATTCGACGCTTTTCTCCACGTACTGATCCTGCATCTCAAGAGAAAATTAGAAAAGTATGGTGTAACGGCGGGGGAATATATTGTGTTCTTTGTTCCCGGCGGGGGAATATATTGTTCCCGCCGGGTTTCCGGCCCTTTGTCGCCCGGCGTGGCGGTCGCTCCGCCCTCGGGGCTGGGCGCGGCTGCTGCTGCAGCGGCTCCCTCCTTCAGTAATGACCGGATGGACGCTACCTCCATAGTGGCGATGCCACTTCCCGAGTCCCCGCATTCTTCGGCGGATCAGTTGTTCGCTACCCAGGCTGCCCACGAGGCGCCCTACGACCATAATTCTCAGTACGGGTCTCAGAACGAGGGGACGACTTGTCTGTCCTTGCGGCAGAGGTCGCCGAAGCGGGCTTGACCCCCCTGCAACAACTACTATTAGCAATGTCAGCCACTCTACTAGCCTGCTTCTTGAGGGCTTGTTACCCCAAAGTGGTCTGGACTCGGGATCTACCTCCAATCAAACCGGTGTGGTCAATGACCACGAGGGACCTGCTGCGGCGGCAGTCGCGGCTGGCTGCGGGCCCGGTGCGGCCGGTTCGGCGGGCGGCGGGGGGCGGGGAGCCTCTGTGGTGTCCTACGGTCGCTGGACCATCGCCGAGATGCGTCTTCTGGCTAATCTGGAGCTGCAAGTGGGGAGCCATCCATTTATCAATCAGAAGCTTCATGCTCTGCACCCCACTCGTACTTTGCAAAGCATTCGTGGAGTCAGGCTTTTTGATTTGATTTGATTTGGGTTTTTCTGGCGCATTAGCTACTCAGGCCATAATGCGCCAAATACCACTATAAGTTTTATCTGTGTAAAATTTGTGTATTTACTAAAACAGTGTTGAGTGCTGGGTTAGTAATTAAAATCACAGATCCTTTAAAAACCCGGTATCTCTAAAAAACATATAGATCTTTTCAAAGGGTATGAAACTTTCATCGCCCAGCAAAAGCGCCGGGTGCAGTGGTAAGAAGTTTCTATAGAATAAAACAAAATGACGTTCACGAAGATGCTGATACGCTGGGCATACAATGAGGATATGGAGGATTGAGAGTTGTTCCCCGCAGTGATTGCACTCGGGAGGGCCTTCTTCCCGTAAGAGATATCCATGTGTTAAGTATGTGTGTCCCAAACGGAGCCGACAAGATAGCACCTCATACAGTCGATTTGATGCAGATGGGGAAGGGCCTATCTTGGGTTTTATAGCATGTAATTTGTTGCTTGTCTGTTGGTCCCAAAAGCTCTGCCAGTGTCTGTTAATGCTGCTTTTTAAACATAGCCTGAGATCTTTTGATGGAATGTCGAAAGCCGTAATGTCGTTTGTTAGGGCAGCAGCAGCTGCTCGATCGGCCTTTTCATTTCCAGGTATCCCAACATGGCTGGGTACCCAGCAGAACAGTAACCGATAAGCCCTGTTAGCTATACTGCTTGCAATGCGCCTTGCACGATGGACAATGGGGTCTTTTGTGCAATGAATGCTACAGATAGTCTGTAAGGATGATGATGATGATGATGATTTGGGTTTTTTTGGCGCAAAAGCTACTAGGGCTATAATGCGCCAAACATCAAGGTAATGTGATGAACCCAGTTAAAAATTGAAATGCTCATATTAAAACAACTTGGCTAGTGGTGGCTTAAAAACACATGAAAGGGTAAGAAAAGAACTCACTGTACAATTCACAGTTTGTTAAGATATCCAATGTTTTTTAAAAATTTATGTACTGCAGTAAAAGGAACAATAGCCTCATCACCCAGCAAAAGAGCTGGATGAAGAGGTAAAGAGTAACGATAAAATTCAGTGAAGTGACGCTGACGATAACTTTCATGTAATGGGCATGTAATTAGAATGTGTTGGACCGAAAGGGGCTCTCTGCAGCGCACGCACTCAGGTGCGTCCTCCCCACGCAGCAAAAACCCGTGAGTCATGTATGTGTGTCCAACCCTTAACCTGCATCTTAAGACATCTTGTAGCCTGTTTTCAAGACTTTGTGAGCGATTTCCTGTTTGAGGCTTCACCAGGTGTAGCTTATTCTGCTCTTGTGTGCTCCAAAACTGCTGCCATTTTATGTTGATAGCATTCATCAAAAATAACCTGAGGTCTTGAACAGGGACATCAAAGACTGTTATGTCAGCTGAAAGTGCAGCTGCAGCTGCACGATCCGCATTTTCGTTACCCTGTATGCCCACGTGGCTTGGCACCCAGCAAAGGGTTAAACGATAGCCCTTGTTAGTTATTGTATTAGCTAGACGTCGTGCTCGCTGCACAAGAAAATTTTTTGTTTTTTGGACTGAACATATTGCCTGCAAAGAGCTGAGGGAATCTGTATAGATGACTGATGACACAATGCAATATTGTAAAATGTAGTTGAGTGTAATGATGATCGCATAAACCTCTGCACTGAATATCGACATGACTTTGTGTAAACGGTGAGTTATTGTGACTGTCCCAGTTACCATGGCGCAAGAAACACCAGCATTTGTCTTCGATCCGTCCGTGTAAAACGCCACATGCTTTCCAAAGCTTTCTCTTAAACCCTCGAACTCCTGCTGCAGCACAGCCGTGGAAGTGTCGCTTTTTCTGTACTTGGTCAGTGAAGAGTTGGAATGTGGTGGTGGTTGCCATGGAGGCAGGCTCCCACCAGATTGCAAAAGCGGAGTGTTGTAGTGGGTAAAATCATAAAATTCAACTTCTCGTAAAACTCGCATGCTAAAAGGAGGAACGACTGAAGACTTGCATAGGAACAGTTGATCAAAAGACGTCCTTGTAACGCATGAGAGAGCCGCATGTTGTGGATAAGTACGAATCTTCAGTGCGTACATGACACTAAGATAAGCTCGTCGCCTTGCTAGAGACGACTCATTGCATTCGACGTATAAGCTTTGAACGGGTGACGTTCGGAATGCTCCGAGGACCAGTCGCAAGCCCTGATGATGTATAGGATCTAAGCACTTTAGGACAGATTGCCGTGCCGATCCATAAACTGCACATCCGTAGTCCAGCCTGGACCGAACTGTAGACATGTAGATCTTGTACAATGTTTCTCTGTCTGCCCCCCAAGACCTGTGAGACAGAACTTTTAAAAGGTTCAAAGATTTCACACATTTAGCCTTCAATATTTTTATGTGGGGAAGGAAGGTAAGCTTTTTGTCAAAGACTAGACCTAGAAATTTACATTCTGTCCCTACAACAAGATCACTGCCGTTCATTTTAAGTGATGGCTCGGGAGACATTCCTCGAACTCTTGAAAATGGCACACATACGGTCTTGTCTGGGGAGAATTTAAAGCCATTTTCACTGGACCATTTAGTTAGCCTGTTAATTGTGAGCTGCAGCTGTCTTTCGCACATGGCTAGGTCGCAGGAAGAATAAGATATTTGGACATCATCAACATAGAGCGAGTACTTGACTGAAGTGGGTATAACCTTAGCGATAGTGTTCATTTTAAGAATAAATAGAGTAACGCTCAAAACAGATCCTTGTGGAACACCATTCTCCTGTACAAAAGGACGCGAAAGGGTTGTGCCGAGTTGGACCCTGAATGATCTTCCTTGAAGGAAGTCGGCGATGCAGTGGAACATACGACCACGTATTCCACATGAATGCAAATCAAGCAAGATTCCATATCGCCATGCGGTATCATAGGCCTTTTCAAGGTCGAAAAAAAACAGACACACAATGTTGTTTTCGTACAAAGGCTTCGCGTATGAATGTTTCTAAACGAACAAGATGATCCGTAGTGGAACACCCTGTCCGAAATCCGCACTGATATTGGTCAATGCACTCATTTTCCTCAAGATAGTGTATGAGACGGTTATTCACCATTCGCTCAAAAGTCTTCCCGAGACAACTTGTGAGTGCTACAGGCCTATAGCTTGATGGATTTGATGCATCTTTTCCTGGTTTTAAAAGCGGGATAACGGTTGCAACCTTCCAGTGAGAAGGGATATGTCCCCTTTGCCATACAGTATTAAAGAAATCAAGAAGACTTTCCAGAGAAGTGTTTGACAAATGCTGTAGCATGGAGTAAGTTATTCGATCTGGTCCAGGCGCTGTGATTTTTGATGATGACATTGCCCTTAACAATTCTATCATTGTAAAAGGCATATTGTAAGAATACTTGTCGTAAGCTCCACTAGGAAAATTCTGTTTCTCCTTCTGTTGTTTGATTTTTAAGAAGTCGCTACTATAATGCAAGGAGCTCGAAACCCCCTGAAAATGCTCACCAAGAGCATTGGCCTGTTCATCCATGTTCTGACACGTTGTGCCATTTATTTGTAACAATGGGACAGTAAAGCTGGCATATTCGCCCTTGATTTTCCTGAGTCTGTCCCATACAGTTTTTGTGGGAGTCTTCGTACTTAAAGAGGATACAAAATTTCTCCACGATTCACGTTTTGCTTCTCTTCGTATCCGCCTTGCTTTTGCCCTGGCTTTTTTAAATATAATTAAATTTGTTGTTGTAGGGTACCTTCGAAAGGTACCCCATGCACGGTTTTGTTCTTTACGAGCTACGTCGCAATCACTCGTCCACCAAGGCTTTGGGCACTTGGGGAGACGACCGGATGTTTGCGGAATGGAATTAGTAGCTGCCCTTATGATCGTGTCTGTAATCATGTTGCTCATTTGTTCAACAGCCATACCTTGAGTAGAAGACAGTGAAAGATCGGCTTCTCTCTGAAACATGCCCCAATCTGCCTCTATTAATTTCCAACGAGGTGGACGTGTTGCAAGGGTATTTGAGGGCAGGTGTAATTTTAAGGTAACAGGGAAGTGGTCACTTCCACGAGGATTTTCATCCACTACCCAGTCTAGCATTTGGAAAATGGATGGGCTACACAGAGAGAGATCTATTGCAGAGAATGTCTGTGTAGCAGCGTTCACATATGTTGGTGTACCAGTATTGAGTAGACACACTGGCCTTGAGAGTAATAGCCGTTCTAACATTTTGCCACGACTATCCGCCCTTGTACTGCCCCATAAGTAGTTATGGGCATTGAAATCTCCCAATAAAAGAAAGGGTGGTGGGAGCTCATCTAACAGACTTTCGATTTGTTTTTGTCCTACCAGGCCTGACGGCGGTAGATATAAGGAACATATGGTTAGGACCCCATGAAGACATATCTGAACAGCAACTGCCTCAAGTGTTGTTTTCAGTGGAAGGTGTTTTGTAGGGATGGTCTTTGATGTGAGAATAGCAACACCACCAGATGCACGTGTTGCGCCTACTCGATCTTTTCGGAACAGGTTCCATCGCCGGAATGTTTGTGTGTGTTGTGGATTCAGATAGGTCTCTTGTAATGCAAAACAGAGAGCATCATACCTGTCTGAAAGATCATTGACATCGTCAAAATTGGAGAAGAGACCTCGACAATTCCACTGAAGGATCACCATAATAGAGGAAATGAGGGAGATGTGTACAAGACATGTCTGCACTATGAAGAACAGTGTACTGTTTGAGGAAAGTTTCATTATTTTTTCTTTGGGGCCATTATTGGTTGTCTCGGAGTTTTCTTCCGAGCAGCCGCTAGTTCTTTTGGAGATATATCAGGAAGTGAGCCACTTCGTGAAACATCTCCCTTAGGCTTCCTTTGAGATTGTGAGCTCACGCTCGTGAATGAGCCTTGCGAGCTCGTGTCATCATCGCATTCCATGGAGCTTGCCTCCACAGTTTGCGATGATGCCGGCGGCGTCTGTGAAAATGACGCCACAGAAGAGGATTGTGAAACTTTTGTTACTGTTACGGGAGGTGGTGTTTCAGAAAGAGGTGTATGTGTTTCTTCACTTTGTGTTGACTTTTCTGTCTGCGTTGCACATGAAATCATCTTTGGTTTCTCTTTAACGACAGATGAAAAGGATTTCTGGAACAGGAAGGGAGATGCCTTCTTCCTGGCTTCTGGATAACTTAGTTTCTGTGTGACTTTGATGTGCATCACCTCTTTCTCAAACTTCCACTTTGGACAAGACCTAGAGTATGAAGGGTGGTCACCTGCGCAGTTGACGCAGTGATCCGGCCCTCTGCACTCCTTAGAGTTGTGGTCCTGCTTGCTGCAGCGGGCACAGCATGCAGAACCTCTGCAAGTATCGGAAGGATGGCCAAAGCGGTTACACTTGAAGCATCTGAGTGGATTAGGGATATATGGCCGCACCTCTGCAGTCAGATACCCTACCTTGAGCCTTTCTGGTAAAGTCGGGCAGTCAAATGTGAGGATTGTGTTGCGTGTCGTTATGTACTCATTGTTCTTCCTGATTTTGATTTTTCTTACGTCGATCACCTTTTGGCTTTTCAGATTTTCAAGAATCTCTTCTGACGGAACATCAATGAGTTCAGCTAACGACACAACACCACGGGAGGTATTCAGAGTCCTATGCAAGGCTGATGATATTTTGATTCCGAGCATCTGCTGTGTGTTCTGAATTCGCTCACAGTCGGCTTCCGAGGTACATTTAAGCAATAAGTCGCCTGATCTGAGGCGCTTAATTTCAGTCACATTTTTTGAGAGCGATGCCACCGCCTTCTCAATGAAAAACGGTGACATTTTTCCAAGTGGAGTGTTCTGTTCATTATCAGTGCTTGCACTGCTAATGACAACGTATTTTGCTTGAAAGGCGTCGAACGCCTGTTTGAAGACTTCGGTCCGCGGGCGCTTGCCGCCCGCGATCGAGGAGGGAATAGAATTTTTAACCATATGAGGTTTAAGAAAATGAATGTTCCCATTGGTCACCCACACTTCACATTCATACATGTGGGAAGGTCCCGGAGTTTTGAGGAAAACCCATCGGCCGGGGCTTGACCAAGACGCGACCGCCACCGTTCAAGGTTTCTGACCCTTCACCTTGCATCCCCTCGGCACGGTACGGTTAACACCTTGGGACTGGGGGCTGGGGTCCGTGGTGGCGCCACTCACCAAACACCAGCCGAAGCCGGTGCCCCCTGCGGGATCGTGGAGTCAGGCACCTCCAGAAGTACAAGGAAGTACTACACCTCCTGCGTAGCGAGACGCATGAACGTCCACATGAAGATCGGGTCCCTGAACCAACAACCAGGGGGCCTGGGAGCGATGACCTTAGTACAGAGCGGCTGACCAACGACTTTGCTGCAGCCGGCCTCGACCCTGATCTCGCTCAAAGACTATTGGACCGTCCCATTACTTACAGGGACCTTAGTGAGATACTAAGGAGGATTAACGTTGCGAATACGGTCTCCAATCTCGCCAAAGCGAAATCGCATAAGAACAGAAAGCAACCGGACACCAAGCAGGCGAGGAGAAGGGCTCGCTTCGTCGAGCACCAACGCCTCTTCAAAAAGGGGCCTAAGGTCCTTGTACACCACCTGATGACGGATGAGGACCGCTCCAGCGTCACGCTCAAGGATATCCACGAATTTTATGATCTTTTCTACGCCCTCTTTGAGAGAGGCTAAGGTTCAGCCATCAGGCAGCCAGTCTACGGCCCCCCAGGGACTGCTGGCGGACCAGGAGGTCGAGCGTGCCCTTTTTTCACTCAACGCTCGTTCGGCCCCCGGACCGGATGGGATTACGGTTTATGCCTTAAAGTGCCCGTTCCAGTCTTAACGCACATCTTGAATAACATGTTGCACTTCAGAGCCGTCCCGCCTGAGATGAAGACGTCTCGCACTACGTTCATTCCCAAGAAATCAAAGCCCTCAAGCTCTTCTGAGTACCGGCCTATAACTGTCTCCAATGTGCTACTCCGGTTGCTTTCAAGAACGCTGCTCGAACGCTTGGCACCAAACAATAAATTCCACGATTTCCAAAGTGGTTTTGAGGGAGATAAGAGCACAAGTTCAAATCTTATTCTGCTACAAGCTGTTATGAAGCAGGCCAAGAAAACGCACAAGCCCTTATATGCGGCCAGCCTGGACATACGCAAGGCTTTCGATACTGTCAGTCACTACGCTCTACTATCAGCCTTGCGGGGTCGCAGTACACCTGCTTGCTTTGTGGACCTGATCCAGGAACTGTACAGCGGCTGCACCATCGTATTCTGTTTCAACGGAGAGTCCGACGGCCTGCAAGTCCCTGTTCGACAAGGCATCAAACAAGGTGACCCCTTGTCACCTTACATCTTTAATTGCGTTCTCGACCCTCTCTTGGAAAAGTTGAATGATTCTGCCCTGGGTTTCCACATCGACGGCGCATCTGCGGCAGCTGTGGCATTCGCCGACGATGTTTTGATATTCTCCGAGAGCCACGCGGCCCTGCAACAGCTGCTCAAGATCACGGAAGACTACTTCGTAGATGCTGGGCTAGAGCTTAACCCCTACAAGACACAGTATTTCGGGTGGAAGTGGTCCAGTCAAACCTGTTGGTTTGACTACAAGATTTCACCAATCCAAGTGCTCGGCAAGTCGGTGGAACCAGTCGAGAGGGGAAGTCCCATTCAATACCTAGGCCTCAATATTTATGCCAATCGAGGCCCTGACCAGCATAATGCCACGTGCACCCCAATCATTCGAGCCATACAGACCGCGGCTCTCAAGCCATTCCAAAGGGTCACATGCTGTCGCCAGCTCATTGTGCAACGTCGGCTGTACGCCTTATCTAACTCTCTTGAGGTCCTGGCCCACGCAGAGAAAGACGATAAACAACATCGCGCCATTGTTAAGAAGGTGTTACATCTTCCGGGCTCTTTTCCCAACGCCCACATCTGGCTCTCGCCGCGAGACGGCGGCCTCGGTGTCCTTCCTCTACAATGGACAGCACCTGCGGTACAGATCAAAGCGCTCGCTCGCCTTCAACGCTTGGGCAACGCCTTCGTGGACGCACTGTTCCACGCAGTGCTGAATGAGCAGACCGAGAAAATTGCTAGGTATCTCGGCTTGACTCTGGGGTCTACCTCAGCTTGTGACGTGGACCTGGCCATCCGCGATGCCAAGAAAGCCTGGTGGGACAAACAAAAGATGAATTACAATAGCCGAGGACTATTTGCTCACTGCTCAGATCCCATCTCTAACCAGTGGTTGCAGCCCGATAGTCGTCTTTTAAGAGACGGAGACCGAATTAAAGCTTTACGGTTGAGGACAGATATATATCCGACTCGTTCCCTCTTCAACAGGCATGCCACTGACCCTGCTGCTCGTCTTTGCCATCACTGTAAAAGTAGTGACGAGACAGCCGCTCACATCTTGCAGTATTGTGAAAAGGTGCATGGGCCTCGGGTGGAGAGACACAATTTTATCGCAAAGAATATCGCTCGTTTGGTGCGCAAGTACTCACCCGAGGCCTCAGTAACCGAGGAGCAGACCGTGACCGTCAATGGCACTCGACTGCGTCCTGGTATCATCGTTGAAAGTGCCACGGAAGTGTTGGTGCTGGACATCGGGATCACCTGGGACTCTGCAATCGCCACGCTAGAAAGAAAGAACTCAGAAAAGATGGCCAAGTACCAGGACATCGCCCAGCTGTACCCCGACAAGCAATTCAAAGTGGCTGGGGTCATTTTCGGTGCTCGCGGCCTCACGTCCACATCTACTAGGAAAATTTGTAGGCTCCTCGGTTTTACCAGATCTGACATGCGTTGGCTGGCCTCCAGAGTCCTCCTCGGCAGCCTAATTTGTTTAAACCGGTTTACTAAGCTTGTTTAAATTCTATTTACGCACTACCCCTTGAGCGGAAGTCGGTGTTTTTCTAGGCGCCTAGCCTTTCTGTTTATAGCTTTTAGTCCCCCTTTTTTAAGATCTTTTCTTTTGACCAAAGCCATTGTGCTAAGTGTCAACCACATAACGATGGTGTCGTTTGATTGGTGTCGTTTTACCCCCTCGGGGGACATTCCTGTTCTTAGCCAAAAAACGCCATTCTACTCATTTGACGCTTTTCTCCACGTTCGGATCCTGCATCTCAAGAGAAAATTAAAAAAGTATGGTGTAACGGCGGGGGAATATATTGTGTTCTTTTCGGGGGGGGGGGGGGGGTTCAGTTGATTCTTTTGCTACGTATGCTACGAGTTTTCCCCGCTATTGTTGCAGTTTGTTTCGCTTGGGCGATCCGGCCTCCACGCGGCGCCCCCTGGTAACGGCAGTAGCAGCCGGCCAACAGGATCGCCCACGGCATTTTGCCGTGGATGAAGCCGAAACTTCGGTGTCAGAGTTTTAGGGCCCCTTGCGCAGTTTGCAAGGAGGTCAACGATTTTATCCACCCAGCTGAGGGTCTCGATTTACAGACAATCCCTCACTGTTCTTATGCGAAGAGTTGCCCCCAACATGCCGCTACAAGAGGAAACGTGGACTTATCCACCTGAAGATCTCGTGTGCAGATGGTGTGACTTGCGTCTCGCCTCAAGACCTAAGCTTGAAGACCATGTGTCACAGCATTCTATTCGACTTGTTTGGGAGTGCGGAATGTGCCAAGCGAAGACATCCACCTCCAGCAAAGTAATGTCCTCCCATTACACAAAATGTCGGCGGAAGACAGGACAACGCCAGGCAGGGAGTGAGGGTGCTGCTGGTGCGGGGGCTGCTGCCCCCTCGACCTCGGTCGGGGGTGTGTCGGCCTCCGGGTTGGATACGGGGTTGGCGGTTGTCCCACAAGGCAGGTGCTCGCTCGTGGCCAGTGTGGAGGTCTCGGTTGCAGCTGACACTGACGTGTCGCATCGCTCTTATAACCAGGAAGATGAGCCTACTCACTCTGCGTCCTGGAATAACTCCGGGGGAGTGGGAACTTCTGATATAGTGTTGAAACCGACGGTAATGGCGCCCTCGTCAGACGATGTCTCTGACACATCGGAAAGTGCCGACATATCTCAGTTGGCAGGGGCCATTGTGGAGTTTCAGGCTCGAGCTGCTGCTGACGATTGTTCTTCTACTGAGACCATACGTGGATACACGCAACCTTTGGCCAATACACCGCCGGGGGACACCCCTCCTTGTTCCGGCCCGGGGGCCCGCTCGGCCCCGGTTGGGGTTCTGGGGGACGCGGCCTCTGTACCACTGGTATCCTATGGGCGGTGGACTACCGCTGAGATGAAGTTACTCGCATCTCTTGAGGTGGAAATTGGCTCCCACCCTTTTATCAACTTGGAGCTGTCACGCAAATATCCAACTCGTTCCCTTGCGAGCATTCGAGGAATAAGACATCTTCAGAAGTACAAAGACATTCTACGCTCGGTCCGGGCTACTACCCAACAACGCTCGATGCAAACAAGAAGAGTCATCCCTTCGACTTCCCCTGATCCCGATTGCAATATTGCCAGTGTCTGCCAGCAGGCTATTCGAGAAGGACTGGATGCTGCTATGGCGGAGCGAATTCGAGATCACCCACTCCAATACCATGATGTTAGTGAGATTTTCCAACACTTCAAGGGCTGTTCCGGATGAGGGATCTAAAAGGAAAAGAACAAAGCGGAGCAAGAAAAAGCAAGTTGCTGTAGAAGAACGCAACAAGGCGGAAAAAAGGAGAAGGCGTTACTATGAACATCAACGTCTATATCACAAAGGCCCACGAGTACTGCTACACCAGCTAATGATTGAGGGCAGTGGGTCACCGATCACCTTAGAGGCGATCCACACAACATACGACCCCATCTTTTCTACGCAATCGGCCAATATAACGTCAGATGTCATCTCCGCCCATAAAATGAGTGTTGAGGTGACGGCCATTGCTAAAGAGGAAGTTGATGCGGCGCTGCAGCAACTCAATGCAACTTCAGCACCTGGCCCGGATGGGGTGACCACCCAGCTAATGAAGAGAGTGCCCTCAGGAGTGCTTGCGCTCCTCCTCAATAACATCCTGGTTCATCAGTCTATACCAGCGCAGCTGAAGCAATCGCGAACGGTGTTCGTACCAAAGAAGACAAGCCCTGCTGAGCCTTCTGATCTTCGTCCTATTACGATACCATCAATCTTGATGCGGTTGCTGTCAAGAGTCCTGCTAAGCCGTTTTACGCAGAACAACCGGTTCTCGGATCTGCAATCCGGATTTGAAGATGACCGCTCAACAAGCTCGAATCTCCTCCTTCTGCAAGCTTTGATGCGGCATGCGAAGCGAAAGCACAAGCCATTCTATGCTACTAGCTTGGACGTACGCAAAGCGTTCGATTCGTTAAGCCATCATGCCATCTTCGCGGCCCTTCGGGGACGTGGAATGCCGGAGATCTATGTGTCATTGATTCAAGAGCTCTACTCGGGATGCACGACAACGTTTTCTTACGAGGGGCAGGAGGATCCGGCTGTGATAACCGTGCGCCAAGGCATCAAGCAGGGGGACCCTCTGTCCCCCTTCATCTTCAATTGTGTGCTTGATCCCCTCCTGCAAGAGCTCAATACGACTGGCCTGGGTTACCATCTAGACTCATCTGCGGCGTCAGCTATGGCATTCGCTGACGATGTCTTGCTGTTTTCGGAGAACCACTCAGCACTCCAGACTTTGTTAAACAGGACTCAAGAGTACCTGCGAGGTATAGGCCTACGGCTCAATCCAACAAAAACCCAATACTTTGGCTGGGTTTGGTCCAGCCTCAAGGGGTGGTTTGACTATGCTATTCCCCCGCTGTTCCTCCAGAATGAGCGGATAGACCCCGTTGGGGCTGAACATCCTGATCTACAAAGGCCCGGACCTCCAGGATCCAGTGGCGACTCAGATCGAACATTTGATCTCACGTGCTGCGCTTAAACCCTTCCAGAAGATCAAATGCTACAGGGAGCTGGTGATTCAGCGCCGTCTTTACGCGCTGGCGAACTCTTTGGCTGTCATCCCTCAGAGCGAGAAGATGGATAAAGAGAACAGGAAGTACATCAAGAGAGTGGTCCACTTGCCTCACTCCTATCCGAACACACATGTTTGGCTGTCAGCCAAGGAAGGAGGACTAGGCATCCCCAACACTCAATGGACCGGCCCGGCGATACAATTAAAAGCATTGGCCCGTTTACAAAGGCTGGGCAACTCCTTCATAGATGAAGTCTTTAATGCTGTCCTATCTGTGCATGCTGATAAAATATGCACGCACCTTAGAATCCCGCACGGCCTTACATCTGCGGCCGATTTAGAAGTCATTTTGAAGGATGGCCGGCGACAGTGGTTTGAGGATTTGAAGGCTCGCTACGCCAAGAAGGGTCTCTTTGCCCATCAACGAGATCACCTAGGAAACAAGTGGCTAGCGCACGATAGTCGGCTGCTCAAGGATGGGGATCGAATTAAAGCACTGCGTCTTCGTACCGACATCTACCCCACGCGTGCGCTTTTTAACAAGCACGCGGCCGATCCCTCTACGCGATTGTGCCATCACTGTAAGGCATCCGAAGAAACTGCAGTACACATATTGCAGCATTGTGAAAAAGTTCACGGGCCGAGGACAGAACGCCATAATTACATCGTTAAGCAAGTATGCCGACTAGTGGGACAGTATTCACCTCAAGTTAAGATTTCCACAGAAAAGACTCTTACCGTTAATGGGGAGCGGCTTAAACCGGACATGATTTTTGAGCAAGGAGATGAAGTTGTTATCGTGGATGCGGCAATCGCCTGGGATAGCTCGGTAGCGAACCTGGAGCGCAAGAACACGGAAAAGATCTTGAAGTATAGTTCTCTCTCCGCATTGTTCCCCGGTAAAAAGGTCACCGTGTCGGGTTTAGTCTTCGGCGCGAGAGGTATGACCTGCCCCTCAGCTGGGAAAATCTGTAAGAGTCTTGGTCCATCGGTATCAGATGTGGCATGGCTGGCCTCGCGCGCGTTATTGGGCAGTATAATCTGTCTGGGGCGGTTTGTTCGCATGGTCTAGTTGCGACCCTCAGCGTTATTCCCGAGGCAGTTCGGTAGTTTAGTTTATGTTTCTTTTACTGGTTTTTATAAATTGGCAGCAGTCAAACGTCTAACTGTCAATAACCAAAGCGGCGCTCCGCGCTGCGAGACAAGCAGACGCCGACTCTGTTCTCATTCTTTTTACCCCTCTTGGGGACATTAAAGGGACTATGAAATTTCCCGAACCACCATACTTTTTTTCGCTGGAAACTGTTCTTCCCGCAGAGAAACTAATATGCCACAAATTTTTCCGGACGAAATCGCTCCACTCTGCGAGAAGCGCGCGCTGGAAATGTCTCTTCCGCGTTCATCCTCTCCTGCGCATATTTCCCTGTCCATGGTGTAACTGTACGGACCGCACTTCGGTTCCCCGTTACGTCACCGGTGTTGCACAATGGCAAGTAATGCCGTGAGCTCGCGCTGTGGCTGCCGCCACTGCCGCCGTCCAATCGCGCATACAAGGTCACAAGGTCTCTGGTCGCGTCTGAGGGTTGAAGTTGAAGCATTACGTTTTCTTGGTTGGAGGCGTTCGGATAACATGTTATAACGAACAGCTTTTTGCATGCGAATCGTCTGCTACAGTTGAACTGGCAAGTATGACATGTGAGCTGTACTTTGTTCATCGAATGTATTCGTCGTCTCATCTGCGGCCGTCCACAACAAGGAACTGACGCACCTCCGTGGCTTTGAGAGTTTTGCTGACGAGTTACGTGGGCCTCTAGCGATTCACCGCAACATGTATTGGTTGTACCGCCGTCACCAATGGAAAGTGTCTGGTGGTTGCTTGGCGTTGCAGTTATATTTACGTCAGTTGCAGTTATGTTTACATGTTAGCAATCTGACAACAAAGTATGTGCGTCGTGAAGTGAGACTGTGATATTTGGAAGATGCCCCCTTTGTTGCTCGATTTGTTTGCACGAATCATCGTAAAAGACTGGGTGACCTAATGGTCTAATGTTTTGTTTTACTTTGTTTCAACTCATTACATTTACATCATTATTGTTATTATTCACAGGAGCTTCGCGCCTTTAGGCGATTTTGATTTACTCCGCATTTATTGTTCTACGGGTGGCATGTTTCATTCAAGAATTTATTTATGAGCACGTCACGTATCATGTATTCAATGTTGAACACGTCGTAAATCTGAACATTCAGCGTTGCCAACCACCATGCCTACAAAAACTCAGCTGTAGCGTATTCTGTAAGAGTATTCTGACATCGTATTGACTTCTGATAAGTGTTTGTCGTTTAACAAATTTATTGTTCAACCAGGTTTCCAATACTGTGTAATACATCCACAACCCTAAGACTCGGGGTACAATCTCACGACACCAGTTCGCCTGCTTTGTTGCTCTCTTTTATTATTGTGTTACGTAAGCTTGAAGTCAACAGTTGTGTAAATGGAAAAAAAGCAAACCCCAGTACTGACGTAGCGTGTCCAGTATTTTGCAATTACAAAAACGACAAGTAATTGGCACTATTTCAAGTTAACTGCTTGTTGGTCTTGTGGCGGAAATCTGCTTTCTTTGTGAAAGAGCTGTTCCATTTGCCACCGGGACAGAGTCCTCGCTGTGCAGGCTCCTCCGAAGGTGTGAACAATATACAGAGCCCGAATGGTAGACAAGACACTGCATTAAAGAGGAATCTGGAAAGAGGGTGCACAGCATTTGTCTGCTCTGAATAGTGGGTTACAATGATCATGCTGTCTCATCTAAGTGGTTTCAGGCTCCGCTGAGGAAGTCACCTGTGAACATGAAAACAGGTCAGTGAAGCGAAAAGAACGGATACGTATGTTCAACATATCACATAAATATTCTGTTGAAATATGGTTTCTAAGATCATGCTAAACGAAGTGTACTTTTATCAACAGTGCATCACCTGAGTTTAGGGACTAGATTCTACTTTCTTTTTTTTTACTCTCTCTGTGCCGTAAGCGGCGGCAAGGTTCAGAGTCACGCAGATAAGAATTAACCCATTCACACAATCCTGAAATCTATGACAGTATTTGAATCACACGGACTGAGAGACCTTTGTCAGCTCCAATAACGAAAACTACTCACACCTTTGCGCCGTTTAGGTGGATGTTCTTTCCCAGGTGTGGACAGGTATTGTGATGGTGCTACACGTTGATTCAGACGACACTAAGCTCGTTATCCGGTACGTTGAAGAGGTTCGGCGTACGCTTCGTAAATTCGATCATGCAAATGTCCGCTACAAATACGAGCAGCTAGTCGATGGCACCGCATCGTCTTTCCATTCCGGCGGTCCGATTGCTTTGTGGCGTCAAAAGCTGTCCGTCTCGTCACTGATAAGCATGAAACATTGGGTACCCTGCGAACATTGACGTAAATTGGGGCAACCAACTATCCAACATCGTCTCGGCATGTCGACGAAAACCACAGGATGCGACGGTCGCGCGAAAGCTGCCGTCATGGAGATTTCCACCATTTCCACTCCCGATGAACGCATACGCAGGATCGTACGGCGCATGCTCCTGGCGGGATTCCTCGGCTCGGCAACACGTCACGATGACGTGTTGCTGAGCCGGCCGTGGTCGCGTCAAGCTGCCCGCTGTGTCTCCGCTCGGCAGCTCGCCACGGCGCGGCGCTAGCTGTCCTCCCTTCGCCGCTCCGTTTAAATTCGCTCCCGAGAAATCCGCTCGCGCGACGAAGGTAAAATTTCGGTTCCAGACTCAGAAAAATGTCCTCTTTCGAACAAAACCAAGAAAAAAATCGTTTCATAGTCCCTTTAACATTTTAGCCAAATAAACGCCATTCTACTCATTCGACGCTTTTCTCCACATTCGGATCCTGCATCTCAAGAGAAAATTAAAAAAGTATGGTGTAACGGCGGGGGAATATATTGTGTTCTTTCTTCTTGTTTCTTTTTGGGGGGTGGTTGCTGAGAACCTCCATGCGAATTTGAATGCGATTTTAAGGTGCCTTGGATGCGATTATAGTGGTTCTACCCACTCCAGCACCTGCATTCTATTATCCTTACTTGTGTTATTATCTCAGCAACCCGGCAGACCCACGTCCACGTCGTGCCCCCCTCGTAATCCTTATGGAACCCGGCCAAGCGGTCTCGCCACAACGAGGGTCTATGACCCGAGGTGGGAGTGAAGCTGCCCAGTGCCACACCACACTCACAACGGGACGGGTAGTTACCCGATCCGGAACCCCACCACCTGCGCTGGCGCCTAATGGCGTAGGACAGCAGACCAGCAGAAGCATGACAGTCTTGAAATTCCCACCAGATGACCTGCTTTGCGGGGTATGTGGAGCCAGAGTTACGAGAAAAGCTCGAAAACCATCTGAAATCTGCACACGACTTCCAGGTCTATTGGTTATGCTCTCTCTGTGATGAGAAGGAAGCTTCCTCTGCGAAGACTATGTCTTCCCACTATACAAAATGCAAGAGGAAACTCGGCCAGAGGGCTAACGGGGCACCTTTTCAAGATTCACCCCGCCCTGGACCCAGTGGAGCGATCGATTCAACTCGACATCCGGAGCCGCCGGCGCAGACACACCACGAGGACAAGGGGGCACCTTTTCAAGATTCACCCCAGCTTGATCCCGATTGTGCGATCATTATGTCTGCGCCTGAACCACGGAGAGTAGCTGAATTCACTGGAAGTGCGATGTCGCAGCATCCTCCCACTTCCCTTGGGGTGGAAGTAGCCCAAGTCTTCTCCCATGGGAGATGGACCGAATCAGAGGTGGCAGCGCTGGCTCAGCTGGAGGTCGCCCTCGGCTCGCACCCTTTCATGAACCAAGAATTGGCCAAGGTTATTCCCACCAGAAGCCTTATGGCAATCAGAATGATGAGGCACCAGGAAAGATACAAACGTGCCCTGCAGAGGATTAAAGAAGCAGTGCCCACGCAGTTGGTCACGAATGCTGACAATGAAGTCAGGGAGGAGGAAACTATAGTGCTCAGTGTCGATGAGATTATGGAAGATATGGAGGAAGCTGGACTTCATAATAGAACCTTAGCCACCAACCTGGCTAATGTCCCCATGAGTATGGGAGACTGGTCGGAGATCACTAGATACTTTGGTGTGGCAGTAAAAGGCGGGACCCAGCAGACCAGAGGAAGGCCAAAGAGGAATGTAACCTTACCCAAGACCAGGAACGTCAGAAGAAGGGCCGTGTTCAGAGAACACCAACGACTATACAAATTAGGCCCAAAGGTGCTAGCTCACCAATTGATCATGGATCAGGAGGGAGATGGCCAGAGAGTCACTCTAAAAGATGTCCACGAGCTCTACGACCCACTATTCTCGTCCAAATCCAGAAGGATTGAGGGGGATTTGAGGTCAGATGGTAAAACCTCTGTTGACGTTACCCCATTCCTCCCGGACGAAGTCATCTGGGCTATGAAGAGCCTTGATAAAAGAGCAGCTCCGGGTCCCGACAGACTCACGTGGACAGACTTGGCAAAGATACCGCCAAAGATCCTGACCCATATCCTCAATAACTTCTTGGCGTTCCAAGACATTCCCGAGGATTTTTTTGATTTGATTCGGGTTTTATTGGCGCATCAGCTACAAAGGCCATAATGCGCCAAATACCACTGAAGACTAGTTAGTTAAAAGGTACGTGTGTAGGGCTAAAATGTGAGTAACTGTGCATTAGTATTTAAAATCACAGATGCTTTAAAAACCCAGTATCTTTAAAAAACCTATATACGTTTTTAAAAGGAACAAACCTGTCATCACCCAGCAGAAGCATTGGGTGGAGGGGCAAGAAGGTTCTATAAAAAGGAGCAAAATGATGTTGACGAAGATGTTGGTGCGCTGGACACGTGATGAGGATGTGAATGATTGAAAGCTGTTTCCCACAGTGGTTGCATTCCGGTGGGTCTTCTCCTCGAAGAAGATACCCATGCGTCAAGTATGTGTGTCCCAAACGAAGGCGAGAGGATAGCACTTCATATAGTCGACTGGACATACCAGGTGAACGGGAGCCTACATAGGGCTTGATACTGTGTAATTTATTATTGGTTTGCTGGTCCCAAGATGTCTGCCAGTCGTTATTGATGCATCTTTTTAGACATAGTTTGAGGTCTTGATATGGAATTTCGAAAGGGGATATGTCACTTGTTAGCGCAGCCGTAGCAGCATGATCAGCTCGCTCATTGCCAGGTATCCCAACATGACTGGGTACCCAGCAGAAGAGTAGCTGATAGGCCCTATTAAATATAGTGCTTGCCAGGCTCCTTGCACAAGCAACTACCAGGTTTTTAGTGGGGTGTACGTTACAAATAGCCTGCAGAGAACTGAGAGAATCTGTGTATATTACTGAGGATCTTATGTGATTTTGTAGGATGTAGTGGAGGGCTAAAATTATTCCATACACTTCAGCAGTAAAAATAGACATGGTGCTCTTTAGACGGTGTGAACGTGTAACTATTCCAGTAACCATAGCACATGAAACCCTGGTATTTGTTTTTGATCCATCAGTGTAGAATTCAATATGGCTGCCAAAGGTTCTCTTTAGGTGCTCGAATTCCTGTTTCAATACAATGCTTGGCGTATCACGTTTGTCGAATCTGGTCAGTGATTTATCACATTTTGGATAAGGTTGCCATGGTGAGATTTTTTTGCTGCACTCAAGGATCAATGAGTTATATTCTGAAAAGCCATAGTGCTCAATTTCCTGCGACATGCGCATACTAAATGGCAATACCGCTGAAGGTCTGTTCAAAAAGAGTTGTTTATATTGTGTCTCTCTTATAGCAGGGATCGCCGGGTTTTGTGGGTAACCTCTAATCCTTAATGCATATGACGT
This sequence comes from Ornithodoros turicata, assembly GCF_037126465.1. Classification (NCBI taxonomy): domain Eukaryota; kingdom Metazoa; phylum Arthropoda; class Arachnida; order Ixodida; family Argasidae; genus Ornithodoros; species Ornithodoros turicata. The sequence goes on from NW_026999314.1 coordinate 262,417, forward strand.
ACTCAGGTAGAACCGCCGTCTTTCGAGAGACCACTCATTGGCTTCTACGTAAAGACTCTCGACTGGCGAGGTCCGGAATGCTCCAAGTACCAGGCGCAGTCCCAGGTGATGTACAGGGTCCAACATTTTCAGAGTAGAAGGCCGTGCTGACCCATACACCACACAACCGTAATCAAGTTTTGAAAGGACAGTGGAGACATAGATCCGGTGTAATGTATCGCGATCTGCGCCCCATGATCGGTGTGAGAGTACCTTTAAAATGTTCAAAGACTTAATGCATTTTTTCTTGAGAGTTTTCAGGTGAGCCGAGAAAGACAGTTTTTCGTCGAAAATAAGACCGAGGAATTTGTGTTCAGGTTTCACGCTTATACTTTGGTTGCACATAGAAAGGGTGGGCTCTGGGAACATTCCCCGAACCTTCGAGAAACGAACACAAACTGTCTTGTCGGGAGAGAATTTGAAGCCATTTTCCTGAGACCATCTAACCAGCTTATTTATTGGGTAGAAATCCAGCGAACCGGTAGAGATGTAGGAAGGAAGTTGCCTCAGGACGGAAGCCGCCGATATTTCGAACAGAGACTGTTCTTCTTCTGGGCACCGTCCTCATCATTGGCATGGTATTTAAAGGGTTAGGTGTGACGTGTTTAAAGGTTCATGCGAATTGTGGGTCAACAGCCCGGAGGGAAGAAAGGGTCCCTGCGGGCTTCTACGGCCGGAGTGAATGGCTGCTTTGTTAGGGTGTGGAGGGGATTATGTGAACGTAGTCATATAGGCTACAGACCGGTTACAGAAAATGGAAGGTTCACGAACACGTGGACGAAACGGGACAACAGGCAAGAATTGGCAAGCATAGCGAAAGATAAGGAGGTTAGTGGTTACGTGGGGAAAATTCCAGAAAAAGCAAAGTTTTTTTTTTTTAATGATATTTGTAATACAAAGTTGTGGCATGCAATAAAGAATGCAGAAAGCAGTGGCCATGCAGAACATAACAGATGATGATGGGGGTAAAAGGGAAAAGCATATTTTATTTGTGAAGTGTTTCTAGGGTGCCTTGTGATTTGTTGATACCGGACGGGTGAAGAGCGTTGAACTTGTATATGAGATAGGACTCCCTATCACGTCTGTCACGTGTGGATCTAAACCCGGTTTCTAGAATATATAGTTTAATGTTGTCAAAATTGTGACCAGGAACGTTAAAGTGTTCGGCGACTGCTTTGGGGAGTTTGTTGGACGTGTCGGTTCTGTGTCCGGTAAGGCGGTTGTTCATTTGTTGGCCGGTTTCACCAATGTATTGCATAGAGCAGTCGCCGCATTCAATGCAGTATATGACATTGGAGCTTGTGCATGTGAATGCGTGGTTAACGGGGTGGGTGTAATTGCTCGCAGTGCTTTTGATGGAGTTAGCGTGTTGAACGTGCTTGCATGTTTTGCAGCGCGGGAGGTTGCAGGGCCGTGTTCCCGTGTACGGGGCGCTCGTTTTGCTGATTTTGGCATTGACCAAGGAGTCTGCTAGGTTTTTTGCGCGTCGGTATGTCACCTGTATGGGATGGGTGAATATATTGCTAAGTCGGTCACTGCTTTGGAGGAGGGGCTCGTGCTTCTGTAGAATCGCTTTGATGTTTGGAAGTGCGTTGGAATATCTTGTGATGAAGCTTATTTGGCACGCGTCAGGATTTTTTCGGTTTTCCAGAACCTCGTTTCGATCGAGTGTGAGTGCCTTGCGACGGAATTCGGTTAGGAGGGAGTCCGGATAGTCCCTTTGGGCAAGTGTACTGCAGAGTTCGTCAAGCTTCTCAGCGTAATCTGTGTCGTTTGAACAAATTCTGCGTAGTCTTACACTCTGCCCATTAGGAATTCCAACCTTACAGTGGCGCGGGTGGTGACTCTTAAAGTGAAGGTATTGTTGTTTGTCAGTTGGCTTTTTGTACAGGGTTGTGATGAGGTTGCCGTTGTCTAGTGATATTGTGGTGTCGAGGAAGTTAATTAAGTGAGTTGACTGTTGTGATGTGAACTTTATGGTGCTATGCGCGGTGTTCAGTAGATCTACGAACTTTTGAAATTCATGTTCCCCGTGTTCCCATATTATCAGTATATCATCGATGTATCGAAGGTACACAGTGGGTTTTAATGAGAGGGCGCTGAGAACTTTGTTTTCCAAGAAACCCATGAATATATTTGCGTATGTGGGTGCAACAGGTGTGCCCATACTTGTACCGTGTACTTGTAGGTAGTATTCGCCATTGAACTCGAAGTAGTTCAGTTTAAGGACCAAGTCCATTAGAGCGAGTATGGTTTCCGTGTCTTTTCTGATGTTTGTTGTAGAAAGGGTATTGCAGAGGGCTGTGATTCCGTCGTTGTGTGGGATGTTAGTATACAGTGATGTCACATCCAGCGTGGCTAGTATTGTGTCCCTACCAAATGTACGAGTGTTGTTTATATCTCTGATTATTCTGAGGAGGTGGGGTGTGTCTTGTACATGCGATGGCAGTGTTGTCGGAATATGGTTTAAATAGTGGTCCAGGAATTTCGAGAGTCTTTCTGTTGGTGTGTTGTTATTAGATACAATTGGCCTGCCGGGGATGTCAACCGTATAGAGCTCGTTTGGCGTGTACCTTGTGGATTTTGGGCAGTAAATAGAAACGACCTGCGCTTGTGTTTGATGGGGTGAGATATCTGAGGTCATCACGTGTGATGAGCTTTCGTTCGTGGAGGTCCTGTATGGTATGGGTTATTAGCGCCGTGTACTCCTTTGTTGGATCATGGTCCAGTTTGAGGTAGTGTTGCATATTGTTGAGTTGCCTATGAGCTTCAGAAATATATTTATCTGTGGGCCAGATGACGATACTCCCACCCTTATCTGCGGGCTTGATAATGATATCATCTCTGTCAGGTAGCGTTTTGATGATGTCACGCTGTGTTTTAGTGAGGTTGTGACCACGCGAGCTTTGGGAAATACTGCGAAGGATGTCGTTGCTTACTTGTTTAATGTACAGGTCTAATGCGGGTTCTCGGCCGTGATTTGGCGTCCAGGTTGATGGTAGTCGGAGGTCGTTGTTGTTTTCTTGTGTTGTATCAGCGAAGAATTCTCTAAGGCGTAGCCGTCTCGCAAAGTCTGATATGTCTTTATGGATTTCGTATTCGTTAACAGAATTGAGTGTAGGGCAGAATGTTAACCCCCTAGAGAGGACTTGTAGTTCGTCGCTGGTTAGTGAGCGTGATATATCTATTACGGTGCTTGCGTCAGCGTTTTCTCGGGGTGAGTCAGCGATGTTGCGGAGAGTTGTGGTTGTGGTGCTGGAAATGATTTGTTCGGCTGCTGCGTGTGTCATGTTAGTGGGTCCGGTATCCGTGTCGTTGTTGGAATTAGGTTTTCCGAGTTTTGAGTGTTCCTTGTTAGCTAGCTCGCGGTTGAGTTGTTGAATGTGTAGTTCGAGAGTGTTTGCCTCCGCCTCGATGAGACTGATATTGTTCATATGGGCCTGGACCGTAGCGAGTTGCGCGTGGCACTGTTTCTTTAATATTTCTAGAAACGTACGGGCTGTGTTGCTAAGGGCCGATGCCCACTCTAGCTCTAGTTCAGGTGTCAGTTTTCCTAATGCAGGGACTGTTTTAGGGGTGAGGCCTTTAGGTACTGTGTTGTGAGCCAGGTGGTGAGTGTAGATCCGTAGATGATGTAGGTATCGGCTACGTTTCTCCATGAGTTTTCGCATTCGTAGAAAGTTCGTTGACTGCATGGTAGGCTGGTGATTAGATAGTCAACGGTGTTTTCTGCGTGATGTGCGCGTGCGTCGTGTCTGTGGGGTCGGTGTCTGTGGGGTCAGTGGCTGTGGAGACTCGCTCTGTTCCTCGATGTCATCTGTCTGTGTTTGCGTGCTTGTGGTCTTCCGTGTCACAGTTTGCGTGAACTTTGTGTGTGTGCGGGTTGTGTTTGGAGTGTTCTCGTTTGCCGCGTGTGTATGCGTGGGTGCAGTGGTCGTTGTGGTCCCCTTTGATGCCATCGTGTGTTCTGGTGTGTTTGCGGTGCTGGCACTTAAAGTGTAAGCTGGTTGAGGATGGTGTGTTTGAGCGTTTGTCAGTGCAGGACGGCATCTATGGACCATTAGGTGTTTGATGTTGTGTGTCATAGCTCGTACGCCTGCGTGGTTTGGGTGGATGCCGTCCCGAGCGAGATGTGCTTCAGCGTGGTATTCGAAAGCTGCGTGTGTGATAACCATAACGTTGGTGTGTACCTGACGCATGTGGATGAGGTGGTTGTTGACAGCGTGCGCCTTCCTGTTGAACTCGTGGAGCCATGTGTCCTGGTATATGTATGCTCGGTGTTTGTTCTGTCTTCGGGGAAGTATCGTTGTCAGAGTTATTTCAGCGCCTGGTCTGTTGTTTGTGATGGAGGAAACTAGTGCTTCGAATTCCTTCGAATTCCTTCGAATTCCTGCGACTTCCTTCGAATTCGCTATGCTTGCCAATTCTTGCCTGTTGTCCCGTTTCGTCCACGTGTTCGTGAACCTTCCATTTTCTGTAACCGGTCTGTAGCCTATATCACTACGTTCACATAATCCCCTCCACACCCTAACAAAGCAGCCATTCACTCCGGCCGTAGAAGCCCGCAGGGACCCTTTCTTCCCTCCGGGCTGTTGACCCACAATTCGCATGAACCTTTAAACACGTCACACTTAACCCTTTAAATACCATGCCAATGATGAGGACGGTGCCCAGAAGAAGAACAGTCTCTGTTCGAAATATCGGCGGCTTCTGTCCTGAGGCAACTTCCTTCCTACAGCTTATTTATTGTTAGCTGTAGCTGACGTTCGCACACCGATAGGTTAGAGGAGCAATAAGAAATCTGAACATCGTCGACGTACAATGAATACTTGATTGTTGTAGGGATAACACTTGCTATAGAGTTCATTTTTACGATGAAAAGGGTCACGCTAAGTACGGACCCCTGCGGGACACCATTTTCCTGGATGAATGGACGAGATAGTGTTGTCCCAACTTGTACCCTGAAAGTTCTCCCCTGTAGGAAATTGGTAATACATTGGAACATTCTGCCACGTATACCAAGTGCATGCAAGTCTCGAAGGATACCATATCGCCATGCTGTATCGTATGCCTTCTCTAGATCGAAGAAAACAGACATACAGTGCTGTTTCCTGACGAAGGCTTCTCTAATGGTAGTCTCCAAACGCAAAAGTTGGTCGACTGTTGAGCACGCAGCTCTAAAGCCACACTGATATTTATCTAAACAATTATTTTCTTCTAGAAAATACATAAGACGGTTATTGACCATGCGCTCAAAGGTCTTCCCCAGACAACTTGTCAGCGCTATGGGTCGGTAACCGCATGGGTGCGAGGGATCTTTCATTGGCTTCAGCAGTGGAACTATGGTTGCCTCCTTCCAGCCAGAAGGGAGAACACCTTCTCGCCAGATAAAATTAAAGAAATCCAGGAGAGACTTTAATGAAGTTAAAGACAGATGTTTAAGCATGGAGTACACTATGCGATCAGGTCCAGGTGCCGAGTTTTTAGGGGATGACAGAGCCCTTTGTAGCTCCGCCATTGAAAAAGGTGAGTTGTAACCACACTTCTCATCTGACCCACTGTCAATTGCTTGCCTTTCAGCAGATGATTTAATTTTTAGGAAATCTCTGCTGTAATACAATGAACTTGACACTTGTTGGAAATGTTCCCCGAGGGCATTGGCCTGCTCCTCCATACTTTGACACACTGTACCATTTATTTCTAACAATGGTACACAGAAGCTTGTATAGTCGCCCTTTATTTTCTTTAGTCTGTCCCATATTATTTTTGATGGAGTTGTAGCATTTAAGGATGATACGAAGTTTCTCCAAGATTCTTTCTTTGCTTGCTTTCGCGTCCAACGTGCTTTTGCTCTAGCTCTCCTGAAAGCAATTAGGTTTGTTGTAGTGGGGTGCCGTCGAAAGACACCCCACGCCCGGTTTTGTTCTTTGCGTGTGCTTCCACAATCGCTCGTCCACCAAGGCTTGGAGCGCTTGGGGAGTCGGCCAGATGTTTGTGGAATGGACTGTTCAGCGGCATTTATAATTGTATGAGTGATCAACTTATTTGCCTCCTCAACATTTAAACCCTGAAAAGCAGAAGATGGGAAACTGGCTTCTCTTTCAAATATTTCCCAATTTGCCTCTTGTAATTTCCACCGTGGTGGACGTGTTCTTATGTTGTTAGTGGGACCACGAAATTTAATAATGAGCGGAAAATGGTCGCTACCTCGGGGATTCTGTTCGACTGTCCAGTCAAGAAACTGGAAAATGGATGGGCTGCATAGTGAAATGTCTATGCAAGAAAAATTTTGTGTTGAAGAGTTCACATATGTAGGTAGCCCAGTATTCAGAAGACAGAGTGACCCCGAAAGGAGGACCCTCTCCAACATTTTCCCCCGTGCATCTAGTTTTGAACTTCCCCACAAAGGATTGTGGGCATTCAGGTCGCCTAAAATCATAAACGGCTGGGGGAGTTGATTGCATAAGTCTTCGAAATCTCTTTGCTCTATTACCACTGATGGGGGCAGGTACAGTGAACAAACCGTGAAAGTCCTGTCGTGGCATACTTCGACTGCTACTGCCTCCAAGTCTGTAACGAGTGGAAAATGTTTTGCAGGTATGCACTGTGGAAGGACTACAGCCACACCACCAGATGCACGTGCGCTGTCTGTGCGGTCCTTCCTGAAAATATTATGTCGGCGGAAAGGGCTTAGGTTTTCTTCGTGTAGGTATGTCTCTTGTAGGCAGAAACAGACGGCTGTGTACTTTTCAAAAAGATCGTGTACATCATCAATGTTGCTGTAGAGGCCTCGACAGTTCCACTGAAGGAGAACCTGTCCCATAATTAGAATGGAAGTAAGGAAGAGCAAAGGGACTCTGCACATTGTGTGTTAAGGGGGTATGACCCTTGGCGGGGGAAGCCTCTGTTTCTCCTTCGACTTGCCTCTACCGCGACCTCCGTGCTTTTCTCTTTGCTCCTTCGCTTGAGAAGGAGCTCTCTGGTCTAGAGTACTTGGAAGACTTGACGACGATTTCTGCGACATGCAGTCATCGTCGTCAAGCTCCATTGAGTGTGTGGCAGTCTGGGATGAGCTCCCAGTGAGCCCATCCCAAACTGAAAACGCACCATCAACCTCCGTAGAGATTGTGGCGGGAGCCGGCGGAGGCGAACTCTCCGCAGACTTTTCTTGTGTTTGGGGAGTGTGGAGTGGAGGCCCACAAGTTTGGGTCCCCACGGATACTCTGAGCGATGCCACTCCCCGGCGCACCGCTTCAGAGAAAGATCCTTTTTTCTGAAACTCCAGTTGCGTTTTCGCTGCTTTGTAGTTGAGCTGCTGTACAGTCTTAATTTTCAAGATTTCTTTTTCATCGCTAAAGCGTGGGCAGCTTCTTGAATAGGATAGGTGGTTGCCTTCGCAGTTGACACAACGGAAAGTGTTCTTACATGACTCTGGAGTATGGTCTTTGCCGTCACCTGCGCACTTGGGGCATATCAGGCGTCCACGGCACACTTGGGAATGGTGGCCAAATCTCTGGCACTTGAAACATCGACGTGGGTTGGGTATGTAAGGTCGGACGTGACAGTTTACATATACCCAGCCTTTATTTCTGTGGGGAGTGTGTGCAACTGGAAAGATAATATGACGTGCCTGGTAGGTATTTCCTTGTAGTCCCTGCGGATGGATATTCGTTTGGCACTGATCACCCCTTGGTCTTTTAAACCCTCCTCGATCTCTGTCTCGGAGCACTGCAGCAGCTCCTCACAAGAGATAACACCTCTGACTGTGTTGAGCGTGCGGTGCGCAGTCACTAAGACTGGAATATCACCAATTTGCTTTAGCGACAACAGTGCTGAGCTCTGTTGCCGGTTCTGTACCTCAATGTGGATGTCACCAGTTCTCAATTTTTTCGCATTGTATGCTTTACCAATGACTTGTTCAAGAGTTTTAGCAACGAGGAACGGAGATATACTAGCTAGTGCTTTTGACTGATCCTCAGCCTGAAGGATGAGAATCTTCGGGAACCATGGTTCTGCAGTGGAGTTGAAGAACTGCAACGTTTGAACTTCGGTGCGGTGCCTTTTGTGGCGCCGATCAGGGTTTTTTGAGTGAGTGCTATCCATAAAGTGGAGGAAGTGATTCGGTGCAGAAGTGTGTCACCCACCATGGAGCCCAACGAGGGAACGTGTCCCACACGTTAACACTGCCTCTGCACTATACCCGAGTGCAGTTTTCTAAAGCAAGAAGTACTGCCCAAGGTTGACCCTTGCCGCCAAAGAAGGTGAAAAAGGAAAGAGAGGGGTTGAAGAAGTAGAGAAAGAGAAAGCAATGAAAAGGGTGATGGCGACTAGCTGAATAGTCCTGGCCGGGCCTTCCAGGATCACCCGTCAATGGGAAGCAGGGGCCAAAGCGGTGTGTTGCTTTCCCGGAGGGGCCCCGAAGGGTCCTAAACAACCTCCGGGTCCACTCAACCGCCAGGATCCTCCTTTCCCCAGACACGGGAAAGCCACGCACAGCTATACGTGGGGGTCTCCCTCCTGCGGCGACCCAACCGTGAGTGCAGGAGGGGGCTACTGCGGCTGCTGCCGGGCGATGGGGGCGCCAAGTTCCCGACGCCGGGACATTCCCGAGGAGATGAAAGCCTCTCGCACGGTATTTATACTGAAAAAGGCCAACCCGAGGTCTGCTGCGGATCTGCGTCCTATAACCATGTCTCCGATGCTGAGCCGTCTCCTATCGAAGATCCTACTTAGGAGATTTATGGAAGATAATATCTTCCATCCCCTCCAAGGCGGTTTTGAGAGTGACCGCAGTACAAGCTCAAACTTGCTGATCCTCCAGATCACGATGAAGTATCTAAAGACCAAGAAGAAAAGCCTCTATGCGGCTAGCCTTGATGTCAAGAAAGCCTTTGACACGGTCAGTCACGAAGCCATATTCGGGGCTATGAAGGGGAGGGGGTTCCCGGACTTCAGTTGCTCCGGAACCTGTACAGTAATTGTACAACCTCCTTCTTCTTAAATGGCAAGTCGGACGGCCAGAGAGTGTCTGTGAATCAAGGCATTAAACAAGGCGACCCGCTATCCCCATTTCTGTTCAATGCGGTCTTGGACCCGTTGTTACAAAAGGCCAATAAATCTGAATTGGGTGTGTCCGTGGGTGGCCAGAAGGCGGCGGCCATGGCGTTCGCTGATGACCTCTTACTTATGCCAGGAAGCTATGAAGGGCTCAGAGCTTTGACTAACGACTATCTTAAGACTGACATCTGACTATCATTGACAACAACATCTGACAACTGACTATCTTAAGAACCTGACTTTGACTGTAAATCCCCGCAAAACGCAGTATTTTGGCTGGAGATACAATGGCGTGAGGAAGTGGTTTGACTATACACTCCCCCATTGAGAATCGATGGATGTTCCATCCCATCCTTACCCAAGGAGACCCCAGTGAAGTACCTCGGGCTGGAGATATACCTGAACAAGCCCCCCAAGGCTAACGATGAGATGGCTGAGAAAATCGTGGCAGTGATCAGAAGGGCGGCCTTGAAGCCGTTCCAGAAGGTCAGGTGTATTAACACCTTGGTATCTACGAGATACCTATACATACTCTCTAACAGCCTCAATGTGAGATCAGAGGCAGCCCGACGTGATAAGATCATGAGGACCATTACCAAGAATGTGCTCCACCTTCCATCATCATTCCCAAACTCCCATGTGCACATGCCAGCAAGGGAAGGTGGGCTAGGCATGCTACCACTAGAATGGACAGCGGCGACCTGCCAAGCTAAAGCCTATGCAAGGCTAGCCCGAATCGGGCTCCCTTTCGTGGATGCTGTGCTCTCTGAGCCCCTTAAAGACCATCAAGAAAGGCTAGCCCAATATCTGGGCATTCCCATGGGAATCTCTGATAGAGGCGATCTGGAGTTGGCACTGAGAGAGGCTCCCAAGCAGGCGAACGAGAAATCGATCCAAACCTATACCAACAAAAGTCTGTTCTCTCACCGAAGCGAGCCTGTTGGAAACCAGTGGTTATACCACGATTCCAGATACATGGCCGATGGAGACAGAATACGAGCTCTCAGGCTAAGGACCAACTTGTACCCGACCAGGGCCCTATCTAATAAACATGCCACTGATCCCAAAGCCATTGAATGCAGGTTCTGCAAGGAGAAGCCGGAGACAGCATTCCACATACTCCAAGAGTGTGAAAGGGTCCACTTACCAAAGGTGGAAAGACACAATTTCATAGCAAAGCAGGTCGTCCGACTGATCAAGAAGTACAATCCCGAGGTGGAAGTGGAAGAAGAGAAGCTGATAACTTCTCAAGATGGAGTCAGGTTGAAACCTGACATAATCATCAAGAAGGGCGATGACGTTAAGATCTTGGACGTTGCCATTGCATGGGACGCCAACGCATCGACCCTGAAGGAAGTGAACCAAGGGAAAGTACAAAAATACTCATGCCTGAAAGCCTCCTTCCCCGGCAAAAATGTTGAAGTGCACGGTCTGTGCTTTGGTGCGAGAGCTGGCACCTGTGCAAGTACAAGACAGACCTTGAACGATCTGGGATTTACCAAGAATGATATCGGTTGGTTGGCAGCAAAGGTCCTAGTCGGCAGACTGGTCTGCTTAAGCCGTTTCTTCAAAAAGGTATAGCCCGAGGGAACCCTGGCGAAACACCAAGACTACGATACCTATAGAAGCTCTGCATTACGGTTTGCTACCCCTACTGCTGGGGCTTCCAGATGCACTTTGGTGTTAGGTTCTGAGACGGATGCCGGTGTAACTTACCCTCCCTGACTCAATCCAACTCACGGCTCGATGAGCGGATTAAGGACAGGTTAGAAGGCTCGACACCGCCGTCCCCTGTCTTCCCAGCAGGGCTAACCAAATGGCCTCAGGGCCTAACGATTGATTGATTGATTGGGGTTTTTTGGCGCAAAAGCGACAAAGGCCATAGAGCGCCAAAACCAGTGTGCATGTGAATCAATATGAGAGTAAAAATTAAAAGTAAAATGATGTCATTAAGAACAAAACATTGTGTATCGTGTAAAATGAATCAGAGCCTAACGATACACCCCATTAGCGAAAGGGGAAAGAAGAGTTATAGCCAAATCTAACTGTCAATAATCAAAGCGGCGCTCCGCGCTGCGAGACAAGCAGACGCAGACTCTGTTCTCATTCTTTTTACCCCTCTTGGGGACATTAACATTTTAGCCAAATAAACGCCATTCTACGCATTCGACGCTTTTCTCCACGTTCTGATCCTGCATCTCAAGAGAAAATTAAAAAAAGTATGGTGTAACGGCGGGGGAATATATTGTGTTCTTTCACAGCATGCAAATGAAAGCGTTGGCCAGGATGGCTCGGTTACGTAGCCCCTTCGTGGATGCAGTGTTATCCTCTGCCTTATTCGATCAGGAAAGCAGACTGGCAGCCTTTCTAGGTATACCAATGGGCATCACTGCACAAGCTGATTTGACGGTGGCCTTACAAACAGCGAGACGTTCGGCACTGGCTAGAGGCATCGCCAAGTATAGTAACAAGAGTTTATTCGCACACAGAAGAGAGCCGGTTGGCAACAGTTGGCTGCGGCACGAATCAAGATTTCTTAAAGATGGGGACCGCATCAGGGCGTTGCGCCTGCGCACTAACCTGGTTCCAACGAAGGCACTATACAATAAACAAGCGCAGGATCCCAAGGCGCGCGAGTGCCAGTTTTGTCCCGGCCGGGAGGAGACGGCCTTCCACATCCTGCAAGGTTGTGAGAGGGTTCATCTCCCCCGCGTCGAAAGACATAATTATATCTGCAACCAGGTTTCCCGCCTGATCCGTAAATACAACCCAGCAGCTACAATCACCCAGGAACGGGTGTATACCTCGTCGGATGGATCTCGACTAAAGCCTGATATTGTAGTTACTCTCGGCGGCTCTGTACAAATTCTAGATGTGGCGGTCGCTTGGGATGCCACGACGAGCGCGTTAGAGGATATCAATAAGGCCAAGATAGAGAAATACAGAAGTTTGACCTCGTCCTTTCCCGACAAACGAGTGGAGGTACACGGGTTGTGTTTTGGAGCGAGAGGAGGGACGTGCGCCACCACTAGGAACACCTTGACGGATTTAGGACTCCCCAGGATTGACGTCGCATGGCTGGCCTCACGTGTGTTGATAGGCAGTCTCATTATTTTGACGCGTTTTAATCACATGGTTTAATTTAGTATCCGTCCTTTGGTTACGGCCTCTCCGGGTTTCCCTCAGTCGTTCAAGGTTTTATTGGGTAGTTCCCTTTTATATGTTTTACTTCCACTTGATTAACGCTTTTAGCGGTTTTAATCAAGTGGGAATATTTGGGGCCACATGCGCAGAACACCGCCTAACCCCCGGCTGGCTAGCCAAAGGGGGTTGGCCCCAAATAAATCCCACTTGGACCGACACAGTTTTACCCCATTTTTGGGGAAGTTTCGAGTTTTAGCCAAATAAACGCCATTCTACTCATTCGACGCTTTTCCCCACGTTCTGATCCTGCATCTCAAGAGAAAATTAAAAAAGTATGGTGTTACGGCGGGGGAATATATTGTGTTCTTTCGGGGGGGCGTGACTCAGGATTTTTCGATTGCGGTTGCTGAGCGAATTATTAGCGCTATCGAATACAGTTTCTTGGTCTATCCTGAGTCAAGGGCGGTCCAGCCTCCTCGTGGCACCCCCTGGGCAACGGCAGCAGCAGCCGGCTAACGGACCGCCCACGGCACAAGCCGTGGTAGGAGTGAAGTCTCTGTATTGTGTTATTCTGGGCCTCCAGGGTAATTACCCAGGAGTGCTACGCTCTTACCTGGCCGAGCGGAGTTCTATTTGAAGATGGAAGATTATGAGGTGTCTTTCCCGCCTGATGACCTGGTGTGTCATTTATGCCACACCCAGAGTGACATCTAGAGAGAAATTTGAACGACATTATCGTGAACACTCTCTGCGCATCCTGTGGAGATGCAGTCTATGCCGCCTGAAGATTCTGGCATCAGTGAAAAGCATGTCATCGCACCACTCAAAGTGCCGTAAGCGGCAGGAACGCAACCCTCAAGAAGAATACCTACAAGAGGTTGACGCATCACGAAGAGAGGTGGACGATGAAGTTCCCGGAGAGAGCCTGGTTCCAGTGGTGGAGGTTCAAGTGCCGCTTCCTGAGGGGAGGTCGCGGTTGGCTCCGGTTCGGGAGGGGTCGGATGTGCCCGACCTGGAGGCTGAGCTGCCGGAGCAGATGACATCTGAGATTCACGAGGTGGTTAGTTCTCCGAGTCCCGTGCCGACGAATGAGGTGTCCCAGCTGGCTATCATGCTGGCAGGCGAGGAGCTTACGCCTCCTCTGGGGCGGCCCGAAGGGCCTAACACCTGCGCTGAGCACGATGATATCTGCAGTAGGAGTGCTGACCAACTTTATGGCACGAGGGACGTACCACCCTTGTCATGCTCTGGCGGCTCGGCCTCGGGGCCGGGTTCGTCTGATTTCGCTCGGACCGGGTCGCACGCTGCCGCCCCAACGGTGGTGTCGTATGGTCGGTGGACCGACGCTGAATTGACGCTTATGGCAAGAGCGGAGATGGAATTGGGGACCCTCCCATTCAAGAACCAAGAGTTGCACAACAGGTACCCCCATCGCTCGCTCCAGAGCATACGAATGATGCGTCATTCAAAGAGATACAAGGCAATGCTGCGAGTTCTTCAGGAGCGTGAGCGAGAGGGACGGAGTCTCCCCCTGCCGACTATACATGAGCAGGGTCAGGGTCAGCGGTCGGGTTCCCCCCAAGTTTGGAGGAGCGCAGGAACATCCTTTCTTCAACGTCTCTACCTGAAGAGTTGCTCAACAAGATTCTCGGAGGCCCTCTTCAGTCCCAAGATATTGATGCCGTTTATGAGGCCAACGGTGTAGTCCCAGCGTGTCCTAAGGGACGGAAGAATATCAACGGGAGCAGGAGTTCCGAGCCCACGACTGCGCGTGGTCGACGTCACAGAAGGTTCAAGCAGCATCAGAGACTATATGCAAAGGGTCCTAAGGTCCTTTGCCATGACCTCATGAGTGATACCAGCGACAACAGAATCACTTTCCCCAGGCTCCATCTGGAATATGATCCCATCTTTTCGTCGCCTTCTCCAAGAGAAGCTCGGGTCCCGCCGGTTCATCGACCTATGTCAGTAGTAGTGAGAACCATAGAGGTGGAGGAGGTGGAGATTTGCTTGGGGGCGATGCGTCAGCGATCCGCACCAGGCCCTGATGGGGTAACCATGGAAGGCTTAAAGAAGATTCCCAGTCAAGTGGTGGCCGAAATCCTCAACAACTTCTTTAAGGAATAGATGTGCGCCTCCGAACCTAAAGAAGTCTAGAACTGTTTTTGCTCCTAAGCGTGCGAGACCTAGCGGCTCCGGGGACTTTCGGCCAATTACGGTGTCACAACTGCTCCTGAGAGTGTATTCCAAGATTCTCCTGCACCGTTTTGCCCCCGCAGCTAAGTTTCACGACCTCCAGAATGGTTTCAACGAGGACAGAAGCACATTTAGCAACTTACTCTTGCTTCAGGGACTGATGCGACACGCCAAGCAACATCACAGGCCGTTCTTCGCTGCGAGCTTAGACTTAAGAAAAGCTTTTGACATGCTTAGTCACCATGCCATCTTCAGTGCCCTAGAGGAGAGACAGCTGGCCCAGCAGTATCGTGAGGTGCTGGAGGAAATGTATACTGGGTGCACCACGTCCTTTTGGGTAAATGGAAGTTCTGATGGGCTACAGATTCCTGTGCGGCGGGGGGTTAAGCAGGGAGACCCCCTGTCTCCCTTTATGTTCAACTGCGTCATTGACCCCCTGCTGCACCAGCTCAACTCCTCTGGACTGGGGTTTCGTATTAAAGAAAGATCTGCATCTGCCATGGCATTTGCAGATGACATAATTCTATTCTCGGGCAACAGGGCAGCACTACAAGAATTACTCCGTATAACTGAGGCCTATATGACGCAAGTTCATCTGCACATTAACCCCCTCAAAACCCAGTACTTTGGCTGGAGCTGGTCCAGCCAAAGCGACTGGTTCAGCTATGACATCCAGCCAATTGTGGTCTGCGGTAGTGAAGTGGCAGCCAAGCGTAGGGACGAGCCCATCAAGTATCTGGGCCTAAACCTTTTCGTCCACAAGGCCCCAACGCTGGACGACTCCAAGATTACAGACCTCACCGACATCATCGACAAGGCTGCCCTCAAGCCGTTCCAGAGGTTGCACTGTTATAAGGAGCTGGTGGTCCAGCGGAGACTATACACTGCGGCGAACGCCATCAACATTCTGGGACAGGCTGAGAAGCTGGATGCTACGCACGTGCGGAAGGTCAAGAAATATCTCCATCTTCCAGGGAGTTTCCCCACGGCGCACATCTGGATGCCGCACAAGAAAGGTGGTTTGGGTGTGCTTCAGCTGGCCTTCACTGCGGTAGCTGTGGAGATCAAGGCCCTCGCCAGATTGCAGAGGGTTGGCAACCCATTCATTGATGAGTTGGGTAACGAGATATTGGCGGCCCACCTGGAATCCCTATGCCGAAGAGTGTGCATTCCCACAGGTGTCACGGATTCGCGTGAATTGGGTCGATTGCTACGTGACGCGCACAATCGCTGGTCATCTCAAATCAAGAATCGCTATACTAATAAGTCCATCTTCGCCCATGAAGGAGATCCCATGGCAAACCAATGGCTTCAAATCTCGTCAAAGCATATGAAAGAAGGCGACAAGATCCGCGCGCTCCGTCTCCGCACAGGAGTATACCCGTGCAGAGCCCTATTTAATAAACACGCTCAGGATCCAACAGCGAGGCTCTGCCATCAGTGCCGGGAAGCCGAGGAGACTCCGGCTCATATTTCACAACACTGTGAGCGGGTCTACGGTCCTCGTATCGTGCGTCATAACTTTGTCTGCCAGCAGATGGCCTGTCTCATCCAGAAATATAACCCTTCCGCAACTGTACGTCAAGAGCAAGTATTTTCAGCGACAGGAGCAAGGCTCAAGCCGGACATAGTTGTGGAAGTGGGCGACAAAGTCATCGTAGCGGACGTGGCCATCTGCTGGGACAACAGCATGGCGACGGTCGAACAGAAGAATAGAGACAAGGTCCGGAAGTACGAACCTCTACGTGATCTCTTTCCCGGCAAAGAGGTGTATATTGAAGTAGTTTCGTTCGGGGCCCGGGGCCTCACGTGCGGTTCTACAAGACGAGTCTGTGCCACGTTAGGGCTAACTAATAGTGACGTGTCGTGGCTTGCGTCGCGAGTAATCGTGGGAAGCCTTATTCGCTTATCTCGCTTCGTGCGTAAAGTTTAACGTGTTTGTGTTTTAGTTTGCTCCTGTTTTGCTCCGCTCGCGTCAATTTTTAGTAGTAGACAGGACGGTTGATTTTAGTATCTTTTTTAACTGATTTTCACCAGGGCCTTAAGTGCGGTACTTGGTGTCAGTCCAGCGCGGCCCTCACGGGTTCGTGTGACGCGCAATGCCGGACTTGGTCTAGTTTTTAACCCTTGTATTAGGGACAGTTACAGTTTTAGCCAAATAAACGCCATTCTACTCATTCGACGCTTTTCTCCACGTTCTGATCCTGCATCGCAAGAGAAAATTAAAAAAGTATGGTGTAACGGCGGGGGAATATATTGTGTTCTTTCGGTAGCCAAATAAACGCCATTCTACTCATTCGACACTTTTCTCCACGTTCTGATCCTGTATCTCAAGAGAAAATTAAAAAAAAATATGGTGTAACGGCGGGCGAATATATTGTGTTCTTTCGGGGGGTGGTGGCTCAGCTTTTCTTCTTCGCTGCGATATCGAACGTGACCTTTGATCTTGATTTTCGTTGCGTTGTGCTGAGTCACCTGCGGTCCAGGCCTCCACGTGGCGCCCCCTGGAAACGGCTGCAGTAGCCGGCCAACTGGACCGCAAACGGCGTTTGGCCGAGAAAGGAGTGAAAAATATTGTATCTTCACTGTTTGGGTCCTCTGTTAGAAGTGCAGGGGATCAACACTCTCTACTCCCTGTGGAAACCTCCTGGTGTATTCTAGTGGATCTCTTTGCGAGACCACATCATGGAACAATGGGTAAAGCTTTACCCCCCTGACGAACTCTCCTGCTACCTTTGTGGCAGTCGGCTGTCTTCCAGGCCCAAACTTGAGAACCATATGAGAGAGCATGACGTGGTGTTGCTCTGGAAGTGTAGTCTGTGCCAATCTAAGAAGTCCAACTCAAGCAAGGTCATGTCGTCCCATTTTACCAAATGTAAGAGAAGGACAGAGTTGGGGGACGCTGGTCCCGCGCGGGCGGAGGCGACGCTACCTGTGCTGGGTGGTGGTGCTGGCGCCGCCGCGGCCTTAGTCGTGCCAGGTGGTGGTGGAGCCGACGGCTCCGAGGCTTTTAGCACTATGGGCGGTGACGCCCCAGACGTTGATGGCCCTGAGGCTACGGGCCGGGGTGAAACTGTTTCCCCCAATATTTCTGAGTTGGCCCTTGCCATAGCTGAGGCTGGAGCTGAGGCGCCTCACCTCTTCTTCGAAAATCATGAACCTGACTCGTCGCCTGACATCTCCCAGTTGGCAGAAGCCCTAACCAACGCCGGAGCTTTGCCTCCGGGCCACTGGGAGACGGCCTTTGCGGCCCATTGTGCAGAGTCTGTCGGCATGGGACAAGTGCAGCCTCTTAAGGGTGTTGCCACTGCCTTGGGCGCGTCTGGGGTCGGGGCGGGGTCGGGATCGCCGCCTTGCTTGGGGACGGGTGCGTCTGCCGGCGGGGGACCGGCGTCTTCCCAAACGAGACTGAACATCTTTGGAACAAGATCTTCTCCAGTGTGTGACGACGATGCCCAAACCTCCGAGTGTTCAACTGTTTTGTCACATGGGCGTTGGACGGAGGCTGATATGAGAGCCTTGGCTCTCCTCGAGAGCGAAGTACTCGGACACCCGTTTATAAACCAGGTGCTAGCAAAGACATTTCCGTCTCGATCGTTAATGGCCATCCGTATGATGCGCCACCAGGACAAATATAAAACTATCTTGGCGGACATTACGAATAAGGGTGTTCCTGAGCAGGCGAGCAATATTCCATCAGCTACTGACGGTTTCACGATCGATGCACATGAGATCAAGAACGATTTTATCGAGGTTGGCCTTCTTGATGAGGCCCTTTGGTTCAACCTAACAATGAGTCCAGCTACAACACAGGATCCGAAGGCGATCTTTTATCACTTCGGCTTGGTCTACGGTGGGAATCCTGCTCGATCAAGACACAAAGGAGCTAGAGGAGGTTCATCAGGTGGTGATCGTAGGTCCAGAAAGAAAGCAGCCTATCGGGAACACCAGAGATTGTATAGGCTTGGGCCTAAGATCTTGGCTCATCAGCTCCTCTCCGAGGCCCGCGATGGATCCTCGGAGATTTCCCTGGACAGCATACATGAAGTATATGACCCCCAGTTCTCATCTCCTTCGGAACCGGTGCTCCATGATATTATTTCCGAGCAAAAGACCAAGATTCGACTCGGCCTGTTTTCTTGTGATGAAGTCGCCAAGGTGCTTGCTAGCCTGGATAAGAAGGTGGCTCCCGGCCCTGATGGCATTACTGCCACTCAGTTGCTGAAGATTCCCCCGAAGATCCTTCGCCACATCATGAACAACTTTCTGGCATTTCAGGATCTTCCGCTTGAACCGAAGGCTGCCAAAACAGTATTTATACCCAAGAATGGCAACCCCAGGTCTCCGACCGATTTGAGGCCGATCACCCTATCTTCGCTAGTGTACAGGGTGTTCACTAAGCTCTTGCTTAGTAGATTCTCTGAGGACAATACTTTCCACCCCTACCAAGGCGGATTCCAGAGCGATCGCTCCACGAGTTCAAATCTCTTGATCCTTCAAGGGATTATGAAATTTCAGAAGAAACGGAAGCGCAGCTTATATGCGGCCAGCCTGGACATCAGAAAGGCATTTGACACCATCAGCCACGATGCCATTTTCTCAGCTTTGAAAGGAAGAGGATTTCCAGACTACTATATCCGTTTGGTCCAAAACTTGTACACGGAAGCCACCACCACCTTCTTCTTTAACGGTATGACAGATGGCAAGAGAATTTCTGTCAGAGAGGGTATTAGGCAGGGAGATCCTTTATCTCCCTTCCTATTCAATGCCGTTTTGGACCCTTTCCTGCAGTCGGTCAACAGGTTGGGCCTAGGGGTGGAGATTGGTGGGTGCAATGGTGGCGCCATTGCTTTTGCCGATGATATACTGCTGCTATCTTCCAGCTATGAGGGGTTGAGGGCGCTCCTTCGGGAGACCGAGAATTATCTGGCGAACGTTTGCCTTCGCATCAACCCACTCAAGACGCAGTACTTCGGTTGGCAGTACAATGGCGTCACCAAGTGGTTCCAGTATGAGTTGCCCCCCCACCCATCTCTATTGCGGGCACGCCTGTTCACTGTTGTCGGAAATTGGACCCTGTTTCTTATCTTGGGCTCAAGCTCTTTGTCAATAAGCCTCCTCGGTCCACGGATGAGATGACGCAGAACATCACTGCTATCTTGCAAAAGGCTTCGTTGAAACCCTTCAAACGGTTCAAGTGTCTGAACGTTTTGGTGGTACCTCGTTACCATTACATTTTATCTAATGCCTTGAACGTCAAACAAGCCTCTGCCAAGGTCGACAAGGAACTACGAAAGGCTGTCAAGAGGATGCTCCATCTTCCTATGTCGTTCCCTAATGCCCACATTCATCTTCCAGCCCGTCAAGGTGGGCTTGGGGTATCTCAGCTGGAATGGGCTGCTACTGCATCACAGGCCAAGGCCTTTGCCAGACTAATGCGCTTGGCCGACCCTTTTGTTGATGCCGTTTTATCAGAGGCGCTCCAGGACAACGTTGACAAACTTTATCAGTTTTTGGGTGTGCCAACGGGCATCACTGCCAGGGACAGCCTGACCTCTGCATTGCAACTGGCGAAGGACGAATGGGTGAGTCGATCGATGCGTCAGTATGGCAACCCTAGCATTTTCGCTCACCTGAAGGAGCCGTTTGGCAATCAATGGCTCAATCCGGATTGCCGGTACGTCAGGGATGGTGACAGGATAAGAGCCCTCAGATTGCGCACCAACCTTTATCCAACTCGTGCCTTATCTAATAAGCAGTCGACAGACCCGACCGCGACAAGGTGCCGCTTTTGCAAAGAAAAAGAAGAGACGGCATTTCATATTTTACAAGAATGCGAGCGTGTTCACCTGTCGCGGGTCGAAAGGCACAATTTTATAGTCAAACAGTTGGTGAGGTTGGTGCGCAAATACGATCCTGTTGCTGAGGTCGAGGCTGAGAAGCTGTGCACTTCTCCTGACGGTACCAGGCTGAAGCCGGATGTCATTATTAGATCGGGCGATCGAGTTGCTATACTTGATGTGACGGTTGCCAGGGACGCATCGGTCTCTACCCTAGAAGACATTAATCGTGGAAAACGCCAGAAGTATGCATGTTTGGCCTCGTTGTTCCCTGGCTTTACTGTCTCAGTTGAGGGTCTGTGTTTCGGGGCCCGTGGTGCAACTTGTTCTAGTACCCGGCGGTCACTTAGGGCCCTTGGCCTGTCTAACAACGACATTGCTTGGCTTGCGGCCAAAACTCTCGTGGGCAGTTTAATCTGCTTATCTCGCTTTAACCGTAAGGTTTAACCAGTCGATCCACTTCGTTTATCCTTTTTCACCAGTCGGTTTCTACGCATTTTAAGTCGACTTCTTCGATTTCGTGATGGTTTTATCCTTTTTGTGTGTTTTATCCTTTTGGAGTATGCTCCTCGAAGGGGATACCATTGGGGCCCTTCTGGCAGACCAACGCCGGCCCGTAATGGTCTTGCCCCAAGGCATCAACTTAGGAGCCGACGTTTTACCCTTTTTGGGAAATTAGTGTTTTAGCCAAATAAATGCCATTCTACTCATTCGACGCTTTTCTCCACGTTCGGCTCCTGCATCTCAAGAGAAAATTAAAAAAGTATGATGTAACGGCGGGGGAATATATTGTGTTCTTTGGAGGGTGGTTGCCAAGGATTCCCCCTGCTGTCACGTGCTTGCGCAGTTCTCGCTAGCGGCTTTGCCTCTGGTTCGTGACCCCTTTTTTGCTTCTTCGAAGTGTGATTCATCCTTGGCAACCCGGCGGACCCGCGTCCTCGTCGCACCCCCTGGGCGGGGGCCATTTTTTTGGGCCCCGGCTAAGCGGTCCGCCACAGGGTCGTTGACCCGTAGGGTGAGGTAATTGTTTGGTGTTTTGAAGCTTTGAGAGAGCTAAGTATATTGCTTAGCTTCCCACCTCACTGCCACCTTTTCCCCTTGCCCTGTGCATCCCAAGTCCATCCTTATGGATGAAAGGACCATCCTGTATCCGCCTCAAGACTTGTCTTGTGACTTATGTAGAACAACATTATCTTCACGTGCCAAGTACCAGGAGCACTATTTGAGCCATAACATCCGAATAAAATGGAAGTGCTCGATCTGCCAAGATCGGGTTTTCGATTTGGTCCGCTCAATTTCATCTCATACGACTAAATGTAGTCGACGATACCCTGTGGCTTCGCAGCCAGTGAGAAACGATGAACATCAGCCTACGTTTCCTGAGGGCACTGAGAGAGAGCCGTCTGCCTCGGCACCTGTTCGAGCTGCTGCTGATGCCAGTGCTGAAGCTGGCGAATCTGAAGTTATTTCTCATGGCCGCTGGACACTATCTGAACTGCGAGCTTTGGCCAACATAGAGGTTACCCTCAAGAACCATCCGTTCATCAATCAGGAATTGGCCAGGCGTTTCCCAACAAGGACTCTCATGGCAATTCGAATGCAACGTCACCAGCAACGATATAAAGACATTTTGCATCTTGCAGCCTGAACCCCACTATGGCTCATTCATCTGTGCAAAATCCACCGCTTCCAACGGCTTCGGCTAAGGAGGATCGAGTGACCTCTCGGGACCAGAAGGCGCCTGAGGAGGAAGTACAAGAAACCTCAACGATGACAAGTCAGATTTTTGTGGTGCCTGACAGGCCTGCTGCAACTGGTGTTGATCACGCAAGAACAGGGGGACGGACTTGGCCGGATGGCGTTGCTGACGCGGGGGACATGGCCTCGGGCGTGCCCGGGCCGGTTGCTGACCCCATGGATCTCGATCGCCAGATGTGTACTGTTGATGAGGCCGATGGCCTTGCCAGTCTGTCAGACAGCACATTAACCCAGCAAGAGCACACTAGTTGGGCTACTCATGATATATCTCAATTGGCCGAACTGCTGGTGGAGGCAGGCGTTAGCCCCCCCCCCCCCCCCCCCCGTCCAGGCTCGGTGAGCAATCTTTCAGGCCAAGGGGGCTCTCCTGTGGAGGCTCCCAGAGTCCAGACTGCTGCTGCTACTTCGGCCGGAATGGCTACTGTTGAATTTCGAGGTGGCACCCAGAGCAGAGTACCTGCTGGCGACGGGTCCGCGGGGGAGGCGGCTGTTTCGGGCTTGGCCGGGACCGTGGTCCCGGCGGTGGCGGGGTGGTCTTGCCGGGCTGTCGTCATTAATGAGAATGACGGTGTGCTTAGCGAGAAGAAACGAAATAGCCAATGATTTCGCCGAGGCCGGATTTACGGATGCCTCACTTGTGGAACGAATTCTTTCTGGACCTCTATCAATGAATGACCTACAGAAGATATTCCTGCAGTTTGGTATCAGTCTGGGAGAGGGAAGACCTAGAAGAGGACCTTCTGGTAGGCACCCTTCTGGCCAAAGACCAAATCGCCCTCTAAGACGAAATCCGACTAACAGGAAAGAGCGGAAGAGAGCCAGGTTCGATAAGCATCAGAGATTATATCGACTGGGCCCTAAGATTTTGCTTCATCAACTCATGACTGAAAATGAAGATGGGCAGACGACTCTCTCTCTGGACGCTATCCACGAGTTGTATGATCCGTTACTATCCGGATCACCTCAGGAAACCAGTGTGCGGTTACCTTCCTATGCAAAAACGAACGCAGACATTGGAGCCTTTGAGCTCGAAGAGATCTTGATGGCTTTGAGATCAATGAATAGAGGATCTGCTCCTGGTCCTGATGGTGTTACTGTGAATGACATCTTAGCAGTTTCGCAAAAAATTCTACTACACGTTTTGAACAACTTTTTTCTGCATAGAGCAATCAGCATGGAACTAAAAAAATCTAAAACCGTCTTCATCCCCAAGAAGACGACACCGAGATCGGCGGCCGAGGTCCGTCCTATCACCATGTCCCCAATGCTCTGCCGATTATACTCCAGGGTTCTCCTCCGAAGGTTATCTGAAGGCAACTCATTGCATCCGTTGCAAGGAGGATTTCAGGATGATCGAGGCACTAGTACTAATCTTCTGACTCTCCAGGCTCTCATGAGAACTCTTAAGAAGAAGAAGAAGAACTTTTATGGCGTCAGTCTCGATGTACGAAAGGCATTCGACTGTGTTACCCACGAGGCCATTGCCGCAGCAGTAAGGGGTAGGGACATCCCTGAGCACTTCGTTGAAGTCATTAATGATCTATACCAGGAATGTTCCACAACGTTTTATTGGAATGGCAGGACGGATGGGAGGGGTGTGCAGGTAAACCAAGGCATAAAACAGGGTGACCCCCTCTCTCCGTTCCTGTTTAATGCTGTCCTAGACCCCTTACTGCAACAAGCCAACTGCTCTGGCCTCGGGGTAGAGATAGAGGGTCAGCACGGGGCCGCTATGGCCTTCGCAGACGACGTCATGTTGTTTTCTTCGAGCCTGGAGGGTCTTAAAGCTTTGATTAGGATGACTGAAAACTATCTAAGTCAAGCCGGCCTAGTCCTGAATCCTCCTAAGTCACAGTATTTCGGTTGGAGATACGACGGAGTGGCAAAATGGTTCAATTATGATATACAGCCGGTTAGCATTGGGGGCGTGTTAGTGACACCAAAGCCTAAGGATACTCCCATTACGTATTTGGGGGTTAAACTCTACGTAAATCGACCTAGTAGAGTGGAGGACTCGACCGCCGAACTCATGGTGAAGCTTATCCAGGCATCGGCTTTAAAGCCTTTCCAAAAGCTAAAGTGCCTTACTCAACTGATAGTTCCACGTCTGTTGTATCAGACATCTAACATCTTGGGATTGCTCTCGCAGGCTGCTAAGAAAGATAAAGAGATTCGAAATCTAGTCAAAAAGACGCTCCACCTGCCACATTCCTTCCCGAGCATCCACGTGCACTTGCCAACTAGGGAGGGTGGACTCGGAGTTTTAAGTCTTGAGTGGGTTGCCGTGTCCGTACAGTACAAAGCGCTGGCAAGAATGGCTCGACTAGCTTGTCCATTTGTGGACGTCATACTTGCATTGGGCCTCACTGAGAACACACGGAGGCTGGCGTCTCACCTCGGTATCCCCATTGGCGTCACTGATCGAGATCAAGTTAATGAAACTTTGCTGAGTTTGAGGAGGGACTATTGGAGTAAGAAAAGGGACGCATATGGTAACAAATCCCTATTTGCCCACCAAAAAGAACCGGTGGGCAACGCGTGGCTGGGATACGATTCCCGCCTTTTAAAGGACGGGGATCTTATCAAGGCTTTGCGCCTTAGAACCAACTTATTTCCAGCTAGATCCCTGTCAAACAAGCACGCCCGGGACCCCGGGGCGAGAAGCTGTCGCCACTGTGGACAGGCAGTCGAAACGACTTTCCATATCTTGCAGGAGTGCGAACGTGTGCACCTCCCTCGAGTAGCCCGCCATAACTTTATTGCAAAGCAGGTAGCCAGATTATTGCGACATCACAATCCGGAAGCGACAGTTGAAGAGGAAAAGCTTTTGACGTCCGTCTCAGGCATTCGGCTCAAACCAGACCTCATCTACACGAAAGGCGATGAGGTAATCGTATTAGACACAGCCATTGCCTGGGACGCGAGTTCAACAACGCCTTTCCGATATCAATAAAGCTAAATCCAATAAATACGCCTGTCTTTCGCAATCCTACCCTGGCAAGCACTTTTTGGTATTTGGGTTGTGTTTTGGTGCTCGGGGAGGAACATGTGCAGGAACTCGGAGAGTTTTAAGAGAATTGGGCTTTACTAAAAGCGATGTTTCTTGGTTGGCGGCCAAGGTTTTGGTCGGCAGTTTAATCTGCCTAACGAGGTTTAATCGCATGACTTAATTTTATGGAGCACAGGGTCTTTTTATTTCGACCTTTACCATCCTTGGTGGTTGTTTTCATTTTAAAAACTTGGTTTTTTCCCACTTTTATTTGCTTTTATAAAAGTGGCTGCCTTGGGCCCAATGGCCGAAAGGCTGACCTCGGCTTGTTCGTGGTCTGGGTCCAAGGCCACCCACTTTTGGTCGTCTCCCTCTACCTTTTTAACCCCCCTTCGAGAGGGACAGTGCATGTTTTAGCCAAATAAACGCCATTCTACTCATTCGACGCTTTTCTCCACGTTCTGATCCTGCATCTCAAGAGAAAATTAAAAAAAAGTATGGTGTAACGGCGGGGGAATATATTGTGTTCTTTCAATTGCAGGAGCACGGGTGGACGCCCTGGGAAGAGGAGGTGTCGTGAAGTATCTCGGGGTCTCCTTGTCCGTCAGTAAGGGTCCTCTAAAGGAGGACAAATACAGTGACTCTGTTGCCCGATTATTGATGAAGGCGTCGTTAAAGCCGCTTCAGAGAATAAAATGCTACAAAGAACTAGTAGTATCACGCCAGTTATACCTCCTTTCCAACTCCCTGGCTGTTCTGTCTCAGTCACAAAAAGTCGACAAGTGGCACAGGTCCTTTGTCAAGAAAACAGCACATTTACCAGGATCGTTTCCTAACGTCCTGCTCTGGCTGCCTTACAGGAGTGGTGATATGGGGCTTTTGCCAGTACTGTGGACAGCTCCAGCACTCCAGTTGAAGTCCTTGGGTAGACTGCGGCGCCTCGGCAACGTGTTTGTCGATGAAATCTTTAACGAGGTGCTCGGAGGCTACGCCTCGCGACTGTCCACAGTGCTGGGTGTTCCAGACGGTATAGTGCATGGGAAGGAGCTGCAACTGGCCCAGAATGAAGGCAGAAGAAAATGGTTCGGTGACAAGAGAAGTAGTTACGTGAAGAGGGATCTCTTTGCTTTCGAGAAGGATCTCCTCGGGAACCGATGGCTGCACCCAGACTGCCAGTTTATTAAGGAAGGCGACAAAATCAAGGCCTTGCGGCTCAGGGCAGATGTTTTCCCAACGAGATCTCTTTTTAATAAGCATGCCGAGGACCCCGCGGCCAGGCTCTGTCATCACTGTCATGAGGCCGAAGAGACGCCTTGCCACATCCTCCAGTACTGCGAGCGAGTGCACGGCCCCAGAGTCGAACGCCACAACTTCATTGCAAAACAGTTACAAAGACTTGTCACTAAGTATTCTCCGATTACCACTGTTTCTGCGGAGAAAGTCTTCACTGTTGGTGGCGCTCGGCTCAAGCCAGACCTTGTGTTAGATAGGGGGCATGAGGTAGTCGTGGTGGATGTGGCAATCGCGTGGGACTCTTCCGTGGCCAATCTCGAGAAGAAGGCAAAGGAAAAAGCTGAAAAGTATGCTTGTCTGGCTCAGCTTTTTCCAGGTAGAGCTTTCAGAGCGGTCGGGGCGGTCCTTGGAGCCAGGGGTCTGGTTTGTCCATCCATGCGAAAGCTATGTGAGGAATTTGGGCTTTCGAGATCAGACGTAGCGTGGTTGGCGGCCAGGGCCCTGGTGGGTAGCTTGATCTGCCTGAGTCGGTTTGTGCGCAAGGTATGACTGGGGCAGCCATCGCTTCTGTGTGGTGTTGCTGGATCTTCTTTTGGTGTTGCCAAATTTCTTATGGGTTTTGCTAGATCTTAACACTTAGTGTATTATTACATTTTAAGATCCTGCGTCAGCAGTCCGAGCGTTTGTTGTGCTCGTTTGCTTTCAATAATGAACATCCTGTAGCAAATACACCTTCTGAACATCCTGTGGCAAATACACCTTCTTTTGATCTTCAGCGGTGTTGCTAGATCTTCTTCTGGGTTTTGCTAATTCTTTAACGCTCAGTGTAATAATACACTTGAAGATCTTGCGCAAGCAGTCCGAGAGTTTGTTGTCCTCGGCTGCTTCATGAATATTCTTAACATCTGTAGCAAATATTCCTTCTTGAACATCCTTTAGCAAATACACCTTCTTCGATCTTCTTGATGGTGTTGCTAGATCTTCTTTGTGGTGTTGCTAGCTTTCTATCGCATAGTGTATAAATGCACTTAAGAGCTTGCGTCGGCATTGTGAGCGCTTATTTTGCTCATTTGCTTTATTAAACTCGAACATCTTGTAGCAAATACACCTTCTCTGATAATCCTGTAGCAAATACACCTTTTTGAATATTTTGTTGCAAACACACCCTCTGAACTTACCTTAGTACACTTCTTAAATAGCACATACGGTTATGCTGACTTTCCCTGCTGATTTTGTCAAAGGGAGCGGTGTGGAGTTCCCGTGTTTCCGCTATTAGTTGGATCGGGACTGCTTTGTTTGAGTTGTTTTATTTTGAGGCGTACTACGCTCCACTCGTTTTAGCCGTTGTTGGGCAGTGTTTTAACCCAGTATGTTCTTATTATGCATAGTGCATATTTTATGCATCTATTTTTCTGGTCTTAACCCCAAGTTTGGGTCTGCGACCACCAAGCTCGCTACGCTACGCGTGGAGAGCCCCGACTTGGTTTTTAACCCCTTGTGGGTGCATTTCAGTTTTAGCCAAATAAACGCCATTCTACTCATTCGACGCTTTTCTCCACGTTCGGATCCTGCATCTCAAGAGAAAATTAAAAAAGTGTGGTGTAACGGCGGGGGAATATATTGTGTTCTTATTTTGTTCTTGGGGGATGGATGCCAAGGTTCCCCCAGCGATTGGATTGTTCGTGATTGCCAGTAGGGTTATTTGCTCGCAAGTTTCTTTGCTGCTGCTTCTTTAGTGTCCACATTGGCGGACTCACGTCCTCGTCGTACCCCCTGGGCGTGGGCCAGGTTTGTCTGGCTCCCGGCTAAGAGGTCCGCCAAAGGGGTTTTACCCCGTGTGTGTGAGAATTGTTTGTACTCTTTCTTTGATTGGGCTAGGTATATAGGTATATCGTCCCAGCAGGGCTAACCAAATGGCCTCAGAGCCTCACGATACACCCCATTTGGGGAAAGAAGAGTTATAGCCAAATAAACGTCATTCTACTCATTCGAAGCCTTTTCTTCTGCAGTGTATGCTCGACAATCAGGCAGGCCCACCTCCACGTGGTCCCCCCTGGGCGGGTTCATCTAGGTGAACCCGGCTAAGTGGCCTGCCGCGGATGTGTTACCCGCAGTGGGGCCAATCTTTGGTCTGCGAATTCATTGTTAAATAAAGGCGGGTTGAGGCTCGACCTTAGCCCCACTGTCTTCCCAAAGAGCTGACGGTCCAAGGATGGACTCATACACAGTCGAGTTCCCTCCAGGGGAGCTCAGGTGCCATATCTGCGGAGAAAGATTATCTTCCATTTGATTTGATTTGATTCAGGTTTTATTGGCGCATCAGCTACAAAGGCCATAATGCGCCAAATACCACTGAAGACTAGTTAGTTAAAAGGTACATGTGTAGGACTAAAATGAGTAACTGTGCATTAGTATTTAAAATCACAGATGCGTTAAAAACCCAGTATCTTTAAAAAACCTATACACGTTTTCAAAAGGAACAAAGCTGTCATCACCCAGCAGAAGCATTGGGTGGAGGGGCAAGAAGGTTCTATAAAAAGGAGCAAAATGATGTTGACGAAGATGTTGGTGCGCTGGACACGTGATGAGGATGTGAATGATTGAAAGCTGTTCCCCACAGTGGTTGCATTCCGGTGGGTCTTCTCCTCGTAGAAGATACCCATGCGTCAAGTATGTGTGTCCCAAACGAAGGCGAGAGGATAGCACTTCATATAGTCGACTGGACATACCAGGTGAACTGGAGCCTACATAGGGCTTGATACTGTGTAATTTATTATTGGTTTGCTGGTCCCAGGATGTCTGCCAGTCGTTATTAATGCATCTTTTTAGACATAGTTTGAGGTCTTGATATGGAATTTCGAGAGGAGTTATGTCACTTGTTAGCGCAGCCGTAGCAGCATGATCAGCTCGCTCATTGCCAGGTATCCCAACATGACTGGGTACCCAGCAGAAGAGTAGCTGATAGGCCCTGTTAGCTATAGTGCTTGCCAGGCTCCTTGCACGAGCAACTACCAGGTTTTTAGTGGGGTGTGTGTTACAAATAGCCTGCAGAGAACTGAGAGAATCTGTGTATATTACTGAGGATCTTATGTGATTTTGTAGGATGTAGTTGAGGGCTAAAATTATTCCATACACTTCAGCAGTAAAAATAGACATGGTGCTCTTTAGACGATGTGAATGTGTAACTATTCCAGTAACCATAGCACATGAAACCCTGGTATTTGTTTTTGATCCATCAGTGTAGAATTCAATATGGCTGCCAAAGGTTCTCTTTAGGTGCTCGAATTCCTGTTTCAATACAATGCTTGGCGTATCACGTTTGTCGAATCTGGTCAGTGATTTATCACATTTTGGATAAGGTTGCCATGGTGAGATTTTTTTGCTGCACTCAAGGATCAAAGAGTTATATTCTGAAAAGCCATAGCGCTCAATTTCCTGCGACATGCGCATACTAAATGGCAATACCGCTGAAGGTCTGTTCAAAAAGAGTTGTTTATATTGTGTCTCTCTTACAGCAGGGATCGCCGGGTTTTGTGGGTAACCTCTAATCCTTAATGCATATGACGTACTCAGGTAGAACCGCCGTCTTTCGAGAGACCACTCATTGGCTTCTACGTAAAGACTCTCGACTGGCGAGGTCCGGAATGCTCCAAGTACCAGGCGCAGTCCCAGGTGATGTACAGGGTCCAACATTTTCAGAGTAGAAGGCCGTGCTGACCCATACACCACACAACCGTAATCAAGTTTTGAAAGGACAGTGGAGACATAGATCCGGTGTAATGTATCGCGATCTGCGCCCCATGATCGGTGTGAGAGTACCTTTAAAATGTTCAAAGACTTAATGCATTTTTTCTTGAGAGTTTTCAGGTGGGCTGAGAAAGACAGTTTTTCGTCGAAAATGAGACCGAGGAATTTGTGTTCAGGTTTCACGCTTATACTTTGGTTGCACATAGAAAGGGTGGGCTCTGGGAACATTCCCCGAACCTTCGAGAAACGAACACAAACTGTCTTGTCGGGAGAGAATTTGAAAGATTATCTTCCAGAGAGAAATATCAAAATCATTACGTCAATGACCATCTCACCTCCATCAGTTGGAGATGCTCCAGTTGCAACATCAAAGAGCTCAGCTGCGCCAAAAGTATGAGCTCACATCATACCAAATGCAAAAGGCGTCTTGGTGCCCAACGAGATGATGATGATGATGATGATTGAAGTTTTACTGGCGCATTGACAACAAAGGTCATAATGCGCCAACACTATGATTAAAATTAGACTAGTAAAAAGTAGGTGCAATACTTAAAAAGGGGAGAAGTAACATCTAAAATACAAGACTAACTCTACACAAGACTTACGATTCCAATGTCTCTTAAAAAATTAAAAATTGTACTGAAAGGGATAACAGCCTCATCACCAAGCAAGAGCGCTGGATGAAGAGGCAAAAAATACGTATAAAACTCTGTGAAATGATGTTGACGATGGATTTCGTGGTATGGGCAGGTGATAAGAATGTGGATGACAGAGAGGAGTTCGCCACAGTGCTCACATAGTGGCGGCTCTTCTCCACAGAGTAAAAATTTGTGCATGAGGAAGGTGTGGCCTATCCGCAACCTTGTTCTCAGAACACTCAAGAGACGTTTCTCCTGGCGGTCTCCATAACTTTGGATGCGTTGTTTAATCAAGTGTAACTTGTTTTGTGTCTGAGTGTTCCAGAAACTCTGCCATTTTGTGTACAGTGATTTTTTAAATGCTGACCTAATATCTTGCATGGGCATCTCGAAAGGACTGACGTCCTTTGAAGCTGCCGCAGCAGCAGCGCGGTCGACAACCTCATTGCCTTGTATGCCTGTGTAGCTTGGCACCCAGCATAAAATAACTGAATATCCCTTCTTTTGTGCCACACTCACTAAGGACTGTGCACGCTGAATCAGAAAATTCTTTGGTTTGCGTGTGCTGCAAATAGCATTTACAGAACTTAAAAAATCTGTATATATAACTGCAGACTTGATGCAGCCTTGAAGAATGTGTGTAAGTGCAAGGATGATAGCATAAATCTCTGCGGTAAGGATAGATGCTATATTGTTTAGACGATGTGGCCTCATACATGTGCCAGAAATCATGGCACAGGTCACACCTGCACTAGACTTTGATCCGTCCGTGTAAATTTCTGTGTGAGTCCCAAAACTTTCCCTTAGGTGTTCAAATTCTTGCTGTAGTACTTGTGTAGAGGTGTTGTGTTTGTTGTATTTAGTCAAAGTTGTATCATACCTTGGAGGTGGTTCCCAAGGTGGGACCATCTTACCATATTCTGCAACTTGGCAATTATAGGAAGAAAAATTGTGATCCTCAATATCCTGTTCAATTCTCATTGAAAGAGGAGGGACTACTGAAGGCCTGTTAATAAACAGCAGTTTGAAACGTGTTCTTTTAACACAAGTCAGTGCAGGATGTTGTGCATAACTCCTTATTCTTAGAGCATAGGACACCACAAGATAAAACCGTCTTCTAGTCAAGGAATATTCATGTGATTCCAAATACAGACTTTCGACTGGCGACGTTCGGAATGCACCAAGGATAAGCCTGAGCCCTTGGTGATGAACAGGATCTAGAGCTTTTAATACAGATTGGCGGGCTGAGCCGTAGACGATAGACCCATAATCTATCTTAGAGCGAATGCAGGCACTATATACACGGCGGAGTGTCTCCTCGTCTGCACCCCAAGATCTGTGAGAGAGGATTTTCAGTAGATTCAGTGACTTCACACATTTTGCCTTCAGGTTTTGAATATGGGGCTTGAAAGTGAGCTTTGAATCGAACGTAATGCCAAGAAATTTGCATTCTGATTTCACGAGAATATCTTGTTCATTAAGGTGCAGCGAAGGAGACGGAAACGCTCCTGTGATTCTCGAGAAATGAACGCAGATTGTTTTTTCAGGAGAGAATTTAAACCCATTATGTGAGGACCATTTTGCCATTTTATTTATACAGAGTTGCATCTGTCGTTCACATCTGGGTAAGCTCGCTGAACAACAAGATATCTCGATGTCATCCACATACAAGGAAAAAGATATAGAGGGTGGGATGACACTGGCTATAGAGTTGATTTTGATAAGGAATAATGTGACGCTCAGAACAGAGCCCTGCGGGACACCATTCTCTTGCACGAACAAACGGGATAAGGTAGTTCCCAGCTGAACTCTGAATGTTCTGTGTTGTAGGAAATCAGCAATGCATTTAAAGAGACGACCCCGTATACCGAACTAATGGAGATCCTGTAGGATGCCGTATCGCCATGCAGTGTCGTATGCTTTCTCCAAGTCAAAGGAAACTGACAAGCAGTGTTGCCTCCTGACAAAAGCTTCACGGATGGTTGTTTCTAGACGAACGAGGTGGTCCATGGTGGAGCACCCCATTCGAAACCCACACTGAAATTCTGATAGGCACTTATTAATTTCAAGAAAATAAACCAGTCGGTTATTCACCATTCGCTCGAAGGTTTTTCCTATGCAGCTTGTCAGCGCGATGGGACGATAACTTGCAGGACAAGAGGCTTCCTTTCCGGGTTTCAGGACGGGGATTATGGTGGCAATTTTCCATGCAGAAGGTAGTGTCCCCTGTATCCAAACGAGGTTGAAGAACTGAAGTAAACATTTTTTTGATATGTCAGACAAGTTCTGTAGCATTGAGTATGCAACACGGTCTGGGCCAGGAGCAGTCGCTTTTGCTGACAACAAGGAACGTGACAATTCTACCATGGTGAAAGCCTGGTTATATCCCAAACAGTCTCCGCCATTTACTGCAATCTTCTGTTTTTCGGATCTTTGTTTAATTTTTAGAAATTCACAGCTATAATGGGAGGAACTTGAAATGCTTTCGAAGTGTTCCCCAAGTGCATTAGCCTGTTCTTCTAAATTTTCGCATACATGACCGTTAACTTCTAAAATGGGGACTGAATGACTGATATGCTCTCCTCTGATTTTACGAAGTCTGTCCCATACGATTTTGGATGGGGTATTACAAGATAGAGAAGATACAAACGTTTGTCAAGAGGATCGTTTAGCCTGTTTTCGTGTCCACCTGGCCTTTGCTCTTGCCTTTTTGAAAAGTAAAAGATTATCTGAGGTGGGGTATCTCCGAAATGTACCCCATGCACGATTTTGAAGTTTGCGAGTTTCCTCGCATTCATTATTCCACCAGGGTTTAGGTCGCTTTGGGAGGCGACCTGATGTCTGGGGAATGGATACTGTTGCTGCATGAAGTATGGTGTTGCTGATAAGATAATTAGCTTCTTCTATTGTTACACTATCAATAGGAATTAAAGATAGGTCACTTCTTTCTGAAAACTGCCTCCAGTCGGCCAGTTGGAGTTTCCATCTGGGAGGGCGTGTTGTCAGAGTGTTCACTGGCGTAAGATATTTTAACACCACTGGGAAGTGATCACTCCCAAGCGGATTTTGTCTTACAGTCCATTCTATCTCCTGAAACAAGGATGGACTGCAAAAAGACAGGTCTAAGGTTGAGAGAGACTGACTTGAAGAATGTATGTATGTAGGTGCCCCTGTGTTTAAAAGGCAGGTGGATGTTGATAATAAGAAATTCTCTAACATTTTCCCTCGAGTGTCAGTTCTCGTACTGCCCCAAAGTGGATTGTGAGCATTAAAGTCACCTAGAAGTATAAAAGGACTTGGAAGTTGGCTGCATAAATCTTCTAATTCTTTTTGTGTAGTAGTGTGTGAAGGCGGCAAATACATTGAGCAGATGGTGACGATTCTGTCTAGACACATCTGCACGGCTACAGCTTCCAAGTCTGTAACTAGGTGTACTGCTTTTGTTGGGAGAGATCCTCGTGTGACGATCGCAACACCACCAGATGCTCGGGTGGCGTCAGTTCGATCTTTTCGAAAGATATTGTGTCTTCGCAGTGGATTTTGTGTTTGTGTATTCAGATATGTTTCTTGAAGACAAAAGCATGATGTGTTATACTTCTCGAAAAGATCGTTGATGTCATCTAGATTAGAGAGTAACCCTCGGCAATTCCATTGGAGGATCGTGTGTTGCATAATGATTGCAGTAAGAAGAAAGACGCCTGTCAAGAGCTTTTGCCGACTAGGAAGAGCTTCCATTACCTATTTTTTTGTTGGGGGTGTGACCCGCGGCCTTGTGGTTTTCTTTCGTGCAGCCGCAAGCTCCTTGTCAGATATGTCAGGGAGTGACCCGCTCCCCGACAGACTAGATCTATTCTTTTTGGGGGCTTGGGAGCTCGTGCTCGCAAAGGAGCGCTCAGAGCTCGTCTCGTCCTCGCAATCCATGGATGTCACCTCCGTGGACTGTGAGGACAGAAGTGGCGCCGGTGTTAGCGACGCCACAGGAATTTCGGGAGTTGGAGGTGGATCTGCACCTCCTTGGATCTGACTTGCGTTGGTCTGGGTGAATATTGACTGCTCGGTCTGGGTGTACTGTGTGACTAGTTTTACTTTCTGTTTTACAGCTGTGGCGAAAGATTTCTCGAAAAAAATGGGAGCTACTTTTTTCCTGGCTTCTGGGTAACTGAGGTTATGCGTCACTTTAACATGTAGGACTTCTTTTTCGTATTTCCATTTTGCACAGGATCTCGAGTAGGATGGGTGGTTAGAAGAGCAGTTGACACAACAGTCTGGCCCTTTGCATTCTTCTGTTTCATGGTCAGACTTCCCACACCGTGCGCAACAGGCAGAGCCACGGCAGGAGTCGGCAGCATGACCAAATCTGTTACAACGGAAGCAGAGCAACGGGTTTGGGATGTATGGGCGAACTTCAGCTGACAGATACCCTACTTTTAGCTTTTGAGGAAGAGTCGGGCGATCAAAGGTAAGAATAATATTACGGGTTGTAATGTACTCATTGTTCTTTCTTATTTTTATTTTTCGTACATCTATGACGTCCTGGTCTTTCAGGTTTAGAAGAATTTCCTCAACGGGCACGTCGATGAGTTCAGATACGGCAATGACGCCTCGACTGGTGTTCAGAGTTTTGTGTAAGGAAGCTGATATTCTCTTTCCCAACATTTCATGTGTGTTCAGAATGGTCTCACAGTCTGCTTCAGATGTGCACTTTATTAACAAGTCGCCTGATCGCATGCGCTTGATCTCAGGTATATGCTTAGAGATGCCACCGCCTTCTCAATGAAAAACGGCGACATTTTACCCAACGGGACTACCTTTTCTTTGTCATTTCCTGTCGCTGAAAGAACGACGTACTTTGCTGTAAAGTTCGTAGACATTGTTTCGAATACTTCGGTCCGGGGACGTTTGCCGCCCCCGATCGTAGAGGAGGAAGAATTTTTTACCATGTACGGTTTTAAGAAATGGACGCTCCTACGAGTCCCTCACGTTTCACGTCCATACGCGTGAGAAGGTCCCGGAGTTTTAAGGAAAACCCATCGGCCGGGGCTTGACCAAGACCCCGACTGCCACCGTTCAAGGCTTCTACCCTTCGCCTTTCATCCCCTCGGCACGGTACGGATAACACCTTGGGACTGGGGGCTAGGGTCCGTGGTGGCGCCACTCACCAAACACCAGCAGAAGCCGGTGCCCCCTGCGGGGCCCAACGAGATGTATCACCGATCCCTGGAGGATCGGCTCCTCCTGCAATGGTGCCCATTGCCCTTGCTCACGATGACCGGATAGCGGGCTCTGCTCCCGCCTCCTTGAGAGTTGAAGGTCCCTCGGCTTCAGCGACTGAGTCAAGATTAAGAACAGTTCTACCTGAAGGCACATCTCAAGCTCAGGAACAAGTGACGGAGGACCCCGCTGGGCGTCAGGGTGTGCGGTCGGGGGGTGGCTTTGCCCGGCTCGGGGGCTGGCAGCTCAGTGTCGGGGAGTGGTTCCCCCGAAGAGGCTCAGGTATACCCTACTTCCCCACATGCGGAGCCGCGGGCTGCCGCGGTATCTGAAAGAGAACCAAGAGACCCTCATGGGTACTTGTCTAAGGCCTGCCCTATTACTCAAACTCAGACGGTTTCGTCTAGAGGGCTCGGCACCCCTGCTGCTAGCCTATCTCAAGAGCTAGAACTCTCCAACATATCGGAATTGGCGGAAGCCATAGTGGCAGCAGGGGCAGAACCCCCCCAACTTGACGTTTTCTCACCAGCTGTGGTCACCTCTTCTGAGGTGGACTCGGCGCCTCTCGGATACGGCGGTCCAACTGACTTGCTGCCGGACCCGGAGCCGGGCTTGGTCCCTCCTGGACGCGCGCGTAGGGGCACGGCGGGGCCCTTATCTTACGGGCGCTGGACGGACCCAGAAATCGTCGCTCTGGCTAGGGCCGAGCTCCAGATAAAAGGCCACCCATACATTAATCAATAATTGGCTAAGACCTTCACCTCACGATCTTTAATGTCAATTAGGATGATGCGACACCAGGAGCGCTATCGAGTCACCCTTCGTAGGGTCGAAGAGGAGGAAGCAACTCAGCAGACAAGAGCACGGCCGGCAAGCCAACACATGGCCCCGCAACAACGAACTGCATTGTGCCTCGAAGAGCTTCAAGCGGACTTGGCAAGAGAGGGAATCCTTGATCCCGCTTTGGGTCACAATTTGACGCTGGCCCCTCTTGATATGGAAGATCTGAAGGCAATCTACAGGCATTTTGGCGTTAATTCAACCCGGCCTATGGGCAGGAAACAGAGACCTAGAAGATAATTCCAGTCGAGGCGGAGCTCCAAAAGGGCAAGAAAGCAAGAGCGGTTTGCACAACATCAACACCTCTACCGCAAAGGCCCTAAGGTCTTGACACATCACATCATGCTCGAAAGCGAGCTGGGCGGCGACGCCATCTCACTGGAAGACGTCCACGCAACTTATGACCCTATATTTTCTTGGAATGAACCGCTGGAGCGCTCACCAATTCCTTACGGTGTTCCTGCTCAGGCGGGAACATATCCCATCACGCTGTCCTTAGCTGAAGAGGTGGAGACATCTCTTAGAAGCATGAATGCGAAATCCTCTCCCGGTCCAGATGGTATCCGTGCGAGTGACCTCCAGCGACTCCCGACCACCATACTCACCCACATCCTCAACAATTTCTGGCACTACAAGAAGATACCAGAAGACCTCAAGATATCGAGAACAGTCTTCATACCGAAGAAAGCCTCTCCTAGTTCGGCTGGGGATCTCCGGCCCATCACGGTCACGCCTATGCTTACGAGGCTTCTCTCAAAGGCGATTCTGGGCAGGCTGTGTCTGGGTACCCAATTTCACCCCCTGCAAGGGGGCTTCCAGACTGACAGAAGCACCAGCACAAACCTCCTTCTGTTACAAGCTACAATGAAAATCATGAAAAAGAAGAAGAAGAGTCTATTCATCGCAAGCCTTGATCTGAAGAAAGCGTTTGATTCGCTGGCGCATGAGTCCATCTTTAATGCCCTGCGAAATCGAGGATTCCCGGAACACTATGTGGAGTTCATTGAGCACCTGTATACGGGATGTTCTACCACCTTCCATCTCGACGGGAAGTCGGACGGCAAAAGAGTGCTTGTACGCCGAGGGATCAAACAGGGGGACCCCTTATCTCCGCTGTTATTTAACATCGTCCTAGATCCCCTCGTGCACAAATTGAATTCATCAGGACTAGGAGTGACAGTAGATCAAGCCCATGCCTCGGCACTTGCGTTTGCCGATGACATAGTATTGTTGTCTGAGAGCTTTGAGGGGTTGAAGACTCTCGTCCTCAGTACTGAGGAGTTTCTAAAATCAACTGGTCTGACACTTAACCCCTCCAAAACCCAATATCTGGGGTGGCGATATGACGGAAGGAAGAAATGGTTTAACTACGTGATCCCACCACTGCCCTTAGGTGATACAATGATCCATCCTCGCCTGAAGAATGTTCCAACCAGATACTTAGGGCTCAGTATATACCCAAACAGGGGGCCCCAGGCGGAGGACGAACTGTCCGAGAAGACTCTGAGAATCATCAGGCACGCCTCATTCAAGCCATTTCAAAGGGTACGGTGCATTAATACCCTCGTAACCCCACGATACCTGTATATCCTTGCCAACTCCCTTGCGGACTTGGGCGAGGCGGGAAAGAGGGAGAAGTCATTGCGGATTGTTATCAAGCAAATCCTGCACCTACCCCACTCCTTTCCAACAGCCCACATCCACTTACCAGCTCGGGAGGGAGGACTAGGACTCCTACATCTTCAATGGACCGCTGCCACCATGCAACTCAAGGCCCTCGCAAGAATGGCCCGTCTACGATCTCCTTTCGTGGACGCCATTTTGGCTACGCTATCGGACCACGAGAGGCGCCTCTCATCCTTCCTGGGAGTCCCATCAGGCATAACTGCTCAGGCGGAGCTTGCGGCTGCGTTACAGTCAGCAAAGAAAGCTTACGTGTCCCATTCGATAGCATCTTATAACAACCGCTCCCAATTCGCCTACAGGAGGGAACCTGTAGGTAACACGTGGCTTTACCATGATAGCGCCCTATTAAAAGACGGGGACAGAATCAAAGCCCTCCGGCTAAGAACTAATTTGTATCCAACAAGAGCACTCACTAATAAGCACGCGGAGGACCCTAAATCTAGGGAGTGTCAGTTCTGTCCCGGACGAGATGAAACAGCCTTCCACATCTTGCAAGGCTGTGAGAGAGTACAACTACCGCGAGTACAGAGGCACAATTTTGTAGAGAATCAGATAGTACGCCTCATTCAAAAGTACAACCCCGGCGTGACAGTTACCCAGGAGAGGGTGTTCACCTCCACAACCAGGGTTAGGTTGAAACCCGACATAGTGATCTCCGAAGGTGACTCGGTGACTATACTTGATGTGGCCGTCGCATGGGACGCTTCACCGAGTTCACTGGAGGAGATCAACAGATCTAAAGAACAAAAATATCTATGCTTGCCGGGAACCTTTCCGGATAAGTCAGTCTCAGTTAGGGGTCTCTGTTTTGGGGCTAGGGGCGGAACATGTGCCTCTACACGCGCCACATTAATGAGTTTGGGTCTCTCTCGCAGCGATCTCGCATGGCTGTCGTCGCGTGTCCTCATTGGTAGCCTTATCGTACTTAGTCGGTTTAACAGTTCTGTTTAATAGTTTGTCCTGACCTACCGGCTCTGCGGGTATCCTTTGTCGGATTAAGAGTTTTATGGGTTGTTCCCCTTTTATAGTATTTTAACCGCTTGGTTCTACTGTTTATTTTAACAGTTTTACCAAGTGGGAATGTTGGGGGCCATCTGGGCAGTCCATCGCCTAGTCCTGGTCTTAACCAAGGGCTGACCCCCAACACATCCCACTTGAACCGACACCCTTTCACCCATTTTTTTGGGAAATTCACTGCTTTAGCCAAATAAACGCCATTCTACTCATTCGACGCTTTTCTCCACGTTCGGATCCTGCATCTCAAGAGAAAATTAAAAAAGTATGGTGTAACGGCGGGGGAATATATTGTGTTCTTTCCACGATTCTAGATACATGGCCGATGGAGACAGAATACGAGCTCTCAGGCTAAGGACCAACTTGTACCCGACCAGGGCCCTATCTAATAAACATGCCACTGATCCCAAAGCCATTGAATGCAGGTTCTGCAAGGAGAAGCCGGAGACAGCATTCCACATACTCCAAGAGTGTGAAAGGGTCCACTTATCAAGGGTGGTAAGACACAATTACATAGCAAAGCAGGTCGTCCGACTGATCAAGAAGTACAATCCCGAGGTGGAAGTGGAAGAAGAGAAGCTGATAACTTCTCAAGATGGAGTCAGGTTGAAACCTGACATAATCATCAAGAAGGGCGATGACGTTAAGATCTTGGACGTTGCCATTGCATGGGACGCCAACGCATCGACCCTGAAGGAAGTGAACCAAGGGAAAGTACAAAAATACTCATGCCTGAAAGCCTCCTTCCCCAGCAAAAATGTTGAAGTGCACGGTCTGTGCTTTGGTGCGAGAGCTCGCACCTGTGCAAGTACAAGACAGACCTTGAAAGATCTGGGATTTACCAAGAATGATATCGGTTGGTTGGCTTAAGGTTGGTTAAGGTAGGTTAAGGTCGGTTGGAAAGGGTTGGATCTGCTTAAGCCGTTTCTTCAGAAAGGTATAGCCCGAGGGAACCCTGGCGAAACACCAAGACTACGATACCTATAGAAGCTCTGCATTACGGTTTGCTACCCCTACTGCTGGGGCTTCCAGATGCACTTTGGTGTTAGGTTCTGAGACGGATGCCGATGTAACTTACCCTCCCTGACTCAATCCGACTCACGGCTCGATGAGCGGATTAAGAACAGGTTAGAAGGCTCAACACCGCCGTCCCCTGTCTTCCCAGCAGGGCTAACCAAATGGCCTCAGAGCCTAACGATACACCCCATTTGGGGAAAGAAGAGTTATAGCCAAATAAACGCCATTCTACTCATTCGACGCTTTTCTCCACGTTCGGATCCTGCATCACAAGAGAAAATTAAAAAAGTATGGTGTAACGGCGGGGGAATATATTGTGTTCTTTCCTTTTCTATTTGTCATTCTTTCCTTTTCATTTTCTATTTGGGGGGGGGGGGGTGGCTGTCGAGATTTCCCCTGAGCGTTCTTTTCGCTGTGCTTTTGCGCTCAGCTTCTTCTTTAGTGTGTGTTCGCTCGACAGTCAGGCAGGCCCACCTCCACGTGGTCCCCCCTGGGCGGGTTCCCTACTTTTAGAGAACCCGGCTAAGTGGCCTGCCGCGGGCTTTGCCCCGCAGTGGGGCAAACAGATTTATCGTACGAATTCCTCTCAAAAGAGGCGGGTTGAGGCCCGTTCTCAGCCCCACTGCCCTCGCCTAAGGGCACCTACATTAAGATGCATACATTAACACTCATGTGGTTTTGTTTCCCCCTGGGGAACTAAGGTGTCATGATGTTTACGGAGACAGAGTCTCTTCAAGAGAAAAATTTCAAAACCATTACGCCAACAGTCATCAACTATCTACTGTATGGAGATGCTCAATTTGTGGAATTAAAGAACTCGGATGTGCAAAAAGTATGTCCTCCCACCATACTAAGTGCAAAAGGCGATTGGGAGCCCACCAGAATATCTCCCCACAACCTGGTTCCTGGGCGCCAGCGCCTCTTCAGAGTCTCCCCACTCAGGACCATCACATCGTGGGCTCAGCACCAGCTATGCAAGGATCAGAAGGCTTCGAAAGATCGCATCTTGAACCTGATTATTTGGCAGCTACTCGACTACTACAAGACCCTGATATACGAGATCAAGCTATGGCCACAGTCCGGCTTCCACGGAGATCGGTAGGATCCGACGATATAAAACCTGGGGACTGGTTCTGGTGGGCCTGAGGTGGCGGAGCCCGGTGGGCCTGTGCCGGACGGAGGGCCTGACGCTGTAGCGTCTGGGGGTGGTTCCCCAGGAGGGGCAACTTTGAATGACTATAATGTGCAACCTAATAAAAGTTCGTCAGTGAGCGGTGCAGCCCAAGTTCATGTCGACAGTGGCTCTCTTGGAGACCACTCGGTTTCCTCAAACACACGTGACCTTCTAAGTGAGGAAAACCGATCACAGTTGGCTGAGGCCATTGTGGCGGCTGGCGCTGCCGCGCCTTGCGATGTGCTCACGGATTTGGTTGCGATTCCGTCCACTTGTAGAGATGGAATGCCCCTTGATCACGACTATCACGCTAATATCACGCTACCAGAAGTGGTGATGGCGCCTGCCCGTCGCCCGGCTCGGTCCCGCTGGGGTCTGCTCCCGAGGGTCTGGCTGAGCCAGCTTCCTATGGTCGCTGGACCGACTCCGAATTGACGGCCTTAGCCAGGGCTGAAGTTGCTATAGCTGATGATGATGATGATTTGAGTTTTTTTGGCGCAAAAGCTACAAGGGCTATAATGCGCCAAACAACAAGGTAGTGTGATGAACCTAGTTAAAAACTGGAGATGCTCATGTTAAAACACTTGGCTAGTGGTGGCTTAAAAAAACATGAAAGGGTTAAGAAAGGAGCTCACTGTAAATTCACAGCTTATATTCACATATATATTCATATATTCACAGATATCCAATGTTCTTTAAAAAAATATGTACTCCAGTAAAAGGAACAATAGCCTCATCACCCAGCAAAAGAGCTGGATGAAGAGGTAAAGAGTAACGATACAATTCAGTCAAATGATGCTGACGATAACTTTCATGTAACGGGCATGTAATTAGAATGTGTTGGACAGAAAGGGGCTCTCTACAGCTCACGCACTCAGGTGGGTCCTCTCCACGTAGCAAAACCCCGTGAGTCTTGTATGTATGTCCAACCCTTAACCTGCACCTTAAGACATCGTGTAACCTGTTTTCAAGACTTTCTGAGCGATTTCCTATTTGAGGCTTCACCAAGTGCAGCTTATTCTGCTCTTGTGTGCTCCAAAATTGCTGCCATTTCATGTTGATAGCATTCATCAAAGATAACCTGAGGTCTTGAAAAGGGACATCAAAGACTGTTATGTCAGCTGAAAGTGCAGCTGCAGCTGCACGATCCGCATTTTCATTACCCTGTATGCCCACGTGGCTTGGCACCCAGCAAAGGGTTAAACGATAGCCCCTGTTAGCTATTTTATTAGCTAGACATCGTGCTCGCTGCACAAGAATTTTTTTTATTTTTGCACTGAACATATTGCCTGTAAAGAGCTGAGGGAATCTGTATAGATGACTGATGACGCAATGCAATGTTGTAAAATATACTTGAGTGTTATGATGATCGCATAAACCTCTGCACTGAATATCGACATGATTTTGTGTAAACGATGAGTTACTGTGACTGTCCCAGTTACCATGGCACAAGATACACCAGCATTAGTCTTCGATCCGTCCGTGTAAAACGCCACGTGCTTTCCAAAGCTTTCCCTTAAACTCT
Source organism: Ornithodoros turicata (assembly GCF_037126465.1). NCBI lineage: Eukaryota > Metazoa > Arthropoda > Arachnida > Ixodida > Argasidae > Ornithodoros > Ornithodoros turicata. The sequence goes on from NW_026999314.1 coordinate 305,525, forward strand.
CGAACTCCTGCTGCAGCACAGTCGTGGAAGTATCGGTTTTTCTGTACTTGGTCAGTGACGAGTTGGAATGTGGTGGTGGTTGCCATGGAGGCAGGCTCCCACCAAATTGCAAAAGCTGGGTGTTGTAGTGGGTAAAATCATAAAATTCAACCTCTCGTAAAACTCGTATGCTAAGAGGAGGGACGACTGAAGACTTGTTTAAGAACAGTTGTTCAAAAGGCGTCCTTGTAGCGCATGAGAGCGCCGCATGTTGTGGATAAGTACGAATCTTTAGTGCGTACATGACACTAAGATAAGCTCGTCGACTTCCTAAAGACCACTCATTGCATTCGACGTATAGGCTTTGAACGGGTGACGTTCGGAATGCTCCGAGGACCAGTCGCAAGCCCTGATGATGTATGGGATCTAAGCACTTTAGGACAGACTGGCGTGCCGATCCATAAACTGCACATCCGTAGTCCAGCCTGGACCGAACTGTAGACATGTAGACCCTGTACAATGTTTCTCTGTCTGCCCCCCAGGACCTGTGAGACAGGACTTTTAAAAGGTTCAATGACTTCACGCCTGATCCTTGAGGAACACCATTCTCCTGTACAAAAGGACGCGAAAGGATAGTGCCGAGTTGGACCCTGAACGATCTTCCTTGTAGGAAGTCGGCGATGCAGTGGAACAGACGACCACGTATTCCACATGAATGCAAATCAAGCAAGATTCCATATCGCCATGCGGTATCATAGGCCTTTTGAAGGTCGAAAAAGACAGACACACAATGTTGTTTTCGTACAAAGGCTTCGCGTACAAAAGTTTCTAAACGAACAAGATGATCCGTAGTGGAACACCCCCGTCCGAAATCCGCACTGATATTGGTCAACGCACTTGTTGCGGCGATCAGCAGTATCCTCCTTAGACGAAGCTGTCGGCCTGCGGACCCGTTCTCGAAACTCAATTTCTTTTTCAAGGAAATCCAAAAGTGATGACAGATCATCGGCCGTCGACGTGGCTGTCGAGGCGGTTGCAGAGTCCGTTCTGTTCACACGGTAGTATTCCAACTCAAGTGGTGAAGGTATCTTCCGAAGAATTGTCCGGAAAATGGTAATCGAATATTGGCTTCGTGATACACCCAGACTCTGAAGATTCCGAATTCGAACCGTAACGGCTTCATGGAACTTTCTCAAACTTCTGATATCATCAATAGACTTCACAGGAGGCAAGTCGAACAAAGAATCCAAGTGGTCGCTCACCAAAAGCTCAGTCTTGCCAAACCGTGCCTTGAGGATATCGACGGCCGTAACGTAGTTCTCGTCCCTGAGTGATAGCCCCTCTATCGCTCGAGCAGCGGGTCCGGTGACGAGCGAGATCAAATATTTGAACTTGTTGACGTTAGAAAGTCTGGGGTTCTCATGAATACTGACACGAAACTGATCCCAGAAACCTTGCCACTGAGACAGCTCACCAGAAAAGGAGTCAATCCGCAACTTCGGCAATTTGACGCCGTCTGCAGGAGGGCCCACGCCTTGAGATGTAGCAGACGAAGGCTGTGGAGCACCGCCGACCTGAGCGGATGCCAGTCTCGTGACACCGAGAGCGGTGTTCAGAGCTTCACGGACTTGAACCGAGATAGTGATAATAGATTCCGAGTACTGATCGCAGGCCTCGCATTCTGCTTCCAAAGATGCTTCGTCGATAAGGGCCTGGATCTCTTGGTTGAGCTGAGTCAAGGTTGATGCTTTTGTTTCGAGAAACGTAAGCTTCGCAGTAAGCTGAGCAGGATCGTGGGGCGATGTAGCTATGAGGGTCTTCAAATCGTTGATGATACGCGTCACAGTCGCTCGGCTGGAAGCTCGCATCTTCTTCAGTCGTTCCAAGTTATCCATGACAACCTATGGGAGTCAGTAATCCTTGGCTTGGCAGTACGGCAGACGGCGTCAAATTGCCGAAGTTGCGGATTGACTCCTTTTCTGGTGAGCTGTCTCAGTGGCAAGGTTTCTGGGATCAGTTTCGTGTCAGTATTCATGAGAACCCCAAACTTTCTAACGTCAACAAGTTCAAATATTTGATCTCACTCGCCACCGGACCCGCTGCTCGAGCGATAGAGGGGCTATCACTCAGGGACGAGAACTACGTTACGGCCGTCGATATCCTCAAGGCACGGTTTGGCAAGACTGAGCTTTTGGTGAGCAACCACTTGGATTCTTTGTTCGACTTGCCTCCTGTGAAGTCTATTGATGATATCAGAAGTTTGAGAAAGTTCCATGAAGCCGTTACGGTTCGAATTCGGAATCTTCAGAGTCTGGGTGTATCACGAAGCCAATATTCGATTACCATTTTCCGGACAATTCTTCGGAAGATACCTTCACCACTTGAGTTGGAATACTACTGTGTGAACAGAACCGACTCTGCAACCGCCTCGGCAGCCACGTCGACGGCCGATGATCTGTCATCACTTTTGGATTTCCTTGAAAAAGAAATTGAGTTTCGAGAACGGGTCCGCAGGCCGACAGCTTCGTCTAAGGAGGATACTGCTGATCGCCGCAAGACACCCCTTTACCCTTCTGCTGCTTCTTTAGCAGCCAGCGCGACGGCAGCGGTGTGTGTACTCTGCAAGTCTAAGGAGCATTCGCTAGAAGCTTGTACAGCCCCACTGAGCGCAGCGGACAAGAGGAGCCTATTGCGTCGGGAAGGGCGTTGCTTTCTGTGTGGCAAGCAGTCACATTTGTCGAAGGATTGTCGCGTCTGCTACAGACTTCGTTGCCAAAATTGCAATAGGCGGCATCTCACACAGTTGTGTCTGGAGGGCCTTTCCGCTTCGTCGTCCAATGTCGCTGTTACTCCAGACATCGTTACGACATCTCCTGCTCCGTCGTCGAGCGCGGCAGTGGTTCAGGACATCGTCACGACCATGTCCTCTGCCCCACATGCTCCCAAAGTGCAGCCTGAACGGGAAATTCTTTTGCAAACAGCAAAGGTATGGGTACAGGGCGAGAATGGCCAACGACGCCTGGTGCGAGTTCTGCTCGATGGCGGCAGCCAGCGCAGTTTTATCCGCAAGGATATCTCGGCCAAGATTGGATGCACTGCGTTGCGTACTGAGGACTTGCATATTCACACCCTTGGAAATGTCGCTCCCTCCCGTACTACATACCGTTGCGTACAAGTAGTACTGTGTAGCCAATTCGCTTCTCCTGACCGGGACCCTGCAGTTACGATCGAGGCACTTGAATACGAGCAAATATGTTCGAACAAGCTACCAGCCCTTAATGAAGATCTCTCAAGGCAGCTGAAAACCATGGGTCTTGACATTGCTGACGAACCCACGAAAGCCATCTGTGACGTTTCGCTGTTAATCGGCAGTGATTTTTACTGGAAGATCGTCACCGGCGCTTCCGTTCGGTTATCAGAACAGCTGGTCGCTGTTGAAACTCTTTTCGGGTGGACGCTACAAGGCCTGTCTGCGAACGCCTCCAAGCAAGACGGTTCTATTGGAGTAATGCAGATTGGGGTACAATCTGGAGACACCGTCATCGATATTGACTCCCAGCTGCGTGCTTTCTGGGAACTAGAGCATATGGGCATTGTCCACCGCGAAGAGTCTAACCCAGATGACGACACTGTGCTCCAGCGATTTCGTTCCTCGGCATCGTTCGAAGATGGTCGGTACGTCGTACGTCTGCCATAGGATGAAGAGAAACTGCATTCGCTAGGTGACAACAAGGCCTTAGCAGTGCAGCGCCTCCAGGCCATCACAAAGAAGTTGTTGCGGGACGAGTCACTGCTACAGGAGTACGATCAGACTATACGGGAGTATTTGAACAATGGTCATGCAGAGCGCGTTACAGACCCTGAAGTCAATTCGGGACCGGTCTACTACATGCCGCATCACGCTGTAATTAGAAGAGACCGGGAAACCACCAAAGTCCGCATCGTCTTCTATGCTTCATCGAAGGCATCTGGTTGCGTTTCGCTTAATGAAGCTCTTGCGCTTAATGTGCTGGAGCTACTCTTGCGCTTCCGCACTTACCCGGTAGCCCTTATAGCAGACGTGGAGAAGGCTTTTCTACAAATTGTATTGGATAAGCACGACCGGGACTGTTTAAGATTTTTCTGGTACGCTTCAACCCCCCACGTGAAAGAGCCTTTACCTCCATTAGAGACCTGGCGAATGACTCGTGTTCCCTTCGGCGCAAGGTCTAGCCCATTCCTCTTGGCGGCAACACTCAGACAGCACTTGCATTCGGCCGCAGGCTCTCACCCTGAAACGGCCCCGTTGCTTGCCAGTAACTTCTACGTCGACGATCTTGTTGTCGGGGCGGACACTGTTGAACACGCTGCATCTCTCTACTGTGAAGCTAAAGCCATTTTGCAAGAAGGCGGAATGAAATTAGTTAAGTGGTCTACCAATGATTCTACTCTGCAAGCCAGGTTTGAAGCTGATCGTGTCGCGCCTGCGAAGAGCGCAATCATGAAGAAAGTCCTCGGTCTGTCCTGGGACACTGATTCCGACGAGGTGTTGTACTCGTTGAAGTCATTTTTCGAGTTCCTCGAGAAACGTTCTGATACCAAGCGTTACGTTCTGCAAGCGGTATCTCGTGTATACGACCCCTTAGGGTACATCGCTCCTTATGTCATCACCGCTAAGATACTGCTTCAGCGTCTGTGGCTCGCAAAGCTGTCATGGGATGAAAAGCTCCCGGAGGAGTTGCTCCATGTTTGGCACAAGTGGTGCAATGAAGCGCATACACTTTCTCGTATCAGGATTCCGCGAAGATTCATTGCTACGATGGCTTTTTCTACGGCGGCAAAGACATTGCATGTCTTTTGCGATGCCAGCACGCAAGCCTATGGCGCTGTCATCTACCTCGTATCATGCAACAGCACCGGGCATGCGGAAGCAACACTTGTGCTCGCGAAGACTAGAGTAGCCCCGACGAAGACAACTTCATTGCCACGGCTCGAATTGATGGGCGCAATCTTAGCCGCGCGTCTTTCCAGCTTCGTGACAAACGCCGTATCGCTTCGTGAGGCAAGAGTCCTCTTTTGGACAGACTCAGAGATTACTCTGCACTGGATTTATGGGGCACCCACTACATGGAAGCCGTTTGTGGCGCATAGAGTCGCAGAGATTCAGTCGATTACGTCTCCTGACCAATGGAGACACTGTCCGGGACGGGACAATCCCGCTGATCTTCTTACAAGGGGAACGTCTTGTCTTCACATCGCGGACAGTCCTTGCTGGTGGAACGGACCGGAGTGATTGTGTGACAAGACTGCGTGGCCTCCCGCTTGGCACACGCCCACCGAAGTTTCGCCTGATGTACACCACGAAGCAAGACCTGTACACGTTTGCCTCGGTCACGCTACCGTGAAGAGTCCCCCTGTTGAGGTACTCAACTACAGTTCATTTTCTAGGCTGCTGCGTGTCACGGCGTGGGTACAGAGGTTCTTACACAACTCTCGTTATCAGCAAACCAACAAAACGGGAGCTCTAACTACCACAGAAGTAGAAGCTGCAAGGAGATACTGGATAGTGGTGGCACAGCAGCGGTCTTTCGGCCATCAACCTACCGATCATAAGTCTCTTCAGAATACATCCGTCTTCCGCGACGAGCATGGTATACCGCGCATGAAGGGCCGCCTGCAGTATGGAGGATACGCAGATTCACTTAAGCACCCCATAACCATCCCTACGGATCACCCAGTCACCGCTTTGCTAGTGATGAGCACGCATACAAGGCTTCTCCACGCAGGTGTTCAAGAGACTCTAGCCGAACTCAGAGAAGAATATTGGGTCATTAGAGGTCGACAGGTCGTCAAAAGAGTCCTCCATCAGTGTCTTGTTTGTAAACGCGCCAAGGCTCGCGTCTGTACTGAGCCAATGGCCCCTTTGCCGCGCGATCGGGTATCTCCCTCACCACCATTTGAGGTAATTGGCACGAATTATGCAGGTCCACTTTATTACAAGTCATCCACTGGTGGAGCATGCAAGTCCTACATACTCATTTTTACATGCGCCGTCACGAGGGCCATTCACCTTGAGCTCACGAGGTCAGTGTCGGCCGAGGATTTCATGCAAGCGTTCAAAAGATTCATCGCGAGACGTGGCGTTCCGCTGAAGATCTATTCTGACAACTTCCTCACATTTAAACGTGTTCGCCGAGACCTCACATTGGCACGGCTGTCCCAGGACTCGCAAGTCACCGGGCTCCTTACATCGAACCGAGTCACTTGGCGTTTCATTGCGGAGCGTGCTGCCTGGTGGGGAGGGTTTTGGGAAAGGTTGATCCGCAGCGTCAAGACCTCCCTCCGCAAGGTTTTGGGAAAGAGCACGCTGAGGTTCGAGGATTTAGCTACGGTTGTCACTCAGGTGGAAGCTGTCATCAATTCGAGACCCCTCACCTACATCTCTGAAGATCCAAGCGACTCCGAAGCGCTTTCACCTGCTCACTTCTTGGTGGGGAAAAGACTCACAGCCCTTCCAGCACCCCGCCCATTGGATGCGGGCAACTCGACGTCGGGTGATCTCCGAAGACGCTGGGCCTACCAAGAAAACCTGACCGCCGTTCTTTGGGCGAAATGGACCAGGGAATACATCTTGTGCTTGCGATCGGCGAATATCTGTCCGCCATGCTCTTCGACTGGCATCAAGGTTGGGCATATCGTACTCCTCGCTAAAGAAAATGTATCCCGAGTAGCATGGCCTCTGGGTCGAGTCGAAGAGGTATTCGTCAGTGCGGACGGCAGAGTACGGTCATGCCGTGTAAGGTTGGCGGACGGGAGGATGTTAACCCGACCAATTCAGCTGCTTTACAGGCTGGAGGGCGACACTGCGTAAGCTTCGGAATTGTTTCGCGGGGGAGTGTGTTGAGGAAGATGACACAATGACGTCACTACGCACCATCCTCGTGATCGCGCTTGAGCGAGGGTTTTCATTCCACTTCAGTTTGTTGCATTAAACGGACATCTCTTCTGTCACCTCAAAATCGCCTCCCGGGTTCCGGCACCAGATGTGGAATAAAGCCAAGGAGCCACAGAGGTGACAGAAGAGATGTCCGTTTAATGCAACAAACTGAAGTGGAATGAAAACCCTCGCTCAAGCGCGATCACGAGGATGTTGCGTAGTGACGTCATTGTGTCATCTTCCTCAACAGCACTCATTTTCCTCAAGATAGTGTATGAGACGGTTATTTACCATTCGCTCAAAAGTCTTCCCAAGACAACTTGTGAGTGCTACAGGCCTATAGCTTGATGGATCTGATGCATCTTTTCCTGGTTTTAAAAGCGGGATAACGGTTGCAACCTTCCAGCGAGAAGGGATGTGTCCTCTTTGCCATATAGTATTCAAGAAATCAAGAAGACTTTCCAGAGAAGCGTTCGACAAATGCTGTAGCATGGAGTAGGTTATTCGATCTGGTCCAGGCGCTGTGATTTTTGATGATGACATTGCCCTTAACAATTCTATCATTGTAAAAGGCTTATTGAAGGAATACTTCTCGTAAGCTCCACTAGGAAAATTATGTTTCTCCTTCTGTTTTTTTATTTTTAGGAAGTCGCTACTATAATGCAAGGAGCTCGAAACTCCCTGAAAATACTCACCAAGAGCATTGGCCTGTTCATTCATGTTCTGACACGTTGTGCCATTCACTTGTAACAATGGGACAGTAAAGCTGGCATATTCACCCTTAATTTTCCTGAGTCTGTCCCATACTGTTTTTGAGGGAGTCTTCGTACTTAGTTATGACACAAAATTTCTCCACGATTCACGTTTAGCTTCTCTTCGTATCCGCCTTGCTTTAGCCCTGGCCTTTTTAAATAGAATTAAATTTGTTGTTGTAGGGTATCTTCGAAAGGTACCCCATGCACGGTTTTGTTCTTTACGAGCTGCCTCGCAATCATTCGTCCACCAAGGCTTTGGGCACTTGGGGAGACGTCCGGATGTTTGCGGAATAGAATTAGTGGCTGCCCTAATGATCGTGTCTGTAATTTTGTTGCTCATTTGTTCAACACCCATACCTTGAGTAGAAGACAGTGAAATATCGGCTTCTCTCTGAAACATGCCCCAATCTGCCTCTGATAATTTCCAACGAGGTGGACGTGTTGCAAGGGTATTTGAAGACAGGTGTAATTTTAAGGTAACTGGGAAGTGGTCACTTCCACGAGGATTTTCATCCACTGCCCAGTCCAGCATTTGGAAAATAGATGGGCTACACAGAGAGAGATCTATTGCAGAGAATGTCTGTGTGGCAGCGTTCACGTACGTTGGTGTACCAGTATTGAGTAGACACACCGGCCTTGAGAGTAATAGCCGTTCTAACATTCTGCCACGGCTATCTGCCCTTGTGCTGCCCCCCACAAGTGGTTATGGGCATTGAAATCTCCCAATAAAAGAAAGGGTGGTGGGAGCTCGTCTAAAAGACTTTCGAGTTGTTTTTGTTCTACCAGGCCTGACGGCGGTAGATATAAGGAACATATGGTTAGGACCCTGTGAAGACATACCTGAGCAGCAACTGCCTCAAGTGTTGTTTTCAGTGGAAGGTGTTTTGTAGGGATGGTCTTTGATGTGAGGATAGCGACACCACCAGATGCACGTGTTGCACCAGCTCGATCTTTTCGGAACAGGTTCCATCGCCTGAATGTATGTGTGTGTTGTGGGTTCAGATAGGGCTCTTGTAATGCAAAACAGAGGGCATCATACCTGTCCGAAAGGTCATTGACATCGTCAAAATTGGAGAGGAGCCCTCGACAATTCCACTGAAGGATCGCCATAATAGAGAAAATGAGGGAGGTTTGTACAAGACATGTCTGCACTATGAAGAAGAGTGTACTGTTTGAGGGAAGCTTCATTATTTTATCTTTGGGGACGTTATTGGCTGTCTCGGAGTTTTCTTCCGAGCAGCCGCTAGTTCTTTTGGAGATATATCACGAAGTGAGCCACTTCGTGAAACATCTCGCTTAGGCTTCCTTTGGGATTGTGAGCTCACGCTCGTGAATGAGCCTTGTGAGGTCGTGTCATCATCGCATTCCATGGAGCTTGCCTCCACGGTTTGCGATGATGAAGGTGGCGTCTGTGAAAATGACGCCACGGAAGAGGCTTGTGAAACTCGGGTTACTGTTACAGGACGTGTTGTTGGAGAAATAGGTATGCACGCTTCGTCACTTTGTGTTGTCTTTTCTGTCTGTGTTGCACATGAAATCATTCTTGGTTTCTCCTTAACGACTGATGAAAAGGATTTCTGGAACAGGAAGGGACATGCCTTCTTCCTGGCTTCTGGATAACTTAGTTTCTGTGTAACTTTAATGTGCATAACTTCCTTCTCAAACTTCCACTTTGGGCAAGACCTAGAGTACGAAGGGTGGCCACCTGAGCAGTTAACGCAGTGATCAGGCCCTCTGCACTCTTTGGAGTTGTGGTCCTGCTTGCTGCAGCGAGCACAGCAAGCAGATCCTCTGCAAGCATCGGAAGGATGGCCAAAGCGGTTACATTTAAAACATCTAAGTGGGTTAGGAATATATGGCCGTACTTCTGCAGTCAGATATCCTACCTTCAGCCTCTCTGGTAGAGTCGGGCAGTCAAATGTGAGGATTGTGTTGCGTGTTGTTATATATTCATTGTTTTTCCTGATTTTTATTTTCCTTACATCGATCATCTTTTGGCTTTTTAGGTTTTCAAGAATCTCTTCCGAGGGAACATCAATAAGTTCAGCTAGCGACACAACACCACGGCTGGTATTAAGAGTCCTGTGCAAGCTTGATGTTATTTTGATTCCGAGCATCTGCTGTGCGTTCAGTATGAGCTCACAATCAGCTTCAGAGGTGCATTTCAATAGTAAATCACCTGATCTAAGGCGCTTAATTTCAGTAACATTCTTTGATAGAGATGCCACCGCCTTCTCAATGAAGAATGGCGAGATTTTCCCGAGTGGAGTGCTTTTTTCGGTCTCAGTGCTCACACTACTAACAACAACGTATTTAGTTTGAAAGGTGTCAAACACCTGTTTGAAGACTTCGGTCCGCGGGCGCTTGCCGCCCGCGATCGAGGGAGGAGAAGAATGTTTTACCGTATAACGTTTAAGAAGATGAATGTTCCTAATGGTCGTCCACACTTCACATTCATACATGTGGGAAGGTCCCGGAGTTTTAAGGAAAACCCATCGGCCGGGGCTTGACCAAGACCCCGACCGCCACCGTTCAAGGCTTCTACCCTTCACCTTAAATCCCCTCGGCACGGTACGGTTAACACCTTGGGACTGGGGGCTGGGGTCCGTGGTGGCGCCACTCACCAAACACCAGCCGAAGCCGGTGCCCCCTGCGGGGAAGTTGCGATAGTAGGCCACCCATTTATTAATCAGGAGTTGGCCAAGACATTTAAATCAAGAACACTCATGGCAATTCGTATGATGCGCCACCAGGGGCGATACAAGGCCATCTTCCGAAGTGTTTCCGAGGACCACAGATAAGCGGAGGCCTCTTCCTCAACAACACCTATGATTGATCAAGACAACCAGCTACAGCTGAGCCTTCAGAATGTGGTTTCAGATATGACTGAAGTAGGCTTACATGGTCCAGCCCTGAGTTATAACCTCGTATCAGCTCCTCTGAGTATGTCAGATTTATCCACAATAATGAGCCACTTTTGGGTGGCAGCCACTACGAGGGCGCACAAGAAGGATCGGAGAAGACAGCGACAAAGGACAAGACATTGTCCGAGGAGAGCGAGAAAACAGGAGCGTTTCCTTCACCACCAGAAGTTATATCGGAAGGGACCGAAGATACTAACCCACCACCTTCTTCTTGAAAACGAATCTGAAGATGGAGCCCTCACCCTAGAGGACGTGCACCAAACCTATGATGCCCTCTTTTCGAGTAACAGCCCTCCTGAGGTATCGTCGTCTATGGCTGCACCTATGGGCCCTTTGAACATGCCAGTGGTCCCATTCACACCTGACGAGATTGAGGTTGCAGTCAGGGGTATGGATACCAAGTCATCCCCGGGTCCTGACGGTATCCGTGTGGCGGACCTCCATCGAATCCCTTCACGCATTTTGGGACATATAATGAACAACTTCTTGCACTTCAAAAATATTCCGGAGGATCTCGAAGTATCACGGACAGTATTCATACCGAAGAAGGGCGTCCCTCAATCAGCGAGTGACTTAAGACCTATTACAGTGGGCCCTGTGCTATCCCGCCTACTTTCAAAATTGCTGCTAGGACGGTTCTCTAAAGAGGTACAGTTTCATCCGCTACAAGGTGGCTTTCAACAAGACCGCAGCACGAGCACCAACCTCCTCTTGTTGCAAGGTGTCATAAAGATTATGAAAAAGAAGCGTCGCAGCCTGTATGTAGCAAGCTTGGATTGACGAAAAGCTTTTGACTCCCTGGCCCATCAAGCAATTTTCACCACACTCCGGCAAAAAGGGTTTCCAGAGCATTATGTGGAACTTGTACAAAAACTATACGAGAATTGCTCAACTACATTCCACTTGGACGGAAGGTCGGATGGAAAACGGATTGTGGTACGTCAGGGCATCAAGCAGGGGGACCCGTTGTCCCCCCTGCTTTTCAACACCGTCATTGATCCCCTGCTTCATCACCTAAACACCTCAGGCCTAGGGGTCAAGCTGGACCAGGCTCATGCATCTGCGTTAGCCTTCGCTGACGACATTGTCTTAATATCAGAGAGTGTCGAGGGGCTGAAGTCCCTGATCACCATCACGGAACAGTTTCTGAGGTCCACAGGATTGTGCCTAATCCCATCGAAGACTCAATACTTTGGCTGGCGGTATGATGGCCGCAGAAAGTGGTTTGATTACGGCATCCCTTCCATCAACATTGCCGGAGTCGCCATCCACCCTCGCCAGAAAGACGTGCTTACAAGATATTTGGGTCTCAATTTCTATCCCAATAAAGGACCGAAGATGGAGGACGCCCTTTCTGAGGATCTCTTGAGGGTCATCAGGCACGCTTCGCTAAAAACATTTCAACGCCTAAGATGCATTAACAACCTGGTGCTACCCAGATATCTGTACATACTGGCCAATTCTCTCACCGTCCTCAACGACGCGGCGAAGAAGAACAAAGCATTAAGGCATATAATTAAACAAGTTTTGCATTTGCCGCAGTCCTTCCCCACAATTCACCTCCATCTACCAGTGAAGGAGGGCGGCTTGGGAGTACTGGACCTTCAGTGGGTGGCTGCGGGCATGCAGATTAAAGCCTTCGCCAGGATGGCTCGGCTGCGGAGCCCCTTCGTGGACGCAGTATTGGCAGGGTTGTCCGATCAAGAACGAAGATTATCAGCATTCCTCGGAATACCTACAGGAATTTCCAGTCAGTACGAGATAGCAGCAGCGGTTAGGGACGCCAGGAAACCCTATATCACCAATAAAATCGCTGCTTACAACAATAAGGCGTTATTCGCCCATCGGAGAGAGCCTATGGGAAATACCTGGCTGTATCATGATAGCTGGCTCCTCAAGGATGGTGATAGAATTCGTGCTTTAAGACTCAGAACTAATTTGTATCCGACAAAAGCTTTGACCAATCGGCAAGCCATCGACCCGAGGGCGCGTGAATGTCAATTTTGCACAGGAAAAGAAGACACAGCGTTTCATATTCTACAGGGCTGCGAGAAAGTGCATTTGCCTAGAGTGGAGAGACACAATTTTGTAGCAAATCAGATAGCACGCTTTTGCAAAAAATACAGCCCGGACGCTACTGTCACTCAAGAGAGGGTATATACAACCGTGGATAGAACCAGGCTGAAGCAGGACTTTGTGATGACGGAAGATGATTCAGTGACCATTTTAGACGTAGCGGTGGCCTGGGACGCCGCCCCCAGCACCCTGGAAGATATCAACAGAGCCAAGGAACAGAAGTATGCTGGGCTAGTCTCGACTTTTCCGGATAAACGTGTGTCCATCCATGGCTTGTGTTTTGGAGCGCGGGGCGGCACTTGTGTCACCACCCGAAATGCCCTGGAGAAGTTAGGCTTCACCAGAAGTGACATCAGCTGGTTGGCCTCTCGAGTCTTAGTTGGCAGCCTTATCATGTTAAACCGTTTTAATCGTATGGTGTAGTCCGCCTTGTGAGTGCCTTTAGGTTTCTACTCGTTGGCTCAAGATTTTATTGGGTTGTACCCCATCGTGTTGTTTTCTATTCTGCTTGGTTTTAGCTGTATTCTTTTAACGGTTTTACCAAGCGGGAATGTTCGGGGTCACATGGGCAGACCACCGCCCGGCCCGGATTGGCTAATCATGGGCCGATCCCGAACACTTCCCTCTTGAACCGACGCAGGTTTTACCCCTCGGGGAAAATTCCAAGTTTTAGCCAAATAAACGCCATTCTACTCATTTGACGCTTTTCTCCACGTTCGGATCCTGCATCTCAAGAGAAAATTAAAAAAAGTATGGTGTAACGGCGGGGGAATATATTGTGTTCTTTTGTGTATATTGTGATTTTCGAGTTGGTTTGCCTGATTCTTTACGCATAGTGTATTATTACACTCGAAGATCTTTGCGTCAGCAGTCCGAGCGTTTGTTGTGCTCGTTCGCTCAGTCATATTCTCAACATCTTGTGGCAATACACCTTCTTAATATCCTGTAGCAAATACACCTTCTTTATCTTCTCGGTGAGTTGCTTGATGCTTTGCTTCATGCTCTGTGGTTCGCTGGATTATTAACGCATAGTGTAGTATTACACTTCAGATCTTTGTGTTGGCACTGCGAGCGTTTGTTTGCTCGTATGCTCCATCAATAAATTGAACATCTGTAGCAAATACACATTGAACATCTTGTAACAATACACCTTTGAACATTCTGTAACAGATGTACCCTCCGAGTATTCTTACAACTGTTGTGTGTAGCAAATACCACCATGCTGGCTTTTCCCCCTGACTTTGCCATAGGGAAGTGGAGAGGAGTTCCCGTGGTTTCGCTATTTTGATCGGGACTCTTGTTTTGTGTTTTTCAGTTTTACTTCGAGGCGTATTACGCTCCACTCGTTTTAGCCATTTGTTGGGCGAGTTCTTATCTGTATTCTTAGTATGTTCTTTTACCGGTCTTAACCCCAAGTCTGGTCCATGACGAAAACCCGAGACTGGGAAAAAGACGAAAAACAGACGACACAACACAAAGTCTCAACTTTGACAACAAGACTTTGTGTTGTGTCGTCTGTTTTTCGTCTTTTTCCCAGTCTCGGGTTTTCGTCATGGATCTTAGCCACCAGCTCGCTTGCTTTTTAACCATTTTATCTGTCCCAAGTCTGGGTCTAAGGCCAACTAGCTCACTGCGCTCCGCGCGGTGAGGCTACAGATCCCCGACTTGGTTTTAACCCGTTCGCGGGTACAAGTTAGTTTTAGCCAAATAAATGCCATTCTACTCATTCGATGCTTTTCTCCACGTTCGGATCCTGCATCTCAAGAGAAAATTAAAAAAGTATGGTGTAACGGCGGGGGAATATATTGTGTTCTTTACAACTTACTTAACTTACTTAACTTCAACACTCAACTTACTTAACAACTATGCAGACTGGCCAAGCAGCACAACCCGGACATTAAGATAACAACAGAGAAAGTGTTTACCCTTGACGGTGTCAGGCTTAGGCCGGACGTAGTCCTAGAGCAGGGCAATGATGTGGCCATACTCGATATCGCAATAGCCTGGGACTCGTCGCGGCTGAATCTCGAACGTAAGCACATGGAAAAGGTCGCTAAATACCAGGGGTTGGCGCAGTTGTTCCCCGACAAGAACGTAATTGTCTCAGGTGTTGTCTTTGGGGCTCGGGGAATGACCTGCGCGTCAACACTAAAAATTTGCAAAACCTTGGGCCTTTCTGTGGCGGATGTCGCGTGGCTTTCCGCGCGCACCCTTGTGGGCAGTCTAATTTGCCTCAATCGCTTCCACAAGATGGTATGAGTGGTGTATTTGCCACCGTTCGGTTTTAACTTATTTTCGGCCAAACTCGTTCCCTTGCGTGTTTTAAACCCCCTTTTCTCCTACAAAATCAGTATGCCAGATGGCTAAAGCCCATAACATCCTTGCGGCGTTTCGCGCCGCGGGGCATGCAGCATCTGGTTTGGCCTTTATTTTTTACCCCCTTGTGGGGACATTTTTAGTTCTAGCCAAATAAACGCCATTCTACTCATTCGTAGCTTTTCTCCACGTTCGGATCCTGCATCTCAAGAGAAAATTAAAAAAATATGGATTAACGGCGGGGGAATATATTGTGTTCTTTCGTTGTGTGTTCTTCGTATTGTGTTTGTTTTTGGGGTGTGTGGCTCAGGTATCTTTCAGCTGCGAATTGCGAAGAGTTGTATTCGATTGACTGGCGTCTTCTTTAAAGTGTTTGCCTGAGCCACGGTGCGGTCCGGCCTCCACGTGGCGCCCCCTGGTAACGGCTGCAGTTGCCGGCTAACAGGACCGCACAACGGCTAGTATAGCCGTTTTCTGAAACGAAAATCTTTTGTTCTACGTGTTCTTTTTAGACCAGTCTGCCAATTACGCAGATCGGTCAACGTTTTAGACCATAAACCGAACCCACCACCATGCCAATGGAAGAGTGGACAACAGGCTATCCGCCTAACGACTTGATTTGCCATGTCTGCAGCGAGCGAGTGTCTTCGAGACCCAAGCTTGAGGAGCATTACAAGGTACACAATATAGCCCTCATTTGGAGATGCGACGTTTGTGGACGGAAGACATCTAACTCATCGAAGACAATATCGTCCCACCACTCGAAGTGCAAGTGAGCTTATGCAAGAAATACAGACCCATCCCGGGCGGGTGCTCGCGGTGACGCGGCTTCCGGGCCCACGGGTGTGGCTGCTGGCCTTTCCGCCGGGGCGCCTGCGCTGATGCCACCTTCACGAGTCGATGACGATCTTCAGAACGACTTGGGTGATGCCCATTCAGAAGCAGCAGGAGTGCTTGATGAGGAAGCTAGGCCTGACCTGGCTCCTGTCAGTTGTAACACTTCATATGTCACTCCAGATGACGACTTTCGGCCTTGGCTGAGGCCTTGGCTAATGCGGGGCTGTCGCCCCCGACTGTCGGCATGATGCCTAACGGGAGTTCCCCTAGTGGGTCTCCGAGCTTTGCTGCACTTAACAACGAAGCTAGTCGTAGTATCACCCTACATACGGACTACAACACCCATATGCCATCTATGGGAGGAGCACGTCACGTCACGACCGTGCGGGAGGGGGTGTCGGCGCCTACGGCTCTGGCGGGGGGGTCGGGTGCCGCGTGCGGGGGACTGGGGGCGGTG
Organism: Ornithodoros turicata; assembly: GCF_037126465.1. NCBI lineage: Eukaryota > Metazoa > Arthropoda > Arachnida > Ixodida > Argasidae > Ornithodoros > Ornithodoros turicata. The sequence continues at coordinate 321,785 of NW_026999314.1, forward strand.
GTTCCGCGGGTCTCGTACGGGAGGTGGACCCAGGCTGAGATGAGACTGTTGGCCGTCTTGGAAATGGAACTTGGCCCGCATCCCTTTGTAAACCAAGAGCTTCACAAGCGATACCCTACCCGCTCTCTAATGAGTATTCGGGGTATTCGGCACCTTGCAAAATACAAAACAGTCCGTGCCTCTGTGATGAATGAGCACCGCCAAAGGAACGCCCAAGGTCAGAATATCGCCCAAGTTGATGTAGGGCCTCGTACCAACTTAGTTGTGGAGGAACAAGAATTAGACTGCCTCGTAAACCTGGGGGTTCCACAAGCTACGGCTCTGCGCATACGTGACTGTCCCATGCAAGCTCACGATTTGGACGAGATATACAGACTTTATGACGTGGAGCATCGTACAGCTATTGGTGGCTGTGTCAAGGCACGAAAGCCTCGCAAGGAACATCTGCCGAGGAATCGTCAGGAGCGAAGGAGAAGGCGGTACGCTGAACACCAGCGGCTGTACGCCAAGGGTCCCAGGGTGCTTCTACACCAATTAATGACGGAAAGCAACCAGGAGTCCACTACACTGCAGGACCTACACGCCTTTTATGACCCCATTTTGTCAATGACATCGAGCAAAGAAATCAGAGTGCCTGAAGTGCAGGAGAAGATGGAGGTGGCTTTATCTTTAGTGGAGCCTACTGAAGTCGAGGTAGCGCTGTCACGTCTCCACCTGAAGTCGGCGCCGGGACCTGACGGCGTCACGGTTGCGTCCTTGAAGAAGATACCGGTGGAGGTCTTAGCCCATGTAATGAACAACTTTATTAAGTTCCGGACAATACCAGCGGAACTGAAGATATCTCGTACGACATTTATTCCAAAGAAGAGCGCTCCTGAGGGGCCATCAGACTACAGGCCGATAACCATCTCTCCGGTCATGCTGAGGCTTTTCTCGAGAATTCTGCTAGAGCGTCTGTCGTCTGCAAGCAAATTCCATGATCTTCAGGCCGACTTCGAGAGTGATAAAAGTGCCAGTTCCAACCTGATGTTGCTTCAAGGAGTCATGAAGGACGCTAAGATGTCCCACAAGTCGCTTTATGTGGCTAGCCTCGACATAAGAAAGGCATTTGATTCCGTTAGCCACTACGCCCTTTTTGCTGCACTGGCTGGAAGAGGTTTGGATGAGGGCTACATTGCTCTCATCGAGGATATGTATCGAGGATCCAGTACTGTCTTCCAGCTTGGACGCGAGACCGATGCAAGACCTGTCTCTGTCAGACAAGGAATCAAGCAAGGCGACCCTCTCTCGCCATTCCTTTTTAATTGTATCATCGACCCGCTGCTTCGTACTCTCAACAATCTTGGTCTGGGATATCACATTGGCTCCGCTTCCGCAGCCGCTATGGCCTTCTCGGATGACCTCATCATTTTCTCGGAAAGCCACGCTGCACTACAGCAACTGATTAATCGTACGGAGCGGTACCTGGCCGACGTGGGATTGAAACTCAATCCATCGAAGACACAGTATTTTGGTTGGACGTGACCAGGACCATCCGGATGGTTTGACTATGCCATCCCGCCTGTGAACGTCATGGGGACCCGGATCCAACCTGTGCCCAGAGGTACCAACATCCGCTACCTCGGCCTGAACCTGCTTGTCAATAAGGGGCCCTCGCCAGTGGATAGCCATGCTGATACTGCAATGAAGTTACTGGCCACAGCCGCGTTGAAGCCGTTTCAGAAGGTCCGCTGTCTGAGGGAACTGGTGGTTTCGCGTCGACTCTACACCTTGGCGAACTCTTTATCAGTGGTTCCTCACAGCGACAAGGCTGACCAGCGTCATGTTGAATACGTCAAGAGAGTGTGCCATCTTCCTGCCTCTTTTCCCACATCGCACATCTGCTTTCCTGCGAGAGAAGGTGGGCTGGCGGTTATGCCTTCGCAGTGGCTGGCTCCAGCGACGCAGTTGAAGGGTCTTGCCCGCCTTCAACGACTTGGTAACGGATTCGTCGATGCGGTATTTGCTACCGTTCTGGGCATGCACCAGGCCATGCTCTGTCACCGGCTGAGACTCCCCGAAGGCATTACCAATGCCCAACAGCTGAATGAGGTCCTCCGGCAGGGGAGGCAGCGTTGGACCCTAGACATGAAGGCTAAATACAGGAACAAGGGCCTCTTTGTTCACCAGAAGGATGCCGTTGTGAACAGGTGGCTTAAGCCCGACAGTCGTCTCATGAAAGATGGGGACAGGGTGCGAAGCCTTCGCCTTAGGGCGGATTTATACCCTACACGAGCCCTGTACAATAGACATGCAACCAACCCGGCGGCAAGACTTTGTCAGCATTGCGGCGAAAGCGATGAGACAGCGTGCCATATCCTGCAGTATTGTCCGCGAGTCCACGGGCCACGTGTGGAGAGGCATAACTTTATTGTTAAACAACTTTGCAGACTGGCCAAGAAGTACAACCCAGGCGCCAAGATTACCACGGAAAAGGTGTTTACTCTCGACGGTGTCAGGCTTAGGCCTGACGTGATCCTAGAGCATGGCAACGATGTTGTCATACTAGATATTGTAATTGCCTGGGATTCATCACAGTCGACCCTCGAGCGTAAACACCTGGAAAAGGTTACTAAGTATCAAGGGTTGGCGCAGCTGTTCCCCGATAAAAATGTACTTGTCTCCGGGGTTGTTTTCGGAGCTCGGGGCATGACTTGCGCATCAACATTGAAAATTTGTAAGACGTTGGGTCTTACTGTGGCCGATTGTGCATGGCTCTCCGCACGTACCCTGGTGGGTAGTTTAATATGCCTTAATCGCTTCCATAAGATGGTGTGAGTGGTGTCTCTACCAGCATTCTGTTTTATTTATTTCAGCCAAGCTCGTTTTTTGCACGTTTTAAAACCCTTTTTTCCCACTAAATGAGCAAGCCAGATGGCTAAAGCCCATTTCACCTTTGCGGCGTTTTGCGCCGCGGGGCATGCAGCATCTGGCTTGGCTATCCTTTTTTACCTCCCTTTGCGGGGACATTCTTAGTTCTAGCCAAATAAACGCCATTCTACTCATTCGACGCTTTTCTCCACGTTCGGATCCTGCATCTCAAGAGAAAATTAAAAAAGTATGGTGTAACGGCGGGGGAATATATTGTGTTCTTTCTTTCATCTAGATCTTCTTGCGGTGTTGCTAGATTTCCGGGTTGGTTTGCCTGATTCTTTACGCATAGTGTATTATTACACTTGAAGATCTTTGCGTCAGCAGTCCGAGCGTTTGTTGTGCTCGTTCGCTCAGTCATATTCTGAACATCTTGTGGCAAATACACCTTCTTAATATCCTTTAGTAAATACACCTTCTTTTATCTTCTGCTTGCGGGCCGGGCCCCAAGGCATTCGCTTAACCTTGACGACTTTTTACCCATCCCCTTGGGACATGATTGTTTTAGCCAAATAAACGCCATTCTACTCATTCGACGCTTTTCTCCACGTTCGGATCCTGCATCTCAAGAGAAAATTAAAAAAGTATGGTGTAACGGCGGGGGAATATATTGTGTTCTTTCATGCCCGGCGTGGCACACCTTTTTCGCTGCTTCTTCTTTCCGTGTTTTGCGAAGTGTTCTGTACGGTGTGTCACAAGTGCTCCCCCACCTCCTCGTGGTGCCGGGTGGTAACGGCTCTGCTCTTTGCATAGCCGGCCAAGTGGGGAGCGCAGGCCTTTTGGCCTGGCGCAGGTGAAACCTGAGTTTCTTATTCTTCTGGGTCTCCCTGTTCATAGCACAGTGGGCCTACACCTGCTCCGTCGAGCGTGAGTGTATTGTCTTCTTTTATTCTTTGAGGATGGCGACCCATGAATGGGTTACCATCTATCCACCACTGGACAGTCTTTCTTGTCACTTTTGTGATCTTCTTGTGTCATCTCGACCCAAACTAGAGAGCCATTACCTTCTTACACACGACACTAGGCTCATTTGGAAGTGCGGTGTCTGCTTGAATAAAACATCCAATTCAAGCAAGACAATATCTTCACACCACACGAAATGCAAAAGGAAATTGAAGTCCCAGGCGGGTCTGTCTGGCTCGGGTGCGTCCGGGGCGGCTTGCGCCGCGTCGGGCGGGCCTGGCGAGTAGACGGCTGCGGCCCCTAGTTCTAGTCCAGAATCTCTTCCATGCTCTCTTGATGGGGGTGGCAATATCAGGGAGCAGAGTGTCTTAAGTCCGGCTGTGCCGGCTCCACAATCAAACAACGAGAAATGTCCTTCCCTTGAGGAAGAGTTCAACACTTCGGGGCAGGTTGCTCTGAGTCCGGCTATGCCGGAAGTCGGTCCTTCCCTTGAGGTAGTGGCTGACGAGCCTGAAACCCCTACGACAACGAGCGAGTCACAGTTGGCTCAGTTACTGGTAGACAGAGGTATTGCCCCCTCCCCCCCTACTCTGTTTGCTGAGACAGCTCAAGGATTGGTGTCCGCACCAATTGAGTGGGAACGAGGTAACATCAAACCTCAACATCTTCTTTCTTCACATTCTGGCAGTTCTGGGGACCGCGGAGTTGACGAGTTGGGTCCGCACGGGGTGGCGGTGGCCCCACCGGGGGCGTCGGAGCCGGAGAGGCCCGCTATGTCTTACGGTCGCTGGACCAAAGCAGAAATGCATCTTCTTGCTATGCTTGAGATAGAGATTGGAAAGCACCCTTCATCAATCTTGAACTTTCCAAACGTTACCCCACCCGCTCACTTATGAGCATCAGGGGTATACGTCATCTGCAAAAATACAAATAAATATTAGCAGCTGCACGTTCAGCACGTTTCCAAGAGATACAGGAATCCTTAAATCAAGAGCAATGCGTGTCGCAGCACAGTATGAGGTCAGAAGGCGAAGCTACTGAGTTCTGTGTGGAGGACCTTGAAAGGGCGGGACTGCCGCGGGACCTTGCTGAAAGAGTTCTTTCTGGTCCATTGCAGTATACAGATTTGGAGAGTATTTACCGACTCTTCAATGCCTTTCCCCAACCCAAACATCGATCTACTAAGCCTACTAAAAAAGCCCAGCCTAGTACGAAGGCAGCGAAAAGGAGGGAGAGGTATCGTGAACATCAGCGTCTTTACAGAATGGGGCCGAAGGTTCAGGTTCACCAGCTTCAGGCTGAGGGGGCGAGTTCCCCTGTCACGTTGGCTGATGTTCACTCCACTTATGATCCACTCTTTTCCTCTCCTTCCAAAACCAGTGTTACGGTGCCTTCGTCTAGAAGTAAGGTTAAGGCGTATTGCGGCTTTATTGCCGATTCAGAAGTTGGGGAGGCATTGAGCTGTTTCAAGACAGGCACTTCTCCTGGTCCAGATGGAGTGACGGTTGAGTTGTTGAAGCGGGTCCCCGCGGTTGTCCTTGCCTCTGTCCTTAACAATTTTATGAAGTTTGTGGTCGTTCCACCGGAACTCAAACACTCCAGAACTATCTTTATCCCTAAGGTGCCAAGACCTGAGTCGGCCTCCGACTTCAGGCCCATCACGATCTCCCCTTTGGTCCTTAGGTTGTTCTCAAAAGTTCTTCTATCCCGCCTTTCGGCTGAAAACCGCTTCCACGACCTTCAAAGTGGATTCGAGAATGACCGCAGCACGAGCTCCAACCTTCTGCTTCTTCAGGGAGTTATGCTGCATTCCAAAAGAACACATCAACCCTTATACGTGGCGAGTTTAGACGTTAGGAAGGCATTTGACTCTCTGAGTCATAACGCCATTTTCTCGGCCCTTGAGGGCAAGGACGTGCCACGACTGTACCAGGAGTTGGTGAAGGAGCTCTACACTGGTAACACGACTACTTTTCATCTGAACGGCAGAACCGACGGTGCCAGAGTCGCTGTACGTCAGGGAATTAAGCAAGAAGACCCCCTGTCACCTTTTCTCTTTAATTGTGTATTAGACCCCCTCCTCGCCCAACTAACCAGTCCGAGTTCGGGTACCACGCTGGAGCAGCCTCGGCTGCCTCCATGGCCTCCGCTGACGACTTGCTGGTGTTTTCTGAGAACCATATTGCGTTAACCAAGTTGTTGCACATTGTTGAAACCTACATGAATTCAGTTGGTCTGGCACTGAATCCTCGGAAAACCCAGTATTTCGGTTGGCGTTGGAACAGCGAGACCGACTGGTTTGACTACGGTGCACCACCTGTGGAAATTGCAGGAGCACGGGTGGATGCTCTGGGAAGGGGAGGAGTGGTCATGTACCTTGGGGTTTCCTTATCTGTCAGCAGAGGTCCTCTGCTTGAGGACAAGTACGGCGACTCCGTGGCCAGGTTGTTAATGAAAGCGTCGTTGAAGCCGTTTCAGAGGATAAAGTGTTACAAAGAGCTTGTGATATCACGACAGTTGTATCTCCTCTCCAACTCTCTGGCGGTTCTTTCCCAGTCGCAGAAGACCGATAAATGGCACAGGTCCTTCGTTAAAAAGACAGCACATTTGCCCTGGTCCTTTCCTAACGTCTTGCTCTGGATGCCTTGTAGAAATGGTGGCATGGGGGTTTTGCCGGTACTGTGGACAGCCCCAGCAGTCCAGTTGAAGTCTTTGGGGAGACTGCGGCGCCTTGGTAACGTCTTCGTTGATGAAATTTTTAACCAGGTGCTTGGGGGCTACGCCTCACGGCTGTCCGCAGTGCTGGGTGTTCTGGATGGAATAGTACACGGGAAGGATTTGCAGACGGCCCTGAATGAAAGCAGAAGGAAGTGGTTTGACGACAAGAAAGGGAGTTACGCAAAAAGAGATCTCTTTGCTTTTGAAAGAGATCTCTTGGGAAACCGATGGCTGCACCCAGACTGCCAATTCATGAGGGAAGGCGACAAGATAAATGCCTTACGACTCAGAGCGGATGTTTATCCAACGCGTTCTTTGTTCAATAAACACGCAGAGGACCCCGCGGCCAGACTTTGCCATCACTGTCATGAGGACGAGGAGACGCCTTGCCACATCCTCCAGTACTGCGAGCGAGTTCACGGCCCCAGAGTCGAGCGCCACAACTTCATCACCAAGCAGATGCACAGACTAGTAACCAAGTATTCTCCCAATACAACTGTCACTGCGGAGAAGGTCTTTTCTGTTGGTGGTGCTCGGCTCAAGCCAGACCTTGTATTAGATAGGGGGCACGAGGTAGTGGTGGTGGATGTGGCGATCGCGTGGGACTCCTCTGTGGCCAATCTTGAGAAAAAAGCTAAGGAAAAATCTGACAAGTATGCCTGTTTGGCGCAGCTTTTTCCAGGCAGAACATTCGGAGCAGTCGGGGCGGTCCTTGGTGCCAGGGGTCTGGTCTGTCAATCCATGCGTAAGCTATGTGAGGAGCTTGGCCCCTCGAGGTTCGACGTGGCGTGGTTGGCGGCCAGGGCCCTGGTTGGTAGTTTGATCTGCCTGAGTCGGTTTGTAAGGAAGGTGTAGCTGGGTCGTCCATCGGTTTCTCCCTGTGGTTTTGCTAGATCTAGGTGGTTTTGCTAGATCTTTGTCGCTTGGTGTATGAGTACACCTTAACATCTGGGCGGTTAGCATTTTGAGCGTCCGCAGGGCAGCTCAATTGCTCCAAGAACATCTTACTTAGTAATTACCCCTTTAACCATTCTGTGGTTGCTAGATCTAGATGGTTTTGCTAGATCATTTCGCTTGGTGTACGAGTACACCTTAACATCTGGGCGATTAGCATTTTGAGCGTCCGTAGGGCAAGCTCAATTGCTCCATGAACTTCTTACATAGCAATTACCTTTCAACCAAACATCTTTGTGTAGCAAATACTCCTTTAGCATTATCAGACACTGTCCTACCGTTTTTCCCTGTTGGTTTTGCCATAGGGTAGTGGTGTGGAGTTCCCAGTGGTTTCGCTCGATTGATCGGGGCTCCTTGCTTGAGTTGTGTTGTTATTTTAACTTGAGGCGTACTGCGCTCCGCTCTTTTAGCCTATTGTTGGGCAAGTTTCTTATCAGTCTTCTTCTTGTGGTGTTTTATCGGTCTTAACCCCAAGTTTGGGTCTAAGGCCAACTAGCTCGCTGCGCTCCGCGCGGTGAGGCTGCAGATCCCCAACTTGGTTTCAACCCGCTTGCGGGTACAAGTTAGTTTTAGCCAAATAAACGCCATTCTACTCATTCGACGCTTTTCTCCACGTTCTGATTCTGCATCTCAAGAGAAAATTAAAAAAGTATGGTATAACGGCGGGGGAATATATCGTGTTCTTTCGTTTTGTTCGTCCTTTCGTTTTGTTATATTGTTCTTTCGTTTGTTAGACCCTCTTCTTGCCCAATTGAACCAGACCGAGTTCGGTTACCACGCTGGAGCGGCTTCGGCTGCCTCCATGGCCTTCGCTGACGATTTGCTGGTGTTTTCTGAGAACCATTCTGCCTTAACAGGCTGCTGCAGATGGTTGAGACATATATGCAGTCAGTTGGTCTCACGTTGAACCCTCGGAAAACCCAGTATTTCGGTTGGCGATGGAACAGCGAAACCGGCTGGTTCGACTACGGTGCACCACCTGTGGAAATTGCAGGAGCACGGGTGGATGCTTTGGGAAGAGGAGGTGTTGTGAAGAACCTCGGGGTCTCCTTATCCATCGGTAAGGGTCCTCTGTTGGAGGGTAAGTACAGCGACTCGGTTGCCCGGTTGTTGATGAAGGCGTCGCTGAAGCCGCTTCAAAGAATTAAGTGCTACAAAGAACTAGTAGTATCACGCCAGTTGTAACTCCTTTCCAACTCCCTGGCTGTTGTTTCTCAATCACAAAAAGTCGATAAGTGGCACAGGGCCTTTGTCAAGAAAACAGCTCACCTCCCAGGGTCTTTTCCTAACGTCCTGCTCTGGCTTCCTTACAGGAGTGGTGGTATGGGGCTTTTGCCAGTACTGTGGACAGCTCCAGCAGTCCAGTTGAAGTCTTTGGGTAGACTGCGGCGCCTCGGCAACGTTTTTGTTGACGAAATTTTCAACGAGGTGCTCGGAGGCTACGCCTCGCGACTGTCCACAGTGTTGGGTGTTCCTGACGGTATAGTGCATGGGAAGGAGTTGCAACTGGCCCCGAACGAAAGCAAGAGGAAGTGGTTCAGTGACAGAAAAGGTAGCTATGTCAAGAGGGATCTGTTTGCGTTTGAGAAGGATATCCTTGGGAACTGATGGCTGCACCCGGACTGCCAGTTTATCAAAGAAGGCGACAAGATAAAGGCCTTGCGCCTTAGGGCAGATGTTTTTCCAACACGTTCTCTGTTCAACAAACACGCCAAGGACCCCACGGCAAGACTCTGTCACCATTGTCACGAGGACGAGGAGACGCCTTGCCACATCCTCCAGTACTGCGAGCGAGTTCACGGCCCCAGAGTCGAGCGCCACAACTTCATCACCAAGCAGATGCACAGACTAGTAACCAAGTATTCTCCCAATACAACTGTCACTGCGGAGAAGGTCTTTTCTGTTGGTGGTGCTCGGCTCAAGCCAGACCTTGTATTAGATAGGGGGCACGAGGTAGTGGTGGTGGATGTGGCGATCGCGTGGGACTCCTCTGTGGCCAATCTTGAGAAAAAAGCTAAGGAAAAATCTGACAAGTATGCCTGTTTGGCGCAGCTTTTTCCAGGCAGAACATTCGGAGCAGTCGGGGCGGTCCTTGGTGCCAGGGGTCTGGTCTGTCAATCCATGCGTAAGCTATGTGAGGAGCTTGGCCCCTCGAGGTTCGACGTGGCGTGGTTGGCGGCCAGGGCCCTGGTTGGTAGTTTGATCTGCCTGAGTCGGTTTGTAAGGAAGGTGTAGCTGGGTCGTCCATCGGTTTCTCCCTGTGGTTTTGCTAGATCTAGGTGGTTTTGCTAGATCTTTGTCGCTTGGTGTATGAGTACACCTTAACATCTGGGCGGTTAGCATTTTGAGCGTCCGCAGGGCAGCTCAATTGCTCCAAGAACATCTTACTTAGTAATTACCCCTTTAACCATTCTGTGGTTGCTAGATCTAGATGGTTTTGCTAGATCATTTCGCTTGGTGTACGAGTACACCTTAACATCTGGGCGATTAGCATTTTGAGCGTCCGTAGGGCAAGCTCAATTGCTCCATGAACTTCTTACATAGCAATTACCTTTCAACCAAACATCTTTGTGTAGCAAATACTCCTTTAGCATTATCAGACACTGTCCTACCGTTTTTCCCTGTTGGTTTTGCCATAGGGTAGTGGTGTGGAGTTCCCAGTGGTTTCGCTCGATTGATCGGGGCTCCTTGCTTGAGTTGTGTTGTTATTTTAACTTGAGGCGTACTGCGCTCCGCTCTTTTAGCCTATTGTTGGGCAAGTTTCTTATCAGTCTTCTTCTTGTGGTGTTTTATCGGTCTTAACCCCAAGTTTGGGTCTAAGGCCAACTAGCTCGCTGCGCTCCGCGCGGTGAGGCTGCAGATCCCCAACTTGGTTTCAACCCGCTTGCGGGTACAAGTTAGTTTTAGCCAAATAAACGCCATTCTACTCATTCGACGCTTTTCTCCACGTTCTGATTCTGCATCTCAAGAGAAAATTAAAAAAGTATGGTATAACGGCGGGGGAATATATCGTGTTCTTTCGTTTTGTTCGTCCTTTCGTTTTGTTATATTGTTCTTTCGTTTGTTAGACCCTCTTCTTGCCCAATTGAACCAGACCGAGTTCGGTTACCACGCTGGAGCGGCTTCGGCTGCCTCCATGGCCTTCGCTGACGATTTGCTGGTGTTTTCTGAGAACCATTCTGCCTTAACAGGCTGCTGCAGATGGTTGAGACATATATGCAGTCAGTTGGTCTCACGTTGAACCCTCGGAAAACCCAGTATTTCGGTTGGCGATGGAACAGCGAAACCGGCTGGTTCGACTACGGTGCACCACCTGTGGAAATTGCAGGAGCACGGGTGGATGCTTTGGGAAGAGGAGGTGTTGTGAAGAACCTCGGGGTCTCCTTATCCATCGGTAAGGGTCCTCTGTTGGAGGGTAAGTACAGCGACTCGGTTGCCCGGTTGTTGATGAAGGCGTCGCTGAAGCCGCTTCAAAGAATTAAGTGCTACAAAGAACTAGTAGTATCACGCCAGTTGTAACTCCTTTCCAACTCCCTGGCTGTTGTTTCTCAATCACAAAAAGTCGATAAGTGGCACAGGGCCTTTGTCAAGAAAACAGCTCACCTCCCAGGGTCTTTTCCTAACGTCCTGCTCTGGCTTCCTTACAGGAGTGGTGGTATGGGGCTTTTGCCAGTACTGTGGACAGCTCCAGCAGTCCAGTTGAAGTCTTTGGGTAGACTGCGGCGCCTCGGCAACGTTTTTGTTGACGAAATTTTCAACGAGGTGCTCGGAGGCTACGCCTCGCGACTGTCCACAGTGTTGGGTGTTCCTGACGGTATAGTGCATGGGAAGGAGTTGCAACTGGCCCCGAACGAAAGCAAGAGGAAGTGGTTCAGTGACAGAAAAGGTAGCTATGTCAAGAGGGATCTGTTTGCGTTTGAGAAGGATATCCTTGGGAACTGATGGCTGCACCCGGACTGCCAGTTTATCAAAGAAGGCGACAAGATAAAGGCCTTGCGCCTTAGGGCAGATGTTTTTCCAACACGTTCTCTGTTCAACAAACACGCCAAGGACCCCACGGCAAGACTCTGTCACCATTGTCACGAGGCCGAGGAGACGCCTTGCCACATCCTCCAGTACTGCGAACGAGTTCACGGCCCAGAGTCGAGCGCCACAACTTCATTTCCAAGCAGTTGCAAAGACTTGTTGTTAAGTATTCTCCTGGTACTACAGTGACTGCGGAGAAAGTCTTTACTGTTGATGGTGCTCGGCTCAAGCCAGACCTTGTATTAGATAGGGGGCATGAGGTAGTGGTGGTGGATGTGGCGATCGCGTGGGACTCCTCTGTGGCCAATCTCGAAAAGAAGGCAAGAGAAAAATCTGAAAAGTATGCCTGTTTGGCGCAGCTTTTTCCAGGCAGAACATTCGGAGCAGTCGGGGCGGTCCTTGGTGCCAGGGGTCTGGTCTGTCAATCCATGCGAAAGCTATGTGAGGAGCTTGGGCTTTCGAGATCCGACGTGGCGTGGTTGGCGGCCAGAGCCCTGGTGGGTAGTTTGATCTGCCTGAGTCGGTTTGTACGGAAGGTATGACTGGGGCAGCCATCGTTCCTGTGTGGTGTTGCTGATCTTCTTATAGTGTTGCCAAAAAAAAATTCTTATGGGTTCTGCTAGACCTTTAACGCATAGTGTATTAATACACTTTAAGATCTTGCGTCAGCAGTCCGATCGTTTGTTGTGCTCGTTTGCTTATCATTATTCTTCAACATCCTGCAGCAAATACACCTTCTTAAACATCCTGTGGCAAATACACCTTCTTCTGATCTTCTCAGTGGTGTTGCTAGATCTTCTTTTTGGTTTTGCCAGGTCTATAGCGCTTAGTGTATTAATACACTTTAAGATCTTGCGGTAGCAGTCCGAGAGTTTTTTGTGCTCGGTTGCTCCATTAATATTCATATGATGATGATTATTCAGGTTTTTATGGCGCACGGACAACTAAGGTCATAGTGCGCCAAAGCTATGGTGAAAAGACAATGGGGATGGTTGGTGACTATGTAAAAGCAGCAAGATTAAACTAAAACCATAGTTTTAGAAAGGTTTAGACAGTAAAACAAGATACATGAGCAGAGCTGGGTAAAACTATATTGTATTTAAATAGCCAATATCTTTAAAATAGTTAAAAACTCTCATGAAGGGTAAAAGAGGCTCATCACCCAACAACAAGGCTGGGTGAAGTGGCAACTGATATTTGTAAAGCTCTTTAAAGTGATAGTGACGATGAGGTTCATGTGCAGGACACGTGATTAGGATGTGCAGCACAGACAGGTGCTCCCCACACTGCGTACATTCCGGTGGTTCCTCCCGGCGCAGTAAAAAACCATGTGTGAGGTGTGTGTGACCAATGCGTAAACGACTAAAAACTACTGAATGGACACGATTTTTAAATCTCGGTATGCTTCCCAAAATTGTGTTTTTTGACAGCCAAAGCTTGTTGTTTTCTCGTGTAGCCCACTCTCGTTGCCATTTCACATTAATTTTCCTCCTCAGGACTGACCTAAGGTCTTGAGAGGGACACTCCAAAAGGCTCACTTCAGAAGAGAGTGCAGCTGCAGCTGCTGCATCTGCGAGTTCATTGCCGGGTATCCCAACGTGGCTGGGCACCCAGCAAAAACCTAAACAAAGACCTTTTTTGATTACCTTGGTCGCAAGATATCGGGCCCTTAATACAAGGTGGTTTTTCTGTTTCTGTATCGTACAGATGGCTTTAAGAGAACTCAGTGAATCGCTGTAGATGATCGAATACTTGATCTCACGGTCTAAGATGAAGCTAAGCGCCATGATTATTGCATATAGCTCTGCAGTAAAAACTGATGCAGAGTTTGGAAGCCGCTGTGACTTCGTGCAAGATTCAGTAACCATTGCACAAGAAACGGATGTGTGTGTCTTTGACCCATCGGTATAAAAGGCAGTGTGATCTCCATAGCTTTCGGCTACATAACTGAATTCTTGTTGGAGCACACATGGTGGAGTGCCATGTTTGTTATATTTAGCTAAAGAGTAATTGCATTCTGGAAGTACGTCCCACGGCGGGGCTCCCACACATGCTTGCAAAATTGGGGTGTCATACTCAATGAACTCATACGTTTCGATTCCCTGTAGCACACGCATACTAAAAGGAGGTATAACTGTGGGTTTGCTGAGAAAGAACTGTTTAAACCGTGTCTCCCTCACAGACTGGAGTGCAGGATGTTCCGGATAGCCTTTCACTCTAAGCGCATATGATGCTGAGAGGTAGAACCTACGTCTCTCCAACAACCACTCCTTGGATTCGACATATAGACTCTCAACTGGTGATGTACGAAAGGCACCAGTTATTAAACGCAACCCCTGGTGGTGAACTGGGTTCAAAATCTTGAGAGCAGATTCGCGGGCAGATCCATAGACAATGCACCCATAGTCCAATCTTGACCTGACTGTCGAAATGTAAATTCTATGCAGCGTGTCACGATCTGCGCCCCAGGATCTGTGTGACAGCACCTTTAAGAGGCTTAGGGACTTGATGCATTTAGTTTTAAGGCTCTTAATGTGCGGTAGGAAAGTAAGTTTGCTATCAAACGTGACCCCAAGAAATTTGTGCTCACTCTTAACAGTGAGGTCCTGCCCATTCAGCTTAAGAGTAGGTGAAGGAAGCATTCCTCTGACCCTAGAGAAGTGAACACAGACAGTTTTCTCGTGCGAGAACTTAAACCCATTTTCGAGGGACCATGTGGTAAGCTTGTTTAGAGCTAGCTGCATCTGACGCTCGCATATTGCTAGATTTGTAGAAGAATATGATATTTGAATGTCATCTACGTATAAGGAGCATGACACGGAGCGAGGAATTACATTGGCTACTGAATTGATTTTCACAAGGAAGAGAGTAACACTCAGGACAGACCCCTGTGGCTCTCCATTCTCTTGAACCAGAACACGAGATAGCGTCGTTCCAAGTCGTACTTGGAATGTCCTGTTTTGTAGGAAGTTCATGACGCACCTGAGTATGCGCCCCCTGATCCCAAAAGAGTACAGATCTTGTAGGATACCATACCGCCAAGCGGTATCGTATGCCTTCTCAAGATCAAAGAAAACAGAGAGGCAGTGTTGTCTTCGGACGAAAGCTTCACGTATCATTGTTTCTACTCGAACCAGGTGGTCCGTTGTGGACCGCCCGGCACGAAAACCACACTGAAGTTCGGAGAGACATTTGTTTTCCTCTAGAAAATGGACGAGCCGACCATTGACCATACGCTCAAATGTTTTGCCGATGCAGCTTGTGAGAGCGATAGGTCGATAGCTAGTTGGATTTGAAGGGTCTTTTCCAGGCTTTAACAGTGGAACAACGGTGGCAGTTTTGCATGCGGATGGTAATGTGCTGTCTGCCCAGATTCGGTTGAAGAAACGAAGCAAGCATTCTTTCGATGTTTCGGACAAGTGCTGAAGCATGGAATATGTCACTCGGTCTGGACCAGGTGAGGTAGCCTTTACTGAAGATAATGACCTCTGCAGCTCTATCATAGTAAACGGCTAATTATATATCCATGGTCGTCCCCGCCACTCATTCGAATTGTCTTCTTTTCTGCTGTGTCTTTGATCTTAAGAAAGTTTTTACTATAATGAGATGAGTCAGAAATTCTTTGGAAATGCTCCCCAAGCGCATTCGCCTGCTCTTCTAGGCTTTCACATACCTGACCGTTAACTTCTAAAAGAGGGACGGAATGACTGATGTGTTCTCCTCTGATTTTGCAAAGTCTGTCCCATACCACTTTGGATGGGGTATTAAAAGACAGAGACGATACAAAGGCGTGCCAAGAGGACCGCTTAGCTTGCTTGCGTGTCCACCTGGCCTTTGCTCTTGCCTTTTTAAAAAGTAGGAGATTTTGTGATGTGGGGTACCTCCGAAATGTGCCCCATGCCCGATTTTGCAGTTTGCGAGTTTCCTCGCATTCACTGTTCCACCAGGGTTTAGGTCGCTTTGGGAGACGACCAGAAGCCTGGCGAATGAATTGCGTTGCTGCATCGAGGATGATGCTACTAATAAGATTGCTAGCTTCCTCGATCGACACCGTATCGATAGGAATCAGAGAGAGGTCACATTTTTCAGAAAACTGATTCCAGTCGGCTATTTCAAATTTCCACCTGGGAGGGCGTGTCGTCAGAGTGTCGACTAGAGTAAGGTATTTTAACACCACTGGGAAGTGGTCACTTCCAAGTGGGTTTTGTTTTACAGTCCATTCTATCTCCTGAAACAAGGATGGACTGCAAAAAGACAGGTCTAAGGCTGAGAGAGTCTGACTTGAAGAATGTATGTATGTAGGTGCCCCTGTGTTTAAAAGACAGATGGATGTTGACAATAAAAATTTCTCTAACATTTTCCCTCGAGTGTCAGCTCTTGTACTGCCCCAAAGTGGATTATGAGCATTAAAGTCACCTAGAACTATAAAAGGACTTGGAAGTTGGCTGCATAAATCTTCTAATTCTTTTTGTGTAATAGTGTCTGATGGCGGCAAGTATACCGAGCAGACGGTGACGATCCTGTCTAAACACACCTGCACAGCTACAGCTTCCAAGTCTGTAACTAGGTGAATTGCTTTTGTTGGGAGAGATCGTCGTGTGATGATCGCTACACCACCAGATGCTCGGGTGGCGTCACTTCGATCTGTTCGAAATATGATGTGTCTACGCAGTAGATTTTGTGTTTGGTTGTTCAAATATGTTTCCTGAAGACAAAAACATGTAGCATTATACGTCTCGAAGAGATCGTTCACATCATCTAAGTTAGAAAGGAACCCACGACAATTCCATTGGAGGATCGTGTGCTGCATAACAGTTGCAGTACTAAGAAGTAGTAGTAAGTGTGTCAGAAACTTTTGCCGACTTTGAAAAGCTTTCATCACCTATTTTTTGTTGGAGGTGTGACCCGCGGCCTTGTGGGTTTCTTCCGCGCAGCCGCAAGCTCCTTGTCAGATATGTCAGGGAGTGACCCACTCCCCGACAGACTAGCTCTATTCTTTTGGAGGACTTGGGAGCTCGTGCTCGCGAAGGAGCGCTCAGAGCTCGTCTCGTCCTCGCAGTCCATGGATGTGGTCTTCGTGGACTGTGAGGACAGAAGTGGCGTCGGTGTTAGGGACGGCACTGGAGTTTCGGGGACTGGAGGTGGACGTGCACCTCCCTGGACATCTTTTGTGGTTGTCTCTATCAGCAGTGATTGCTCGGTCTGTGTGTACTGTGTTACTAGTTTCACTTTCTGTTTTACGGCTGTGGCAAAGGATTTTTCGAAAAAGATGGGAGCTACTTTTTTCCTTGCTTCTGGGTAACTGATGTTCTGTGTAACCTTAACGTGCAGGACTTCCTTTTCATATTTCCACTTTGTACATGACCTCGAGTAGGATGGGTGGTTGGAAGAACAGTTGACACAGCAGTCTGGCCCTTTGCATTCTTTAGTCTCATGGTCAGACTTTCCACATCGTGCACAACAGGCAGAGCCACGGCACCCGTCTGCAGCATGTCCAAACCTGTTGCACCGAAAACAGCGCAACGGGTTCGGTATGTAAGGTCGGACATCTGCTGACAGGTAGCCTACTTTTAGTTTTGTTGGAAGTGTGGGCCTGTCAAAAGTCAGTACTATATTTCGTGTGATGATGTACTCCCCATTTTTACGGATTTTCATTTTGCGTACATCAATGACATCCTGGTCCTTCAAATTTTCTAGGATTTCTTCCACAGGCACGTCAATCAGTTCTGATACTGCGATGACGCCCCTGCAAGTGTTCAGTGTTTTGTGCAAGGAAGCTGAAATCTTTTTACCCATCATCTCATGTGTGTTTAGAATGCGTTCACAGTCTATTTCATTGGTGCATTTTACGAGAAGGTCGCCAGATCTGATGCGTTTGATTTCAGTTATGTACTTAGACAGTGATGCCACCGCTTTCTCAATGAAAAAGGGTGACATCTTTCCCAGTGGTGTGCTTTTCTCTTTCTCTGTATCTGAAGAAGAAAGTACAATGTATTTTGAAGTGAACTGTTTTGTTACAGTCCTTAAGGCTTCGGTCCGTGGACGCTTTGCGGCCACGATCTCAGTAGAAGAAGAATATTTACCCATGTAGGTTTGATCAATGAGTATTCCAAAAAGGTCACCCGTATTTCATACTCATACATACGGGAAGGTCCCGGAGTTTGACAACCCATCAGCCGGGGCTTGACCAAGTCCCCGACTGCCACCGTTCAAGGTTTCTACCCTTCACCTTAAATCCCCTCGGCACGGTACGGATAACACCTTAGGACTGGGGGCTGGGGTCCGTGGTGGCGGAACTCACCAAACACCAGCCGAAGCCGGTGCCCCCTGCGGGGCATTAATATTCATAAACTTCCTAGCCAATATACCTTCTAGAACATCCTGTAGCAAATACACCTTCTTTTGATCTTCTCGGTGGTGCTGCTAGATCTTCTTTGTGGTCTTATTGGATCTTTCGCGCACAGTGTATTATTACACTTGAGATCTTTGCGTTGGCATTACGAGCGCTTTCTTTGGCTCGTTTGCCCCATTCATAGTCTTGAACATCTTGCACCAATTATGCATTCTTGAACATCTAGTAGCAAATACACCTTCTTTGAACATTTGTACTTTTCTTACCATTGTCTTGGCGCATTATGGCCTTCGTCGCTTATGCGCCAGGAAAACCTGAATCATCATCATCATCATCATCACCTTCTTTGAACATTATTTAGCAAATACACCTTCCGAGTATTACATACAACTTCTTTGAACACTACGTAGCAAATCCACCGTCTGAGAATTCTTTAACCCTTATCCAAGTAGGAAATACTACCTTGCTGGCTTTTCCCCTCTGATTTTGCCATAGGGAAGTGGAGAGGAGTTCCTGTGGTTTTGCTAGAGTTGATTGGGACTCCTGTTTTGTGTTTTTGTTTTTAATTGAGGCTTGCAACGCTCCACTCTTTTTAGCCTCTTTTTGGGCAAGTTCTTATCTGTATCCCTAATATGTTCTTTTTAACGGTCTTACCCCAAGTCAGGGTCTAAGGCCGCCTAGCTCACTGCGCTCCGCGCGGTGAGGCTGCAGATCCCCGACTTGGCTTTAACCCGCTTGCGGGTACATGTTTGTTTTAGCCAAATAAACGCCATTCTACTCATTCGACGCTTTTCTCCACATTCGGATCCTGCATCTCAAGAGAAAATTAGAAATGTATGGTGTAACGGCGGGGGAATATATTGTGTTCTTTCAGGGCAATGATGTTGCCATACTCGATGTTGTAATAGCCTGGGACTCGCCGCGGCTGAATCTTGAACGTAAACACGCGGAAAAGGTCACTAAATACAAAGGGTTGGCGCAGTTGTTCCCCGACAAAAACGTAATTGTCTCCGGTGTCGTCTTTGGAGCTCGGGGAATGACCTGCGCATCAACATTAAAAATCTGCAAGACCTTGGGCCTTACTGTGGCAGATGTTGCGTGGCTTTCCGCGCGCACCCTGGTAGGCAGTTTAATCTGTCTCAATCGCTTCCACAAGATGGTATTAGTGGTGTATTTGCCAACATTCGGTTTTAACTTATTTCGGCCAAACTCGTTCCTTTGCACGTTTTAACCCCCTTTTCTCCTACAAAATCAGTATGCCAGATGGCTAAAGCCCATTATATCTTTGCGGCGTTTCACGCCGCGGGGCATGCAGCATCTGGTTTGGCCTTTCTTTTTACCCCCTTGTGGGGACATTTTTAGGGAAGCTTTTCTCCACGTTCGGATCCTGCATCTCAAGAGAAAATTTAAAAAAGTATGGTGTAACGGCGGGGGAATATATTGTGTTCTTTCTATACCTGAACAAGCCCCCCAAGGCTAACGATGAGATGGCTGAGAAGATCGTGGCAGTGATCAGAAGGGCGGCCTTGAAACCGTTCCAGAAGGTCAGGTGTATTAACACCTTGGTATCTACGAGATACCTGTACATACTCTCTAACAGCCTCAATGTGAGATCAGAGGCAGCCCGACGTGATAAGATCATGAGGACCATTACCAAGAATGTGCTCCACCTTCCATCATCATTCCCAAACTCCCATGTGCACATGCCAGCAAGGGAAGGTGGGCTAGGCATGCTACCACTAGAATGGACAGCGGCGACCTGCCAAGCTAAAGCCTATGCAAGGCTAGCCCGAATCGGGCTCCCTTTCGTGGATGCTGTGCTCTCTGAGCCCCTTAAAGACCATCAAGAAAGGCTAGCCCAATATCTGGGCATTCCCATGGGAATCTCTGATAGAGGCGACCTGGAGTTGGCACTGAAAGAAGCTAGAAAGCAGGCGATCGAGAAATCGATCCAAACCTATTCCAATAAAAGTCTGTTCTCTCACCGAAGCGAGCCTGTTAGAAATGATGATGATTCGGGTTTTTATGGCGCATGAGCAACTAAGGCTATAATGCGCCAATACTGTGATATATGATCTCTTTACCAGTTAAAAGATAACGATCAATTTAAAACTGATATATACGTAAAAATTTATGTGAATTCAGATATCTCTTAGGTATCCAGTGTCCCTAAAAAACTTGTAAACTCTGCTAAAACTTACAAGCGGCTCATCGCCCAGCAAAAGGGCTGGGTGAAGAGGAATTCTATACCGGTAGAACTCAGAAAAATGAGTTTGACGATGATGTTCCTGGAGAAGGCAGCTGATGAGAATGTGCAGAATAGACAACTGCTCAGCACAGTGCACACACTGAGGTGGGTCCCTCTGGAGAATTAAAAACCCATGTGTGAGAAATGTGTGGCCGATACGCAAACGAGACATGACTACTTCATAAAGCCTCTCTTTGAAAACTCCTGCAGGCTTACCTACGTTGCACTTGATCAAATGTAATTTATTATTTGTCTGTGTGTCCCAGTCGTGTTGCCATTTTAAGTTAATTGCTCTACGCAAGGCAGACCTCAGATCCTGTGCTGGTACGTCAAACGGGGTTATGTCACCTGAGAGTGCGTTGGTAGCCGCTGTGTCCGCGAGCTCGTTACCGGGTATCCCGACGTGGCTGGGCACCCAGCAAAGTGCCAAGGAAAGAACTCTGTTTATTATGCGGCTAGACAGGTGTTTTGCTCGCAGAACGAGCAGGTTTTTTGGTGGCTGCAGGCTACATATAGCCTGCAGGCAACTAAGTGAATCAGTATACACAACTGATGACCTGATGGAAAGTCGTAGTATATGATTAAGTGCCAAGATTACGCCATAGACTTCTGCGGTGAAAATGGAAGCTGTGTTTGGCAATCGATGCGATCTACAAGATGTGTCTGTAACCATTGCACATGAGACGCCGGTGTCCGTTCTGGAACCATCTGTGTAAAATGCGACATGGTCCCCAAAACCTTCTTTTATAGACAGAAACTCTTGCAGGAGTACGGCTGTGGGGGTTTCGTGTTTCTTGTACTGCAATAAAGATGTATTGTGTTCGGGCGGTGGTTGCCAAGGAGCAATCCTCCCACTAGTTCCTACAGGCGTAGAATCGTATTCTGAAAAACTGTGTGTTTCAATTTCCTGAAGGATTCGCAAGTTGAAAGGAGGTGTACATGACGGTTTGTTAAGAAATAACTGTTTGCAGCGTGTCTGGGTAACGCAAGAGAAAGCTGGGTGCTGTGGATAACTTCGTACTTTTAGTGCATATGTGGAGGCAAGGTAAAATCTCCGCCTTTTTAATGACCACTCGTTGCACTCCACATAGAGACTCTCGACCGGCGATGTACGAAACGCTCCCAAGACCAGTCGTTTGAATTTCTCAGCATCATCTTTGACTTTTAAGAAATCCCTAGTGTAGTGAGAGGAGGAAGAAACGCTCTGGAAGTGTTCTCCCAACACATCTGCTTGTTCTTCTAAAGTTTGGCACACCGTACCATTCCTCTCCAAGAGAGGAATAGAGAAGCTTGTGTAACTGCCCTTTATTTTCTTTAATCGATCCCACACAACCTTAGTTGGGGTATTGCTATTCAAGGAGGAGACAAAACCCTTCCACGATTCACTCTTTGCTTGTCGGCGTGTCCACCTCGCTTTTGCTCGAGCTCTCTTAAACGCCAGTAGATTTGCTGGGGTTGGATACCGCCGGAACTTGCCCCAAGCACGGTTCTGCTCTTTTCGTGTATTTCCACAGTCCTCTGACCACCAAGGCTTGCAACGCCTGGGCAGTTGACCTGATGACTGTGGAATGGACTTGGTTGCTGCTTTTACAAGTGTGTCTGTTACATAGTTATTTGCGTCATTAATGTTCAGCCCAAGGAGGGACTCTATAGAAAGTGTGGCTTCTTGTTTAAAGACGTTCCAGTCTGCTAACTGTATCTTCCAACGAGGTGGGCGGGTTCTAATAGCAGCTGATGGTCGATTGATCTCTAAAACGACAGGAAAGTGATCGCTACCATAGGGGTTTTCGTCCACTGTCCATGAAATGTCCTGAAATACAGATGGACTGCACAGCGAAATATCTATGGCTGAAAAGGACTGCGAAGCAGCATTAACATGAGTAGCGTTTCCTGCATTGAGCAGGCAGATTGGCAAGGATGCTAATAATTTCTCAAACATTTTGCCTCGGGTGTCAACTCTGGAACAACCCCAGAGCAAATGATGCGCATTGAAATCTCCCAGTAGTAGAAAAGGCGATGGGAGCTGATTAATAAGGTCTTCAAGCTGTCTCTGTTCGACCCTGACTGATGGCGGTAGGTATAAAGAGCATACCGTCACTACACGGTCAGTGCAGATCTGTACAGCAATGGCCTCAAGATTTGTGTAAAGTGGAACGTCTCTCGTGGGAAGTGTTCTGGCCGTGAGAATGGCCACACCTCCGGAACCACGTGCCGTGTCTGTTCGGTCCTTACGGTAAACGTTCCACCGTCGGAGGTGGAAAGGGGTGTCTGGAATCAAATTTGTTTCTTGGAGACAGAAACAGACAGCATGATGTTTGTCTGCCAAATCATGGACATCATCAAGATTTTTCAGCAAACCCCGGCAGTTCCACTGAATAATGCTCTAGGAACCCATAAGAAACGCACAGAAGAGGAAAAAGAATATGGACTGAACGACTACTCTAAGGCGTAAAGACCTTGTGGAACAACTGTCCATGAATGCGGAGGGATTAAGGAGCTTGTATTCTCGGTGGAGGAACCCTTTGTTGTTGTTCCTTGGCTTTGCCTCCTCGTCCTCGGCCAGCTTTTTTCCCTCTCTGTTCCTTGCCCATGAAAAGACTTGGTAGACTCGAAGACGACTTCTGAGAGCAGCAATCGTCGTCATCGAGATCCATGCTCTGACTCGTGTTTTGGGACAGGCCCATGGCAATCCCGTCCCAAACGGAAGGGGATGCAACAACCTCCTCTGAGGTTAACATTGCATCTCCCTGGCTGTTCGTCTGAGAGGCCACTGGAGGAGAACCCTCAGTATCCCTCTCTTTGTGTTGGGGAGTGTGGAGGGGAGCCCCAGAGGTCTGGGTCTCCACCGATACTCTGAGTGGTGCCACTCCGCTGCGCACCACATCAGAGAAGGTTCCTTTCTTCTGGAACGCCAATTGTGCCTTTGCCGCACTGTATGTAATATTTTGCTCAGTTTTCAGCTTGAGGATCTGTTTCTCCTCCTTCCAACAAGGACATGATCTGGAGTAAACAGGGTGGTTACCCTTGCAATTGGCACACTGAAAATCATTGCTGCACGACTCTGACGAATGGTCTTTGCCGGAGCACTTAGCACAGACGGGCTGCCCACGGCATACCTGAGAACCGTGGCCAAACCGCTGGCACTTGTAACAGCGACTCGGATTGGGGATGTAAGCCCTCACATTGCAACTGAGGTAACCGGCCTTGATTGTGTCTGGCAGCTTGTGTAGCTTGAAAGAAAGGATTATGTGCTTTGTTGGGATTTCTTTCCCATCCCTACGCATGACTATTCGCTTTACAGCTACCACACCGTGCTGTTGTAAGCCTTCTTGAAGTTCCGATTCCGAACAGTCAAGAAGGTCGCTCTCAGAAATTACTCCTTTAACAATGTTGAGACTCCGGTGTGAACTTACTGTGACAGATATCCCAATGATGCTTGTCAGTGAAAGAAGTGCAATGCTTTGCTCTCGCTTTTCAACGTGGACTTGGATATCTCCAGAGCCCAGTTTCTTGGCATTGTATTCTTTACCTATCAGCTGTTCAAGTGCTTTCGCTATTACAAAAGGAGATACCTTTGACAGTGGTCCTGTGTCGTCATTCGAGTGGACAACGAGAAACTTTGCAAACCATGGTTCGGGTGTTGAGGTATTTAAATCAATTTGCTGGTACTCGGTGCGGAACCGTTTCCGATTCCGATCTCGGGGTTTTAAGGAAGAGGAAGCCATAAAGGTGACAATACAATTCGATGCAAGGGTCCTGCCGCCCACCACGGAGCGCAACCAGGGGACCGCGTTTCACGCAGTAGCAGGTACGCCTACACTATACCCAAGTGCAGCTTCTGGAGAGTGAAAGACTGCCCAAGGTTGACCCTTGCCGCCAAAGAAGGTGAAAGGAGGAAAGGAGAGAAGAAGGAGACCAAGGAAGAGAAAGTAATGAAAAGGGAGATGGCGACTAGCTGAATAATCCCGGCCGGGTCTTCCAGGACCACCCGACTATGGGAAGCAGGGGCCAAAGCGGTGTGTTGCTTTCCCGGAGGGGCCCCGAAGGGTCCTAAACAACCTCCGGGTCCACTCAACCGCCAGGATCCCCCTTTCCCCAGACACGGGAAAGCCACGCACAGCTATACGTGGGGGTCTCCCTCCTGCGGCGACCCAACCGTGAGTGCAGGAGGGGGTACTGCGGCTGCTGCCGGGCGATGGGGGCGCCAAGTTCCCGACGCCGGGCCTGTTGGAAATCAATGGTTATACCACGATTCCAGATGCATGGCCGATGGAGACAGAATACGAGCTCTCAGACTAAGGACCAACTTATATCCTACCAGGGCCCTATCTAACAAACATGCTACAGATCCCAAAGGCATTGAGTGCAGGTTCTGCAAGGAGAAGCCAGAGACAGCATTCCACATACTACAAGAATGTGAAAGGGTCCACTTACCAAGGGTGGAAAGCCATAATTTCAAAGCGAAGCAGGTCGTACGACTGATCAAGAAGTACAATCCAGAGGTAGAAGTGGAAGATGAGAAGCTGGTAACTTCTCAAGATGGAGTCAGGTTGAAGCCTGATATAATCATCAAAAAGGGCGATGACGTTAATATACTGGAAGTCGCCATTGCCTGGGACGCCAACGCATCGACGCTGAAGGAAGTGAACCAAGGGAAAGTACAGAAATACTCATGCCTGAAAGCCTCCTTCCCCGGCAAAAATGTCGAAGTGCACGGTCTGTGCTTTGGCGCAAGAGCTGGCACCTGTGCTAGTGCAAGACAGACCTTGAAAGATCTGGGATTTACGAAAAATGATATAGGTTGGTTGGCAGCTAAGGTCCTAGTCGGCGGCCTGATCTGCTTAAGCCGTTTCTTCAAGAAGGTATAGCCCGAGGGAAACCTGGCGATAAACCAAGACAAAGATACCGATGAAAGCTCTGCATGAAGGTTTGCTGGCACCCCTACTGCCAAGGTTTCCAGTCGCACTTTGGTGTCAGGTTCTGAGACGGATGCCGATGTAACTAACCCTCCCTGACTCAATCCGACTCACTGATGGATGAGCGGATTAAGAAAAGGTTAGAAGGCTCAACACCGCCGTCCCCTGTCTTCCCTGCAGGGCTAACCAAAACGGCCTCAGAGCCAGACGATACACCCCAGTTGGGGAAAGAAGAGTTATAGCCAAATAAACGCTATTCTACTCCTTCGACGCTTTTCTCCACATTCGGATCCTGCATCTCAAGAGAAAATTAAACAAGTATGGTGTAACGGCGGGGGAATATATTGTGTTCTTTCTGTTCTTGTGTTCGCCCGGCGTGGCACACCTTTTTCGCTGCTTCTTTTCCGTGTTTTGCGAAGTGTTCTTGACGGTGTGTCACAAGTGCTCCCGCACCTCCTCGTGGTGCCGGGTGGTAACGGCTCTGCTTCTTGCATAGCCGGCCAAGTGGGGATCGCAGGCCTTTTGACCTGGTGCAGGTGAAACCTGTGTTCTTTGTTCTTTTGGGTCTCCCTGTTCATATCACAGGGGACCTACACCTGCGCCGCTGAGTGTGAGCGTATTGTCCTTTATTCGAGGATGGCGACCCATGAGTGGGTCACCGTCTATCCACCAGAAGTCAGCCTTTCTTGTCACTTTTGTGACCTTCCTGTGTCGTCACGACCAAAACTCGAGAGCCATTACCTTCTTACACACAATACAAGGCTCATTTGGAAGTGTGGCGTGTGCTTGAACAAAACATCCGATTCAAGTAAAACCATCTCATCGCACCACACTAAATGCAAAAGAAAGCTGAGATCCCAGGTAGACCCCTCTGGCTCGGGCGCGTCCGGGGCTGCTTGCGCCGCGTCGGGTGGGCCTTGCGAGTCGGCGGTTGCAGTCCTTAGTTCCACTCCAGAACTTCTTCCATGCTCTCCTGATGGGGGTGGCAGTATCAGGGAGCAAAGTGTCTTAAGTCCGGCGAAAGCGGCTCCACAATCAAGCGACGAGAGGTGTTTTCCCCTTGGGGAAGCATCGAGTACTTCGTGATGATGATGATGATTGGAGTTTTAATGGCGCATTGACAACGAAGATCATAATGCGCCATAAACTGAGGTATGATTGAGACAGTGGTGATGATATGGTTATTTAAGAGTAAACACGATGACTAATAAAAGATGAGTGTATACGTGTAAAACATTACTCTGCGACTATAAAAGGCTAATAACGCCAACGTCTCTCAGGAAATGAGAGACGCTTGTGAAAGGGACGAGAGCCTCTTCACCAAGCAATAGGGCTGGGTGAAGAGGTAAGAAGTATTTATAAAATACCTTGAAGTGATGTTTGCGATGTATTTCATGATGTGTGCATGTGATGAGTATGTGTACGACAGACAGGAGCTGACCACAGTGCGCACACTGAGGTGGCTCCTCT
The DNA here is from genome assembly GCF_037126465.1 of Ornithodoros turicata. Taxonomy (NCBI): domain Eukaryota; kingdom Metazoa; phylum Arthropoda; class Arachnida; order Ixodida; family Argasidae; genus Ornithodoros; species Ornithodoros turicata. Next base: position 348,282 of record NW_026999314.1, read on the forward strand.
CCCCGAAGTAAGAAACCGTGTGTAAGGTAAGTATGGCCTATACGTAGCCTTGCTCGTAAAGTGCACAACAGGCGGTTTTCCAGCCGGTCTCCTGCATCCTGAATGTGAGGTTTAACCAAGTGGAGCTTATTATTTGTCTGTGTGTTCCAAAAGGCTTGCCACAATCTGTGCAGTGATTTCTTGAGTGCCGATCTCATGTCTTGCACGGACATCTCAAAAGGTGTGACATCATTTTGGAGAGCAGCTGCAGCTGCTTGATCTGCCAACTCATTGCCTTTGATGCCTACGTGGCTGGGCACCCAGCATAGGATGAGGGAGTACCCCTTTGTTCTTATCAAACTGGCTAAAGATCTTGCTCGCTGCACAAGCAAGTTCTTTGTTGTGTGCTGACTACAAATTGCGTTAATGGAACTCAAGGAGTCTGTATATATAACAGAGGACTTTATGGAATCTTGAAGGATGTAGTTGAGAGCCAAGATAATGGCGTAAACCTCGGCAGTAAAAATTGATGCAAATGTTTTTATACGATGAGACCTTGTGTGCGCGCCACAAATCATGGCACAAGTCACTCCTGCACTAGACTTGGACCCATCTGTGTAAATCTCAGTATGGGTATCAAAGCTGTCTTTCAAGTGTGCAAACTCTTGTTGAAGTACTGATGAGGCACTGTCTTGTTTCTTGTATTTTGACAAAGAGGTGTCAGACCTTGGAGGTGGTTCCCAGGGTGGGAGCTTTCTGCTACACTCTACAACTTGTAGGTCACAGGACGTGAAACCGTGGCAATCAAACTCCGATGCAATTCGCAAGGAGAATGGAGGGACCACAGAGGGCTTGTTAATAAACAGCTGTTTAAAGCGTGTGTGCTTGACGCAAGTCGAGGCTGGATTTTGGGGTTGACTATGTATTCTAAGTGCGTACGACGTACCGAGGTAAGAACGCCGTCTTTTCAAGGAGCATTCCTTTGATTCAACGTATAGACTCTGTACTGGAGACGTTCGGAAGGCGCCAAGCACGAGCCTGAGCCCCTGGTGATGGACAGGGTCCAGGGCTTTCAACACCGACTCGCGAGCAGAGCCGTAGACAAAGGACCCATAATCAAGTTTCGAGCGAATACATGCAGTATACACTTTGTGCAGTGTCTCCTGGTCTGCACCCCAAGATCTGTGAGAAATTATTTTTAGAATGTTTAATGATTTGACACACTTTATCTTTAGGTTTTGGACATGAGCCTTGAAGGTCAGCTTCGAGTCGAAAGTGATGCCAAGAAATTTGGCTTCTGGTTGAACAAGGATATCTCGTCGGTTAAGCTGCAGTGTAGGTGGTGAAAAGAGTCCTCTAATCCTAGAGAAATGGACACACACAGTTTTCTCAGCTGAAAATTTAAATCCATTTGATGAAGACCACTTGGCCATATTATTGATGGCTACCTGCATCTGTCGTTCGCATATTGACAGGTTCGCGGAGCAACAAGATATTTGAATGTCATCCACGTACAAGGAGAAAGATATGGAGCGTGGGATGACATTGGTCACAGAGTTGATTTTCACAATAAATAAGACAACACTGAGAACGGATCCCTGCGGGACACCATTCTCTTGTACGAAGGGGCGGGATAGAGTGGTTCCCAATCGCACTCTAAAGGATCTGTGCTGGAGGAAGTTTGAAATGCATCTAAGGAGTCTGCCCTCCACGCCAAAGGAGTAAAGATCCTGCAGAATACCGTGTCGCCACGCAGTGTCATACGCTTTCTCTAAATCAAAGAAAACGGATAGGCAATGTTGTCTTCTGACGAAGGCTTCACGGATTGTGGTTTCTAGCCGAACAAGGTGATCCATAGTGGAGCACCCCGTTCGAAAACCACATTGAAATTCAGAAAGGCAATTATTTTCTTCCAAATGATGAACCAGCCGGTTATTGACCATTCGCTCAAATGTCTTCCCAATACAACTCGTAAGGGCGATAGGTCTGTAACTGGCTGGGTTCGATGCTTCCTTTCTTGGCTTGAGAAGGGGAATGACAGTCGCAGTCTTCCATAATAATGGTAATGTTCCCTCTGACCAAACGCGGTTAAAGAAAAGGAGCAACAATTTTTTTGAGTCATCGGACAAGTGGCACAGCATGGAGTAGGTTACTCTGTCTGGGCCCGGGGCAGTGGCTTTAGCAGCGAATAGAGATCGTTGAAGCTCCACCATCGTGAACGGCTGATTGTATACGTACTCATCGCCACCACTCATTGGAATTTTTCGTTTCTCAGCATTTGTTTTTACTCTAAGAAATTCGGGACTGTAATGGGATGAATCAGAGATGCGTTCAAAATGTTGTCCGAGCGCATCCGCCTGTTCTTGTAGGTTTCCGCACACCTGCCCATTGACTTCTAAAAGAGGGATTGTATAACTGCGGTGTTCTCCTCTGATTTTGCCAAGTCTGTCCCACACCACTTTGGATGGGGTACTGTGAGATAGGGAAGACACGAAGTTGTGCCAAGATGACCGCTTTGCTTGTTTCCGCGTCCATCTGGCCTTGGCTCTCGCCTTTTTAAACAAAAGAAGATTTTGTGATGTGGGGTACCTCCGAAATGTACCCCACGCACGATTTTGAAGTTTACGAGTTTCCTTGCACTCGCTGTTCCACCATGGCTTCGGTCGTTTCGGTAGACGACCGGAAGTCTGGGGAATGGATTGTGTTGCTGCATCGAGGATGACGTTGGTAATTACATTGTTGGCCTCTTCAATCGTCATCCTCTCCACAGGGATTAACGACAGGTCACATTTTTTAGAGAAAGCATTCCAGTCAGCATGTTGGAGCTTCCATCTAGGGCGGCATGCTGTCAGACTATTGACTGCACACATATACTTCAGGACCACTGGAAAGTGATCACTCCCAAGTGGGTTTTCTTCCACACTCCATTCTATATTTTGATATAGAGATGGACTGCAAAGCGATAAATCTAAGACCGAAAAAGACTGACTTGAACAGTGGACGTACGTAGGTGCTCCTGTATTTAAAAGACAGATGGAGGTTGATAACAAGACCCTTTCCAACATTTTCCCTCGGCCGTCGGTTCTTGCACTGCCCCAAAGCGGATTGTGGGCGTTAAAGTCGCCTAAGAGTATAAATGGTGTTGGAAGTTGGCTGATTAAGTGTTCTATATCCCTCTGTGCAAAACTTCCTGATGGTGGCAAATAGACCGAGCAGATAGTGACAATTCTGTCCAGACACATCTGCACGGCTACGGCTTCCAAGTCTGTAACTAAGTGGACTTCTTTGGACGGAACAGTTCCTCGTGTGACGACAGCCACGCCACCAGATGCGCGAGTGGCGTCTGTTCGATCTCTTCGAAATACATTGTGTCTACGAATTGGATTTGGTGTGTGTGTGTTTAAGTATGTTTCTTGGAGGCAGAAACATGCTGCATTGTACTTGTCGAAGAGATCGTTAATGTCGTCTAAGTTAGAAAGTAAACCACGGCAGTTCCACTGGAGGAAGTGGTTCATAACGGTCACACTAAAAAGGAGGACGAGAAAGCGCAGCACTTGGTGACAACGACTAGAAAGGACTTGTACCATTTAGGGGGGTTGGACCCTTCGCGGGGGTTGTTTCTGTTGCTCATTCCCTTTGAAACCCCTTCCTCGTCCTTTTTCTCGTTTTTCCTTCCGTTGTGAAGGAATGCTGGGGAGGCTCGACGATGACTTCTGCGACATGCAGTCATCATCATCGACCTCCATACTTTGGGTGCCTCTTTGGGAAGGGGTTTTTACAACCCCGTCCCAAACTGATTGTGTGCCATCGACCTTAGAGGAGGCCATGGCTGTTTCTTTGTGGCCAGTTGAACGGCTGGCCTCCGTAACTGCAGGAGTCACCTGAGTGTCTCCAGCCCCCTGTTGGGGAGTGTAGGGTGGGAACTCAGAGACCTGCGAGCAGGTTTGAGTTTCCACAGATTTCCTTGGTGGTGCCACTCCCCTGCGCACCACTTCGGAGAAAGATCCTTTCATTTGAAATTCGTATTGTGTCTTTGCAGCTCTGTAAGGAATGTTTTGTACGGTTTTGATCTTTATGATTTCTTTTTCTTCTTTCCAACGTGGACACGATCGAGAGTACACCGGGTGGTTGCCCTGGCAGTTGGCACAACGGTACTCATTGCTGCAAGTCTCTGGCGAATGGTCTTTGCCAGAGCACTTTGGGCAGGTGGAGTGTCCGCGGCAGACAAGCGAACTGTGCCCAAAATGCTGGCACTTGAAACAACGTCTTGGGTTTGGAATGTATGGTCTGACATTGCAACTGAGGTAACCAGCCTTTATATTAGAAGGTAACGCATGTAGTTGAAAAGAAAGAATAATGTGCTTGGTTGGGATTTCCTTACCATCCCTCCTCATAATGATCCGTTTTGCAGAGATCACGCCCTGCTCACTCAGTCCATCTTCAATCTCAGATTCTGTGCATTCGATGAGTTCATCTTCTGATATTACACCTTTGGTTATGTTCAGTGTGCAGTGTACGTTAACATTTACAGGTATGTTCCCGATGTTTGACAGTGTCTGTAGTGCCGTGCTTTGATGTTTGTTCTGTACTTCGACCTGGATATCCCCTGCATTCAGTTTTCTTGCGTTGTAAGATTTACCGATTACTTTTTCGAGTTCCTTCGCCACGACAAAAGGAGAAATTTTAGCAAGTGGCTTTCCCTCTTCCTTAGACTGAATTATTAGGAACTTCGGAAACCAAGGGTCTGGAGACAGATCAAGCAGATTCGGTTCAGGTCTCTCGGTGCGGCTCCGTTTTAGGCGCCGATCAGTTTTTTTAGAGTGGTGGTTATCCATGTAAGAAGATATTATTGTTCAGTGCAGCAGGCGTGTCGCCCACCATGGAGCCCAACTTGGGGAACGTGCCCCGCACGCTAACACCTACCTCTGCACTATACCCTAGTGCAGCTTCTGGAGAGTGAAAAGACTGCCCAAGGTTGACCCTTGCCGCCAAAGAAGGTGAAGGGAGGAAAAGGAAGACAGTGAAGGAGTGGAGAAAGAAAAAGTAGTGAAAAGGGAGATAGCGACTAGCTGAATAATCCTGGCCGGGCCTTCCAGGACCACCCGACTATGGGAAGCAGGGGCCAAAGCGGTGTGTTGCTTTCCCGGAGGGGCCCCGAAGGGTCCAAAACAACCTCCGGGTCCACTCAACCGCCAGGATCCCCCTTTCCCCAGACACGGGAAAGCCACGCACAGCTATACGTGGGGGTCTCCCTCCTACGGCGACCCAACCGTGAATGCAGGAGGGGGCTACTGCGGCTGCTGCCGGGCGATGGGGGCGCCAAGTTCCCGACGCCGGGTCGAGTACTTCGGGGCAGGTATTTCTAAGTCCGGCTATGCCGGAAGTCGGTCCTTCCCTTGCGGTAGTGGCTGACGAGCCTGGTACCCCTATGACAACGAGCGAGTCACAGTTGACTCAAGCACTGGCGGACAGGGGTATTGCCCCCCCCTCCTCTGTTTCCCGAAACAGCTCGTGGATTGGTCTCTGAACCGATCGTTTGGCAGAGAGGTGACATCGAGCCTCAATATTCTCAGTCTTCACATTCCGGAGGGGCTGGGGACTGTGACGTTGATGAGCTGGGTCCGCACGGGGCAGTGCTGGCCGTTCCGGATGCGGCGGAGCCGGGAAGGCCTGCAATGTCTTATGGTCGTTGGACCAAAGCAGAAATGCATCTTTTGGCTGTGCTTGAGCTAGATTTGGGAAAACATCCATTCATAAATCTTGAATTGTCCAAACGTTACCCCACTCGCTCACTTATGAGCATCAGGGGTATACGTCATCTTCAAAAGTATAAACAAATACTGGCGGCTGCACGGTCAGCACGTTACAAAGAAAGACAGGAATCTTTAAATCGAGAGCAGTGTGTGACTGAATGTGGTATGAGGTCAGCAGGCGAAGTCAATGACCTCGGTGTGGAGGATCTTGAGAGAGCGGGACTGCCGCGGGACCTTGCTGAAAGGATTTTGTCTGGACCGCTACAGTACACCGATTTGGAGAAAATCTATCGAACTTTCAATGCCTTTCCCCGGCCAAAGCAACAACGTACCACGCCGACTAAAGCAGCCCAGCCTAGTACGAAGGCAGCGAGAAGGAGAGAGAAATACCGTGAGCATCAGCGTCTTTACAGAATGGGGCCGAAGGTCCTTGTTCACCAGCTTCAAGCTGAGGGGTTGAGTTCCCCTGTCACGTTGGCTGATGTTCACTCCACTTATGACCCACTTTTCTCTTCTCCTTCTAAAGCCAGTGCCTCGGTGCCTTCGTCAAGAAGTAAGGTCAAGGCGTATTGCGGCCCTGTTGCCGACTCGGAGGTCTGGGAGGCATTGAGTTATTTTAAGAATGGTACTTCTCCTGGTCCAGATGGAGTGACCGTTGAGCTGCTGAAGCGGGTTCCCGCGGTTGTCCTTGCTGCAGTACTTAACAATTTTATGAAGTTTGTGGTCGTTCCACCCGAGCTCAAACATTCCAGAACCATCTTTATTCCTAAGGTGCCAAGGCCTGAATCGGCTTCCGAGTTCAGGCCTATTACGATCTCACCCTTGGTCCTTAGGCTGTTCTCTAAAATCTTATTGTCTCGCCTTTCGGCTGATAATCGTTTTCACGATTTGCAAAGTGGCTTCGAGAGTGACCGGAGCACGAGCTCCAACCTTTTGCTTCTTCAGGGCATCATGTTCCACTCCAAAAGAACACCCTGTAAGTGGCGAGCTTGGACGTTAGGAAAGCTTTTGATTCTTTGAGTCATAATGCCATCTTTTCAGCCCTTGAGGGCAAGGACGTGCTACGATTATTCCAGAAGTTGGTCAAGGAACTGTATACTGGCAATACCACCACATTTCATTTGAATGGCAGAACAGACGGCGCCAGAGTCGCTGTGCGACAAGGTATCAAGCAAGGAGACCCCTTGTCACCCTTTCTTTTCAATTGTGTGTTAGACCCTCTTCTTGCCCAATTGAACCAGTCCGAGTTCGGTTACCACGCTGGAGCGGCTTCGGCTGCCTCCATGGCCTTCGCTGACAATTTGCTGGTGTTTTCTGAGAACCATTCTGCCCTAACAAAGCTGCTGCAGATGGTTGAGACATATATGCAGTCAGTTGGTCTCACGTTGAACCCTCGGAAAACCCAGTATTTCGGTTGGCGATGGAACAGCGAAACCGGCTGGTTCGACTACGGTGCACCACCTGTGGAAATTGCAGGAGCACGGGTGGATGCTTTGGGAAGAGGAGGTGTTGTGAAGTACCTCGGGGTCTCCTTATCCATCAGTAAGGGTCCCCTGTTGGAGGATAAGTACAGCGACTCGGTTGCCCGGTTGTTGATGAAGGCGTCGTTAAAGCCGCTTCAAAGAATTAAGTGCTACAAAGAACTAGTAGTATCACGCCAGTTATACCTCCTTTCCAACTCCCTGGCTGTTGTTTCTCAATCACAAAAACTCGATAAGTGGCACAGGGCCTTTGTCAAGGAAACAGCTCACCTCCCAGGGTCTTTTCCTAACGTCCTGCTCTGGCTTCCTTACAGGAGTGGTGGTATGGGGCTTTTGCCAGTACTGTGGACAGCTCCAGCAGTCCAGTTGAAGTCTTTGGGTAGACTGCGGCGCCTCGGCAACGTTTTTGTTGACGAAATTTTCAACGAGGTGCTCGGAGGCTACGCCTCGCGACTGTCCACAGTGTTGGGTGTTCCTGACGGTATAGTGCATGGGAAGGAGTTGCAACTGGCCCTGAACGAAAGCAAGAGGAAGTGGTTCAGTGACAGAAAAGGTAGCTATGTCAAGAGGGATCTGTTTGCGTTTGAGAAGGATCTCCTTGGGAACCGATGGCTGCACCCGGACTGCCAGTTTATCAAAGAAGGCGACAAGATCAAGGCCTTGCGGCTCAGGGCAGATGTTTTTCCAACACGTTCTCTTTTCAACAAACACGCCAAGGACCCCACGGCGAGACTCTGTCACCATTGTCACGAGGCCGAGGAGACGCCTTGCCACATCCTCCAGTACTGCGAACGAGTTCACGGCCCCAGAGTCGAGCGCCACAACTTCATTGCCAAGCAGTTGCAAAGACTTGTTGTTAAGTATTCTCCTGGTACTACTGTGACTGCGGAGAAAGTCTTTACTGTTGATGGTGCTCGGCTCAAGCCAGACCTTGTATTAGGTAGGGGGCATGAGGTAGTGGTGGTGGATGTGGCGATCGCGTGGGGCTCCTCTGTGGCCAATCTCGAAAAGAAGGCAAGAGAAAAATCTGAAAAGTATGCCTGTTTGGCGCAGCTTTTTCCAGGCAGAACATTCAGAGCAGTCGGGGCGGTCCTTGGAGCCAGGGGTCTGGTCTGTCAATCCATGCGAAAGCTATGTGAGGATTTTGGGCTTTCGAGATCTGATGTGGCGTGGTTGGCGGCCAGAGCCCTGGTGGGTAGTTTGATCTGCCTGTGTCGGTTTGTACGGAAGGTATGACTGGGGCAGCCATCGTTCCTGTGGGGTGTTGCTGATCTTCTTATGGTGTTGCCAAAAATTTCTTATGGGTTTTGCTAGATCTTTAACGCATAGTTTATTAATACACTTTAAGATCTTGCGTCACAAGTCCGAGCGTTTGTTGTGCTAGTTTGCTTATTAATATTCTTGAACATCTTGTAGCAAATACACCTTCTTAAACATCCTGTGGCAAATACACCTTCTTTTGATCTTCTCAGTGGTGTTGCTAGATCTTCTTCTTGGTTTTGCCAGATCTTCAAAGCTTAGTGTATTAATACACTTTAAGATCTTGCGGTAGCAGTCCGAGAGTTTTTTGTGCTCGGTTGCTCCATTAATATTCATAAACTTCTGTGGCAATATACCTTCTTGAACATCCTGTAGCAAATACACCTTCTTTTGATCTTCTCGGTGGTGCTGCTAGATCTTCTTTGTGGTCTTATTGGATCTTTAGCGCACAGTGTATTATTAGACTTGATATCTTTGCGTTGGCATTACGAGCGCTTTGTTTTGCTCGTTTGCCCCATTCATAGTCTTGAACATCCTACACCAATTACGCATTCTTGAACATCTAGTAGCAAATGCACCTTCTTTGAACATTATTTAGCAAATACACCTTCCGAGAATTACATACACTTTCTTTGAACACTACGTAGCAAATCCCCCCTCTGAGCATTCTTTAGCCCTTATCCAAGTAGCAAATACTACCTTGCTGGCTTTTCCCCTCTGATTATGCCATAGGGAAGTGGAGAGGAGTTCCCGTGGTTTTGCTAGAGTTGATCGGGACTCCTGTTTTGTATTTTTGTTTTTAATTGAGGCTTGCTACGCTCCACTCTTTTTAGCCTCTTGTTGGGCAAGTTCTTATCTGTATCCCTAATATGTTCTTTTTAACGGTCTTACCCCAAGTCTGGGTCTAAGGCCGACTAGCTCACTGCTCTCCGCGCGGTGAGGCTGCAGATCCCCGACTTGGCTTTAACCCGCTTGCGGGTACATGTTTGTTTTAGCCAAATAAACGCCATTCTACTCATTCGAAGCTTTTCTCCACGTTCGGATCCTGCATCTCAAGAGAAAATTAAAAAAGTATGGTGTATGGTATGGCGGGGGAATATATTGTGTTCTTTCGGGGGGCGTGACTCAGGATTTCGATTGCGTGTGCTGTGCGACTTTCTGAACGCTATCGAATCGAGGTTCTTGGTTTTATCCTGAGTCACGGGCGGTCCGGCCTCCTCGTGGCACCCCCTGGGCAACGGCAGCAGCAGCCGGCGAACGGACCGCCCACGGCAGAAGCCGTGGTAGGAGCGCAAAATCTGTATTTTCAAGTTTTAAGCCTCCCGGGTAGAACCCTAGGCGTGCACCGTTCTTACCTGGCTGGGCGGAGACTTACGGAAGATGGAAGATTGGGAGGTTTCTTTCCCGCCAGGAGAGCTGGTATGTCATATATGCCAGACTCGTCTCACATCCAGAGAGAAATTTGAACGTCACTACCAGGATCATTCTCTTCGAATCCAGTGGCGGTGCAGTCTATGCCAGCAAAAGACTCTATGGACAGCAAAGAGCATGTCATCACATCACTCGAAATGTCGGAAGCGGCAAGAGAGAAACCCTGTCAGAGAGGAAGAATCCCTAGAGGACGATATGACCAGAAGAAATGCAGTCATGGACGATCCCAATGTGCGAAGTTTGGACCATGTGGCACCCTCCCCGGGCAGGTCGCGGCCGCCTCTGGTTGGGGCGGGATTGGGCGTGCCCGACTCCGAGACTGAGGCCCCTGTGCAGGCGGCAATGAGTGACGAAACGTCCAATAAAAACAGGGAGGTGGATATCTCTTCTAGTCCCGTGCCTACGCCCAACTTGTCCCAGCTGGCATCTATGCTGGCAGGCGAGGAGTTGACGCCTCCTCTGGGACGGCCTGAGGGGCCATATAACTTCACTCAGCAGACTGAGTCTAGCTATGGGCTTGCTGATCTACCTGTTGGCACAATGGACATACCACCCCTAATGGACGATGGTGGCTCGGTGTCGGGGCCGGGTTTGGCCGGTCCTGTCCCGGCTGGGTTGGGGCCCCCTCGGGGGTGGTGTCGTATGGTCGATGGACCGAAGCCGAGCTGACACTCATGGCCAGGGCGGAACTGGACCTCAAGGATCATCCCTTCAAGAATCAAGAACTCCATAGGAGATACCCCCACCGCTCACTCCAGAGTGTCCGCATGATGCGACATTCGCAAAGATACAGAGGGATACTGCGAGACCTGCAGGAGCGAGAGCGGCAGACCCGGCCGATATCTCCTATAAGGAAGGAGGTCCCATGCACACGTTCTGCTCTGAGTGTAGAGGACCGTGGAAACACCCTATCGACGGCTTCATTGCCCGAAGAGTTGGTCAATAGAATTCTTGGAGGCCCTCTACAAGCTCAAGACATCGACTCCGTTTATGAGGTGTATGGTGTAGTTCGTGCTTGTCCACGTGGAAAGAAGAATGCAGGCGCCAGAAGAGGCTCGGAGCCTAATACTGCTCGTGGACGACGCCACAAAAGATTTCGAGAACACCAGAGGTTATATGCTAATGGACCGAAAGTATTATGCCATGATCTTATGGCGGAATAAAGTGACAGCAGAGTTACTCTATCAATGCTCCATGAAGAGTTTGACCCGATCTTCTATGCTCCTTCTCCTAGAGACGTCCAGGTTCCTCCGGTCCGTCAACCGATGCCAGTTCCAGTAAGAGCCATAGAAGCGGAGGAGGTGGAGGTTTGTCTCTCGGCAATGAGGCAGCGGTCTGCCCCCGGACCCGATGGGATAACCGTGGAAGCACTCAAGAAGATCCCTGATGAAGTTGTAGCTGAGATCCTTAGCAACTTTCTTCGGAATGGCTGTGTGCCGCCTAATCTGAAGGAGTCCAGGAAAGTCTTTGTGCCGAAAAGAGCGAAACCCAATGGACCTGGAGATTACCGACCCATAACTGTGTCACAGCTACTTCTTAGGCTGTATACCAAGGTGCTCCTGCATAGATTTGCTCCAACCTCAAAGTTCCATGACCTGCAGAACGGGTTCGTGGAAGACAGGAGCACATCCAGTAATCTTCTGCTACTTCAAGGTTTGATGAGATTTGCCAAGCAACACCACAGGCCTTTCTATGCGGCAAGTTTAGACTTGAGAAAGGCATTTGATATGCTGAGCCACCACGCAATATTCAAGGCGTTCAAGGGGAGGCAGCTCACTCAAGAGTACATCGAAATTCTTGAAGAAATGTACGGCAGTTGTACTACGTCATACTGGGTGGACGGCAGCACTGATGGCATCAAGATTCCGGTCCGAAGGGGAGTGAAGCAGGGGGACCCTTTATCCCCCTTCTTGTTTAACTGTGTCCTGGATCCGCTGCTACATCAACTCAACACATCTGGGCTAGGCTTTCAAGTTAGGCAGACTTCAGTGTCAGCTATGGCCTTCGCCGATGATATCATCCTATTCTCTGATGACAGAGCGGCGCTGCAAGAGCTCGTACGCATCACGGAAACCTACATGAACCAGGTCCATCTTCAGATTAATCCTCAGAAGACACAGTATTTTGGCTGGACTTGGTCCAGTCAAAGCGACTGGTTCAATTACGATATTCAGCCGCTTTACGTCTGTGGGAGCGAGGTCAAGGCCAAGCGAAAGGAGGAGCCAGTGAGATATCTGAGCCTTAACTTGTTTGTTCATAAGGCACCTACGGTGGACGACACCAAGACAGAAGACCTGATGGAAGTGATCGACAAGGCGGCCCCGAAGCCTTTTCAGAGGCTTCATTACTTCAAAGAGATAATAGTTCAGCGGAGGTTATATACGCTTGCCAATTCCATCAACATTTTAGCACAAGTAGAAAAACTGGACGCAATCCACGTCAAGACGGCTAGAAGGTATCTCCATCTACCTGGAGGCTTCCCTACGGCACATGTATGGATGCCAAACAGAAGAGGAGGTCTGGGAGTGACGCAGTTGGCCTTTACAGCAGTCGCGGTCCAGATCAAGGCTCTCGCCAGACTCCAACGTTTAGGCAATTGCTTCATCGACGAGCTGGGCAACGAGCTCCTGGGGGCCCACCTGGATTCGCTTTGTCGGCGTGTTTGCATACCGACGGGAATTACGGATGTCCGCGAACTACACAGAATACTGCGGGAAGCGCATACTCGGTGGGCGAATGACATGAAGAGAAGATACACCAACAAATCAATCTTTGCGCACGAGGGAGACCCCATGGCCAACCAGTGGTTACAACCCAAGTCTAAGCACATGAAAGAGGGTGATAAGATTCGAGCGCTCCGTCTGCGGACAGGAGTCTACCCATGTCGAGCCCTCTATAACAAGCACGCCCAGGACCCTAGTGCGAGACTTTGTCATCATTGCCGGGAGGCAGAGGAAACACCCGCCCATATTCTGCAGTATTGTGAGCGTGTGTACGGGCCACGCATAGAGCGCCACAATTTCGTGTGTCAACAGATGGCCCGCCTTATCCATAAGTACAATCCTTCAGCGACGGTGCGTCAGGAACAAGTGTTCACAGTTGCAGGAGCAAGGCTCAAGCCTGACTTGGTCGTTGAAGATGGGGATAAAGTCTTCGTGGCAGACGTGGCCATCTGTTGGGATAGCTCTCTGACTACACTCGAGCAGAAGACAAGAGACAAAGTCAACAAGTATGAACCTCTGCGTAACCTGTTTCCCGGCAAGGAAGTTCATGTAGAGGGGGTGGTATTCGGGGCCCGGGGCCTGACATGTGGAACAACAAGAAGAGTGTGTGGAACATTTGGGCTAACTAGAAGCGATATATCGCGCGTTATAGTCGGCAGTCTTATCTGTCTTTCCAGATTTGTGCGAAAAGTTTGACTCCGTTAATTTTAGTATGTTTCTTTTTCGTTCTCCGCTCAGGCCCGTTTTTAGGAGAGGCCAGTCCGGTTAGTTAAGGTTTTTATAAGTTATTTTCACCAGGGCCCTACGAACGGCACTTGGTGTCAGTACAGCGCGGCCCTCATGGGTTCGTGTGACATACAATGCCGGGCTTGGCCTAGCTTTTAACCCTGTTAAAGAGGGACAGTATTAGTTTTAGCCAAATAAACGCCATTCTACTCATTCGACGCTTTTCTTCACGTTCGGATCCTGCATCTCAAGAGAAAATTAAAAAAGTATGGTGTAACGGCGGGGGAATATATTGTGTTCTTTCCTTGCTTGTCGCCCTTTCTTTTCAACTGTGTCCTTGACCCCCTCCTGCATGAGTTAAATGCAACCGGACTGGGTTTTCACTTGGACGGCACCACGGCGGCCGCCCGGGTCTTTGCGGATGATATCCTCTTGATATCCGACAACCATGAAGCCCTTCAGGAGTTAATCAGCATTACCGAAGGATATCTGGACAAGGTGCAGCTACAAATAAACCCACTAAAGACGCAGTACTTCGGGTGGGTCTGGTCGAGTGAACGGGGCTGGTTCAGCTATAACATCGACCCCATTAAAGTAGCAGGACATACAGTTCTGCCCGTCCAGCGAGAAGTCCCCGTACGATACCTGGGTTTGCGACTCCATGTGCACAGCGGGCCTTCGATGGCCGACGTGAAGGCCGACGTAACGGTTGATGTGATTAAGAAGGCGGCCCTCAAGCCCTTCCAACGCCTTCGCTGTTTTAAGGAGCTAGTCATTCAGCGGCGACTATATACGTTAGCAAATTCGCTTGGCGTTATAGGGCATGCGGAGAAAATGGACAAGACCCACATGCGACAGATCAAGGACACGCTCCATCTCCCTGGGTCCTTTCCTACATCCCACATCTGGATGCCCACAAAGAAAGGAGGCTTGGGTGCCTTACAGCTGGCCTTCGTGGCGACCCAGGCCCAGATTAAGTCCTTGGCTAGGCTCCAGAGAATGGGAAACCCATTCGTCGATGCTGTCTTCAATACAGTCCTGAATCACCACATGGAAACCCTTTGTCAGTACATTGGTATCCCCACCGGCATTACATCCCCGGGCGACCTGAATGGGATGCTCAACACAGCCCACATGCGCTGGTTCGCACAGATGAAAGATAAATACAAAAATAAGTCCTCCTTTGCCCATGAAGCTGATCCCCTGGCAAATAGATGGCTATATGCAGATTCACGTCTCCTCAAGGATGGTGACAGAATAAAGGCACTACGACTACGAACAGGCATTTACCCTTGTCGAGCGTTGTTTAATAAGCACGCTAGCGACCCTCGTGAAAGACTATGTCACCACTGTAAAGAAGCCGAAGAGACGCCAGCACACGTATTGCAATTTTGCGAGCGCGTACACGGTCCGCGACTTGAGCGACATAATTTCTTATGCGCCCAAGTTGCCCGACTGGTGCAAAAATACAACCCCCAAGTGGTAGTTACTCAGGAAGCTATTTATACTGCTCAAGGAGCCAGGCTTAAGCCAGATATTGTAATACAGAGCGGCGAGAAGGTCCACATTGTCGACTTAGCCGTAGCCTGGGATAATAGTGTAGCTACGCTCGAGAGGAAGGTCCAAGAGAAGGCTAGTAAATATGAGCCCCTTCGAGAATGCTTCCCTAACAAAGACGCTGTAATCGCGGGTATGGCGTTTGGAGCTCGCGGACTCACTTGCCCATCTACGCGTAGGTTATGCAATGAGCTGGGTTTTTCTAAGTCAGACATAGCATGGCTAGCGTCCAGAGCCTTAACTGGCAGTTTGATTTGTCTTAGTCGTTTTATTAGGATGGTCTAGTGCCCCTACCGTTCGCTTTAGTGTATTTTACTACTTCTCTCGCGGTCGTCCTAGTGTTATTTTGCGGAAAAGTATGGTTTTATTGTGTTTTAATATTTTTTTATTTTTGACCTGGGCTCCTAAGAACGGTGCCTGGGTGCCACGAACTGTGCGGTGCTTCTTGCGCTCGTACGGCACGCAGTACCGTGCTTGGTCCAGTTTTTACCCCACAAGGGGACACCTACGTTTTTAGCCAAACAAACGCCATTCTACTCATTCGACGCTTTTCTCCACGTTCGGATCCTGCATCTCAAGAGAAAATTAAAAAAGTATGGTGTAACGGCGGGGGAATATATTTATGCCCAACCAGAGCACTATCCAATAAGCAGTCTCTCGATCCGTCCGCCACACTATGCAGGTTCTGCAAGGACAAGAAGGAAACCGCATATCACATCTTGCAGGAATGCGGCCGGATCCACTTTCCTAGGATTGAGAGACACAACTTTATATGCAAGCAGGTTGTTCGGTTGGCGCAAAAATACGATCCCTCCATCAGCGTCCAGCAAGAGAAGTTGTATACGGCAGTCGATGGGACCAGGTTGAGGCCAGATATCATCATCACGAAGGGCGACACTGTGACCATTCTCGACGTGGCTGTTGCCTGGGACCCCAACCCTGCGGCTCTCGAGGTTGTCAACAATGGGAAGGTAGCCAAGTATTCTGTCCTGTCTGCTTCCTTCCCGGATAAGAATGTGAGAGTCGCCGGGCTCTGCTTTGGAGCCCGAGGTGGTACTTGTGCCAGCACCCGTCGAGCCCTATTCTCCCTGGGTTTGACACGAAGCGACGCTGCGTGGCTTGCTGCCAAAACGCTTGTAGGCAGCGTCATATGTCTCTCGCGCTTTAATAAGATGGTGTGAATTTTGCCTCCTCGATTTCGCAGTGGATTTTTTAGCGCTTGGTTTTTAGACTGCGACTGTTTTAGTCTTAGTTTTTTGTTTTTACAGTTTCTTCTTGCAGTTTTGGTAAGAGGAGACCATTGGGGCCCATTGGCTGACCATCGCTGGCCCGTTCGCGGGCCGGGCCCCAAGGCATTCGCTTAGCCAAGACGTTTTTCTTTTACCACTTTTTTGGGGACATTATAGTTTTTAGCCAAATAAACGCCATTCTACTCATTCGAAGCTGATGATGATGATGATTCCAGTTTTACTGGCGCATCGACAACAAAGGTCATAATGCGCCAAAACGTTGACAGTAATATGATTACATAAAATTAGATACAACCAGTGAGATAAAATATGACGATGTCCGATACTGCCAATATAAAACTACAGAACGTTTAAAATTCCAATGTCTGTTAAAAACTGAAAAACCCTTTTAAAAGGGATTATTGCCTCATCACCAAGCACTCATTCGAAGCTTTTCTCCACGTTCGGATCCTGCATCTCAAGAGAAAATTAAAAAAGTATGGTGTAACGGCGGGGGAACATATTGTGTTCTTTAGGAGACGCCTTGCCACATTCTCCAGTACTGCGAACGAGTTCACGGCCCCAGAGTCGAGCGCCACAACTTCATCACCAAGCAGATGCAGAGACTTATCACCAAGTATTCTCCCAGTACTACTGTTGCTGCGGAGAAAGTTTTCTCTGTTGGTGGTGCTCGACTCAAGCCAGACCTTGTATTGGATAGGGGGCATGAGGTAGTGGTGGTGGATGTGGCAATCGCGTGGGACTCCTCTGCGGCCAATCTCGAGAAAAAAGCTAATGAAAAAGTCTCAAAAGTATGGCTGCTTGGCTCAGCTGTTTCCAGGCAGAAGTTTCAGAGCGGTCGGGGCGGTCCTTGGAGCCAGGGGCCTGGTTTGCCAATCCATGCGAAAGTTATGCGAGGGGCTCGGGAAGTCCGTCGTGGCGTGGTTGGCTGCCAGGGCCCTGGTCGGCAGCTTGATCTGCCTGAGTCGGTTTGTTAGAAAGGTGTAGCTGGGTCGACCGTCGGTTTCTCTTTGAGGTTTTGCTTGATCTTTTTCGCTTAGTGTATGAATACACTCGAACAACGGTGCGTTTAGCATTTGAGCGTGATTGCTCAATTGCTCCATTTAAGTCTTCTAACATAGCAAATACCTCTCTTTTACTGCACATCTCTTTTTGGTAGCAAGTACTCCTTTGAACCAGGGTGTCGAACCGAACCCGAACCCGAACCGAAAACCGTACCCGAACCGTTATTTTTGCCGGAACCGAACCCGAACCCTAACCAAAATTTTCATGACACTGCTGAACCCGAACCGGAGCAGAACCGTAAAAAATAATAGCGGTAACCGGTTCGCAACAAAACGGTTCGGACATAAAAAAAGTCAGCATAAGAGTTCCTCTCTATCCCCGAACGAAGGCACATTGGTATCATCATCACGCGCCTATATCATGGATTTCAGAAATTTTCACCTAGCAGTCAGACGACCACGTATAGTAAGTATACTTTCAGTGTCTTTTTAACACGTTGAAGCGCAGTTGTCCTTGTGAGCGCCGCGGCTAGCGCCCCACGCACGCGGTGATGCGGCGTCTACTCTTCAGAGACGAGGTGCCATCACTCTTGAATGAGCTTCACCGCATAGCACGCTCCTAGCCAACCACCATCTCGAATGATATCGTTATCTGCCCTGATTTGTTGAAAACGGGAGGCGTACGCCTTTTTTGTGACAATTATGAACAGCATAAGTGTCACAAAAAGGCGTACGCCTCCCGTTTTCAACAAATCAGGGCAGATAATGATATCATTCGAGATGGTGGTTGGCTAGGAGCGTGCTATGCGGTGAAGTTCATTTTTAAGAGTGCACGCGGACGAATGAAACAGGAATGGAGTAGGCCAGTTATGTAGCTCTACAGAACGAATATGTGATCAAATAAGCGCCCAAGATTTCCCTTTACACGTGAGCAGTACAAATTAAACAAGTCAGAAACATGAGAAGTGGAGAAGGAGCGTACGCAGAACGGTGCCTGTTTGATTGGTCGTGGTTTGAAAAGTAAATGTGGCTCTTCTTATTGGTAGTGCAGTTGTGTCGTGACAGGTTGCCTTTGTGTTGTGGATAAACTAGTACACTGCTGTGAGCTCGGACAGAGTAAGGCTGGCGGATTATTTTCGACATGCTTCAGTACGGTTTCAGATCGATTCACGCTGCAAAGGCAGTGTGCCGGCAAGTACTGTCGTCTATATGTTACGCTGTCCATCTTATTAGGCTTCCTTTAAGTGTATCTTGCTGGCAGGAGTACACCGCTTCAACAGCGTGGACTCTATTTGGAATAAGTGTTCATCCATTTCTCATTGCTCTCGCTAAAGGGCTACCTCACCTCTAGAGAGTTATTAGCCACGCATTTCCTGATAAATGCAGTTTTATGGAACATATAAAACGGAAGCGTTGAACCGGTTCGCGAACCGGTTCGGGGCTGCGAACCGGTTTGCGAACCGGTTCGGTTTTTGGCGTGGCCGAACCGGAACTGAACCGGAACGAAATCAAAACAATGCGAACCCGAACCCGAACCGAACCCGTATTTGTTGCGGTTCGACACCCTGCTTTGAACACTAGAATTTACTGTCCTCTTCTCTTCCCTACTGGTTTTGCCATAGGGCAGTGGTGTGGAGATCCCGATGGTTTCGCTTGATTTGATCGGGACTCCCCTGTTTTGAGATGTTTCAGTTATTTTACCCTGAGGCGTACTACGCTCCGCTCCTTTTAGCCACTTGTTGGGCAAGTTCTTATCAGTATTCTTACTATGTTCTTTCAACGGTCTTAACCCCAAGTCTGGGTCTAAGGCCGCCTAGCTCACTGCGCTCCGCGCGGTGAGGCTGCAGATCCCCGACTTGGCTCTAACCCGCTTGCGGGTACAAGTTAGTTTTAGCCAAATAAACGCCATTCTACTCATTCGACGCTTTTCTCCACATTCAGATCCTGCATCTCAAGAGAAAATTTAAAAAAGTATGGTGTAACGGCGGGGGAATATATCGTGTTCTTTCGGTAGCCAAATAAACGCCATTCTACTCATTCGAAGCTTTTCTCCACATTCGGATCCTGCATCTCAAGAGAAAATTAGAAAAAGTATGGTGTAACGGCGGGGGAATATATTGTGTTCTTTCGGTAGCCAAATAAACGCCATTCTACTCATTCGAAGCTTTTCTCCACATTCGGATCCTGCATCTCAAGAGAAAATTAGAAAAAGTATGGTGTAACGGCGGGGGAATATATTGTGTTCTTTCGGTAGCCAAATAAACGCCATTCTACTCATTCGAAGCTTTTCTCCACATTCGGATCCTGCATCTCAAGAGAAAATTAGAAAAAGTATGGTGTAACGGCGGGGGAATATATTGTGTTCTTTCGGTAGCCAAATAAACGCCATTCTACTCATTCGAAGCTTTTCTCCACATTCGGATCCTGCATCTCAAGAGAAAATTAGAAAAAGTATGGTGTAACGGCGGGGGAATATATTGTGTTCTTTCGGTAGCCAAATAAACGCCATTCTACTCATTCGAAGCTTTTCTCCACATTCGGATCCTGCATCTCAAGAGAAAATTAGAAAAAGTATGGTGTAACGGCGGGGGAATATATTGTGTTCTTTCGGTAGCCAAATAAACGCCATTCTACTCATTCGAAGCTTTTCTCCACATTCGGATCCTGCATCTCAAGAGAAAATTAGAAAAAGTATGGTGTAACGGCGGGGGAATATATTGTGTTCTTTCGGTAGCCAAATAAACGCCATTCTACTCATTCGAAGCTTTTCTCCACATTCGGATCCTGCATCTCAAGAGAAAATTAGAAAAAGTATGGTGTAACGGCGGGGGAATATATTGTGTTCTTTCGGTAGCCAAATAAACGCCATTCTACTCATTCGAAGCTTTTCTCCACATTCGGATCCTGCATCTCAAGAGAAAATTAGAAAAAGTATGGTGTAACGGCGGGGGAATATATTGTGTTCTTTCGGTAGCCAAATAAACGCCATTCTACTCATTCGAAGCTTTTCTCCACATTCGGATCCTGCATCTCAAGAGAAAATTAGAAAAAGTATGGTGTAACGGCGGGGGAATATATTGTGTTCTTTCGGTAGCCAAATAAACGCCATTCTACTCATTCGAAGCTTTTCTCCACATTCGGATCCTGCATCTCAAGAGAAAATTAGAAAAAGTATGGTGTAACGGCGGGGGAATATATTGTGTTCTTTCGGTAGCCAAATAAACGCCATTCTACTCATTCGAAGCTTTTCTCCACATTCGGATCCTGCATCTCAAGAGAAAATTAGAAAAAGTATGGTGTAACGGCGGGGGAATATATTGTGTTCTTTCGGTAGCCAAATAAACGCCATTCTACTCATTCGAAGCTTTTCTCCACATTCGGATCCTGCATCTCAAGAGAAAATTAGAAAAAGTATGGTGTAACGGCGGGGGAATATATTGTGTTCTTTCGGTAGCCAAATAAACGCCATTCTACTCATTCGAAGCTTTTCTCCACATTCGGATCCTGCATCTCAAGAGAAAATTAGAAAAAGTATGGTGTAACGGCGGGGGAATATATTGTGTTCTTTCGGTAGCCAAATAAACGCCATTCTACTCATTCGAAGCTTTTCTCCACATTCGGATCCTGCATCTCAAGAGAAAATTAGAAAAAGTATGGTGTAACGGCGGGGGAATATATTGTGTTCTTTCGGTAGCCAAATAAACGCCATTCTACTCATTCGAAGCTTTTCTCCACATTCGGATCCTGCATCTCAAGAGAAAATTAGAAAAAGTATGGTGTAACGGCGGGGGAATATATTGTGTTCTTTCGGTAGCCAAATAAACGCCATTCTACTCATTCGAAGCTTTTCTCCACATTCGGATCCTGCATCTCAAGAGAAAATTAGAAAAAGTATGGTGTAACGGCGGGGGAATATATTGTGTTCTTTCGGTAGCCAAATAAACGCCATTCTACTCATTCGAAGCTTTTCTCCACATTCGGATCCTGCATCTCAAGAGAAAATTTAAAAAAGTATGGTGTAACGGCGGGGGAATATATTGTGTTCTTTCGGTAGCCAAATAAACGCCATTCTACTCATTCGAAGCTTTTCTCCACATTCGGATCCTGCATCTCAAGAGAAAATTAGAAAAAGTATGGTGTAACGGCGGGGGAATATATTGTGTTCTTTCGGTAGCCAAATAAACGCCATTCTACTCATTCGAAGCTTTTCTCCACATTCGGATCCTGCATCTCAAGAGAAAATTAGAAAAAGTATGGTGTAACGGCGGGGGAATATATTGTGTTCTTTCGGTAGCCAAATAAACGCCATTCTACTCATTCGAAGCTTTTCTCCTCATTCGGATCCTGCATCTCAAGAGAAAATTAGAAAAAGTATGGTGTAACGGCGGGGGAATCTATTGTGTTCTTTCGGTAGCCAAATAAACGCCATTCTACTCATTCGACGCTTTTCTCCACATTGGGATCCTGCATCTCAAGAGAAAATTAGAAAAAGTATGGTGTAACGGCGGGGGAATATATTGTGTTCTTTCGGGGGGCGTGACTCAGGTATTCAGGTGTTGCTGTGCGATCTATTGTGCTCCTGAATAGAGGTTTTTGGTGTGTATCCTGAGTCACGGGCGGTCCGGCCTCCTCGCGGCACCCCCTGGGCAACGGCAGCAGCAGCCGGCTAACGGACCGCCCACGGCATAAGCCGTGGTGAGAGTGGAAGAACCGAGTTTTTATTGCTTTTATGCCATCCAGGTCTATACTGGGTTGGTAACGCTCTTACTTGGCCTGACAGGGAGCTACGATTAAATGGAAGAACGGGAAGTTTATTTCCCACCTGATGACTTAGTCTGTGGAGTCTGTCAAACCCGCCTAACATCTCGGGAGAAGTACGAAAGACATTTTGGTGGTGAACACGATACAAGAGTGAAATGGCGTTGCAAGAACTGTCGGGGCAAAGTCCTCGATTCGGCGAAGAGCATGTCTTCCCATTACTCAAAATGTTGCAGAAGGCACAGACCGACGTCGCAAGAGCTGGAGGAGCAACCTTCGGTGCAGCAAAGCCACGATCCTTCACCAGGGTCCGCATTGCAAGATTCGGCGGCCTGCACGTCTGGATATCCCCTAAGTGGCCAACAGATACCTGGCCAGCACATACCTGGCAACAACGATGACGATACGACTGACCAAGGGGGGTCTCCGTCGGGTCATTCGTGTCCGACTTCGGCTCGGGCTGGGCCGGATTTGCCCGACCCAGGGGCTGAGCCAATCACTCGGACTACCGGGAAGCCGGTAAGTCCCACGATCGACAAAGGGATGATCTCTTCTACGACAAGTCCTATGCCGTGTTCTCCGTCGTTATCCGATTTGGCGTCCTTGTTGGCGCGAGAAGACCTCACTCCTCCTACGGGGGGGCCCGACGGGCCACAGTGGGTCTCGCAGGTCGATTCCTGCGTCAGGAGTACTCTACAAGCAGGCACACAGGACCGATCTCCCGAACAAAGTGTGAGAGGCTCGGACCCTGGGCCGGGTTTGTCCGGCTCGGTCCGGGACGGGGGGGACGCGGGCGTCCCGGCGGTGATCTCCTACGGGCGATGGACCGTGGCCGAACTTACACTTATGGCTCGAGCTGAGATGGACCTGGGGTCTCACCCCTTTATGAACCAGAGGCTCCATTCGAGGTACCCTCATCGCTCCTTACAAAGTATTAGGATGATGCGACATTCTGCAAGATATAAGTCGCTCTTACGAAGTCTACGGGAGCAAGAAGAACGCCACACACGGGCTTCCACGCCAGAGGACGCGGTGACTACGCCTGTTGCAACGATAGCACAAGGAGTGGCTCCAGCCCGTGGTCTGCTATCCCAGAACTTGTTCGAACGGATCATGGGCGGTCCTTTACAAGCGCACGATATCGACGCCGTCTACGAGGCATACGGGGTCGAGAAGACAAGAATACAAGGGAAAAGGCCGCCGCGGAACGGAGAGAGGCAACCTAACACCAGGAACGAGCGACGACGAGCTAAGTTCAAGCACCACCAAAGACTCTATGCTAAGGGGCCCAAGGTCCTGTGCCATGAGCTTATGGCTGAAGTCGGAGGCTTTAAGGTCACAATGCCAGACCTACACGAGGAGTATGATATGGTGTTTTCCTCCCCTTCGTCTAAAGAGGTCCAGGTTCCGGCTACTGGCGGCCCGATGCTCGTCCCCTTCTCACCAATTGAGGCTGACGAGGTTGAGCGATGCCTTTCAGCAGCGAAGCAGCGTGCAGCCCCTGGCCCCGACGGTGTGACGGTGCAGGGCCTAAAGCGTATCCCACCGGACATCTTGGCGGCAGTATTCACTAACTTTCTAAGGAATAAGTGCGTTCCTGCGGATATAAAAGAGGCCAGAACGGTTTTCGTTCCCAAACGATCCAAGCCTTCGGGGGCCGGTGACTACCGCCCCATCACCGTATCGTCTCAGTTGCTGCGGTTATACAGCAAGATCCTGCTTCAAAGATTTACCCCGGCGACCTCCTTCCACAAGCTTCAAAGTGGATTTCAAGGGGACAAGAGCACTTCCAGCAACCTCCTTTTGCTTCAAGGCATGATGAAGTACGCCAAGCTTCACCACAGACCCTTCTTCGCGGCCAGCCTCGATCTACGTAAGGCCTTCGACCTCCTAAGTCATCACGCCATCTTCGCCGCCCTTAGAGGTCGCCGGCTATCCCAGCACTACCTTGATGTCCTGGAGGACTTGTATAACGGATGTCACACCACTTTTTGGCTGGAGGGACAGTCTGACGGCAGGAGAATTCCACTCAGGAGAGGAGTGAAGCAGGGGGATCCCCTATCCCCTTTCATGTTTAATTGTATTATGGACCCGCTCCTCCATCTCCTCAACTCCTCCGGTCTCGGCTTCCAGGCATCGCAGGGAACAGCGGCGGCGATGGCATTCGCCGATGATGTCATCATCTTCTCGGATAACCACGCCGCGCTTCAGGAACTGATCCGGATGGCCGAGAGCTACTTCCATCAGGTCCGGCTGGAGGTTAACCCGAACAAGACCCAATACTTTGGCTGGACCTGGTCTAGCCAGAGTGATTGGTTCCGCTACGATATTCGGCCTATTACTGTTGGTGGCGAGGAAGTTAGGCCTGTAACCAGAGATGAGCCTATTAAATACCTCGGGCTTCAGTTATATATACATAAGGCTCCTTCCCTTGATGACACCAAGGTCCGAGACATCAAAGATACCATTGACGCGGCGGCACTTAAACCGTTTCAAAGGCTGCATTGCTACAAGGAACTTATCATTCAGCGGCGCCTCTACACTGTCGCTAACTCACTGAACATCCTGGGTCAGGTACAGAAATTGGACGCTGCTCATGTAAAGGATGCGAAGAGGTTTCTTCACTTGCCAGGAAGCTTCCCCACTTCTCACCTGTGGCTGCCAAATAGGAAAGGCGGGCTAGGGATGCTCCAGCTAGCATTCACGGCTATATCCGTGCAAATCAAGGCACTGGCCCGCCTGCAACGCCTGGGCAGCACCTTCGTAGATTCCATTGCGAACGAAGTCTTGGCACCGCATCTGGACTCCCTCTGCCGGAGGCTATCTGTACCTACGGGTGTGACAGGTGGCAGAGAACTTGGTCAACTACTTCGTGAAGCTCATGGCCGCTGGATGTCTGATATGAAAAATAGATATTACAACAAGTCTATCTTCGCCCACGAGAGTGATCCGCTAGCGAATCATTGGCTGAACTCCACGTCGAGACACTTGAAAGAAGGCGATAAGATTAGGGCTCTGCGTCTGCGGACGGGTGTCTACCCGTGCAGAGCCCTATTCAACAAGCACGCCGCTGACCCTACAGCGCGGTTATGCCATCACTGCCACGAAGGAGAGGAGACCCCGGCCCACATTCTCCAACATTGCGAGCGGGTGTACGGGCCCCGCATCGAGAGGCATAATTTCATCTGCCACCAGCTATCCAGGCTATCCCAGAAGTACAATCCCTCTGCCACCATACGCGAAGAGCAAGTGTTTACGGTTAACGGTGCCCGTTTAAAACCGGATTTGGTGGTAGACACCGGGGATAGTGTTGTGATTGCTGACGTAGCCATCTGTTGGGACGGGTCAATCTCCACCCTCGAACAGAAAGTGCGCGACAAGGTCGCGAAGTATGAGCCTCTCCGTGCCGTGTTTCCTGGGAGAGAGGTTAAAGTCGAGGGTATTGTGTTTGGTGCCCGCGGCTTGACGTGTGGGTCTACACGACGCATTTGCAGCGAGCTTGGATTAACTAAGAGCGATATAGCCTGGCTCGCGTCGCGAACCTTGCTAGGTAGCCTGATCTGTCTATCGCGGTTTATTCGCAAAGTGTAGTGTTAAGTCTTCCCGCTCCCTGTCCGGAAGTTTTAGTTTTTGCGGCTGTTCGGCTGTTTTGTGTTATGAGTGTTTATTTTAACCAGGGCCGCAAGAGCGGCGTATGGTACCAGCACAGCACGGCCCGAAAGGGTTCGTGTGGTATGCATCGCCGGGCTTCGCCCAGTTTTTAACCCCGTCAGGGGACAATGTAGTTTTAGCCAAATAAACGCCATTCTACTCATTCGACGCGTTTCTCCACGTTCGGATCCTGCATCTCAAGAGAAAATTAAAAAAGTATGGTGTAACGGCGGGGGAATATATTGTGTTCTTGGGGGATGGTTGCTGAGAACCTCCATGCGATATTTGAATACGTTATTGAATGCGACTCTAAGGTGCTTTGGATGCGATTATAGTGGTTTTTCCCCCACTCCAGCACCTGCATTCTATTCTTCTTACTAGTGCCATTTTCTCAGCAACCCGGCAGACCCACGTCCACGTCGTGCCCCCCGGGCGGGTAATCCAGATGGAGCCCGGCCAAGCGGTCTTGCCACAACGAGGGTCGATGACCCGAGGTGGGAGTGAATCAGCGCAGTGCCACAATACTCTCCAAACGGGACGGGTAGTTACCCGATCCGGAACCCCACCACCTGCGCTGGCACCTACCAATGGCGTAGGGCAGCGTACCTGCAGAAGCATGAAAGTCTTGAGATTCCCACCAGATGACCTGCTTTGCGGGGTATGTGGAGCCAGAATGACGTCTCGAGAAAAGCTCGAAAACCACCTGAGAACTGCACACGACTTCCAGGTCTATTGGTTATGCTCTCTCTGTGATTAGAAGGAAGCTTCCTCTGCGAAGACTATGTCTTCCCACTATACAAAATGCAAGAGGAAACTAGGCCAGAGGGCCAACGGGGCACCTTTTCTAGATTCACCCCGCCCTGGACCTAGTGGAGCGATCGATTCAACTCGACCTCCGGAGCCGTCGGCGCAGACACACCACGAGGACACTGGGGCACCTTTTCAAGATTCACCCCAGCTTGATCCCGATGGTGCTATCATTATGTCTGCGCCTGAACCACGGAGAGTTGCTGAATTCAGTGGAAGTGCGATGTCGCAGCATCCCCCCACTTCCCTTGGGGTGGAAGTAGCCCAAGTCTTCCCCCATGGGAGATGGACCGAATCAGAGGTGGCAGCGCTGGCTCAGCTGGAGGTCGCCCTCGGCTCGCACCCTTTCATGAACCAAGAATTGGCCAATGTTTTTCCCACCAGAAGCCTTATGGCAATCAGAATGATGAGGCACCAGGAAAGATACAAACGTGCCCTGCAGAGGATCAAAGAAGCAGTGTCCACGCAGTTGGTCACGAATGCTGACAATGAAGTCAGGGAGGAGGAAACGATAGTGCCCAGTGTCGATGACATTATGGAAGATATGGAGGAAGCTGGACTCCATAATAGAACCTTAGCCACCAACCTGGCCAATGTCCCCATGAGTATGGGAGACTGGTCAGAGATCACTAGACATTTCGGTGTGGCAGTAAAAGATGGGACCCAGCGGACCAGAGGAAGGCCAAAGAGGAATGTCACCTTACCCAAGACCAGGAACGCCAGAAGAAGGGCCGTGTTCGGAGAACACAAACGACTATACAAATTAGGCCCAAAGGTGCTAGCTCACCAATTGATCATGGATCAGGAGGGAGATGGCCAGAGAGTCACTCTTAAAGATGTCCACGAGCTCTACGACCCACTATTCTCGTCCAAATCCAGAAGGATTGAGGGGGATTTGAGGTCAGATGGTAAAACCTCTGTTCAGGTTACCCCATTCCTCCCGGACGAAGTCATCTGGGCTATGAAGAGCCGTGATAAAAGAGCAGCTCCGGGTCCCGACGGACTCACGTGGACAGACTTGGCAAAGATACCGCCAAAGATCCTGACCCATATCCTCAATAGCTTCTTGGCGTTCCAAGACATTCCCGAGGAGATGAAAGCCTCACGCACGGTATTTACACCGAAAAAGGCCAACCCGAGGTCTGCTGCGCATCTGCGTCCTATAACCATGTCTCCGATGCTGAGCCGTCTCCTATCGAAGATCCTACTTAGGAGATTTACGGAGGATAATACCTTCCATCCCCTCCAAGGCGGTTTTGAGAGTGACCGCAGTACAAGCTCAAACTTGCTGATCCTCCAGGGCACGATGAAGTATCTAAAGACCGAGAAGAAAAGCCTCTATGCGGCTAGCCTTGATGTCAAGAAAGCCTTTGACACGGTCAGTCACGAAGCCATATTCGGGGCTATGAAGGGGAGGGGGTTCCCGGAGCCTTGCTCCGGAACCTGTACAGTAATTGTACAACCTCCTTCTTCTTAAATGGCAAGTCGGACGGCCAGAGTGTGTCTGTGAATCAAGGCATTAAACAAGGCGACCCGCTATCCCCATTTCTGTTCAATGCGGTCTTGGACCCGTTGTTACAGAAGGCCAATAAATCTGAATTGGGTGTGTCCGTGGGTGGCCAGAAGGCGGCGGCCATGGCGTTCGCCGATGACCTCTTACTTATGTCTGGAAGCTATGAAGGGCTCTGAGCTTTGACTAACGAGACAACTGACTATCTTAAGAGCCTGGCTTTGGCTGTAAATCCTCGCAAAACGCAGTATTTTGGATGGAGATACAATGGCGTGAGGAAGTGGTTCGACTATACACTCCCCCCATTGAGAATTGATCGATGTTCCATCCCATCCTTACCCAAGGAGACCCCAGTTAAGTACCTCGGGCTGCAGATATACCTGAACAGGCCCCCCAAGGCTAACGATGAGATGGCTGAGAAGATCGTGGCAGTGATCAGAAGGGCGGCCTTGAAGCCGTTCCAGAAGATCAGGTGTATTAACACCTTGGTATCTACGAGATACCTATACATACTCTCTAACAGCCTCAATGTGAGATCAGAGGCAGCCCGACGTGATAAGATAATGAGGACCATTACCAAGAATGTGCTCCACCTTCGATCATCATTCCCAAACTCCCATGTGCAGATGCCAGCAAGGGAAGATGGGCTGGGTTCGGATCCTGCATCTCTAGAGAAAATTAAAAAAGTATGGTGTATCGGCGGGGGAATATACTGTGTTCTTTCAGAGCGGTCGGGGCGGTCCTTCGAGCCAGGGGTCTGGTTTGTTGATGATTATTCAGGTTTTTATGGCGCACGGACAACTAGGGTCATAGTGCGCCAAAGCTATGGTGAAAAGACAATGGGGATGGTTGGTGACAATGTAAAAGCAGCAAGATTAAACTAAAACCATAGTTTTAGAAATGTTTAGGCAGTAAAACAAGATACATGAGCAGCTGGGTAAAACTATATTGCATTTAAATAGCCAATATCTTTAAAATAGTTAAAAACTCTCATGAAGGGTAAAAGAGGCTCATCACCCAACCACAAGGCTGGATGAAGTGGCAACTGATATCTGTAAAGCCCTTTAAAGTGATACTGACGATGAGGTTCATGTGCAGGACACGTGATTAGGATGTGCAGCACAGACAGCTGCTCCCCACACTGCGTACATTCCGGTGGTTCCTCCCGGCGCAGTAAAAAACCATGTGTGAGGTGTGTGTGACCAATGCGTAAGCGACTAAAAACTACTGAATGGAGACGATTTTTAAAACTCGGTATGCTTCCTAAAATTGTGTTTTTTGACATCCACAGCTTGTTGTTTTCTCGTGTAGCCCACTCTCGTTGCCATTTCACATTAATTTTCCTCCTCAGGACTGACCTAAGGTCTTGAGAGGGACTCTCCAATAGGCTCACTTCAGAAGAGAGCGCAGCTGCAGCTGCTGCATCTGCGAGTTCATTGCCGGGTATCCCAACGTGGCTGGGAACCCAGCAAAAACCTAAACAGATACCTTTTTTGATTACCTTGGTTGCAAGATATTGGGCCCTTAATACAAGGTGATTTTTCTGTTTCTGTATGGTACAGATGGCTTTAAGAGAACTGAGTGAATCGCTGTAGATGATCGAAGACTTGATCTGACGGTCTAGGATGAAGCTAAGCGCCATGATTATTGCATATAGCTCTGCAGTAAAAACTGATGCAGAGTTTGGAAGCCGCTGAGACTTCGTGCAAGATTCAGTAACCATTGCACAAGAAACGGATGTGTGTGTCTTTGACCCATCGGTATAAAAAGCAGTGTGATCTCCAAAGCTTTCGGCTACATAACTGAATTCTTGTTGGAGCACACATGGTGGAGTGCCATGTTTGTTATATTTAGCTAAAGAGTAATTGCATTCTGGAAGTACGTCCCACGGCGGAGCTCCCACACACGCTTGCAAAATTGGTGTGTGATACTCAATGAACTCATACGTTTCGATTCCCTGTAGCACACGCATACTAAAAGGAGGTATAACTGTGGGTTTGCTGAGAAAGAACTGCTTAAACCGTGTCTCCCTCACAGACTGGAGTGCAGGATGTCCTGGATAGCCTTTCACTCTAAGCGCATATGATGCTGAGAGGTAGAACCTACGTCTCTCCAATGACCACTCCTTGGATTCGACATATAGACTCTCAACTGGTGATGTACGAAAGGCACCAGTTATTAAACGCAACCCCTGGTGGTGAACTGGGTTCAAAATCTTGAGAGCAGATTCGCGGGCAGATCCATAGACAATGCACCCATAGTCCAATCTTGACCTCACTGTCGAAATGTAAATTCTATGCAACGTGTCACGATCTGCGCCCCAGGATCTGTGTGACAGCACCTTTAAGAGGCTTAGGGACTTGATGCATTTAGTTTTAAGGCTCTTAATGTGCGGTAGGAAAGTAAGTTTGCTATCAAACGTGACCCCAAGAAATTTGTGCTCACTCTTAACAGTGAGGTCCTGCCCATTCAGCTTAAGAGTAGGTGAAGGAAGCATTCCTCTGACCCTAGAGAAGTGAACACAGACAGTTTTCTCGTGCGAGAACTTAAACCCATTTTCGAGGGACCATGTGGTAAGCTTGTTTAGAGCTAGCTGCATCTGACGCTCGCATATTGCTAGATTTGTAGAAGAATATGATATTTGAATGTCATCTACGTATAAGGAGCATGACATGGAGCGAGGAATTACATTGGCTGCTGAATTGATTTTCACAAGGAAGAGAGTAACACTCAGGACAGATCCCTGTGGCACTCCATTCTCTTGAACCAGAACACGAGATAGCGTCGTTCCAAGTCGTACTTGGAATGTCCTGTTTTGTAGGAAGTTCATGACGCACCTGAGTATGCGCCCCCTGATCCCAAAAGAGTACAGATCTTGTAGGATACCATACCGCCAAGCGGTATCGTATGCCTTCTCAAGATCAAAGAAAACAGAGAGGCAGTGTTGTCTTCGGACGAAAGCTTCACGTATCATTGTTTCTACTCGAACCAGGTGGTCCGTTTTGGACCGCCCGGCACGAAAACCACACTGAAGTTCGGAGAGACATTTGTTTTCCTCTAGAAAATGGACGAGCCGACCATTGACCATACGCTCAAATGTTTTGCCGATGCAGCTTGTGAGAGCGATAGGTCGATAGCTAGATGGATTTGAAGGGTCTTTTCCAAGTTTTAACAGTGGAACAATGGTGGCAGTTTTCCATGCGGATGGTAATGTGCTGTCTGCCCAGATTCGGTTGAAGAAACGAAGCAAGCATTCTTTCGATGTTTCGGACAAGTGCTGAAGCATGGAATATGTCACTCGGTCTGGACCAGGTGAGGTAGCCTTTGGTGAAGATAATGACCTCTGCAGCTCTATCATAGTAAACGGCTGATTATATCCATGGTCGTCCCCGCCACTCATTCGAATTGTCTTCTTTTCTGCAGTGTCTTTGATCTTAAGAAAGTCTTTACTATAATGAGATGAGTCAGAAATTCTTTGGAAATGCTCCCCAAGCGCATTCGCCTGCTCTTCTAGGCTTTCACATACCTGACCGTTAACTTCTAAAAGAGGGACGGAATGACTGATGTGTTCTCCTCTGATTTTGCGAAGTCTGTCCCATACCACTTTGGATGGGGTGTTACAAGACAGAGACGATACAAAGGCGTGCCAAGAGGACCGCTTAGCTTGTTTGCGTGTCCACCTGGCCTTTGCTCTTGCCTTTTTAAAAAGTAGGAGATTTTGTGATGTGGGGTACCTCCGAAATGTGCCCCATGCCCGATTTTGCAGTTTGCGAGTTTCCTCGCATTCACTGTTCCACCAGGGTTTAGGTCGCTTTGGGAGACGACCAGAAGCCTGGGGAATGAATTGCGTTGCTGCATCGAGGATGATGTTACTAATAAGATTGCTAGCTTCCTCGATCGTCACCGTACCAATAGGAATCAGAGAGAGGTCACATTTTTCAGAAAACTGATTCCAGTCGGCTATTTCAAATTTCCACCTGGGAGGGCGTGTCGTCAGAGTGTCGACTAGAGTAAGGTATTTTAACACCACAGGGAAGTGGTCACTTCCAAGTGGGTTTTGTTTTACAGTCCATTCTATCTCCTGAATCAAGGATGGACTGCAAAAAGACAGGTCTAAGGCTGAGAGAGTCTGACTTGAAGAATGTATGTATGTAGGTGCCCCTGTGTTTAAAAGACAGATGGATGTTGATAATAAAAATTTCTCTAACATTTTCCCTCGAGTGTCAGTTCTTGTACTGCCCCAAAGTGGATTATGAGCATTAAAGTCACCTAGAACTATAAAAGGACTTGGAAGTTGGCTTCATAAATCTTCTAATTCTTTTTGTGTAATAGTGTCTGATGGCGGCAAGTATACCGAGCAGATGGTGACGATCCTGTCTAAACACACCTGCACAGCTACAGCTTCCAAGTTTGTAACTAGGTGAATTGCTTTTGTTGGGAGAGATCGTCGTGTGATGACCGCTACACCACCAGATGCTCGGGTGGCGTCACTTCGATCTCTTCGAAATATGTTGTGTCTACGCAGTGGATTTTGTGTTTGGTTGTTCAAATATGTTTCCTGAAGACAAAAACATGTAGCATTATACGTCTCGAAGAGATCGTTCACATCATCTAAGTTAGAAAGGAACCCACGACAATTCCATTGGAGGATCGTGTGCTGCATAATAGTTGCAGTACTAAGAAGTAGTAGTAAGTGTGTCAGAAACTTTTGCCGACTTTGAAAAGCTTTCATTACCTATTTTTTGTTGGAGGTGTGACCCGCGGCCTTGTGGGTTTCTTCCGCGCAGCCGCAAGCTCCTTGTCAGATATGTCAGGGAGTGACCCACTCCCCGACAGACTAGCTCTATTCTTTTGGAGGACTTGGGAGCTCGTGCTCGCGAAGGAGCGCTCAGAGCTCGTCTCATCCTCGCAGTCCATGGATGTGGTCTCCGTGGACTGTGAGGACAGAAGTGGCGTCGGTGTTAGGGACGCCACTGGAGTTTCGGGGACTGGAGGTGGACATGTACCTCCCTGGACTTTTTGTGTCCTTGGACCCTTTTGTGGTTGTCTCTATCAGCAGTGATTGCTCGGTCTGTGTGAACTGTGTTACTAGTTTTACTTTCTGTTTTACGGCTGTGGCAAAGGATTTTTCGAAAAAGATGGGAGCTACTTTTTTTCTGGCTTCTGGGTAACTGATGTTCTGTGTAACCTTAACGTGCAGGACTTCTTTTTCATATTTCCACTTTGTACATGACCTCGAGTAGGATGGGTGGTTGGAAGAACAATTGACACAGCAGTCTGGCCCTTTGCATTCTTTGGTCTCATGGTCACTCTTTCCACACCGTGCACAACAAGCAGAGCCGCGGCACCCGTCTGCAGCATGTCCAAACCTGTTGCACCGAAAACAGCGCAACGGGTTCGGAATGTAAGGTCGGACATCTACTGACAGGTAGCCTACTTTTAGTTTTGTTGGAAGTGTGGGCCTGTCAAAGGTCAGTACTATGTTTCGTGTGATGATGTACTCCCCATTTTTACGGATTTTGATTTTGCGTACATCAACGACATCCTGGTCCCTGAGCTCCATCAAGATTTCTTCAGGTGGCACGTCAACCAGCTCAAACACTGAGATGACACCCCTGCAAGTGTTTAGTGTTTTATGCATCGAAGCTGCAATCTTTACTCCCATCATTTCATCGGCATTTAATATGCGGTTGCAGTCTTTCTCATTCGTGCATTTTATGAGCAAGTCACCAGATCTGATACGTTTTATTTCAGTGATATTTTTAGACAGGGACGCCACCGCTTTTTCAATAAAAAATGGTGACATCTTTCCTAGTGGTACGTTTTTCTCTTTTTCAGGGTCTGCACTAGACAGTACTATATACTTGGCAATGAACTGTTTATATGAACTTTGTGAAACTTCGGTCCGTGGTCGCTTTGCGGCCACGATCTCAAGAGGAGAAGAAAATTTACCCATACAGGTTTGTTGAAACGAGTATTCCAAAGAGTCGCCCGTACTTCATACTCATACATACGGGAAGGTCCCGGAGTTTCGACAACCCATCGGCCGGAGCTTGACCAAGACCCCGACCGCCACCGTTCAAGGCTTCTACCCTTCGCCTTTCATCCCCTCGGCACGGTACGGATAACACCTTGGGACTGGGGGCTAGGGTCCGTGGTGGCGCCACTCACCAAACACCA
Organism: Ornithodoros turicata; assembly: GCF_037126465.1. NCBI lineage: Eukaryota > Metazoa > Arthropoda > Arachnida > Ixodida > Argasidae > Ornithodoros > Ornithodoros turicata. The sequence goes on from NW_026999314.1 coordinate 382,352, forward strand.
GCCGAAGCCGGTGCCCCCTGCGGGGGGTCTGGTTTGTCCATCCATGCGAAAGCTATGTGAGGAATTTGGGCTTTCGAGATCAGACGTAGCGTGGTTGGCGGCCAGGGCCCTGGTGGGTAGCTTGATCTGCCTGAGTCGGTTTGTGCGCAAGGTATGACTGGGGCAGCCATCGCTTCTGTGTGGTGTTGCTGGATCTTCTCTTGGTGTTGCCAAATTTTCTTATGGGTTTTGCTAGATCTTAACGCTTAGTGTATTATTACACTTCAAGATCTTGCGTCAGCAGTCCGAGCGTTTGTTGTGCTCGTTTCCTCTTAATATTGAACATCCTGTAGCAAATACACCTTCTTAACATCCTTGTGGCAAATACACCTTCTTTTGATCTTCAGTGGTGTTGATAGATCTTCTTCTGGTTTTTGCTAAATCTTTAACGCTTAGTGTATTACTACACTTGAAGATCTTGCGCAAGCAGTCCGAGAGTTTGTTGTCCTAGGCTGCTTCATGAATATTCTTAACATCTGTAGCAAATATCCCTTCTTGAACATCCTACATTCTAAATCGTTTCACACCTTTAAAGGTGTAAAATAGGTGTATTAACAAAGATCACACCCCTCTCACACCCTACAACTTTGTTTTGGAAGTTCCTGAGGGTGTAACAATGGTGTACTACACCTTCAGGTGAAATATGGTGATAAGTGTCGCCTGAGTGTATAAAGAGAGTATGTTTATTTTCGTTCACATGAACAAAAGTAAATATATACAACAACAGGAAACGGGAAGTTACATTACAAAAGTGCATGGCGTAGAGTTACAACACGTCTACCATCTGATAATGTAAGCAGATTTAGAAGATCTGTTGAGATAGTGCTTAAATTTCTTAAAACACGTTGCTCCTCATTGCAAGGCAGAACAAATACATGATAGTGCTCATCATACTCAACTGCAGTTAATGTTTGTATGAGAAAAATAGTATCAGTGTTAATAACATATATGCCTGCAATTTCGACGAACATGGGTAGGTCCTCCTCGGAAAGTTCTTTTGCAACAACACAGCCAACAGCAAATGTGTTATCATTGTCAACTGCACTTTTCACATAGACTATAGATTCTGCGTGAATATCACGGTCATGAATGTAACTCTGAATTGCTTCTGGGGCATGTTGAAGTAGTATCTCCTTGGAACCATCAGTAGATGTGGCATTTCTGATGAAGGGCTGCGACCACACATACGTTTGATCAAGTTTATGTCTTCTTGCTAATGAAAGCGTTATGTTCTTAAAATTTCGAGTGTTTCTAGCAACATCTTCAAAATGCTAGTGTTTCCCTTCGAAACGCATACACCATAGAGCTAGGAGAGGACCAAACATCTTGATGAGTCGCGGATAATAAACAATGTAATGCATTTTACAGGGGTTAGATATTTGTGGGTACCACACTGAAAAGCCTTGAAGAAACGAATAAATGCAACGTTCTAAGTAATGAACATGCATATGGGGGAGGTGCCTGCTCATGAGAAGGTCTACAATTCCACGAAAAGCTAAATACAGCTGCCATGCTTCATTGCCATGCAGAGCTGCCATGCCATACATGATTGTCGGTTTGTCGTCTGTGCATGTTTACACACATATTGAATCACCTTGATGTGCATACATATATGGACCTCAATGTGATTATATGCAATATGCAGGTAATTGTGATTACACAGTTACCAGCATATTGCCACGAACCCAGCAGTTTTATTCAGCGTTACACGCTTTACACCCCAATTGCCATGAGGGTGTTAAAATACACCTTAAAAGGTGTGCGCCATGAACATTTTGATTTACGCCCTTTAAGGCGTAAAACGATTTAGAGTGTATAGCAAATACACCTTCTTTCGATCTGATGATGATGATGATTCGTGTTTTAATGGCGCAGCGGTAACTACGACCATAATGCGCCAAGACCATGATAAAAGCAGCTCTTTCGATCTTCTCGGTGGTGTTGCTAGATCTTCTTTGTGGTGTTGCTAGCTTTCCAACGCATAGTGTATAAATGCACTTAAGAGCTTGCGTCGGCATTGTGAGCGCTTGTTCTGCTCATTTGCTTTATTAAACTTGAACAACTTGTAGCAAATACACCTTCTCTGATAATCCTGTAGCAAATACACCTTTTTGAATATTTTGTTGCAAACACACCCTCTGAGCTTATCTTGGTACACTTCTTAAATAGCAGTTTCTATTTTGCTGACTTTCCCTGCTGATTTTGTCAAAGAGAGCGGTGTGGAGTTCCCGTGTTTCCGCTACTAGTTGGATCGGGACTGCTTGGTTTGAGTTGTTTTATCTTGAGGCGTACTGCGCTCCACTCGTTTTAGCCGTTGTTGGGCAGTGTTTTAATCGAGTATATTCTTACTATGCATAGTGCATATTTTATGCATCTATTTTTTTCTGGTCTTAACCCCAAGTTTGGGTCTGCGGCCACCAAGCTCGCTACGCTCCGCGTGGCGAGGTCTGAAGAGCCCCGACTTGGTTTTTAACCCCTTGTGGGTGCATTTCAGTTTTAGCCAAATAAACGCCATTCTACTCATTCGACGCTTTTCTCCACGTTCGGATCCTGCATCTCAAGAGAAAATTAAAAAAGTATGGTGTAACAGCGAGGGAATATATTGTGTTCTTATTTTGTTCTTGGGGGATGGATGCCAAGGTTCCCCCAGCGATTGGATTGTTCGTGATTGCCAGTAGGGTTATTTGCTCGCAAGTTTCTTTGCTGCTGCTTCTTTAGTGTTCACATTGGCGGACTCACGTCCTCGTCGTACCCCCTGGGCGTGGGCCAGGTTTGTCTGGCTCCCGGCTAAGAGGTCCGCCAAAGGGGTTTTACCCCGTGTGTGTGAGAATTGTTTGTACTCTTTCTTTGATTGGGCTAGGTATATCGCCTAGACCCTTTCCACACACCCACCCCATCCACTACTTTTAGCCCCTTGCTCCGATACCTCGTTTCCTGATGGATCGCCGAGTGGTACTGTATCCTCCGGCTGACCTTCAATGTTCATTATGTCGTCTTCCGTCTACTTCTAGAACTGCATTTCAACAACACTTTGCAGAGACACATGGTGTCCAGTTGATCTGGAAGTGTTCAGTATGCCAGATCAAGGAGTTCGAATTGGTCCGTTCTGTCTCTTCGCATGTTACAAAATGCTCTAGAAGAAGACCAGCATCTCAGCCGCATGTTGCGGCTGTGTCTGCGCCAAACGCTAGTCCCAGTACGATGCCCATGTCTGCTCCTCCTTACAATTCTACTCAACATGGAGGTAATTCCTGTCCCACGGTGGCTCCTCCCTGTAATTCAACTCAACCAGGAGGAAGTGCGACTACTGCCACGCCCGATGTCATTATATCCCATGGACGATGATGATGATGATTTGGGTTTTTTTGGCGCAAAAGCTGCTAGGGCTATAATGCGCCAAACAACAAGGTAATGTGATGAACCTAGTTAAAAACTTGAGATGCTCATGTTAAAACACTTGGCTAGTGGTGGCTTAAAAAACATGAAAGGGTTAAGAAAAGAGCTCACTGTAAAATTCACAGTTTGTTAAGATATCCGATATCCTTTAAAAATTTATGTACTGCAGTAAAAGGAACAATAGCCTCATCACCCAGCAAAAGAGCTGGATGAAGAGGTAAAGAGTAACGATAAAATTCAGTGAAATGATGCTGACGATAACTTTCATGTAACGGGCATATAATTAGAATGTGTTGGACAGAAAGGGGCTCTCTACAGCTCACGCACTCAGGTGGCTCCTCTCCACGTAGCAAAAACCCGTGAGTCATGTATGTATGTCCAATCCTTAACCTGCACCTTAAGACATCGTGTAACCTGTTTTCAAGACTTTGTGAGCGATTTCCTATTTGAGGCTTCACCAAGTGCAGCTTATTCTGCTCTTGTGTGCTCCAAAATTGCTGCCATTTCATGTTGATAGCATTCATCAAAGATAACCTGAGGTCTTGAAAAGGAACATCAAAGACTGTTATGTCAGCTGAAAGTGCAGCTGCAGCTGCACGATCCGCATTTTCATTACCCTGTATGCCCACGTGGCTTGGCACCTAGCAAAGGGTTAAACGATAGCCCCTGTTAGCTATTTTATTAGCTAGACATCGTGCTTGCTGCACAAGAAAATTTTTTGATTTTTGCACTGAACATATTGCCTGTAAAGAGCTGAGGGAATCTGTATAGATGACTGATGATGCAATGCAATGTTGTAAAATATAGTTGAGTGTTATGATGATCGCATAAACCTCTGCACTGAATACCGACATGATTTTGTGTAAACGATGAGTTACTGTGACTGTCCCAGTTACCATGGCACAAGATACACCAGCATTGGTCTTCGATCCGTCCGTGTAAAACGCCACGTGCTTTCCAAAGCTTTCCCTTAAACTCTCGAACTCCTGCTGCAGCACAGTCGTGGAAGTATCGCTTTTTCTGTACTTGGTCAGTGACGAGTTGGAATGTGGTGGTGGTTGCCATGGAGGCAGGCTCCCACCAAATTGCAAAAGCTGGGTGTTGTAGTGGGTAAAATCATAAAATTCAACTTCTCGTAAAACTCGCATGCTAAAAGGAGGGACGACTGAAGACTTGTTTAAGAACAGTTGTTCAAAAGGCGTCCTTGCAGCGCATGAGAGCGCCGCATGTTGTGGATAAGTACGAATCTTTAGTGCGTACATGACACTAAGATAAGCTCGTCGACTTCCTAAAGACCACTCCTTGCATTCGACGTATAGGCTTTGAACGGGTGACGTTCGGAATGCTCCGAGGACCAGTCGCAAGCCCTGATGATGTATGGGATCTAAGCACTTTAGGACAGACTGGCGTGCCGATCCATAAACTGCACATCCGTAGTCCAGCCTGGACCGAACTGTAGACATGTAGACCCTGTACAATGTTTCTCTGTCTGCCCCCCAGGACCTGTGAGACAGGACTTTTAAAAGGTTCAATGACTTCACGCATTTAGCCTTCAAGATTTTGATGTGGGGAAGAAAAGTAAGCTTTTTGTCAAAGACAAGACCTAGAAATTTACATTCTGTCCCTATAACAAGATCACTGCTGTTCATTTTAAGTGATGGCTCGGGAGACATTCCTCTAACTCTTGAAAATGGTACACATATGGTCTTGTCTGGGGAGAATTTAAAGCCATTTTCACTGGACCATTTAGTTAGTCTGTTAATTGTGAGCTGCAGCTGTCTTTCGCACATGGCTAGGTTGCAGGAAGAATACGATATTTGGACATCATCAACATAGAGCGAGTACTTGACTGAGGTGTGTATAACCTTAGCGATAGAGTTCATTTTAAGAATAAATAGAGTAACGCTCAAAACAGATCCTTGAGGAACACCATTCTCCTGTACAAAAGGACGCGAAAGGATTGTGCCGAGTTGGACCCTGAACGATCTTCCCTGTAGGAAGTCGGCGATGCAGTGGAACAGACGACCACGTATTCCACATGAATGCAAATCAAGCAAGATTCCATATCGCCATGCGGTATCATAGGCCTTTTCAAGGTCGAAAAAGACAGACACACAATGTTGTTTTCGTACAAAGGCTTCACGTATATAAGTTTCTAAACGAACAAGGTGATCCGTAGTGGAACACCCCGTCCGAAATCCGCACTGATATTGGTCAATGCACTCATTTTCCTCAAGATAGTGTATGAGACGGTTATTTACCATTCGCTCAAAAGTCTTCCCAAGACAACTTGTGAGTGCTACAGGCCTATAGCTTGATGGATCTGACGCATCTTTTCTGGGTTTTAAAAGCGGGATAACAGTTGCAACCTTCCAGCGAGAAGGGATATGTCCTCTTTGCCATATAGTATTCAAGAAATCAAGAAGACTTTCCAGAGAAGTGTTTGACAAATGCTGTAGCATGGAGTAGGTTATTCGATCTGGTCCAGGCGCTGTGATTTTTGATGATGACATTGCCCTTACCAATTCTATCATTGTAAAAGGCTTATTGTAGGAATACTTCTCGTAAGCTCCACTAGGAAAATTATGTTTCTCCTTCTATTTTTTCATTTTTAAGAAGTCGCTACTATAATGCAAGGAGCTCGAAACCCCCTGAAAAAGCTCACCAAGAGCATTGGCCTGTTCATTCATGTTCTGACACGTTGTGCCATTTACTTGTAACAATGGGACAGTAAAGCTGGCATATTCACCCTTAATTTTCCTGAGTCTGTCCCATACTATTTTTGAGGGAGTTTTCGTACTTAGTGATGACACAAAATTTCTCCACGATTCACGTTTAGCTTCTCTTCGTATCCGCCTTGCTTTAGCCCTGGCCTTTTTAAATAGAATTAAATTTGTTGTTGTAGGGTATCTTCGAAAGGTACCCCATGCACGGTTTTGTTCTTTACGAGCTGCCTCGCAATCATTCGTCCACCAAGGCTTTGGGCACTTGGGGAGACGTCCGGATGTTTGCGGAATAGAATTAGTGGCTGCCCTAATGATCGTGTCTGTAATTTTTTTGCTCATTTGTTCAACATCCATACCTTGAGTAGAAGACAGTGAAATATCGGCTTCTCTCTGAAACATGCCCCAATCTGCCTCTGATAATTTCCAACGAGGTGGACGTGTTGCAAGGGTATTTGAAGACAGGTGTAATTTTAAGGTAACTGGGAAGTGGTCACTTCCACGAGGATTTTCATCTACTGCCCAGTCCAGCATTTGGAAAACGGATGGGCTACACAGAGAGAGATCTATTGCAGATAATGTCTGTGTGGCAGCGTTCACGTATGTTGGTGTACCAGTATTGAGTAGACACACCGGCCTTGAGAGTAATAGCCGTTCTAACATTTTGCCACGACAATCCGCCCTTGTGCTGCCCCACAAGTAGTTATGGGCATTGAAATCTCCCAATAAAAGAAAGGGTGGTGGGAGCTCGTCTAAAAGACTTTCGAGTTGTTTTTGTTCTACACTGTAAGAAAATATTCCGTTTCAAAACGGGAACGAATGCTGCTATCCGTTGATGCCAGCCAAGTGCCCGTAGTCTTCCGTTACGGCTCTGATGGTAGACGGCGAATGTACAGGAATGCATCCGTAACTGAGAAAAACGGTGTTGAGTCTGTTGTGAACTGCCAACGGCTACCACTCAGTAAATAGTACATCATCACCGAAGTGCCGTTTGGGCAAGGTACTGCTATATATCAGTAAGTATAGGAAACTGTACTCGTGATGTGCCTCTTCATTACGGCAGCAATTCACTAATTATAATGACGGGGCGCTGTCCAGTAATGAAACGATGATTCCGCTTTAAAACAGGGATAAATGCTGTCGGCCATGATGCTAGCTGGTTTCCTGTTGTTTTCCTTTACAGTCCTTATGATGAATGTGAGATGTCCAGAGATTTTGTTTCATTGTTAATTGTTCAATTCTCATGTTTTGTGTGTCCAGAGAGGATAGCTTTTCAATAATAACCCTTTATTTTGGAAATTACTGGAAAGACTACAAATAACTTGTGCATGACTTTGGTGGCGGAACATTTGACCGCTATGTATCACATGAGCTGAAAAGAAAAGAAGGTATTACTGAGCCTCCTTAGTCATAATACTTCCACGGCAAATTAAATTATTTGATGAATAAAGAAATGTAATATGCTCGTAGGAAGCATTTACACCTTACATGTTCCCACTTCTTGCTATGTTCATCTGCTGCCCTCACTGCCTCACGCATTTATGTATGTAGCCCTCTAGATTTTTTTATGCCTGCTGGCTCCCTTCGTTCTCAATGATACCAACCAGGTGCCTAAAATCACAACCAGTTAATAAAATTTCCTTATGAGTATTCAAAATGATTGCATGAAATATTCTTAGTTTCACATGGTGTAATGATCAGGACAAACACTCCATTTCTCTACCAACTATTCCAAATAAGTTTATGAAGAACACTACACGTCCACCACTGCAAGTGGCACAACAAATTTCTGAGCACATAGATAGGATTTTTTTTCATCCGTGAAACATGCTTATCAGCATAGTTCAGCATGGCAGAGACATCACCATATGTGAAGCATATGAATGTCTCTGAAAGGTTAGCAGTTGATATGGCCTCTGCTATACGTATGTGTTACATCGCCTGCTGTATTTACTGCAGTATGTATCGTACCAGCCGAGTAAATATGTAATATAATATAAGGAGGGTTCTTGCGAGACAGGCCCGCAGATACTACTACTACATGACGTGAGTTTCAAAATGCTATATTTTACCTGTATGTGATATGCTCTCCTACAACATTTCAATGCATGTCACAACATTTTTTTTATATCTGCTGTACTCTATCCAGGTAAGCCATGCAAACAGCAAATATACCTGTGAATAAATATCAGGAGTGCCTCCCACCTTCAATGGATATGCAAGGCCATGACGCTGCCATGTGTGCCACTTCCTGTCGTTGAGAGGGAAGCAGAACATTGTCTGCTTCCAATGCATCAAGTACTGTCTTGCTGAGGCTCTCCCAAGGGTAATTAATTCGTGAGAGCAGAGGAATTTGTGGGATTGGTGAAGGTGCACTCACACATGTTGACTGATCTAAACAGGAAAGCAAAACAAAAATGGCACTTAAAGCCCCAAGCAAGAGGGCAAAGTGGCATCTGGAGATGTATACACTATACCTTGTTTCCATAGTCCATTTTTAACAATGAAAATGTCATCGAGGCATTTCTCAGCACCAGCAACCATACAGCGAAGTGATAACTCATCCACTAAATACACCTAGAAACAAATAACTGGTGTTACAAAGATTTTTAGAACAACAATGGAATTGAAGCTCATACGAGCATTATAAACGTTATAGCAAAAGTGGCATACCTGTATGTCGCCTTCCTGACAAATTCGATGACCCACAGCAACTCTGATTAGCTCCTCAAGACATGTTACTGACACCAAGTTTTTCGTTTTGTGATCTCTACTCCTGATCTTCAGAAACGCCTAGTAAAAAAAGAAAGAGAAAAAGCAGCAGCATTGAGCAAGCTTTGAAAACCACACACATATGTAGCAATCACTGTAGCACGCATAGGGAAATATATGTACCTCTCATATGGAACTTTCTGTGTCAGAAAACTAGAAGTTAGTAAGCGAAACCAGAAGTATTGTATATATTTGGCAAACATTTCGTTAAACAGACTATATATACCTCCATAATCATGGTTGAGCAGTGATATTCTGGGGGAGACAACAATAGAGTATATTACTTCATAAGCTGAATATGGATGACTGTCCATTAATTCTGAGGGTCGCACACAACAATGTTCACTTGTACCTGAGATTCAAGATGGTATAGCATGAGGTGTAGTAGGAAGGTTGATGGCGTTATGCGAAAAAGAAAAATTGGCATCACCTCCGGTCCAGTTTCCACAAATATGTGTACCAGTTTCCCATAGCACAGGTTGTACTCGTCTCTGGAGACCACAAGGTAGTGTCCTGTTGTATGTTGAGTCCCATGGATAGTGACTGTCGAAGCACACAAGAAGGGACTGTCAACTCACAGTGCACGATCCATCTGTAATGAGGTGATGATTTCAGCGTGCAATATGTGCTCCCTCACTGTCCACACTGCTGGCTGCAAGAAGTCAGAGAGCAAAACTTTTGAGACAATACTTTTTGTGTTGAATGTGTTGGCATTTCGTCAGGATGACACCTGGAGGAATTGGTTCTATAGTTCTTAGAAGCAGCATTAGGTCCCTCTATGGTGCAAGGAACACCACTTGCAAAATCTTCATGTGATAGCAGATGGTCGAAAAGAGCTCGACGAGATGAAAATTTCTGCAGGAACAAAGTGCACCCGTATACCACCTACCAAGAGAGTGCAAAAAAGGGATCCATTTATGTACAGCCTTCAGCTGTGCGAGCAGGAAACTGTTACTGGTGAAAATTTTGACGCCGCTTTGACTAGTAAAGGTACATTTGTCTGGAAAGACTGTGAAATGTGACCTCTTTGATGAATTGTAAACTGTAGAGGATGGCAATTTTGCAGACAGGAGGCCTTCCTATAGTGCAAATGCAACAGATTTCAATGGAAAGTATAACAGGCCATATCGGAATGATATCCACTTTGGAGATTGGGACACCTTCAGGTGAACCTTCCACAACAGAGGAATTCTGTTTACTCCAGCTCCAAGGGGGAAAATAGAGTCACAACATTTATCAATTTTTAGTGCGAGATCACAGCAAAACACAAATTATTTCAGTAGCCTCCCCCTGAATAACTAAAGGTTAGGCAACTCTTTACGTTTCTACTCATGATCCACACACAGTGACACACACAGACACTGCTCTCCTGCTGTTGCACACTGTTGCTGAAACGCGTCTGCAACGAAACAATTTTTTCAACCATGCATACAAGTGGTGCTTATTTGACTTGGTATAGTAGTGGAACAACGAAACAGAGTTTCAACTCACCTTTGCTTTGCGGGGGTACAGTCGGCCAAAGACCAAACACTAGATGCACTTCTAAACACTTAAAACTTCACGGAGCGTCTCATGCGTCTACGAGGAAAGAATTTCACGGGCTTCCAGTTAGCGGCTCAGGTGACAATGCTGTATTGCTCCGCGCTGCGCACTCGCTGACGGCGAGACGCCGGCGTCCTTGAGCCTGCCACATTCATCCGAGCAAAAAGTTACGCCCGAATATCGCGATATCAGTGTTGGAACGTTTAAAAACTGTAAATATGTGCTTCGCTGAAGACATGTATCGTCTTCCATATTTCTGCTAGTATAATCGTGACGTGGTCTGAACAAAATATTTCATTTTCAGCGATATTGCTCTACTCATTCCTGGAAAAGACGACGGGATAGCAACGGTTCATGTGCCGCTACGGAATTGGAGCAGCAATGAAAAAGAGAAGCTCTGGTTCCGTGGGCGCTTTTCCGTAAATTTACGGTCTTTTTTAACAGTGTACCAGGCCTGACGGCAGTAGATATAAGGAACATATGGTTAGGACCCTGTGAAGACATACCTGAGCAGCAACTGCCTCAAGTGTTGTTTTCAGTGGAAGGTGTTTTGTAGGGATGGTCTTTGATGTGAGGATAGCGACACCACCAGATGCATGTGTTGCACCAGCTCGATCTTTTCGGAACAGGTTCCATCGCCTGAATGTATGTGTGTGTTGTGGATTCAGATAGGTCTCTTGTAATGCAAAACAGAGTGCATCATACCTATCCGAAAGATCATTGACATCGTCAAAATTGGAGAGGAGCCCTCGACAATTCCACTGAAGGATCGCCATAATAGAGAGAATGAGGGAGGTGTGTATAAGACATGTCTGCACTATGAAGAAGAAGAGTGTACTGTTTGAGGGAAGCTTCATTATTTTTTCTTTGGGGCCATTATTGGCTGTCTCGGAGTTTTCTTCCGAGCAGCCGCTAGTTCTTTTGGAGATATATCAGGAAGTGAGCCACTTCGTGAAACATCTCCCTTAGGCTTCCTTTTGAATTGTGAGCTCACGCTCGTGAATGAGCCTTGTGAGCTCGTGTCATCATCGCATTCCATGGAGCTTGCCTCCACGGTTTGCGATGATGAAGGTGGCGTCTGTGAAAATGACGCCACGGAAGAGGCTTGCGAAACTTTTGTTACTGTTACGGGAGGTGGTGTTTGAGAAAGAGGTGTATGTGTTTCTTCACTTTGTGTTGAATTTTCTGTCTGTGTTGCGCATGAAATCATCCTTGCTTTCTCTTTAACGACAGATGAAAAGGATTTCTGGAACAGGAAGGGAGATGCCTTCTTCCTGGCTTCTGGATAGCTTAGTTTCTGTGTAACTTTGATGTGCATAACCTCTTTCTCAAACTTCCACTTTGGGCAAGACCTAGAGTATGAAGGGTGGTCACCTGAGCAGTTAACGCAGTGATCAGGCCCTCCGCACTCTTTGGAGTTGTGGTCCTGTTTGCTGCAGCGAGCACAGCATGCAGACCTTCTGCACGCATCGGAAGGATGGCCCAAGCGGCTACATTTAAAACATCTAAGTGGGTTAGGAATATATGGCCGCACTTCTGCAGTCAGATATCCTACCTTCAGTCTTTCTGGTAGAGTCGGGCAGTCGAACGTGAGAATCGTGTTGCGTGTCGTTATATATTCATTGTTTTTCCTGAATTTTATTTTCTTTACATCAATCACCTTCTGGTTTTTTAGATTTTCCAGAATCTCTTCTGAAGGGACATCGATGAGTTCTACTAGTGACACCACACCACGGCAAGTATTAAGAGTTCTATGCAAGGTTGATGTTATGTTGATTCCGAGCATTTGTTGTGTATTCAGTATGCGCTCACAGTCGGCTTCCGAGGTGCATTTCAGAAGTAAGTCACCCGATCTAAGGCGCTTGATTTCGGTCACATTCTTTGACAGGGATGCCACCGCCTTCTCAATGAAGAACGGCGACATTCTGCCTAGTGGAGTGCTTTTCTCAGTATCAGTGCTCACACTACTGACAACTATGTATTTAGCTTGGAAGGTGTCGGACACCTGTTTGAAAACTTCGGTCCGCGGACGCTTTCCGCCCGCGATCAAGGAAGGAGAAGAATATTTTACCATAAGAGGTTAAGGAAATGAATGTTCCCATTGGTCACCCACACTTCACATTCATACATGTGGGAAGGTCCCGGAGTTTTAAGGAAAACCCATCGGCCGGGGTTTGACCAAGACCTCGACCGCCACCGTTCAAGGCTTCTACCCTTCGCCTTTCATCCCCTCGGCACGGTACGGATAACACCTTAGGACTGGGGGCTGGGGTCCGTGGTGGCGCCACTCACCAAACACCAGCCTAAGCCGGTGCCCCCTGCGGGGTATCCCATGGACGATAGAGCGAATCCGAGCTATGAGCGCTAGCGAATCTCGAGGTCACCCTGGGAGACCATCCTTTCATGAACCTGGAACTATCAAAAAGATTTCCAACGAGGACTTTAATGAGCATCCGGATGCAGCGGCATCAAAAGCGCTATAAAGACATTCTGAGAGTGGCGAAGCAAAACCCCGTCATCGCCAGGATGACAGCAAGAGCGGTGTCGGCTGTGACCTCTGCTAAAGTGACTCCAGCGTCCGCCCCTGGCATGACGTCCACTCAAGCCATTCAAGCTAGCATCCGGCCTGATTCGTCAATTCAGGTTTCTGCTCTAACGAATGTCCAGGATCGTGTACAAGATACAGTTCCAGTTGGTCTTCCACAGGGCCAGTCTCAAACCTATGTAGCGCCTGATTGGCAACAAGGCTCGGACTCGAGTACTTCAAGGGTGTCTCGGGGCGATGAGGGGCTTGGTCGCGGTGATGCCGGCTCCTTCCCCGGGGATGGATCGGGCGTGCCCGCGGGCGCGGCTGATCCCTTGGACATGTGCCGCCATGATGATAGTTCTTCGACCACCAGCACGCCTGAGACTTTTACGCCCATTCCACCTGGGCTAAATAGTGATTCCGCGTCATCGGAATCCATGGATATCTCCATGCTAGCTGACATGCTAGCGAGTGAAGGGTTAACCCCTCCTGGCCCAATGCCTTATGGCATGGGACGACTCAATGGTGGCGTATCTTCAGAAGGTGAGATCCGTGGTGATCTTCATCCTGTCTCAGTGCAAAATGTTGAATCCGACGACGTCGGCAATGTTGGTGTAAATGGCAATGTGTCTGGGGTGTTGGCGGCGCCTGCGGGCTGGTCCGGCCCCGCTCCGGGTGGGGCATCGGCGGCTCCGCGGCGGGCTCCGATTCGTCAGGAGCTACCCACGACCTTGGACGTGGACGCTGTGATACAAGATTTTCGGGAGGCAGGAATTTGTGATACTTCTTTAGCAGATCGGGTGGCTACTGGGCCCATCTCTATGAAGGACCTTTCTGACATTTTCTCACACTTTGGACTCTCTGCTGGCATAAAGCCATTTCGCAGGAAACAACAGACTCCTGCGAGCGCGCCTATCCCTAAAAATAGGAGTGAGAGGAAGCGCGCAAAATTCAACAAGCATCAACGGCTTTATCGGCTTGGTCCAAGAATCCTTCTTCATCAACTTATGCCTGAACAAGAAGACGAATCAGTGTCTATTTCCATCAAAGACATTCACGATTTTTATGATCCTCTTATGTCAGCCTCTACGAGGCATTGTGGAATTGAACTGCCTTCGGCCTCTAAAACATCTGTGGATGTTTCGCTTTTTGAACCTGAGGAGGTTGCGTGGGCCCTCAAGGGTATGGACAGCAAGGCTGCACCTGGCCCCGATCGAGTCACATCGAGTTAGTGACATTCGTGCTTTGCCTAGGGGGATCCTCTGCCACATCGTCAATAACTTTTTGGTTTACAAAAAGATCCCTGACGAACTAAAACAATCCAAGACGGTGTTGATCCCCAAGAAGAAATCGCCCAGGACTGCGGCGGATGTCAGGCCGATAACGATGTCGCTCATGTTGTGCCGTCTGTACCAATCTGCTGGCCCTCCAGGCAATTATGAAGACGCTTAAAAAGCAGAGGAAGAGTTTTTACGCCGTCAGCTTGGGCGTAAAAAATGCCTTCGATTGCGTGTCGCACGAGGCAATATTGGCAGCTGTACGGGGCAGAGATGTCCCTGATCACTACAGGTTGGTGTTGGAGGATTTGTACAAAGGGTGTTCCACCATGTTTTTCTGGAACGGAGGAACGGACGGAAGTAGGGTGCCTGTTACCCAGGGCATTAAACAAGGGGACCCCCTTTCGCCGTTCCTCTTTAAAGGTCAGCTATGCCGATATCCCAAATAGTCCAAACGGTTGTGATATTCTGAAAGCCCACATCCAGCTCTCCCCAAAATACACCTTCATTCTCTCAGTTCGGTACAGTACCATGTCAAAAAAATAGGTAATTCATTCCGAAACACACATGGGCGCAGCCATTTTTATGACGTAGATGCACCCGAACGGGCATTGTGACGTGTACGCGCCTTCGTACTTGTCAGTGGATTTCAGCTACGGCTTCTCGCCGCTTCACGTATCTGTGCTTGAAGATGGCGGACAGCCGGGTTCCACCGTTCCGTGATAAGTAAACAGTGCAGCAGCTGCGAACTGATTCGCGAACCAACCTCTGTGCGATGTTGTGACTGGAATTCGTCGTTTGTGTTTTGTGAGCACGTACAATTTGTATCAAGTCGCGTCTGCGTTAGCCCCTTTACAGCACTTGCCCATTGTAGAGGCTGACGTTTCGACAGGCGTGTCAGCAAGAAAATACCGACAGCGTTTTATTACTGCAGGAAAATTGTGCTATGTATTTGAGAAACCACATACTGCTATGGGACAAGTTTTACGTACGATTTATCAATGTGCAACAGCGTCGACGATGGTATGTAACGACGAAAGACGTAAAACTAAATACAAATCACATTTTAAACTTTTTGTGGGATTCTGTGCATTTTCCAGAAGCTTTCTTTGAATCACACACTCCCATGTCACGCTGCGTTGTGTGGTACGCTACAAACTACTGCATTTTATGTCTAACATCTGGATATTGTTTGTAATGAACACCGTCGCACAAAAACATGCACACGAAAGCTCCAGTAGCCATGTGGTTGCACACTATGCAGACGCAAAAGAAGTACCAGAGCACATATTGCCACTTAGAAATGTGGTCTCTGAAGAGTTAGGGCATAGCATAGATCCTAGAAATCAGGTGCACCTTATCCTTCTGTAGAGTGCTCTTTCAATTCACAACTCAGCCCATGGGGTGTAAAAGTGTTAAAGGCAATTATGTGACTTGTCGTCCTGGGTGACATCACTGGCCAGCGTCGGGATTAATTCCGTGCTCAGGAATTATTGTACAAATCACTTTGTATGTAGGACGTGATAAGCAATATGTAAGTTGCAACCTTGTCTGCAGCATTCTCGATTGCCTCTTACCTTTACAGTTCGAGACACGTTACCAAACCATTTGCAAAGGGCACTCTTACAGGGGCCGTGTAACGTGAGTTTTTAGTTTATAAAATTTATAAAAATATAAGTATACATTATGTAATATGAAATTTATATAAAATCAAAAATAACATTTATAAAAAATTTATAAAAAATAAATAAAAAGGTTTCATGGAAGCAATCCGTTAGCATACCCATTGCACATTAAGCACAATTATATATGCCTGGACATCGTCTAATTAATCTTCTGAACCATATGTGTGGCTGCATACGAATTTTTTTATGCGCATCCTCTACCTTCCTATTCCTACATGTACACACGAATAACAGTGCATATATGTGATGTGGCAAAAAGCAACGCTAGACTCTACCATCATTGTGCCCCTTTAACTTTTCCACATTTATGTCTGGTGAACAGGGAATATCTCACAAGAAAAGAAGACATTTGTGCATTGTTTGGCAAGCAAATAAATATATTTATTTACATTTTCCATAAATCAACAATGTTGTGACCTGGTGCAAATATTAATGTCAACAAGTAAAGTACTTACAAATTATTCCTATGTGCTCGAATGCAGATATGACAATTCTGTTTTTGTACCTCAGCACAGTACAGTTTCAAAATTAACAAACTGCACAGCATCAGCAATCTTAAAGTATCTGAAGAGGGGAATCACATAAAGCTCCAATAATAGACTGTGCAAACAAAGCTAAAAAAAAACAATGTACTTCAAGAAAAATCTGAATAATCGGTTGCAGTGATGATATGTACTACTATGCACAGTTCATGAATGGAACATGTTACCTCATTGCATTGCCTCCATGTGAGCACTAGAACAGGCAGCTTTTTAGGTCGCTCTTTCCGTGTTTTTCTATTGTCTTCTTTTGTTTTCTGTTTTTGCAATAGCAAGCATGGCCATAGTGAATCACAAGCAACCAAGGACAGGATGAGACATCTACAATGCGACTGCTAGCTCTAAACTGATATATTTATTAGCAGACTCTGGAATATACACACATATGCTGCTAAGAAAATGACAATTTAACCAATAGAATAAAAGACAAGAAAAAGTGTTATATATCTTCCCCTCTCATTCTATTTCACAGGCAGCCCTAGTATCATTCTGAGTGTGTCCGTGCGTTCCCTTTGAGATAATGTATCTCTGACAGAAGCAAATCCAACAGCGGACTGCTTACGGATGCAACTATCTTGGATTTCTCTAACCACTTGTTATTTAACCGCTGGCTTGAGCTGTGTGTTCTGGAAATTTAGGCAGCATCCAGAGTCCCTGCAATGTGTTGCCATGTTTCTCGAGGGCCTGTGTTTCACTATGGCTCTCAGATACAAACTACCCCATTTCAACACAGTAGAAAACACAGATTTGTAAATAGCATCTGTTGATTGCACTGTACATACCCCCCACATAAAGGACCATAGTGGATACTACATCTTGTGCGATAATGTCAGGAACACAAAAAAGCTAGATTTGAAACCACTCTTACGTCGTAGTAGTAGTATTTGTGTGAAGCTGCGCAATTCCTGTCCTGCAAATAATTTAAACCATATGTTTCATCTGCCAGCGTGATGATCCCCTGAAAAGCAATTCACACTTGGCGGGAACTACCGGTTCTGAAACCTATCCCTGACATGTGTAGCCATCAGGGAGGAAACCCAAGGGCTGCGGTGGAAAAGGCAAACACACACGGGCTATGTTCTCTCTGTGTATCAGCTGCTCTGGCTACTAAGAACATGTTCCAAATTAATATAACATGGCTTGACATGATACGCCAGCGAAAGCTAACCAATAAAATTAGTAGTTAAATGTACAATACGTAAACACTTGCCATAACATGACAGTTTCCTTCCTGCATTCATGCGCTACCATTCAATCCACACAAACAGTGTACTGAATTTTTTTATAGCATTACAGGTTGTTTGACAGAACTTGAACAAGATTATATAGCACACGATAAAAGTAGAGTGAACATAATGTGCAGAAAAAATGGCTGCAAGCAAGCGAGCTGCTGAAGATGATGCATATGTAAAACCCCGAGACTAGGGAACACAAAGGGACATGTTTGTGTCTGTCCCTTCGTGTTCCCTAGTCTTGGGGTTTTACATCATGGATAATGTGCAGGTTTCTATTCACGCTTAATGGCCGTAGCAGTAATGCATGAAGACCACTGCTAAGTTGTGTTGAGAAACACCACTTTATGTTTGCCATGTCTAAATGAAACGTACCTGACCTGATCCAAATTAACCGTTCTGAGTCTGGAACACACGAAGAGAAAAACGCAACACACGCCACAACATTAACAGATAGCAAATGAGCTGTAGCGAGCTCCACCTTGGGACAAAGTCAACAAGTAATTCACCAAAAGTCAATGAGCGCCTGAAATGTAACATCTCCAGTGGCGTAGCCAGGCCTCAAAGGTAGGGGGGGGGGGGGGCTCGATACGAAAACTCTCCCCCCCCCCACCGATCCTGTGTCGACAACACACACATACTTGTGCACACTGCAAACGGAGGATTAAAAAAGGGAACGAAAATAGTTGATTTAGACGTTCACAGTACGATTACATGTATAGGCTGCCATGACCAATGAAGTGGTGTCACGAGATTGGAAGTATCTTGAAAAGCTCATACTTTGAAAACCATTCAAGAGTGCTTCTTAGATAGACGCCATGAACTGCAAGAACTTTCGCGATAGTCACACTGGTCCCCCCCTTATGTTCTCGGATTTGCACGATTTGTGTGGGTCGGTCCGTGGCAGGTAGGGGGCTCGAGCCCCCCCTAGCCCCCCCCCCCCCTGGACTTTGGGTAAAAAGACTACACAGCACTGCTCAGGTATTTTTGCCTATCGAACAGTACGTATGTATGCAGTATGCACACAGTATTTGTGCACCGGACCCACTAAAAATGTAGTGAATGTGGCATTGCCCACGGTAATGCACCAAGTTGAACACAATTATTGTAGAATCCAGGTATTTTAGCTTACATGTCAAGCCAGTACCACACCAGTATCCAGTGTGAAGCTGTGACAAATAAATAGTTTCCATTTTTCTTAGCTCTCAGAAAACAGACAGTGAATTAATAAGAGTAGACAATGTTAACATGAATTCTGGGCTATTCTTCAGTTAAAGATTCACAGATACTAAAGGCACCTTCCTCAATGGACGTTGATGACACTGAAAATTCTAAAACGTTATCAGAGGCGACATCAGCTTCGGTGTGTCAAAGGATTGTATGTCCAATAGTAATCCAGCTAACAGTAACAAAAATGTGCAAAAGACAAATTAACTGAACTAATGTAACGTACCTTCTATATCAGACAGTGAAGCTTGTAACACCCCATCCACAGGAACCAGTGTCCAGACACAAAAGTGCTTGAAATGGGAGAAGCAGCTAATCGGAATGGCGACGTTTGTTTTCCACCCTGAAAGCACAGGTTGTAACTTTGAGGGCAGATTTAAAAGTGGTGTCAAGATGTCTGCATGCGAGTGCACATGAAAAGTTGAACATAGATGAATACTCAAATTATAACATGACATTGTCATACCTGTTGGTGGAGGTGGACTGCAACTAACGTGTCAGCAATTTCTTCATGACCAGATGCAAGCCAGATCATGCTTCATTTCCGCCTTCAGCGTGCACCTGTGATAATTCAGAAGTTAGATTATCAATAGTACTATTGTGTTGTTTATCGTGGTTATATCAGAGTAAGCGCAGTAGGACAGCTGCACAATCGATTCATTAAGCTTGCTATTTTTTATATCTGAACCTCGACTTACCTTTTTTTGCTCTCGTTTTTTGCCTTGATCCTCCTGGCACGTTCAAAATGTTATGCGTCGGGCACCTCAGATTTTCATCAGACGATTTCGTGCCGAGATTCCAAATTGCCTCTGGAATCGCGCGTAACCTGTGATAGCATTCGTGGACGAAATCCTTGCAGTGGAAATTAGCAGGCACAACTGTCAGCCAAGAGCTTCGCACTCCTTGGTCTTTTGGCAGCTTATAATAGGTAACACTTGAATGCTCCGATGAATTGTTCTAACAGCGTAGCACTGTCGCATCTTCGACAACTTCGCCGTGGCATATTCACGAATCATATCGCTCCAGCCCATAAAAGGCAAGGTCAGAACAAGGAAGTGCACTTTCAAAACGATGCTGTGCCAAAAAAAAAAAAACATTCACATGCTTTGTTTCCGGCTTAGCAACAACATAACAGCTGTTCGCTTATGTACGATGCACAGAGGAGGAAACGAAAGAAGCCAAGCAGCCAAGCCAAGAGTCCATGCCAAGCCAAAGACAGATAAACCGAGAGCAGTGACGTCGGTGCGCCCGTGCGCAGGGTTTGCCGACGGTCTGACGGCCGGGCGTGGGAACTAAAAAAACTGTTTTCTAAAAAACTACGAACAGTTGGAGCAAGATATTTCGCACACATATTCAGTGTTCGGTAATGAACACACAGAGCGAGTATCGCTCAGTTCTGCGGCACTTCAAAATCGGCATATCTGACCTTTAATGCTGTTTTGGACCCTTTCCTCCAACTAGCCAACCTGTCTGGCCTCGGGTTGCAGATAGACGGTGTTCACGCGGCAGCAATGGCCTTCGCTGACGACGTATTACTCTTTTCCTCGAGCCTGGAGGGTTTAAAGTCGTTAGTCAGCATGACGGAACGGTACCTCGGCGAGGCAGAATTGCAGCTGAACCCTGCGAAATCTCAATATTTTGGGTGGAGGTAAGCGGTACATCAAAATGGTTCGATTATGACATCCCGCCGCTGGCTGTGGCTGATAAGTTTATTCCGGCTAAAGGGAAAAACACGCCCATCACTTATCTTGGATTGAGGATTTATGTAAACAGGCCATCACGGATCGACGATGTGACAGGGGACCAAATGATAGATCTTATCAGGTCAGCAGCCTTAAAACCTTTTCAGAAGTTGAGATGTCTGCGTCAACTTGTCGTCCCGCGCTACCTCTATCAGGCTTCCAACGTCCTAGGTCCTTTAAGTCACTGAAGTAAAAAGGACCAGTCTGTCAGGAACCAGGTCAAGCAGATTTTGCACCTGCCGCATTCTTTTCCCAATGCGCATGTGCACCTTCCGGCCCGAGAGGGTGGACTCGGCGTACCTCGCCTTGAGTGGACGGCTGCCGCAGTACAGTATAAAGCCATAGCCAGGATGCTAAGACTCGCGGACCCCTTTATGGATGCGGTAGTGACCCTTGGCCTAAGGGACAACACGAATAAATCGGCCTCATTCCTCGGCGTTCCAAATGGAGTGACGGGGAAAGCATAGGTGAACGAGGCGTTGGACAGCTTGCGCAAGATATACTGGGACAAGAGGTTGGCTGAGTATAACAACAAAGGACTCTCCGCCCACAGAAAAGAGCCGGTGGACAATGCCTGGCTCGTTGACGATTACCGCCTTGTCAAAGACGGGGACCGTATAAGGGCCCTCAGGCTGCGAACCAACCTGTATCCCACCCGCACGCTGTTGAACAAACACGCTAGAGACCCTAAGGCCAGGGATTGCCGCCATTGTCACTCAAAACCGGAAACCGCATTCCACATCCTTCAGGAATGCGAGAGGGTCCACTTGCCGCGAGTCGAAAGATATAACTTCATAGCTAAACATGTGGCTCGCTTGCTGCGACAGCACAACCCGGAGGCAGTGGTCGTGGAGGAGAAATTACTGACATCAGTCGCCGGCGTCCGGCTTAAGCCTGACCTCATCTACACTGTTGGGGATGAGGTCAAAATTCTGGATGTGGCTATAGCCTGGGACGCGAGCTCCACGACCCTGTCTGATATAAATAAGGCCAACGTACGAAAATATAGCGAGCTCGCCGAGTCCTTCCCTGGTAAACGTTTCTCAGTTCATGGGCTGTGCTTTGGAGCCAGAGGCGGCACATGCGCTGGTACAAGAAGGGCTTTAAGAGAACTGGGATTGTCCAGAGGTGATGTGGCGCGGTTGGCTGCAAAAGTATTAGTTGGAAGTTTAATCTGCTTGACCCGGTTTAATTCCATTGTTTACTTTCTTGGTTTTATGGAGCAAGGGTACCCCTTTTATCGCAACTCCATCCATCTTGGTGGTTATTTTCTCTCTTTTACCTGGATCGCCGTTTTTAATGGTTTTATTAAAAGTGGCTGCATTGGCACCTGTTGGCCGATAGGCTAACTGCTGGGGGGTGGCCCCTGGTGGTATGGTCCCAAAGACACCCACTTTTGAGTTGTCGATAGGTTTTTACCTCCTTTTTGAGGACATTGCAAGTTTTTAGCCAAATAAACGCCATTCTACTCATTCAACGCTTTTCTCCACGTTCGGATCCTGCATCTCAAGAGAAAATTAAAAAAAGGATGGTGTAACGGCGGGGGAATATATTGTGTTCTTCTGCGAGGCATGGATGCAAGGTCATCACCAGGTCCAGATGGTCTTCGGGTGAGGGACGTTATGAAGATCCCCACTGCAGTTCTTACTCATATCTTGAATAATTTCTTGTTCTTCAAAAACATACCTGAGGATTTGAAGGCTTCACGCACTGTGTTTATTCCCAAGAAAGCGTTTCCACGCTCAGCAGCAGATCTGAGACCTATTACAGTTGCTCCTATCTTGGCCCGTCTGTTGTCAAGGGTTTTACTCACCCGTTTTTCAAATGCGGTTTCCTTCCATCCATTACAAGGAGGATTCCAGGCGGACCGAAGCACAAGCACCAACCTTCTCCTGTTGCAAGGTGTCATGAAGTATATGAAGAAGAAGCGCCGAAGTCTGTATGTGGCCAGCCTAGACATCAGGAAGGCTTTTGATTCCCTGGCTCACGAAGCGATTTTCTCAGCTCTTCAAGGAAGAGGTTTTCCGGACCATTACATTGACCTGGTCCGCAACTTGTATGAGGGGTGTTCCACTGTGTTTCAGTTGGACGGCAAGACTGACGGCAAAAGGATCCCGGTTATGCAGGGAATTAAGCAGGGGGACCCACTTTCCCCACTGATTTTCAATACCGTCCTGGACCCCCTCTTACATCACTTAAACTCTTCACATCTGGGAGTGTCGGTGGAACAGTCCGGGGCTTCGGCCTTGGCGTTCGCTGACGATTTGGTACTAATGTCAGAAAGCTTCGAGGGACTCAGAGCACTGATTGACATTACTGAGACCTTCCTGAAAACTACTGGGCTTGTTCTTAATCCATCTAAAACGCAGTACTTTGGCTGGCGCTACGACGGGAGAAGAAAGTGGTTCGACTAGTCTATTACACCACTGAAGATTGGCGACACTTGGGTCCATCCACGTCAAAAAGGAGTTCCCATTAAATACCTGGGACTAAGCCTGTTTTCCAACAGAGGACCGCAGACAGAGGACGGAATGGCGGAGAGGTTGGTGTCTATCATCAGGCAGGCATCTTTGAAGCCATTTGAGCGTGTTAACTGTTTGAACAGTTTGGTGTTTCCACGCTCTCTCTATATTATGGCTAACTCCCTTTCCGTCTTGAGTGACTCTGCCAAGAAGGAGAAATCTTTGCGTAATGTTCCCAAACAGGTCTTGCATCTGCCGCATTCATTTCCAACGGTTCATTGTCATTTGCCCGGTCGTGAGGACGGTCTTGGCTTGCTTCAGCTTCAGTGGTTCGCTGCAAGCATGCAGTTAAAGGGTATGGCAAGAATGGCTCGATTGCGACACCCGTTTGTCGATGCCATCCTTTCTGCAGCGTTGGCGGAACAAGAAAGGACGCTTTGTGTCTTCCACGATATTCCAACTGGTATTTCGGCCCATTCCGATCTAGTTAAAGCTTTGCACTCAGCCAGGAAAGCTCATATGGCGCGCTCAATTCCTTCCTACAATAACAGTGGTCTTTTCTCACACCGAAGGGAGCCGGTGGGCAATGTGTGGCTCCGCCATGACTCTCGTTTCCTTAGGGACGGTAACTGCATTAAGGAATTGCGCCTGCGAACCAACCTATTTCCTACTAGGGCGCTGTCTAACAAACATTCAAGCGACCCGAAAGCCAGAGAATGCTAGTTTTGTCCTGGGCAAGAGGAGACGGCTTTCCATATCCTGCAGGGTTGTGAAAGAGTTCACTTACCCTGGGTGGCGAGGCACAACTTCATATGTAATCAGGTGGTCCGTTTGATCCAGAAGTACAACCCTAACGCTACGATTACCCTGGAAAGGGTGTACACCACCACGGATGGCACTCGTACGAAGCCAATCATTGTAGTGACGGACGGCGACTCGGTGACAGTATTAGACGTGGCTGCTGCCTGGGACGCCACACCGGGTTCCCTGGAGGCCGTCAACAGTTTAAAGGTCGCTAAATACAATTGTCTGGCTGCAACGTTTCCTGATAAGCACGTGGAGGTGCCCGGGTTGTGCTTCGGAGCTAGGGGCGGCACTTGTGCCTCTACCAGGGGTGCCCTGCTGGATATGGGCCTTACAAGAATTGATCTGGCGTGGTTGGCGTCCCGAGTCTTGGTCGGGAGTTTAATTGTTCTTGGCCGATTTTATCGCATGGTTTAGTCTCTGTTGGCTTCCATGATCTCTTTAGGTGTCCTATCGTCGCTTCAGATTTTATGGGTTGTTCTTCCCCTTTTACCTGCTTTTAGTTCCTCTTGGTGTCGCTTCTTTTAGCGGTTTTAACCAAGTGGGGCTGCTTGGGGTCATCAGGGCAGACCATCGCCTAACCCCTGGGTTGGCTACACGTCCCACACGTCCCACTTGAACCGACGTTCGTTTTACCCCTTTTTTGGGGGAAAGTTCTTGTTTTAGCCAAATAAACACCATTCTACTCATTCGACGCTTTTCTCCACGTTCGGATCCTGCATCTCAAGAGAAAATTTAAAAAAAAGTATGGTGTAACGGCGGGGGAATATATTGTGTTCTTTCGGTAGCCAAATAAACACCATTCTACTCATTCGACGCTTTTCTCCACGTTCGGATCCTGCATCTCAAGAGAAAATTAAAAAAGTATGGTGTAACGGCGGGGGAATATATTTTGTTCTTTCGCATTAGCGTTAGCATTTTGGGCGTCCGTTGGGCAAGCTCAATTGCTCTATGAACTTCTTATTTAGCAAATACCTTTCAACCAAACATCTTTCTGTAGCAAATACTCCTTTAGCATTACCAGTCACTGTAATACTGTCTTTCCCTGCTGGTTTTGCCATAGGGTAGTGGTGTGGAGTTCACGGTGGTTTCGCTCGATTTAATCGGGACTCCTTTGTTGAGTTGTTTAGTTACTTTACCTGAGGCGTTTTACGCTCCGCTCCTTTTAGCCTATTGTTGGGCTTGGTTCTTATCAGTATTCTTATTATGCTCTTTTTAACGGTCTTAACCCAAGTCTGGGTCCAAGGCCAATTAGCTCACTGCGCTCCGCGCGGTGAGGCTACAGATCCCCGACTTGGTTTTAACCCGCTTGCGGGTGCACGTTTGTTTTAGCCAAATAAACACCATTCTACTCATCAAGTGTACTTTCTACTTTCAAGTGCCGCGCAATGGATAACTGAGTGGCGGCTTACCCTCCTGATGGCCTGGTGTGTCACCAGTGTGGAACGTCAGTATCTTCTCGCCCCAAGCTGGAGCAGCATTATTCAACTCATGATATGACGGTAGTATGGAAATGCGACATATGCAACGATAAGACCGCCGAATCGAGCAAGGTGATGTCTTCCCACTACACCAAGTGCAAGCGTCGGGCCTCTGACGGCCGGTGCCGGTGCGGGGGACGCCGAGCCGGGGGCGGGCTCCGGCGTCGTGGTCGCCTCGGCGGCCTCCGGTGGTTACTCGACAACTATTCCTTGTGGAGGTGCTCCTGTTCTCCTGATCAGACCAAAACTCTCGTTAACCATCACCTGGGGCAAAGTGGGCTCACGTCTGATGCTGAAACAGACATTTCTCGTTTAGCGGAGGAAATTGCCGCCGCAGTAGGGAGGCCTGGAGCCCCCACTGAGTCCACAACACGACATTTCCGCTTCGGCGGAAGCCTTGGCCGAAGTGGAGGGTCTGTCCCCCTCCCCCCCCACGTTTGCCCAGAGCCAATGGCAATCAGATTGGTCTTGATGGAGTCACCTCACCCATCTTAGATGGTGGGCTGGCTGAGGCTGCCGGGGGCGTGCCGGTGGGCGATCTGGCGCCGGGGCCTTCTGTCGGCTGGGTGCCGCCTGGATCGGTGCCGGTTGGGGCCGATGCTCTCCCCACAGCATCTCGACCGTCCGTACAAGAAGATGCCGTCTAGCAGCCGATGGACGCACAGCCAATTCTATCGCACGGAAGGTGGACTGACACAGAGATGAGGGCTTTGGCCCTGCTTGAGAAAGAACTCCTACACCACCCTTTTATCAACCAGGAGTTGGCGCAACGTTTCCCTAGCCGATCTCTCATGGCCATCCGCATGATGCGGCATCAAAAGAAATATAAGGACATACTTCAAGAATGTCTTGCTGCCCCTTCGGAGGATTATGACCGGACTGCTCCCAACCCAACACCTATAGATGCGAGCAGGTTGATGATGATGATGATGATTGGGAGTTTAATGGCGCATTGACAACAAAGATCATAATGCGCCATAAACTGAGGTATGATTGAGACATTGGTGATGTTATGATTATTTAAGAGTAAACACGATGACTAATAAAAGATGAGTGTATACGTGTAAGACTACAGAAGGCTAATAACGCCAACGTCTCTCAGAAAATCAAAGACGCTTCTAAAAGGGACGAGAGCCTCGTCACCAAGCAATAGGGCTGGGTGAAGAGGTAAGAAGTATTTATAAAATACATTGAAGTGATGTTTGCGATGGATTTCATGATGTGTGCATGCGATGAGTATGTGTACAACAGACAGGAGCTGACCACAGTGCGCACACTGAGGTGGCTCCTCTCCCCGAAGTAAGAACCCGTGTGTAAGGTACGTATGGCCTATACGTAACCTTGCTCGTAAAGTACACAACAGGCGGTTTTCCAGCCGGTCTCCTGTATCCTGAATTTGAGGTTTAATTAAGTGGAGCTTGTTATTTGTTTGTGTGTTCCAAAATGATTGCCACATTCTGTGCAGTGATTTCTTGAGTGTCAATCTCATGTCTTGTACGGACATATCAAAAGGTGTGATGTTATTTTGGAGAGCAGCTGCAGCTGCTTGATCTGCCAACTCATTTCCTTTGATGCCTACATGGCTGGGCACCCAGCATAGGATGAGAGAGTAGCCCTTTGTTTTTATCGAACTGGCTAAGGATCTTGCTCGCTGCACAAGAAAGTTTTTTGTTATGTGCTGATTACAGATTGCATTAATGGAGCTCAAGGAGTCTGTATATACAACCGAAGACTTTATGGAATTTTGAAGGATGTAGTTGAGCGCCAAGATGATGGCGTAAACCTCGGCAGTGAAAATCGATGCAGAGGTTTTTATACGATGAGACCTTGTGTGCGTGCCACAAATCATGGCACAACTCACACCTGCACTAGACTTGGACCCGTCTGTGTAAATCTCAGTATGGTTATCGAAACTGTCTTTCAAGTGTGCAAACTCTTCTTGGAGTACTGATGAAGCAGTGTCTTGTTTCTTGTATTTTGCCAAGGAAGTGTCATATCTTGGAGGTGGTTCCCAGGGTGGGATCTTCCTGCTACACTCTACAACTTGTAGGTCACAGGATGAGGAACCATGACAATCAAACTCTGATGCAATTCGTAAAGAGAATGGAGGGACAACAGAGGGCTTGTTAATAAACAGCTGTTTAAAACGTGCGTGCTTGACGCAAGTTGAGGCAGGATTTTGGGGTAGGCTACGTATTCTAAGTGCGTACGACGTACCGAGGTAAGAACGCCGTCTTTGCAAGGAGCATTCCTTCGATTCAACATACAGACTCTGTACTGGGGACGTTCGGAAGGCGCCAAGCACAAGCCTGAGCCCCTGGTGATGGACAGGGTCCAGGGGTTTCAACACCGACTCGCGAGCAGAGCCGTAGACAAAGGACCCATAATCAAGTTTTGAGCGAATACATGCAGTATACACTTGGTGCAGTGTTTCCTGGTCTGCACCCCAAGATCTGTGAGAAATGATTTTTAGAATGTTTAGTGACTTGACACACTTTATCTTTAGGTTTTGGACATGAGCCTTGAAGGTCAGCTTTGAATCAAAAGTGATGCCAAGAAATTTGGCTTCTGGTTGAACAAGGATATCTTGTCGGTTAAGCTGGAGTGTAGGTGGTGAAAACAGTCCTCTAATCCTAGAGAATGGACACACACAGTTTTCTCAGCTGAAAATTTAAATCCATTTGATGAAGACCACTTGGCCATATTGTTGATGGCCACCTGCATCTGTCGTTCGCATATTGACAGGTTCGTGGAGCAACAAGATATTTGAATGTCATCCACGTACAAGGAGAAAGATATGGAGGGTGGGATGACATTGGTCACTGAGATGATTTTCACAATAAATAAGACAACACTGAGAACGGACCCCTGCGGGACACCATTCTCTTGTACGAAGGGGCGGGATAGAGTGGTTCCCAGTCGCACTCTGAAGGATCTGTGCTGGAGGAAGTTTGAAATGCATTTAAGGAGTCTGCCCTTCACGCCAAAAGAGTAAAGATCCTGCAGAATACCGTGTCGCCACGCGGTGTCATACGCTTTCTCTAAATCAAAGAAAACGGATAAGCAATGTTGTCTTCTGACGAAGGCTTCACGGATAGTGGTTTCTAGCCGAACAAGGTGATCCATAGTGGAGCACCCCATTCGAAAACCACATTGAAATTCAGAAAGGCAATTATTTTGTTCCAGATGATGAACCAGCCGGTTATTGACCATTCGCTCAAACGTCTTCCCAATACAACTCGTAAGGGCGATAGGTCTGTAACTGGCTGGATTGGATGCTTCCTTTTTTGGCTTGAGAAGGGGAATGACAGTCGCAGTCTTCCATAATAATGGTAGTGTTCCCTCTGCCCAAATGCGGTTAAAGAAAAGGAGCAACATTTTTTTAGAGTCATCAGACAGGTGGCACAGCATGGAATAGGTTACTCTGTCTGGGCCCGGGGCAGTGGCTTTAGCAGCGAATAGAGATCGCTGATGCTCCACCATCGTGAACGGCTGATTGTATACGTACTCATCGCCACCACTCATTGGAATTTTTCGTTTCTCAGCATTTGTTTTTACTCTAAGAAATTCGGGACTGTAATGGGATGAATCAGAGATGCGTTCAAAATGTTGTCCGAGCGCATCCGCCTGTTCTTGTAGGCTTCCGCACACCTGCCCATTTACTTCTAAAAGAGGGATTGTATAACTGCGGTGTTCTCCTCTGATTTTGCCAAGTCTGTCCCACACCACTTTTGGGGTACTGTGAGATAGGGAAGACACGAAGTTGTGCCAAGATGACCGCTTTGCTTGTTTCCGCGTCCATCTGGCCTTGGCTCTCGCCTTTTTAAACAAAAGAAGATTTTGTGATGTGGGGTACCTCCGAAATGTACCCCACGCACGATTTTGAAGTTTACGAGTTTCCTTGCACTCGCTGTTCCACCATGGCATCGGTCGTTTCGGTAGACGACCGGAAGTCTGGGGGATGGATTGTGTTGCTGCATCGAGGATGACGTTGGTAATTACATTGTTGGCCTCTTCAATCGTCATCCTCTCCACAGGGATTAACGACAGGTCACATTTTTTGGAGAAA
The DNA here is from genome assembly GCF_037126465.1 of Ornithodoros turicata. Classification (NCBI taxonomy): domain Eukaryota; kingdom Metazoa; phylum Arthropoda; class Arachnida; order Ixodida; family Argasidae; genus Ornithodoros; species Ornithodoros turicata. Next base: position 411,869 of record NW_026999314.1, read on the forward strand.
GCATTCCAGTCGGCATGTTGGAACTTCCATCTAGGAGGGCATGCTGTTAGACTATTGACTGCACACATATATTTCAGGACCACTGGAAAGTGATCACTACCAAGTGGGTTTTCTTCCACGCTCCATTCTAAATCTTGATATAGAGATGGACTGCAAAGAGATAAATCTAAGACCGAGAAAGACTGACTTGAACAGTGGACGTACGTCGGTGCTCCTGTATTTAAAAGACAGATGGAGGTTGATAACAAGACCCTTTCCAACATTTTCCCTCGGCTGTCGCTTCTTGCACTGCACCAAAGCAGATTGTGGGCATTAAAGTCGCCTAAGAGTATAAATGGAGTTGGAAGTTGGCTGATTACCGTATTTTCACGCGTATTAGCCGCACCGCAGATAAGCCGCAGGACTCGTTTTTAGATACATTTTGAAAATGTTTTTGCAGATAAGCCGCACTCGCAGATAAGCCGCGGGTAATACGACGCGACTGCTTTGTGCGCTAAACCAGTGATGCACAAACAAAATCAATAGAGACTTTCAACGCTCGTCGACGGCGTACTCCCTGCCAGCTGCCCTGTTCCCGTACTGTTCCGCGACGTCGACGACTTTTGGTTTGAAGCCGCTGTCGTAGCTGTGCCTCCGCTTTGGAGCCATGCCTTACCTCTAACTGCCGTGCCCGTGTCCACGAATGCTGCTGCTCAGGCCAAATGAGAACTGACGCTTAGCTGAACACGTTTTATCCCGATGTCAGGTGTATTGAACCCTTCCTGCCGACAAACGAGACCGTGGGGAAGGCCATAAACCCTGTGGTCCGGTGTCGGGATGATTCCGGTGTCGGCATGATATATAACAAAGGAGGTCAGTTCTAGTGTTCTACTAAGATCGGATTGTGCCCTTGTTGTGTGTGTGTATGTGTGTTCTTTGTGGATTGATGAATTAGTGGTGTTCCAGGAGGCGGTGTTCCGAAAAAAACATGGGGCACTGTCGGCCCATTTGTTTAATCCGGGGTATGGGGAAAATACCAGGGAAAAATAGCCATCAGATAAGCCGCACCCGTGGATAAGCCGCAGAGCGTCCGCGAAAAAAAAAATCGCGCATAAGCCGCGGCTAATACGCGTGAAAATACGGTAAGTGTTCTATATCCCTCTGTGCAAAACTTCCTGATGGTGGCAAATAGACCGAGCAGATGGTGACAATTCTGTCCAGACACATCTGCACGGCTACGGCTTCCAAATCTGTAACCAAGTGGACCTCTTTGGACGGAACAGTTCCTCGTGTGACGATAGCCACACCGCCAGATGCGCGAGTGGCGTCTATTCGATCTCTTCGAAATACATTGTGTCTACGAATTGGATTTGGTGTGTGTGTGTTTAAATATGTTTCTTGGAGGCAGAAACATGCTGCATTGTACTTGTCGAAGAGATCGTTAATGTCGTCTAAGTTAGAAAGTAAACCACGGCAGTTCCACTGGAGAAAGTGGTTCATAACGGTCACACTAAAAAGGAGGAAAAGAAAGCGCAGCACTTGGTGAAACCGACTAGAAAAGACTTGTACCATTTAGGGGGGTTGGACCCTTCGCGGGGGTTGTTTCTGTTGTTCATTCCCTTTGAAACCCCTTCCTCGTCCTTTTTCTCGTTTTTCCTTCCCTTGTGAACGAATGCTGGGAAGGCTCGACGATGACTTCTGCGACATGCAGTCGTCATCGTCGACCTCCATACTTTGGGTGCCTTTTTGGGAAGGGGCTTTTACGACCCCGTCCCAAACTGACGGTGTGCCATCGACCTTAGAGGAGGCCGTGGACACCTCTTCCTGACCAGTTGGCACGTTGGTCAGGGAGGAGGAACGCGACACTTGCGCATCCTCATGTTTTTTGGGGGGGAATGTGGAGTGGAGGCCCCAGAGTCTGGGTCCCCACGGATACACTGAGCGGTGCCACTCCCCTTTGCACCGACTCAGCGAAACTTTTTCCTTTTTTCCGGAAGTCCAACTGTGCTCTAGCTGCCTTGTAGCTCACATTTTGTTCTGTTTTTATTTTCAAGATTTCCTTTTCGTCCTGGAATTTTGGGCAACTTCTTGAGTAGGCCGGGTGATTGCCGTGGCAGTTAGAACAACAAAAACTGTTTTTGCAAGATTCTGGTGTGTGTTCCTTCCCGTCGCCGCGCCGGCACACTTTGGGCAGACTAGGTGCCCACGACACACTTGGGAATGGTGCCCAAAACGCTGGCACTTGAAACATCTGCGTGGGTTGGGTATGTAGTGGCGCACAGGGCAGTTTACATAGCCTGCTTTCAACTCGGAGGGAAGACTGTGAAGTTGGAATGAAAGAACAAGATGTCTGGTGGGGATCTCTTTGTTGTCCCTACGAATAACAATCCGCTTTGCGCTCACGACACCCTGATCTCTCAAACCCTCTTCGATCTCCGATTCGGAGCACAAAAGTAGCTCATCACAGGAGATTACCCCCTTTACTGTATTCAAAGTGCGGTGTGCTGTCACTGAGATCGGGATCTCACCAACCAGCCTCATTGACAACAAACCCGAACTCTGCTGACTGGTCTCAACCTCGATCTGGATCTCTCCACTTCTCAACTTTTTGGCCTTGTATGTTTTTCCAATCACGTGTTCAAGAGATTTAGCGACGATGAAGGGAGATACCTTATCAAGTGACTTTGTTTCATCATCAGACTTCATTATCAGGATTTTAGGGTACCATGGTTCTTTGTTTTTCTCAAAGAGATGCATGGCTTGAACCTCGTTGCGGCCCCTCTTTCGAGGCAGATCATGTCTTAAGGGAGGGAATTGATTGGGATCCATGAAAGATGGTTGTACATTCGGTGCAGATGGTGTGCCAGCCACCATCGACCCCAACAAGGGAACATGCTACGCATGCTAGCACTTGCCACTGCACGATACCCAAGTGCAGTTTCTAGGAGATAGAAAGAACTGCCCAAGGTTGACCCTAGCCGCCAAAGAAGGTGAAGGGAAGAAATGGAGAGCGAGAAGGAGAGAAAAGGGAAGGTGATGAAAAGAGAGATGGCAACTAGCTGAATAATCCTGGCCGGGCCTTCCAGGACCACCCGACTATGGGAAGCAGGGGCCAAAGGGGTGTGTTGCTTTCCCGGAGGGGCCCCGAAGGGTCCAAAACAACCTCTGGGTCCACTCAACCGCCAGGATCCCCCTTTCCCCAGACACGGGAAAGCCACGCACAGCTATACGTGGGGGTCTCCCTCCTGCGGCGACCCAACCGTGAATGCAGGAGGGGGCTACTGCGGCTGCTGCCGGGCGATGGGGGCGCCAATTTCCCGACGCCGGGAGATGTGAGCAGGATATCCGATCCATCCGTCATCCGGGAAGACTTAGCGGCAGCTGGTCTTATGAACGATTCCTTGGCCTATAACATTAGCCAGGCCCCTTTGAGGATGGAAGATCTGCGGATGTTATATGACCACTTCGGAGTGCGGATGCGTCAACAACGGCGAAGACAGGGTAACTCCGGACGCCCAATCCCCCATCCTGGTAATGCTAACCGTAATGCCAGAAGACGAGAGAAGTTCCGGGAGCATCAGCGGCTATATCGTCTTGGACCAAGGATCCTGGCACACGAGCTAATGATGAAACAACATGGCGATTCTTCGGCCGTCAGCCTGGAAGACATTCATGAATACTACGCCTCGCTGTTCTCTTCCTGTTCAAGGCCCGTCCAGGGGGTTGTCAACTCGGCGAATAAGATGAAGGTGTCCCTGGTCCCTATAACTGAAGCTGAGGTTACGCGGGCTATCGACAGCATGAACGACGGCGTGGCACCAGGACCGGACGGCATCACCACACCGGAATTGAAGAAAATCCCAGCGAAGATCTTGGTTCATGTGGTGAACAATTTTATGAAATTCCAAGATGTGCCTCAAGAATTGAAGTCTTCTAAAACAGTCTTCATACCGAAGACTGCTACTCCAGGATCGGCCTCGGATCTAAGACCCATTACGATGTCGTCGATCCTCTGTCGTGTGTTTTCAAAGATCATCTTGAGTCGGCTGTCTGATGGAAACACTTTTCATCCGCTCCAGGGCGGTTTCCAGAACGACCGCAGTACAAGTACCAACCTATTGCTGCTCCAAGGCATTATGAGTTATGCCAAGAAAAACAAGAGAAGCCTATTCGCCGCCAGTCTGGACGTCAAGAAGGCATTCGACACGGTGTCCCACGATGCAATATTTGCCACCCTAAGAGGAAGGGGATGCCCTGACTACTTTATCACCTTAATCCGAAACCTGTAATCCAGACCTCAACATCTTTTTATCTTAATGGAAAGACCGATGGCCGACGAGTTCCAACAAGACAAGGAATCAAGCAGGGTGACCCCCTATCGCCCTTCCTTTTCAACGTGGTCTTGGACCCGTTATTGCAAGAACTGAATAGGAAGGGTGTTGGCGTTGAGGTGGGGAGCGCCCAGGCTGGGTGTATGGCTTTTGCTGATGACATCCTCCTCGTATCTTCAAGCTTCGAGGGTCTGCGGACCCTCATACGTGATACCGAAGCTTACCTGGCCGGAGTTCAACGTCATCTGAACCCGGCCAAGACGCAATATTTTGGGTGGCGGTACAGCGGTGTACGCAAATGGTTTGACTACGCTCCGTCACCCATCACTATTGCCGGTACTGTCGTCAAGCCAAAGGAGAAAACCACGCCAATGACCTACCTGGGCCTTGAGTTTTTCGTGAATAAGCCCCCCCCCCCCCCGGCCAACTAACGACATCACGGAGGCCACTATGCATGTTTTACGAGGAGCGGCTCTTAAGCCATTTCAACGGCTACGATGTTTCAACGTCCTGGTTCTCCCTCGCTTTGATTACATCCTGTCCTACGCACTCAGCGTTATGAGGGAGGCCAGAAGGAGGGACAAAAGTATGAGGGTAGCTGTAAAGAGGCTTCTGCACCTTCCCCAATCTTACCCCAATGTGCACATCTATCTAACAGCAAGAGAAGGTGGCCTAGGACTAACACAGTTGGAGTGGACCGCCGCGGCCTGCCAATTGAAGGCACTAGCCCGTATGTCACGCCTGGCTGACTTTATTGATGCGGTTCTTGCGGAAGCTCTGAGCGACCAAGTATCAAAATTGTCAGAGCAACTCCATGTTCCTCTTGGAGTAACGGGTCGAGCGGACTTGGCTGCTGCCATCCACGCTGCCAGGAAGGACCACATGAGAAGACAGATGCAGGAATATGATAACTTGGGGCTCTTCTCCCATGCCAAGGAACCGGTGGGCAACATGTGGCTCTTTCCTGACTGCCGCTTCATGGGGGATAGTGACCGCATCAAAGCACTCAAGTTCAGGTCGAACTTGTACCCTACACGGGCACTATCTAATAAACAGTCCTCTAATCCGGCGGCAATTGAATGCAGATTTTGCAAGAACAAAATTGAGACAGCCTATCACATCCTTCAGGAATGTGATAAGGTTCATCTGCCCCGGATAGAGCGACACAATTTCATCGCTACCCAGGTAGTTCGCCTGGCCCGCAAGTACGACCCCTTCATCGGCGTGCAGCAGGAGAGAGTCCTTACGGCTATTGATGGAACAAGACTAAAGCCGGCCATTGTCATCACTAGGGGAGAGGAGGTCCTTATCCTGGACGTCGCCGTGGCGTGGGACGCGTCCTCCACCGCCCTTGAGATAATAAACCAGGGAAAGGTTGCAAAGTATTCTGTTCTGACTGTTTCCTTCCCTGGCAAGATGGTCTCTGTTGCTGGGCTTTGTTTTGGGGCGCGTGGTGGAACGTGTAGCAGTACGAGGAAATCTCTTCAAGCGTTGGGCCTCACAAGAAACGATTTGGGCTGGCTGGCCGCAAAAACCCTTGTCGGTAGATTAATTTGCTTGTCTCGATTCAACAAGATGACGTAGTTCCCTCGTCGCACCTAGTGTTTTAGCCTTGGATTTTAAGCTTGGATAGTTTTACTAGTTTTATCTCGTATACATTTCCTTTTAGCTCGGCTAAGAGGAGACCGTTGGGGCCCATTGGCAAAACATCGCTGGCCTGCAAAGGCCGGGCCCCAAGGCATCCGCTTGGTCCGAGTGCTCTTTTACCCTTTATAGGGACATTTCCGTTTTTAGCCAAATAAACGCCATTCTACTCATTCGAAGCTTTTCTCCACGTTCGGATCCTGCATCTCAAGAGAAAATTAAAAAACTATGGTGTAACGGCGGGGGAATATATTGTGTTCTTTCTAAAGCCTATGCTCTTCTAAAGCCTATGCAAGGCTAGCCCGAATCGGGCTCCCTTTCGTGGATGCTGTGCTCTCTGAGCCCCTTAAAGACCATCAAGAAAGGCTAGCCCAATATCTGGGCATTCCCATGGGAATCTCTGATAGAGGCGATCTGGAGTTGGCACTGAGAGAGGCTCGCAAGCAGGCGATCGAGAAATCGATCCAAACCTATACCAACAAAAGTCTGTTCTCTCACCGAAGCGAGCCTGTTGGAAACCAGTGGTTATACCACGATTCCAGATACATGGCCGATGGAGACAGAATACGAGCTCTCAGGCTAACAACCAACTTGTACCCGACCAGGGCCCTATCTAATAAACATGCCACTGATCCCAAAGCCATTGAATGCAGGTTCTGCAAGGAGAAGTCGGAGACAGCATTCCACATACTCCAAGAGTGTGAAAGGGTCCACTTACCAAGGGTGAAAAGACACAATTTCATAGCAAAGCAGGCCGTCCGACTGATCAAGAAGAACAATCCCGAGGTGGAAGTGGAAGAAGAGAAGCTGATAACTTCTCAAGATGGAGTCAGGTTGAAACCTGACATAATCATCAAGAAGGGCGATGACGTTAAGATCTTGGACGTTGCCATTGCATGGGACGCCAACGCATCGACCCTGAAGGAAGTGAACCAAGGGAAAGTACAAAAATACTCATGCCTGAAAGCCTCCTTCCCCGGCAAAAATGTTGAAGTGCACGGTCTGTGCTTTGGTGCGAGAGCTGGCACCTGTGCAAGTACAAGACAGACCTTGAAAGATCTGGGATTTACCAAGAATGATATCGGTTGGTTGGCAGCAAAGGTCCTAGTCGGCAGCCTGATCTGCTTAAGCCATTTCTTCAAAAAGGTATAGCCCGAGGGAAACCTGGCGAAACACCAAGACTACGATACCGATAGAAGCTCTGCATTACGGTTTGCTACCCCTACTGCTGGGGCTTCCAGATGCACTTTGGTGTTAGGTTCTGAGACGGATGCCGATGTAACTTACCCTCCCTGACTCAATCCGACTCACGGCTCGATGAGCGGATTAAGAACAGGTTAGAAGGCTCAACACCGCCGTCCCCTGTCTTCCCAGCAGGGCTAACCAAATGGCCTCAGAGTCTAACGATACACCCCATTTGAGGAAAGAAGAGTTATAGCCAAATAAACGCCATTCTGCTCATTCGACGCTTTTCTCCACATTCGGATCCTGCACCTCAAGAGAAAATTAAAAAAGTATGGTGTAACGGCGGGGGAATATATTGTGTTCTTTCGACCTTGCAGTCGCCTGGGATGGGAGTGTAGCCAGTCTTGAGAAGAAAGTACTGGAAAAGGCTGCTAAATACGAGCCCCTCCGGGAATGCTTCCCTGGCAAGGACGTCATTATAACAGGAATGGTGTTCGGGGCGCGTGGTCTCACCTGTGCATCAACAAGAAAGATTTGCAGAGAACTCGAATTTACAAGTGCAGATGTGGCCTGGCTGGCGGCAAAGGCCCTCATTGGAAGTTTAATTTGTCTCAGCCGATTCGTAAAGATGGTGTGAGGACCCTTTAGCGGACGCTATTTTATCCATATGCGGTTTTCCCAGTGTTTTAGTACGGGACAGTTTGGTTTTATATAGTTTTACCCCCCTTTTTACTTTATTTTACACCTGGGCTCCTAAGACCGGCATCTGGGTGACACAAACCGTGCGGCGCTCGTACTTGTACTTGCGCACGCACGGCACTCAACTCGGAGCTTTTGGTCCAGTTTTTAACCCCACTTTTGGGGACATTGCAGTTTTTAGCCAAATAAACGCCATTCTACTCATTCGAAGCTTTTCTCCACATTCGGATCCTGCATCTCAAGCGAAAATTAAAAAAGTATGGTGTAACGGCGGGGGAATATATTGTGTTCTTTCGCCCGGCGTGGCACACCTTTTTCGCTGCTTCTTTACTCCTCGTGGTGCCGGGTGGTAACGGCTCTGCTCTTTGCATAGCCGGCCAAGTGGGGAGCGCAGGCCTTTTGGCCTGGCGCAGGTGACAACCAAGTCTTCTTTTCTTCTGGGTCTCCCTGTTTATAGCACAGGGGGCCTACACCTGCTCCGTTGAGTGTGAGCGTTTGTCTTTTATTTGAGGATGGCGACCCACGAATGGGTTACCGTCTATCCACCACAAGTCAGTCTGTCATGTCACCTGTGCGACCTTCCTGTGTTGTCACAACCCAAACTTGAGAGCCACTACCTTCTTAAACACAATACAAGGCTCATATGGAAGTGTGGTGTTTGCTTGAACAAAACATCTAATTCAAGCAAAACCATATCATCACACCACACTAAGTGCAAAAGAAAGTCGAGATCTCAGGCGGACCGCTCTGGCTCGGGCGCGTCCGGGGCGGCTTGCGCCGCGTCTGGTGGGTCTTGCGAGTCGACGGCTGTAGTCCCCAGTCCCAGTCCAAAAGTTCTTCCATGCTCTCCTGATGGGGGTGGCAGTATCAGGGAGCAAAGTGTCTTAAGTCCGGCGAAGCCGGCTCCATCATCAAGCGACGAGAGGTGTTCTCCCCTCGGGGGCATCGAGTGTTTCGGGGCAGGTTATTCTAAGTCCGGCTGTGCCGGAAGTCGGTCCTTCCCTTGTGGTAGTGGCTGACGAGCCTGACACCCCTATGGCAACGAGCGAGTCGCAGTTGGCTCAATTGCTGGCGGACAGGGGTATTGCCCCCCCTCCTCTGTTTGCCGAAACAGCTCGTGGATTGGTCTCTGAACCGATCGAGTGGCAGAGAGGTAACATCGAACCTCAATACTCACAGTCTTTACATTCTGGCGGTTCTGGGGACTGCGAAGTTGATGAGTCGGGTCCGCACGGGGAGGTGGTGGCCGTCCCGGATGCGGCGGAGCCAGGGCGGCCTGCTATGCCTTATGGTCGTTGGACCAAGGCAGAAATGCATCTTCTTGCTGTGCTTGAGCTAGATTTGGGAAAACATCCTTTCATTAATCTTGAATTGTCCAAACGTTACCCCACCCGCTCACTTATGAGCATCAGGGGTATACGTCATCTTCAAAAGTAAAAACAAATACTGGCGGCTGCACGGTCAGCACGTTACAAGCAAATGCAGGAATCTTTGAATCAAGAGCACTGTGTGTCTGAGAGTAGTATGAGGTCATGATGATGATGATGATAATTAGGGTTTATTGGCGCAAAAGCTACCAAGGCTATAGAGCGCCAAGCAATGGTATGTGCGATGGCAAAAGTAAAATCAGAGACGATTATTTAAGAACTACCGGAGACAGTTACCACATATGATAAAATGACTAAAATAACAGTGTGAGATCACAAGAGACCAATTAGCTGGACGTCCTTGAAATATTCATACACAGCTGTAAAAGGTACTTCAGCCTCATCACCCAGCAAAAGGGCCGGGTGAAACGGTAAACAATACCGCTCTGGCTCGGGCGCGTCCGGGGCGGCTTGCGCCGCGTCTGGTGGGTCTTGCGAGTCGACGGCTGTAGTCCCCAGTCCCAGTCCAAAAGTTCTTCCATGCTCTCCTGATGGGGGTGGCAGTATCAGGGAGCAAAGTGTCTTAAGTCCGGCGAAGCCGGCTCCATCATCAAGCGACGAGAGGTGTTCTCCCCTCGGGGGCATCGAGTGTTTCGGGGCAGGTTATTCTAAGTCCGGCTGTGCCGGAAGTCGGTCCTTCCCTTGTGGTAGTGGCTGACGAGCCTGACACCCCTATGGCAACGAGCGAGTCGCAGTTGGCTCAATTGCTGGCGGACAGGGGTATTGCCCCCCCTCCTCTGTTTGCCGAAACAGCTCGTGGATTGGTCTCTGAACCGATCGAGTGGCAGAGAGGTAACATCGAACCTCAATACTCACATTCTTTACATTCTGGCGGTTCTGGGGACTGCGAAGTTGATGAGTCGGGTCCGCACGGGGCGGTGGTGGCCGTCCCGGATGCGGCGGAGCCAGGGCGGCCTGCTATGCCTTATGGTCGTTGGACCAACGCAGAAATGCATCTTCTTGCTGTGCTTGAGCTAGATTTGGGAAAACATCCTTTCATTAATCTTGAATTGTCCAAACGTTACCCCACCCGCTCACTTATGAGCATCAGGGGTATACGTCATCTTCAAAAGTAAAAACAAATACTGGCGGCTGCACGGTCAGCACGTTACAAGGAAATGCAGGAATCTTTGAATCAAGAGCACTGTGTGTCTGAGAGTAGTATGAGGTCATGATGATGATGATGATAATTAGGGTTTATTGGCGCAAAAGCTACCAAGGCTATAGAGCGCCAAGCAATGGTATGTGCGATGGCAAAAGTAAAATCAGAGACGATTATTTAAGAACTACCGGAGACAGTTACCACATATGATAAAATGACTAAAATAACAATATGAGATCACAGGAGACCAATTAGCTGGATGTCCTTGAAATATTCATACACAGCTGTAAAAGGTACTTCAGCCTCATCACCCAGCAAAAGGGCCGGGTGAAACAGTAAACAATATATGTAAAATCGATAGAAGTGACGTCGACGAACATCTTCATAGGATGGACATGTAATGAGGATGTGCATAACAGAAAGCGTCCCCCCGCAGTGGTCACACTCCGGGGCGTCCTCACGCCGCAACAAGTACCCGTGAGTAAGGAATGTATGACCCAACCTTAGCCGACAATGTACCACCTCATGCAGACGGTTTGGAAGTGGAGATGAGTTTCTCCCGAGATTAGGCTTGACAGAATGTAACTTATTTTTATCCTGCGTGTCCCAAAATATCTGCCACTGTTGATGACGTTTCTTAATGCCCGTTTAATATCCTGGATCGGGGCCTCAAGAGGGGTTATATCTTCAGTTAGTGCACTTGTGGCAACACTATCAGCTCTCTCATTACCAGGTATCCCGACATGGCTGGGTACCCAGCAGAACATCAGATTGTAAGACCTCTCCGAGATCATACTCGCTAAACACCTTGCATGGTGAACAAGCAAGTCCTTAGTTGGGTGCAATTTGCAAATAGCCTGCAGTGAGCTCAGAGAATCTGTATATACTACAGATGATGTAATTTCATTATGCAATATGTACTTGATTGCTAAAATTATCGCATACACTTCTGCGGTAAAAATGGACATGCTGGTTCTGAGACGGTGTGAGCTCGTGCGTGAACCCGTAACCATGGCGCACGAAACCCCTGTGCTGGTTTTTGAACCGTCAGTGTAAAACTCTGTGTGCTTGCTAAAGCTTTCTCTAAGATGAAGGAATTCTTGTAACAAAACAGCCTGTGAAGTGTCAGATTTCTTGAATTTTGTTAGTGACTTGTTGAAACTTGGAGGTGGTTGCCATGGAGGCAGCCTTTGGTTAAATTCCATGACCTTGTAATCGTATTCAGCAAAGTTGCATCCTTTAACTTCCTGAGAGATGCGCATGCAAAAAAGGAAGTGGTTGTGACGGTTTATTCAAAAAATGTTGATTGTATTGAGTGTCCTGCACACACTCGAGCGCAGGATGTTGGGGGTAACACCGAACCCTAAGTGCATATGTGGCGCTAAGAAAAAACCTCCGTCTTACGAGTGACCAGCGGTTCGATTCGACATACAAACTCTCCACTGGCGATGTTCTGAATGCACCAAGGACTAAGCGTAGTACCTGGTGATGTATCGGATCGAGTATCCTCAAAGCAGTTGGTCGAGCTGACCCATAAACAGCACATCCATAGTCCAATCTAGAAAGGACAGTGGAGATGTGTGTGTAGTTGGAAGTTTAGTGGCGCAAGGGCAACTAAGGCCAAAAAGCGCCAAATCAAGACAGTGGAGATGTAGATGCGATTCAGTACTTCGCGATCTGCTCCCCAGGACCGGTGTGAAAGTACCTTTAGAATGCTAAAGGATTTAATGCACTTATTCTTGATTCTCGGGGCCCCGAATGGTCCAAACCAACCTCCGAGTCCACTCAACTGCCAGGATCCCCCTTTCCCCAGACACGGGAAAGCCACGCACAGCTATACGTGGGGGTCTCCCTCCTGCGGCGACCCAACCGTGAGTGCAGGAGGGGGCTACTGGGGCTGCTGCCCGGCGATGGGGGCGCCAAGTTCCCGACGCCGGGTATCCTCAAAGCAGTTGGTCGAGCCGACCCATAAACAGCACATCCATAGTCCAATCTAGAAAGGACAGTGGAGATGTAGATGCGATTCAGTACTTCGCGATCTGCTCCCCAGGACCGGTGTGAAAGTACCTTTAGAATGCTAAGGGATTTAATGCACTTATTCTTGAGTTGTTTCATGTGTGGCAGGAATGTCAGTTTTTTGTCAAAGATGAGCCCGAGAAATTTGTGCTCAGGCTGTACATTAATTGGGTGGCTGCGCAACTTCAAAGCTGGCTCAGGGAAAACTCCCCGAAGCCTCGAAAAGTGGACACAGACAGTTTTTTCAGGAAAGAACTGGAAGCCATTTTCATTTGACCACTTCACTAACCTGTTGATTGTCAGCTGGAGCTGGCGCTCGCATGCAGACACATTTGAAGAGCAATAGGAAATCTGTACGCCATCAACGTACAACGAGTACTTAATTGAAGGAGGAATTACTTTTGCCATTGAGTTCATTTTCACGATAAAGAGCGTGACCCTTAGAACTGACCCCTGTGGGACACCATTCTCCTGTACAAATGGTCGGGACAGTGTTGTTCCTACCTGAACTCTGAAGGTTCTCCCTTCGAGGAAATTCGAAATACAGCGCAGCATGCGACCGCGAAGTCCCATTGCATACAAGTCTCGAACAATACCGTACCGCCAAGTGGTGTCATAGGCCTTGTGCAGGTCAAAAAATACACTGACACAATGCCTACTTCTTACAAAAGCCTCCCTAATTGTTGTTTCAAGGCGCAAAAGCTGGTCCGTTGTCGACCGTGCAGCCCTAAAGGCACATTGGTATCGATCCAAGCAGTTATTTTCCTCTAAAAAATATATGAGGCGGTTGCTGGCCATGCGTTCAAAAGTTTTTCCCAAACAACTTGTGAGCGCTATGGGCCTATAGCTAGATGGATCTGATGAATCCTTTCCTAGCTTCAACAGCGGGATTATGGTCGCTACTTTCCAACCAGAGGGGAGTGATCCTTTTCGCCATACGGTGTTGAAGAAATCTAAAACGCATTCTAACGAGGAATTGGATAGGTTTTCTAGCATGCAGTATGTCACACGATCTGGACCTGGTGCAGTACCCTTTCTGCGTGATAGGGCCGTCAGCAGTTCTGTCATTGTAAATAAGGAGTTGTAAGTGTACCCATTGCCAGATACAAGGGGGACGGTCTGCTTCTCTGACTGTTCCTTAATTTTAATGAAGTCAGTGCTATAATGTGAAGAGCTCGACATGCTCTGAAAGTGTTCTCCAAGAGCGTCTGCTTGTTCCATTTACTTGCAGTAAAGGAACAGAAAAACTAGAATAGTCTCCCTTTACTTTTCGGAGCCTGTCGCAAATTACCTTTGAAGGTGTGTTTTATTCAGACTTGAGACAAAGTCCTTCCACGACGCTTTTTTAGCTTGGCGCCGTGTCCAACGGGCTTTAGCCCTAGCCTTTTTAAATCGGATTAGGTTTGTTGTGGTTGGATATTTGCGAAAGGTACTCCATGTCCGATTTTGCTCCTTCCGCGTATCCTTGCAGTAGGTGTTCCACCAAGGCTTGAAGCGCTTTTGGCAGGTTCCCAGACGTTTGTGGAATGGATAGAACAGCTGCATTTATGATCGCATCAGTCACCACTCTGTTTGCTTCTTCAATATCTCCTCTCTCAAGAGACAGAGATGACAAATCAACTGTTGTCTTAAAATTACTCCAATCCGCGCGGTAAAGGTTCCATCGAGGCGGTCGTGTTCTTAAGCTACTTGTTGGACCAGGAAATCTAAGTACAACTAGAAAATGGTCGCTACCGCGAGGGTTTGCTTGCACATCCCAATTGACATTATAATACAGAGAGGGGCTGCACAAAAAAATATCTAGGGGTGAAAATGTCTGAGTGGCAGAATTTATGTACGTTGGGAGACCAGTGTTCAAAAGGCAGAGCTGCTTTGACAGTAAAACCCTTTCAATTAGCTTGCCACGACTGTCGAGCCTTGAGCTGCCACACAGCGGATTATGGGCGTTAAGGTCCCCGAGAATCATGAAGGGCTGAGGAAGCTGATCACATAACTGTTCAAACTCTGCTTGGTCTATGTTTTCTGCTGGCGGTAAGTACAGAGAGCAGACAGTAATTACCCGTTCGAGACATACTTGAGCGGCAACAGCCTCTAGGTTTGTTACCAGGGGTACGGCCCTTGCAGGTACAGACTGCGGGACAACGACAGCCACACCTCCCGATGCGCGCGCGCACCCTAAACGATCCTTTCTGAGCACGGTGTATCTCCGAAAGGGGTTTATGCTTTGTGGGTGTAAATTTTTCTCCTGTAAGCAAAAACAAACCGCCCTATGTTCCTCGAAGAGGTCTTTTATGTCATCGACATTTGCAATAAGACCCCGACAGTTCCAATGGAGGATTGTTTGGCCCATAATGTACGAAAGAAAGAGAAAAAAGATTAAATCTAAGTACCTCGAATCAGAGGAGTGTGCTTTCACTTCCTACTTTTTTGATTGATTGATTGATTATGTGTTTAATGGCACAAAGGCAACAAAGGCCATAGAGCGCCAAAACCATGGTGAGTGTGTCGGAGATGATTATGGGAAAGATGATGTGAGAGAGAGTGTGTGGTAGTTAAAACCTATCTACAGGTATGAGGTATGAGCGATGAGATTGACCAGGATAAGAGAGAGGGGGATGACGATAACAAGCGAGCATGGCAGTTAAAAGCTATCTACAAGTGTGACAATGATATATTTACATGAGGAGTTCGGTGATATTGGATAAAAGCCGAGCAATGCTTATCATCTACATCTGACTAAGAAACCCACACGTGGTCAAAAATTTGATTACGTTATCAAACGGCACAAGAGGGGTGTCACCCAGTAGAAGGGCTGGGTGGAGTGGGACATGGTATCTGTAGAATGCGGTGAAATACTGTTGGCGTTGGTGTTCGAAGTGAGGGCAGGATGCCAGTACGTGCAAGACAGTCAAGCTGTCACTGCAGTGCGCACAAGCTGGCGGATCCTGACCTCTGAGTAGGTGGTGATGCGTG
Source organism: Ornithodoros turicata (assembly GCF_037126465.1). Classification (NCBI taxonomy): domain Eukaryota; kingdom Metazoa; phylum Arthropoda; class Arachnida; order Ixodida; family Argasidae; genus Ornithodoros; species Ornithodoros turicata. The sequence continues at coordinate 427,225 of NW_026999314.1, forward strand.
AGCCATGTGTGTCCAATCCTCAATCTCGCGTAAAGAACTTCGGATGATCTGTTGATGTGTCCAGTCTGATGCGGGGGGGAAACGTGTGGCTGTGTGAGGTGTAGCTTGTTATTTTCTTCCATGTCCCGCTCCTGCTGCCACTGTGTGCAGACAGCTCTCTTTTTTGGCGCAGTTATTTTCTGTCGAGGGGTTTTCTTCCTGGCCTCTGCCAGTTCCTTGTCAGAGATGTCTGGGAGCGATCCACTCGCAGACAAACCCTTGACAGTCTTTTTCTGTGATTGTGAGCTCGTGCTCACGAATGAGCGTTCTGAGCTCGAGTCATCGTCACAATCCATAGAGATTTTCTCCACGGAGGACGACGACAGTTGTGACACCACACCTTCAGGTGGCGTCATGGATGTAGTTGGTAAGACAGTGGGTGTGATGTCAGTTTGCGTTTTGGTGGATTGTACCTGTGTTTGTGTTGCGCGTGTTATCATTCTTGGTTTATCCTTAGCCTTGTCTGCATAAGATTTGTTTCCGAACAAAAATGGTGATACCCTTTTTCTTGCCTCAATGTAACTTATATTAAGTGTCACTTTAAGATGTAGAACCTCTTTTTCGGCTTTCCATTTTGGACAATACCGAGAATAAGAGGGGTGGTTCTCAGAACAGTTGACACAATGTTCAGCACGATCACATTCCTTGGTCTCGTGTCCCTCCTGCCCACAACGTGCGCAACAGGGGCGGCCTGTACATGCACCTGCAGCGTGTCCAAAGCGGTTGCACTTAAAGCAACGAAGAGGGTTGGGTATGTAAGGCCTAACGTCGGTTGTTAGGTACCCCACCTTAAGCTTCTCAGGTAGCACCGGTGTGTCAAACGTAAGTATAACGTTCCTAGTGGTAATATATTCGTTGTTTCGTATGATTTTTATCTTGCGGACGTCTATAACTTGTTGGTCATTCAAGTTCACCAGAATATCTTCAGCTGGCACATCGATCAGTTCAGACAGGGAAATGACGCCTCGGCATGTATTCAGGGTCTTATGTAGAGACGCTGAGATCTTGTGCCCCATCATCTCTGTCGCGTTCAGAATTGTTTTGCTATCCCTCTCGGATACACATTTGAGCAGTAAGTCGCCAGACCTCATGCGTTTGATCTCTGTCACATTTTTTGAAAGTGATGCAACCGCTTTTTCGATGAAAAAGGGCGACATTTTACCTAAAGGAGTGGGCTCAGGGCCAGCACTAGTCAAGACAGTGAACTTTGGTGTGTTGTTTGGCGTGTTCAATAGCACAGTTTGTAAGCCATCGGTGCGAGGGCGCTTACCGCCCCCGATCAAATATTTAGAAGAAGATTTTTTACCAATGCGGTATATAGAGCTGGACGATCCAAACTGTCTCCCACACTTCACGTCCATACATGTGGGAAGGTCCCGGAATTACTGAAAACCCATCGGCCGGGGTTTGACCAAAACCTCGTCCGCCTCCGTTCATGGTTTCTCTCCCTTCACCTTTCATCCCCTCGGCACGGTAGGTAACACCTTGGGACTGGGGGCTGGGGTCCGTTGTGGCGCCACTCACCAAACATCAGCGTACGCTGATGCCCCCTGCGGGGTAGTATGAGGTCAGAAGGCGAAGTCACTGAGCTCAGTGTGGAGGATCTTGAGAGGTCGGGACTGCCGCGGGACCTTGCTGAAAGGGTTCTGTCTGGACCACTGCAATATACTGACTTAGAGAGAATCTACCGAGCTTTCAATGGCTTTCCCCAACCAAAACACCAACGCACCATGCCAACTAAAACATGATGATGATGATGATGATAGTAGTATAGGGGGGACCGCTATAAGAACATCCTTTTTCTAATCCAGTTCTAGGAATTTCTAATCCAACACAAGCCAGTTCTAATCCCTCTGGTTAGTGGCCCCACTTTGATTGACAGGCCCCTTTTTGGCTCGCCCATTCATGCTGATTGGTTTGAGATGACCCCACTTCGATTCACAGGCCCCTTGTTTGGCTCCACCCCTTCACGCTGATTGGTTCAAAATGACCCCACTTTGATTGACAGGCCCCCTTTTGGCTCCGCCCACTTCACGCAGATTGGCCCCTCCAAACCTACTGATTGCTGATTGATCCATCCACTTCGCGCTGATTGGCTCCTTCTAGGACAGCTGATCGGCCAACCCAGTGACCCCGCTACAGCTCTATCTTAGACAAACAAAAGGAATACATTGTAACGTTTATTGAGTACATCATGGCTGTCTTGGAGAGATTGATTCCTTTGATGCTGGGCATGGTTCCTCGGAAGTGACGAATCATGTAGCTGTCTCCGGGACAGCGGCTAAGAAAAGTTTCATCCTCCGTGAGTTGACACATTCCACGCGCACTGGACGCTTACGTCCAGTGGTTGAAGGCACGTGCGTAGCGATCCAGTAGCGTTCTTGTCCAGCTTAATGTTGGACCGCATAGGTACCACATACCAATCTGTGATAGTGAAGATATCACCAGGGCATTCAAGCGGGTAGGTGTGCTTATCCTTCTCGAGCTTCATGCGTCTTCAGTTGCAGGTGTCCAGCGCCAGCGTGCATGAGACGAGCGAGAAGAGAACGAGCTACCATATCCTTCCACTGGTCCAACTGACGCTACTCCTTCTCATCCTCTGCATTATCTGAGGAGAGAAAGAATGCCCAGTTAAATCACGCTATCTCCGTCATACACTCAAGCTTACCGTATTCGCAGCTTCCGTATGGGTAGGAGTCGATGTCATTGTAGAGGTATCGTTTGTCGTCGTACGCCATCAGACTTCTTTTCACATTTCTGATGGTGTACATGCACTGTTTCTTTCCCACTATTGACATCTGTTCGTGCGATACGCTAGTGTGCTTGAACAGGGTGTCGTGGTACGTATCATGGAGGAGGCGTTTGCGCACAATGTTCTTTTTGACCCCTTTAGCTCTTGCAATTTGTTTTCCCCCAGCTAGTTTGATGGAGTACATTTTGGCTTTCAAGCATATTACTTCCTCTATGGGTATGCTACCGGTTTCACTTTTGAATGCACCAAGCCTACCACGATTCCTCTCGCTGTACAGTGGATGACCCCGATCGAAGGAAGACAAGTCTAAATGGTCGTCGGCGATCACACGTAACTGATCTTCGTAATCCTTGCAGAGTAGGCCGAGGATCAGAGAATCCGTGTCAAAGTAGCAGGTAATCACCGGACAAGTGAGCTTGCTCAGCAGAGTTTCGTAGTAGAACGAGTACATTGTCAATTTACTCAGTTCTAAAATCGTGAAGCCAATCTGCAAGGGGAAATCACATCGCACTTTTCTTTTGCGCATTTCGTACATGACACAATCGGGGGACAAAATTTCCATTCGCACGCATTCTGCCCGACTCCCGAGGCGACTCGCCGTCTCCTCATCAAAGGCCACTCGAATATCCCTCATGTTAAATTTATTTAAAAGCGTTCTTCCGAAGACCGCATTATTTGAGATTTTATAGAAATTTTTTTCAAACGTCGTGCCTGAGGCAACGCGCCTGGCAACATTGCTCTCAATGTAGGGACGCAGGAATGGTGCCTGACGAAATTTTAGGATTCGGTGAATTTTTGTCACCCTCATGCCCAGACTACAGTAGAGTGCGAGCAGTGCGTAATGAACGACATACTCGACCTTGTCCTTGCACGTCAGCAACAGCTTTTTGCTGTTAGCTGGCTGATACGTTAATTCTTCGAGAAGACCTCGCTGGAATGGCGAGAGCCATTCCTCCGGGACCACAGCCTTCTCGGGAGCCAGGGGGAAGTACCGCGTTAGAGCGTCGATAGATTTTGGATACTCCAAGTCGCACACATACACGTACCCCACCTCCGAATCCGTGGGGTGACGCATAAAATCCACAGAGCTAAAATCCTCGACCCACTCGAAATCGCCGACGGGGAGGTGCTTTACCATACTGAATCCATAAAGATTGTTGCAATCTATGTATGATATGTACACCTCCTCTTTTTCGGGATCATAGCCACTACACAGAGGGTTGTTAGCCCCGCAAATGACGCCTGCTCGCCTGACAGAGCCCGCCCCTAACACCCGACTCGATGGTTCTGTACATGTCCTCGTCGATGATTAACTCCAATTTTGCCTGCGTGTAATTTAGAGCACATTGCCACGAATAGGATGCCAGAGAAACACAATGAAGCAATTCTAATCCACGCGCGTCGTAGCACAGTCGTCGAAAGTGCTGCATTACATCAGCATGTAATAGGGCATCCGTTTTCAGGTACAGTGCATTATAATCCCTCAGATTCGAGCATCCAAAATGTTCAAATACTTGCAGCGCATACTGGTAGTCTTCCTCGCTTATATCCTCCCCAGTGAGATCATTTCGGAAGGCAGATTTTGCCGGCAGAGCCAATTCGTCGTACACCGCAAAAGAATTAACGTGGCTGTATGGGAATACACCTTTACGAAGCAGAATTTCGTAGTCGTTTCCAAATACCTGCTTCAGGCACTGGAACGCCTCTGCGCCCCCCATGGATTTGACGGTTTCCACGAGCTCTCCCAGCGACGAATTTAGGTACTGCATGGTATCTCTGAATAGGAAGGTGCCAATTTCGAACGATCGAATTTTTTCCATGGAACTGGCCACAATGAAGGGAGCTCGCTTCCACCCGAGAAGGTGAAATTCCCGCAGCAGTCCGGCCAAATCGTAGGCCAGATTGTGCACCATGATCGGTAATTTTTCCCTCGTCGTGCACGCCACGTTACAGGGGCTGCACAGCGTCGCAATGTAATTTGTGTCCCCGGTAGTACATCGCTTGGAATGGTCGTGATGACGGACACGGGGTAGATCTCGCGTGAACTCCCGTTTACAGTACGCGTAATGGGTGGCAGCTCTGTGCTCGGCCCGTTGCTCATCATTCAGCACCACTGTGGCGGGGCAGGCATTCAGGGCAACCATCTCGTCCCGCATTTCCATCAAAGCCTTCACGCACTGCCTCGCGGAATCTTCACCGTGGTGCGTCCTGACGCGCATCACCTTCGAGTCGTGGGTGCGCACGAGCACGACACAGAAGCTAGAGGTGACGTGACGTTGCATGCCAACACCACTGGGCGCGAGTACGCTCTCCGTGTCCAACGCGACGACGTAGTTGTACTGCTGCTTGTACTGTATTTTATTAAATTCTACAAAATTTTTGCCAGGTTCGCAAAATTCCAATAAGATTTCGTTCACGTCCGCGCACAGGCGACGATGTTTCGCCATGCTCTTTTCCTCGTTAAAAGAGCGCGTGCAACGTTCGCATACGAAACACCTATTGTCTGTCATCAGTAATCGTTCGAGGGACTTGATTCCAAAAAAATGTTCATCTATAGCCAATAAGTGAATTTTCTTTTCACACTCGAGTTTTGGGGGTCGCGACACGTGCACTCCCTGATCGACGTACTCGTACACGTAAACGGATATCTTGTTTTTGTCTTCGAATTCGTCCAGATCAGAAAATGAAACGGGGAAGTGGCTTGGCCACCAGTAATCTACTGCATAATTTTCACATTTTTTCCACGAATTCCTTTCCTGTGGGTGCAGGAGAGCGAGCGTATTGTATTTAAAACATTCGCCCTCCTTGCGTGCTGGTAAATGGATATTCGTTAACACGTTCCTGCGCTTAGCCAGATTCGTGGGAAGTACCCCCGAATTTTTTTAGTTTTCACAGCAGAAATACACATTTGAACTTTTTGGACGTCAGTGGATACAAACCCACTACCCTCGCGCTGGTAATTTTCAATGCGCCCGGTGGACTCCTGAATCACATCCATCAAAGTATTTGCGATAGCTCCGTCGCTGTGGACTTCGCGAGCAAGCGCCATAAAATGAGCTATGTGCGCGGTTACATCCCCTCGATTTTCTTTCATCATTAGAACGTCAGAACAAATGCAAAACCTAAAGGGTATTCTTTGCGCTCGCAAAATAGCAATTATATTGTGGAGGTGGTTCATTAAATATTGTCGCAAGTCCTCTACTCCCTGATCGTGAACAGATGCCAATAGCACAAACGCTTTGACGATACCTCGAAATGCGCTATCAGTTTGAAAGAAAGGCAGGAAGGAAATGTCCACATAGGGATGTGATCGCTCGACGTGAGCATGCAATGTGGCAGGTGAAATGTCTGGAGAAGATGGTGAATTCTCTTCCAATGGCTCATCATCCCCGATATCATGAGGATCAAAAAAGCAGAACACGCATCTAGGCACTGAAAAAAAGAAGAAACACTAAGAAAACGTGCACCACAAAGTGTGGATGAAAAATACTCACTCTCGAGGCGAGCTCCGCACACTCCCGAAGTGACGCGAAGACTGCTGCCTCTTTACACATCCTCCCCATTTATATAGCGGCGACCTCGCTGCATGCCCCAACATGCACGGGTGCGGCGAGTCGTCATAGCCTAAAAATAACCTGCTCTGCATGTTCAAGGTCGCAGCTTGCCCTTGGCTTCACGTAATGCTCCGTCCGCCTACACCATTGCCGTACCTGAGCGCAAAGTTCGCTCTCATCACATGTCATTCCGATATGCAAGTTGCTTTCATGAGCAGGCACACAACCATCCCTTTTTGTTCACAGTGGCTGTGGAATTTCAATAATATTACTTAAAAGAAACAAATTGCAGTGAAATGCAGATTCATCTCAGACAGGAATTTCTACCCTCAGCGTTAAACCTTCAGATACCAGCATTTCTGCTCAAATAGCAAAATAGCTATGACCTCAAAAATTAAACACATGCTAACAAACTACCATCAACTGCAATCAGATAATTATTGCATAATGCTAAATACTCAATTGCATTGCCCCTAAGTGAAGAAAGCGCAGGACAAGGGTACACAAATTCACTTAAGCGATGAGGAAAAAGGCTTAAAACCTCAGGAATAAGCGCAGAGTCACCACACATCGCTACGCAGCTAACACAAGATAACAACAAGATACGAGCGGCGGGTAAGATTGTAACACTGCTAAACAAGCCCCAACATGCCATGATGACGTCACAAACCAGGAAAAAAGCACACACAGCAGCTCAGGAATGCACAAGGAGAGGTGCTTTATTGGAATCTCTACTCCTGGGTCAGACACCAACATTTCTGCTCAAATACCCATAACTGCAAGATTAAGCTCTGCTTACTTTATCAAGATATCGAACACCCAACAAAATCAAACAAACAACCCCACTTCCACTGACAGAACACTATTCAGCTTTTACGCAGGAGGCTTTCTTCTACATAAAAGTACAGAAAATAAGAAAAGAGCAGCGAAAAATTACACGCACTTTTGCTCGCATAGCTATAAGAGAAAAAAAAATAAAATAAAATAACGACGCACACGCTAATAAACTGTGACAAAGACACCCATTTCTGCTATCAGATAATTATTGCATAATGCTACATACAGTCGCATAGTCCCTGCGTAAAGAAACCACAGGACAAGGGTACACAAATTCACTTAAACGATGAGGGAAAAGGCTTAAGACCTCAGGAATAATCGCAGAGTCACCACATATCGCTACGCAGTTAACGAAAGATAACAACAAGATACTAGCGGCGGGTAAAATTGTAACACTGCTAAACAAGCCCCAACATGCCATGATGACGTCACAAACCAGGAAAAAAAGCACACACGCGCGCGCGCACAGCAGCTCAGGAATGCACAACGAGAGGTGCTTTATTGGAATCTCTACTCCAGGCTCAGACACCAACATTTCTGCTCAAATACCCATAACTGCAAGATTAAGCACTGCTTACTTCATCAATATATCGAGCACCCAACAAAATCTAACAAACAAACAAACAAAAACAAACAAACCCCACTTTCCGTGATAGAACACTATTCAGCTTTACCAAGTGATTTTCTTCTGCTTTAGCAGTCAAAGAAGAAAAGAGCAATGAAAAATTACACGTACTTTTGCCTGAATAGCTATAACTGAAAAAAAAAAAAGAAAAAAAAAGCGAGGCACATGCTAATCAACGGGGAAAAAGGCACTCATTTCTGCTATCAGATTATTATTGCATAATGCTACATACACAGTCGCGTTGTCCCTGTGAAAAGAGAGCACAGGTCAAGGGTTCACAAATCGAATTGGGAAAATCACTTCTACTCGCGCAGCATAATACGATACACGCTGTTTTTTTACGGGTGAAAATTACAATAAGAAGCCACCTGCTATGCAAGTGCAACAACCCTTATTTTTAAACCAACACTTCATGCAATACCACATAAGTTTATCACTCGAGTCACACGAAAAGGCATACACAATGTACTTACTGGTTAAGTGGGGTCACGGTTGCACACACACACACACACACACAACACAGACACAACGAGCGACAGTGAAAAATAAGAAATTACACGCACTTCTGCTCGAATAGCATAGTGTCAAGCATGACAAAACAGATTTTCTACCACCAGAAAATTATTAAACAGAATAACACAATATTCGCAAAAATTAAGCTTGTGTGGCAAACACACAACCTGAGGAACACACCTATTCACATCTGCTTTCTGAATTTGTTATACAGGCGTGAGCGATTCGATAAGAATAAAGCACGCTGCTTGGAGAAAGCATATATCATGTGTAACGCAGTCTACTCTATTGAAAATGCGATAAATCTTATTTTTCAAACAAAAAAAATCACAGTCGGCATAATATACGGCAATATCGGCAATATCACTGAAGTCAAACACAATGAACTTACTTGTCAAGTGGGGACCCAGCTCCACAACCGCGCACGCACACTCACACATTTTTAGTGCCTCACAACGTGCAAAAACACAAGGTCTATTCACAGCCACATAAATTCATATTATTCCTCACGTCAATAATTATCCAACCATCGTCAAAACGGGGAACACGCATATGCCAATGCGAAACAATAGGCCTTCCCGCCGGATGTAATACGATATCGCCAGTCGACCGTCCCAAAGCAAAAAGAAACACTGCATCTCAGGAATGCATGTTGCCTATACATCCAAGAACAGCGTGCAGCAATTATAACACAGAATGAGATTCATTTCCTTGCACTTTTGTTTTGCTTGCATATAAATATTTCACAAGAAATATTAGAGAGTGAAAAAGGAGAACAGCATTCGCTACACCCTGTAGCTCTTATCATTTTTAAACAAACCAGTTTTCATATGTTCATAACCACACTACCATTCACTAAATAGGGGAGTCACTAATGATTCAAATAAGATAAAATATCATTCCACCATCATTGATTGCAAACTTCACGCAAGAATAAGCAACTGCTGCGTGTCGTATTTTTCTTATAAGAGTAACAGTGTACGGGGAAACGATAACGGAGCGCGCGTCATTGCGTCAAGCGTGTCCTAACTGCGTGAACGGGCCCAATGCAGCTCACATGGGGGGGGGGGGGGGGGGGGGGGGGGGCACACTGTTTTATCAGCAGATCAGAAATTTTTAATTTTTGATGACTCGCACAAAGTAATGAGCTGCTGGAAAGGACAAAAATAAATACAAAATACAAAAAAATCGTTGCTGTTGGTATTTAACAGGGCGAGATTGAGTCCATTTGGTGTTTCTTATAAGAAAAATACGACACGCAGCAGTTGCTTATTCTTGCGTGAAGTTTGCAATCAATGATGGTGGAATGATATTTTATCTTATTTGAATCATTAGTGACTCCCCTATTTAGTGAATGGTAGTGTGGTTATGAACATATGAAAACTGGTTTGTTTAAAAATGATAAGAGCTACAGGGTGTAGCGAATGCTGTTCTCCTTTTTCACTCTCTAATATTTCTTGTGAAATATTTATATGCAAGCAAAACAAAAGTACAAGGAAATGATGATGATGATGATGATGATTAAGGTTTTTTTGGCGCATTAGCGACGAGGGCCATAGTGCGCCAAGACAATGGTATGGATGGTTAGCAGTTTAAAAGGATTATTTCAATTTAAAAAAAAATATTAATAAAATAAAATAAAAACAATATATATGAGCTTAGATGTGCTTTAAATACCCAGTGTCTCTTAAAAACTTGTATATATGGCTAAAATCGACTAGAGGTTCATCACCGAGCAGAAGAGCAGGGTGACGAGGGACCTTGTATCTGTAAAAGAATGGAAAGTGTAGGTGGCGATGATGTTCTAAAAGTGGGCATGTTATGAGTATATGTAAGACAGACAGGTCTGTTCCACAGTGAGGGCACTGAGGCGTGTCGTCCCTTCGTAGCAAATGCCCATGCGTTAGAAAACTGTGCCCAAGCCTCAAACGGCTCGATAAAACTTCATGGTGGCGGTTTTCAAAATCTTGTGTAGGTTTGCATAGGCGAGGTTTTACTGTATGCAGTTTGTTTGTTATCTGCTTATCCCAAAAAGCTTGCCAATCCGTGTGGATGGCTTTCTTCAGTTGCTGCAGCAAGTCGTTAAGTGGAATTTCAAAAGGAGTTATATCGTTGCCTAAAGCAGCAGAGGCAGCGCGGTCTACTTTCTCATTGCCGGAAATTCCGACATGGCTGGGTACCCAGCACAGTCTCAGCTGGAACCCTTTTTCTTGTATAATACTGGCCAGGAATTGTGCGCGTCTTGCCAGGAGGTTTTTATGTGATTGAATACTGCAGATGGCACGTAACGAACTCAAAGAGTCTGTGTAGATTACTGCGTGTGTCATGTGTGTTTGTAAAACATGGTTCAGTGCTATGATAATACCATAGAGTTCTGCAGTAAAAATTGAAAATACATTGTTTAGGCAATGTGCCTTTGTGCACGAGCCACATACCATAGCACATGACACTCCTGTGGAAGTCTTTGAAGCGTCAGTATATATCTCGGTGTGGTCTCCAAAGCTGTCCTTGAGAATCAGAAATTCCTGCTGGATTTCTGTGGTGGGTGTTTCCCTTTTATTAAACTTTGCAAGTGAAACGTCATATGCAACTCGTGGTTGCCAGGGGGGAGTCAACTTACTGGCAACCAAGGAAGGTGAGTTGTAACTGAAAAAGCCATAACATTCGACGTCTCGTTGTACACGAATGCTGAAAGGTGGCACAGCTCTGGGTTTATTAAGAAACAGTTGTTTGAAGTTGCTCTGTGTCACTGAAGGAAACGAATGATGCCGAGGGTGGCCTCTTATTCTCAAACAATAGGACAAGGTAATATACGATCTTCGCCTCCCTAACGACCACTCATTTGCCTCTGCGTACAGACTGTAAACAGGGGTGGTTCGGAAAGCCCCCAGTGCCAGTCGCAAACCAAGGTGGTGTACTGTGTCGAGGGCCTTTAGCGTGGACGGTCGTGCTGACCCATAAGCAGGGCATCCGTAATCCATTTTAGAGCGGACTACAGACCGGTAAATGCGAAGGAGTGTTTCCCGATCAGCACCCCACGACCTGTGGGATATGACCTTGAGTATATTTGTGGACTTTAAGCATTTGTTTTTCAGGTTCCTGATGTGTGCCCCAAAAGTAAGCTTTCTGTCAAACACAACACCGAGGAACTTCTGTTCAGTGCATACGGGCAGGTTTTGACCATTGATGCATAGTATCGGGTCTGGGTACAGACCCCTTCTCCTTGAAAATGGAACACAAACAGTTTTCTCGGGTGAGAAACTAAATCCGTTTTGACATGCCCATGTAACCAATTTGTTAATTGTAAGTTGGAGCTGCCTTTCGCATGTACTCAAGTTTGTTGACGAATAAGAAATCTGGACGTCATCAACATATAAGCAATAGGAAATAGACGGGGGAATTGCAGCAGCTATTGAATTCATTTTTATAATAAAGAGAGTAACACTAAGCACACAGCCTTGGGGAACTCCATTTTCCTGGATGAAAGGACGTGAAAGAGTTGTCCCCAGTCGGACCCTAAACGTCCTTCCCTGGAGGAAATTCATCAGGCAACGTAGGAGTCGCCCTCGAATGCCAAGCGCATAGAGATCCCTGATAATACCGTAGCGCCAGGTGGTATCATACGCTTTTTGGAGGTCAAAAAACACTGACACACAGTGATGCCGTCTCACAAATGCCTCACGAATTGTGGATTCTAGTCTAACTAGATGGTCCAACGTTGAACGTGCAGGTCTGAAACCACACTGGTAGTTATTAAAGTAGTTATTCTCCTCTAGATAGTAAATCAGCCGGTTATTGAACATTCTTTCGAACGTCTTACCGAGGCAGCTAGTTAATGCAACAGGTCGGTAACTTGTTGGACTGGACGCATCTTTCCCGGGCTTTAAAAAAGGAATGACTGTGGCTACTTTCCATGCTGATGGCATCTGTCCCTTGTCCCAGACGGTGTTGAAGAACTTCAGTAGATGCTCTTTGGAATCATCGGACAAATGACTAAGCATTGGATATGCAATGCAGTCTGGTCCAGGAGCGCTGACTTTTACTGAAGCCAGCACTCGTTGGAGTTCCACCATGGTAAAAGGCTGGTTGTACTGGTAGTTGTCACCACCCGTAATTGGAATTGTTTGCCTTTCGGCTTGCTCCTTAATACGCAGGAAGTTTCTATCATAATGTGAGGAGCTCGATACGTCAGAGAAATGTTGACCAAGGACGTTAGCCTGCTCTTCTAGGCTCTGACACGGGATGCCATTAACCTGAAGCAGGGGAATGGAAAAACTAGTGTAATCACCCTTAATTTTTCGAAGTCTATCCCACACAACCTTTGACGGTGTTGAGCGCGTTAACGAAGAGACAAAGTTACGCCACGACGTCCGTTTTGCTTGTTTTCTGGTCCATTTTGCCCTGGCTCGTGCCCTCTTGAATGTCAGGAGGTTTTCAGGAGTGGGGTATCTGCGGAAGATACCCCATGCTCTGTTTTGTTGCTTTCGTGTCTGTGTGCATTCATCCGTCCACCAAGGTTTGGGACGCTTGGGGAGCCGGCCAGATGTCTGCGGGACAGACTGTTCAGCGGCATTTATGATGGCCGTTGTGACAAACTCGTTTGCCTCTTCAATAGACATGTGTTCAAAATATGAAGAAACAAGCTTTGCCTCGTTCTGGAAAAACCTCCAGTCAGCCTCTTGAAGTTTCCACCTTCGCGGTCGCGTCGAGATGGAATTTGTAGGACCACGAAATTTCAAAACTACCGGGAAGTGGTCACTTCCACGAGGATCCTGGTCCACGGTCCAGTCCAGACAATGGAAGAGGGAAGGACTGCACAGTGAAATGTCCAAGCAAGAAAAACTTTGTGTTGAGGAGTTGACGTATGTAGGCAGCCCAGTGTTCAAAATGCAAAGGGACCTTGAAAGAATAACTCTCTCCAACATTTTTCCTCGCGTATCCAGTCTTGCGCTGCCCCATAAAGGATTGTGGGCATTCAGGTCGCCCAGAATCATGAATGGCTGTGGGAGTTGATTACACAAATTTTCAAAATCTCTTTGTTCTATTAATTCTGATGGGGGAAGGTACAGTGAACCTATAGTGAAAACCCTATCGAGGCACACTTGAACAGCAACTGCTTCCAACCCTGTAACAAGTGGGATTTGTTTTACAGACACAGATTGCGGAAGGACTATAGCCACACCTCCAGATGCACGTGTGGTATTTGTACGGTCCTTCCTAAAAATAGTATGTCTGCGGAAGGGATTGAAACTTTGTTCCTGAAGGTAGGTTTCCTGTAAACAGAAGCAAGCTGCAGTGTATTTTTCAAAGAGATCGTGTACATCATCTATGTTAGTGTAGAGGTCTCGACAGTTCCACTGAGGGATTACCTGTCCCATAATGAAAGTAGTGATGAATAAGAACAAAGAGAGACTGTACATTATGTAGGAGGTGTAACCCTTGGGGGGGGGGGCTGCTTGTGTTTCCCTAGGGACGTACTGCCCCTGCCTCGGCCTCCTTTTTTCGTTCTTTGTTCCTTCCATGGGGAAGGATTGGGGGGAAGGCTTGACGATGATTTCTGCGACATGCAGTCATCATCGTCAACATCCATCGTGTGTGTGGCAGCCTGGGATGAGCCCCCTGTGAGCCCGTCCCAAACTGACAGCTCGCCATCAACCTCCGTAGAGGTTGTGGCCGCTACTTCCCGGCTGCCCACCTGAGCAGCTGGTGCCAGCGGAAGCAAGCTCTCCGCAGGCTTTTCTTGTGTGGGGGGAGTGTGGGGTGGAGACCCAGAAGTCTGCGTCTCCACAGATTTCCGCAGTGGTGCCACTCCCCGGCGCACCACTTCGGAGAACGTGCCTTTTTTGGCAAATTCTACCTGTGTTTTTGCGTCTTTATACGAGATATTCTGCGTCACTTTTACTTTGAGTACTTCCTTCTCTTCCTGCCAACGGGGGCAGGACCTGGAGTAGACAGGGTGGCTCCCTTTGCAGTTCGAACACACAGTTCTTCGTTTGCACAGGATTCTGCAGAGTGGTCCATGCCAGCACATTTTGGACAGATCGCCTGTCCTCGACAGACCTGCGACCCATGTCCAAAACGCTGGCACTTGAAACAGCGTCGCGGATTCGGGATATACGGACGTACATGGCAATTAAGATACCCTGCTTTGATGGTCTGAGGAAGCCTGTGCAATTGAAAGGAAAGGACAATGTGTTTCGTCGGGATGTCTTTACCATCCCGACGCATCACAATTCTCCTTGCTGTCACAACGCCTTGGTCTTTAAGTCCTTCCTCGATCTCAGTGTCTGAGCAGTCAAGGAGTTGAGACTCTGAGATGACGCCCTTCACGATGTTAAGTGTTCGGTGTCTGGTCACAGTGACTGATATATCAGAAATTTTATTAAGTGAAAGGAGAGCGGAACTTTGTTGCCTTGTGGTCACTTCAATTTGTAGATCTCCTGTGGTCAGCTTTCGAGCATTATAAGATTTCCCTATTGTCTTTTCTAACTCTCTTGCAATCGTGAATGGTGATACCTTAGCCATAGGTTTGGTCTCATCTTCCGAGTGGACTATGAGGAACTTCGCAAACCAAGGTTCAGGAGTCAAGTCGAGGATTTGCATAGCTGGTGCATCGGTGCAGCGCCTCTTTTGGCGCTGATCATGTTTTTTTGTACGAGAAGAATCCATAAAAGAGAAGACCGATTCAGTGCAGGAGGTGTGTCGCCCACCATCGAGCCCAACGAGGGAACGTGTCCCACACGCTAACACTTGCCTCTGCACTATACCCAAGTGCAGCTTCTGGAGAGTGAAAGACTGCCCAAGGTTGACCCTTGCTGCCAAGGATGGTGAAAAGAGGAAAAGGAGAGAAAGAAGGAGACCAAGGAAGCGAAAGTAATGAAAAGGGAGATGGCGACTAACTGAATAATCCTGGCCGGGCCTTCCAGGACCACCCGTCTATGGGAAGCAGGGGCCAAAGCGGTGTGTTGCTTTCCCAGAGGGGCCCCGAAGGGTCCAAAACAACCTCAGGGTCCACTCAACCGCCAGGATCCCCCTTTCCCCAGACACGGGAAAGCCACGCACAGCTATACGTGGGGGTCTCCCTCCTGCGGCGACCCAACCGTTGGTGCAGGAGGGGGCTACTGCGGCTGCTGCCGGGCGATGGGGGCGCCACTTTCCCGACGCCGGGACAAGGAAATGAATTTCATTCTGTGTTATAATTGCTGCACGCTGTTCTTGGATGTATAGGCAACATGCATTCCTGAGATGCAGTGTTTCTTTTTTGCTTTGGGACGGTCGACTGGCCATATCGTATTACATCCGGCGGGAAGGCCTATTGTTTCGCATTGGCATATGCGTGTTCCCCGTTTTGACGATGGTTGGATAATTATTGACGTGAGGAATGATATGAATTTATGTGGCTGTGAATAGACCTTGTGTTTTTGCACGTTGTGAGGCACTAAAAATGTGTGCGTGTGCGTGCGCGGTTGTGGAGCTGGGTCCCCACTTGACAAGTAAGTTCATTGTGTTTGACTTCAGTGATATTGCCGATATTGCCGTATATTATGCCGACTGTGATTTTTTTTGTTTGAAAAATAAGATTTATCGCATTTTCAATAGAGTAGACTGCGTTACACATGATATATGCTTTCTCCAAGCAGCGTGCTTTATTCTTATCGAATCGCTCACGCCTGTATAACAAATTCAGAAAGCAGATGTGAATAGGTGTGTTCCTCAGGTTGTGTGTTTGCCACACAAGCTTAATTTTTGCGAATATTGTGTTATTCTGTTTAATAATTTTCTGGTGGTAGAAAATCTGTTTTGTCATGCTTGACACTATGCTATTCGAGCAGAAGTGCGTGTAATTTCTTATTTTTCACTGTCGCTCGTTGTGTCTGTGTTGTGCGTGTGTGTGTGTGTGTGTGTGCAACTGTGACCCCACTTAACCAGTAAGTACATTGTGTATGCCTTTTCGTGTGACTCGAGTGATAAATTTATGTGGTATTGCATGAAGTGTTGGTTTAAAAATAAGGGTTGTTGCACTTGCATAGCAGGTGGCTTCTTATTGTAATTTTCACCCGTAAAAAAACAGCGTGTATCGTATTATGCTGCGCGAGTAGAAGTGATTTTCCCAATTCGATTTGTGAACCCTTGACCTGTGCTCTCTTTTCACAGGGACAACGCGACTGTGTATGTAGCATTATGCAATAATAATCTGATAGCAGAAATGAGTGCCTTTTTCCCCGTTGATTAGCATGTGCCTCGCTTTTTTTTTCTTTCTTTTTTTTTCAGTTATAGCTATTCAGGCAAAAGTACGTGTAATTTTTCATTGCTCTTTTCTTCTTTGACTGCTAAAGCAGAAGAAAATCACTTGGTAAAGCTGAATAGTGTTCTATCACGGAAAGTGGGGTTTGTTTGTTTTTGTTTGTTTGTTTGTTAGATTTTGTTGGGTGCTCGATATATTGATGAAGTAAGCAGTGCTTAATCTTGCAGTTATGGGTATTTGAGCAGAAATGTTGGTGTCTGAGCCTGGAGTAGAGATTCCAATAAAGCACCTCTCGTTGTGCATTCCTGAGCTGCTGTGCGCGCGCGCGTGTGTGTGTGCTTTTTTCCTGGTTTGTGACGTCATCATGGCATGTTGGGGCTTGTTTAGCAGTGTTACAATTTTACCCGCCGCTAGTATCTTGTTGTTATCTTTCGTTAACTGCGTAGCGATATGTGGTGACTCTGCGATTATTCCTGAGGTCTTAAGCCTTTTCCCTCATCGTTTAAGTGAATTTGTGTACCCTTGTCCTGTGGTTTCTTTACGCAGGGACTATGCGACTGTATGTAGCATTATGCAATAATTATCTGATAGCAGAAATGGGTGTCTTTGTCACAGTTTATTAGCGTGTGCGTCGTTATTTTATTTTATTTTTTTTTCTCTTATAGCTATGCGAGCAAAAGTGCGTGTAATTTTTCGCTGCTCTTTTCTTATTTTCTGTACTTTTATGTAGAAGAAAGCCTCCTGCGTAAAAGCTGAATAGTGTTCTGTCAGTGGAAGTGGGGTTGTTTGTTTGATTTTGTTGGGTGTTCGATATCTTGATAAAGTAAGCAGAGCTTAATCTTGCAGTTATGGGTATTTGAGCAGAAATGTTGGTGTCTGACCCAGGAGTAGAGATTCCAATAAAGCACCTCTCCTTGTGCATTCCTGAGCTGCTGTGTGTGCTTTTTTCCTGGTTTGTGACGTCATCATGGCATGTTGGGGCTTGTTTAGCAGTGTTACAATCTTACCCGCCGCTCGTATCTTGTTGTTATCTTGTGTTAGCTGCGTAGCGATGTGTGGTGACTCTGCGCTTATTCCTGAGGTTTTAAGCCTTTTTCCTCATCGCTTAAGTGAATTTGTGTACCCTTGTCCTGCGCTTTCTTCACTTAGGGGCAATGCAATTGAGTATTTAGCATTATGCAATAATTATCTGATTGCAGTTGATGGTAGTTTGTTAGCATGTGTTTAATTTTTGAGGTCATAGCTATTTTGCTATTTGAGCAGAAATGCTGGTATCTGAAGGTTTAACGCTGAGGGTAGAAATTCCTGTCTGAGATGAATCTGCATTTCACTGCAATTTGTTTCTTTTAAGTAATATTATTGAAATTCCACAGCCACTGTGAACAAAAAGGGATGGTTGTGTGCCTGCTCATGAAAGCAACTTGCATATCGGAATGACATGTGATGAGAGCGAACTTTGCGCTCAGGTACGGCAATGGTGTAGGCGGACGGAGCATTACGTGAAGCCAAGGGCAAGCTGCGACCTTGAACATGCAGAGCAGGTTATTTTTAGGCTATGACGACTCGCCGCACCCGTGCATGTTGGGGCATGCAGCGAGGTCGCCGCTATATAAATGGGGAGGATGTGTAAAGAGGCAGCAGTCTTCGCGTCACTTCGGGAGTGTGCGGAGCTCGCCTCAAGAGTGAGTATTTTTCATCCACACTTTGTGGTGCACGTTTTCTTAGTGTTTCTTCTTTTTTTCAGTGCCTAGATGCGTGTTCTGCTTTTTTGATCCGCATGATATCGGGGATGATGAGCCATTGGAAGAGAATTCACCATCTTCTCCAGACATTTCACCTGCCACATTGCATGCTCACGTCGAGCGATCACATCCCTATGTGGACATTTCCTTCCTGCCTTTCTTTCAAACTGATAGCGCATTTCGAGGTATCGTCAAAGCGTTTGTGCTATTGGCATCTGTTCACGATCAGGGAGTAGAGGACTTGCGACAATATTTAATGAACCACCTCCACAATATAATTGCTATTTTGCGAGCGCAAAGAATACCCTTTAGGTTTTGCATTTGTTCTGACGTTCTAATGATGAAAGAAAATCGAGGGGATGTAACCGCGCACATAGCTCATTTTATGGCGCTTGCTCGCGAAGCCCACAGCGACGGAGCTATCGCAAATACTTTGATGGATGTGATTCAGGAGTCCACCGGGCGCATTGAAAATTACCAGCGCGAGGGTAGTGGGTTTGTATCCACTGACGTCCAAAAAGTTCAAATGTGTATTTCTGCTGTGAAAACTAAAAAAATTCGGGGGTACTTCCCACGAATCTGGCTAAACGCAGGAACGTGTTAACGAATATCCATTTACCAGCACGCAAGGAGGGCGAATGTTTTAAATACAATACGCTCGCTCTCCTGCACCCACAGGAAAGGAATTCGTGGAAAAAATGTGAAAATTATGCAGTAGATTACTGGTGGCCAAGCCACTTCCCCGTTTCATTTTCTGATCTGGACGAATTCGAAGACAAAAACAAGATATCCGTTTACGTGTACGAGTACGTCGATCAGGGAGTGCACGTGTCGCGACCCCCAAAACTCGAGTGTGAAAAGAAAATTCACTTATTGGCTATAGATGAACATTTTTTTTGGAATCAAGTCCCTCGAACGATTACTGATGAGAGACAATAGGTGTTTCGTATGCGAACGTTGCACGCGCTCTTTTAACGAGGAAAAGAGCATGGCGAAACATCGTCGCCTGTGCGCGGACGTGAACGAAATCTTATTGGAATTTTGCGAACCTGGCAAAAATTTTGTAGAATTTAATAAAATACAGTACAAGCAGCAGTACAACTACGTCGTCGCGTTGGACACGGAGAGCGTACTCGCGCCCAGTGGTGTTGGCATGCAACGTCACGTCACCTCTAGCTTCTGTGCCGTGCTCGTGCGCACCCACGACTCGAAGGTGATGCGCGTCAGGACGCACCACGGTGAAGATTCCGCGAGGCAGTGCGTGAAGGCTTTGATGGAAATGCGGGACGAGATGGTTGCCCTGAATGCCTGCACCGCCACAGTGGTGCTGAATGATGAGCAACGGGCCGAGCACAGAGCTGCCACCCATTGCGCGTACTGTAAACGGGAGTTCACGCGAGATCTACCCCGTGTCCGTCATCACGACCATTCCAAGCGATGTACTACCGGGGACACAAATTACATTGCGACGCTGTGCAGCCCCTGTAACGTGGCGTGCACGACGAGGGAAAAATTACCGATCACGGTGCACAATCTGGCCTACGATTTGGCCGGACTGCTGCGGGAATTTCACCTTCTCGGGTGGAAGCGAGCTCCCTTCATTGTGGCCAGTTCCATGGAAAAAACTCGATCGTTCGAAATTTGCACCTTCCTATTCAGAGATACCATGCAGTACCTAAATTCGTCGCTGGGAGAGCTCGTGGAAACCGTCAAATCCATGGGGGGCGCAGAGGCGTTCCAGTGCCTGAAGCAGGTATTTGGAAACGACTACGAAATTCTGCTTCGTAAAGGTGTATTCCCATACAGCCATGTTAATTCTTTTGCGGTGTACGACGAATTGGCTCTGCCGGCAAAATCTGCCTTCCGAAATGATCTCACTGGGGAGGATATAAGCGAGGAAGACTACCAGTATGCGCTGCAAGTATTTGAACATTTTGGATGCTCGAATCTGAGGGATTATAATGCACTGTACCTGAAAACGGATGCCCTATTACATGCTGATGTAATGCAGCACTTTCGACGACTGTGCTACGACGCGCGTGGATTAGAATTGCTTCATTGTGTTTCTCTGGCATCCTATTCGTGGCAATATGCTCTAAATTACACGCAGGCAAAATTGGAGTTAATCATCGACGAGGACATGTACAGAACCATCGAGTCGGGTGTTAGGGGCGGGCTCTGTCAGGCGTCATTTGCGGGGCTAACAACCCTCTGTGTAGTGGCTATGATCCCGAAAAAGAGGAGGTGTACATATCATACATAGATTGCAACAATCTTTATGGATTCAGTATGGTAAAGCACCTCCCCGTCGGCGATTTCGAGTGGGTCGAGGATTTTAGCTCTGTGGATTTTATGCGTCACCCCACGGATTCGGAGGTGGGGTACGTGTATGTGTGCGACTTGGAGTATCCAAAATCTATCGACGCTCTAACGCGGTACTTCCCCCTGGCTCCCGAGAAGGCTGTGGTCCCGGAGGAATGGCTCTCGCCATTCCAGCGAGGTCTTCTCGAAGAATTAATGTATCAGCCAGCTAACAGCAAAAAGCTGTTGCTGACGTGCATGGACAAGGTCGAGTATGTCGTTCATTACGCACTGCTCGCACTCTACTGTAGATTGGGCATGAGGGTGACAAAAATTCACCGAATCCTAAAATTTCGTCAGGCACCATTCCTGCGTCCCTACATTGAGAACAATGTTGCCAGGCGCGTTGCCTCAGGCACGACGTTTGAAAAAAATTTCTATAAAATCTCAAATAATGCGGTCTTCGGAAGAACGCTTTTAAATAAATTTAACATGAGGGATATTCGAGTGGCCTTTGATGAGGAGACGGCGAGTCGCCTCGGGAGTCGGGCAGAATGCGTGCGAATGGAAATTTTGTCCCCCGATTGTGTCATGTACGAAATGCGCAAAAGAAAAGTGCGATGTGATTTCCCCTTGCAGATTGGCTTCACGATTTTAGAACTGAGTAAATTGACAATGTACTCGTTCTACTACGAAACTCTGCTGAGCAAGCTCACTTGTCCGGTGATTACCTGCTACTTTGACACGGATTCTCTGATCCTCGGCCTACTCTGCAAGGATTACGAAGATCAGTTACGTGTGATCGCCGACGACCATTTAGACTTGTCTTCCTTCGATCGGGGTCATCCACTGTACAGCGAGAGGAATCGTGGTAGGCTTGGTGCATTCAAAAGTGAAACTGGTAGCATACCCATAGAGGAAGTAATATGCTTGAAAGCCAAAATGTACTCCATCAAACTAGCTGGGGGAAAACAAATTGCAAGAGCTAAAGGGGTCAAAAAGAACATTGTGCGCAAACGCCTCCTCCATGATACGTACCACGACACCCTGTTCAAGCACACTAGCGTATCGCACGAACAGATGTCAATAGTGGGAAAGAAACAGTGCATGTACACCATCAGAAATGTGAAAAGAAGTCTGATGGCGTACGACGACAAACGATACCTCTACAATGACATCGACTCCTACCCATACGGAAGCTGCGAATACGGTAAGCTTGAGTGTATGACGGAGATAGCGTGATTTAACTGGGCATTCTTTCTCTCCTCAGATAATGCAGAGGATGAGAAGGAGTAGCGTCAGTTGGACCAGTGGAAGGATATGGTAGCTCGTTCTCTTCTCGCTCGTCTCATGCACGCTGGCGCTGGACACCTGCAACTGAAGACGCATGAAGCTCGAGAAGGATAAGCACACCTACCCGCTTGAATGCCCTGGTGATATCTTCACTATAACAGATTGGTATGTGGTACCTATGCGGTCCAACATTAAGCTGGACAAGAACGCTACTGGATCGCTACGCACGTGCCTTCAACCACTGGACGTAAGCGTCCAGTGCGCGTGGAATGTGTCAACTCACGGAGGATGAAACTTTTCTTAGCCGCTGTCCCGGAGACACCTACATGATTCGTCACTTCCGAGGAACCATGCCCAGCATCAAAGGAATCAATCTCTCCAAGACAGCCATGATGTACTCAATAAACGTTACAATGTATTCCTTTTGTTTGTCTAAGATAGAGCTGTAGCGGGGTCACTGGGTTGGCCGATCAGCTGTCCTAGAAGGAGCCAATCAGCGCGAAGTGGATGGATCAATCAGCAACCAGTAGGTTTGGAGGGGCCAATCTGCGTGAAGTGGGCGGAGCCAAAAGGGGGCCTGTCAATCAAAGTGGGGTCATTTTGAACCAATCAGCGTGAAGGGGTGGAGCCAAACAAGGGGCCTGTGAATCGAAGTGGGGTCATCTCAAACCAATCAGCATGAATGGGCGAGCCAAAAAGGGGCCTGTCAATCAAAGTGGGGCCACTAACCAGAGGGATTAGAACTGGCTTGTGTTGGATTAGAAATTCCTAGAACTGGATTAGAAAAAGGATGTTCTTATAGCGGTCCCCCCTATACTACTGATGATTCGGGTTTTTATGGCGCATGAGCAACTAAGGCTCAACTAAAACAGCCCAGTCTAGTACGAAGGCAGCGAGAAGAAGAGAGAAGTATCGTGAACATCAGCGTCTTTACAGGATGGGACCGAAGGTCCTTGTCCACCAGTTGCAAGCTGAGGGGGTGAGTTCCCCTGTCACGTTGGCTGATGTTCACTCCACTTATGACCCACTCTTCTCTTCTCCTTCCAAAACCAGTGTCTCGGTGCCTTCGTCTAGAAATAAGGTTAAAGCGTATTGCGGCCTTGTTGCCGACTCACAAGTGGGAGAGGCTTTGAGCTCTTTTAAGAATGGTAGTTCTCCCGGTCCAGATGGAGTGACTGTTGAGCTGTTGAAGCGGGTTCCCGTGGTTGTCCTTGCTGCTGTACTTAATAATTTCATGAAATTCCTGGTCGTTCCACCTGAACTCAAACATTCCAGAACCATCTTTATCCCTAAGGTGCCAAGGCCTGAATCGGCTTCCGATTTCAGGCCTATTACGATCTCACCCTTGGTCCTTAGGTTGTTTTCCAAGATCTTATTGTCCCGCCTTTCGGCTGAAAATCGTTTTCACGATTTGCAAAGTGGGTTTGAGAGTGACCGGAGCACGAGCTCCAATCTTCTGCTCCTTCAGGGCATCATGTTGCACTCAAAAGAACACATAAGCCCATGTATGTGGCGAGCTTGGACGTTAGGAAAGCTTTTGATTCTTTGAGTCATAATTCCATCTTTTCAGCCCTTGAGGGTAAGGACGTGCCACGACTATTCCAGGAGTTGGTCAAGAAACTGTATACTGGCAATACCACCACATTTCACTTGAACGGCAGAACAGACAGCGCCAGAGTCGCTGTACGGCAAGGTATAAAGCAAGGAGACCCCTTGTCACCCTTTCTTTTTTTCTGTGTGTTAGACCCTCTTCTTGCCCAATTGAACCAGTCCGAGTTTGGTTATCACGCTGTAGCGGCCTCGGCTGCCTCCATGGCCTTCGCTGACGATTTGCTGGTGTTTTCTGATAACCATTCTGCCCTAACAAGACTGTTGCAGATGGTTGAGACGTACATGACGTCAGTTGGTCTCACGTTAAATCCTCGGAAAACACAGTATTTCGGCTAGCGTTGGAACAGCGAAACCGGCTGGTTCGACTACGGTGCACCACCTGTGGAAATTGCAGGAGCACGGGTGGATGCTTTGGGAATAGGAGGTGTTGTGAAGTATCTCGGGGTCTCCTTGTCCGTTAGTAAGGGTCCTCTACTGGAGGACAGATACAGTGACTCTGTTGCCCGGTTGTTAATGAAGGCGTCATTAAAGCCGCTTCAGAGAATAAAATGCTACAAAGAACTTGTAGTATCACGCCAGTTATACCTCCTTTCCAACTCCCTGGCTGTTCTTTCTCAGTCTCAAAAAGTCGATAAGTGGCACAGATCCTTTGTTAAGAAAACAGCACATCTTCCAGGGTCTTTTCCTAACGTCCTGCTCTGGTTGCCATACAGGACTGGTGGTATGGGGCTTCTGCCAGTACTGTGGACAGCTCCAGCAGTCCAGTTGAAGTCTTTGGGTAGACTGCGGCGCCTCGGCAACGTGTTTGCTGATGAAATCTTTAACGAGGTGCTCGGAGGCTACGCCTCGCGACTGTCCACAGTGCTGGGTGTTCCAGACGGTATAGTGCACGGGAAGGAGCTGCAACTGGCCCTGAATGAAAGCAAAAGGAAGTGGTTCGGTGACAAGAGAAGTAGTTACGTGAAGAGGGATCTGTTTGCTTTCGAGAAGGATCTCCTCGGGAACCGATGGCTGCACCCAGACTGCCAGTTTATTAAAGAAGGCGACAAAATCAAGGCCTTGCGGCTCAGGGCGGATGTTTTTCCAACAAGATCTCTTTTCAATAAGCACGCCGATGACCCCGCGGCCAGGCTCTGTCATCACTGTCATGAGGCCGAAGAGACGCCTTGCCACATCCTCCAGCACTGCGAGCGAGTGCATGGCCCCAGAGTCGAGCGCCACAACTTTATTGCAAAACAGTTGCAAAGACTTGTCACTAAGTATTCTCCGAATACTACTGTTTCTGCGGAGAAAGTCTTCACTGCTGGTGGTGCTCGCCTCAAGCCAGACCTTGTACTAGATAGGGGGCATGAGGTAGTCGTGGTGGATGTGGCAATCGCGTGGGACTCTTCCGTGGCCAATCTTGAGAAGAAGGCAAAGGAAAAATCTGAAAAGTATGCCTGTCTGGCTCAGCTTTCTCCAGGCAGAGCATTCAGGGCGGTCGGGGCGGTCCTTGGAGCTAGGGGTCTGGTCTGTCCATTCATGCGAAAGCTATGTGAGGAGATGTGGCGTGGTTGGCGGCCAGGGCCCTGGTGGGCAGTTTGATCTGCCTGAGCCGCTTTGTACGGAAGGTATGACTGGGACAGCCATCGGTTCTGTGTGGTTTTGCTCAATCTTCTTGTGGTGTTGCCAGATCTGATGAGTTTTGCTTGATCTTTAACGCATAGTGTATTATTACACTTCAACATCTTGCGTCAGCAGTCCGAGCGTTTGTTGTGCTCGCTTGCTTTATCAATATTCTTGAACATCTTGTAGCAAATACTCCTTCCAGCATCCTGTGGCAAATACACCTTCTTGGATCTTCTCTTTGGTGTTGCTAGATCTTCTTCATGGGTTTTCTTAAATCTTCAACGCATAGTGTATTAATACACTTTAAGATCTTGCGTCAGCAGTCCGAGCGTTTGTTGTGCTCGTTGCTTCACTGTTATTCTT
This sequence comes from Ornithodoros turicata, assembly GCF_037126465.1. Lineage (NCBI taxonomy): Eukaryota > Metazoa > Arthropoda > Arachnida > Ixodida > Argasidae > Ornithodoros > Ornithodoros turicata. The sequence continues at coordinate 452,708 of NW_026999314.1, forward strand.
GAACATTTGTAGCCAATATACCTTCTTGAACACCCTGTAGCAAATACGCCTTCTTTGATCTTCTCGGTGGTGTTGCTAGATCTTCTCTGTGGTCTTATTGTATCTTTAGCGCACAGTGTATTATTACACTTGAGATCCTTGCGTCGGCATTCTGAGTGTTGTTCCGCTCGTTAGCCCCAATAATATTCTTGAACATGGTACACCAATTACACACTTGAACATCTTGTAGCACATACACCTTTGAGTATTCTCGCAACCCTTGTTCAGTAGCAAATCCTACCTTACTGGCTTTTTTTTTCTCTGATTTTGTCATAGGGAAGTGGAGAGGAGTTCCCGTGGTTTTGCTATAGCTGATCGGGACTCCTGCTTTGTGTTTCTGTTTTAATTTAGGCTTGCCACGCTCCGCTCTTTTTAGCCTCTTGTTGGGCAAGTTCTTATCTGTATCCCTAATATGTTCTTTTTAACGGTCTTACCCCAAGTCTGGGTCTAAGGCCGACTGGCTCACTGCTCTCCGCGCGGTGAGGCTGCAGATCCTCGACTTGGCTCTAACCCGCTTGCGGGTGCATGTTTGTTTTAGCCAAATAAACGCCATTCTACTCATTCGAAGCTTTTCTCCACGTTCGGATCCTGCATCTCAAGAGAAAATTAAAAATGTCTGCTGTAACGGCGGGGGAATATATTGTGTTCTTTATATATAAGGACACGAGTTTGGCCTGTGCTCGAGCGGCCAGTATAGAGCGCGAGTCCCAGGGCACGGGTAGAGCAATACATCATTTTGTTAACTCCCTTGAGGGTGACCGGTGCGATGCGGGGGCGGTGCCTGGGGCCCCGTCCGGTTTGGCCGGGGTGGGGGCCGTTGTCTCCGGGGCTTCCGAGGCGGCGCCGTCAGGTAATCTGGAAGGAGCCTTGGTTGATGCTGGGCTGTCAGGGAGACAGATGCTCTCCTTTGGGAGATGGACCGAGGCCGATATGAGGGCGCTTGCCCTGTTGGAATTGCAGCAGTCCGGACATCCTTTTATTAATCAACAACTTGCGAAGTCTTTTCCAAGTCGCTCGGTGACTGCCATCTCTCTAATGAGGCGACAGGAAAAATATAAAGAAATCCTTGAAGATATGAGAGCTCGGACTCAGGTTCATCAACCAGCACTTAGAACAAGGGTTGTTGCTGGCAATGAAGAGGCTCCACGATTCAGGATGCAGACGGAGAAGGTGAAGGAGGACTTTGAGTCTGAGGGCCTCATGAGTGACTCTCTTCAAGCTAACGTCGCTGACGTCCCACTGACTATGGAGGAACTTCTTGAAATCTTCAGCCATTTTCGAGTCTCCGTTACTCGGACTCGAACTAAGAAATCGTCTAAGCCCCAGAAGAGGAAGAGGGTGGTGCCCACAACCAGCAAAGCAAGAAAGAAGGCTCAGTTCCAGGAGCACCAAAAGCTGTATCGGTTGGGCCCGAGGGTCCTTGCCCATAACATCCTTCTTCAAGGGGAAGGTCCAAATGCTTTGGGCCTTTCAGACATTCATGACGTATATGATCCTCTTTTCACGGCACCTTCGGGTCCGGTTTTTGAAGCGATTCCATCCACTAGTACTTGTCATATGGCTGTGGAGTTGTTCGCTATTGAAGAGGTCCAATGGGTGCTGCAATCATCTAACCCTAAGTCTGCTCCAGGCCCGGACGGTTTATCTCTCTTTGAACTGCAGAAAGTCCCACCGAAGATCTGGTTGCACATTTTCAATAATTGTCTCGCCTTCCAGAATCTTCCTGTCGAACTAAAAAGGTCGAAGACGATATTCATTCCCAAAAAAAGCGAATCCTGCAACTGCAAGTGATCTCCGTCCAATCACAATGTCCTCGATGATTTCGAGACTTTTGTCCAAATTACTCTTACGGAGATTCAGTGTCAGTACTGCCTTCCACAACCTCCAGGGTGGTTTTCAAGACGACCACAGTACTAGCACTAATTTATTACTCCTGCAGTCTCGATGCGCGCAAGGCGTTTGACACTATTAGCGATGAGGCCATCTTTCAGGCTCTACGAGGGAGAGGCTGTCCGGACTTTTACATTACCATGATCCGGAATCTATACAGCGGCTGCTCGACATAGTTCTTTATGAACGGGGTGATGGATGCCCGCAGAGTTTTGGTACACCGTGGAATCAAGCAAGGGGATCCGCTTTCGCGCTTCCTATTTAATGTGGTGCTCGACCCGCTTTTACAACAGCTTAACGGGTCAGGCCTGGGTATGCAGATAGGCGAGCAGAACGCATCCATTCTAGCGTTCGCTGACGATATCCTTGTGACCTCTAGAAGCTATGAAGGACTCCGTCATCTTCTGCGGGAGGTTGAGAAATATTTATTGGGTGTTCACCTCGCATTAAATCCGCAGAAGACTCAATACTTCGGATGGCATTATGACGGAGTCCGGAAATGGTTCAGTTATGACATACCACCCATCCATGTTGCGGATGTAGAGGTCACACCGGTAAAACCGGGTTCGCCGATCTGCTATCTAGGCCTTCAATTATTTGTAAACAAACCTCCACGGGCGAATGATGATTTCACGGAAGAGATAACTCGTGTAATTTCTGCGGCATCCCTCAAACCGTTTCAGCGGCTTCGCTGTGTGGACACCCTCGTGGCTTCAAGGTACTTGTATATACTGTCAAACGCCCTGAATATGAGGTCGGAGGCGGTGCGCAGAGATAAGACGCTTCGAATTTTAATCAAGAGACTGCTGCATTTGCCTATGTCATTCCCTAATGTGCATATTCATCTGCCTTGCAAGGAGGGTGGGTTGGGCCTCCTCTGGTTGGAGTGGACGGCGGCCGCCGCTCAGGCGAAGGCGTACGCAGGGATGGAAAGAATGGCCGACCCCTTTGTCGAGGAGGTGTTATCCCACGCACTAAGAGAAGAACAGGAAAAACTATATCGTTTCCTTGGAGTGCCCTTGGGGGTTTCAGACAGGCAGGCCATTGAGGTGGCACTAAGATCTGCTAAACGAGATTGGATTGATAGGCAAATCCGTCAGTACGACAATGGGCGTTTGTACTCTCATCGCCGGGAACCTGTGGGGAATCAGTGGCTGCGCCAGGATTGCAGGCATATTAAGGATGGTGATAGAATCCGGGCGTTGGGGCTGCGGACAAATCTGTTTCCAACGCGTTCCCTGTCAAACAAGCATAGCACGGATGAGATGGCCACCCTCTGCAGGTTTTGTAAAGAGAAAACGGAAACCTCCTATCATATTCTGCAGGAGTGCGAGAGGGTGCATCTCTCCCGTGTGGAACGCCACAACTTTATTTGTAAACAGATTGTCCGTTTAGTCAACAAGTATGACCCACAGGTTCAGGTTACTCAGGAGAAACTTATCACTACTACCGATGGCAAACGTCTGAAGCCGGACCTAATTTTGTCCAAGGGCAACGATGTAGTTGTGTTAGATGTGGCAGTTGCGTGGGATGCCACCTCATCGACCCTGGAGAGCGTAAATAGGTCCAAAGTGGAAAAGTATACTTGTTTGGCTCCAACTTTTCCAGGCCGTTCTTTCCAGGTGGCGGGCCTTTGCTTTGGTGCTCGAAGTTGCACTTGTGCCAGCACTAGAAAATCGCTGAGGGCACTTGGTTTGTCTTGGTCTGATATTGCTTAGCTTGCTTCAAAAGTTTTGGTGGGCAGTCTAATCTGCCTCACTCGTTTTAACAGGAAGATCTAGGATCCAGGCTCGTTTAGGTTTATTCGTTGTTTGTCGCTTCGGCGCCTCTGTGGATCGTTAAGTTTTAACGGTGTCCTCTTAACTATTGATCATGATGATGATGATAATTAGGGGTTTCATGGCGCAACGACAACCCTCTTGACTATTGGAGCTTTGCACCTTTTATCTTGTTTGCTTTTCTTTCCTTCATGCCCGCATGAAGGGGATCCGTTGTGGCCCAATTGGCAGACCATCGCTGGCTCTTTGAGCCGGGTCACAACGTGGCTCCTTTGGGCATTGTGTTTTACCCCTTTTTTCGGGGAAACTGTTTTAGTAGCCAAATAAACGCCATTCTACTCATTCGAAGCTTTTCTCCACGTTCGGATCCTGCATCTCAAGAGAAAATTAAAAAGTATGGTGTAACGGCGGGGGAATATATTGTGTTCTTTCGGTAGCCAAATAAACGCCATTCTACTCATTCGAAGCTTTTCTCCACGTTCGGATCCTGCATCTCAAGAGAAAATTAAAAAAAGTATGGTGTAACGGCGGAGGAATATATTGTGTTAATTACTTTCGGCCAAGCTCGTTCCTTTGCACGTTTTAACCCCCTTTTCTCCCACAAAATGAGCATGCCAGATGGCTAAAGCCCATTACACCTTTGCGGCGTTCCACGCATCTGGCTTGGCCTTTCTTTTTACCCCCTCGTGGGGAGCTCTAGCCTTAGTTCTAGCCAAATAAACGCCATTCTACTCATTCGAAGCTTTTCTCCACGTTCGGATCCTGCATCTCAAGAGAAAATTTAAAAAGTATGGTGTAACGGCGGGGGAATATATTGTGTTCTTTCAAAAAAAGCAAATAGCAAATATTCCTTCTTGAACATCCTGTAGCAAATACACCTTCTTTCGATCTTCTCGGTGGTGCTGCTAGGTCTTCTTTGTGGTCTTATTCGATCTATAGCGCACAGTCTATTATTACACTTGAGATCTTTGCGTTGGCATTACGAGTGTTGTTCCACTCGTTTGCCCCAATAATATTCTTGAACATCTTACACCAAATACACACTTGAACATCTAGTAGCAAATACACCTTTGAACATTATGTAGCAAATACACCCTTTGAGTATTCCCACAACCCTTGTTTTGTAGCAAATACCTTTACCTACCTGGCTTTTTTTCCCCTCTGATTTTGTCATAGAGAAGTGGAGAGGAAGTTCCCGTGGTTTTGCTATAGTTGATCGGGACTCCTGCTTTGTGTTTTTGTTCTTAATTGAGGCTTGGTACGCTCCACTTATTTTAGCCTCTGGTTGGGCAAGTTCTTATCTGTATCTTTAATATGTTCTTTTTAACGGTCTTACCCCAAGTCTGGGTCTAAGGCCGACTAGCTCACTGCGCTCCGCGCGGTGAGGCTGCAGATCCCCGACTGAGCTCTTCACCCGCTTGCGGGTACATGTTTGTTTTAGCCAAATAAACGCCATTCTACTCATTCGAAGCTTTTCTCCACATTCGGATCCTGCATCTCAAGCGAAAATTACAAAAGTATGGTGTAACGGCGGGGGAATATATTGTGTTATTATATTGTGTTCTAATTATTGTGGGGGGTGGTGGCTCGGATTTGGTTTGCTCTGCTGTGCGAAATTTATTTGCGGAAACCAAGTGTCTATTTCAAAGTGTTTTTCCGAGTCACCGGGCGGTCCGGCCTCCTCGTGGCACCCCCTGGGCAACGGCTTGCAGCAGCCGGCGAACGGACCGCCCGAGGCTTTTGGCCGCGTTTGAGGCCAACAGGAGTACTGTCTTTTATTGGGAAGTTCCTGGCAAATCGTTTTGTCGCCAGGATCTCTAGCCTCAGCACCACCTTTAGTGCATAGTCGACATGGCTACGAAACTCACCCAGCGTGAGGAACCTTATCCACCGCAAGAACTGATTTGTCCTGTCTGCGATATCAGACTTACCTCACGACCTAAACTGGAAGACCACTACAAGGCCCATTCACTGCTGTGGAAATGCAATATCTGCAAGAGCAAGACCTCTACTTCAAGTAAGATCATGTCATCTCACTACACGAAATGTAGACGCAAGCTCGAACACCCGGACGGCGTCCGACCCGGCGGGCCCCCTTCGGCCGCCGAGGGGGGGGGGGGGTTCGTTGTCCCCGTCTGGGGATGTGTCGGTGCCGGTGGGCGGACCTATGAGGAATCAAAGAGTGGCGTACATCAAACATCGAAGTCGCCTATTGTGGAGAATATCAATCTGGCGTCCGATCAGGGAACCGATCCTGAATTATCTGCCTCTGACGACTTGTCCCAATTGGCCGAGGCTCTAGCCTTGGCTGACTTGACGCCGCCCAGCGGCAGTCTGTTGCTGCAGAACGAGGCGCATGGGGTGACCACTCAGATGGTCGCAATTTCCAGCAACGACAAGGCGACATTCATGAGCCACGAGGCCCGCCCACGCGGCGTTGTACCTGCCCCGCGCGGGGATGTGGTGCCCCCTTCGTTGGCTGTTGGGGGGGCCCTCGGGCCGGACGCTTGCCCTTTGACGATGACTCAGACCCCCAGCGGTACTGCTCAAGAGGAAGATGATCGAACAACGCAAATGTATTCCCACAGCAGGTGGTCGGACACCGACCTCCGGGCCCTTGCCCATCTAGAGCTACAACTCGAGGGTCATCCATTCATTAACCAAGAGTTGGCGAAGAGATACCCATCACGAACCCTCATGGCCATCAGGATGATGCGTCACCAATCCAGATACAAGAGAATTCTGCAAGAATGCAGGGTGACCGTGAGCAGCGAGGGTACAGGTCCTGATCAACCTCGCCCTGACAACACCAACCAACATCCCGGTCCAACACCTACTACGGGAAGCGACCTCTGCACTGCTGAGAGCCAATGCCGCAGAGACTTTGAAGACGCCGGCATTAAGGATCCTTCACTATGTTATAATCTAACCTGGCACCCAATACAGATGTCGGACATCTGCACTATTCTACAACACTTTGGGGTCCGCCTGGGTACAAGTCCACCTACAGCCCGCAGGCAGCAGAGGAAGTCCACTTACAGTGCGTCCCGTGCTGCTCGCAGTAAGGCGAGATCTATTGAGCACCAGAGGCTCTACAAGCTCGGTCCCCGTGTGCTAGCCCATCACCTGCTCTTGGAAAATGAATCTATGGATCACAACATCAAGCTGAGCGACGTCCACGACACTTTTGACGCGCTGCTCTCTGCACCATCCGAGCCGATCACCGAGGGTTTGCACTCCGACATTAAGATCGAGGTGTCCACTGGACCAATTACCCCAGCAGAGGTAACGCACACTATTTCCGTTATGAACAAGAAGGCCGCACCCGGCCCAGATGGTCTCTCGCTTCGGGAAATGGAGAAGGCCCCCGCCGTGATATGGGCCGCTGTCTTTAACAATTTTATGGCCTTCCAGACAGTCCCAGACGACCTAAAAACTGCCTGAACTGTATTTATTCCAAAAACGCCCAATCCAAGCTCGGCGTCCGAACTTCGGCCTATCTCCATGACTTCAGTGATTAGTCGAACTTTTTCAAGAATACTTCTCGCCAGGCTCTCACGAGGCACCAGCTTTCATGCCCTCCAAGGGGGATTTCAAGACGATCGATCAACCAGCACTAACTTGCTCCTCCTCCAGGGAGTCATGCGCTTCTTGAAGAAGAAAAAAGCGAGCTTTTACGCCGTTAGTCTGGACATCCGCAAGGCGTTTGACGCCCTCAGCCACCACGCCATCTTCGAGGCCCTGAGAGGCAGAGGTACTCCGGACCTCTACATCAACTTGATCCGGAACCTTTACACGAACGGTAATACCACGTTTTGCCTTAATGGCAAGGTAGATGGCAAGAGGATCACCAGGCGCGGGATAAAGCAAGGTGATCTGCTTTCCCCATTCCTCTTTAACGTGGTAATGGACCCTTTCCTCCAGCGGGTCAATAACTCCGGTGTGGGCGTAGACGTCGCGGGGGCCAATGCTTCGGCTATGGCCTTTGCCGACGATGTCCTCCTCATGTCATCAAGCCTCGAGTGTCTCAGGGCCCTTATTTCCGAAGCCGAGAAGTTTTTCGTCGCTATACATCTATCTCTCAATCCGGCAAAAACACAATACTTTGGATGGAAATACAACGGAGTCCGCAAGTGGTACGACACTGCTTACCGCCAGTCACAATCGCAGGAGTAACTGTCCACCCACGCGCTAAGGACATGCCCATCAAGTATCTTGGACTTCGGCTGTTTGTCAACAAAGCCCCACAAGTGGATGACCCGTATACAGAGAAGATTCTGGCGCTGGTCTCAAAGGCTTCATTGACACCTTTTCAAAAGCTTCGGTGTATCAACTGTCTGGTTGCGCCGCGCTATTTATACATCCTCTCTAACGCCCTGAATGTTAGGCAAGCGGCGCCCCAGCGGGACAAGCGCCTACGGATCCACGTTAAAAGGACTCTGCACTTACCGCAATCATGCCCTAATCTTGCACGTCCACCTTCCTAATCGTGAAGGGGGTCTGGGACTCCTCCAGTTGCAGTGGACGCCGGTAGCTGCCCAAAGGAAGGCCTTCGCTCGCATGGCCCGGCTCTCGAACACTTTTGTGGACAACGTCCTTGGAGGGTCTCTGATGGACATCTGCGACAGGACGAGTGCTTACCTCCAAGTCCCAACATACACTTAAAGACGCCCACAAAGTGCGTATCAATAACAATGCGGCTTCCTACCACAACGCTGGGGTATTTTCTCATCGCCGCGAGCCAGTCGGTAATCACTGGATTAGGCCGGATTGTCATTACATGTCAGATGGAGACCGTATAAGGGCGATGAGGCTTCGCACGAATCTCTATCCAACGCGCACACTATCCAACAAGCATGCAGTGGACCCGGCCGCGCTCCTGTGCAGATTCTGCGGCGAAAAGAATGAAACCACCTTCCATATTCTTCAGGAGTGATGATGATTATGTTTGGGTTCTTTTGGCGCAAAAGCAACGAGATTCTTCAGGAGTGCGACCGCGTCCACTTGTCTCGCGTATAGAGGCATAATTTTATTGCCACAAATATTGTGCGCCTGGCCAAAAAGTACGACTCCAGTATCACCGTCGACCAAGTGAAGTTACTCACTGTTGACGGCGTACGTCTCAAGCCCGATATAATAATTACCCACGGCGACAACATTACCATCCTTGATGTCGCCGTCCCATGGGACGCGTCACCCGCCACACTAGAGGAAGTCAACAGGACTAAAGTGAGGAAATATACCTGTCTGAGTAGATGCTTCCCTGGTAAGCGGGTGGAGGTGCGAGGACTCTGTTTCGGAGCACGTGGCGGCACTTGCGCTGGAACCAGATCGGCGTTAAGGGACTTGGGCTGCACTACTGCAGACATAGCTTGGCTGGCCGCTAAGGTATTAACTGGCAGCCTTATTTGTTTGACTCGTTTTAATCAGAAGGTTTAGGTTCGGTTCGGTCGACTTCGCACTTGGTATTTTATTCACCCTGTCACCTCCTGTTTTTTTTTTTGGGTTGTATTTTAACTTGTTCAGTTTTGATGATTATTATTCAGGTTTTTATGGCGCACGGACAACTAAGGTCATAGTGCACCAAAGCTATGGTGAAAAGACAATGGGGATGGTTGGTGACTATGTAAAAGCAGCAAGATTAAACTAAAACCATAGTTTTAGAAATGTTTAGACAGTAAAACAAGATACCGTATTTTCACGCGTATTAGCCGCGGCTTATGCGCGATTTATTTTTTTCGCGGACGCTCTGCGGCTTATCCGTGGGTGCGGCTTATCCGGGGAATATTTTTCCCTTGTACTTTCCCCATACCCCGGGTTAAACGAAAGGGCCGACAGCGCCTCATGTTTTTCGGAACAGGACCGCCCTGCCAGTGCACGAACAATACCGAACAGGGGCGGGTCCACTTCACATTCGAGTGGACTAACCCGTCAACCCACGAAAAACACGCAACAAGGGCACAATCAGATCTTAGTAGAACACTAGAACTGACCTCCTTTGTTATACATCATGCGGACACCGGAATGTGGACAGGGTTTATGGCCTTCCCTACGGTCTCCTTTGGCTGCAGACCCACAGGAAGGGTTCAATACACCTGACATCGGGATAAAACGTGGTCACCTAAGCGTCAGTTCTCATTTGACGAGAGCAGCAGCATTCGTGGACACGGGCACGGCAGTTAGAGGTGAGGCATGGCTCCAACGCTGAGGCACAGGCACGACAGCGGCTTCAAAGTAAAAGTCGTCGACTTCGCGGACAAGTACGGGAACAGGGCAGCTGGCAGGGAGTACGGCGCTGACGAGCGTTGAGCGTCTCTGTTGATTTTGTATGTGCATCACTGGTTTAGCGCACAAAGCGGTCGCGTCGTATTACCCGCGGCTTATCTGCGAGTGCGGCTTATCTGCAAAAACATTTTCAAAATGTATCTAAAAACGAGACCTGCGGCTTATCTGCGGTGCGGCTAATACGCGTGAAAATACGGTACATGAGCAGCTGGGTAAAACTATATTGCATTTAAATAGACAATATCTTTAAAATAGTTAAAAACTCTCATGAAGGGTAAAAGAGTTTTGATTTGATTCGGGTTTTATTGGCGCATCAGCTACAAAGGCCATAATGCGCCAAATACCACTGAAGACTAGTTAGTTAAAAGGTACATGTGTAGGACTAAAATGAGTAACTGTGCATTAGTATTTAAAATCACAGATGCGTTAAAAACCCAGTATCTTTAAAAAACCTATACACGTTCTCAAAAGGAACAAAGCTGTCATCACCCAGCAGAAGCATTGGGTGGAGGGGCAAGAAGGTTCTATAAAAGGGAGCAAAATGATGTTGACGAAGATGTTGGTACGCTGGACACGTGATCAGGATGTGAATGATCGAAAGCTGTTCCCCACAGTGGTTGCATTCCGGTGGGTCTTCTCCTCGTAGAAGATACCCATGCTTCAAGTATGTGTGTCCCAAACGAAGGCGAGAGGATAGCACTTCATATAGTCGACTGGACATACCAGGTGAACTAGAGCCTACATAGGGCTTGATACTGTGTAATTTATTATTGGTTTCCCGGTCCCAAGATGTCTGCCAGTCGTTATTGATGCATCTTTTTAGACATAGTTTGAGGTCTTGATATGGAATTTCGAAAGGGGTTATGTCACTTGTTAGCGCAGCCGTAGCAGCATGATCAGCTCGCTCATTGCCAGGTATCCCAACATGACTGGGTACCCAGCAGAAGAGTAGCTGATAGGCCCTATTAGCTATAGTGCTTGCCAGGCTCCTTGCACGAGCAACTACCAGGTTTTTAGTGGGGTGTATGTTACAAATAGCCTGCAGAGAACTGAGAGAATCTGTGTATATTACTGATGATCTTATGTGATTTTGTAGGATGTAGTTGAGGGTTAAAATTATTCCATACACTTCAGCAGTAAAAATAGACATGGTGCTCTTTAGACGGTGTGAACGTGTAACTATTCCAGTAACCATAGCACATGAAACCCTGGTATTTGTTTTTGATCCATCAGTGTAGAATTCAATATGGCTGCCAAAGGTTTCCTTTAGGTGCTCAAATTCCTGTTTCAATACAATGCTTGGGGTATCACGTTTGTCGAATCTGGTCAGTGATTTATCACATTTTGGATAAGGTTGCCATGGTGAGATTTTTTTGCTGCACTCAAGGATCATTGAGTTATATTCTGAAAAGCCATAGTGCTCAATTTCCTGCGACATGCGCATACTAAATGGCAATACCGCTGAAGGTCTGTTCAAAAAGAGCTGTTTATATTGTGTGTCTTTTATAGCAGGGATCGCCGGGTTTTGTGGGTAGCCTCTAATCCTTAATGCATACGACGTACTCAGGTAGAACCGCCGTCTTTCGAGAGACCACTCATTGGCTTCTACATAAAGGCTCTCGACTGGCGAGGTCCGGAACGCTCCAAGGACCAGGCGCAGTCCCAGGTGGTGTACAGAGTCCAACATTTTCAGAGTAGAAGGCCATGCTGACCCATACACCACACAACCGTAATCAAGTTTTGAAAGGACAGTGGAGACATAGATCCGGTGTAATGTATCGCGATCTGCGCCCCATGATCGGTGTGAGAGTACCTTTAAAATGTTCAAAGACTTAATGCATTTTTTCTTGAGAGTTTTCAGGTGAGCCGAGAAAGACAGTTTTTCGTCGAAAATGAGACCGAGGAATTTGTGTTCAGGTTTCACGCTTATACTTTGGTTGCACATAGAAAGGGTGGGCTCTGGGAACATTCCCCGAACCTTCGAGAAACGAACACAAACTGTCTTGTCGGGAGAGAATTTGAAGCCATTTTCCTGAGACCATCTAACCAGCTTATTTATTGTTAGCTGTAGCTGACGTTCGCACACCGCTAAGTTAGAGGAGCAATAAGAAATATGAATATCGTCGACGTACAATGAATACTTGATTGATGTAGAGATAACACTTGCTATAGAGTTCATTTTTACGATGAAAAGGGTCACGCTAAGTACGGACCCCTGCGGGACACCATTTTCCTGGATGAATGGACGAGATAGTGTTGTCCCAACTTGTACCCTGAAAGATCTCCCCTGTAGGAAATTGGTAATACATTGGAACATTCTGCCACGTATACCAAGTGCATGCAAGTCTCGAAGGATACCATATCGCCATGCTGTATCGTATGCCTTCTCTAGATCGAAGAAAACAGACATACAGTGCTGTTTCCTGACGAAGGCTTCTCTAATGGTAGTCTCCAAACGCAAAAGTTGGTCGACTGTTGAGCACGCAGCTCTAAAGCCACACTGATATTGATCTAAACAATTATTTTCTTCCAGAAAATACATAAGACGGTTGTTGACCATGCGCTCAAAGGTCTTCCCCAGACAACTTGTCAGCGCTATGGGTCGGTAACTGCACGGATGCGAGGGATCTTTTCCTGGCTTCAGCAGTGGAACTATGATTGCCTCCTTCCAGCCAGAAGGGAGAACACCTTCTAGCCAGACAAAATTAAAGAAATCCAGGAGAGAATTTAATGAAGCTAACGACAGATGTTTAAGCATGAGTACACTATGCGATCAGGTCCAGGTGCTGAGTTTTTAGGGGATGACAGAGCCCTTTGTAGCTCCGCCATTGAAAAAGGTGAGTTGTAACCACACCTCTCGTCTAACCCACTATCAAGTGTTTGCCTTTCAGCAGATGATTTAATCTTTAAGAAATATCTGCTGTAATGGGATGAAGGGTAAAAGAGGCTCATCACCCAACAACAAGGCTGGATGAAGTGGCAACTGATATTAAAGCTCTTTAAAGTGATACTGAAGATGAGGTTCACGTGCAGGACACGTGATTAGGATGTGCAGCAGACAGCTGCTCCCCACACTGCGTACATTCCGGTGGTTCCTCCCGGCGCAGTAAAAAACCATGTGTGAGGTGTGTGTGACCAATGCGTAAGCGACTAAAAACTACTTAATGGAGACGATTTTTAAAACTCGGTATGCTTGCTAAAATTGTGTTTTTTGACATCCAAAGCTTGTTGTTTTCTCGTGTAGCCCACTCTCGTTGCCATTTCACATTAAATTTCCTCCTCAGGACTGACCTAAGGTCTTGAGAGGGACTCTCCAATAGGCTCACTTCAGAAGAGAGCGCAGCTGCAGCTGCAGCATCTGCGAGTTCATTGCCGGGTATCATAAACGTGGCTGGGAACCCAGCAAAAACCTAAACAGAGACCTTTTTTGATTAGCTTGGTTGCAAGATATCGGGCCCTTAATACAAGGTGATTTTTCTGTTTCTGTATTGTACAGATGGCTTTAAGAGAACTGAGTGAATCGCTGTAGATGATCGAAGACTTGATCTGACGGTCTAGAATGAAGCTAAGCGCCATGATTATTGCATATAGCTCTGCAGTAAAAACTGATGCAGAGTTTGGAAGGCGCTGAGACTTCGTGCAAGATTCAGTAACCATTGCACAAGAAACGGATGTGTGTGTCTTTGACCCATCGGTATAAAAAGCAGTGTGATCTCCAAAGCTTTCGGCTACATAACTGAATTCTTGTTGGAGCACACATGGTGGAGTGCCATGTTTGTTATATTTAGCTAAAGAATAATTGCATTCTGGAAGTACGTCCCACGGCGGAGCTCCCACACACGCTTGCAAAATTGGTGTGTGATACTCAATGATGATGATGATGATGATGATTGGAGTTTTAATGGCGCATTAACTACATAGGTCATACTGCGCCAACACTGTGATTAAAATAAGGCTAGCAAGAAGTAGGTGCAGTACTTAAAAAAGAAGAGAAGTAACATCTAAAATACAAAACTAAAACTACACAAGACTTACAATTCCAGTGTCTCTTAGAAAATTAAAAATTCTACTGAAGGGGATAATAGCCTCATCGCCAAGCAAGAGCGCTGGATGAAGAGGCAAAAAATGCGTATAAAACTCTGTGAAATGATGCTGACGATGGATTTCGTGGTGTGGGCAGGTGATAAGAATGTGGATGACAGAGAGGAGTTCGCCACAGTGCTCACACAGTGGCGGCTCTTCTCCACAGAGTAAAAATTTGTGCGTGAGGAAGGTGTGGCCAATCCGCAACCTTGTTCTCAGAACACTCAAGAGACGATTTTCCTGCCGGTCTCCGTAACTTTGGATGTGTTGCTTAACTAAGTGTAGTTTGTTGTGTGTCTGAGTGTTCCAGAAACTCTGCCATGTTGAATACAGTGATTTCCTAAGTGCTGACCTAATATCATGCATCGGTATCTCAAAAGAACTGATGTCTTTTGAAGCTGCAGCAGCAGCAGCGCGGTCAGCAACCTCATTGCCTTGTATGCCTGTGTGGCTAGGCACCCAGCATAAAATAACTGAAAGTCCCCTCTTTTGTGCCGCACTCACTAAGGACTGTGCACGCTGAATCAGAAAATTCTTTGGTTTGCGTGTGCTGCAAATAGCATTAACAGAACTTAAAGAATCTGTATATATAACTGAAGACTTGATACAGCCTTGAAGAATGTGCGTAAGTGCAAGGATGATTGCATAAATTTCTGCAGTAAAGATAGATGCTATATTGTTTAGACGATGTGACCTCACACATGTGCCAGAAGTCATGGCACAGGTCACACCTGCACTAGACTTTGATCCGTCAGTGTAAATTTCTGTGTGAGTCCCAAAACTTTCCCTCACGTGTTCAAATTCTTGCTGTAGTACATGTGTAGAGGTGTTGTGTTTGCTGTATTTAGTCAAAGTTGTATCATACCTTGGAGGTGGTTCCCAAGGTGGGACCATCTTACCATATTCTGCAACTTGGCAATTATACGAAGGAAAATTGTGATCCTCAATATCCTGTTCAATTCTCATTGAAAGAGGAGGGACTACTGAAGGCCTGTTAATAAACAACTGTTTGAAACGTGTTCTTTTAACACAAGTCAGTGCAGGATGTTGTGCATAACTCCTTATTCTTAGAGCATAGGACACCACAAGATAAAACCGTCTTCTAGTCAAGGAATATTCATGTGATTCCACATACAGACTTTCGACTGGCGACGTTCGGAATGCACCAAGGATAAGCCTGAGCCCTTGGTGATGAACAGGATCTAGAGCTTTTAATACAGATTGGCGGGCTGAGCCGTAGACGATAGACCCATAATCTATCTTAGAGCGAATGCAGGCACTATATACACGGCGGAGTGTCTCCTCGTCTGCACCCCAAGATCTGTGAGAGAGGATTTTCAGTAGATTCAGTGACTTCACACATTTTGCCTTCAGGTTTTGAATATGGGGCTTGAAAGTGAGCTTTGAATCGAACGTAATGCCAAGAAATTTGCATTCTGATTTCACAAGAATATCTTGTTCATTAAGGTGCAGCGAAGGAGACGGAAACACTCCTCTGATTCTCGAGAAATGAACGCAGATTGTTTTTTCCGGAGAGAATTTAAACCCATTATGTGAGGACCATTTTGCCATTTTATTTATACAGAGTTGCATCTGTCGTTCACATCTGGGTAAGCTCGCTGAACAACAAGATATCTGGATGTCATCCACATACAAGGAAAAAGATATAGAGGGTGGGATGACACTGGCTATAGAGTTGATTTTGATAAGGAATAATGTGACGCTCAGAACAGAGCCCTGCGGGACACCATTCTCTTGCACGAACAAACGGGATAAGGTAGTTCCCAGCTGAACTCTGAATGTTCTGTGTTGTAGGAAATCAGCAATGCATTTAAAGAGACGACCCCGTATACCGAACGAATGGAGATCCTGTAGGATGCCGTATCGCCATGCAGTGTCGTATGCTTTCTCCAAGTCAAAGAAAACTGACAAGCAGTGTTGCCTCCTGACAAAAGCTTCACGGATGGTTGTTTCTAGACGAACGAGGTGGTCCATGGTGGAGCACCCCATTCGAAACCCACTCTGAAATTCTGATAGGCACTTATTCATTTCAAGAAAATAAACCAGTCGGTTATTCACCATTCGCTCGAAGGTTTTTCCTATGCAGCTTGTCAGCGCGATGGGACGATAACTGGCAGGACAAGAGGCTTCCTTTCCGGGTTTCAGGACGGGGATTATGGTGGCAATTTTCCATGCAGAAGGTAGTGTCCCCTGTATCCAAACGAGGTTGAAGAACTGAAGTAAACATTTTTTTGATATGTCAGACAAGTTCTGTAGCATTGAGTATGCAACACGGTCTGGGCCAGGAGCAGTCGCTTTTGCTGACAACAAGGAACGTGACAATTCTACCATGGTGAAAGCCTGGTTATATCCCAAACAGTCTCCGCCATTTACTGATATCTTCTGTTTTTCGGATCTTTGTTTAATTTTTAGAAATTCACAGCTATAATGGGAGGAACTTGAAATGCTTTGGAAGTGTTCCCCAAGTGCATTAGCCTGTTCTTCTAAATTTTCGCATACATGACCGTTAACTTCTAAAAGAGGGACTGAATGACTGATATGCTCTCCTCTGATTTTACGGAGTCTGTCCCATACGATTTTGGATGGGGTATTACAAGATAGAGAAGATACAAAAGTTTGCCAAGAGGATCGTTTAGCCTGTTTTCGTGTCCACCTGGCCTTTGCTCTTGCCTTTTTGAAAAGTAAAAGATTATCTGAGGTGGGGTATCTCCGAAATGTACCCCATGCACGATTTTGAAGTTTGCGAGTTTCCTCGCATTCATTATTCCACCAGGGTTTAGGTCGCTTTGGGAGGCGACCAGATGTCTGGGGAATGGATACTGTTGCTGCATCAAGTATGATGTTGCTGATAAGATAATTAGCTTCTTCTATTGTTACACTATCAATAGGAATTAAAGATAGGTCACTTCTTTCTGAAAACTGCCTCCAGTCGGCCAGTTGGAGTTTCCATCTAGGAGGGCGTGTTGTCAGAGTGTTCACTGGCGTAAGATATTTTAACACCACTGGGAAGTGATCACTCCCAAGCGGATTTTGTTTTACAGTCCATTCTATCTCCTGAAACAAGGATGGACTGCAAAAAGACAGGTCTAAGGTTGAGAGAGACTGACTTGAAGAATGTATGTATGTAGGTGCCCCTGTGTTTAAAAGGCAGGTGGATGTTGATAATAAGAAATTCTCTAACATTTTCCCTCGAGTGTCAGTTCTCGTACTGCCCCAAAGTGGATTGTGAGCATTAAAGTCACCTAGAAGTATAAAAGGACTTGGAAGTTGGCTGCATAAATCTTCTAATTCTTTTTGTGTAGTAGTGTCTGAAGGTGGCAAATAGATTGAGCAGATGGTGACAATTCTGTCTAGACACATCTACACGGCTACAGCTTCCAAGTCTGTAACTAGGTGTACTGCTTTTGTTGGGAGAGATCCTCGTGTGACGATCGCAACACCACCAGATGCTCGGGTGGCGTCAGTTCGATCTTTTCGAAAGATATTGTGTCTTCGCAGTGGATTTTGTGTTTGTGTATTCAGATATGTTTCTTGAAGACAAAAGCATGATGTGTTATACTTCTCGAAAAGATCGTTGATGTCATCTAGATTAGAGAGTAACCCTCGGCAATTCCATTGGAGGATCGTGTGTTGCATAATGATTGCAGTAAGAAGAAAGACGCCTGTCAAGAACTTTTGCCGACTAGGAAGAGCTTCCATTACCTATTTTTTGTTGGAGGTGTGACCCGCGGCCTTGTGGTTTTCTTTCGTGCAGCCGCAAGCTCCTTGTCAGATATGTCAGGGAGTGACCCGCTCCCCGACAGACTAGATCTATTCTTTTTGGGGGCTTGGGAGCTCGTGCTCGCAAAGGAGCGCTCAGAGCTCGTCTCGTCCTCGCAATCCATGGATGTCACCTCCGTGGACTGTGAGGACAGGAGTGGCGCCGGTGTTAGCGACGCCCCAGGAATTTCGGGAGTTGGAGGTGGATCTGCACCTCCTTGGATCTGACTTGCGTTGGTCTGGGTGAATATTGACTGCTCGGTCTGTGTGTACTGTGTGACTAGTTTTACTTTCTGTTTTACAGCTGTGGCAAAAGATTTCTCGAAAAAGATGGGGGCTACTTTTTTCCTGGCTTCTGGGTATGTGAGGTTATGCGTGACTTTCACATGTAGGACTTCCTTTTCATATTTCCATTTTGCACAGGATCTCGAGTAGGATGGGTGGTTAGAAGAGCAGTTGACACAACAGTCTGGCCCTTTGCATTCTTTTGTTTCGTGGTCGGCCTTCCCACACCGTGCGCAACAGGCGGAGCCACGGCACGAGTCGGCAGCATGACCGAATCTGTTACAACGGAAGCAGCGCAACGGATTTGGGATGTATGGGCGAACTTCTGCTGACAGGTATCCTACTTTTAACTTTTGAGGCAGAGTCGGGCGATCAAAGGTAAGGATAATATTGCGGGTTGTAATGTACTCATTGTTCTTTCTTATTTTTATTTTTCGTACATCTATGACGTCCTGGTCTTTCAGGTTTAGAAGAATTTCCTCAACGGGGACGTCGATGAGTTCTGATACGGCAATGACGCCTCGACTGGTGTTCAGTGTCTTGTGCAAGGAAGCTGATATCCCTTTTCCCAACATTTGGTGTGTGTTCAGAATGGTCTCACAGTCTGTTTCAGATGTGCACTTTATTAACAAGTCGCCTGATCGCATGCGCTTTATCTCAGGTATATGCTTAGACAGAGATGCCACCGCCTTCTCAATGAAGAACGGCGACATCTTACCCAACGGGACTACTTTTTCTTTGTCATTTACAGTCGCTGAAAGAACGATGTACTTTGCTGTAAAGTTCGTAGGCATTGCTTTGAATACTTCGGTCCGGGGACGTTTGCCGCCCCCGATCGTAGAGGAGGAAGAATTTTTAACCATGTACGGTTTTAAGAAATGGACGCTCCTACAAGTCGCTCACGTTTCACGTCCATACGCGTGAGAAGGTCCCGGAGTTTTAAGGAAAACCCATCGGCCGGGGCTTGACCAAGACCCCGACCGCCACCGTTCAAGGCTTCTACCCTTCGCCTTTCATCCCCTCGGCACGGTACGGTTAACACCTTGGGACTGGGGGCTGGGGTCCGTGGTGGCGCCACTCACCAAACACCAGCCGAAACCGGTGCCCCCTGCGGGGGATACTCAATGAACTCATACGTTTCGATTCCCTGTAGCACACGCATACTAAAAGGAGGTATAACTGTGGGTTTGCTGAGAAAGAACTGCTTAAACCATGTCTCCCTCACAGACTAGAGTGCAGGATGTTCTGGATAGCCTTTCACTCTAAGCGCATATGATGCTGAGAGGTAGAACCTACGTCTCTCCAATGACCACTCCTTGGATTCGACATATAGACTCTCAACTGGTGATGTACGAAAGGCACCAGTTATTAAACGCAACCCCTGATGGTGAACTGGGTTCAAAATCTTGAGAGCAGATTCGCGGGCAGATCCATAGACAATGCACCCATAGTCCAATCTTGACCTCACTGTCGAAATGTAAATTCTATGCAACGTGTCACGATCTGCGCCCCAGGATCTGTGTGACAGCACCTTTAAGAGGCTTAGGGACTTGATGCATTTAGTTTTAAGGCTCTTGATGTGCGGTAGGAAAGTAAGTTTGCTATCAAACGTGACCCCAAGAAATTTGTGCTCACTCTTAACAGTGAGGTCCTGTCCATTCAGCTTAAGAGTAGGTGGAGGAAGCATTCCTCTGACCCTAGAGAAGTGAACACAGACAGTTTTTTCGTGCGAGGACTTAAACCCATTTTCGAGGGACCATGTGGTATGCTTGTTAAGAGCTAGCTGCATCTGACGCTCGCATATTGCTAGATTTGTAGAAGAATATGATATTTGAATGTCATCTACGTATAAGGAGCTTGTGCTACGTATAGGCTACGTAAAGGCTACGTATATTGGCTACTGAATTGTTTTTCACAAGAAAGAGAGTAACACTCAGGACAGTTCTCTGTGGCACTCCATTCTCTTGAACCAGAACACGAGATAGCGTCGTTCCAAGTCGTACTTGGAATGTCCTGTTTTGTAAGAAGTTCATGACGCACCTGAGTATGCGCCCCCTGATCCCAAAAGAGTACAGATCTTGTAGGCTACCATACCGCCAAGCGGTATCGTATGCCTTCTCAAGATCAAAGAAAACAGAGAGGCAGTGGTGTCTTCGGACTAAAGCTTCACGTATCATTGTTTCTACTCGAACGAGGTGGTCTGTTGTGGACCGCCCGGCACGAAAACCACACTGAAGTTCAGAGAGACATTTGTTTTCCTCTAGAAAATGGACGAGCCGACCATTGACCATACGCTCAAATGTTTTGCCGATGCAGCTTGTGAGAGCGATAGGTCGATAGCTAGTTGGATTTGAAAGGTCTTTTAACAGTGGAACAACGGTGGCAGTTTTCCATGCGAATGGTAATGTGCTGTCTCCCCAGATTCGGTTGAAGAAACGAAGAAAGAATTCTTTCGATGTTTCGGACAAGTGCTGAAGCATGGAATATGTCACCCGGTCTGGACCAGGTGAGGTAGCCTTTGCTGAAGATAATGACCTCAGCAGCTCTGTCATAGTAAACGGCTGATTATATCCATGGTCGTCCCCGCCACTCATTCGAATTGTCTTCTTTTCTGCAGTGTCTTTGATCTTAAGCAAGTTTTTACTATAATGAGATGAGTCAGAAATTCTTTGGAAATGCTCCCCAAGCGCATCCGCCTGCTCTTCTAGGCTTTCACATACCTGACCGTTAACTTCTAAAAGAGGGACGGAATGACTGATGTGTTCTCCTCTGATTTTGCGAAGTCTGTCCCATACCACTTTGGATGGGGTGTTACAAGACAGAGACGATACAAAGGCGTGCCAAGAGGACCGCTTAGCTTGCTTGCGTGTCCACCTGGCCTTTGCTCTTGCCTTTTTAAAAAGTAGGAGATTTTGTGATGTGGGGTACCTCCGAAATGTGCCCCATGCCCGATTTTGCAGTTTGCGAGTTTCCTCGCATTCACTGTTCCAGCAGGGTTTAGGTCGCTTTGGGAGACGACCAGAAGCCAGGGGAATGAATTGTGTTGCTGCATCGAGGATGATGTTACTAATAAGATTGCTAGCTTCCTCGATTGTCACCCTGTCAATAGGAATCAGAGAGAGGTCACATTTTTCAGAAAACTGATTCCAGTCGGCTATTTCAAATTTCCACCTGGGAGGGCGTGTCGTCAAAGTGTCGACTAGGGTAAGGTATTTTAACACCACTGGGAAGTGGTCACTTCCAAGTGGGTTTTGTTTTACAGTCCATTCTATCTCCTGAAACAAGGATGGACTGCAAAAAGACAGGTCTAAGGCTGAGAGAGTCCGACTTGAAGAATGTATGTATGTGGGTGCCCCTGTGTTTAAGAGACAGATGGATGTTGATAATAAAAATTTCTCTAACATTTTCCCTCGAGTGTCAGTTCTTGTACTGCCCCAAAGTGGATTATGAGCATTAAAGTCACCTAGAACTATAAAGGACTTGGAAGTTGGCTGCATAAATCTTCTAATTCTTCTTGTGTAATAGTGTCTGATGGCGGCAAGTATACCGAGCAGATGGTGACGATCCTGTCTAAACACACCTGCACAGCTACAGCTTCGAAGTTTGTAACTAGGTGAATTGCTTTTGTTGGGACAGATCGTCGTGTGATGATCGCTACACAACCAGATGCTCGGGTGGCGTCACTTCGATCTCTTCGAAATATGTTGATGATGATGATTGGAGTTTTAATGGCGCATTAACTACATAGGTCATAATGCGCCAACACTGTGGTTAAAATAAGACTAGCAAGAAGTAGGTGTAGTACTTAAAAAAGAAGAGAAGTAATATCTAAAATACAAAACTAAAACTACACAAGACTTACAATTCCAGTGTCTCTTAGAAAATTAAAAATTCTACTGAAGGGGATAATAGCCTCATCGCCAAGCAAGAGCGCTGGATGAAGAGGCAAAAAATGCGTATAAAACTCTGTGAAATGATGCTGACGATGGATTTCGTGGTGTGGGCAGGTGATAAGAATGTGGATGACAGAGAGGAGTTCGCCACAGTGCTCACACAGTGGCGGCTCTTCTCCACAGAGTAAAAATTTGTGCGTGAGGAAGGTGTGGCCAATCCGCAACCTTGTTCTCAGAACACTCAAGAGACGATTTTCCTGCCGGTCTCCGTAACTTTGGATGTGTTGCTTAACTAAGTGTAGTTTGTTGTGTGTCTGAGTGTTCCAGAAACTCTGCCATGTTGAATACAGTGATTTCCTAAGTGCTGACCTAATATCATGCATCGGTATCTCAAAAGAACTGATGTCTTTTGAAGCTGCAGCAGCAGCAGCAGCGCGGTCAGCAACCTCATTGCCTTGTATGCCTGTGTGGCTAGGCACCCAGCATAAAATAACTGAAAGTCCCCTCTTTTGTGCCACACTCACTAAGGACTGTGCACGCTGAATCAGAAAATTCTTTGGTTTGCGTGTGCTGCAAATAGCATTAACAGAACTTAAAGAATCTGTATATATAACTGAAGACTTGATACAGCATTGAAGAATGTGCGTAAGTGCAAGGATGATTGCATAAATCTCTGCGGTAAAGATAGATGCTACATTGTTTAGACGATGTGACCTCACACATGTGCCAGAAGTCATGGCACAGGTCACACCTGCACTAGACTTTGATCCGTCAGTGTAAATTTCTGTGTGAGTCCCAAAACTTTCCCTCACGTGTTCAAATTCTTGCTGTAGTACATGTGTAGAGGTGTTGTGTTTGCTGTATTTAGTCAAAGAGGTATCATGCCTTGGAAGTGGTTCCCAAGGTGGGACCACCTTCCCATATTCAACAACTTGGCAATTATAGGAAGAAAAATTGTGATCCTCAATATCTCGTTCAATTCTCATTGAAAGAGGGGGGACTACTGAAGGCCTGTTAATAAACAGCTGTTTGAAACGTGTGCTTTTAACACAAGTCAGTGCAGGGTGTTGTACATAACTCCTTATTCTTAGAGCATATGACACTCCAAGATAAAATCGTCTTCTATTCAAGGAATATTCATGGGATTCCACGTACAGACTTTCGACTGGAGATGTTCGGAACGCACCCAGGATAAGCCTGAGCCCTTGGTGATGAACAGGGTCTAGGGCTTTCAATACAGATTGGCGGGCTGAGCCGTAGACGATAGACCCATAATCTATCTTGGAGCGAATGCAGGCACAATATACACGGCGGAGTGTCTCCTCGTCTGCACCCCAAGATCTATGAGAGATGATTTTCAGTAGATTCAGTGACTTCATACATTTTGCCTTCACGTTTTGAATATGGGGCTTGAAAGTGAGCTTTGAATCGAACGTAATGCCAAGAAATTTGCATTCTGATTTCACAAGAATGTCTTGTTCATTAAGTTGCAGCGCAGGAGACGGAAACACTCCTCTGATTCTCGAGAAATGAACGCAGATTGTTTTTTCAGGGGAGAATCTAAACCCATTCTGTGAGGACCATTTTGCCATTTTATTTATACAGAGTTGCATCTGTCGTTCACATCTGGGTAAGCTCGGTGAACAACAAGATATCTGGATATCATCCACATACAAAGAAAAAGATATAGAGGGTGGGATGACACTGGCTACAGAGTTGATTTTGATAAGGAATAATGTGACGCTCAGAACAGATCCCTGCGGGACACCATTCTCTTGCACGAACAAATGGGATAAGGTAGTTCCCAGCTGAACTCTGAATGTTCTGTGTTGAAGGAAGTCAGCAATACATTTAAAGAGACGACCGCGTATACCGAACGAATGGGGATCATGTAGTATGCCATACCGCCACGCAGTGTCGTAAGCTTTCTCCAAGTCGAAGAAAACTGACAAACAGTGTTGCCTCCTGACAAAAGCTTCACGAATGGTTGTTTCTAGACGAACGAGGTGATCCATTGTGGAGCACCCCATTCGAAAACCACACTGAAATTCCGATAGGCACTTATTCATTTCAAGAAAATAAACCAGTCGGTTATTCACCATTCGCTCAAAGGTTTTGCCTATGCAGCTTGTCAGAGCAATGGGGCGATAACTGGCAGGACAAGAGGCTTCCTTTCCGGGTTTCAGAAAGGGGATTATGGTGGCCATTTTCCATGCAGACGGTAGTGTCCCCTTTATCCAAACATGGTTGAAGAACTGAAGTAAACATTTTTTTGATATGTCAGACAAGTTTTCCAGCATTGAGTATGTAACACGGTCTGGGCCAGGAGCAGTCGCTTTTGCTGACAACAAGGAGCGTGACAATTCTACCATAGTGAAAGGCTGATTATATCCAAAGCAGTCTCCACCATTTGCTGTAATCTTTTGTTTTTCGGACCGTTGTTTAATCTTAAGGAATTCGCTGCTGTAATGGGAGGAACTTGAAATGCTTTGGAAGTGTTCCCCAAGTGCATTAGCCTGTTCTTCTAGGTTTTCACATACCTGACCGTTAACTTCTAAAAGAGGGACTGAATGACTGATATGTTCTCCTCTGATTTTGCGAAGTCTGTCCCATACAATTTTGGATGGAGTATTACAAGATAGAGAAGATATGAAAGTTCGCCAAGAGGACCGTTTAGCTCGTTTTCGTGTCCATCTGGCCTTCGCTCTTGCCTTTTTGAAGAGTAAAAGATTTTCTGAGGTGGGGTATCTCCGAAATGTACCCCATGCACGATTTTGAAGCTTGCGAGTTTCCTCGCATTCATTATTCCACCAGGGTTTAGGTCGCTTTGGGAGGCGACCAGATGTCTGGGGAATGGATACTGTTGCTGCATCAAGTATGATGTTGCTGATAAGACAATTAGCTTCTTCAATCGTTACATTATCAATAGGAATTAAAGATAAGTCACTTCTTTCTGAAAACTGCCTCCAGTCGGCCAGTTGGAGTTTCCATCTAGGAGGGCGTGTTGTCAGAGTGTTCAATGGCGTAAGATATTTTAACACCACTGGGAAGTGATCACTCCCAAGTGGATTTTGTTTCACAGTCCATTCTATCTCCTGAAACAAGGATGGACTGCAAAAAGACAGGTCTAAGGTTGAGAGAGACTGACTTGAAGAATGTATGTACGTAGGTGCCCCTGTATTTAAAAGACAGGTGGATGTTGATAATAAGAACTTCTCTAACATTTTCCCTCGAGTGTCAGTTCTCGTACTGCCCCAAAGTGGATTGTGAGCATTAAAGTCACCTAGAAGTATAAAAGGACTTGGAAGTTGGCTGCATAAATCTTCTAGTTCTTTTTGTGTAGTAGTGTCTGACGGTGGCAAATAGATTGAGCAGATGGTGACAAGTCTGTCTAGACACATCTGCACAGCTACAGGTTCCAAGTCTGTAACTAGGTGTACTGCTTTGGTTGGGAGAGATCCTCGTGTGACGATCGCAACACCACCAGATGCTCGGGTGGCATCAGTTCGATCCTTTCGAAAGATATTGTGTCTTCGCAGTGGATTTTGTGTTTGTCTATTCAGATATGTTTCTTGAAGACAAAAGCATGATGCGTTATAGTTCTCGAAAAGGTCGTTGATGTCATCTAGATTAGAGAGTAACCCTCGGCAATTCCATTGGAGGATCGTGTGTTGCATAATGATTGCAGTAAGAAGAAAGACGCCTGTCAAGAACTTTTGCCGACTAGGAAGAGCTTCCATTACCTATTTTTTGTTGGGGGTGTGACCCGCGGCCTTGTGGGTTTCTTCCGCGCAGCCGCGAGCTCCTTATCAGATATGTCAGGGAGTGACCCGCTCCCCGACAGACTAGATCTATTCTTTTTGGGGGCTTGGGAGCTCGTGCTCGCAAAGGAGCGCTCAGAGCTCGTCTCATCCTCGCAATCCATGGATGTCACCTCCGCGGACTGCGAGGACAGGAGTGGCGCCGGTGTTAGTGACGCCACAGGAATTTCAGGAGTTGGAGGTGGATCTGCACCTCCTTGGATCTGACTTGCGTTGGTCTGGGTGAATATTGACTGCTCGGTCTGTGTGTACTGTGTGACTAGTTTTACTTTCTGTTTTACAGCTGTGGCAAAAGATTTCTCGAAAAAGATGGGGGCTACTTTGTTCCTGGCTTCTGGGTAAGTGAGGTTATGCGTGACTTTAACATGTAGGACTTCCTTTTCATATTTCCATTTTGCACAGGATCTCGAGTAGGATGGGTGGTTAGAAGAGCAGTTGACACAACAGTCTGGCCCTTTGCATTCTTTTGTTTCATGGTCAGACTTCCCACACCGTGCGCAACAGGCAGAGCCACGGCACGAGTCGGCAGCATGACCGAATCTGTTACAACGGAAGCAGCGCAACGGATTTGGGATGTATGGGCGAACTTCTGCTGACAGGTATCCTACTTTTAACTTTTGAGGCAGAGTCGGGCAATCAAAGGTAAGGATAATATTGCGGGTTGTAATGTACTCATTGTTCTTTCTTATTTTTATTTTTCGTACATCTATGACGTCCTGGTCTTTCAGGTTTAGAAGAATTTCCTCAACGGGGACGTCGATGAGTTCTGATACGGCAATGACGCCTCGACTGGTGTTCAGTGTCTTGTGCAAGGAAGCTGATATCCCTTTTCCCAACATTTCATGTGTGTTCAGAATGGTCTCACAGTCTGTTTCAGATGTGCACTTTATTAACAAGTCGCCTGATCGCATGCGCTTTATCTCAGGTATATGCTTAGACAGAGATGCCACCGCCTTCTCAATGAAGAACGGCGACATCTTACCCAACGGGACTACTTTTTCTTTGTCATTTACAGTCGCTGAAAGAACGATGTACTTTGCTGTAAAGTTCGTAGGCATTGTTTTGAATACTTCGGTCCGGGGACGTTTGCCGCCCCCGATCGTAGAGGAGGAAGAATTTTTAACCATGTACGGTTTTAAGAAATGGACGCTCCTACAAGTCGCTCACGTTTCACGTCCATACGCGTGAGAAGGTCCCGGAGTTTTAAGGAAAACCCATCGGCCGGGGCTTGACCAAGACCCCGACCGCCACCGTTCAAGGCTTCTACCCTTCGCCTTTCATCCCCTCGGCACGGTACGGTTAACACCTTGGGACTGGGGGCTGGGGTCCGTGGTGGCGCCACTCACCAAACACCAGCCGAAACCGGTGCCCCCTGCGGGGTCTTCGAAATATGTTGTGTCTACGCAGTGGATATTGTGTTTGATTGTTCAAATATGTTTCTTGAAGACAAAAACATGTAGTATTATATGTCTCGAAGAGATCGTTCACATCATCGAAGTTAGAGAGAAACCCACGACAATTCCATTGGAGAATCGTGTGCTGCATAATAGTTGCAGTACTTAGTAGTGTCAGAAACTTTTGCCGACGACTTTCAAGAGCTTTCATTATCTATTTTTTTTGTGGAGGTGTGACCCGCGGTCTTGTGGGTTTCTTCCGCGCAGCCGCAAGCTCCTT
Organism: Ornithodoros turicata; assembly: GCF_037126465.1. Taxonomy (NCBI): domain Eukaryota; kingdom Metazoa; phylum Arthropoda; class Arachnida; order Ixodida; family Argasidae; genus Ornithodoros; species Ornithodoros turicata. Next base: position 480,236 of record NW_026999314.1, read on the forward strand.
GTCAGATATGTCTGGGAGTGACCCACTCCCCGACAGACTAGCTCTTTTCTTTTGGAGGACTTGGGAGCTCGTGCTCGCAAAGGAGCGCTCAGAGCTCGTCTCGTCCTCGCAATCCATGGATGTCACCTCCGTGGACTGTGAGGACAGAAGTGGCGTCGGTGTTAGTGACGCCACTGGAGTTTCGGGGACTGGAGGTGGATGTGCACCTCCTTGGACTTCATTTGTAGTTGTTTCTGTCAGTAGTGATTGCTCGGTCTGTGTGTACTGTGTTACTAGTTTTACTTTCTGTTTCACGGCTGTGGCAAAGGATTTTTCGAAAAAGATGGGACCTACTTTTTTTCTAGCTTCTGGGTAACTGATGTTCTGTGTAACCTTAACGTGTAGGACTTCTTTTTCATATTTCCACTTTGTACAGGACCTCGAGTAGGATGGGTGGTTGGAAGAACAGTTGACACAGCAGTCTGGCCCTTTGCATTCTTTAGTGTCATGGTCAGACTTTCCACATCGTGCACAACAGGCAGAGCCACGTCATCCGTCTGCAGCATGTCCAAACCTGTTGCACCGAAAACAGCGCAACGGGTTCGGTATGTAAGCTCGGACATCTGCTGACAGGTAGCCTACTTTTAGTTTTGTTGGAAGTGTGGGCCTGTCAAAAGTCAGTACTATATTTCGTGTGGTGATGTACTCCCCATTTTTACGGATTTTGATTTTGCGTACATCAATGACATCCTGGTCCTTTAAGTTTTCTAGGATTTCTTCCACAGGCACGTCAATCAGTTCTGATACTGCGATGACGCCCCTGCAAGTGTTCAGTGTTTTGTGCAAGGAAGCTGAAATCTTTTTACCCATCATCTCATGTGTGTTTAGAATGCGTTCACAGTCTATTTCATTGGTGCATTTTACGAGAAGGTCGCCAGATCTGATGAGTTTGATTTCAGTAATGTACTTAGACAGTGATGCCACCGCTTTCTCAATGAAAAAGGGTGACATCTTTCCCAGTGGTGTGCTTTTGTCTTTCTCTGTACCTGAAGAACAAAGTACAATGTATTTTGAAGTGAACTGTTTTGTTACAGTCCTTAAGGCTTCGGTCCGTGGACGCTTTGCGGCCACGATCTCAGTAGAAGAAGAATATTTACCCATGTAGGTTTGATCAATGGGTATTCCAAAAAGGTCACCCGTATTTCATACTCATACATACAGGAAGGTCCCGGAATTTGACAACCCATGACCAAGACCCCGACTGCCACCGTTCAAGGTTTCTACCCTTCACCTTAAATCCCCTCGGCACGGTACGGATAACACCTTAGGACTGGCGGCTGGGGTCCGTGGTGGCGCCACTCACCAAACACCAGCCGAAGCTGGTGCCCCCTGCTGGGCTTGTTCAGTTTTAATAGTTTCTTCTTTCTGCTGCAAAGAGGAGACTTCGGGGCCCTTGGGCAGAAGATCGCCAGCCTTTTCGGAGGCTTGGCCCCAAGGCGCCCCTCTTGAGGCTTGACGATTTTACCCCTTCTTTTGGAGGGGACTTTTACTGTTTTACTGTTCTGCGGTCCAGCCTCCACGTGGCGCCCCCTGGTAATGGCAGCAGCAGCCGGCTAATGGACCGCACGAGGCCTTTGGCCTGGGTGTGAGCGGACTTCTTCAGTTTTCTCTGTGCTTTATTAAGCTCTCTGTTCGTGACAGGGAGCATCACGCTCCTCCCGGTGTTAGTGCTTCTGGAGGAACTTCTGCGTTGAGTGACTTCATCATGGAACAATGGGTTGTTAATTACCCTCCCCAAAACCTCACTTGTCAGCGATGCAACAAGACGGAAACTTCACGACCTAAACTGGAGCTGCACTATGCAACCCACCATCTTTTGCTGGTGTGGAAGTGTGACATGTGTGACAGTAAGACCTCTTCCTCAAGCAAGGTGATGTCCTCCCATTACACAAAATGCAAACGTCGAGCTGCTGATGGATGGGGGGCTTCTGCGCCTGCTGGTGCCGGGGCGGGGGGTTCCATGCCTGCTGGTGGCTCTGGCGTTGTGATCGCTTCTACGGCCCCTAGCGACCTCGTGGCTAACATTCTCCATGATGGCTCTCCTCATTCTTCGACTGTGACCATGAATATAAACGATCTTCAGCAGGGCCAGAGTGGGCCCACACCTGATCTAGACACGAACATTTCTCGGTTAGCCGATGAAATAGTGGCAGTAGTCGAGGAGCCGAGTGTTCCGAGGAGACCCACTCCAGAGTGTGATATATTCGCTTTAGCGGAAGCCCTGGCCATGGCAGAGGGATTAACTCCCCCCTGCATTATCAACAGATTGGAGACTCCAATCAGTCAGGTCACGAGGACGATGCCACGACCTACCACGTGGGTAGGCCGCCCGGGGTTGCTCGGAGGGCGTTGGCGAGCGATCGGGCGTCGGGGCCGACGGTGGGCTGGGGGCCTCTTGGGCCGGCGTCAGTTGGCATGGATGCCGCTCAGTCGACGTCTCAGGCCTCTCAAGACCCAACTGAAGAGGCTGGCATACAGTCAACGAGTGATACGGCTTGCTTATCTTATGGTCGATGGACGGAAACGGAAATGAGGGCCTTGGCCCTCCTGGAGAAAGAGCTGTTACATCATCCTTTTATCAATCAAGAACTCGCCCAACGCTTCCCAAGTCGGTCATTGATGGCGATCCGGATATGCGACACCAACAGAAATATAAGACCATCCTGCGGGAATACCTTGCCGCGCCTTCTGCCAATTATACTCAGCCAGTTTCCCGCCCTCCATCTCCAGTCTCGACTCAGATGTTAACACCTCCTTCTGATGTCCGGAGAGAATTGGCCGCGGCAGGCCTTGTTGATGACGCTCTGAGCCACAACATTAGCCAGGCTCCATTGGAGATGGATGACTTGGAAAAGCTATGCAGACATTTTGGCGTACAGAAGCGACAACAGCGGAATCAACGTAACAGCAAGCCCAATCGTCCTGTCCATCGCCGTGAAAACATGAACCGGAATGCCAGGAGACGTGAAATATTCAAGGAACACCAGCGGCTGTACCGTTTGGGCCCAAGGGTTTTAGCCCATGAATTGCTGATGAATCAGCGCGAAGATTCTTCTACAGTCACCCTCGAAGACGTGCATGGCTACTATGACCCTTTGTTCTCGTCTGCCTCGGGGCCGATCCAGGGTTCCGTCGCCTCCACATCGACAATGGTCCCACAAGGACCTGTGGTTGAGGCCGAAGTTATTACAGCCCTAGACAGTTTAAACAATGGGGTTGCTCCGGGGCCCGACGGAATCACTGGTCCCGAATTAATGAAGATCCTGGCGACGATTCTGACTCATATAATCAACAACTTCATGAGATTCCAAGACATCCCAAAAACACCAGCACCAACATCTGCTACGTGTATGAGACCTATCACAATGTCTTCCGTGCTATCCCGGGTATTTTCGAAGATCTTACTGGCTCGCCTGTCCAATGGTAATGCCTTCCACCCGCTCCAGGGCGGGTTTCAAGATGACCGCAGCACAAGCACGAATTTACTGTTACTCCAAGGGGTTATGAAGTATGCCAAAAAGAAGAAGAGGATCCTATACGCTGCAAGTCTGGATATAAAGAAGGCCTTCGATACCGTCTCTCATGAGGCCATCTTCGCCACCCTGAGAGGGAGGGGATGCCCGGAGTACTACATCACCTTACTCCGCAATCTTTATACTCACACCTCAACGACCTTCTTCCTTAATGGAAATACTGATGGACACCGCGTGGCTACAAGGCAAGGAATCAAACAGGGTGATCCCCTATCGCCCTTTCTTTTTAACGTGGTCCTGGACCCGCTCCTACAAGAACTAAACCGGAAGGGTGCTGGCGTACAGGTGGAAGGTGCTCAGGCCAGTTGCATGGCCTTTGCCGATGACGTGCTACTTATGTCTTCGAGCCTCGAGGGTCTTAGAGCCCTCATACACGACACTGAGGCTTACTTCGTAAGGGTTCACCTTCATCTGAACCCTGCGAAAACACAATACTTTGGGTGGCGGTATAGTGGAGTACGCAAATGGTTTGACTACGTACTGCCACCCATTACCATTGCTGGCACCGTCGTCTCGCCCACGCAAAAAGGAGCGCCTGTCGCGTACTTAGGCCTGCAGCTGTACGTCAACGGTCAACAAGCTGCCGTGGACGGAACGCGATTGACACCAGATATCATCGTGTCCAAAGGAGAAGAAGTGCTAATCCTGGATGTGGCAGTCGCGTGGGATGCGTCCCCCACCGCCCTTGGGCCCAGGGAAAAGTGGCCAAGTACTCTGTGTTAACTGCCTCTTTCCCTGATAAGAGGGTTATGGTGGTCGGCCTATGCTTCGGGGCGCGTGGCGGGACGTGCAGCAGCACTAGAAGGACCTTGCAGACTTTGGGCCTTTCCAGGAGTGATATGGGCTGGTTGGCGGCCAAGGCACTAATTGGCAGCCACATCTGTTTATCACGCTTTAACAAGAAGATATAGATAGTTCCTCCGGTGCGCTATAGTTTTAGCTTACAGATTTTAAGCTTTGGGATAGTTTTAAACCTTTTTGTTCTAATTTTCTCCTTCAGCACAGCTAGGGGGAGACCATTGGGGCCCAATGGCAGATCATCGCTGGCCTGAAAAGGTCGGGCCCCAAGGCATCTGCTTAGTCTGGGCGCTTTTCTTTTACCCTTCGGGGACATATTCGTTTTAGCCAAATAAACACCATTCTACTCATTCGAAGCTTTTCTCCACATTCGGACCCTGCATCTCAAGAGAAAATTAAAAAAGTATGGTGTAACGGCGGGGGAATATATTGTGCTCTTTTCCGGGGGGTGTGGCTCAGCTGAATTGTTGCTACACGTGTGTGCTACGTTTGCGCTGTTACAAGAGTGTTGAGAGCGCTTGTTCTTCTGCCTTCGGTCAGCGCGTCTGATCTTTTCTCAGCTGAGTCACGGGCGGTCCGGCCTCCACGCGGGGCCCCCTGGTAACGGCAGTAGCAGCCGGCCAACGGATCGCCCACGGCACTTTGCCATGGTCAAAAGCGAAGCTTTTTGTTCGACAGTCTTTTAGATTGCCTTGCTCGTCGCAAGGCAATTAACGCTTTTACCTCTCACAGTCGTGACTCTTCGATACTGGCCTCGGTGGCTCAGTCGGTAGCGTGTTCGCCTTCTGATCCCGAGATCGCGGGTTCGAACCCGGCCGAGGACGCCAGCAACTTGGTGGCAGGGTACAAGTTGCTTAGACACGCCGTCTTCCGCGAGGGACGTTAAATACGGGGTGCCGTGTGATGAGCTTTCATCGCACGTTAAAGAACCCTCAGGTGGGCAAAAGCAATCCACAGACCGACCGCTGTGGCGTCGCTCATGATCTCAGTTGTCTCGCGACGTAAACACCCAATTATTATTATTATCTTCGATACTGTGAGGCAGATTTGAGCACGGACCTCAATATGGAAGAGAGAGGATACCCTCCCACTGATCTTATTTGCCAGCCCTGCGGCCAGCAATTGTCCTCTCGTCCCAAGCTGGAGGCACACTACCGCGATCACTCACTGACGCTTCTCTGGCGTTGCAGCATGTGTCGGGACAAGACAAGTGGTAACAGCAAAGTTATGTCATCCCACTTCACTAAGTGCAAACGAAAGAACTCAAACACCACCAAAGGCGACACGACCGATTCCCAAGTAGACCAAGGGGGCGCCTGCGCCTCGGGTGTGGCTTAGTCCGTGCACCGTTCGGGTATGCCGGTGTCCGGTGCGGGCGCGGGGGCGTCGGGGCCCTGTCTCGGTAATCCATCCTTACTTCACACACCTGGGCCGGACTATGACGTCCGCAGCAATGGTGGGCAGCCGACGGCTGATATCAAGGTCAATTCTCCTACGTCCTATGGAGGCACGGCAGACTTGTCTGCCCTCGCTGAGCACCTGGTCCTTGCCGGGTTAACGCCTCCTCAGCCCGTGGACGAGTGTGGGAGCGACACCAACGATCTCTCTGCCTTAGCGGCAGAAATACTAGACCATCAACAGCAGAATGTATTTCCCACCGAGGCTCTGCCTCCTCACTTCGACGATGCCCAGACACCCAGAAATGGGATGTAGGGAATGGATGGAGCCGGGACGGGGGCCTTCGATGCTCCTTCGTCCGTGCCGGGCACTGGCTCGGCCGGGCGTGGCACGGGGGATGCGTCTCCCGCGGCGCGGGTCATCTCCTACGACCGATGGACGCTGGCCGAAATGAAGTTGTTGGCAACTTACGAACTCAACATTGGACCGCATCCCTTTATGAACATTGAGCTGGCCAAGCTTCACACGACCCGATCTCTGGCTAGCATCAGAGGTCTGAGGCACCTGAGCAAGTATAAGGAAGTGCTCTGGGGGATGAAGCGGGATCGTGATTGCCGGCAGGTTATCGCTGGACCTACTGCACAGGAAGCTGCACATGGTCTTGCCTCCCTGGATATTGCTCCGGATATTGCTCCGGATGCCACCCAGAATGGAATCAGTACCCTGGATCCTGCCCTAAGAGAACGGTTGCTTGAGTATCCTCTGCAGTACAGAGACTTGGAGAATATCTATAGGTTATTTGGTGTTTCCACGGACCCTCGAAAGCCTGTTCAAACTAAGAAGCGGAATCCTGCTACACCTCCTCCTACCACCAAGTCCGCGCGCCGAAGAGAGCGTTTTAAGCACCACCAACGCTTGTACAAAAAGGGCGCGAAAGTCTTGGTGCACCACCTGATGGGCGAGGGAGAGGAGTCCCCAATACTCCTGGGATCCATTCACGATCACTTCGACCCCTTGTTCACTACTCCCTCTCTACCAGTTACGGAACCCATCTGCTCCTCGACGAAGATCGAAGCGCCCTATGTGCCATTTACGACTGAGGAGGTACAGACCAGCCTCCGGGCTCTTAACTCCTCTTCTTCTCCTGGGCCTGATGGGATTTCCACCCAGGATCTCCGCAAGATCCCGGCGCCAGTGCTCGCGTTGATTCTAAATAACTTACTCCACCACAAGGCAGTGCCATCAGAGCTAAAGCGATCAAGAACGGTATTCATTCCAAAGAAGTCCGCCCCTGCCAGCGCTGCTGACCTTCGACCTATTACCGTTCCTCCTATGATCATGAGACTGCTATCAAGGATCCTTCTGGCAAGATTTTCCTCAGGAAAAAGTTTTCACGAATTCCAGCATGGGTTCGAACATTCCAAGAGCACCAGCGGCAACCTGCTACTATTACAAGCAGTTATGCGCCATACCAAGAAGGGTCACCGCCCCCTCTTCGCCGCCAGCCTTGACGCCCGTAAAGCGTTGGACTCCCTCAGCCACTCTGCCATATTTGCTGCACTGCGCGGGAGAGACATGCCTAGCCCCTATATCGAACTTATTAGGGAGCTATATACTGGATGTACCACCTCCTTCTGCTTCAATGGGAAGGTCGACGATGTGATTGTCTCGGTTCGGCAAGGTATAAAGCAAGGGGACCCGCTCTCACCCTTTCTCTTTAACTGCGTGCTCGACCCACTACTCGAGCAGCTTAACCAGTCCGGATTGGGTTTTCACTTGGGTCCCACCTCAGCCGCTGCTATGGCATTCGCAGATGATCTGCTGGTCTTTTCAGAGAGCCACTCAGCCCTATCTGAACTGTTGGGCACCACAGAACAGTTCTTGCGGCGGGTGTGGCTCATATTGAATCCAACTAAAACCCAATACTTCGGATGGACTTGGTCGAGCACGCAGGGCTGGTTTAACTACAACGTACCGCCGATCACGGTCAACGGTGTCAGAGTTTGCCCCCTTGACAGAGAAGTCCCACTTCGATACCTCGGACTCGACATCTACATCCACCGGGGCCCCTCACATCTCGACCAGACTGCCGACAACACAACCAGCATTATAACCAGGGCTGACCTCAAACCATTCCAGAAGGTTCGCTGCTTCGAAGAACTGGTAGTCCAGCGGAGACTTTACAGCCTCTCCAACTCCCTCAGCGTGATCTCACATAGCGAGAAAGTCAACAAAGAATCCAGGGATTTCGTCAAGAAAACCTGCCACCTACCACACTCCTTTCCCAGCTCGCATATATGGCTTCCCGCAAGAGAAGGCGGCCTGGGAGTCAGCCATCTACAGTGGACTGCTCCAGCCACTGGAAGTTAAAGCCCTCACGAGGAAACCCGTTCAGAGGAAACCCGTTCGTGGACGAGCTGTTCAATGATGTTCTAAGCGACCACCTCGGAAAGTTATGCCGTTACCTAAGAATTCCTGAAGGCGTAACATCATTTGAAGACGTCGAGACGGCACTGCGAGAGGGACGCCGCCGATACGGAGACGCCGTACAGTCGTGATACAAGAATAAAGTTCTATTTGCTCACACTCACGATTCCGTGGGCAATAGGTGGTTATACCCCGACTGCCGGTTCCTCAAGGACGGCGACCGCATTCGCGCCTTGCGCCTCAGGACCGACACCTACCCTACCCGCTTTCTGTCGAATCGGCATACAGCAGACCCTGCCAGCCGTCTCTGCCATCACTGTCATGCCACGGACGAAACCGCGGTGCATATTTTGCAATTCTGTGAAAAAGTTCATGGTCCTCGTATTGAGCGGCATAATTTCGTTACAAAACAAGTTTGCCGCCTCATCTCCGAGTATGACCCCCACGTCAAGATCCATCAAGAGAAAGTCATCACTGTTCAAGGAGTGCGCCTGAAGTCGGATATCATTGTAGAGTCGGAACAGGGTATTCACGTAGTGGACGTCGCTATTGCCTGGGACAGCTCCATCGCCAACCTCGAGCGTAAGTGCAAAGAGAAGACCGACAAGTACAAAGTTTTGTCAGCCGCATTTCCCGGCAGGTCGGTTGTTGTCTCGGGGTTGGCGTTTGGGGCTAGGGGGATGACATGCCCCACAACACGAAGAGTTTGTAAGGAGCTCGGGCTATCCCTGTCCGACGTGCCCTAGTTGGAAGCCTTATCTGCCTTAACCGCTTCGTGTGGATGGTTTGAATGTGCCGAAGAGTCCGGCTGGTTTTCGTCTCGGTCAGAAATGGTTTGATTTTAGTTCCCCCCTCTTTCTTTTATGATTTATGACAAGAAGGCATAAGTCTAAAGGCCATTAACATCAGGCGGCGCTCTGCGCTCGTCAGGCACGCAGCTTCTGGCTTCAAGTTCTTACCCCGTTTTATTTTTGGGGACGTCATGTTTTTAGCCAAATAAACGCCATTCTACTCATTCGAAGCTTTTCTCCACGTTCGGATCCTGCATCTCAAGAGAAAATTAAAAAAGTATGGTGTAACGGCGGGGGAATATATTGTGATCTTCCTGTGTCATCTCGACCCAAACTAGAGAGCTATTACCTTCATACACACGACACAACGCTCCTATGGAAGTGTGGTGTGTGTGACAATATTTTCACACCACACTAAATGGAAAAGGAAACTTAAGTCCCAGGCGGGTCCCTCTGGCTCGGGTGCGTCCGGGGCGGCTTGCGCCGCGTCGGGTGGGCCTGGCGAGTTGACGGCTGCGGCCCCTAGTTCTAGTCCAGAATCTCTTCCATGCTCTCCTGATGGGGGTGGCAATATCAGGGAGCAAAGTGTCTTAAGTCCGGCTGTGCCGGCTCCACAATCAAGCGATGAGAGATGTTCTCCCCCTGGGGAGGCGTCTAACACTTCGGGGCAGGTTGATCTGAGTCCAGCTATGCCGGAAGTCGGTCCTTCGTTTGAGGTAGTGGCTGACGAGGCTGAAACCCCTATGGCAACGAGCGAGTCACAATTGGCTCAGTTACTGGAGGACAGGGGTATTGCCCCCCTCCTCTGTTTGCCGAGACAGCTCGAGGATTGGTGTCTGCACCAACTGAGTGGCAAAGAGGTAACTTCAAACCTCAACATTCTCAGTCTTCACATTCTGGCAGTTCTGGGGACCGCGGGGTTGACGAGTCGGGTCCGCACGGGGCGGTTGTGGCCCCTTCGGGTGCGCTAGGGCCAGGGAGGCCCGTCATGTCTTATGGTCGCTGGACCAAAGCAGAAATGCATCTCCTTGCTATGCTCGAGTTAGAGATCGGAAAGCATCCTTTCATCAATCTTGAACTTTCCAAACGTTACCCCACCCGCTCACTCATGAGCATTAGGGATATACGACATCTTCAAAAATACAAACAAATACTAGCAGCTGCTCGGTCAGCACGTTACCAAGAGGTACAAGAAACCTTAAGTCAAGAGCAATATGTGTCACAACACAGTATGAGGTCAGAAGGCGAAGCTACGGAGTTCTGTGTGGAAGACCTTGAAGGAGCGGGACTGTTGCGGGACCTTGCTGAAAGAGTTCTTTCTGGTCCATTGCAGTATACAGATTTGGAGAGAATCTATCGAGCTTTTAATGCCTTTCCCCAACCCAAACATCAACGTAATAAGCCTACTAAAAACGCCCAGCCTAGTACGAAGGCAGCGAGAAAGAGAGAGAGGTACCGTGAATATCAGCGTCTTTACAGAATGGGGCCGAAGGTCCTGGTTCACCAGCTTCAGGCTGAGGGGGCGAGTTCCCCTGTCACGTTAGCTGATGTTCACTCCACTTATGATCCACTCTTCTCCTCTCCTTCTAAAACCAGCGTTTCGGTGCCTTCGTCTAGAAGTAAGGTTAAGGCGTATTGCGGCTTTATTGCCGATTCCGAAGTTGGGGAGGCATTGAGCTCTTTTAGAGGGACTCTGACCAGAAGTTCAACAAATCTTTCGTTTGCATCTATTACAAAGGTACAATATGCCTCCAAGCCACACGCGAAATATTTTGGCTGTGCGCGGCAAAGTTTGCCAAACGGGGAGCTGAAAACCAGCTTGGCTTTTCCTCCTCAACTCGCGCAATCGGCGCCGAAATCTAGCCTCTTTGTAGTGGATATCCGCCAATTTCTTTGTGCGTGACGAAAACATGAGGTTCACGTTTCATTGGGCGCCCGGACCGGAAGTTCTGTTGTTAGTTTGTGAGAGCGGCGGCATCCGGAAAGCGATCTTCAATATGGACGTCGAAGCAAGGAATGCGGAGACTTCGAGCCTGTAACCTTTTTCTGACCTTTCTGCGATCGAGAAGGAAATTCTGTGTGCTGAACAGTTCGGAAGCCTCGCTTTCGAGACGTCGCCGATGCTGCAAATGCGTGCCGAAGTCAAAGCTGTACGAACATCGGTCACAGATGAAGCAAACAGGATATCAGTCGCCTGTCTTCGACAGACAGGTAAGCGATGAGCTTTTTAACGCACACTGTGATCGAACATGTAAACGTGTTCTCTGAAATTTTGTGTCCTCATATTTAATGCGTACTTCCTGTTTAAGGTGCCGGTGCGGCTGGTGTGTCATAATGCGGGAGGAGATCGAATGCTTGTGCTGCAAGGAGTCGAAAGCGCAGCCGAATGACAGCAATATGAGTGCATTACAACCCACGAAGATTTGCAACTTCTATGTCTCAGTGCGACTGTCCTGAAGATGGCATATATTGAATTCCGTGGGCAGCGCGAACGTATGAGCGAGCATATTCACAAGTAAGTCACATTTGGCCCTGTCGAACGGTGTTAAAATTTGGGCGCTCAAAATTGGTTTTGTCGTGCATTAAGGTCGCTAAAAACACCAGTGCAGGGCGCACCACATAAAAGACGACACAATACAGAACTGTGAACTGGAGAAAAGCAGTGTTATGCAACTGTGTAATTGTCAAGGTGATATGTCTTAAGTCACCTTTTTGTGTATTGCCCTGTGCTTATGTTTTTAGCGTAGGCTTTTAGCGATATGGAGTGTTCCTACTTTCGATTCACTGAAAAGTAAAAAATGTTCGTTTCTAAAAGAATACAGCATGTGGTAATATACAGGGCGTGTGCAGATAAATTACAGTCGCTTTCAAGCAGGGACATTTTTCCGAGGGGGGGGGGGGGGGGTCCGCTATAGACAAGTGCCAAGTGCACGCTGGAATTGGTCCATTGAACCCTATGTTCAAGTCTGGAATTGAGGGGGGTCCAAACCCCTGGACCTCCCTCCCCTAGATCCGCGCCTGCTTTCAAGTACCTGTGGAAATGCCACGACACACAGCCTGTACTGTGACCGGTTACCTGTTTGCCTAAACTATATTTTACGTACATCTGCGTAGACGATATGGATATACTGCATATCGCCAGTTCGCAACGTGTTTTTGCCACAAGCTTGGGAAAAACAAGAACATGGTCATCCCAGCCTGTGCAGTGAACAGGATCTGCCGAGCCTTCCACACGGAAACTGCCACAGGCTTCAAGTACCCAACATCCTAACTGGAGGCAGCTCTTCGCACAGCTCGTCTATCGCATTTAAACTAATTCAGCATCTGTATTTAGGATTACTTATAGCTCTCAAGATGATGCATGGTTCATCAGTTCAATATGTTGTGTTGAAACACAACACTAGTCCTTTTTAATGAGTCTTGCAGAACGATAGATGAGCACTCCTTTCCTGACATTGTGTACCGTTGCTACAATTTCTTGAGCAAGACTGATGAACAAATGAAAAGCAGAGCCTGTCTTTCAAATATGCATGTTCCTTTTAACTTCTGTATTTGTTAAGTGACCCACGTTGTTGTCCCCCCTCATGTAATGCCTGCAAGGGTCTTTGAGGTGTATTCATGAATAAATAAATATACCCCGAAAAAGGTGTAACATTTATTGTAATACCTAACCTCTCTTTGTGTGTGCGATACATAAACATTCTCAGAACGTATGTTGTCACACTTTGCCTCATTGTGCCTAAAGCCTAATTCCACCTCTTACATCATCTCCACATCCTCAATCTCCAGAGCTGTACAAGGCTAAATCAGGTACTACATAAAAAAAGGGGGAAGGAGGAAATTAAAAGCTGACACATCTAAATTCAAAGAAACCCTGGTGCTTTCTTGGGGCTACTCATGTCTCAGTCCTGGATGAGATCCACATAGAAAACAGCTTTTCTGAGCCTCAGTGATTGATTCCCTTGATTGTCCTGACTGTGAGGAAATACTCATCGGCTTGGTGGCAAGTGGGCTTGTGTCTGATAGTGCGGTTTGGAGTTAAGGGAGCAAGCAACGTCTCTCTTCAGTCTTAGGAAGGATATCAACATAACCTGTGAAGTCATAGCATTTCATATTGCTTTCAGTAAGTACAACACTACTCGTAGAAGTTGCAACCATTCATGTTGGGAAAACATGCTGGAGTTCCCTCAGGCAGTGCATCCAGAACAGGGAGTCAGGTTCATAGAGAGCACCTTATGAGAGGAACAGTGACAGTGCCCAGCGAAGACACCCCAGGAATTTCGTGCAGGTTTAGGGGGTCACACCTTTTAACACTTTTAACAGTTTTGATGGAAAGCAGGGTGTGTGTAACACTGAGCTCTGGTGTATTAGTTCTTGTTATCTATAATCAGGTACCCGTGTTCTAGTAATCTGGAAAAGCCTTAGCTCTCTTGCAGGAAATTGCTAATGAATCTGAGTGTCTTCTGTGGAAGCAGGTTGTAATTGTCCTTGTATCCACCCTTCTTAGTTGCCCTAGCAAAAGCAAATATGTAATGCTGCACACAATATCTAATGCTAGCACACTAGTTGCTTTGAGTGTTCTCAGGCTCCTGAAATGGAGCTACCTTGTGCGTACGCTGTGCCATGTCGGCAAGAACATAAATCAGATTGCCTTTACTTTTGAAATCGGCCCTTCAGTGCCCCACGTGACTGCAAGAATGGTATCTCCTAACCAATAGGCAACAAGAATGATTTCTACAATGTAATGAGCTTTCTAAAACAACTTTACTTGAAAATATATTCCAAATGCCGGGTGATGACCTTATAATGTAGCATCCTTTACTGCAAACACCGCTTAACATAACGACTAAAAATGGAGCGTAAATGTTTTGCCGCCTATCCGGGTGGCATCATCAGTACAACAAGGGCCAAAGACGAGCACATCAACCTACTTATCTAAGACGGCGTCATACACATGCGATAGGGGACCACTGTTTGTATTACAGGATGATGCATCACGTCTGATAAACCAGGACTCGAGGCACTTTCTAAGGCCACATCGCTAGTCATGTGCAAAGGTTACCGCACCATCAAAATTAAATACATGTTCATTAGGCCAACAATGGTAGACTAATTTGGTCCTGGTTTCAGTAGCATTAGAAGCCTTGGCAACGTCCCTTCTGTGCTCTTTTAGTCTTGTCCCACGTCTTTTGTCTGTCTTGCCAATGTATGTTGCATCACAGTCTGTGCACTTAACTTTATATGCATAGTCTTAATGACTGATGGGCACAGTTCCCTTCAAACACCTTGGATGAAAGGAATGCACACCACTGATTTGTCTCCTTCGATGTTGTTTGTGACTGTTCTCTGTCGTAGCGATGATAACACCCGGATAGGCGACGAAACGTTCACTCTCTTTGTTCTCAATTGTTGTGTTCAGTCGGTGTTTTCAGTAAAGGATTCTACGATGATGATGATGATGATGATTAGGATTTTTATGGCGCATCGACAACTAAAAGGATTCTACATTATGAACTTTGTTTGAATAATGATTAGTGACAAGCTTCATACCCTGGGCCACTACTCTAACACTTGCTTGCGGTAATGTGGTGAAATGGGGTAATCAACCTTGTAAACAATTTACTTCGCAATATATTTATTTATCTCTCATAGGTTGAATAACCATGTGGTGTTAAATAACGAAGGAGCGTGTAACTAATTATTTTTGATTTTGATTTGATTTGATTGTAAGTTTAATGGCGCAGCGACAACTGAGATCATAGTGCGCCAAATACGATGATGATACATGAATGGGTTATGTTAAGAGCATAGTGATTTAATTAAAAGGACAGTTGTGTAACTACACTTCTGTGTAAATTGGAAGGTAAAACTGGTGAACTAAGACTTCACAACTGGTTGATTACATTCACCTCTCTAAAAAAATTTAAAACATTTTCAAAGGGAACGAGAGCCTCATCACCCAGCAAAAGTGATGGGTGAAGAGGCAAATAGTGGTCATAAAAGAAAGGGAAACACTGCTTACGATGTTTCTCAAACAAAGGGCAAGTGATGAGCAGGTGTAAAACGGAAAGGTCAGCTCCGCACCTTGTGCACACGGGTGCTTCCTCTCCCCGTAAAAGATGTGCATGAGTGAGAAAGGTGTGCCCTAGCCTCAGTCGACTCCATAGGACCTCATGATGTCGCTTTGGAAAAAGTTGAACACATGCGCCAACATGAGGTTTGACTGTATGAAGTTTGTTGTGTGTTTGTGTTGCCCAGAAACCCTGCCATTTCTTGTTGATGTCTTTCTTGAGTTGCAGCATCAGGTCACTAGACGGAATTTCAAAAGGTGTGATATCATTTCCTTGGGCAGCTGCAGCTGCACGATCAGCTTTCTCATTTCCGCGAATGCCGACGTGGCTTGGCACCCAGCATAGCCTCAAGCTGTACCCTTTTCCTTGTATGAGACTCATTAGGTACCGTGCCCGCCTGACCAGTAGGTTCTTGTGTGTTGCAAGACTACTGATTGCACGCAGACAGCTGAGGGAGTCTGAGTATATCACTGACGTCACAACGTGTTCCTGAAGAATGTGATTGAGTGCTACAATAATAGCGTACATCTCACCACTAAAGATCGATAAAACAGTACTTAAATTGTGTGACTTTGTGCATGTGCCAGATATCATGGCGCATGACACCCCAACGCTGGATTTCGATGCATCCGTGTAAATCTCAACATGATCACCAAAGCTTTCTTTCAGGTCTTCAAATTCATGCATGATTTCTGCTGCAGGGGTTTCCTGTTTGTTGTACTTTAGAAGAGTTACATCACACGCAACGGGTTGTTGCCAAGGGGGAACCATCTTGCTACAGTCTACTGAAGGTAAGGTAAAACAGGTGAAAGCATAGTTCTCAACATTATGTTGGAGTCGCATGCTGAACGGGGCTACCGCATGGGGCTTGTTCTCAAAAAGCTGCTTAAAGCGAGTTCCTTTTATGCAGGCCAAAGCAGGATGTTGAGAGTGCCCCCTAATTCTCACGCTATATGAAGCTCCAAGATAAAAACGGCGTGTTTCCAGAGACCACTCGTTTGACTGTACGTAAAGAGACTGGACTGGAGTGGTTCTGAAAGCCCCAAGCACTAGCCTTAACCCGAGGTGGTGCACAGCGTCTAGAGCTTTCAAGACGGATGGGCGTGCCGATCCGTAAACGAAACACCCGTAATCTAACTTGGCACGAACAGTGCTGCTATATATACGGTGAAGGGTTTGACGGTCTGCACCCCATGATCTGTGGGATACAATTTTAAGTATGTTCAGAGACTTTAAGCATTTTGCTTTCAAGTTCTTCACGTGGGAAGAGAAGGTTAGCTTTTTATCAAAGTTAACGCCAAGAAATTTATGCTCGTCCTGAACAGTGATATCCTGACCATTCATTTTAAGTTCTGGCTCAGCAAAGAGGCCCCTGCGTCGTGAAAAAGGTACACAAACAGTCTTGCTGGGTGAAAATCTAAATCCATTTTCGCATGCCCATTTGCACAGCTTGTTAACGGCAAGTTGTAGCTGACGCTCACAGACAGAAAGACTGGAAGAAGAGCAAGATATCTGCAAGTCATCTACATAAAGTGAATATGAAATGGATGGAGGTAGGACACGGACAAGAGAGTTCACTTTGATTATGAATAGGGTGACACTGAGAACAGCTCCTTGGGAACACCATTCTCTTGTGTGAATGCTTGAGAGATTGTAGTGCCTAACTGAACCCTGAATGTCCGTCCTTCAAGAAAATTGGCGATACAGCGAAACAGACGACCACGAATTCCTAGAACATGCAAGTCTCTAAGTATGCCATACCGCCACGCTGTGTCGTAAGCCTTTTCTAGATCGAAAAACAATGACACACAGTGTTGTCTCCTGATAAAGGCTTCTCTTATTGTGGTTTCCAGCCTCAACAGGTGATCTGATGTTGATCGTGCAGCCCTAAAGCCACACTGATACCTGTCTAAGCACTGATTTTCTTCGAGGAAGTACATAAGACGACCATTTACCATCCGCTCAAATGTTTTACCCAGGCAACTGGTCAGTGCGATTGGCCTGTAACTCGATGGATCCGATTCATCTTTTCCTGGCTTTAGGAGAGGGATGATGGTTGCCATTTTCCACTGGGAAGGAAGCTTACCTTCTCGCCAGACTAGATTAAAGAAGTCAAGAAGACTGGATAGAGAGTCGCGTGGCAAGTGCACTAGCATTGAATAGGTGATTCTGTCTGGTCCTGGTGCTGTGTTTTTTCGAGCAGACAAGGCCCTCAACAGTTCTGTCATTGTAAATGGCTTGTTATAAGCACACCTGTCGCCTGATCTACAAGGGATGTGCTGCTTCTCAGCACGTTCTTTAAGCTTTAAGAAGTCACTACTGTAGTGGGACGAGCTCGACACGTTGCAAAAATGCTCGCCAAGGACATTAGCTTGCTCGTCCGCACTCTGACAGACTGCCCCATTCACTTGAAGCAAAGGGATAGAAAAACTAGTATAGTCACCTTTAATTTTCTTAAGCCTGTCCCATACTACTTTAGATGGGGTGTTTGTGTTTAAAGATGACACAAAAGTGCTCCAAGACTGTTTTTTGGCTTGTCGCCGTGTCCAACGTGCCCTAGCACGAGCTCTTTTGAAAAGAAGGAGGTTTGTTCCAGTGGGGTACCTCCTAAAGATACCCCACGCTCTGTTCTGTGCTTTGCGTGCCTTTGCGCATTCATCTGTCCACCAGGGTTTGGGACGCCTGGGAAGACGGCCAGATGTCTGAGGAATGGACTGCTCAGCAGCGTGTACGATTATGCTGGTAATAGTGTTATTTGCCTCTTCAACAGACATGCGTTCAAAGGACGAAGGCGCAAGACTGGCCTCAGTTTGGAACAAGTTCCAGTCT
Organism: Ornithodoros turicata; assembly: GCF_037126465.1. Lineage (NCBI taxonomy): Eukaryota > Metazoa > Arthropoda > Arachnida > Ixodida > Argasidae > Ornithodoros > Ornithodoros turicata. The sequence continues at coordinate 498,122 of NW_026999314.1, forward strand.
GCCTCGGAATGTTTCCATCGTGGTGGTCGTGTCATCAGCGAGTTTGTGTGAGCACGGAATTTTATAACCACGGGGAAGTGATCACTTCCATGCGGGTTTTGTTCAACTGTCCAGTCAAGAGAATGAAAGAGAGAGGGACTGCACAGTGAAATATCTAAGCACGAAAAACTTTGAGTCGAAGAATGTACATATGTGGGTAAGCCTGTGTTCAGTAGACAAATAGGCCTTGAAAAGAGCACCCTCTCCAACATTTTTCCTCGCCTATCCACTCTTGCACTACCCCACAAAGGGTTGTGTGCATTCAGGTCACCAAGGATCATAAATGGCTGAGGAAGTTGATCAATTAAGTTCTCCAAAGCTCTCTGTTCTAGTACAACTGATGGTGACAGGTAGAGCGAACATATTGTGAGGACCCTGTCGAGGCATACTTGAACTGCTACTGCCTCGAGGTCCGTAACAAGTGGAACATGTTTTGTGGGTATTGAATGTGGTAAAACCACAGCCACACCTCCAGACGCACGTGTACTGTCTGCACGATCCTTCCTGACAATGGTGTGTCTGCGAAAAGGATTTAGGTTGTGTTCATGTAGGTATGTTTCCTGTAAACAAATACACACTGCCCTGTATTTCTCTAAAAGATCGTGCACGCCGTCAATGTTTGGGAAAAGGCCCCGGCAGTTCCACTGAAGGATAACTTGTCCCATATTTAAGATGCTGAGCAACAGAAGAAGAGAGTGTATCTGCATTGTCTGTGTGTATGTTCAGGGGGGCTGTACTCTTGGGGGTGGTTGCTTTGCCTTTTCCTTCGAGTTACATCCCCTTCCTCTGCCAGTTCTACGTTGTCTTTGTTCTTTCATTTCAGAAGAACTGTTGGGGAGGCTCGACATTGACTTCTGCGACGAGCAGTCATCGTCGTCAGCCTCCATACTCAGATTCGTAGTTTGAGATGAGTCCCTTGGGACACCGTCCCAAACTGAGGGGGCACCGACAACCTCCTTCGAGGCCGTCGCGGCCTGTTGGTGACTGGCGCAGCCGGAGCCACTGGAGAAGAACTCTCCACTGGCTTCTCTTTTGTTTGGGGAGTGTGGGGTAGAGGCTCAGAAGTCTGAGTCTCTACGGATTTTGTCAGTGGCACCACTCCCCTGCGCGCCACTGCGGCATAACCGCCCTTGTTTGCAAATTCATACTGTGTCTTCGCGTCTTTGTACGAAATGTCTTGTGCTACTTTTATTCTAAGTATGTCCTTTTCTCCCTTCCATCGAGGGCAGGATCGAGAGTAGGCGGGATGGTTGCCCTTGCAGTTTGCACAGTGGAGCTCCTTTTGACAGGCTTCAACAACATGGTCTTGCTCGGTACCGGCGCACTTTGGGCAAGTGGTCTTCCCACGGCAAGCCTGTGATCCGTGCCCAAAACGCTGGCATTTGAAGCAGCGTCGTGGGTTTGGAACAAACGGTTGGACGTGGCAGTTGATATATCCTGCCTTTACGCTGGAAGGAAGTCTGTGTAGCTGAAAAGAAAGGACTACATGCTTGGTTGGGACTTCCCTACCATCACGACGCATGACAATTCGCCTGGCTGCTGTTACACCCTCATCTTTAAGCCCTTCTTGGATCTCAGTGTCAGAACAGTCAAGGAGTTGTTCCTCAGATATTACCCCTTTCAAAACATTCAGAGTCCGGTGTTTCGTAACACTGACTCCCACGTCTCCAATTTTGGTGAGAGAAAGGAGTGCCAAGCTTTGCTGTCTATTGCTGACTTCGATTTGTAAGTCTCCTGTTGGCAACTTTTTAACATTGTATGTTTTCCCAATGATCTTTTCTAGTTCCTTTGCTATTAGGAAAGGAGATATCTTAGACAGTGGCTTTGTTCCATCCTCTGCATGCAGAACAAGGAACTTTGCATACCACGGTTCAGAGGAGAAAAATTGAAGTGAGTGCTGTTGATGTGCCTCGGCGCGGTGCCTCTTGGGGCCCCGATCATGTTTTTTGGGTTGTGTTGAGTCCATAAAAGAAAGTGGGTGCTTCAGTGCAGGTGGCGTGTCGGCCACCACCGACCCCAACAACGGGAACGTGCTCTGCACGTTAACACTTCCCCTGCACTATACCCTAGTGCAGCTTCTGGAGAGGGAAAGACTGCCCAAGGTTGACCCTTGCCGCCAAAGAAGGTGAAAAGAGGAAAAGGAGAGAAGGGAAGGAGACCAAGGAAGAGAAAGTAATGAAAACGAAGATGGCGACTAGCTGAATAATCCTGGCCGGGTCTTCCAGGACCACCCGACTATGGGAAGCAGGGGCCAAAGTGGTGTGTTGCTTTCCCGGAGGGGCCCCGAAGGGTCCTAAACCACCTCCGGGTCCACTCAACCGCCAGGATCCCCCTTTCCCCAGACACGGGAAAGCCACGCACAACTATACGTGGGGGTCTCCCTCCTGCGGCGACCCAACCGTGGGTGCAGGAGGGGGCTACTGCGGCTGCTGCCGGGCGATGGGGGCGCCAAGTTCCCGACGCCGGGTAACTAATTATACAAGACCGATCACCTAGAGGCCTTGCTTCACACTTGATTAAAATGTGATGCATATGTAACCTGACAAATGCTGCATGGTGGCGATATGATAGGTTCTCCTCACGAATTGTTGGCATGGTGGCGGTTAGTCAAGAAACTGCATATCCAGTTAACGGTAGCAGGATCAAATTTTAATGGGGCTAGTTTGGCCAACAAGCAAGCATAAAGCACAATGCCAAAAGCCCTTACAAAATAAAAAATACTGCATCTACGTGAACCCAGAAAGCAAGACAGTTTAAAATGCTGTGACCGAATTATGTTACTTTTGTCTAAATACCCTTTTCTAAAGTCATGCTGGAATTTAAAATAAGAAATTTATAGACTCAACATAGTTAACAATGTGCTGGTATATGATGTGCTCCATTAGTTTACTAGGAACCCTAAAGTGGAGCTGGTTAGTAGATAGAAAGAGCATAGTTGACACCTCTTATGAGGACAGAAATTAGCTTGCGACCTATGGCCATGACTCAGACACATGCAAAGCACCTTTCACACAGATTAACGCATCTTCGTTCCAGCACTTCCACCTTCAAATGTTCATCACTGTTGAGTGGTCTGTCATTCTTGTAACACAGATCTTAATTGAAATGCAGGTGCATAAGGGATGCTCTGAAAGAAAAGCGTTTGGTTTTAGTCCTCTTAATGTTTCCGAAAACAAACTTCACAGTGCTTATTCTTCTGAAATGAGCAACTCCGGAACGAAAGCAAAAACTATCTCTGGCCACATCATTGTACCCAACTGAAACATGACACTTCAATTGGATAATGGCAGTTAAAGATGATGATGGTTATTCAATTTTAATGGCGCATAAGCAACTCAGGCTATAGTGCGCCAAAACCATGGGAAAATTGTGACTATTAAAAATCAGATGATTATACTAGAATAATATTATAATAAAAATAATCAGTGGAAGAAAAGGCATAAAAAATAGTCGGCATTGTGTGGCTGGTGTCGAGTGTTCCGCACTAGGTGTTCAATAATAATGTACACTAGATATGCTATAGCATCAAAAGTACAGCGATATACACATTCAATATGTGGTGGGGATATATGAAACCAATATAACACATACTTACATTTCAAACTTCCTTGAATAAGGCAGTCCAGGCATGTCGGATTTGTCAGACTCGATACAAAGCCAGTAAACACAGTGTGGAATGACTGCTTCATCTTTCGAAAGCAAAGGTGCAGCCCCCACGACCTTTCGTGATCTCAATACTTCAGAGCGGCATAGCCTAGTCAGGAGCCATCAGATGGGTCACATAAAGTATAACTGGGTTCCTGAAGCGGAGGGTTCTGTGGGATACGTATAAGAAAGCATACGTGTTACAGAACACCTACGAGAATGATCGAATGCACTTGTATGGTTTTGAGTGCGTGGACCTGTAACTGCAAAATAAATGTGCTAACCTTGTTGAAACTACTTTTCCGTCAGAACCACACGAGAGCACACTTGGTTTCTTTAGATGAAGGTTCAAAGAATTCAACTTCAGCATTTGCAGTACATCATCAGGTCCCGATGCTCCTTTGATATGCAGCAGACAGAATTTCGCTGAGGCGAGTGACTGTCGTAGCGGTTCGTTGCTTCGCAACAGATCACGAACAGTACGCCGCAATGATAGGTGAAACGTTCGGGTTATGACGAACAACTCCAACACCAAATACAATGACCCGAAAAAGGTAGGATGGAAGGGGGATCACACAAGTTCGCAAGCTCGTCATATGGCAGCCATTACAGCTGACCGGATACGGAACCATATGGAACGCAAGACAACAGAACGCAGATTGAAAAGGCAATCGCAAAACCTACTGCATGTGTTAAATGCAAGGTATATTTTTCTTTTTGAGACTCTGTAACAAAAACATATTAACATATAAATGACATTTCATAAAGGGAATTGACATGGTAGTGTGTGACCATGTGACGCGTTTGAGCCAATTGTGGGTGTTGTCAGTGGCCCTCATGTTGACGTCATTTTGATGGTGGGCCGGGGTGGATATTCTATATAAACATATGTTTTCTCGGTTTGACGCTAGGCGTGCTGCACTCGGATGAAGTAGAATGTTTAAAATTCGAGTTTAGAGGAACTGTGGGGTTTCAATGCGTGAATTTTCGCATGGAGAGTCCTTGTTGGGTGCTTTATCGAGTGCAAGTACGAAAGAGCTCCCACAACTTCTGGTCAGAGTCCCTTTAAGATGGGCACTGCTCCTGGGCCAGTTGGGATGACGGTTGAGTTGTTGAAGCGGGTCCCCGCGGTTGTCCTTGCCTCTGTCTTAAACGATTTCATGAAATTTGTGGTCGTTCCACCTAAACTCAAACATTCCAAAACTATCTTCATCCCTAAGGTGCCAAAGCCTGAATCGGCTTCCGAGTTCAGGCCTATTACGATCTCACCCTTGGTCCTTAGGTTGTTCTCAAAAATCTTACTATCCCGCCTTTCGGCTGGATTGGCTGGAAGTGGATTCGAGAATGACCGGAGCTCGAGCTCCAACCTTCTGCTCCTTCAGGGAATCATGCTGCATTCCAAAAGAACACACAAGCCCCTATACGTAGCGAGCTTAGACGTTAGGAAGGCATTTGACTCTTTGAGTCATAACGCCATTTTTTCAGCCCTTGAAGGCAAGGACGGGCCACGACTGTACCAGGAGTTCTTGAAGGAGTTGTACACTGGTAACACGACCACTTTTCATCTGAACGGCAGAACCGACGGGGCTAGAGTCGCTGCACGACAGGGAATACAGCAAGGGGACCCCCTGTCACCATTTCTCTTTAATTGTGTATTGGACCCTCTCCTTGCCCAACTCAACCAGTCCGAGTTTGGGTACCACGCTGGAGCAGCTTCGGCTGCCTCCATGGCCTTCGCTGACGATTTGCTGGTGTTTTTCGAGAACCATGCTGCTTTATCCAAGTTGCTGCAGATGGTTGAAACTTACATGAACTCAGTTGGTCTGGCACTGAACCCTCGGAAAACCCAGTATTTCGGTGTGCGTTGGAACAGCGAAACCGGCTGGTTTGATTATGGTGCACCACCTGTGGAAATTGCAGGAGCACGGGTGGATGCTCTGGGAAGTGGAGGTGTTGTCAAATACTTAGGGGTCTCCTTATCTGTCAGCAGAGATCCTCTGCTTGAGGACAAGTACAGCGACTCCGTGGCCAGGTTGTTAATGAAAGCGTCGTTGAAGCCGTTTCAGAGGATAAAGTGTTACAAGGAGTTAGTAATATCACGCCAGTTGTCCCTCCTCTCCAACTCTCTGGCGATTCTTTCGCAGTCGCAGAAGATCGAAAAACGGCACCGGTCCTTTGTTAAGAAGACAGCTCATTTGCCCGGGTCCTTTCCTAACGTCTTGCTCTGGATGCCTTGTAGAAACGATGGTATGGGGGTTTTGCCGGTACTGTGGACAGCCCCAGCAGTCCAGTTGAAGTCTTTGGGTAGACTGCGGCGCCTTGGTAACGTCTTTGTTGACGAGATCTTTAACCAGGTGCTTGGAGGCTACGCCTCGCGGCTGTCCGCAGTGCTGGGTGTTCCAGATGGAATAGTACACGGGAAGGATTTGCAGATGGCCTTGAATGAGAGCAGAAGGAAGTGGTTCAGTGACAAGAAAGGAAGTTATGCGAAGCGAGACCTTTTCGCCTTTGAGAAGGATCTCCTGGGAAACCGGTGGTTGCACCCAGATTGCCAATTCATGAGGGAAGGCGATAAGATCAAGGCCTTACGACTCAGGGCGGACGTTTATCCAACACGTTCCCTATTTAACAAACACGCTGAGGACCCCGCGGCCAGACTTTGCCATCATTGTCACGAGGCAGAGGAGACGCCTTGCCACATCCTCCAATACTGCGAGCGAGTTCACGGCCCCAGAGTCGAGAGCCACAACTTCATCACCAAGCAAATGCAGAGACTTGTTACCAAGTATTCTCCCAGTACCGACTGTTGCTGCGGAGAAAGTCTTCTCTGTCGGTGGTGCTCGGCTCAAGCCAGACCTTGTATTAGATAGGGGGCACGAGGTAGTGGTGGTGGATGTGGCGATCGCGTGGGACTCCTCTGTGGCCAATCTCGAGAAAAAAGCTAAGGAAAAGTCTGAGAAGCATGCCTGTTTGGCTCAGCTGTTTCCAGGCAGGACTTTCAGAGCGGTCGGGGCGGTCCTCGGAGCCAGGGGTCTGGTCTGCCAATCCATGCGTAAGTTATGCGAGGAACTCGGTCTCTCGAAGTCCGACGTCTGATGTGGCATGGTTGGCGGCCAGGGCCCTGATAGGTAGTTTGATCTGCCTGAGTCGGTTCGTAAGGAAGGTGTAACTGGGTCGACCATCGGTTTCTCCTTGAGGTTTTGCTAGATTCTATCGCACAGTGTATAAATACACTTAACATCTTGCGGTTAGCATTTTGAGCATCCTTGGGTAGCTCAATTGCTCTATGAACATCTTCTTATATAGCAAATACCTCTTATTGAACATCTTTTTGTAGCAAATACTTCCTTACACACCAGCTTATTCTATCCCGCTTTCTTTCCCTACTGGTTTTGCCATAGGGTAGTGGTGTGGAGTTCCCGATGGTTTCGCTTGAATAGATCGGGACTCCCCTGTTTTGAGTTTAAGTTATTTTAACCCGAGGCGTACTACGCTCCACTCCTTTTAGCCTATTGTTGGGCAAGTTTCTTATCAGTCTTCTTATTGTGTTGTTTTATCGGTCTTAACCCCAAGTCTGGGTCTAAGGCCGACTAGCTCTCTGCGCTACGCGCGGTGAGGCTGCAGATCCCCGACTTAATTTTAACCCGGTTGCGGGTACAAGTTAGTTTTAGCCAAATAAACGCCATTCTACTCATTCGAAGCTTTTCTCCACATTCGGGTCCTGCATCTCAAGAGAAAATTCAAAAAGTATGGTGTAACGGCGGGGGAATATATTGTGTTCTTTGAAGCCCTTGATGTCCCACTCGGGATCACCAGCCGAATTGACCTGTCCAAGGCCCTCCATGATGCGCACAAAAGATGGACCACGAAGACCATTCAGAGCTATGATAACGCTGCCCTTTTCTCCCATCTACAAGAGCCAGTCGGGAATATGTGGCTCAGGCCGGACTCTCGATTTCTGGGCGATGGGGACCGCATTAAGGCTCTGCGTTTAAGAACAAACCTATACCCAACCAGAGCGCTTTCAAACAAGCAATCCGCGGATCCCACGGCTACGCATTGCCGGTTCTGTAAAACGAAAGTCGAATCGGCATACCACATACTCCAGGAATGCGACCGTATTCATCTGCCCCGAATTGAACGCCATAACTTCATCTGTAAGCAGATAGTCCGGCTGACCCAAAAGTACGACCCTGCCGTGACCGTTCGGCAAGAAAAAGATATCACGGCGGTCGACGGAACGAGGTTGAAACCCGACTTGGTGCTGACAAAGGGAGGCAACGTGGCCATTCTCGACGTTGCGGTGGCTTGGGATTCCTCCCTGGCAGCACAGGAAGTAGTTAATAATGGGAAGGTCGCAAAGTACTCTGTTTCGTCTGCTTACTTCCCTGGCAAGAACGTCAACATTGCAGGCCTCTGTTTCGGTGCCCGGGGAGGTACCTGCAGCAGCACATGTCGGGTCCTGCAGTCGCTCGGACTAACAAAAACGATATCGGCTGGCTTGCTGCCAGGACGCTCGTCGGCAGTATCATTTGTCTCTCACGATTTAACAAAATGATTTCACTCTATCTTAGCTTGCTGCGAATTTTTAGTCGTCACTTTTAAGGACATTGGAAGTATTTTATCCAGCTTTTGCTTTTTTTTCTCTTCTTACAGTCTTGCTAAGAGGCCAGTATGGTGACCTGGGAGCTACGCTATCCACCTGAGGATCTCATGTGTCATTTATGTGACAGCAGAGTTACGTCTCGTGTGAAGTTGGAGGCGCATTATTTCGATCATGGAGTCCAGCTTGTCTGGAAATGTAGCCTATGTGAGACATCTACCTTCACCAAAAGCAAGTCAATGTCCTCACATTTCACAAAATGTAAGAGGTGGGATCGTGCCCGACGTGGTGCGGCGGCTGCTGTTCCATCTGCTTCTGCGCTGGGCGCGCCTGCGTTGGGCGGTGGGGCGGATGGTGTGCCCCTCTCGCCGCCTGGTCCGACGGACCTTCTTAGTGACGTGAGCCTGCCTCAGACTTCTACAAGTGTATCTTTATCCCAGCCTGGACTGCTTAATGTAGCCTCCTGCACTGTTAGTCCGGCTGTGGAACGAACACTTTCAGATGCCTCAGATATGTCCGTGACGAGAGAAATCTCATTACTAGCCGAAGCTTTGGACCTGGCGGGGGCAGTACCGCCCTCTCAAATATTTGGTTCGATTATAGGTCCTGGTTCACGGAGGGAGATGTTTTACTCTCCTGTTACCAACGCAGATCGAGGCAAGGAAAGTTCTTTGGATGAGGCTGAGAGTGCTGGCGGCGAGGGCGGTGCGCGGCCCGCCTTATTGTCTGTCGCGGGCGGGTTTGGTGCGGATGTGGATGGAGCGGTGGCGTTTCGCGCCGCTGACGGCAGTACATGTGGTGATGAAGTGGGGTCTGGTCCTGCTCTTCAAGATGACGATCCCATTTTATCTTACGGGAGGTGGACCGACCAGGATTTACGGGCCCTAGCCCTTTTGGAATGCGATTTGATTGGGCGTCCTTTTATAAATCAGCAGCTTGCGAAACAGTTTCCTAGCAGGTCACTTATGGCTATAAGGATGCAACGCCATCAAAACCGCTATAAAGCCATCCTGCGGGGCATCCTTGCTGACAGGAAAAATGCAAGAGTATTCCAGGGGGCTCCTGGTTCAGTTAGTACCACATTATCCCAGATGAACATTGAGGACATAGAACGAGACTTGGCAAATGCGGGCGTCACGGATGAGGCCCTAGCCCATAACTTGAGCACGGTCCCCATTACTATGGGGGAGATCCAGAGGCTATTTTCCCTTTTTGGTGTTCGAAAGGCTGCCTCCAAGAAGTCTTCTGAAAGACGACAGGATCACAGGAATGTTGATGGTCAGAATCGTGGAATAAGACGCAAGTTAAGATTCCTAAGACATCAGCATCTATATAGCCTGGGCCCTCGTGTTCTTGCTCACCAGCTGTTGATGGAACAGGGCGAGGGAGGATCTGCTCCCCAATTACAAGATGTTCACGAACTCTATGATCCCATGTTCTCGACGGCGTCAGGACCTGTAGAAGGCGAATTGGAATCTATGGTCAAGGTACAGGTGCCGGTTGAACCAATCACAGCTGAAGAGGTGACAGCGGCGCTCAACAGTTTGAACGCAAAGGCTGCCCCTCGCCCTGATGGGGTGACGACGAATGAATTGTCAAGAATTCCTACTTCGATACTTGCCCTCATCTTTAACAACTTCCTCAAGTTCCAAGATATCCCTGCCGAAATGAAGCATTCCAAAACGGTATTCATACCGAAAACAACTTCTTCTAAGTGTGCCTCCGACTTGCGACCATTAGCCATGTCATCTATGGTCAGTCGTTTCTTTTCGAAGATTTTACTCAGCAGAGTCTCAGCCAACATCTCCTTCCACGCCTTCCAGGGTGGTTTCCAGGACGACAGGAGTTCCAGTACCAACTTATTGTTGCTGCAGGGCGTCATGAGATTCCTCAAGAAAGCGAAAAAGAGTTTATATGCGGCTTCCTTGGATATCCGCAAAGCTTTCGACGTAGTCAATCATGAGGATATTTGGTGCGCTGAGAGGCAGAGGCTTTCCGGAGTTCTATATAACCCTCCTCCGAAATCTCTATGATGGGGCTACCACCTCGTTCTTCCTGAACGGCGTCTCTGATGATCGAAAAATACCAATGCGAAGGGGCATAAAGCAGGGAGATCCCCTCTCTCCCTTTCTTTTTAATGCAATATTGGACCCCTTTCTTCAAAAGGTCAACGCTATGGGACTGGGGTCCATATTGGAGGTGCCGATGCTGCGGCCCTAGCTTTCGCAGATGACGTTATTTTGATGGCCCCAAGCCTTTAGAGTCTTAACGCACTCGTCCGTGAAGCGGAGTGTTACCTGTCTGGAGTGCAGTTATCCTTAAACTCCGCTAAGACTCAGTATTTTGGCTGGCGGTATGACGGCATACGCAAGTGGTTCGATTACAGCTTGCCGCCCTTGCGTATAGCCGGGAGGAGGCCCGCAGCATTGGCAAAAACGAGCCTATTAAATACCTTGGCCTCCAGCTTTTCTTGAATAAACCTCCAAAAGCGTGTGACGAGATGACGGACAGGATAGCGAAGGTTGTGGCCTCTGCAGCACTCAAGCCTTTTCAGCGCACCAGATGTTTGAATCTCTTGGTTGTGTCCCGATACCACTATATCCTATCCAATGCTCTTAATGCAGCGAGGGAGGCGTCGCGTCGGGACAAGCTCTTGCGTGTTGCCATCAAACGAACTCTTCACCTTCCAATGTCCTTTCCAACCACCCATATCCACCTGCCTACACGAGAGGGTGGTTTGGGAGTCGCCCAACTCGAATGGTCTGCCGTGGCTGCCTAGGCCAAGGCCTTTGCACGTATGGCGCGCATAGCGCATCCCTTTGTCGACGCAGTTTTTTCCACCTCTTTGGCAGATATTCATGAGCGGGTCTGCAAACATTTGGATATACCTTTCGGCCTAGTCTCTCAGACTGATGTGAATTCCGCTCTCGTTGAGGCTCGAAAGCGTTGGGTTGAACGAATGCGGCTGCCATATTCTAACACCTCACTTTTTTCCCATACTAAAGAACCTGTCGGGAATCAATGGCTTGGGCCTGATTGCCGTTATGTTGCGGATGGGGACAGAATCAGGGCACTACGATTACGAACGGTGGTGGTGGTGGTGGTGATGGTGAAAGGGCTTGCCGTTGTCGGCCTCACGTTATGAACGAATTACGAACGAATTTGTATCCCACCAAAGCCTTGTCCAATAAGGGCTCTACCGATCCTAACGCCACGAAGTGCAGGTACTTTAAGATTAAAGAAGAAACGACATTTCATATCTTGCAGGAATGTGAGAAGATACACCTGCCTAGGATCGAGCGGCTCAATTTTGTGTGCCGACAAATCGTTCGACTTATTCGTAAATACAATCCGCTGGCCCTTATCGAACAGGAAAAAGTGCATACCGCGACAAACGGGGTCCGGCTCAAGCCAGATATTATTGTTAAAGATGGCAATGAGGTCATTATCCTTGATATGGCAGTGGCGTGGGATGCGTCGACGAAAACGCTTGAGGATGTGAATAGAGGAAAGTTTTTAAAGTATTCTCTATTCTCCTCTGGTCGATTCTTTCCTGGCTGCAATGTCAGAGTTGCAGGCCTGTGTTTTGGCGCCCGTGCCAGCACTTGTGCATCTACGAGAAAGGTTCTGAAGGACCTCGCCTTCACTGGTCGTGATGTGGGATGGCTTGCCGCCAAGGTATTGGTTGGTTGGCAGCCTCATTTGTTTAAATCGGTTTTGCAAAATGGTTTGATGTCCAGGTTTCCTGCTATTTATTGGTGGTTGGGTTCCATGGTTTTAGAGTTTTTATCCTACGTATTTTATTCCTCTTAAAGCTCAGCTACGCCGATTTTCGAGTGTTACAGAATGGAATGGTACTCACACAATGTGTTCATAAGGGAACACTGATTATGTATGCAAAACAGTTATCCCAAACTCCTCGCGGTTTTCCGAAAAAGTGAATTTTTAGTTTCACTGACATCCCGTCTTGTGGCCCGCAAACCCTGTGTCGACGACACATTCGTGGTCTGCCCGCGCTCCGGCTTGGCATGACTTTTGGCTTGGTTTCTTCCGCCAAGCCGGCCAGTTTCTCCTGCCGAGCCGTCTGCTGCGCAGATTCACATTGGGGAAGTGATAAACAGTTCGCTATTAGGGAGCCAGTATATTTCTCATGATATTTCTGGACTTCACTAAACTCACGAGGAACGTGAGTTTTGCTTCCTTCGACTGCAAAGCATTTGCTAGGCCAGTACAGACTTCCTGGTGTGATTCGTGTTCTGTGCTGCGTGCCGAGAATGCGTGAGCGTTTTGCTCCCGTCTGCAAGAACACTTCAGCATGCAGTTCCAATGTTTCAAACCACAATTTTCCGAAAGGTGAAAGAGAAATCTATTGACTGCAACAATCGGTTACAACTCCGACTGGATGCCACCTTCGAAAGCAGTGATCTGTTCATCTGGCTCATACGAATGTTACGGAAGCAATGCGCAACTTGTCTCACAAGAAGCCGAAGATGTCTCGTCCGGGATGCCGTGCCAACCTTATCTGCAGCAGGAGATTGCAGGGGCAGGACTAGGCAGCAGATAAAGGTAAGACGCGTAATGTTAGACAAGTCAGTCATGCGGTGCAAATTGCATCACGTAGAAGAGAAAAATACGCTATCTGTCAGTTACTGCTTCATCCTTTGAGATTACGCCCCAGCGGGTGTATTCTCAGTACAGATTTGGAATTGCCTTATTTGTTAAATGATTTCGCAGGCATTCTGGCACCACCGAAAAGCTTGCACTCCACGACTCAACTATCACCGCCTGGGTTTCAATGTGAAGGCTGTCACCAGTGCCAACCAGACGCCCCTTCAAAGTTCATCTGTTTTTGTTGACGGAACCTGACACCTGGTACTGAGACATTTCATTTTCTGATTAATCAAGTGCATTCCACCACTTGTGCTCGACTTCTTGTGTTCGTATACCCTTGCTGTTGCTCGCTAGCTTAGAGCAACCATGCCTGAGGTGCCAGCGCTTTCAGAGTACATTTAAGCAGTATCATCGTATCACATGCACGGCAGCACATCTTGTGTATTTTGAGTAAGGTATAAATTCAATGTTCGCTCAGCTGTTGTATTTTGGTCACAAATAAGGTGTTCTTCCAGAGCGCTCAAGGGCAGTTCAAGCAGTTTCATGTGTGCAACAGCACATACTTTTTCTCAGTTTTGACTAAGGTAAATCGAAATCTTCCAGTTGATGTCTTTCGGTCATAAATTATGTTTTTCGAGACATTCAAACAGCATCATGTGTGCAACAGTACATACTTTTTCTCAGGTGCACTGCACCTGAGAAAAAGTATGTAAAAGTATGATACCACTTGAATGAAACACAACCTTCTGCTAGCAGAAGCTTGTGTTTCATTCAAGTGGTATCATGTATACAAAAACTAGTTGTATGCCTTTCTGTAGCTGCTGTACTAATATTGTGAGTACAGAGACATTCCTGCATAGCATATCGGAGCATCTTGTGTGCTATTGTTGGTATGATCTGCAGCAGTATATTGATAATGTTAATTATTCAATGACTTTAGCTAACATTTACATTCTTACTTCCAGGTAAACCTGTCACGCAGATGCCCTACCCCTTGGTATGCATAGTTCAAGATTGTACCGAAACAATCCACCTGGAGCATTATTCTTCAATTGGCAGTGGCATTACTATCACAACACACCACATACTTCATGTGTATAATGCGTGTACAATGCATCAAACCTATTCTCATGTACAGACCAGCTGGTACGCAACTACAACATGAAACAACTGACACAGAGACCGTAAAGTCATGCCTTTTCCTCCACGCCTCGGGTTTCATGTTATTATCCTCACATGCAGCTCAATTCACCTGTGCTGTGCAGCATGAGCAAAAGCATATATTGTTTGTGGTCACATGACACGGAACATAAATACAGTGAAACCTTCCTATGTTGGACACCCGCAGTGCAGCCGAAGCGTCTCCTACGTATAGAGGTGTCCGAGTTACAGAATATGACGGCAACAAAAAATGGAAGAGATCACAGCTGTGAGAAATGTCCCCCTTCTTCAATTTAAGGTCCTTAGTGGTACCTCTACCCACTCTTCACTGGTAATTATTACTGATTTTACTATATTCAATTCCGTTCAGATTCTACTCAATGACATTACATCCGGAGCTTTTCGAGCAGCAAGGACTTGTCTCTGAAGCGTCAGCCTACTTCTCATAGCTTTGGTGCAGTGCTCGTTCAAAGGCTCTAGACAAACTGAAGACAAGTGCTCACGTAAAGAATTACAATGTAGACTGACAGCACTTGTTTTTGGACTCGAAAAACTAAAGCAACAAAATGCTGAGACCAGAATAGGGGAAAAAAGGGGCAAAAGTCAAGGCCACTGGCTCATTTTGGGTCTTTTTGGTGCAAAGATGGGCCGACATTGAGGTAATTGGGCCAGGGTTTTGTCCGACTTTGCAGGGAAAACCCTATCCTACTTCCAAGATAGGGAGGTGTCCGACATAGAGAATTTCGTCCCCATGTAGTTTCAACGGGAGCCTGCCCGTGCAATGAAATCATGGGGAGTTGTCCGAGGTAGGGAGGTGTCCAACTTTAGAGGTTTTACTGTACTACAGAGCATTCTACATCATGTAATCTAACAGTTGTTCACGTTTGGATATTTTAACCATGGAATTTACCCTGCATGCACCATACTATGTCCAAACACTAACAACTGCTAGAGAGCAGCATGTACTGTTTCCGTATAGCACTTATGGCGTGCGTCCTGTGATCGGAAACAGTGTTGTCTTTTTTCTGCTACAACCAGTAAACTACAGTAAAGATTTAGAAATACTGTGTCATACCATAAAGCACTATGGGAAATGGCAGTCTGAAAAACTGGAGAAGACTGTCATTAGAATGGGGGACATGTTCTACGGTGAAATTTCTTACAGTGTGTGCTGTACCACGTAATGCACTGCAGGCCTACCACAGTATTGTAACGCGCTGAATACTGATTTGCTCAAAAAAGGAATGTGTACGTTTCTTGTACTAACTTCCCATTATGAAAAGTAGTAGAAAAATGTTCTCAGCCAATGGGGAGGGAGAGGACATCATTCTGGAGTCTCGTTGACCTACAATGTGTCGTGTGTGAATGTCATTTTGAAGAGTGTAGGTGGTACAAGACTGTGTTCCCACATTCTTGGCAGTGTTGACTAATAACCATAATAAAGTAGAGGGTACATTTGTTGCTTCATATATTTGTGTCATGGCAAAGCATGTAGAGATACATCTTCCTCAACATGCAGGTGACAAAACTGCTTTTTATGCCTAAACTATGACAAATAGTTGTGTGTTCAGCACCACTAATCATGTGCCGGCCTCCATGACATGTCTGTGACATTCCAAAGTGATTAACATGTCCCATATATGTGTGCAATGCTGAAGATGACTGTGTACCTTCCATAGATGCTTGATTCAAGAAAAGTACTGTGTGATTTGCTAACAGCGCATGGCTGTACCTTCACAATTCTACATCAAAATATGTAAAGTTTGCCGAAGGAAACATCATGAAGGTCCATAGCGAAAAACCCTGAGACAAGGGATGAGAAGGGACATACACAATGTCTCAACATAGCGTGTTTATGTCCCTTCTTGTATCTCCTCTTCTATCACCAGCTCGCTTGCTGTTGAACCGTTCTTTCAATGATAAGGGTCACTTTCATGGACTGGATGGCAGCCAACATGCTGTCAATAAAAAGAATAATGGAAGGAGCTCAATATGATCCTTAGGCTGTGTGTGGTCCACTGATCTCGATTGTAAAAGGCTGGATCGCGGATAGGGAGCGCGAGCGTGAAGAAACCGGCCGCCATCTTACGGTGCTCACAACAGTCGCCGCAGCGATCATGGCAACTTCTTGCAATTACGGTCGTACCAACCGTACTGGCAAGGTTACAGGGCCTAAATTTATACAGGTGAGTCACTCTTTATCGAGGAATAAATAGGCGTTCATTCTGTATATTTAGTTGACCATTATGAAGTGTTTTTTTGCCCAAAACGAGCACTGGATGCAGGTTGCTTGATCGCTCTTCCGACGTTCAATCGAGCACACTTGCATTTTACCCGGCGGAAAATATAGTTTGAGTGCATAATATGCTTGAAAGAGCACGTTACACTACACAGGTAGTGTTGTCATCAATATATGTGCGAGCACTCGAGCGCTTTTTTGCATGCATTGCTAGCATGGTACACGGTGTTCTCTGTGGAAGCAAGTGCCACATTCATTTCTTTGAATTACCTTCACGCACAAGTTCGGTATTACGTCATAATGATACCACGAGGGTCACCTTTTTTCATGTATTGGTATTGTTTTGTGCCTTGGTTTGATTTGTGACAAAGAATCCTACGTAACGGTGGTGTGGCGCGACTTGAATAACGCCTTTGTCTGAGCTGTATCGTCAGCTTGTTACGATAGTAATAATTTGTAGCGTGTCGTGCTATTTGAAGCAGTTTTTAAGGCAAAAGTGGTCTCTCAATACAGGTTTCGTCATGAGGGCTACCCAGTGAATAATCTGTGTAGTGTGATACGGCTGGGTGTACAGGTAAGTATCACGTTCCTCATCCACTGGTTTCTACTTTACAGGAAGGAACCACCTCAGTGCACGCACTGTGGTTAGCCTCCCTCAGTTTTGCATATTTTCTTACATGTTCACATCAGAAACACACCTTACTTTTTAGGCTCCTTCACCCAACAGTATAATAATTAGAGATAATTCTTTTTAGAAGAGTTCCCCATATTCTTTTTAGAATAGTTTTTCATCTTTTTAATTTTTAGAAGATACAGGGATTGTAAACCATGTTTTAAACTGCTGTTTTAACATTTGTCCAATGCATTTATTAAACAACATATTCATTTTTAACTGGTTGCACCCAAACCAATGTTCTGATGTATTATTTCCTTTGTTGTCGATGCACCATAAAAATTGGAATAATCATCATCAATGCAGGTTACTTCACAGCTGCCTCGACATACTCAAGAAATGGGTGCAGAACCTGCGTAATGCCCACAAACTTTGATTACCACAGCACCTCCAAAAAAGTATGTGTCACATGGGATTTTTAAACGTATTCACAGTATATAATACCTTCTATTAACTGTTGTAGATCTAAGCCGTCTCTACGGTACACTCTCAGAAATTAAAACCGTGAGAACCGTGATAATTGTTTCAGTTAATAGGGCATGTTGTGGAACTTCCACTCTAAGAATGACTGGACCTGAATTCCGCAGCTCCCAAACACAACGAACCCTTTATTATGATGAGAAGTCCTTTGAAGACAGCTCCCAGCATTGCAGCCGTCTCGCAGAGCATCCGGTTCCAAGCAGGCCGGATCGCAGAATGCCAGAACGTGAGCTTACCTCGCGTGGTTATCTTTTCCCGGCCTCGTCTTTCACACTTGTCAAAAAAATATGTAACAGGGCATGCACATATATGCTATAAGAAGAAAATTATTTCTTGAGAATGCACTTCTCGCATTTCTCTGGCTACTGGTGTTGTTTACATCTACTGTTGATCACATTCATTTATCACGTATTATATTCTTATATATACTATTATATTAACACATATTTGATCACATTAAATTCAAAATTCATCATATATAAGAAAATACCAGGAGGGAAGTTGCGATTCATTGCTCATTCTAACCTAAAATTGAGTGCTACAAATTTAGAGAGAGTACCTGTCCATTGTCATTCCTAAAATATATATTGTCATTGTAGCAAGGTCATAAAACAATAAATGTAGTCTTTTGTGACCTCCCTGCACGTTCATTGTATCCTGAAACGCATAAGTGCAAGAAATAAATCTTGAACTTGAATAAACTTGATGTTGTATGAACTTGACATAAAATGTTGAATAGTATAATGAATGATATAAAATATTGAATAAACTTGAACTCGTATATTCTCTTTACTCATCATCAGTGACCTTCTTTACAAAAGCATATCGTGTTAGATTTTTTTTGTTTACGTTTCACAGACGGGGTACACGAGGGCCAAAATGACAAAATCACAACTGTTTCAAGCTCCAAATCGTCCTGCTGCAATTATCCTGTTGCAGACCATACGTGTGTAGTGCAAGAAGGCCCTTGCACATCAAAATGTAAGATGGGAGTCACAGTTAATGCAAAGTGGTTCCTATGAGAGACTTCGATGCTGAACAAAATTGTGCAAACTGCGGAAGGTGCCATAGAAGATATTCAGAAAGCGTGTCTGGTCTCACAACGGTGCTACGACGCTCTCTTTTAGATGACGATGATACTCATTGGAGTTTCAGATGTGCAGCTGCATTTTTTCGAATGTGCTCCACATAACAAGCATGACAAAGTCAGCACTGGATAGCAGGCCCCTGTTCCTAAGCAGCTTTGCTCACGCTGCAGTTGTATTCAGCAAAAGCATGTGAGTACTCCAGAAGGACATTCAGTTTGGCACAACCGCGCCTGCAAATAATCAGAACAAATGGAGGAAGAAACAAACATAGAAGGGCTGTACTTCAAAAAGAGGTAAATCTTGCGTCTCAAGGAGGTGTTACTACTTTTAAGTAACTTAATTGATTAAGCTTACATCACTACCTGATTAACTGTCCTAACGAGCGTGTTCTAATTGCGTGAAGCAATTAGATCACGCTCACAACGTATTTGGGCTGCTTCGGTGTGTCCATATTTGCGAGGCAAAGCACCGCAGTCGTTCACTAAAAGACACTTTCTGCGGCGGTGCTTGATATAAATCATACGAAACCGATACACGGCTAAAACAACGGCTGTGATTCTACAGAACGATCTCTTTCTGCCATGCGAGTATATCCTTTCCCGGACCGTTCTTTATGGAACAATTTTTGTCCAGAACGCAGCACGGGATATTACATACATGGTGGTTGTTAACCTCACATCGTTTCTTGTTGAAATATTGGCTGGGAAACGTACTGTAGTACAATCCCCAGCGCTGCACTGCTGTGACGGTCTAGTTTCGGAATGCAAAACATAACGTAATTAAGAATCGAACGGCAGGACACCTGTGAAACACTGTTAGGATACATCAGTATACTGGCACCTTACAAAATTGTGTGATGACAAGCAACGATCAACGCCTGCAGCGCTATAAATACTCACAATCTCCGTTGCCTCCCATTGTTTTCTATGGGCGCACACTGCGCTTTAGGGCCTCCCAACATGGCGGCCCGAATGCACGCCTCTCCCCCGCGAGACCCTCTCCCATGCGCCATCCAGCCTTTATAGATAGAGATCAGTGGTGTGGTCATTGCTTTCTGACAAATGGTGACTTAGAATTTCAGGACAGTGCTTGCAGTGGTAGTATTCTTGTGTCCTCACCCTTGACGCCCATTGTGTGTCATCGGTCACCCGTAATCTGCTAATATGCACATAGCTCAAACAAAGTATATTTGTATTTCTTTGAATACAGTTGGTACAGCACATTGTTTTTTACATGTTCTTTGGGAAATATAAATAAATTCTCTACTCTGCAAGTCTCCTGTCAGCTCTACAGAGCAGCTTCGAATTTCACTAGAAGCCACGTGTGAAGCCTAGACCAAACTAGTGGTGAAGGTCCATATAGGTCATAGATAGATACTATTATTATTATTAGATCATATGTCAGGCTTAGGTCCTGGTTGGTAGCAACGCATTTGAATCTGATTAAAAATTGGTGCAGGAGGCGACCAACATAACTAAATACACCAACTGCCTCTCACAAATTTTGTGGTGTTATACTTTTGAAACAACATTAATATGCCGCAGTGGTCTTTTCTCTTTTGTTCCTTTTAACCTAGAAATATTAGGTCTTCGGCATCACCAGCCTTAGTTGCTGAGCATGGAGTTATTTACGTTGAGCACTGCAGTTTCATATTTGTTTCTCTGGACAAGCAAGCCTGCTTCCCCATTCTGATAAGAGTCTTTCAGCTTTGACAGGGCATTTGTGGACAAGGAAAACATTTGGACTATTGTGTATTTTGCTATGAAGTGCACCGTACCAGGCAGAGGACACCATCCACCATTTCCACTAAGGTTATTAAATTTGTGATAAAGTACATGTACCTTTTGTCACTGACTAATTTGGTGGCAAAGTTACTTGAGTGGCAGTTGCGCAATTTTAAGCACATGTTTAAAAAAAACAGGATATGGGAAGTGCTGAGTTGGTGAACATGTGGAGTACCCAATATAATAATTGGGGGTTTACGTCGCGAGATAACTGAGTGTGGAATACACAGCACAGTGTAATGTTCCTTATTCTGGCAATGTTAGCATGGTTCAAGAAGTGGGAAATGTTGCACTACCCTTAATAACATCTGTTGGGCCCAGCAAACAGGGTACACATACCCTGATTTGAAGACACTATGCCTAACTCAAAAGCAATATGAGATCGACCCGTACGTGTTTATTTGCGAAACTATTATGAATGAAATATGGCCTGTGTGGTATAGAACAATGCGCACACTCAAGTAAACATGCAAAAAATACGTATAAGGGCTCTCAACCTACATGCCGCGATGCGCTCTACGAGATAAACAACACACTACAAAACTACATCCAACAGTTTTTGTGCGGGGCAACTCTAATGAGCACTTTTATGTAACCGACGAATGGTTCAACGAATGCAGTTCGAGTGGTCACGATACATTCCTACGTCGTTCATTGCAGTCGCGCTATGATGCTGCACAATATATGTATCTCGTGTAACAAGCCTGGCAATCGCACGATGTGCATGGGCAGAAATACGGCCTTCTTCTCCAGTCCAGTGCAGGTGTGTGCTCAAACGATCACAAAGTCTCACGTTGTTGCTCAATCGCTCCCATTCCTGCACTTATAGTAAAAGCAGCAAACGGGTGAATGGCAGCTGAACGGTTGAACTGCGAAGTTCTCGAGCACACAATCACAATTTCACGCCGAAAATGATGTTGAGGTGAGTTCGCGGTTGCTGTTTCCATCGTTCAATAGTTCTCGGGATTACCTCGGACGAAACGCTCATCGTAGCCGGCGGCCATAACTGGATTTCCTCGCAAACGGGAGAAGACGCCAGGGAAGTCAGAGAGAGCCTCAGCTTTCATCCAATCAGACGCACGATTCTCTATCTACGTAGATGGAGCAGGTTTATCCCATCTACGTCACAAAAATGGCTGCGCCCATGGCTTGTTTTGGTTTCTTTGATGAATTAATTTTCGTAATAGGAAGACAAAATTGAGAAACGAAGGTGTGTATCGGGGGCAGTTGGATGTGCTCGTTCTGAATATCACAACCGTTTCAACACATCGGGAAATCGGCGTAGCTGACCTTTAATGCTGTGTAAGGGGATGTCTTGCGGTCAATTAGCAGGACAACGCTTGCCTGAAAGGGCATGGCCGCAAAGAATCTCCTTCGGAGCCTAACGTTTCTTACCTCTTTGGAGGACATTTCTTTTACTAGCCAAATAAACGCCATTCTACTCATTCGAAGCTTTTCTCCACGTTCGCATCCTGCATCTCAAGAGAAAATTAAAAAAAGTATGGTGTAACGGCGGGGGAATATATTGTGTTCTTTACCTGGGGTTATCCATCCACATTGCCAAGGGCCCGTTGTTATCAGACCCTACTATTGATAAGATCTTAGGTGTCATATCACGTGCAGCATTAAAGCCTTTTCAGCGGCTTCGCTGCCTCAAGGAACTTGTAGTGGAGAGGCGTCTATACGCGTTGTCTAACTCCCTGGCGGTGACATCTCGAGCCGAGAGGGCAGATAAGGACCATTTGCGCCAGGCTAAGAAATATCTTCGTTTGCCTCGGTCGTTCCCATCATCACACGTTTGGCTACTGGCTAGTCAGGGAGGCTTAGGCGTCCTCCAATTGTCCTTCGTTGCAGTTGCAGTTCAGTTGAAGGCGATTGCCCGCTTGCAAAGGCTCGCGGTGCCTTTCGTCGACACAGTCATGAATGTCGAACTAGCGAGACAAGCCGATGCTTTATCCGATCATTTAAGGATACCGGTCGGGGTCACCGCTGTTGCTGAATTGAAGGCTCTGGTGGGTGAGGCACGCAGGACTTGGGTCGAGCGTATGCAGGCAGGGTACAGGCGGGCGGGGTTATATTCACACTCCAAAGACCCCTATCCAACAGGTGGTTGCATCCGGAGAGTCGCCATCTAAAGGATGGCGACAGAATCAAGGCACTCAGGTTGCGGACCGGCGTCTACCCCTGCCGGGCATTATTTAACATGCACGCTCGCGATCCGACCCAGCGCCTCTGCCACCACTGCGGCCAGAGTGAGGAGACCCCGGCCCATATCCTACAGCATTGCGAGAAGACGCATGGTCCCAGGATCGAGCGGCACAATTATTTATGTAAACAAATCTGCCGTTTGGTGACACAGTATAGCCCGGTGTTAACATTACTCAAGAAAGAATTTTCAATGTGCAGGGGGCCCGCTACAAACCGACAACGTCGTCATTCTCGATGTGGCTGTGGCATGGGATAGCGCTGCCAGCACCCTGGAAAGTAGGTGCAGAGAGAAAGTGGCAAAATATGATTTACTTAGGCAGTGCTTCCCGGGCAAGTCCGTGTTTGTGGAGGGGGTCGCCTTTGGGGCCCGAGGGCTTACCTGTGTCACCACGAGGAGGGTGTGCCGTTACCTGGGGCTCACGACGTCGGACATATCATGGCTGGCGTCGAGGGCACTCGTCGGGAGCTTAATTTGCTTGGGCAGATTTGTCCGTTCTGTATGAATTAGCAAGACTTGGTCTGCCGTTTGGTTGGTGTGTGGCATCTTTCATTCTTTGTCCGCTGTCGTTGTGACCATCTGCGGTCTCCATCGGACAGTGGGAAGTCTACGGTTTAGCGTTTGATCGATTACTCCCCCCCCCCCCTTTTGTGTCCCGTGCGGGGATTTTTGTCGGACGGTTTGGCCCTGTCTCTTTGTTAAATTAAAAAGGAGATACATCTCCTTTTGTTAGTCCTAGTTCTCTCAACGCTCTGCGGGTTCCAGCGCATGTTCCGCCCCGAGCACCAAAACATAATCCAAACACTGAGAAGTGCTTACCGGGAAAGGAGTGTGAGAGACAGGCGTACTTGGAAGACTTCGATGCGTTTATGTCCGAAAGCGTGGTCGAGCTCGCATCCCAGGCAATAGCGACATCTAATATAATGACCTCATCGCAACTTGTTGGAGTAGCGGGTCGAGAACAGAGTTAAAAAGGAACAGTGACAGGGGATCTCCTTGTTTAATGCCCTGTGTTACTGGCACCTCCCTGCCGTCCGTCCTTCCGTTCCAGCAGAACGTGGTAGAGCGTCCGCCGAAAGAAAGAGCGTGCCGAAAGAACACAATATATTCCCCCGCCGTTACACCATACTTTTTTAATTTTCTCTTGAGATGCAGGATCCGAGCGTGGAGAAAAGCGTCGAATGCGTAGAATGGCGTTTATTTGGCTACCGAAAGAACACAATATATTCCCCCGCCGTTACACCATACTTTTTTAATTTTCTCTTGAGATGCAGGATCCGAACGTGGAGAAAAGCGTCGAATGCGTAGAATGGCGTTTAGTTGGCTAAAACAATGAATTTCCCATTAAAAAAACAACGGGTAAGGGTGTCGGTTCAAGTGGGATGTATTGGGGGTCAGCCATGGTACTTGACCAAGGCTAGGCGATGGGCTGCCCAGATGGCCCCCAACATTCCCACTTGGTAAAACCGATAAAAAAATCAGTTAAACCAAGCGGTAAAACGCAATAAAAGGGAAACTACCCATAAAAAAACTTCTTGATCCGACGGAATATATCCTCAGAGTCGGAATGGTCGGGACGAATGTTTAAACTGAACTATTAAAACGATTCAAAACTATGAGGCTACCTATCAGAACTCTGGAAGAAAGCCAGGCGAGGTCGCCGCGAGAGAGGCCAAGGTTAGTTAGAGTGTCACGTGTGGAGGCACAAGTTCCTCCCCTGGCCCCGAAGCACAACCCTTTGACCGAGACCACCTTGTCCGGGAAGGTACCTGCCAGACTTGAGTATTTAAGCTCCTTCGATCTATTGATCTCTTCCAGCGAACTCGGTGAGGCGTCCCAGGCGACCGCCACGTCGAGTATGGTCACCGAGTCGCCTTCAGAGACCACAATATCGGGCTTTAGCCTAATCCCGGTAGGGGTGGTGAACACTCGTTCCTGGGTTATCGTTACGTCAGGGTTGTACCTCTGGACCAGGCGTACAATTTGGTTGGCTATGAAGTTGTGCCTCTGCACACGCGGCAAGTGCACCCTCTCACAGCCTTGTAAAATGTGAAAAGCTGTTTCCTCCTTGCCTGGGCAAAACTGACATTCCCTTGCTTTGGGGTCTGACGCATGCTTGTTGGTGAGCGACTTTGTGGGGTAAAGGTTAGTTCTGAGACGTAGGGCTTTGATCTTATCCCCATCCTTTAACAAACCGCTGTCGTGGTGGAGCCACCTATTACCGACCGGCTCCCTCCTATGCGCGAATAGGGAGTGGTTATTGTAGGACGCGATTAGGTTAGATACGTAAGCCTTCTTAGAAGAATGGAGTGCTGATGCCAACTCTGACTGAGCGGTGACGCCTACTGGTATCTCTAAGAAGGAAGATAAGCGCCTTTCCTGATCGGCTAGGGTAGCTAGAATTTCATCCACGAACGGGCATCCCAACCGAGCCATCCTGGCGAAAGCCTTGAGTTGCATACTCGCCGCTGTCCATGGAGATGCAACACCCCGAGACCCCCCTCACGGGCGGGTAGGTGGATATGCGCGGTCGGAAAGGAATGGGGAAGATGTAACATCTGTTTGATCATATTGCGCATCGACTTGTCCCGCTTGCCCGCGTCGCTCAGGACCGAAAGGGAATTAGCAAGGATGTAGAGGTAACGTGGAGCTATGAGAGTGTTTAAACAACGTAACCTCTGGAATGGTTTAAGTGACGCATGACGGATGATGCTCGTCATCTTCTCGGAAAGCTCATCCTCCACTTGGGGCCCCCTGTTGGGGAAAATGCTTAGCCCCAAGTATCTAGTCGGTACGTTCTTCGGGCGAGGGTAGATCACGGTGTCGCCAATAGGTAGAGGTGGTATTTCATAATTAAACCACTTTCTTCTTCCGTCGTAACGCCATCCCAGATACTGTGTTTTAGAAGGATTTAATGTGAGACCCGTGGATTTCAGGAACTCCTCCGTGTTCGAGATGAGAGTCTTCAGTCCTTCAAAGCTTTCAGACATCAAAATGAGGTCGTCTGCGAACGCAAGTGCCGATGCATGGGCCTGCTCTATGGTGACTCCAAGCCTCGATGCGTTGAGCTTGTGGAGGAGGGGGTCAACCACAACGTTGAATAAAAACGGGGATAGCGGATCTCCTTGTTTTATTCCACGGCGAACTGGTACTCTCTTGCCGTCTGTTTGTCCACTGAAGTGAAAGGTGGTAGCACATCCCTCGTATAGGTGTTCAATCAATTCAACGTAGTGTTCCGGGAACCCTCTGTTACGGAGGGCGGCAAAGATGGCCTCGTGAGCCAAGGAGTCAAATGCTTTCTTTAGGTCCAGACTTGCTATATATAGACTTCTTTTCTTCTTCTTCATCGCCTTCATTGTACCCTGTAGCAGCAGAAGGTTACTGCTCGTACTTCTGTCGGACTGGAACCCTCCTTGGAGGGGATGAAATGTAGTACCACCTGCCAGCCGACCAAGAAGCACCTTAGAAAGAAGCCTGGTAAGCATGGGGGTGACAGTTATCGGCCGAAGATCCCCGGCTGAGGAAGGGGAAGCTTTCTTCAGTATGAAGACAGTACGAGATGTCTTGAGCTCTTCGGGGATTCTCTTGTAGTGCCACAGGTTGTTCAGAATATGCGTGAGTATGGAGTTCGGGATTTTCTGTAGATCACAGACACGAGTACCATCTGGGCCAGGTGAAGACTTAGCGTTCATTCCTCTCAATGCCAAGGCGACCTCCTCGGCCGAGAACAAGGAGACGGGAAATGTACCCTGTTGTGCAGGAACCCCGTAGGGGACAGGAGGGCGTTCTGGTGGCGCGTTTGATGAAAAAATTGCATCATAGGTCTTGTGCACATCCTCAAGAGAAATGGCATCGCCACCCAATTCGTTTTCTAGCATGAGGTGGTGGGTCAAGACCCTGGGCCCTTTTCTGTAGAGTCGTTGGTGCTGTAAGAATCGCTCCTTTTGTCTGGCCTTCTTGGTGCTCCGTCTCGACCGCCCGCCTTTCTTGGGTTTCTGTGCCGCTTTTGTAGGCCGAGTGGGGTTGACGCCGAAGTGATTGTAGATCAGCCTGAGATCTTCCATACTCAATGGGGTGGACACAAGATTGTGGCCCACTGCTGGGTCGAGGATTCCCTCTCTCGCCAGATCTTCTTGTACCTTTTGGAGGCAAAGACTTGTACTCTGTTGTTGAGCCGTAGCTCGGTCCGGAGGCCGCATTCTTGCCTGAGTGGTCTCTTCCTCCTCTTCAACATTATGCAAGATGTCTCGATAGCGCTGTTGGTGTCTGATCATCCTTATAGACATAAGGGATCGTGAGGTGAAGGTCTTTGAGAGCTCCAGGTTGACGTAGGGGTGACCTTTAATCTGTAATTCCGCTCTGGCTAAGGCGATGATTTCTGGTTCAGTCCAGCGCCCGTGCGATATGAGCCCCGAAGGGCCCCCGGAGAAACGGCCGGGAAGGACCAAATCCGGCCCCGGGTCCGGCGGCCGGTCAGTGGGACAGCAGTAACCAGGAGGCGCCACACTCCCCTCCGGGGAGGTGGCCTCAACCACAACTAGATTTCTGAGCTGAGGCGGTTCTGCCCCTGCTGCCACAATAGCCTCAGCTAATTCGGAGATGTTGGAAGAGTCTAGCTCTTCTGAGAGCCTGGCAGCAGGGAAGCCAACCCCGCTAGACGAAGCCGTCTGATTCTGAAAGGCAGGGTTGAGCTGCTGAGTCGTCTCTTGTGGTTCTTTGGGGATTCTCTCGGATCCCGCAGCAACTCGCCTCTGTGGCTGAGAGCAGAATGAGTTTGAGTGTGCCTCCTCGGGGGAACCACCCCCCGACACTGAGCCGCCGGCCCCGCAGCCGGGCAAAGCCCCCACCCGACCGCACCCCCTGAGGCCCGACGGGGTCTTCCGTCGCCTCGTCGTGTGTACGGGAAGAGCCTTCGGATCGCCTAGTAACAGTTCTTGTCTTGATCATCGAAGCCGCAGGAGCCTCAGTTCCCAGGGCTGCGGGAGCAGAGCCCGCGATCTGGTCATCGTGTCCAATGTCAACCTGCACAGTGACAGGAGGAGGAGCCGAACTTCCTGGAATGGGTGAAGTCGCTCGTGCTGTATCCAGCCTTCTTCTGCATTTTGAATGATGCGATGACATGCTTTTTGCACAACTAAGTATCTTGATGTCGCATCTTGAGCATCTCCAATTGACAGACGTTTGATGGTCGTTCAGGTAGTGGTCTTGAAATTTTTGTCTTGAGGAAACTCGTTCCCCACAAATGTGGCACCTAAGCTCCCCAGGAGGGAACGCCACTGTGTAAGAGTCCATCCTAAACCTTCAACTCTGAGGTAGGACAGTGGGGCTGAGGTCGGGCCTTGACCCGCCTTAAATCAAAGAATATAGTTGACCAAAGATTGGCCCCACTGCGGGTATCACACCCGCGGCAGGCCACTTCGCCGGGTTCACCAAGATGAACCCGCCCAGGGGGGACCACGTGGAGGTGGGCCTGCCTGATTGCCGAGCGAACACTGCAGAAGAAGAGCGCAGAAAATTCGCAGAGAACGCACAGAGGGCACTCGACAATCACCCCCCCAAATAAACAGTATATAAAGAACACAATATATTCCCCCGCCGTTACACCATACTTTTTTAATTTTCTCTTGTGATGCAGGATCCGAGCGTGGAGAAAAGCGTCGAATGCGTAGAATGGCGTTTATTTGGCTATAACTCTTCTTTCCCCAAATGGGGTGTATCGTCAGGCTCTGAGGCCATTTGGTTAGCCCTGCTGGGACGACAGGGGACGGCGGTGTTGAGCCTTCTAACCTGTTCTTAATCCGCTCATCATGCCGTGAGTCGGATTGAGTCGGGGAGGGTAAGTTACATCGGCATCCGTCTCAGAACCCAACACCAAAGTGCACTGGAAGCCCCTGCAGTAGGGGTAGCAAACCGTATCGCAGAGCTTGTATCGGTAGCATAGTCTTGGTGTTTCGCCAGGGTTCCCTCGGGCTATACCTTTTTGAAGAAACGGCTTAAGCAGATCAGGCTGCCGACTAGGACCTTTGCTGCCAACCAACCGATATCATTCTTGGTGAATCCCAGATCTTTCAAGGTCTGTCTTGTACTTGCACAGGTGCCAGCTCTCGCACCAAAGCACAGACCGTGCACTTCAACATTCTTGCCGGGGAAGGAGGCTTTCAGGCATGAGTATTTTTGTACTTTCCCTTGGTTCACTTCCTTCAGGGTCGATGCGCTGGCGTCCCATGCAATGGCAACGTCCAAGATCTTAACGTCATCGCCCTTCTTGATGATTATGTCAGGTTTCAACCTGACTCCATCTTGAGAAGTTATCAGCTTCTCTTCTTCCACTTCCACCTCGGGATTGTACTTCTTGATCAGTCGGACGACCTGCTTTGCTATAAATTGTGTCTTTCCACCCTTGGTAAGTGGACCCTTTCACACTCTTGGAGTATGTGGAATGCTGTCTCTGGCTTCTCCTTGCAG
Organism: Ornithodoros turicata; assembly: GCF_037126465.1. Lineage (NCBI taxonomy): Eukaryota > Metazoa > Arthropoda > Arachnida > Ixodida > Argasidae > Ornithodoros > Ornithodoros turicata. Next base: position 527,116 of record NW_026999314.1, read on the forward strand.
AACCTGCATTCAATGGCTTTGGGATCAGTGGCATGTTTATTAGATAGGGCCCTGGTTGGGTATAAGTTGGTCCTTAGCCTGAGAGCTCGAATTCTGTCTCCATCGGCCATGTATCTGGAATCGTGGTATAACCACTGATTTCCAACAGGCTCGCTTCGGTGAGAGAACAGACTTTTGTTGGTATAGGTTTGGATCGATTTCTCGATCGCCTGCTTGCGAGCCTCTCTCAGTGCCAACTCCAGGTCGCCTCTATCAGAGATTCCCATGGGATGCCCAGATATTGGGCTAGCCTTTCTTGATGGTCTGTAAGGGGCTCAGAGAGCACAGCATCCACGAAAGGGAGCCCGATTCGGGCTAGCCTTGCATAGGCTTTAGCTTGGCAGGTCGCCGCTGTCCATTCTAGTGGTAGCATGCCTAGCCCACCTTCCCTTGCCGGCATGTGCACATGGGAGTTTGGGAATGATGATGGAAGGTGGAGCACATTCTTGGTAATGGTCCTTATGATCTTATCACGTCGGGCTGCCTCTGATCTCACATTGAGGCTGTTAGAGAGTATGTATAGGTATCTCGTAGATACCAAGGTGTTAATACACCTGACCTTCTGGAACGGCTTCAAGGCCGCCCTTCTGATCACTGCCACGATCTTCTCAGCCATCTCATCGTTAGCCTTGGGGGGCTTGTTCAGGTATATCTGCAGCCCGAGGTACTTCACTGGGATCTCCTTAGGTAAGGATGGGATGGAACATCCATCAATTCTCAATGGGGGGAGTGTATAGTCAAACCACTTCCTCACACCATTGTATCTCCAGCCAAAATACTGCGTTTTGCGGGGATTTACAGTCAAAGCCAGGTTCTTAAGATAGTCAGTTGTCTCGTTAGTCAACGCTCTGAGCCCTTCATAACTTCCTGACATCAGTAAGAGGTCATCGGCGAACGCCATGGCCGCCGCCTTCTGGCCACCCACGGACACACCCAATTCAGATCTATTGACCTTCTGTAACAACGGGTCCAAGACCGCATTGAACAGAAATGGCGATAGCGGGTCACCTTGTTTAATGCCTTGATTCACAGACACTCTTTGGCCGTCCGACTTGCCGTTTAAGAAGAAGGAGGTTGTACAGTTACTGTACAGGTTCCGGAGCAACTGAATATAGAAGTCCGGGAACCCCCTCCCCTTCATTGCCCCGAATATGGCTTCGTGACTGACCGTGTCAAAGGCTTTCTTGACATCAAGGCTAGCCGCATAGAGGCTTTTCTTCTTGGTCTTTAGATACTTCATCGTGCCCTGGAGGATCAGCAAGTTTGAGCTAGTACTGCGGTCACTCTCAAAACCGCCTTGGAGGGGATGGAAGGTATTATCTTCCGTAAATCTCCTAAGTAGGATTTTCGATAGGAGACGGCTCAGCATCGGAGACATGGTTATAGGACGCAGATCCGCAGCAGACCTCGGGTTGGCCTTTTTCGGTATAAATACCGTGCGAGAAGCTTTCATCTCCTCGGGAATGTCTTGGAACGCCAAGAAGTTATTGAGGATATGGGTCAGGATCTTTGGCGGTATCTTTGCCAAGTCTGTCCACGTGAGTCCGTCGGGACCCGGAGCAGCTCTTTTATCAAGGCTCTTCATAGCCCAGATGACTTCGTCCGTGAGGAATGGGGTAACCTCAACAGAGGTTTTACCATCTGACCTCAAATCCCCCTCAATCCTTCTGGATTTGGACGAGAATAGTGTGTCGTAGAGCTCGTGGACATCTTTTAGAGTGACTCTCTGACCATCTCCCTCCTGATCCATGATCAATTGGTGAGCTAGCACCTTTGGGCCTAATTTGTATAGTCGTTGGTGTTCTCTGAACACGGCCCTTCTTCTGGCGTTCCTGGTCTTTGGTAAGGTTACATTCCTCTTTGGCCTTCCTCTGGTCTGCTGGGTCCCTCCTTTTACTGCCACACCAAAGTGTCTAGTGATCTCTGACCAGTCTCCCATACTCACGGGGACATTGGCCAGGTTGGTGGCTAAGGTTCTATTATGGAGTCCAGCTTCCTCCATCTTCCATAATCTCATCGACACTAAGCACTATGGTTTCCTCCTCCCTGACTTCATTGTCAGCATCCGTGACCATCTGCGTGGACACTGCTTCTTTGATCCTCTGCAGGGCACGTTTGTATCTTTCCTGGTGCCTCATCATTCTGATTGCCATAAGGCTTCTGGTGGGAAAAACCTTGGCCAATTCTTGATTCATGATAGGGTGCGAGCCGAGGGCGGCCTCCAGCTGAGCCAGCGCTGCCACCTCTGATTCGGTCCATCTCCCATGGGAGAAGACTTGGGCTACTTCCACCCCAAGGGACGTGGGGGGATGCTGCGACATCGCACTTCCAGTGAGTTCAGCCACTCTCCGTGGTTCAGGCGCAGACATAATGATCGCACCATCGGGATCAAGCTGGGGTGAATCTTGAAAAGGTGCCCCCTTGTCCTCGTGGTGTGTCTGCGCCGGCGGCTCCGGAGGTCGAGTTGAATCGATCGCTCCACTGGGTCCAGAGCGGGGTGGATCTTGAAAAGGAGCCCCGTTAGCCCTCTGGCCGAGTTTCCTCTTGCATTTCGTATAGTGGGAAGACATAGTCTTCGCAGAGGAGGCTTCCTTCTCATCACAGAGAGAGCATAACCAATAGACCTGGAAGTCGTGTGCAGATTTCAGATGGTTTTCGAGCTTTTCTCGAGACGTGACTCTGGCTCCACATACCCCGCAAAGCAGGTCATCTGGTGGGAATTTCAAGACTGTCATGCTTCTGCTGGTTTGCTGTCCTACGCCGTTCGGCGGCGCCAGCGCAGGTGGTGGGGTTCCGGATCGGGTAACTACCCGTCCCGTTGTGAGTGTGGTGTGGCACTGGGCATTTTCACTCCCACCTCGGGTCATAGACCCTCGTTGTGGCGAGACCGCTTGGCCGGGTTCCATCAGGATTACCCGCCCGGGGGGCACGACGTGGACGTGGGTCTGCCGGGTTGCTGAGATAGTAACACAAGTATGAAGAATAGAATGCAGGTGCTGGAGTGGGTAGAACCACTATAATCGCATCCAATACACCTTAAAATCGCATTCAATAACGCATTCAAATTCGCCTGGAGGTTCTCAGCAACCACCCCCCAAAGAAAGAAAGAACACAATATATTCCCCCGCCGTTACACCATACTTTTTTAATTTTCTCTTGAGATGCAGGATCCGAACGTGGAGAAAAGCGTCGAATGCGTAGAATGGCGTTTATTTGGCTACCGAAAGAACACAATATATTCCCCCGCCGTTACACCATACTTTTTTAATTTTCTCTTGAGATGCAGGATCCGAACGTGGAGAAAAGCGTCGAATGCGTAGAATGGCGTTTATTTGGCTACCGAAAGAACACAATATATTCCCCCGCCGTTACACCATACTTTTTTAATTTTCTCTTGAGATGCAGGATCCGAACGTGGAGAAAAGCGTCGAATGCGTAGAATGGCGTTTATTTGGCTACCGAAAGAACACAATATATTCCCCCGCCGTTACACCATACTTTTTTAATTTTCTCTTGAGATGCAGGATCCGAGCGTGGAGAAAAGCGTCGAATGCGTAGAATGGCGTTTATTTGGCTACCGAAAGAACACAATATATTCCCCCGCCGTTACACCATACTTTTTTAATTTTCTCTTGAGATGCAGGATCCGAACGTGGAGAAAAGCGTCGAATGAGTAGAATGGCGTTTATTTGGCTACCGAAAGAACACAATATATTCCCCCGCCGTTACACCATACTTTTTTAATTTTCTCTTGAGATGCAGGATCCGAGCGTGGAGAAAAGCGTCGAATGCGTAGAATGGCGTTTATTTGGCTACCGAAAGAACACAATATATTCCCCCGCCGTTACACCATACTTTTTTAATTTTCTCTTGAGATGCAGGATCCGAACGTGGAGAAAAGCGTCGAATGAGTAGAATGGCGTTTATTTGGCTACCGAAAGAACACAATATATTCCCCCGCCGTTACACCATACTTTTTTAATTTTCTCTTGAGATGCAGGATCCGAGCGTGGAGAAAAGCGTCGAATGCGTAGAATGGCGTTTATTTGGCTACCGAAAGAACACAATATATTCCCCCGCCGTTACACCATACTTTTTTAATTTTCTCTTGAGATGCAGGATCCGAACGTGGAGAAAAGCGTCGAATGCGTAGAATGGCGTTTATTTGGCTACCGAAAGAACACAATATATTCCCCCGCCGTTACACCATACTTTTTTAATTTTCTCTTGAGATGCAGGATCCGAACGTGGAGAAAAGCGTCGAATGAGTAGAATGGCGTTTATTTGGCTAAAACACCGACTTTCCCCCCGAAAGGGGTTAAAAATAAAGGGGAGGCAACCAAAAGTGGGTGGCCTTGGACCCAGGCCTCAACCAAAGTCAAGGTCAGCCTTCCGGCCAGAGGGCCCAAGGCAGCCACTTTTATAAAAACGAATAAAAGTGGAAAAGGCCCAGAAAAATTAAAAACTACCACAAGATGGTACTGGTCGCAGAATAAAACCAACTGTGCTCCATAAAAGAATTTCTTCAAACCATGCGGTTAAAACGGGATAAACAAATAAGACTGCCCACTAAAACTTTGGCAGCCAGCCAAGAAACATCACCACTCGAGAGGCCAAGGTCGCGAAGAGCCCTGCGTGTGCCAGCACACGTACCCCCTCTCGCGCCAAAAGCGAGGCCATATACTGAAAAACGCTTATCGGGGTAGGATGCCGCCAGGCAAGAGTATTTCGCGACCTTGGCCTTGTTCATGTCGGAAAGGGTGGTTGGGGTGGCATCCCAAGCAATAGCGACATCCAGCACGACCACCTCGTCTCCCTTGGTGTAAGTTAGATCAGGTTTAAGTCTGATTCCCGAGGTTGACGTTATTAATTTTTCTTGTACTACTGTCGCCTCGGGGTCGTGCTGCCGAAGGAGTCTGCTGATTTGCTTGGTTATGAAGTCATGCCGGGCGACTCGAGGAAGGTGTACTTTTTCACATTGCTGAAGTATGTGAAAGGCTGTTTCGTCTGCCTGACCACAATGCCTGCAACTGCGCATCTTCGGGTCTTTCGCATGCTTATTTGACAGCGCCCGAGATGGATGGAGGTTTGTGCGCAGCCGGAGCGCTTTTATGCGATCGCCATCCTTTAACAATTTTGAATCCCATGCGAGCCAAGTGTTACCCGCGGGCTCATTCACGTGAGAAAAGAGGCCTTTGTTGTTGTAGGCCGCCTGCCTTCTCTTCCAGAACTCCTTTTTTAAGTGGAAGATCGCATCATCAACTTGGTATCTATCGGTTATCCCAGCAGGGATACCCAGATGCGAGGCAAGGCGCTGTTGATTTTCGTTCAGACCATTGGACAAGATTGCGTCAATGAAAGGATCTTTAAGTCGCGCCATCCGAGCCATGGCTTTAAATTGGACTGCGGCTGCCGTCCACTCAATGCATGTCACCCCGAGTCCACCTTCTCGGTTAGATAGATGTAGATGAATGCTTGGAAATGAGTGAGGGAGGTGGAGGATAGACTTTACTGTATTTCTCACTGCCTTATCCCTCTTAGAGGCTTGAGAAAGCAGCCCCAGAATATTAGCTGCCTGGTAGAGAAGTCTAGGGACCACCAGTTGCTTTATGCATTTTAATTTCTGAAATGGTTTTAAAGCGGCAGAAGAGATAATGCCGATCATCCCATCTGCGATTTCGTCGTCAATTCTACTAGGCCGATTGACGTAAAGCTTTAGGCCAAGGTAGGAGATCGGCACATCTTTCCCACGTGGGTGGATTAACCTGCCGCCAATGTCCAGAGGTGGAATGTTGTAATCGTACCACTTAGACACCCCGTTATATCTCCATCCGAAATATTGCGTTTTGGCAGGATTCAGGACGAGGCCGACATTACTGAGATAGCTCTCAGTCATCCTTATTAGGGATCTGAGGCCCTCCAGGCTGGAAGAAACGAGCAGGATATCGTCCGCAAATGCTAACGCCGCTGCCTGTTGCTGGTCTATCTCGACCCCGAGGCCGGACGTGTTGGCCATCTGGAGCAGGGGGTCTAGAACAGTATTAAAGAGAAACGGCGAGAGGGGGTCTCCTTGCTTAATGCCACGATTTACAGGCACCTCCCTCTCGTCCGTCTCACCATTCCAGAAGTACGTGGTCGTGCATTTCTTATACAGATTTTGGATAATTTCTCCGTAACCTTCTGGAATGCCCCTGCCCCTTGTGGCCGCCCCGATGGCCTCGTGGGAAACGCAGTCAAAAGCTTTGCGGACGTCCAAACTCACGCCATACAAACTCTTCTTCCTTTTCTTACACAGCTTCATTAAAGCCTGGAGGGTCAACAAATTATTGCTCGTCGACCTGTCGTCCTGGAATCCGCCTTGGAGGGGGTGAAAGGTATTCTCCACGGAAAGCCTCTTTAGAAGTATTCTTGAGTACAACCTGAGGAGCATTGGCGTCATGGTTATGGGTCGTACCTCAGCCGCAGTCTGGGGCTGATTCCTCTTGGGGATAAACACAGTTTTCGATTTTTTGAGTTCATCTGGGACATGCTGATGAGTGAAAAAGTTATTGCAGATGTGGAGCAAAACTGTTGCTGGCACGGCTTTTAGTTTGTCCAAGGTAACCCCATCTGGGCCGGGAGCTGACTTTCTGTCCATGGTCTTAAGAGCAGTTAAGATCTCGTCAATCTCAAACGGCCCCTCCTCAGCTGGGGTCTTGTTCTCTGATGGTAGTGAGGATGAACAAGCCGCTGAAGTTCCCGAAAGCAAGGGATCGTAATAGGCGTGTATATCATTCAGCGAGATGGACGATTCACCCTTGTCATTCTCGACCATAAGTTGGTGAAGTAGAACTCTGGGGCCCAACTTGTACAGCCTTTGATGTTCTCTGTACCTGGCTTTCTTGCGTTCTCGTCTATTAGTGGGCGTGTGAGCCTGGATTGGCTCTTGGTGCCGTCCTCTTCTAGGCCTTCTAGACTGTAGGTCTACGCCATAGTGCCTAAAGATGGTTTGGAGGTCTTTCATGGACAAAGGGCCATTAATAATCCGATGAGTCAAGGAGGTATCCGATAGCACGGCCTCTTGAAGGTCTTGTAATATTGCACTTCGTGTTGATACTTCTTCATTGTGTGGTGGCAGGAGAAAGAACACAATATATTCCCCCGCCGTTACACCATACGTTTTTAATTTTCTCTTGAGATGCAGGATCCGAGCGTGGAGAAAAGCGTCGAATGCGTAGAATGGCGTTTATTTGGCTAAAACAGAAATGTACCCAAAAAAAATGGGTTAAAAGCCAAGTCGGGGCTCTGCAGACCTCGCCGCGCGGAGCGTAGCGAGTTTTGGTGGCCGCAGACCCAAACTTGGGGTTAAGACCAACCGCACAAAAATGTGCAAAACACATATTAAAACATACAGAGTTAAAACACTGCCCGACAAGTGGCTAAAAAGAGTGGAGCGTAATAAGCCTCGAAATAAACTCAAACACAAAGCAGGGGTCCCGATAATCTAGCGAAAGCACGGGAACTCCTCTCCACTTCCCTATGACAAAATCAGAGGGGAAAAGCCAGCAAGAAAGGTAGTATTTGCTACTCAAAAAAGATTGCAAATGCTGAGGGGTGTATTTGCTATGTAGTGTAAAGAAGGTACGAACTCCAAGGTGTATTTGCTACATATTATTCAAAAAGGCGTATTTGCTACCAGATATTCAAAGATGTCGAATTGGTACAGATGTTAAAGAACAGTAATGGGGCAAACGAGGAAACAGCGCTCGCAATGCCATCGCCAGGATCTCAAGTGTAATAATACACGGCGCAATAAGATCCAATAAGACCACAAAGAAGATCTAGCAGCACCACCTATGAGATGGAAAACTGGTGTATTTGCTACAGGATGTTCAAGAAATTGTTTTGCTACACATGATGAAGAATATAATGGAGCAACCGAGCACAGAAAAACTCTCGGACTGCTAACACAAGATCTTAAAGTGTATTAATACACTGTGCGTTGAAGACCTAGCAAAACCAAGAAGACCTAGCAACACCATTTAGAAGATCAAAAGAAGGTGCATTTGCCACAGACTGATGGAAAAGAAGAGTATTTGCTACAAATAAGGAAGTATGTTGTAAGCCAACGAGCACAAAAACCGCTCGGACTGCTGATGCAAGATGTCAAGTGTATTAATACACTATGCATAAAGATCGTGCAAAACCCATAAGAAATTTGGCAACACCATAAGAAGATCTAGCAAAACCACAGGAAAACCGATGGCTGCCCCAGTCATACCTTACGTACAAACCGGCTCAGGCAGATCAAACTACCCACCAGGGCTCTGGCTGCCAGCCATGAGACATCAGACCTCGAAAGCCCAAGTTCTTCGCATAGCTTTCGCATGGACTGACAAACCAGACCCCTGGCTCCAAGGACCGCCCCGACCGCCCTGAAAGGTCTACCAGGAAACAGCTGCGACAGACAAGCATACTTTTCAGCCTTTTCCTTTGCCTTCTTCTCGAGATTGGCCACGGAAGAGTCCCACGCGATTGCCACATCCACCACGACTACCTCATGCCCCCTGTCTAGCACAAGGTCTGGCTTGAGCCGAGCGCCACCAACAGTGAAGACTTTCTCCGCGGAAACAATGGTGTCCGGAGAATACTTGGTGACAAGTCTTTGCAACTGTTTCGCAATGAAGTTGTGGCGCTCGACTCTGGGGCCGTGCACTCGCTCGCAGTACTGGAGGATGTGGCAAGGCGTCTCTTCGGCCTCATGGCAGTGATGACAGAGCCTGGCCGCGGGGTCCTCGGCGTGTTTATTGAAAAGAGACCTGGTTGGGAAAACGTCTGCCCTGAGCCGCAAGGCCTTGATTTTGTCGCCCTCTTTAATGAACTGGCAGTCTGGATGCAGCCATCGATTTCCGAGGAGATCCTTCTCAAAAGCAAAGAGATCCCTCTTGACGTAACTACTTCTCTTGTCACCAAACCATTTCCTTCTACCCTCATTCAGGGCCAGCTGCAACTCCTTACCGTGTATTATACCGTCAGGTACACCCAGCACTGTGGACAGTCGCGAGGCGTAGCCTCCGAGCACCTCGTTAAAGATTTCATCAACAAACATGTTGCCGAGGCGCCGCAGTCTACCCAAGGACTTCAACTGGACTGCTGGAGCTGTCCACAGTACTGGCAAAAGCCCCATACCACCACTCCTGTAAGGCAGCCAGAGCAGGACGTTAGGAAATGATCCTGGTAAGTGCGCTGTTTTTTTCACGAAGGACCTATGCCACTTGTCGACTTTTTGCGACTGGGACAAAACAGCCAGGGAGTTGGAAAGGAGGTATAACTGGCGTGATACTACTAGATCTTTGTAGCATTTTATTCTCTGAAGCGGCTTCAACGACGCCTTCATCAATAATCGGGCAACAGAGTCGCTGTACTTGTCCTCCAGTAAAGGACCCTTACTGACGGACAAGGAGACCCCGAGATACTTCACGACACCTCCTCTTCCCAAAGCATCCACCCGTGCTCCTGCAATTTCCACAGGCGGTGCACCGTAATCGAACCAGCCGGTTTCGCTATTCCATCGCCAACCGAAATACTGTGTTTTCCGAGGATTTAACGTGAGACCAACAGACGTCATGTACGTCTCAACCATCTGCAACAGTCTTGTTAAAGCAGAATGGTTCTCGGAAAACACGAGCAAATCGTCAGCGAAGGCCATGGAGGCAGCCGAGGCCGCTCCAGCGTGATACCCAAGCTCGGTCTGGTTCAACTGGGCAAGAAGAGGGTCCAGTACGCAGTTAAAGAGAAAGGGTGACAAGGGGTCTCCCTGCTTAATACCTTGTCGTACAGCGACTCTGGCGCCGTCTGTTCTGCCGTTCAAGTGAAACGTGGTGGTATTGCCAGTATAGAATTCCTTAACCAACTCCTGGAAGAGTGGTGGCACGTCCTTGCCCTCAAGGGCTGAAAAGATGGAATTATGACTCAGGGAATCAAAAGCCTTCCTAACGTCCAAGCTCGCCACATACAGGGGCTTATGTGTTCTTTTGGAGTGCAACATGATGCCCTGAAGAAGGAGAAGGTTGGAGCTCGTGCTCCGGTCACTCTCGAACCCACTTTGCAAATCGTGGAAACGATTTTCGGCCGAAAGGCGGGACAATAAGATCTTGGAGAACAACCTAAGGACCAAGGGTGAGATCGTGATAGGCCTGAAATCGGAAGCCGATTCAGGCCTTGGTACCTTAGGGATAAAGATAGTTCTTGAGTGCTTAAGCTCAGGTGGAACGACCACGAATCTCATAAAGTTATTAAGCACCGCAGCGAGGACCACCTCGGGAACCCGCTTCAACAGCTCAACCGTCACTCCGTCTGGACCTGGAGAAGTACCATTCTTGAAAGAGTTCAGAGCCTCCCCCACTTCTGAGTCGGCAACAGGGCCGCAATACGCTTTCACCTTACTCCTAGACGAAGGCACCGAGACACTAGTTTTGGAAGGAGAAGAAAAGAGTGGATCATAGATGGAGTGAACATCAGCCAATGTGACAGGGGAGCTCACCCCCTCAGCTTGCAACTGGTGGACAAGGACCTTCGGTCCCATCCTGTAAAGACGCTGATGTTCACGGAACTTCTCTCTTCTTCTCGCTGCCTTCGTCCTAGGCTGGGCTGGTTTAGTTGGCAAAGTGCGTTGGTGTTTTGGATGGGGAAAGGCGTTGAAAACTCGGTAGATTCTCTCTAAATCAGTATATTGCAGTGGTCCAGACAGAACCCTCTCAGCAAGGTCCCGCGGCAGTCCCGCTCTCTCAAGGTCCTCCACACTGAGCTCAGCAACTTCGCCTTCTGACCTCGTACTACTCTCTGACACAAACTGCTCTTGATTCAAAAGTTCCTGTCTCTCTTTGTACCGTGCTGACCGTGCAGCTGCCAATATTTGTTTATATTTCTGAAGATGACGTATACCCCTGATGCTCATAAGTGAGCGGGTGGGGTAACGCTTGGACAATTCAAGATTGATGAATGGATGTTGTCCCAAATCTAGCTCAAGCACAGCCAGGAGGTGCATTTCTGCTTTGGTCCAACGACCATAAGACATTGCAGGCCTCAATGGCTCCGACGCATCCGAAGCGGCCAGCACCGCCCCGTGCGGACCCGACTCATCAACTTCACAGTCCCCAGAACCACCAGAATGCAAAGACTGAGAATGTTGAGGCTCGATGTTGCCTCTCTGCCATACGATTGGTGCAGAGACCAATCCACGAGCTGTTTCGGCAAACAGAGGAGGGGGGGCAATACCCCTGTCCGCCAACAAATGAGCCAACTGTGACTCGCTCGTTGTCATAGGGGTATCAGGCTCGTCAGCCACAACCTCAAAAGAAGGACCGACTTCCGGCATAGCCGGACTTAGAATAACCTGCCCCGAAATATTCGATGCCTCCCCAAGGGAAGAACACCTCTCGTCGTTTGATTGTGGAGCCGGCTTCGCCGGACTTAAGACACTTTGCTCCCTGATATTGCCACCCCCATCAGGAGAGCATGGAAGAATTTCTGGATTGGGACTAGGGACTGCAGCCGTCGACTCGCAAGGTCCACCCGACGCGGCGCAAGCCGCCCCGGACGCACCCGAGCCAGAGGGGTCTGCCTGGGAACTGAACTTTCTTTTGCATTTAGTGTGGTGTGAAGATATGGTTTTACTTGAATTGGATGTTTTGTTCAAGCAAACACCACACTTCCATATGAGCCTTGTACTGTGTGTAAGAAGGTAGTGGCTCTCGAGTTTGGGTCGTGACGACACAGGCAGGTCACAAAGGTGACAAGAAAGACTGACTTGTGGTGGATAGACGGTGACCCATTCATGGGTCGCCATCTTCAATGTAAAAGACGCAACGCTCGCACTCAACGGTGCAGGTGTAGGCCCCCTGTGCTATGAACAGGGAGACCCAAGAAGAAGAAAGAACACAGGTTTCACCTGCACCAGGCCAAAAGGCCTGCGCTCCCCACTTGGCCGGCTATGCAAAGAGCAAGCCGTTTCCACCCGGCACCACGAGGAGGTGGGGGAGCACTTGTGACACACCGCCAAGAACACTTCGCAAAACACAGACAAAAAGCAGCGAAAAAGGTGTGCCACGCCGGGCGAAAGGTGTGCCACGCCGGGCAAGAAAGAACACAATATATTCCCCCGCCGTTACACCATACTTTTTTTAATTTTCTCTTGAGATGCAGGATCCGAGCGTGGAGAAAAGCGTCGAATGAGTAGAATGGCGTTTATTTGGCTACCGAAAGAACACAATATATTCCCCCGCCGTTACACCATACTTTTTTAATTTTCTCTTGAGATGCAGGATCCGAGCGTGGAGAAAAGCGTCGAATGCGTAGAATGGCGTTTATTTGGCTAAAACGTAAATGGACCCAAAAAAATGGGTTAAAAACCAAGTCGGGGCTCTGCAGACCTCGCCACGCGGAGCGTAGCGAGCTTTGGTGGTCGCAGACCCAAACTTGGGGTTAAGACCAGAAAAAGATATAGATGCATAAAATATGCACTATGCATAATAAAAACATACTAGATTAAAGCACTGCCCAACAAAGGCTAAAACGAGCAGAGCGCAGTATGCCTCAAAATAAAACTCAAACAAAACAGTCCCGATCCAACTAATAGCGGAAACACGGGAACTCCACACCGCTCCCTTTGACAAAATCAACAGGGAAAGTCAGCATAATAGCAACTGCCATTTGAGAGGTGTACCAAAGGGTTAAGAAGGTGTTTATGCAAAGAATAATCAAGAAGGTGTATTTGCTACAGGATTATCAAGGTGGTTTTCTTTTTCATTGCAACAAGATGTTCTGATCTAATAGGCCTATGAGCAGAACACTCACATTGCCGACGCAAGCTCTTCAGTGCACTTATACACTGTGCGTTAAAAGCAAAGAACACCAAAAGAAGATCTAGCAACACCAACGAGAAGATGAGAAAGTGTATTGCTGAAGAACTCATAAAGGGATATTCGCTACCGATGTTAAGAATATTGACAAAGCAGCCGAGCACAAAAAACTCTCGGACTGCTTACGCAAGATCTTCAAGTGTATTAATACACTAAGCGTTAAGACTTAGCAAAACCCAAGAAGGTGTATATGCCACAAGATGTTAAGAATATGTATTTGCCACAAGATGACCAATATGAAGAGCACACGAGCACAAAAAACGCTCGGACTGCTGACGCAGATCTTAGAGTGTAGTAATACACTAAGCGTTAAGACCTGGCAAATCCCATAAAAAGAATATGGCAACACCAAAAGAAGACCAAGCAACACCCATGGAAGCGATGGCTGCCCCCGTCATACCTTACGGACAAACCGACTCAGGCAGATTAAGCTACCCACCAAGGCCCTGGCCGCCAACCACGCTACATCCGATCGTGAAAGCCCCAATTCTTCGCATAGCTTTCGCGCGGATGGACAAACCAGACCCCTGGCTCCAAGGACCGCCCCGACCGCTCTGAAAGGTCTACCAGGAAAAAGCTGAGCCAGACAAGCATACTTTTCAGCCTTTTCCTTTGCCTTCTTCTCGAGGTTGGCCACAGAGGAGTCCCACGCGATCGCCACATCCACCACGACTACCTCATGCCCCCTATCTAGGACAAGGTCTGGCTTGAGCCGAGCGCCACCAACAGTGAAGACTTTCTCCGCAGAAACAGTGGTATCTGGAGAATACTTAGTAACAAGTCTATGCAACTGTTTCGCAATGAAATTGTGGCGCTCGACTCTGGGGCCGTGCACTCGCTCGCAGTACTGGAGGATGTGGCAAGGCGTCTCCTCGGCCTCGTGGCAGTGATGACAGAGCCTGGCCGTGGGGTCCTCGGCATGCTTATTAAAAAGAGATCTCGTTGGGAATACATCTGCCCTGAGCCGCAAGGCCTTGATCTTATCGCCTTCTTTGATGAACTGGCAGTCAGGGTGCAGCCACCGATTTCCAAGAAAATCTTTCTCAAACGCAAAAAGATCCTTCTTCACGTAACTGCTCCTCCTGTCACCAAACCACTTCCTTCTACCCTCATTCAGGGCCAGCCGCAACTCTTTACCATGTACTATACCATCAGGTACACCCAGCACTGTGGACAGTCGCGAGGCGTAGCCTCCGAGCACCTCGTTAAAGATCTCATCAACAAACATGTTGCCGAGGCGCCGCAGTCTACCCAAGGACTTCAACTGGACTGCTGGAGCTGTCCACAGTACTGGCAAAAGCCCCATGCCACCACTCCTATAAGGCATCCAGAGCAGGATGTTAGGAAATGACCCTGGTAAATGTGCTGCTTTCTTAAGAAAGGCCCTGTGCCACTTGTCAACTTTTTGTGACTGGGACAAAACTGCCAAGGAGTTGGAAAGGAGGTATAACTGGCGTGATACCACTAGATCTTTGTAACATTTTATTCTCTGAAATGGTTTCAAGGACGCCTTCATTAGTAGTCGGGCCACAGAGTCACTGTATTTGTCCTCCAATAGCGGACCCTTACTGACGGACAAGGAGACCCCAAGATACTTTACAACACCTCCTCTTCCCAAAGCATCCACCCGTGCTCCTGCAATTTCCACGGGTGGTGCACCGTAGTCAAACCAGCCGGTTTCGCTGTTCCATCGCCAACCGAAATACTGTGTTTTCCGAGGATTCAACGTGAGACCAACTGACGTCATGTACGTCTCAACCATTCGCAGCAGTCTTGTCAAAGCAGAATGGTTCTCGGAAAACACGAGCAAGTCGTCGGCGAAGGCCATGGAAGCAGCCGAGGCCGTTCCAGCGTGATACCCAAGCTCGGTCTGGTTCAACTGGGCAAGAAGAGGGTCTAGTACGCAGTTAAAGAGAAAAGGTGACAGGGGGTCTCCCTGTTTGATACCTTGTCGTACAGCGACTCTGGCGCCGTCCGTTCTACCATTCAGATGAAACGTGGTGGTATTGCCAGTATAGAGTTCCCGAACCAACTCCTGAAAAAGCGGTGGCACGTCCTTGCCCTCTAGGGCTGAAAAGATGGAATTGTGGCTCAGGGAATCGAAAGCTTTCCTAACATCCAAGCTCGCCACGTACAGGGGCTTATGTGTCCTTTTAGAGTGCAACATGATGCCCTGAAGAAGGAGAAGGTTGGAGCTCGTGCTCCTGTCGCTCTCAAACCCGCTTTGTAAATCGTGAAAACGATTGTCGGCCGAAAGGCGGGACAACAAGATTTTAGAGAACAGCCTAAGGACCAAGGGTGAAATCGTAATAGGCCTGAAATCGGAAGCCGATTCAGGCCTTGGTACCTTAGGGATAAAGATGGTTCTTGAGTGCTTGAGTTCAGGTGGAACGACCACAAATCTCATGAAGTTGTTAAGCACAGCAGCGAGGACCACCTCGGGAACCCGCTTCAACAGCTCAACAGTCACTCCGTCTGGACCGGGAGAAGTACCGTTCTTAAAGGAGCTCAAAGCCTCCCCCACTTCTGAGTCGGCAACAGGGCCGCAATACGCCTTCACCTTACTCCCAGACGAAGGCACCGAGACGCTGGTTTTGGAAGGAGAAGAAAAGAGTGGGTCATAAATGGCGTGAACATCAGCCAATGTGACAGGGGAACTCACCCCCTCAGCTTGCAACTGGTGGACAAGGACCTTCGGTCCCATCCTATAAAGACGCTGATGTTCACGGTACTTCTCCCTTCTTCTCGCTGCCTTCGTCCTAGGTTGGACTGGTTTAGTTGGCAAAGTGCGTTGGTGTTTTGGTTGGGGAAAGGCGTTGAAAACTCGGTAAATTCTCTCCAAATCAGTGTACTGTAATGGTCCAGACAGAACCCTTTCGGCAAGGTCCCGCGGTAGTCCCGCTTTCTCCAAGTCCTCCACACTGAACTCAGCACCACCGCCTTCAGACCTCGGACTACTGTTAGACACCAATCGCTCTTGATTCAAAAGTTCCTGGCTTTCTTTGTACCGTGCTGACCGTGCAGCAGCCAATATTTGCTTGTATTTTTGGAGATGACGTATACCCCTGATGCTCATAAGCGAGCGAGTGGGGTAACGCTTGGACAATTCAAGATTGATAAATGGGTGTTTTCCCAAATCTAGCTCAAGCACAGCCAAAAGGTGCATTTCCGCCTTGGTCCAACGACCATAAGACATAGCAGGCCGCCCGGGCTCCGCCGCGTCCTGAACGGCCAGCACCGCCCCGTGCGGACCAGACCCATCAACCCCGCAGTCCCCAGAACCGCCAGAATAAGAAGACTGTGCATGTGGAAGCTCGATGTTATCTCTCTGCCACTCGATCGGTTCAGAAACCAATCCTCGAGCTGTTTCGGCAAACAGAGGAGGGGGGGCAATACCCCTGTCCGCCAATAATTGAGCCAACTGGGACTCGCTCGTTGTCATAGGGGTGTCAGGTTCGTCAGTCGCTACCACAAGGGAAGGACCAACTTCCGGCATAGCCGGACTTAGAACAACCTGCCCCGAAGCACTCGATGCCTCCCCGAGGGGAGAACACCTCTCGTCGCATAATGATGGAGCCAGCTTCGCTGGACTTAAGACCCTTTGCTCCCTGATATCGCCACCCCCATCAGGAAAGCATGGAAGAATTTCTGGACTTGGACTGGGGACCACAGAGGCCGACGCGCAAGATCCGCCCGACGCGGCGCAAGCCGCCCCGGACGCACCCGAGCCAGAGGGGTCTACCTGGGAACTTCGCTTTCTCTTGCATTTTGTGTGGTGTGATGATATGGTTTTACTTGAGTTGGAAGTTTTAATCAAGCAAACACCACACTTCCAAATGAGCCTTGTGTTGTGTATAAGAAAGTAGTGGCTCTCGAGTTTGGGTCGTGACGACACAGGAAGGTCGCACAGGTGACATGACAGACTGACTTGTGGTGGATAGATGGTAACCCATTCGTGGGTCGCCATCTTCAAAATAAAAGACCACGCTCACACTCAACGGAGCAGGTGTAGGCCCCCTGTGCTATGAACAGGGAGACCCAGAAGAAAGAAGACTTGGTTTTCACCTGCGCCAGGCCAAAAGGCCTGCGCTCCCCACTTGGCCGGCTATGCAAAAGCAGAGCCGTTACCACCCGGCACCACGAGGAGGTGGGGGAGCACTTGTGACACACCGTACAGAACACTTCGCAGAACACAGAGGAAGAAACAGCGAAAAAGGTGTGCCACGCCGGGCCACAGGTGTGCCACGCCGGGAAAGAACACAATATATTCCCCCGCCGTTACACCATACTTTTTTAATTTTCTCTTGAGATGCAGGATCCGAACGTGGAGAAAAGCGTCGAATGAGTAGAATGGCGTTTATTTGGCTACCGAAAGAACACAATATATTCCCCCGCCGTTACACCATACTTTTTTAATTTTCTCTTGAGATGCAGGATCCGAACGTGGAGAAAAGCGTCGAATGAGTAGAATGGCGTTTATTTGGCTACCGAAAGAACACAATATATTCCCCCGCCGTTACACCATACTTTTTTAATTTTCTCTTGAGATGCAGGATCCGAACGTGGAGAAAAGCGTCGAATGAGTAGAATGGCGTTTATTTGGCTACCGAAAGAACACAATATATTCCCCCGCCGTTACACCATACTTTTTTAATTTTCTCTTGAGATGCAGGATCCGAACGTGGAGAAAAGCGTCGAATGAGTAGAATGGCGTTTATTTGGCTACCGAAAGAACACAATATATTCCCCCGCCGTTACACCATACTTTTTTAATTTTCTCTTGAGATGCAGGATCCGAACGTGGAGAAAAGCGTCGAATGAGTAGAATGGCGTTTATTTGGCTACCGAAAGAACACAATATATTCCCCCGCCGTTACACCATACTTTTTTAATTTTCTCTTGAGATGCAGGATCCGAACGTGGAGAAAAGCGTCGAATGAGTAGAATGGCGTTTATTTGGCTACCGAAAGAACACAATATATTCCCCCGCCGTTACACCATACTTTTTTAATTTTCTCTTGAGATGCAGGATCCGAACGTGGAGAAAAGCGTCGAATGAGTAGAATGGCGTTTATTTGGCTACCGAAAGAACACAATATATTCCCCCGCCGTTACACCATACTTTTTTAATTTTCTCTTGAGATGCAGGATCCGAACGTGGAGAAAAGCGTCGAATGAGTAGAATGGCGTTTATTTGGCTACCGAAAGAACACAATATATTCCCCCGCCGTTACACCATACTTTTTTAATTTTCTCTTGTGATGCAGGATCCGAACGTGGAGAAAAGCGTCGAATGAGTAGAATGGCGTTTATTTGGCTAAAACTGAAATGCACCCTCAAGGGGTTAAAAACCAAGTCGGGGCTCTGCAGACCTCGCCACGCGGAGCGTAGCGAGCTTGGTGGTCCCAGACCCAAACTTGGGGTTAAGACCAGAAAAAAATATAGATGCATAAAATATGCACTATGCATAATAAAAGTATACTGGATTAAAACACTGCCCAACAACGGCTAAAACGAGTGGAGCGCAGTACGCCTCAAAATAAAACTCAAACAAGCAGTCCCGATCCAACTAGTAGCGGAAACACGGGAACTCCACACCGCTCCCTTTGACAAAACCAGCAGGGAAAGTCAGCATAATAGTAGCTGCCATTTAAGAAGTGTACCAAAAGAAGTTAAGAGGGTGTGTTTGCAAAAGAATATTCAAAAAGGGTGTATTTGCTACAGGATTATCATAGAAGGTGTATTTGCTACAAGATGTTCAGATTTAATAAGGCAAATGAGCAAAACAAAGAAAGAACAACAAAGAAAGAAAAACAAAGAAAGAACACAATATATTCCCCCGCCGTTACACAATACTTTTTTAATTTTCTCTTGAGATGCAGGATCCGAACGTGGAGAAAAGCTTCGAATGAGTAGAATGGCGTTTATTTGGCTAAAACAATCTACGTCCTCTCGAAAGGGGTAAAAATGAAGGGGGATGAAACGACCAAAAGTGGGGGTCCTTGGGCCCCGCCACGGATACCGCAGCTAGTCAACAGACCACCGGGCCCAAGGCGGCCACTTTTATAAAATAATATAAAAGCAGGCATTCCAGTAAAAGAAACCAAACTCCCAACCAAGATGGTGAGGGTCGTAAAAAACACACACATGCTCCAATTAAAACTCAGCAGAAACTAAACGGCTTTGTTGAATCTGGTGAGACAGATCAGGCTGCCTATTAGAGTTTTCGCGGCAAGCCAGGCCACATCGCCTTTAGAAAATCCCAACTCGCGCAGTGCCCTTCGAGTGCCGGCGCACGTACCACCACGGGCTCCGACAGTTAACCCACATGCTGAAAAATGCCTTCCCGGGAATGAAGCCGCCAAACAGGCATACTTACTCGCTTTGGCTTTATTCATGTCCGACAGAGTCGTGGAGGAGGCATCCCAGGCTATAGCAACATCGAGAACAATGACCTTGTCTCCCTTTGTAACTACGAGGTCGGGCTTCAGCCTGAGACCGGAGGTGGAAGTCATCAGCCTCTCCTCCACGACTGTTGCATCCGGATTGTGCTGCCGCAGGAGCCGAGCAATTTGTTTCGCCACAAAATTGTGGCGCTCAACTCGTGGGAGGTGGATGCGCTCGCACTCCTGTAAAATATGAAATGCTGTCTCCGGCTTTTGACCACATTGACGGCAATCTCGCGCCCCGGGGTCTCGAGCGTGTTTATTGGACAGAGTCCTGGTCGGGAAGAGATTAGTCCGTAGACGAAGGGCCTTAATCCGGTCTCCATCCTTAATTAACCGGGAATCATAAGCCAGCCAGGAATTCCCTACTGGCTCCTTCCTGTGCGAAAAAAGGCCCTTGTTATTATAAGAATTCACTCTTCCGTCCCAGTACTCCCGCCGGGCCGCCAACAAAGCGACGTCCACATCGCAACGATCAGTGATTCCGCTCGGGATCCCAAGGTGCGTGGCCAAACGCTCCATGTTATCTCGTAAGCCCGAAGACAGCAATCCATCCAAGAATGGATTCGAGAGGCGAGCCATCCCTGCCATCCCTTTATATTGTACTGCTGCGGCAGTCCACTCCAGATTAAGTACGCCAAGGCCTCCCTCCCGGTTAGGCAGGTGGACGTGTATACTGGGGTACGAGTGAGGCAGATGCAAAATCTGTTTCACCAGCTTCCTCATGATCTTATCTTTTTTAGATGCTTGGGATAACAGTCCCAATATGTTGGCGTTCTGGTAGAGGAGGCGTGGAAGTATGAGCTGATTGACACACCTCAGCTTTTGAAAAGGTTTTAATGAGGCGGCCCGTATCAACGAGATCATGTGGTCCCCCACAGGATCTTCCACGCTTTCTAACTTATTGACTTATAGCCGTATCCCCAAATAAGTAATGGGGATATCCTTCCCCCGAGGAGAGATCAAAGAATCACCAATGTGCAACGGCGGAATATCGTAGTTGTACCATTTTACCCTCCCGTCATACCGCCACCCAAAATATTGGGATTTAGCTGGATTTAAACTTAGACCAGCTCGGCCGAGAAACTCTTCTGACATCCTCACCAACGCCTTCAGGCCCTCTAGACTGGAAGAGAAGAGCAGAAGATCGTCCGCAAAGGCCATCGTTGCGGCATGTTGCCCATCTATCTGTACGCCGATATCGATCCCCCTTCGGTTGTGTGCCAACGGAGGAGGCTATGGAGACCAGTCCCAGCACGTCTGGGCACACAGGCACACAACATAACACTAACATAACTCTGACACCGAAAGAACCACGACAAATACCTGAAAAAGGAAGGAAACCACGAATTACAGGACCCAAAAAGGACAGTTCAACATAACATGCAAAACAGAACTTTCAGATTTAAACATCTATTACTTTCATGTATGATGACTGTTTCCATTCTACAGTGGAACTGTCGTGGTGCCATACATAACTATGATGATATCTGCTACTTATTAGACAGACATCGACCACATTTGTTCTCCTTGCAGGAAACAATGCTGAGTAAAAGACAAACAACACTGTTCAAACATTACACAACCTTCCGCAAGGACAGGGACAACAACTCTGGAGGAGGTGTAGCTATAATAGCGAACTCTGGTGTAATCGTCAAAGAAGTCTAAACACTCCCCTAGAAGCTGTAGCTGTTAGGGCGCAGCTCAAGACTCTAACCACTGTTGTATCCCTGTACATGGCACCAAATAGCCATCCTACATTTTGTGATCTTGTCAATTTAGTCAAACAGCTGCCAAAACCGTTCCTCATATTGGGAGATCTTAATGCTCACCACCAACTCTGGGGCAGTGAGCGAACAGATGCACGTGGGAAATTAATTGAACAACTTTTAGACACCACAGACATTTCTTTCTTGAATGATGGTAGTCCAACGTATTACAGCTCAACACACAGGAGCTATTCTTGTATTGATCTATCACTTGCATCTCCAGGGCTGTCGCTAGACTATACCTGGAATGCCATACAAAATCCGTATGGCAGCGATCACTTTCCGGTTCTTCTGGAGACGAGAGTGAGTCCTCCAACTCTACAGGTACGTCCTCCACGATGGAAGCTGTCAGAGGCGAACTGGCCAGCCTTTAGAGAGCATGCCATAATCAAT
This sequence comes from Ornithodoros turicata, assembly GCF_037126465.1. Lineage (NCBI taxonomy): Eukaryota > Metazoa > Arthropoda > Arachnida > Ixodida > Argasidae > Ornithodoros > Ornithodoros turicata. Next base: position 548,662 of record NW_026999314.1, read on the forward strand.
CGTGACATGACAAAACACTTACCGGTAGACCAAGAAAACCATACTATCACAAAGGTTATCCTCGACGCAGCTATAAAAGCCATCCCACAAACCAGTGGGACGATAAGACTACGGCCAAAGCCTTGGTGGAATGAGGAATGTCGTAAAACGCGGCAGGCTCAGAACAAGGCGTGGAACGTTTTCAAACGCTATCCAACACTGGACAATCTAATATCGTTCAAAAGGGCAAAAGCGAAAGCTAGATACACTAGAAAGCAAGCTAGGAAATCTTCATGGCAGAAGTATGTCTCAGGTATAAACAGCCAGACTCCTGCAAAAGCTGTTTGGGAGAAAATACGAAAAATGGATGGTGAAAATCGGGCTTTCACTGTTCCACTTCTTACGGCAAATAATTCATGCAGCACTTCACTAAAAGATCAAGCAGATCTTTTGGGTAAACACTTTTCTGAAGTGTCAAGTTCTGCTGGGTACTCAGACAATTTTATAAGGCACAAAGAAAAATCCGAGCGAAAGAAACTCTTAGCGTCCAATGACAGGGCTGAATACAACTGCGAGTTCACGATGCACGAATTGGAAACTGTGCTATCCAGTTGTAAACACACGGCAGTAGGCCCAGATAGTATCCATTACAGTATGATACAAAATCTTCCCAGTTCCTCCCTTCAGTCATTGCTTGGTTTCTTTAACAGAATTTGGAAGGAGGGCATAATACCCAAAGATTGGAAAACTGCTATCGTCATACCGATCCTTAAACCCAATAAGGACCGATGTTGCGCAGAAAATTACCGCCCAATAACACTGACAAGTTGTCTCTGCAAAACATTTGAGCGACTTGTCAACAACCGATTAGTCTACATCTTAGAAATTACAGAGAAAATAGATCGTTTCCAATGTGGGTTTCGACGTCACAGATCAACACTCGATCACTTAACTCGACTGGAAACACAGATTAGAGAAGCTCATGTGAGTAAACAATATTGCTTATCTGTATTTTTTGATCTTATGAAGGCTTACGACACAACATGGAGATACGGAATCCTTCAAGACCTTATAAATTGTGGAATAGGAGGTAACATGTTCCGATGCATTCAAGACTTCCTTTCTCAACGAACGTTTCGTGTTCGCCTTGGAAACACACTCTCAGATGTGTATGTGCAAGAAAACGGAGTCCCTCAAGGAAGTGTATTGAGTGTCACACTTTTTGCACTCAAGATTAACTCAGTCGCCAGAATTATTCCCTCCACGATTCATTACTCCTTGTACGTGGATGACTTACAGATAAGCTTTGCTTCCTGTAATCTTGCTATATGTGAACGGCAGGTGCAGATTACCATCAATCGTTTGACTAAATGGGCAGAGGAGAACGGCTTTAAGTTCTCCACTGAGAAAACTGCCTGTGTTTGCTTTTCGCGCAAACGTGGTGTGCATCCTGAACCCAATCTTTCTCTTCACGGAGAGAGGATACCGGTTAAACCTCAGTATAAGTTCCTTGGCTTAATATTTGACTCAAAGCTAACATTTGGACCACACATTCGTGACTTGAAAATACGTACACAGAAAGCATCAAATATTCTCAAAGTTCTTTCTCACAAGACATGGGGTACCGATAGAGCATGCTTACTCCGCGTATATCGGTCTTTGATACGGTCCAAGATAGATTATGGAAGTATCGTCTATGGGTCAGCTCGACCATCCACACTCAAGTGCATTGATCCTGTTCACCACTCGGCTATCAGGATGGTAACAGGGGCATATCGCACGTCTCCAGTCCAAAGTTTATATGTCGAATGCTTTGAACCGTCTTTAACACTTCGAAGGAAGTTTTTAACTCTATCTTATGTCCAAAAGGTTTTATCTCTGTCAGATCATCCTTGTCATTCCATCTTTGAAAACAATCGCAGAAGGGCCTTCTTCCAAAATAAACCAAGGTCCATCCCAACTATTGCAGTTCGAGCTAGAAGTATAGCTGAGGAATTAGGGTAGGAGCTCACACCAGAACACATTCTTTCACACAGGGATGACTTTGCTCCATGGAAGAAAAAGAAGATCAGGTGTAATTTTGAGCTGGGCAAATACGACAAGAAACTTACGTCTTCCTTTGTCATTAAAGCAGAGTTCCTGGAAATAAAGAACACTTATAGAGGTTTTGCAGAATTCTATACAGATGGCTCTAAGTCACCTTACCCTGTTGCTGCAGCAGCAGTGACAGAGACAGGTCAGCTGAGCTCTGTCAAGATTAATCCCAAAGCCAGCATATACACTGCAGAGATACACGGAGTGCTGCATGCACTTGAATGCATAGAAAAAGGAAAGGAGAAAAGGGCAGACATCTACACAGACTCCAAAAGTTTGATGATGGCAATCAAAACAAAACAACCAGTTAAAAATGCACTTTTTCACCGTCTTTTGTTGTGTATCCAAAGACTTATCCAGAAAGGATATAATATACATTTCTATTGGGTACCAAGCCATGTTGGTATCTCAGGGAACGAGCTTGCCGATGCTACGGCGAAAGGAGCGGAAACTGAGGTGCAAATTATGGCTATACCATTCCAGGATCACCGAACAGTGCTTAAGAGAGCCATGCTATTGTTGTGGCAGGAGAGCTGGAATAAAGAAACAAAGAACAAGTTACACATGATTAAACCAGCAGTTAATGAATGGGGTAGCAGTCACAACAAAAACAGATTTTATGAAGTAACATTTGCAAGACTTCGGATTGGACATACCAACATGACGCATCGTCACTTACTGTTAGGTGAAGAACAGCCAGAATGCCATCATTGTTGCGACCTTTGACAGTAATACATATTCTTCTGACATGTCATTTATATGAACATCATCGCCGCACATACTTCTCGACGTTTTATCGATATCACATCCCTTATCACCCTTCTCTCCTGCTGAGTGAGGAACCAGTTGTGCCACACATAAATGTAATCAAATTTTTAGAGACCACTAAGCTTATGAATAGCCTGTAAAAGCTTGGATCTTAACAGTTTTTAGAGCATCTATTTTATGACGTGCTAAACAGTAATTTTATCAATCCACCCATACCCATTAATTCACCTAGAGCTCACATTAGTCATTGATTTGGCGCTTTTTGGCCTTAGTTGCCCTCGCGCCACTAAACTTCCAACTACACACACATCTGTACGCCGATCTATCTGTACGCCCATCTATCTGTTGCCCATCTATCTGTAAAGAACACAATATATTCCCCCGCCGTTACACCATACTTTTTTAATTTTCTCTTGAGATGCAGGATCCGAACGTGGAGAAAAGCTTCGAATGAGTGGAATGGCGTTTATTTGGCTAAGAACAAAAAAGTTCCCCTCAAGGAGGTAAATTCGTCAGGCTACAAGAAGGGTGCCTTGGGGCCCAACCTCGTGAGAGGTTAGCGTTGGTCTGCCATCGGACCCCAACGCCTCCTCTTAGTAGGAAAAAGAGGAAACTAAGAAACGGAAGGTAAAAACAATCCCGTCAGTCGCAAGAGCTGACAGATAAAATATATATAAGCGGGTGCACTGTCAATTCAACTTAAACTTTCTTATTAAATCGAGTCAGGCATATGAGGCTGCCTGTAATAACTTTAGCAGCCAACCAGGCCAGATCCGCGGTTGTACACCCCAGTCCTCGTAAAGCTGTTCTCCTTCCAGCGCAGGTGCCGCCGCGGGCGCCAAAGCACAGGCCTAATACTTCAAATTCCTTGTCAGGGAAGCACTCCGCGAGACACTCATATTTCCGAACCTTGGCTCTGTTAACGTTCTCTAGGATGGCTGGTGAGGAGTCCCAGGCAATTGCAACATCCAACACTGTCACCCTGTTTCCCTGGGAGATGACGATATCAGGTTTGAGCCTCACCCCATTCACCGAGAAGAGCTTCTCCTGCTGGATGGTGATGCTAGGGGAATACTTCAGAGCCAACCGCGCGATGTTCTTGGCTATGTAATTGTGTCGCTCTACGCGTGATAGATGGATCCGGTCGCACTCCTGTAGTATATGGTAGGCAGTCTCATTTTTCTCACCACAGAACCTACACAGGAGGGCGGCCGGGACGCTTGCGTGCTTGTTTGATAGAGTGCGCGTCGGGTAAAGATTAGTTCGGAGTCGTAGTGCACGGATGCGGTCACCGTCGGCCAGGTATCGACAGTCAGGCCTTAACCAGTGGTTGCCAACGGGCTCGCGTCGATGGGAGAAGAGTCCCTCGTTCTTGTAGGTGGCGACGCTCGCGTTGACCTGGATCTTTTGGGCTTCCTTTAGGGCTGAAGCCAAATCATGCTGGCCGGTGAGTGACGCAGGAACTCCGAGGTAATCACTTGTCTTAATGACGATGTCGGAGAGTGCTTCCGACAAGATGTTGTCCGTGAAGGGATACGCCAAGCAGGCCATACGAGCTAGCGCCTTCATTTGGGAGGCTACCGCCGTCCATTGTAGTCGCAGGATCCCCAAACCGCCCTCTCGCTGAGGAAGGTGTACATGCACATTTGGAAATGATAGTGGCAGATGTAGGATCTTCTTAATGCTGATACGTAACTTCTTGTCCCGTTGTGGCGCGGCCTGACGGACGTTCAAAGCACCGAGTCACCTTCGGAGATCACTATGTCGGGTTTCAACCTAACCCCGGTTGTGGAGGTGAACACCCTCTCCTGGGTAACTGTCACGCCGGGGTTGTACTTTTGAATGAGGCGTACTATCTGATTCTCTACGAAATTGTGCCTCTGTACTCGCGGTAGGTGTACTCTCTCACAGCCTTGCAAGATGTGGAATGCTGTTTCCTCTCGCCCGGGACAGAACTGACACTCCCTAGATTTAGGGTCCTCCGCGTGCTTATTAGTGAGTGCTCTTGTTGGATACAAATTAGTTCTTAGCCGGAGGGGGGGGGGGAATGTTTAATGCGAAGAAGGAAAGGGAAAGGTTAGCCACGGTGTGGGCTTGCTATTCCCTAATGCTTTCAAGCAAACAGAAGAAAACAGCTGGGGTACAGAAAATTATCAAAAAATACAGAAGTAACAGCTCCTTCACTAATCGTTGCGCATCAGAGAGTGCCCAGGAGTTTAGATTCCCGAAGGAATCGTGTCAGCGCAGACGTGACTTCAGCGTGCTGGGTAGGGCCAAGTAGCACCGCGAGGGAAAGCTCTCGGGCTTTGATTCTGTCCCCGTCTTTTAATAAGGCGCTATCATGGTGAAGCCACGTGTTACCTACAGGTTCCCTCCTGTGGGCGAATAGGGAGCGGTTGTTATAAGATGCTATCGAATGGGACACGTAAGCTTTCTTTGCTGACTGTAACGCAGCCGCGAGCTCCGTCTGAGCTGTTATGCCTGATGGGACTCCCAGGAAGGGTGAGAGGCGCCTCTCGTGGTCCGATAGCGTAGCCAAAATGGCGTCCACGAAAGGAGATCGTAGGCGGGCCATCCTGGCGAGGGCCTTGAGTTGCATGTGGCAGCTGTCCATTGAAGATGTAGGAGTCCGAGTCCTCCCTCCCGAGCTGGTAAGTGGATGTGGTCTGTTGGAAAGGAGTGGGGTAGGTGCAGGATTTGCTTGATAACAATCCGCAAAGACTTCTCCCTCTTTCCCGCCTCGCCCAAGACCGCAAGGGAATTGGCAAGGATATACAGGTATCGTGGGGTGACGAGGGTATTAATGCACCGTACCCTTTGAAATGGCTTGAGTGAGGCGTGCCTGATGATTCTCAGAGTCTTCTCGGACAGTTCGTCCTCCGCCTGGGGCCCCCTGTTTGGGTATATACTGAGCCCTAAGTATCTGGTTGGAACATTCTTCAGGCGAGGATGGATCATTGTATCACCTAAGGGCAGTGGGATCTCGTAGTTAAACCATTTCTTCCTTCCGTCATATCGCCACACCAGATATTGAGTTTTGGAGGGGTTAAGTGTCAGACCAGTTGATTTTAGAAACCCCTCAGTACTGAGGACGAGAGTCTTCAACCCCTCAAAGCTCTCAGACAACAATACTTTGTCATCGGCAAACGCAAGTGCCGAGGCATGGGCTTGATCTACTGTCACTCCTAGTCCTGATGAATTCAATTTGTGCAGGAGGGGATCTAGGACGATGTTAAATAACAGCGGGGATAAGGGATCCCCCTGTTTGATCCCTCGGCGTACCGGCACTCTTTTGCCGTCCGACTTCCCGTCGAGATGGAAGGTGGTAGAACATCCCGTATGCAGGTGCTCAATGAACTCCACATAGTGTTCCGGGAATCCTCGATTTCGCAGGGCATTAAAGATGGACTCATGCGCCAGCGAATCAAACGCTTTCTTCAGATCAAGGCTTGCGATGAATAGACTCTTCTTCTTCTTTTTCATGATTTTCATTGTAGCTTGTAACAGAAGGAGGTTTGTGCTGGTGCTTCTGTCAGTCTGGAAGCCCCCTTGCAGGGGGTGAAATTGGGTACCCAGAGACAGCCTGAAGACTGTTCTCGATATCTTGAGGTCTTCTGGTATCTTCTTGTAGTGCCAGAAATTGTTGAGGATGTGGGTAAGTATGGTGGTCGGGAGTCGTTGGAGGTCATTCGCACGGATACCATCTGGACCGGGAGAGGATTTCGCATTCATGCTTCTAAGAGATGTCTCTACCTCTTCAGCTGAGAACAGCGTGATGGGATATGTTCCCGTCTGAGCAGGAACACCGTAAGGAATTGGTGAGCGCTCAAGCGGTTCATTCGAAGAAAATATAGGGTCATAAGTTGCGTGGACGTCTTCCAGTGAGATGGCGTCGCCGCCCAGCTCGCTTTCGAGCATGATGTGATGTGTCAAGACCTTAGGGCCTTTGCGGTAGAGGTGTTGATGTTGTGCAAACCGCTCTGGCTTTCTTGCCCTTTTGGAGCTCCGCCTCGACTGGAATTGTCTTCTAGGTCTCTGTTTCCTGCCCATAGGCCGGGTTGAATTAACGCCAAAATGCCTGTAGATTGCCTTCAGATCTTCCATATCAAGAGGGGCCAGCGTCAAATTGTGACCCAAAGCGGGATCAAGGATTCCCTCTCTTGCCAAGCCCGCTTGAACCTCTTCGAGGCACAATGCAGTTCGTTGTTGCGGGGCCATGGGTTGGCTTGCAGGCCGTGCTCTTGTCTGCTGAGTTGCTTCCTCCTCTTCGACCCTACGAAGGGTGTCTCGATAGCGCTCCTGATGTCGCATCATCCTAATTGACATTAAAGATCGTGAGGTGAAGGTCTTAGCCAATTCTTGATTAATGTATGGGTGGCCTTTTATCTGGAGCTCGGCCCTAGCCAGAGCGACGATTTCTGGGTCCGTCCAGCGCCCGTAAGATAAGGGCCCCGCCGTGCCCCTAGGCGCGCGTCCAGGAGAGACCAAGCCCGGCTCCGGGTCCGGCAGCAAGTCAGTTGGACCGCCGTATCCGAGAGGCGCCGACTCCACCTCAAAAGAGGTGACCACAGCTGGTGAGAGAACGTCAAGTTGTGGGGGTTCTGCCCCTGCTGCCACTATGGCTTCCGCCAACTCCAATATGTTGGAGAGTTCTAGCTCTTGAGATAGGCTAGCAGCAGGGGTGCCGAGCCCTCTAGACGAAACCGTCTGAGTTTGAGTAATAGGGCAGGCCTTAGACGAGTACCCATGTGGGTCTCTTGGTTATCTTTCAGATACCGCGGCAGCCCGCGGCTCCGCATGTGGGGAAGTAGGGTATACCTGAGCCTCTTCGGGGGAACCACCCCCCGACACTGAGCTGCCAGCCCCCGAGCCGTGCAAAGCCCCCTCCCCCCCCCCCCCCCCCCCGACCGCACACCCCGACGCCCAGCGGGGCCCTCCGTCACTTGTTCCTGAGCTTGAGATCTACCTTCAGGTAGAACTGTTCTTGATCTTGACTCAGTCGCTGAAGCCGAGGGACCTTCAACTCTCAAGGAGGCGGGAGCAGAGCCCGCTATCCGGTCATCGTGAGCAAGGGCAATGGGCACCATTGCAGGAGGAGCCGATCCTCCAGGGATCGGTGATACATCTCGTTGGGCACCAAGACGCCTTTTGCATTTGGTATGATGTGAGCTCATACTTTTGGCGCGGCTGAGCTCTTTGATGTTGCAACTGGAGCATCTCCAACTGACGGAGGTGAGATGGTCATTGACGTAATGATTTTGATACTTCTCTCTGGAAGATAATCTTTCTCCGCAGATATGGCACCTGAGCTCCCCTGGAGGGAACTCCACTGTGTATGAGTCCATCCTTGGACCGTCAGCTCTTTGGGAAGACAGTGGGGCTAAGGTCGAGCCTCAACCCGCCTTTATTTAACAATGAATTCGCAGACCAAAGATTGACCCCACTGCGGGTAAAACACCCACGGCAGGCCACTTAGCCGGGTTCACCTAGATGAACCCGCCCAGGGGGGACCACGTGGAGGTGGGCCTGCCTGATTGCCGAGCATACACTGCAGAAGAAAAGGCTTCGGAATTCGCAGAAGACACACAGAGGGCACTCGACAATCACCCCCCCCCCCCCAAAGAACACAATATATTCCCCGCCGTTACACCATACTTTTTTAATTTTCTCTTGTTAAATTTTTCACTAGTCGACGACCCTGGCCAAGTTGGGCTTCTGCGCGCCACCTACCACACCTTGCTAACGCATGGTGTGGCGTCAAGAGCCAGACTTGCTGATGATGATGATGATTAGGATTTTTATGGCGCATCGACAACTATGGCCATAATGCGCCAAATGCTGGTGAGTGCATAAAACTGAGTTAAAAATATACTGATGTAATTAAACAAAGACTATGCTTGTAAATAAAACAAGCTGTGGCAGTCTAAAATGGACAAGTTAAAACCTCAAAGCCTATTGAGAATATTAATGTCTTCTAAAAAGTGTAACACTTTCTGGAAAGGCACAGCTGGTGCGTCACCGATTAACAGGGTCGGGTGGAAAGGCAAGTAATACTTATAAAATTGTTGAAAGTGTTTCTTGCGCTGCTCCTCAAAAAAAGGACATGTACAGAGAATGTGTAAAATGGTCAGCTGCACACCACAATGCACACATATAGGAGGGTCCTCACGTCGAAGTAAGAAGCCATGTGTCAAGTGCGTGTGTCCAATTCTCAGTCGGGAGGCTAATGTATCTTGTAAACGGTTTGATGGACTTGACCCGGGACTTCTCACATAGGGTTTTATCACGTGCAACTTGTTATCCTTTTGTGTGGTCCAAAATTCCTGCCAGTTATGATTGATCGCCCTCCTCAGCAGGGGTCTCAAATCCTGATGAGGAAAGGCAGTAGGGGTGATCTCACCCGAGGCCGCGGCCTCTGCAGCAGCCCGGTCAGCTTTTTCATTCCCCTGTATGCCTACATGGCTGGGCACCCAACAAAGGGTCAGGCGATAACCCTTGTTGAGAACTGCGTTGGCAAGATATCGCGCTTGCTGGACAAGAGCGTTTTTTGTTCGTTGCAGTCCACAAATAGCATACAGAGCGCTGAGCGAATCTGTGTAGATTACGGATGATTTAATTCCATTTTCAAGGATGAAGCGCAATGCTACCATCAGGCCAATGATTTCAGCGCTGAAAATGGAAAATGTCTGATGTAAGCGACTAGCCCTTGTGACGTTCTCCGTTACCATAGCGCACGATACACCGGCTTCACTCTTTGATCCATCTGTATAGAAGGCAGTATGGCCGCCGAAGCTTTCCCTCAAAGTCTCAAACTCCTGCTTCAAAACTACAGTGTTTGTGTTTCTCTTGTTGTACCTTGTTAAGGAAAAGTTTGACGGTATAACTGGCTGCCAAGGTGGTATTCTCTCATTACATTTTGAAAGTGAAGAATAATCGAGCGTAAAACTGTACAATTCAGCATTTTGCCGTGTTCGCAAGCTAAATGGGCGAATTACTCTTGGCTTGTTCAAGAACATTTGCTCAAAACGAGTCTCCGTAACACAAGAGATTGCAGCGTGCTCTGTGTAGCTAGAAATTTTTATTGCATAGAGGATTCCAAGGTAGGCCCGTCGTCTCTCGAGAGACCACTCATTGCATTGCACATAGAGACTTTGCACAGGCGATGTTCGGAATGCTCCCAGGATTAATCGCAAAGCGTGGTGGTGAACAGGATCTATGCATTTCAGAGCAGATTGTCGGGCTGACCCGTACACTATGCACCCATAGTCAAGTTTAGCCCTGACAACACAGTTGTAGATGCGGTGCAGCGTTTCACGGTCTGCCCCCCAGGATCTGTGGGCGATAATCTTAAGAAGGTTCAATGCCCTCAAACATCTAGTTTTCAAGTCCTTGATGTGGGGAACAAATGTAAGTTTTTTGTCAAAGATGACACCAAGAAATTTGTGTTCGCTCTTCACAACAAGTTCTTGACGGTTCATTCTAAGCGAGGGATCGGGGAACATCCCTCTGAGTCTCGAAAATGGGACACAGACAGTTTTTTCAGCTGAGAATTTGAAGCCGTTCTCATTTGCCCACTTTACGAGATTATTGATTGTGATTTGAAGTTGTCTTTCACATCTCGATATGCTAGCAGAAGAGCATGAAATTTGAACATCATCCACATATAGCGAGTATGTAACCGAAGGGGGAATGACATTTGCAATGGAATTCATTTTAAGAATAAACAGAGTGACACTGAGCACAGATCCCTGCGGGACGCCATTTTCTTGTACAAATGGGCGTGACAGTGTTGTGCCAAGTTTGACCTTGAAGGTGCGTCCCCGAAGGAAGTCAGTGATACATTGCAACAGTTTACCACGTATTCCTACAGAGTACAAATCCCGAAGGATACCATACCGCCAAGTGGTATCGTAAGCCTTCCGCAGATCGAAGAAGACTGAGATGCAGTGCTGCCTTCTTACAAAGGCTTCTCTGATGGATGTTTCCAAGCGAACAAGATGGTCAACAGTGGAACACCCCGCTCTGAACCCACACTGGTATTTGTCTAATAACCCATTTTGTTCGAGGTAGTGTACCAGACGATGATTGACAATTCGCTCAAACGTTTTCCCTAGGCAACTTGTGAGGGCTACAGGTCTGTAGTTGGATGGGTTTGAGGGATCTTTGCCTTGTTTCAGCAATGGGATAACTGTAGCTATCTTCCATGATGATGGCATCTGCCCCTTGTCCCAGATCTTATTGAAGAGTTTGAGAAGACCTTGTTTTGATCCCTCTGACAGGTGTACAAGCATGGAATATGTGATACGGTCTGATCCAGGAGCACTGATTTTTACTGAAGACAGCGCTCGCAGGAGTTCCCCCATTGTAAGAGGCTGGTTATACGAATGTCTCTCCCCACCTTTGACTGGAAAAACGTGTCTTTCGGATTGTTGCTTCACGAGCAGGAAGTTCTTGCCGTACTGAGAACTACTTGATACATCATGAAAATGTTGACCAAGCACGTCAGCCTGCTCACCCAAGTTGCTACATGGAATACCATTGACCTGAAGCAAAGGAACTGAAAAGCCATTGTAGTCTCCTTTAATCTTTCGAAGCCTATCCCATACTATTTTGGATGGAGTTCTTTGTGTCAAAGAGGAAACAAAGCTACACCAGGACGATCGCTTCGCCTGCTTTCTGGTCCATTTGGCCTTTGCACGTGCCTTCTTAAATGAAAGAAGGTTTGCTGGTGTTGGGTATCGACGAAAGATGCCCCATGCACGGTTTTGTTCCTTGCGTGTTTTCTTGCATTTATGAGTCCACCAAGGCTTGGGGTGTTTGGGAAGACATCCAGATGTTTGTGGAATGGCTCGCTCAGCAGCGCCTATAATTATTTGGGTGACAAGATTATTTGATTCCTCGATCGACATTATCTCTAAAGACAAGGGCGCCAAAATGGCTTCTTCTCTGAACACATTCCAGTCTGCCTCCGACAGTTTCCACCGTGGTGTTCGTGTCATGAGACTGTTTGTAGGGCCTCGGAAATGTAAGACTACAGGGAAGTGATCACTCCCCCGAGGATTCTGTTCGACTGTCCAGTCAAGAAACTGGAAAATGGATGGGCTGCATAGCGAAATGTCTATGGAAGAAAAATTTTGTGTTGCAGAGTTCACATACGTAGATAACCCAGTGTTCAGAAGACAGAGTGACCCTGAAAGGAGGACTCTTTCCAACATTTTCCCCCGTGCATCTACTTTTGCACTTCCCCACAAAGGATTGTGGGCATTCAGGTCACCTAGAATCATAAACGGCTGTGGTAGTTGATTGCATAGGTCTTCAAAATCTCTTTGCTCTATTACTACTGATGGGGGCAGGTAGAGTGAACATATTGTCAAAGTCCTGTCGAGGCACACTTCGACTGCTATTGCTTCCAAGTCTGTAACAAGTGGAAAGTGTTTTGCAGGTATGCACTGTGGAAGTACTACAGCCACACCACCTGATGCACGTGCGCTGTCTGTGCGGTCCTTCCTGAAAATATTATGTCGGCGGAAAGGGTTTAAGTGTTTTTCGTGTAGGTATGTTTCTTGTAGGCAGAAACAGACAGCTCTGTATTTTTCAAAAAGGTCGTGTACATCATCAATGTTACTGCAGAGGCCTCGGCAGTTCCACTGAAGGAAAACCTGTCCCATAATTAGAATGGAAATAGGAAAGAGCAAAGGGACTTTGTACATTGTGTGTTAAGGGGGTGTGACCCTTGGCGGGGGGAGTCTCTGTTTCTCCTTTGTCTTGCCTCTACCTCGACCTCCATGTTTTTCTCTTTGCTCCTTCCCTTGGGAAGGAGCTCTCTGGTCCAGTGTACTTGGAAGACTTGACGACGATTTCTGCGACATGCAGTCATCGTCGTCAAGCTCCATTGTCTGTGATGAGCTCCCAGTGAGCCCATCCCAAACTGAAAACGTGCTATCAACCTCCGTAGAGATTGTGGCGGGAGCCGGCGGAGGCGAACTCTCCGCAGACTTTTCTTGTGTTTGGGGAGTGTGGAGTGGAGGCCCAGGAGTCTGGGTCTCCACGGATACTCTGAGTGGTGCCACTCCCCTACGCACCACCTCAGAAAACGTTCCTTTCTTTCGAAAATCCAGCTGTGCTTTTGCTGCCTTATATGTTAGTTTTTGTTCGGTCCTGATTCTAAGTATATCTTTTTCGTCTTTCCAGCGTGGGCATGACCTTGAATATGCCGGATGGCTGCCTTGGCAATTGACACAGTGAAATTCTTTGCTACATGACTCCGGCGTGTGGTCATTACCGGCACACTTTGGGCAAACTTGTTGTCCGCGACACATCTGGGAGCTGTGGCCGAAACGTTGACATTTAAAGCATCGTCTGGGGTTTGGAATGAATGGTCATACACGACAGTTAATGTAGCCAGCTTTGATCTCTGATGCACTCTAAATCCGACACCCGATATGTACCGCATGAAAGAGGACCCGCACCTGGGCCAGGCGGTACACATGAGGTGCAGTCCTCAACCAGCAGGTACAGTCCGCGACCACTGGGAAATTCAAACGGTACAAGGGCTCCGAGACCCATCCGTACCGGCTAGGTACCTTTTAAGCGCGATCTATAGCAGCTGTACCTCATGTGTACCGCGTGTTTCCGGCGCATGAGTACGAACGCCTTCTCACGATATCCATGCGCTGCAAAAATATTTCGTGTGATTCCGAATACCAGTCTATAAATTCCCTTATGCAGCAGTGCCGTAATGGATGAGCACTATCATTCTGTCAAAGAAGTGCAATAACTAGAACCCATGACCGTGAGGGATCGCATGTTTGGGAAGAATTCGTTTCTTGCAACCGCTGCAAATCAGTTTGTTTTGAAACGTCGGGGAGCGAGGACGAGTCTGCTCGGTCTTCGAAGAAATTCGTTCGACGCGTTCAAGATTGAAGTCATTTAAGGTGCGTATTATATCTCTGAAGTAATTATTCGTCTTCACGACGCATTTTCGTTCATCTTCGCTCTGATTCCCAGTGGTCCTGATCACCGGCAGGCTGGACACAACGACTGAGGGACGGAGACAACGAACTTTGTGCTTCATGCACGAACGTTGATGCGTGAATTAGAGGAGCCGAGAGTGCATTTTACACCTGGATTACACAAGCAAGTAGGCATGTTTTTCAGGCAAGCTATTTCGGTTGTTGGATTTTTTTTACATTGTATTTTCTCCTAGGTTACGTCAAGCGATGTCGTAAATGGGTGAGTCAATCGTCTACTGTGGTTGGTGTTACGTTCTGCGGAAGAAACGGAAGTTGGGGAAGAACAGCTATCCAAAGGTGTGGAAGAGATAAAGAAGCGTGACCACAGAGCAGCTGCAGTGGTGAAGGAGAGACGCAGTGGTCATCGTTCATCCATATACGTTGTGCCCCGTGTGTTCGGCGTTTGTGCATCATGACTGCACGCTCGCGATGGACAAGCATCAATCCTGAAATGGATATAATTTTCGAATAAAGGTATTTGTTTGTTATATTTATCGTGCAGCGTAGCTTCCTGGGGCTGTTAATATATCGTGGAGGAGGGGAACCACCCCGACGGGTAGGCCTAAATCGCTGCGCGCTATCCGTTACATGTACCGCATGTGAGGGCGCATGTACCTCTTAATTTTAAGAGGTACATTTTTTAAAAAATGTACCTCTTGGCCAAGCGGTACTTAACCGTTACATATGCGTTACCTGATTTAGAGTGTGGGAGTTTGTGTAACTGAAAAGAGAGTATTACATGCTTTGTTTGGACTTCCTTACCATCCCTTCTCATCACAATGCGCTTTGCACATACAACCCCTTCATCCCTTAGTCCTTCCTCGATCTCCGCTTCAGAACACGAGAGGAGTTCATCCTCGGAGATCACTCCCTTCACTATGTTTAAGGTACGGTGTGTTGTGACCATGACTTTGATTTCTCCAACCTGTTTCATTACTTGCAGTGCTTCACTCTGTTGTTTTGTGTGAACTTCGACCTGAAGATCCCCAGTGTTTAGCTTTTTAGCATTGTAGGACCTGCCTAGAAGCTTCTCAAGTTCCTTTGCGACCAGAAATGGCGATAGTTTCGCAAGAGGTCTGGATTCGTTCTCAGATTTTATCACCAGTACTTTCGGAAACCAGGGTTCAGGGTTCAAACGCACAAAATCAAGAGTCACTCTATCGGTGCGACCCCTTTTCAAGGGCCGATCATGTATTTTTCTGTTGGCTGTATCCATGAAGAAATGTGTGTCATTCAGTGCAGTGGGGTGTCGCCCACCACCGAGCCCAACCAGGGGAACGCACGGTCTGCACGTTAACACTTCCCCTGCACTATACCCAAGTGCAGCTTCACCGAGAGATGAAAGAACTGCCCAAGGTTGACCCTTGCCGCCAAAGAAGGTGAGTAAGGAAAAGAGAGGAGGGAGGAGGAGATAAAGGCCAAAGTATGGAAAATAGGAGATGGCGACTAGCTGAATAGTTCTGGCCGGGCCTTCCAGGACCACCCGTCTATGGGAAGCAGGGGCCGAAGCGGTGTGTTGCTTTACCGGAGGGGCCCTGAAGGGTCCTAAACAACCTCCGGGTCCACTCAACCGCCAGGATCCCCTTTTCCCCAGACACGGGAAAGCCACGCACAGCTATACGTGGGGGTCTCCCTCCTGCGGCGACCCAACCGTGAATGCAGGAGGGGGCTACTGCGGCTGCTGCCGGGCGATGGGGGCGCCAAGTTCCCGACGCCGGGAGCCAGACTTGCCCTTGTTTTAACCCGTCTTTGCGGGAAAGTTTGAGTTTTAGCCAAATAAACGCCATTCTACTCATTCGAAGCTTTTCTCCACGTTCGGATCCTGCATCTCAAGAGAAAATTAAAAAAGTATGGTGTAACGGCGGGGGAATATATTGTGTTCTTTCGGTAGCCAAATAAACTCCATTCTACTCATTCGACGCTTTTCTCCACATTCGGATCCTGCATCTCAAGAGAAAATTAAAAAAGTACGGTGTAACGGCGGGGGAACATATTGTGTTCTAGAGCCTAGTTTAGCCTTCAGCTAGTTTATGTAGAGCCCGTGGCCCAGTGGCTTAAGACGCTCGTCTGACAACCTACAGGACCCAAGTTCGATTCCTAGTGTGTTTCACCATGACGTCATTATTTTCCAGATACATGGCCGATGGAGACAGAATTCAAGCCCTCAGGCTAAGGACCAACTTATACCCAACCAGGGCCCTATCTAATAAACATGCCACTGATCCCAAAGCCATTGAATGCAGGTTCTGCAAGGAGAAGCCGGAGACAGCATTCCACATACTCCAAGAGTGTGAAAGGGTCCACTTACCAAGGGTGGAAAGACACAACTTTATAGCAAAGCAGGTCGTCCGACTGATCAAGAAGTACAATCCCGAGGTGGAAGTGGAAGAAGAGAAGCTGATAACTTCTCAAGATGGAGTCAGGTTGAAACCTGACATAATCATCAAGAAGGGCGATGACGTTAAGATCTTGGACGTTGCCATTGCATGGGACGCCAGCGCATCGACCCTGAAGGAAGTGAACCAAGGGAAAGTACAAAAATACTCATGCCTGAAAGCCTCCTTCCCCGGCAAGAATGTTGAAGTGCACGGTCTGTGCTTTGGTGCGAGAGCTGGCACCTGTGCAAGTACAAGACAGACCTTGAAAGATCTGTGATTTACCAAGAATGATATCGGTTGGTTGGCAGCAAAGGTCCTAGTCGGCAGCCTGATCTGCTTAAGCCGTTTCTTCAAAAAGGTATAGCCCGAGGGAACCCTGGCGAAACACCAAGACTACGATACCGATACAAGCTCTGCGTTACGGTTTGCTACCCCTACTGCAGGGGCTTCCAGATGCACTTTGGTGTTGGGTTCTGAGACGGATGCCGATGTAACTTACCCTCCCCGACTCAATCCGACTCACGGCATGATGAGCGGATTAAGAACAGGTTAGAAGGCTCAACACCGCCGTCCCCTGTCTTCCCAGCAGGGCTAACCAAATGGCCTCAGAGCCTGACGATACACCCCATTTGGGGAAAGAAGAGTTATAGCCAAATAAACTCCATTCTACTCATTCGACGCTTTTCTCCACATTCGGATCCTGCATCTGAAGAGAAAATTAAAAAAAAGTATGGTGTAACGGCGGGGGAATATATTGTGTTCTTTCACAATACCTCCATTACCTGATCAACTACGGGTGCCCATCAGCCCAATTTCTCCTGACGAAGTTCAGCATTGTATGACCTCTGCTAATATCCACTCCGCTCCAGGGCCCGATGGTGTGACTGTCGGCTTCCTCAAGCTAATCCCGCTGGAAGTTCTATGCTGCATTTTCAATAGCTTCCTGGTACACAACGCTATTCCTGCTGGACTGAAGGTGTCTAAGACGGTATTTGTACCGAAGAAGGCCAATCCCACGACACCTGCAGAGTATAGGCCGATAACGATTTCTTCGGTGGTGCTGCGCCTTTTTACGAGGATTCTACTGTTAAGATTCAGCTCCGGGGGATCGTTTCATGATTTCCAGAACGGTTTTCAAACCGACCGCAGCACTGGTTCCAATCTCCTGCTGTTGCAGGGGATTATGAGATATGCGAAGAGGAGACATAGACCGCTTTACGCTGCCAGTCTGGATCTCAGGAAAGCTTTTGACCTTGTAAGCCACCATGCAATCTTCGAAGCACTCCGAGGCAGATCTCTTCCGGACCATTACCAGGATACTCTGCGTGAGATCTACGATGGATGCACAACCACCTTTCATCTGCGTGGGGCCACCGATGACGTACAAATCCTCGTTAGGAGGGGGATCAAGCAGGGCGACCCGTTGTCGCCCTTCCTGTTCAACTGTGTACGTGACCCCCTCCTACATCAACTCAATAATTCGGGTCTCGGCTTTCACGCCGATGGTACGTCAGCGGCCGCTATGGCCTTCGCAGACGATGTCCTGTTGCTTTCTGACAATCACGAAGCGCTACAAGAACTTATTGGTATCACGGAGAGATACCTCGAAGATGTCCACCTCCAAATCAACCCCACGAAGACTCAGTACTTCGGTTGGACTTGGTCCAGCGATCGTGGATGGTTTGATTACGACGTTGCCCCCGTCCGTGTTGCTGGCTTACCCATTCTCCCTGTGAAGCGGGACACTCCCGTTAAATACCTTGGCCTGCGTTTGCACGTTCACAGAGGCCCATCTATGGTGGATGAGAAGGCGGAAGAAGTGATGGAGGTCATAAGAAAGGCTGCTCTAAAACCGTTCCAGCGCCTTCGCTGCTTCAAGGAGCTGGTGATCCAAAGGAAGTTGTACACACTGGCCAACTCTGTGGGAGTCATTGGACACGCCGAGAAGACTGACAAAGTGAATATGCGCCAAGCTAAGGACATGTTGCACCTCCCGGGATCTTTTCCGACTTCGCATATATGGATGCCCACAAAGAAGGGGGGACTTGGTGTTATTCAGCTAGCATTTGTCGCCACCCAGGTCCAAATCAAGTCCTTGGCGCGGCTCCAGAGACTTGGTAACCCTTTCGTGGATGTGATCTTCAACACCGTCCTCGGCGATCATATGGAGACACTTTGTGGCTACATCGGCATTCCCACGGGAATCACGGCATCCCGTGACCTGAACAGCGCTATGCAAACCGCTCACGCCACCTGGTTCCACTTGGCCAAGAATGACTACAAGAACAAGTCAAACTTTGCTCACGATAACGATTCACTTTCTAACCGGTTCTTCACTCCGATTCGCGTCTTCTCAAGGATGGAGACCGAATTAAGGGGTTGCGGCTGCGTACAGGAATTTATCCCTGTCGGGCGCTCTACAACAAACACGCCAGTGACCCCCGCGAAAGGCTCTGCCATCATTGCAAGGAGGCCGATGAAAACCCAGCTCACATCCTGCAATTCTGCGAACGAGTACACGGCCCGCGCGTCGAGCGTCACAATTTCCTGTGTGATCAGGTTGCTCGTCTAGCCGGGAAGTACAACCCACAAGCCCAAATAGCCCAGGAGAGGGTATACACCGCCCAGGGGTCTAGGTTAAAGCCCGATATTGTCTTACAAGAAGGAGAGCGGGTCATGATTGTTGACCTTGCAGTCGCCTGGGACGGGAGTGTAGCCAGTCTTGAAAAGAAGGTACTGGAAAAGGCTGCTAAGTACGAGCCCCTCCGCGAATGCTTCCCCGGCAAGGATGTCATTATAACAGGAATGGTGTTCGGGGCGCGCGGTCTCACCTGTCCATCAACTAGAAGGGTTTGCAGAGAACTCGGATTTACAAGTGCAGATGTGGCCTGGCTGGCGGCAAAGGCCCTCATTGGCAGCTTAATTTGTCTCAGTCGATTCGTGAAGATGGTGTGAGGTTTTCTCATCAGGATGTTGCCTTTATCCATATGCGGCTTTCCCAGTGTTTTAGTGCGGGACAGTTTGGTTTTATATAGTTTTATCCCTCTTTTACTTTATTTTACACCTGGACTCCTAAGACCGGCGTCTGGGTGCCACAAACCGTGCGGCGCTCGTACTTGTACTTGCGCACGTACGGCACTCAACTCCGAGCTTAGTCCAGTTTTTAACCCCATTTTTTGGGGGGACATTGCAGTTTTTAGCCAAATAAACTCCATTCTACTCATTCGATACTTTTCTCCACATTCGGATCCTGCATCTCACGAGAAAATTAAAAAAGTATGGTGTAACGGCGGGGGAATATATTGTGTTCTTTCTTGGGGGGGGGGGGTTGTCGAGTGTTTCCCCCAGGCGATTTCTTGCGTTGTGCTCTTTCGCAGTCTTCTATTAAGTGTGCTACTCGACAATCAGGCAGGCCCACCTCCACGTGGTCCTCCCTGGGCGGGCACAATCTTTTGGTTGAGCCCGGCTAAGTGGCCTGCCGCGGGTCATTTGCCCGCAGTGGGGCAAATCTCTTGTTCCTGCGGTCTATTCATAAGAGGCGGGCCTAGTCCCGACCTCAAGCCCCACTGTTTACCCTGAGAGGTCGCCGTACCTAAACTGAGGATGGATTCTTATACTGTGCTCTTCCCTCCTGCGGAGCTACGATGCCACCACTGTGGAGAACGGGTCACATCCCGAGAGAAATTGCAGACCCATTACATTGTGAACCATCAGTCTGCGATATCTTGGAAGTGCTCAGCTTGTAACATCAAGGAATTGGGATGTGCAAACAGCATGTCGTCCCATTACACAAAGTGCAAGAGGCGTCTCGCCAATATGCAGAATTTGTCCCCAGCAGTTGGGTGCTCTGCTCCACCAGCACCTGTTCGAGGGATCGAGGACGAGTCTTCGTCACAAGTTAGGGGCTCTGCCCCAGGAAGAATTGGATCTGAAGGCGCTATTATCACAAATAATGAGTCAGAGGACATTGCTGATTCCGTGGACGTGGCTCCCGGGGGCGGCGGGGGTGGGGGCCCGGGTGGGACTTTCCCCGGTTGCGGCCGCGGTGCTGCTTCCCTCTCGGGACTTAGCGGCGAGGCAGGGGGTGGTTCCCCTGAGGAGGTGGAAGCCTTAATGGAGGTGTCTATGGTTCCCTGTGGTGCTCCAGATGACGGTTCGCTAGGCGACCGGTACATATCTCAGTTGGCTGGAGCCATTGCTAGTGCCATGCGAGATGGCTTAGAGACGTCACCTACACAGCCTGTGGGGTCACACAGTGATTCCGACATATCGGAGCTGGCTGAAGCTATAGTGGCAGCAGGGTCCCATCCTCCCTCTGGGAGATGTCAATGTACGACCACGGTGTCCCTTTTGGGGCACGACACCCCACCTCCTGATTACGTCTATCCGATCGCCGCTGGTCCCGATGTGGGGGGTTGCCGTCGGGGCTGCCTCCGGGGTTGGACTCGGCTGGGCCCTTGCCTGTGCCTCCCTCGGGAGCTCTGTCCTACGGACACTGGACGGATGCCGAGCTGGTGACTTTGGCCAATGCGGAACTGGTTCTACGTGGCCATCCGTTTGTCAATCAGGAATTGATGATGATGATGATTGGGAGTTTTGTGGCGCAGCGACAACTAGGATCATAATGCAATCAGGAATTGGCCAAGGTATTTACATCAAGGTCTCTAATGGCAATAAGAATGATGAGACATCAACCACGCTACAAGGCAATATTCCAGCAAGTATCTCAAGAGAGTCAACGAACGATGTCTCCTACACCGGCTCCTGCTCTGCCTAAGCCGAACCTTCATGTGGATTGTCTTGAGGTCATCAACGACTTGCAAAGAGCTGGTATCAACGACCAGGCCCTGGCACACAACTTGGTGTTTGCACCAGTGTGTATGACAGATATTAAGTTAATCTTTCGGCATTTTGGAGCCGTCCCGTCTCGGCCTTCTCCCAAGACTAGACGCAGAAGTAGGGCCTGTCCTGCACAGATAAACTCTAAGAAGGCCCGTAAGAAAGCAAGATTCCTACAGCATCAAAGACTCTATCGCAAGGGGCCGCGAATCCTTGCCCACCATCTCCTTCTGGAAGAAGAGTCGCCGGAAGATCTTATCTCGCTCGATCAGGTGCACGACGTGTATGATTCGCTTTTCTCGTCCTGCGGGAATCCTCTGCCCCAGCAACCCAACGCACCTCCTACCGATCGAATGTCATGTCCTGTCACCCTATTCTCACCTGGTGAGATTGAGGCTGCTATTGAGGGTATGGACTTAAAATCAGCGCCTGGGCCCGATGGCCTTCGGGTTGGAGACATCAAGAGGATCCCATATGAAATCACGTCTCATCTGATGAATAACTTCCTGCGGTTTAAGAGATTGCCTGAAGATCTTAAGACTTCCCGCACGGTTTTTATACCGAAGAAGGCGGTCCCACGTACAGCAGGGGACCTTCTCCCTATCACTGTTACACCTGTTCTGGCTCGGCTGCTGTCTCGATTACTGCTGAGTCGCTTCCTAAGTGTCATCTCCTTCCACCCTCTTCAGGGCGGTTTTCAATCGGACCGAAGCACAAGTACTAATCTGCTACTACTTCAGGGGACTATGAAGTACCTGAAGGAGAAACGCCGCAACTTCTACGCAGCAAGTCTTGATATAAAGAAGGCGTCCGACTCGCTAGCCCACGATGCCATCTTTACCGCCCTGGACAGAAGGGGTTTGCCAGATCACTATATCGACCTCATCAGGAATTTATATCAGGGTTGCTCTACCACCTTCCATCTTGACGGCAGAACAGATGGAAAGAGAATCCCTGTCAGACAGGGAATTAAGCAGGGGGATCCTCTGTCCCCCCTGCTGTTCAACACCGTCCTTGACCCTCTACTATGTACCCTGAATTCATCGGGCCTCGGAGTGACCGTTGAGCAAGCACAGGCGTCGGCGTTTGCTTTCGCCGACGACCTGGTGCTCATGTCCGAAAGCTTGGAAGGCCTTAAGGCCTTGATCCATCGAACCGAGTCCTTTTTGAGCTCCGCCGGGTTGAGGTTGAATCCCGATAAGACACAATACATTGGTTGGATATACGACGGTAGGCGTAAGTGGTTTGACTATTCCATTCCACCAATAATGATCGGAGATGTCGTGGTTTGTCCTCGCCCTAGGGGTGTCCCCGTTAGATATCTGGGGCTGAGTCTTTTCGCCAACAGGGCACCTCAGTGCGAGGACGACACGTCTGAAAGGCTTATTTCTGTTATACGGCACGCTTCTCTGAAGCCATTCCAACGGCTTAACCCTCGTCCTTCCGCGTTTTCTCTATATCCTGGCGAACTCCTTGTCCGTCATCAGCGAGGCGGCTAAGAGAGAAAAGAGTATGCGGAACTTAGTGAAGCAGATCCTCCACCTACCATCGTCCTTTCCTAATCTGCACTGTCACCTTCCCTCCAGAGAGGGCGGCCTTGGCCTACTGCAGCTGCAATGGGTAGCTGCAAGTATGCAGAGGAAGGCTTTGGCGAGGATGGCCCGATTGAGTTACCCCTTCGTGGATGCCGTACTGTCTTCTGCTTTACAAGAACAGGAAGTCAGACTATCAGCCTTCCTGGGCATTCCAACGGGCATCACCTCCCAGACTGACTTGGCAACGGCTCTGCATACAGCTAGAAGAACAGCTTTGGCCCGGGTCATCGCTACATACACCAACAAGAGTCTGTTTGCTCACAGAAGAGAGCCGGTTGGCAATGCGTGGTTACAACATGACTCCAGATTTTTTAAAGACGGAGACCGTATTAGGGCTTTACGCCTCCGCACAAACCTATATCCAACTAGGGCGCTCTTCAATAAACATGCACAAGACCCTAAGGCACGAGAGTGTCAGTTTTGTCCCGGACGGGAAGAGACGGCCTTTCACATCCTGCAAGGATGTGAGAGACTCCACCTCCCTCGTGTCGAGAGACACAATTTCGTATGTAACCAGATCGTCCGCCTCATTCGGAAGTACAGCCCGGCGGCCACAGTGACTCAAGAGCGAGTCTACACCTCGGCGGATGGCTCCCGGTTAAAGCCAGACATTGTTGTTTCCATCGGTGACTCAGTTAAGATTTTTTGATGTGGCGGTCGCTTGGGATGCCACTTCGAGCACCTTGGAGGAGATTAACCGGGCCAAGGTTGAGAAGTATAGATGTTTGGCCTCGACCTTTCCGGATAAAGAAGTTGAAGTACATGGGCTGTGCTTCGGAGCGAGGGGCGGGACATGTGCCTCAACTAGGAACGCCCTGTTGGATATCGGTCTCCCTAGAGTCGACGTCGCATGGTTGGCTTCCCGCGTTTTGGTTGGCAGCCTAATCGTTCTTAATCGTTTCAACCGTATGGTTTAATTCTTTCCCCTTTTTTGGTTGCGACCTCTTTGGGTGTGTCTAGTCGCTCAAGGTTTTATTGGATAGTTTCCTTTTACTAGTTTTTAATTCCACTTGGTTGACGCTTTTAGCGGTTTTAAACCAAGTGGGAATGTTTGGGGCCATCTGGGCAGAACAGCGCCTAACCTCCGGCTGGCTAGCCATAGGGGGTTGGTCCCAAATACATCCCACTTGAACCGACGCAGTTTTACCCCTTAACGGGGAAGTTCCTTGTTTTAGCCAAATAAACGCCATTCTACTCATTCGAAGCTTTTCTCCGCGTTCGGATCCTGCATCTCAAGAGAAAATTAAAAAAGTATGGTGTAACGGCGGGGGAATATATTGTGTTCTTTAAGACAGACCTTGAAAGATCTGGGATTTACCAAGAATGATATCGGTTGGTTGGCAGCAAAGGTCCTAGTCGGCAGCCTGATCTGCTTAAGCCGTTTGTTCAAAAAGGTATAGCCCGATGGAACCCTGGCGAAACACCAAGACTACGATACCGATACAAGCTCTGCGTTACGGTTTGCTACCCCTACTGCAGGGGCTTCCAGATGCACTTTGGTGTTGGGTTCTGAGACGGATGCCGATGTAACTTACCCTCCCCGACTCAATCCGACTCACGGCATGATGAGCGGATTAAGAATAGGTTAGAAGGCTCAACACCGCCGTCCCCTGTCTTCCCAGCAGGGCTAACCACATGGCCTCAGAGCCTAACGATACACCCCATTTGGGGAAAGAAGAGTTTGTAGAGGAGGTGGTGTTCCCCTACATGAGTCCCGACCGACTGTGATGGTATGCCACGGAGGGGCGATGACGGTGGCCTATCTCCATGGCCGCGCCGGTGGAACTGAGGCAGGTGCTCGAGGCGCGTGGCCATATTCGTCGCTGCCCACCGGCCGCTACATCACTCCCCCCCTCAGACGCGGAGCGGCGCTTGCGGTTAAGTGGTTGAAGTTCGCGTCGATACTCAGACGGGAGGAATGACGACGGCACGTGGACGTGGGAAAGTGAGGCTTGAGAAAGTGAGAAAGTACGGCTTGAGTTCGCGGCAGCAGGCGCGGCAGGATAGCGGGCGTAGACATTCGCTGTAGAACGTTGTTGCGGACGGTCGATGTAGTGCGCTGTGCCGTCGTGCTGCTGCGCCAGTGATCAGCTTGCGTCGTGTCAAGTGGAAGCAGGACGATGGGGGCAGCGTGAGACATTTCCGCGAGCGTCCTCCGGAAAGCGTTGCCAAGCTGACGCATGTGCGGCGTCAAGGCGTAAGAACAGCGACGTACCGATACCGGTAGTGGAGCGTGTTGCTCATTGAACAGTCGCTGGTGATGCCGGGGTGTGCCATCGCGAAGTACGTGGAGGCCTGAAGAAGAGTGCGGGACCACGGCGTACCGCGACCGGTACGGGGCGTTGAAGCCGAAGGGTGCCGGGTCAGAAGAAGCGAGCGTCGCCTCCGATTACGAGCCCCGGCGGAGAGACGTGCTCGGTGACTCACGATAGGTGGGCCCTAGCGCCATCGTCTGCTGTCTTGAGCAGGTGAGCGGATGTTGCTGCCCGTCATTGCTGCCCGTTGCTGCCATAATAGCCGTCGTTGTGAAATGTGGGATGGTATGAAGCCGAATTACGCCGAACATGGTGGTCTTTGTTCGGGTCACCAAATGTAGAGGAGGTGGAGTTCCTCTACATGAGTCCTGACCGGCGATGATGGAATGTCCCAGCAGGCAGATGGTCGTGGCCTCACGCTAGGACGGTGCCGGTAGAACTGCCGTGCCAGCGCCGTAGCGCATGGCAGCAGAGGCACGTCTTCGTCATCACACACGGGCCGCCACATCACTCCCCCCCTCAGACGCGGAGCGGTGTAGAGCTGGCGGTTGAGATTCCGCGTCGATACAGGAAGAGGAGGAAGACGGGCGACACGCAGTACAGGGACGGCTGGTCTTGCGTCTTGTGATGAGTGGGCAGAAGTGGAGGGCTGAACGGTGCGGACAAGAGCTGGCCGAGTAGGGTTCCAGGGGCGGGCTTAACTATGGGCTGACCCCCAACACATCCCACTTGAACCGACACCCTTTTACCCATCTTTTTGGGAAATTCACTGTTTTAGCCAAATAAACGCCATTCTACTCATTCGAAGCTTTTCTCCACAATCGGATCGTGCATCTCAAGAGAAAATTCAAAAAGTATGGTGTAAAGGCGGGGGAATATATTGTGTTCTTTGGGGAGTGGTTGCCAAGGTTCCCCCTGCTGCTTCTAGAGTTTCTGAGTTTACTTAGCGTTGCTGGTAACTCGTCTCTAGTGTTTGTGCTGGATTCTCTTTCTTCTTCAGTGATCAGCCTTGGCAACCCGGCGGACCCACGTCCTCGTCGTGCCCCCTGGGCGGGGGCCAGGTTTACTGGCTCCCGGCTAAGAGGTCCGCCACAGGGTACAACCCTGCCGAGCGTGGAATTTGTTGGTCTTAATTATCGTTTGAGAACTAGGTTCACTGCCTGGTTCAGACCACGCTCTACCCTTCCCCCACTTCTGGATTCCACTAAAGGCCATTATGAATGAGGAAAAACTTGTCCTCTACCCACCCCAGGACCTCACCTGTGAGCTATGTGGGGCAAGAGCTACGTCACGAGCCAAGTTTCAGGAGCACTATGCGGTGGTACACAACGTACAGATTTTGTGGAAGTGCTCGGTATGCAACAACAAAACCTTCAACTTGGTACGATCCATCTCTTCACATGCGACTAAATGTGCAAGGAGGCACCCAGTACACTCTCAGCCTGCTGCTTCTGTTGCTGTGCCAGACAGCGAATCAGAGGGACGAGCGGCGACTGCTCCTCACTTCGATCAATTCAGGAGAACGTCTCATCAAGGCATAGACGAGGAAGATTCTCGACCAATAATTTCCCACGGTCGTTGGACTGTTTCAGAGTTACGAGCACTAGCCAATCTTGAAGTGACCTTGATGGGACATCCGTTTATTAACCAAGAACTTGCGAGGCGATTCCCATCAAGGTCACTGATGAGCATAAGGATGCAAAGGCATCAGGACAGGTACAGAGCCATTCTTCGAGAGGCCTCGCAAAATCCTGTGGTGGCCACTTTGTCGGCCCCAAGCTCTACCTCAACCTATGGGCGGAACGCTAACGACGACGAGGTGCGGATATCTTCTCCAGTGGCCGCACACGTTCAACGGCGACTAATGCACGTTGACAACGAAAATGAGGAAGTTGCGGCGGTGACAGACACGCAGCCCTCTGAAGAGGAACTGACAGCAATAAGGAATCGACATTTCGTTGAAAGCGGAGATGAAGCGTCCATTGAATTCACTGACGTGGCCGCTGGGGGTGCTCCTGTCGGGGGCTGGGACGGGGGTCCTGGTGTGCCCGGCGAGGTCCCCGACCCAATGGATGCTTCTGGTGATCTCAGCACAGCCAGGGAGGCTTATGGACTCAATGCCAGCAGTATTATATCGTCGGGGCCTAGCCAGAATGACATCATAGGAGAGTCAGACATTTCTCAGCTTGCTGAGTTACTGGCCGAAAGAGGACCTAGTCCTCCAAATGCCAACTGGTTCGCCGAATTGAATGAGTTCGTCCAACCCAATGAGTTCGTCCAACGACACCTCGCACGAATTGATGCTCTCGATGAGGGCTGGCGAGGAAAGGCTGGCGTCCGCTACGGTGGACAAAGATGGTCAAGCCAATGGTGCTGAGGGAGGCTGTGGGTTGGGGGCGGCGCCGGGTTCGGCCGGGCCCGCGGCCTCGCCTGCGGTGGGAGTCTTCTCAAAAGTCTTATTACGCAGGCTATCCGAAGACAATTCCTTCCACCCTCTCCAGGGAGAATTTCAGGGCGATCGAGGGACCAGCACGAACCTGTTGGCTCTCCAGGCTGTGATGAAGGTGTTGAAGAAAAAGAAGAAGCATTTTTACGCTTGCAGTTTAGACGTCCGCAAGGCCTTCGATACTGTTTCGCACGAGGCCATTGCTGCAGCCATGAGGGGCAGGGATATCCCAGAGCATTACGTGGAAGTGGTTGAAGATCTGTACACGAATTGTTCTACAACCTTCCACTGGAACGGCAAAACGGACGGGAGGGGAGTGCTGGTGAAACAAGGCATCAAGCAAGGAGACCCCCTCTCGCCGTTCTTATTTAATGCCGTATTGGATCCCCTGCTCCAAGTGGCGAACGCGTCTGGCCTCGGAGTGGAAATCGAAGATCAACACGCTGCTGCGATGGCCTTTGCGGACGACATCATGCTGTTTTCGTCCAGCTTGGAGGGCCTCCGGGCTTTAATACGCATGACTGAAAACTACTTGGCTCGTGCTGGCCTCGTCCTGAACCCGATAAAATCGCAGTACTTCGGATGGCGGTACGATGGCGTACAAAAATGGTTTGACTATGACATACAGGCTTTGAACATCGGGGACACGGTGGTGAGGCCGCGAGGTAAGGATACTCCTGACACGTATCTTGGATTGAAAATCTTTGTTAATAGACCATCAAGAGCAGAGGACATAACAGCGAACCGTATGGTTGATTTGATACGATCAGCAGCTCTAAAACCTTTTCAATGGCTCAAATGTATACAACAGTTGGTTGTGCCGAGACTCCTCTACCAAACAGCAAACGTCCTAGGTCTTTTGGCCCAAGCTTCTAAACATGATAAAAGCACAAGAAACTTGGTCAAGAAAGTTCTCCACTTGCCCCACTCGTTCCCTAACGTGCACATTAATCTACCGAATAGGGAAGGAGGATTGGGGGTGACCAATTTGGAATGGGTGGCTGCAGCAATGCAGTACAAGGCGATTGCCAGAATGTTACGACTTGCCGACCCCTTCATCGATGCCGTCCTGAATGTGGGACTTCGAGATAATATGCAAGAATAGCCAACCACCTTGGGATTCCTGTTGGGATAACTGGTAAATCAGAGGTCAATGAGGCGCTCCAGACCTTGAGGAAGGAATATTGGAATAGAAAATGAGAGGCTTATAATAATAAAGGTCTATTCGCTCACCTCAGGGAACCTGTGGGGAACAGTTGGTTGGCATGTGACTCACGATTGATTAAAGACGGTGATAGGATAAAGGCCCTACGTCTGCGCACCAACCTGTTCCCCACCAGGGCGCTCTCAAACAAACACTCCAGGGATCCCAAGGCTCGTGAATGCAGGCATTGTGGGCAGGCGATTGAAACAACATTTCATATTCTGCAGGAGTGTGAGCGCGTCCACCTCCCTCGGGTGGCGCGCCACAACTTTATCGCGGCCCACATTGCCAGGCTTATCAGACACCACAACGCGGAGGCATCGGTGGAGGAGGAGAAGCTCATAACATCAACGGAGGGTACGCGTCTGAAGCCCGACCTCGTTGTCACTCGAGGAAACGAGGTAATTGTACTAGATGTGGCTATCGCGTGGGACGCTAGTCCTACTACCCTTGCCGACATTAATCGAGCCAAAGCCGCGAAGTACGCCTGCTTAAGCGATACCTACCCCGATAAACATTTCTTTGTGCAAGGACTTTCCTTTGGAGCTCGGGGGGGGGGGGGGCACCTGTTCAGGGACACGCAGGGCGCTTCGCGACTTGGGCCTTACGAGAAGTGACATCGCCTGGCTCGCCGCTAAAGTTTTAGTGGGCAGCCTCATTTGTTTAACGAGGTTTAACAGAATGGTTTAATTTATTGGTCTAATCGCTTGAGTTTTATGGATTCCAGAAGCTTTTTAGCGACCTTACCATCTTGGTGGTTGTTGTTTCCTTTTATTGGTATTTTGATCCACTTTTATTGATCTTATAAAAGTGGCTGCCTTGGGCCCAGTGGCCGAAAGGTTGACCTTGGCTGGTTGACCGGTTAATGATCTGGGCCCAAGGTCACCCACTTTTGGTCGCCTTCCCCTTATATTTTTACTACCCCCTTTACGGGGGAAATTTGTCGTTTTAGCCAAATAAACGCCATTCTACTCATTCCAAGCTTTTCTCCACATTCGGATCCTGCATCTCAAGAGAAGATTAAAAAAGTATGGTGTAACGGCGGGGGAATATATTGTGTTCTTTTTGGGGGGTGGTTGCCAAGGTTTCCCCAAGCTGGTCTTTCGTGTCTACGAAAAGTGTGTTCGAGCGCTTTGCGTCTCTGCGGGTTCTTCTCTTTGTGTTCCTTCACCTTGGCAACCGGGCGGACCCACGTCCTCGTCGTGCCCCCTGGGCGGGAGCGAGTTATTTCTGGCTCCCGGCTAAGAGGTCCGCCCAAGGTCTTTGACCTTCCGAGTGCAGAAACTTTGGTTCTTAATCTCTTGAAGGACTAGGTACAGCGCCTAGTTATCGACTGCACTCTCCCATTCCCCTTTGCTTTGTGCTCTTTTAACTTTTTGAAGCTACTATGAGCCAACAGACGGTGCCTCATCCACCTCAGGATCTGTCATGCCACATATGCGGGGTCATAAGCTCTTCCCGCACGAAGTATCAGGAGCACTACTTGCAAGTGCATAACATACAGCTGTCTTGGAGATGCTCAATTTGTCATGAGAAAGAATTTGCTCTAGTGCGATCCATCTTGTCTCACCTCACGAAATGCAGCAAAAAGCACCCAGCTGCTTCACAGCCTCCAGTCCCTACTGCTGCCTTACAGGCCACTCAGCAAGGGTTAGCAGCTACGGCCCCTATGATGGGTCAACGCTCTGCCTCTGGTGCCATCGGTGCCGGGATTATCTCTCACGGTCCTTGGACCGATTCTGAGCTTCGAGCCCTGGCGAACATGGAAGTGACCATGCTTCAGCACCCATTTATTAACCAGGAGCTCGCGAAACGATTCACTTCCCGGTCACTAATGAGCATCAGAATGCAACGCCACCAAAAGAGATATAAAGACATACTAAGGGTGGCGCTCCAGACTCCCACCGTCGCAGCGATGTCTACTGGAGAAGCCTCTACAGTGACGCTCAATAATCCAAGTCAACCCACAGACTCGAACCAGGTTCCGTCCAGAGTCCAGTACAGCCACGACAATCAAGCGACGTCGCCGGTGGCTACAACCACCTACCCATTGATCGCACAAGATTGGGTTCAGGAAGAAGGATCAGAACGAACTCCCCTAAGAACTCGAGGGGTTCCGGGGGCGGCGTGGCTGCCGAGGCTGTGGACGGAGCCTTGGGTTTGCCCGACAGCGTCGAGGAGCTGATGGAGTCCGACCGCCTACTCACGACCATCCAGGAGGCCTATGGCCCCGAGAGCTCCCCGTCCGACCTAGAGCGGTCAAGGGGGTCACCCACTTTAGTGGGTATATCTGATATATCTCAGTTGGCGGACCTTTTGGTGGCGGCGGATATCAGCCCCCCCAAACTTGAACAGCATAGCCTCCTACGGCTCAGAGATTATCCACGGTCCGACCATGACGGCGAATGCGGCCGGTGCATCTGATGGGTGCCCGGCTGGACAATATAGCTCCGTAATGAGCAATAATGAGGACGGCGGCTCTATTGGCGAGGCGACGGGGTCGGGTTTGCCCGGGTCGACGGCTGCGGTGGTGGTGGCGGCGCCTTTCCCGGGGGCTTTCGAGAGAGCTGCTGAGGCGACGATCGTCGACACCTCACAAAACGTAAGACGAGACTTCAGTGATTTGGGAATGGCGGATGAATCACTGGCGGAGCGTATCATCTCCGGCCCACTCCAGATGGAAGACTTGGAGAAGATCTTTAGGCACTTTGGAGTAAACTTGCAGAATAAACAGAACCAAAGAGGGCCTTCCAGGACGCACAGACAAGCTGAGCAAGTCCCGCAATCCACCCAACACGAAAATGCTGGGAATAGAAAAACACGAAAGAAGAACAAATTTAATAAGCATCAACGATTGTACAGACTGGGCCCACGGGTCCTGATACACCAACTTCTGTCCGAGGATGCAAGCGGCGAATCAACGCTCGCGCTGGAAGACATTCACAAGTTTTATGACCCCCTCATGTCGGGTTCTCCTCCCCCGCTTGAGAGACAACTGCCCTCACTGACAAAAACTTGGGCTGATACCAGCGAGTTTGACCTTGAGGAGGTCAAACAGGCCCTAAGGGCAATGGATAGAAAGGCGGCTCCAGGGCCAGACCGTGTATCGGTTGACGATCTCCTCGCTGTTCCACCTCAGATCATTCGGCATGTGCTGAATAACTTCTTTCGTTACAAATCAATGCCTGGTGGCCTCAAGCAAGCTAGAACGGTCTTTATTCCTAAAAAGGCAACACCTAGACTGGCGTCTGATGTTAGACCCATCACAATGGCCCCTGTGCTGAGTCGGCTGTACTTCCGCGTTCTCCTAAAGAGACTTACTGCCGAGAACACCTTTCACCCCTTACAGGGAGGCTTTCAAGACGGCAGGGGAACCAGTACGAACCTTCTGGCCCTCCAGGCGCTTATGAAGATCATGAAAAAGCAGAAGAGGAGTTTTTATGCAGTCAGTTTGGACGTGAAGAAGGCCTTCGACTGCGTGTCACACGAGGCCATAGCGGCAGCGGTTCGTGGTAGAGACATCCCAGAGCACTATGTCCAGGTGCTTATGGATCTTTATAGTGGGTGCTCTACCACGTTCTGCTGGAACGGAACGACGGACGGCAGGGAGGTGCCTGTAACACAGGGCATTAAACAAGGAGATCCCCTGTCACCGTTTCTTTTTAACTCTGTTCTTGACCCGCTACTCCAACAAGTTAACACCTCTGGCCTCGGTGTGCAGATCGACCATCAACACGCAGCTGCGATGGCCTTCGCAGATGACGTCCTCCTCTTCTCTGCTAGCCTGGAGGGATTGAAGGCCCTGGTACGCCTCACCGAAGGTTATCTCGGCAGTACGGGACTCACCATAAACCCTGCCAAGTCTCAATATTTTGGATGGAGATACGACGGGACTACCAAATGGTTTAATTATGAAATACAGCCACTCAGCATTGGGGGAACAACGATCACGCCCAGTGGTCGTGACGTGCCAGTAACCTATCTAGGCCTTCGGCTCTACATAAACAGACCATCTAGGATTCAGGACGCCACGGCAGATCGTATGGTGGAACTAATTAAAACCGCGGCCCTGAAGCCTTTCCAAAAGTTACGATGCGTCAACCAACTAGTTGTTCCACGGCTCCTTTATCAGGCTTCCAACATCCTGGGACTTTTGACGCAGGCCACCAAGCGAGATAGGGCCATACGAAAAACAGTCAAGCAACTTCTACATCTCCCCCAGTCATTCCCGAACGCCCACGTTCATTTGCCCAACCGTGAGGGAGGATTGGGAGTACCTCACCTAGAGTGGGTCGCGGCGGCATTGCAATTTAAAGCGATGGCACGAATGGCGAGGTTGGCCGACCCGTTTGTGGATGCCTTGTTGACGTTGGGTCTCGACGACAATCTAAACAGACTGGCCTCTCATCTAGGGATCCCTCGAGGAATCACGGATAGACATGAAGTAAACGAAGATCTTATCGCCCTTAGGAAGGAATATTGGAATCGGAGGATCGAGCATATAACAATAAGGCTCTATTTTCTCACAAAAATGAACCCGTCGGGAATGCGTGGTTATCCTGCGATTCCCATTTGATGAAAGACGGAGATAGAATTCGTACCCTGCGCCTCCGAACCCATTTATTCCCGACTAGGGCCCTATCCAATAAGCATGCGAGGGACCCTAGAATGAGAGATTGTCGACACTGTGGCCAGGAAGTCGAGACGGCGTTCCACATTTTGCAACAGTGCGAAAAGGTCCACCTCCCAAGAGTGGCGCGCCACGACTTTATCTCTAAACAAATTGCACGGTTGCTAAGACACCACAATTCCGAAGCCACTGTTGAGGAGGAGAGGTTGTTAACATCAACGACTGGCGTCCGGCTAAAACCAGACCTCATTTTTAAACGAGGAGGCGAGGTGATAGTACTTGACACAGCCATAGCCTGGGACGCCAGTTCGACAACCCTCTCCGACATCAACAGGGCCAAGGTGGAAAAATACTCCTGTCTCTCCCAATCCTTCCCCGATAGTCATTTTTCGGTTCACGGCCTCTGTTTTGGGGCGCGGGGAGGGACCTGTGCGGGAACCCGTAGAGCATTAAGAGATCTGGGACTAGCTAGACGGGATGTAGCTTGGTTGGCGTCAAGGGTACTGGTTGGAAGCTTGATTTGTTTAAGTCGCTTCAATCGTATGGTTTAAAAATTAGTTTTACCGAGCACAGAGCACATTTTACGCAATTGATTACCACCTTAGTGGGTCTTGTGTTTTAGCCCTTTTGGGAATTTCCACTTTTATCACTTTTATAAAAGTGGCTGCCTTGGGCCCTGTGGTCGTTTGACTGGCCTCGGTTTTACCGTGGTCTGGGCCCAAGGACACCCACTTTTGATTGCCTTCCGCTTACTTTTTACCCCACTCGTGGGGACATAGTGTGTTTTAGCCAAATAAACGCCATTCTACTCATTCGAAGCTTTTCTCCACATTCGGATCCTGCATCTCAAGAGAAAATTCAAAAAGTATGGTGTAACGGCGGGGGAATATATTGTGTTCTTTCGGTAGCCAAATAAACGCCATTCTACTCATTCGAAGCTTTTCTCCACATTCGGATCCTGCATCTCAAGAGAAAATTCAAAAAGTATGGTGTAACGGCGGGGGAATATATTGTGTTCTTTCGGCTGCGGTGTATTTGGGGGGTGTGGCTCAGCTGTATTTTTCTGCTACGTGAGTGCTACTTTGTGCTTTTGCGAATTCAGAAAGAGTGATTTTCTTCTGCCTTAGGGCAGTGCGTCCGCCTGCAACAGCTGAGTCACGGGTGATCCGGCCTCCACGTGGCGCCCCCTGGTAACCGCAGTAGCAGCCGGCCAAGGGATCACCCACGGCATTTTGCCGTGACTAGAGTGAAACTTTCGTTCAATTTGTTCTTTTTAGGCTACCTTGCTCGTTGCACGGCAGCCCACGCTTTTAGTCGACCACAGCTGTGATACTTCGGCGCTGTGTGCCACACGTGAAAGACTGTTTCGAGAATGAATCTCGAAGAAGCCGTGCGAGGATACCCACCAAACGATTTGATCTGCCCACTATGTGGATTGCAGTTATCCTCAAGACCGAAGCTGGAGAACCATTATCACGATCACTCCCTTGAACTGTTATGGAGGTGTAGCATGTGTCAAACCAAAACGAGCACCAGCCGTAAGGTGATGTCATTGCACTTTACGAAGTGTAAACGCAAAACTCAAGGACGATCCGACGGCATCCTTTCCAACAATGCCGCAGGCATTAATGATGGCGATGGCGACCTTGGCGCGGCCTCTGGCGGGTCGGGTTCGGGTGTGCTGGCGCCTTGCGGGGTCGCTGGGGTATCGGTGTCCCATCTTGACTGTTCCCCCACTGCAACTTCGACTGGACAGGGCCCTCTTGCCCATGTTAATGGCGGCCGACCTTCTCAAGACTCTAACATTGCACCCACCACGTCTCTCGGAGATTCCTTGGATATTTCCGCCCTTGCGGCGGAGCTTGCCCTACTTGGGCCTACATCTCCAATACCATTGTTGGATGAGGACGTAGGTGACTCTGAAAACCTCTCCGCTCTTGCAGCGGAGATCGTTGAACATCAACAAATGAGCATAAATGCCGCCGAGACTATGTCTCTCTCTTCTAACGCCCAGGATCCTTCCATCGGATCTCTATCACCTTGCGGGGACATTGTCGGGATGCGGACCCATGGTGCCGCGGCGGTCTTGCGGGGTGTCGGTTCGGTCGGGCTTGTCTCGGCGGAGATGGCGCCGGCGGCGCCATTAATCTCCTATGGGAGATGGACCACTGCCGAAATGAAGCTGCTCGCCACCTACGAACTACAGATCGGGCAGCATCCGTTTATTAATGTCGAACTGGCCAAGAGACATACCACCAGATCTCTGGCAAGTATCAGAGGCCTTCGTCACTTAAGCAAATATAAATCTGTTCTAAGATCGATGAGAGAGGAGCACCGCCAACAACAACCTCGCAGTCTTGCACAAAGAGCTGATGAGTTTGCCGAAGAATTTCAACCTGACACCACTTCTGCAGCTAGCCAAGCTGGTTTGAGCGACCTTGAACCTGGAGTAAAGGACAGACTTGATAATTATCCTCTGCAATATCGGGACCTAGAATCCATCTACAGTGAATTTGGCATCTCCAACAAGAAATGCACTAAACCTACAGCGATGCGCCCTCACCCTGGACCCGCTCCAAATACCAAGGCATCACGCCGGCGAGAGCGCTTTAAATTGCACCAGCGCCTCTACAAAGAAGGTCCCAAGGTGTTGGTCCATCACATCATGACAGAAGGGGATCATCCATCAGTTACGCTCGATTCTATCCACGAGTTATTCGACCCCCTGTTTACGGCCCGATCAGCACAAACAACCGAGGAATTTACCACCAGTTCCAGAATCAAGGCGCCCTACTCGCCTTTTACCTCCGAGGAGATCGACTCATTTCTCAAGACGCTGAACTCTTCTTCTCCGCCCGGCCTCGATGGCGTAAGCGCTCCTGACCTCAGGAGGATTCATCCCCCAGTTCTGGCTCTGCTCCTGAACAATATTCTTCGGTTCAAGGCGATACCACCCGAGCTTAAGTGCTCGAGAACGGTATTTATACCGAAAAAGTCTTCCCCTGCCACTGCCATGGACTTGCGCCCCATAACGGTGCCCCCTATGATCATCAGGCTGTTGTCCAAGGTTTTGCTGGGTCGCTTCTCCACCGGAAACCGCTTTCACGAACTCCAGCAAGCCTTCGGAACCAACAAGAGCACCAGCGGCAATCTACTACTCTTGCAGGCGCTCATGCGCCATGCCAAGAAGGCCCATAAGCCTTTCTACGCCGCCAGCCTCGACATAAGAAAGGCTTTCGACACCCTAAGCCATCGGGCAATATTTTCTGCCTTACAAGGACGAGGACTGCACGAGCAATACATTGAGCTCATTAAAGAGCTTTACAGCGGTTGCACCACGACCTCTGCTTTAACGGCGTTACCGATGACATCACTGTATCTGTCCGACAGGGCATTAAGCAAGGGGACCCGCTGTCGCCGTTCCTTTTTAACTGTGTACTCGACCCGTTGCTCGTGCACGTTAATCGATCCGGGCTGGGGTTCCATTTGGGTTCCACTTCTGCCTCCGCAATGGCTTTCGTGGATGATTTACTACTATTTTCCGAGAGCCATGCCGCCTTAACTGAACTGTTGGACATGACGGAGCAGTTCTTGCGGAGGGTGTGACTCCAATTGAACCCGGCAAAGACCCAGTACTTCGGATGGGCATGGTCGAGTGCACAGGGGTGGTTTAATTACAACGTGCCACCAATCGTGGTGAACGGCGTCAGCGTGGACGCCATTGCGAGAGATACGCCCCTACGATATCTGGGATTGGATGTATTCATCCACCGTGGACCATCTCATCTCGACACAGTCTCAAAGGCCATCACCAGTGTCATCGCGAAAGCCGACCTAAAGCCCTTTCAAAAGGTACGATGCTTCAAGGAGTTGGTGGTGCAGCGGCATCTGTATGGGTTAGCCAATTCTTTGGCCGTTATCCCCCATAGTGAGAAGACCAATAAGAGCTCGCGTGAATTCATCAAGAAAACGTGCCACCCCCCCACTCCTTTCCGAGCTCCCACATCTGGCTCCCGGCTAGAGAGGGTGGTTTAGGCGTGATCGACCTGCAATGGACTGCTCCTGCAGTTAAAGTTAAGGCTTTGGCCCGGCTCCTGCGAAGAGGACATCAATTTATCGACGAGCTCTTCAATGACATCTTGCATGAACACCTATCGAAGTTATGTCACTACCTTCGTATCCCTGAGGGCCTTTCCTCGTTTGAGGACATCGAGTCGGCATTGAACGAGGGGCGCCGTCGGTATAAGGATGCCATGCAGTTGGGGTACAGGAACAAAGGACTATTTGCCCACACCCACGACCATGTTGGGAACTGGTGGTTAAACCCCGACTACAAGCTCCTGAAGGACGGAGATCGGATTCGTGCTCTTCGCCTCCGTACAGATCTATATCCGACCAGATCTCTTTCTAACCGTCATGCCTTGGACCCCAATGCTCGTCTCTGCCACCACTGCGGCCAAACTGAAGAAACGGCGGTGCA
Organism: Ornithodoros turicata; assembly: GCF_037126465.1. Classification (NCBI taxonomy): domain Eukaryota; kingdom Metazoa; phylum Arthropoda; class Arachnida; order Ixodida; family Argasidae; genus Ornithodoros; species Ornithodoros turicata. The sequence continues at coordinate 586,342 of NW_026999314.1, forward strand.
CATTCTCCAGTTCTGCGACAAGGTGCACGGCCCGCGTATAGAACGGCATAACTTCATCGCCAAGCAGGTGTGCAGACTCATCACCGAGCATAGTCCACATGCGAAAGTTACACAGGAAAATATCTTTACAGTTCAGGGAGTACGCCTTAAGCCCGATATCGTGGTTGAAACCCCCGAAAAGGTCCGCATAATCGACGTTGCCATTGCATGGGACAATTCGGTCGCCAACCTGGAAAGGAAATGTAAGGAAAAGCGCGACAAGTACGAAGTCTTGACATCTGCTTTTCCCGACAAATCTGTTACAGTTTCCGGTTTAGTATTCGGCGCCAGAGGGATGACTTGCCCTACCACAAGAACATTGTCAAAGCAACTCGGATTCTCTTCGGCGGACATCTCCTGGCTTGCTGCCCGAACCCTAGTTGGCAGTTTAATTTGCTTAAACCGGTTTGTGCGCATGGTATAACCGGTGTCGTTGCGTCACAGCTGATTCTTTGCTCCGTTGGAGTAGTTTGGTTTTAGTCCCCTTCTTTATCTTATTTTAGACTCTCAACCACAAGTCACGAGCCTAAATGCCAATACCATCAGGCGGCGCTTCGCGCTCGTCCGGCACACAGACTCTGACTTGGAGTTCTTTCAACCCCGTTTTTATCGGGGACGTAGTTGTTTTAGCCAAATAAACGCCATTCTACTCATTCGAAGCTTTTCTCCACATTCGGATCCTGCATCTCAAGAGAAAATTAAAAGTATGGTGCAACGGCGGGGGAATATGTTGTGTTCTTTCCAGCTCCCGTAGCATAGTGGTTAAGCTGATCGCTTTCCACGCCGGTGAACCGGGTTCGAATCCTCCCACCGACTGTTGTATCAGGTTTTATCTGCGTTTTCCGAAGACTTTCGTCCCCCTAAAGTCGGCCCAGGACGCACACTAACCCCACTCCGTCTGTACGCCGCTCATAGCCACAGTTGCTTCGCGGCGCTAACATGGCAATAAAAAAAGTAGTCTAGCTGGCTAAGATGCTCACACTAGCTAATGCAGAATAATTACTTTTCGGGCCTTGGTTATCATGCGGGTGACGCTTCTGCGGCTGCCATGGCGTTCGCTGACGATGTACTTCTGATGTCAGACAACCATGAGGCCCTGCAGGAGTTGATATACATCACGGAAAACTACCTTGAAAAACTCTGTCTCCAAATTAATCCAGCCAAGACTCAATACTTTGGCTGGACGTGGTCAAGTGATCGAGGATGGTTTGATTATGCAGTAAGACCGATAGTGGTGGCCGAACACTCTATATCACCAACGCAGCGGGAGAACCCCCTCGTCTACCTGGGGCTGCGGATTCACGTTCATAGTGGGCCAGCTCTCAGTGACCCCAAATGTGACGAAATCACGGACCTCATCGCTATGGCTGCGCTCAAGCCCTTCCAGCGTCTCAGATGTTTTAAAGAGCTGGTAGTGCAACGCCGGTTGTACACCCTTGCTAACTCGCTGGGAGTTATTGGCCACGCCGAGAAGATCGACAAGGTCAATATCCGGCATATCAAGAAGTGTCTACATCTTCCGGGATCCTTCCCTACGTCCCACATCTGGTTGCCCGCGAGAAGAGGTGGGCTTGGAGTGCTTCAGTTGGCATTCGTCGCTGTGCAAGTTCAAATAAAATCACTGGCCCGGTTGCAGCGCTTAGGCAACCAGTTTGTCGATATTATATTTAACACCGTGCTGAACGATCATCTCTTGAAGCTATGCCATTACATTGATATCCCGACGGGCGTGACTGGAGTGCTCGAGCTCAACAGTGTCATCAAGGCTGCACACGACCACTGGTCCGCTAAGATCAAGGACGTTTACAAGACCAAGTCCAATTTCGCACACGAAAACGACCCCTTTGCCAACAGGTGGTTGATGGAAGATTCCGGTCTCCTCAAGGATGGAGACCGGATCCGCGCCTTGCGCTTGCGAACGGCTGTTTACCCGTGTCGGCCATTGTCTAATAGACATGCGCCCGATCCAGAGGACCGGCTATGCCATCATTGTAAGCAAAGTGAGGAAACGCCGGTTCACATCCTGCAATTTTGTGAACGTGTGCACGGACCCCGAGTAGAACGTCACAACTACCTCTGTGATCAGACTGCCCGCCTCATTTCTCGGTATAACCCTCAAGCCCAGGTCACCCAGGAACAAGTCTTTACGGCTCAAGGAGTGCGCTTAAAGCCCGACCTTATAGTACAGGAGGCGGATCGGGTCACTGTCCTTGATGTCGCTGTGGCCTGGGACAATTGTGTGGGAACTTTGGAGAAGAAGGCTTCTGAGAAAAGAGCAAAATATGAGCCTCTGCGGGAATGCTTTCCAGAAAAGCAAGTTATTTTTGAGGGCGTGGCGTTCGGTGCGCGGGGCCTGATTTGTCCATCTGCACGTAGAGCCTGCTTTAATCTAGGCTTCTCTAAGGCGGATGTTGCCTGGCTCGCCTCACGTACCTTATTAGGAAGTCTGATATGTCTGAGCCAGTTCGTCAGGATGGTTTAAGCTTACAGTACACCTCTCCTTTTAACTAGATTCTCCAGCGATTATTTTAATGGGACAGGCACGTGTTTTATAGTTTTTAAACCCACTATTTTTATTACTTTTCACTTCAAGACCGGAGTCTAAGTGCCATCAACCGTGCGGCTCTCTGGGCTCGCATGGCATACAACTCCGTGCTTGGTCTGTCTTTTTTACCCCTGCTTTGTAGGGGAAGTCGTGTTTTTAGCCAAATAAACGCCATTCTACTCATTCGAAGCTTTTCTCCACATTCCGATCCTGCGTCTCAAGAGAAAATTAAAAAAAGTATGGTGTAACGGCGGGGGAATATATTGTGTTCTTTCGGTAGCCAAATAAACGCCATTCTACTCATTCGAAGCTTTTCTCCACATTCCGATCCTGCATCTCAAGAGAAAATTAAAAAAAGTATGGTGTAACGGCTGGGGAATATATTGTGTTCTTTCGGTAGCCAAATAAACGCCATTCTACTCATTCGAAGCTTTTCTCCACATTCCGATCCTGCATCTCAAGAGAAAATTAAAAAAAGTATGGTGTAACGGCGGGGGAATATATTGTGTTCTTTCGGTAGCCAAATAAACGCCATTCTACTCATTCGAAGCTTTTCTCCACATTCCGATCCTGCGTCTCAAGAGAAAATTAAAAAAAGTATGGTGTAACGGCGGGGGAATATATTGTGTTCTTTCGGTAGCCAAATAAACGCCATTCTACTCATTCGAAGCTTTTCTCCACGTTCGGATCCTGCATCTCAAGAGAAAATTAAAAAGTATGGTGTAACGGCGGGGGAATATATTGTGTTCTTTCGGTAGCCAAATAAACGCCATTCTACTCATTCGAAGCTTTTCTCCACATTCCGATCCTGCATCTCAAGAGAAAATTAAAAAGTATGGTGTAACGGCGGGGGAATATATTGTGTTCTTTCGGTAGCCAAATAAACGCCATTCTACTCATTCGAAGCTTTTCTCCACGTTCGGATCCTGCATCTCAAGAGAAAATTAAAAAAGTATGATGTAACGGCGGGGGAATATATTGTGTTCTTTCTTCTTGGGGGGGGGGGGGTGTGGCTCAGTCGTCGGTTTCTCTTTTGTGCGAATTTGTGAATCAAGCCTTCTTGAGTGTTTTGACTGAGCCACGGTGCGGTCCGGCCTCCACGTGGCGCCCCCTGGTAACGGCCAAAAAGCCGGCTAACAGGACCGCACAAACGGCAGTAGCCGTGCTAGAAGTGAAAAGACTTTTGTGTTAATTGCCTTTTAGGCTTCCCTGCCCAGTTAGCAGGGACGCCCACGCTTTTAGACGAAGAGCTGAGCTCCATGCAGAGCAGTGCAATGGAAGAATGGGTTGTGGACTACCCGCCCGAAGAATTGACATGCCACAGATGTGATGGACGGATGTCCTCAAGGCCGAAACTAGAAGAGCACTACAAGGGTCATGGCGTGTCCCTGATGTGGAGATGTACGATCTGCAGGGTGAAGACCTCTGCCTCCAGCAAGATCTTATCTTCCCACTTTACAAAGTGCAAAAGAACTGCAGAAAGGAGAGGCGCTCCCTCGCCCGCGGGTGCGGCCGGCGGGGGGGGGCCTGGGTCGGTGGGGCGGGCGGCCGGTTGCTCCGGTACCGGCGGCGGGGTTGGTCTGGTTCCATCTCCCCCCAACAACGCAGCCGTTAGTGGCCCTGTGCGCTACACAGAATCATCGCTGCGCAGCCCAAGTGAGGGTTGCCCCTCTCAGTCCACCCATGCTGGCGAGAGTACTGTTGATCACGACATATCAGCCTTGGCCGAGGCCATAGTGCTTGCCATTCAGGAGCCGCATGGGGGCAATCGTCGAAGCAGCGAGAGGGAGATTTCCTCCAATGAACGCAATAATTGCCAGGGCCAGCTCTCACCATCTGAGGTTGAGACTACTTCGAACACGGCGGGGATGATGGGGGCTGATTCGGCCTTGTCGTCGGTGGTTGGTGCTTCGGGCGCCGGTCCTATTGGTTTGGGTCCTGCCCCGGTGGTTGTGTCTTACGGCCGATGGACTGCGTCAGAAATGAAGATGTTGGCTGGCCTGGAGCTGCAGATTGGGCGCCATCCTTTTATAAACTATGAACTGTCAAAGAGATATGCAGTAAGATCTCTGGCGAGCATCAGAGGCATACGCCACCTCGAGAAATATAAAAATATCTTGGCCTCTCTACGGGAGGAACGACGGGCACGGGCCAACGTGACCCAGGAACATCAAAATGACATTGAGGAGCAGGTTATCCCTGCTCCAGAGCCTAGACCGGAGGACTTGTGGGAGCTGGGTCTACCAGAGGCACTCAGTAGGAGATTACTGGCACAGCCTGTGCAGTATGAAGATAGCACAGAGATACTACGATTATATCTCCCACAGCAAGCTGCGGCTACAAGGCAGAAGGGACGGCGTAGGGAGCGAGTTACGCAGGCTCCGCGATCTAAGAAAGAAAGACGCCGATTGAGGTACATGGAGCATCAACGCCTATACCATAAAGGCCCTAAAGTCTTGCTACACCAGTTGATGACCGACTCTGAAGATCACACGATCACGCTGGAGCAAGTGCATGATTTCTATGACCCCATCCTCTCTACTCCATCTAAGAAGGACGTTCAGGTGCCCAGCATGAACGCGAGGATGCGGCTTCAATATGGGCCTTTTACTGATGCAGAAGTGGAGGAGGCCATTGCTCTACTCAACCTAAGCTCTGCTCCGGGGCCAGATGGGATGACGGTCTCCATGCTGCGAAAGGTGCCAGTGCCTGTTCTTGCTGTGCTCGTAAATAACATTATAAAGTTTCAAGCTGTGCCACAGGTGTTGAAGGCCTCTAGAACTGTATTTGTTCCCAAGAAGGCCGCCCCGCGCGGGCCCTCGGATCTACGGCCGATTACGATATCGTCTATCCTGGTGCGCCTGCTCTCACGTCTGCTGTTGGCCCGTTTCACCCGAGCTACCAAGTTCCACGACCATCAGAGTGGCTTTGAGTCAGACAAAAGCACGAGCTCCAATCTTCTGTTGCTGCAAGGAATTATGAAGATTGCGAAGGCTAGCCACCGACATCTTTATGCAGCTAGTCTCGATATACGCAAAGCCTTTGACATGATTAGTCATTGTGCCCTGTTTGCTGCGCTACGTGGACGTGGTATGCCGGCAGAATACATCGACTTGGTCCAAGAGCTATACCAAGGGTCGACTACAACCTTCCAGATGAATGGTGATATGGACGGTTCTTCTATAAGTGTCCGCCAGGGTATTAAGCAGGGTGACCCCCTGTCACCGCTTTTATTTAATTGTATCCTGGACCCCTTACTGCACCAGCTGAACGACTCAGGGCTGGGATTCCATCTGGGCCCGCACTCCGCAGCAGCAATCGGATTTGCGGATGATCTTATATTGCTCTCTGAAAACCATGCCGCCTTGCAGAAGCTGGTGGAAATGACGGAAGGATACCTGTAACGTATTGGTCTGCAGTTGAATCCATCAAAGACACAGTTTTTCGGATGGTCCTGGCCACGGTGGTAGAGGTCTTTCAGGTGGAGTGACGGAGCGTCGGGAGAGAGAAAAATTCTGTCCGCGGTTCAAACATCCGCCGTGAGCTGGCGCCACCGTGATTGGGCCCGACGTGCGGCTCAGCTCGCATGAAAAGCAAGGGCTGCTAAAGCATCATGCCTGCGTAGCGCGCTTCTGTAAGCCTTCATACGAATGCCCTGGTGAATGTCGTAAGTCGCCTGATTGAACATTGTCACCACAGCATAAAGTGAACCACTGGCGCGAAGTGGAAGGCATACAGTCGAATGTGCTACCGCGGAGCCCGCAAGGGCAGCAAGCCAAGGAAACGGAGAGAATTGGCGGCAACGACAAATTAGAGTTTCTTTGGATTAAGGAGAAATTCAATTGTTCGCGTTGTTTTGAAAATGTGGTACTAATATATAGGAAGACGCGAGAGCGAGGAAACGACTTAAGAAGTGCTGAATGTTTGAATAGGTTGCCGGTATAGTATTAGGAGATGTGCCGAAGGGCTACCGCAAGGTAAAAAGGAAAGAGGGACGGAGTCGACACGGCTACGCGACACGTTTATTAAACATTTAAAAATGTCAAAAAAGAAAAATGAGACGACTTAAAAAAACGTCAGGAACGCACACGGGCGCTCAAATTCAAATCAGTGCGATATCAATAAAGCAAGACTACGACGCCGAAAAAGTATGCGCTTGGAGAAGTGGTGTCCTGCCGGTGGAAAACCAGGCGGCACATTCCGCTAAACCACTAGACTAGTTTTGAAAGCTTGCGCAGACTTCGCGTCTTGTTCTTTTCGTTTCTTTTGAGCTGGGTACAGTATTGGCGCATTCGCACTGCAACGTAGTAATGGAGCATATGCGCCATTATATCAACTTTATGCTCACTGCATGGGAATGACAAATTGTAATTGTCTAGAATGTATTCAATTGTCAGGCCATATACTCCTTTGTCACACGCATGACTATCATGAAGCGCATCACCAACCTGACCATCGTGAAGCGCGTCCCAGGTTTTCGAGACGAACCTTTCTTCGAAATGTTTCTCGCAGTCGTAGTCTGTAGTCTGAAGAAGGCGATCTTTGCGTGGAATAGCATGTCTCCAAACCTTCAGGCGGTCCCCTTCTTTAGGAGCGGAAAACAGGGACGCCTTCTCTGTACACGTTTTATACCCGGAGTTACATCGCGACACGAAGCACTTCTTCCCCATGTCGGATCCGTTGTCATCAGAGCTTTTTTGTCATCAAATACATAAATTTAGAAGCGGAGGCAAGTCTCAGAATCAAAATAGCGCACTCTTCAATTTGGAGCCAATGCACGGCAAACGCGGAGGCAATGATAAGAAGGCCCCAATACAAGTGTCGCGCTCTGTCGGCATGGAAGAGAAGCGCGGACCGACCTTGAACCGCCCGACCGCGTGGAGGGGGCGCGGCGTCGGATCACCTTACTATCTACCACCGTGGTCCTGGCCGAGTGCAAGTGGATGGTTTGACTACAAGATTCCTACCATCAAAGTAATGGGCCACGACATTCAACCTGTGTGCAGAAATACGCCAATCAAGTACCTGGGTCTCAACTTCTTCATCAACAAGGGACCCGAAATGAACGATCCAGATGCCACAGCTTCCACGAAGATTATCTCTGCAGCGGCCCTCAAACCGTTTCAACGTGTTCGATGTTTCCGGGAGCTCATCATCCCCAAGCAGTTGTATACAATATCAAATTCGATGGGTGTGCTGCGACAGAGTGAGAAGGCCGACAAGGCCAACAGAGAATTTGTCAAGAAAACGTGCCATCTCCCTCACTCGTTCCCGAGCACCCACGTCTACCTGTCTGGAAAGGAAGGGGGTCTTGGGGTCCTGGCCCTTCGATGGACTGCCCCAGCTGTCCAGCTTAAAGCGCTAGCTCGATTGCAACGACTGAAGAATCCTTTTGTAGATGAAGTCTTCAACTCAACGCTGACAGAACAGAAGGCAGCACTCTGTAGATATTTGCGTGTTCCTGACGGAATATCCGATGCCAGAGAATTGGAGGTAGCTCTACGAGATGCTCGTACGCAGTGGCTGTCTGACATGAAGAGCCAGTACAGGAACAAGGGACTGTTTGCCCACCAAAAAGATCCTGTGGGAAACAGATGGCTCCATTGTGACAACCGCTACATAAAGGAGGGGGATAAGATCAAGGCCCTCCGTTTAAGAACGGATCTCTACCCCACACGCGTGTTGTATAATAAACACGCGGCCGATCCAGCCGCCAGACTGTGTCAGCATTGTGGTGAGGCGCAAGAGTCGGCATGTCATGTATTACAATACTGTGAGCGCATCCATGGCCCCAGAATTGAACGACATAACTTCATTGTAAAGCAGGTGTGTCGGCTTATTACCAAGTATAACCCTGAAGCGAAGATTACCTGTGAGAAGGTTCCCACGGTAGCCGGCACACGCTTAAAACCTGACATAATAGTGGAGTATGGAAACGAGGTTGTCATCCTCGACGTGGCCATAGCCTGGGACTCCAGTGTGTACAACCTGGAGAAGAAAAATGTGGAAAAGATTGAGAAGTACCGGGCGTTGGCCACGCTGTTTCCAGGCAAGAGTGTTCAGGTGTCGGGAATAGTTTTTGGGGCCAGGGGGATGACCTGCGGGTCGACGAGAAAGATTTGTGCTGACCTTGGCCTCACCACTGCGGACACTGCCTGGCTGGCAGCGAGAACATTGGTCGGCAGCTTAATCTGCTTGAGCAGATTTGTTAAAGTATAGGCGGTTTAACTTGCCCTGTTGTGAGCTCAGCTCGTTTACATTTTTTTGCCAAGTCAGTAGCTTTTATGCTAGTTTCAATTACATTCCTTTTGGGCTATCGCCAGATAGCTAAAGCCCATTACCCTTCACGGCGCTCCGCGCTCGTGGGGCTGCAGCGTCTGGCTTGGCTTTTTACTTTTTTTTTTACCCCTTCTTTTAGGGGACAGTTCGGTTTTAGCCAAATAGACGCCATTCTACTCATTCGAAGCTTTTCTCCACGTTCGGATCCTGCATCTCAAGAGAAAATTAAGAAAGTATGGTGTAACGGCGGGGGAGTATTTTGTGTTCTTTCAGTGGTTATACCACGATTCCAGATACATGGTCGATGGACACAGAATACGAGCTACTGACTATCTCAAGAGCCTGGCTTTGACTGTAGATCCCCGCAAGACGCAGTACTTTGGCTGGAGATACAATGACGTGAGAAAGTGGTTTGACTATACACTCCCCCCATTGAGAATTGATGGATGTTCCATCCCATCCCTCCATAAGGAGAACCCAATGAAGTACCTCGGGCTGCAGATATACCTGAATAAGCCCCCAAAGGCTATCGATGAGATGGCTGAGAAGATCGTGGCAGTGATAAGAAAGGCGGCCTTGAAGCCGTTCCAGAAGATCAGGTGTATCAACTCCTTGGTATCCACGAGATACCTATACATACTTTCTAACAGCCTCGATGTGAGATCAGAGGGAGCCCGACGTGATAAAATCATAAGGACCATTACTAAGAATGTGCTCCACCTTCCATCTTCGTTCCCAAACTCCCATGTGCACGTGCTGGCAAGGGAATGTGGGCTAGGCATGCTGCCACTAGAATGGACAGCGGCGACCTGCCAAGCTAAAGCCTTTGCGAGGCTAGCCCGCTTAGGGCTCCCTTTCCTGGATGCTGTTCTCTCCGAGCCCCTTAAAGACAACCAAGAAAGGCTAGCCCAATACCTGGGCATTCCCATGGGAATATCGGATAGAGGCGATCTGGAGTTGGCACTGAGAGAGGCTCGCAAGCCGGCGATCGAGAAATCGATCCAAACCAATACCAATAAAAGTCTGTTCTCTCACCGAAGCGAGCCTGTTGGAAACCAGTGGTTATATCACGATTCCAGATACATGGCCGATGGAGACAGGATACGAGCTCTCAGGCTAAGGACCAACTTGTACCCGACCAGGGCCCTATCTAATAAACATGCCACTGATCCCAAAGCCATTGAATGCAGGTTCTGCAAGGAGAAGCCGGAGACAGCATTCCACATACTCCAAGAGTGTGAAAGGGTCCACTTACCCAGGGTGGAAAGACACAATTTCATAGCAAAGCAGGTCGTCCGACTGATCAAGAAGTACAATCCCGAGGTCGAAGTGGAAGAAGAGAAGCTGATAACCTCTCAAGATGGAGTCAGGCTGAAACCTGACATAATCATCAAGAAGGGCGATGACGTTAAGATCTTGAACGTTGCCATTGCATGGGACGCCAACGCATCGACCCTGAAGGAAGTGAACCAAGGGAAAGTACAAAAATACTCATGCCTGAAAGCCTCCTTCCCCGGCAAAAAGGTTGAAGCGCACGGTCTGTGCTTTGGTGCGAGAGCTGGCACCTGGCAAGTACAAGACAGACCTTGAAAGATCTGGGATTCACGAAGAATGATATCGGATGGTTGGCAGCAAAGGTCCTCGTCGGCAGCCTGATCTGCTTAAGCCGTTTCTTCAAAAAGGTATAGCCCGAGGGAACCCTGGTGAAAGACCAAGACCTTGATACCGATAAAAGCTCTGCACTACGGTTTGCTACCCCTACTGCTGGGGCTTCCAGATGCACTTTGGTGTTAGGTTCTGAGACGGATGCCGATGTAACTTACCCTCCCTGACTCAATCCGACTCACTGCTCGATGAGCGGATTAAGAACAGGTTAGAAGGCTCAACACCGCCGTCCCCTGTCTTCCCTGCAGGGCTAACCAAATGGCCTCAGAGCCTAACGATACACCCCATTTGGGGAAAGAAGAGTTATAGCCAAATAAACGCCATTCTACTCATTCGCTGCTTTTCTCCACGTTCGGATCCTGCATCTCAAGAGAAAATTAAAAAAGTATGGTGTAACGGCGGGGGAATATATTGTGTTCTTTCTTTTTTTGGGGGGTGGTTGCCAAGGTTTTTTTTCCCCGAGCGATTGTCTGTTGCGTGCACACTAAGAGTCTTCTTTCGTGTGTGTTTTCTGATCTGATCTCTTCTCGAGTGTTCCCTCACCTTGGCAACCGGGCAGGGCCACGTCCACGTCGTCCCCCGTGGGCGGGAGCCAGAGTTTTTCTAGCTCCCGGCGAAGAGGCCTGCCAAAGGGTCGTTGACCCGTGGAGTGCGGAAATTGTGAGTTTCAGTTTATACTAAGAGCTAGGTTCACTGCCTAGTCTCATACCGCACCCCAACCCTTTTCCCCTTTTTTTAACGCCACGTGCTCCGCTTGTTTGAGCGATGGAGCCTGAAATCCTTCTTTATCCTCCTGAGGATCTCACATGTAGGCTCTGTGGAAACGTTTCCACAGCGCGGTCAAAGTTTCAGGACCACTATGCTGTGAGCCATAACATTGAAATACTTTGGAGATGTACTAAGTGCCTGGACAAGGTACTGGGTCCTATCAAATCAATATCGTCCCACCTTTCTAAGTGTGAGTAGTAAGTACTGACCACGTTTATCCGGAAACGCACATCTTCGTCTGGACACGTTTAATTAGCAATTAGAGCTAATTGGGACCCCCCACATTAATCAGCACCCTCCAGGGAGCCATCACACTAATTGGGGAATGTCTATCTCGCGTCCAGACCAGTTGTGCGTTTCCGGATAATCGTGGTCATAAAAAATAAAAAAATTAGGCAGAAAATAAAATAAAAAGATAGAAATAGAGTGGAGAGAAACAATTTATTCGAAAATCAACGATGCCGCGGCGAAGAAGCCGCTCCGCAACACCCGAGTGACCAGCGTCCGCCATGTTGGTAGCTTGCACCCAACAGTTGCAGAGATCGACGACAGGTGGCCACTTAGTTGCAAGGCATCACACCAGATGGCGCCACCATCATAGCTCTAGACAAGAAAGATGGAACAAGATATTAGCGGCAGGTAAAAATGACAGCACTGCTAAGCAAGTCTAGGCATGCGAGAGAAAAGGTCTAACCGCTACTGCTAAAACAGCACGGAGAAAACAGTACACATCGGGGAAAAAGGCTTACGGGGACGATCGCTTAGGCCTAACCTCAACGTCACAACACTATGCAGCTAACTAACACAAGGCGGGAACCACTGGGCACACATCGCTAAACATGCGAGAAAAGGCTTAACACGAGCGCGGTCACCGCTAAACACGGCAAACATACGAGGAAAGAGGCTTACGGGGACGATCGCTTAGGCCTAACCTCAACACTACGCAGCTAACACAAGGCGGGAACCACACATCGCTAAACATGCGTCAACAGGCTTGGACACCGCAAAACAAGTCTAAACATGCGAGAAAAGGCTTAACACGAGCGCGGTCACCGCTAAACACGGCAAACATACGAGAAAAGGAGCGCGTCAAATCACTCACCTTTTCCCCCGCGGCAACTTCCAGGCAGAAACTGAGCGAGCGTGGAGAACACACACGTCTGCTCTCTACGAGATCCAGCCAGAAAGTGAGCGAGCGCACGTCCGTCTTCCGCGACGGTCCGAGAGAAACTGAGAGAGGCGACGCGCAGCGGCCGCTATGGATGCGCGCGCGCCCTCTGCTCCACCCGTCCGCGCATGCGCGCGCGCGCTGCTAGCTCCCTCTGCGCCGGCCGTGGGTGTTTTCGGTTTCGGCTCTCTGCTGCGCGCGCGCGCGCTCCTAGCGGCGACGGGTGGCTTTTCAGTTTCGCTTTCATTCTCCGTTCTTTGCGCGCGCGCGTTTATCTGTATAAAGGCAGCGCGCACCGCGCTCGCGTCATCATTCTGACCGATACGTGGAAAACGCCATGTGTGGTTTATTCTCCTGCGTTTCTCGTCGTCGCAAGGAAAAGACAAAAAACGAAGAACTTCGCGAATTTATACGCGGCATCGTGGAGGAAGCCTTTCGAGTCCACCGTCTGGAATGGTTGCAAGCGCGTCAAGAAATGTGTCAGGACAAGATGAAGACGCTCGACCGCATCTTAGCGGCGGACAGACTGGCGAAAAAGAAGTCCAACTTTAGCCTGGACAATCTGTATTGGGAACGCAGTTCCGATGCAGAGGACGACGACGAGGATGTGTAAATAAAAGCGATGCATTTCTCTTCGAGTCTCAGTCTCTTCTTTCTCTTCGTGCAACGTGTACGCATGCAACATGTCTTCCCCCGAACCTTTTCGTTTCCGTCATCCCTTTCGCTGTATCTTAAGCGGCCCCTCCATGTGCGGCAAATCTACGTTCGTTGCTAACGTGTTGAGGAACCTGAACGACGTGGTAGACAAGCCTCCGTCACAAATATTCTACGTGCAGAAATATGCTTCGCCGAGCATGCAGGACGAATTCGGGGACTCCGTAAAATTTACCAAGGAGCTTCCGCGAGAGTGGGACACGTCGCGCGCTACGCTGATCATCGTCGACGATCACATGACCGACGCCGGTTCCTTGAAGGAGGTGACCGATCTTTTCATTCGGGGTTCTCACCACGCCAACGCGTCGATCTTCTTACTCGTTCAAAACATCTTTTTCGACAGTAGCCATTTTAGAACAATATCCTACAACGCCAGTTACGTCGTCCTGTGGCGCACCGTGCGCAGCGTGCACCAGATGGAACATTTCGGCCAACAGCTATTTGGCAGAAAAAGATTGGAGTATTTTCTGGACGCATATAAACAAGCGATGTCGTCGCCCCACGCATATTTACTCGTGGATCTTCACAACTATACGCACGAGGATCACAGGTTGCGTAGCAATATCTTTCCGGGAGAACGTCAATATATCTACGCTCCGAAATGAATCTCCGCCCTCACCTCACTTTACTCAAAGTACTCTCCACTCTACCCCCTCCACGCCGCCGCGACGTCTTGAGACGTTCGTCCTCGTGCGACATGAAACACCTCTCTGAAATTTGCCTCAATGTATTGAACGGAAAGGTGGCTCTAGCTCCAGATACGTTCGCGCGTTTGAAGAAGCACAAACGCTTTTTACGACGGCTCGCCTACAAAAAGATTCACAAGAATCCGCAACGTTTGAAGCGCTATCTGTCTCAGCAGCGAGGACAGGGCGTTCTTTCGTCGGTGGTTCCTCTCCTGCTTTCCGCCATGTTGAACCTTTTCGCCAATGGCCAAGAGAATTGAAGTGACCACCTCCTCCTCCATCGGAAACATTCTTTCCTCGAAGGAGAGTGACGACGTCAAAGTGAAACTCATACTGCAAGCACTGTATCGCATACTCAAGCAGTACGGATTTGACCCCTACGACAATAAAAACAAGGCGTCCGACGCTACAAATGACTTTGACTATTCGCTCCTCTCTCCAGAGGTGGACGAAGAGGAAGCGGAAAGGGTCGTCTCGGAATTAAAGAAGGTTCTTTCCTGGGATCGCGAGGGTTGTGTCTCCGTGTCGGGCAAGCCCATCAGACACTCCTCCGTTTACGAACTCATCAATTATTTGTTGCAACGTAAGACGGGAAAGAAACCTTCCTGGTTCCCCAAAGTCTCGAAACTATTGCGTCTGATTTCTCTACCCAAATCTCGCGAGCCTCAACAGCAGCAGCAGCAGCAGCAGGCCTCCATTGCGTGGACGACTTATGGAGGGATATGAGAAACCAGAGGGTGGTTTGGGGGGTGTGGAACGCTATAGAAAAGCGCATCACTTGAGCAAAAAGAAGGCTCTCGCCATTCTCAGAAAGCTGGATGCCTACATGCTCCACCATCCGGTCAGAAGAAAGTTTAATAGGAGACGCATCATCGCGCTCAAGATCAACGACGTGTGGCAAATGGACCTCGCCGATTTTTCAAAATACAAGAGATTCAACGGTGGCTACCGCTACATTCTCGTGGCAATCGATTCCCTCTCCCGCTTTCTGCGCACCCTCCCGCTAAAGACGAAGCGCCCCGCCGAAATGAAAAGGGCCATGATAAGACTTTTTCGGGGAGGTAACGTACCTACACGCATCTTTTGCGACAGAGGCGGGGAATTCTACAACAAGACCGTCAAGGAGTACCTCTCACGAAAGAAGGTACACATGTATTCTACCTTCTCTCCAGTAATCAAAGCATCGCAGGCAGAGCGCGTCATACGCACTTTACGCGACAGAATATTCCGTTATTTTAGAGTAACGGGAAAATACCACTTCGTTTCCGCGCTTCCCAAGATCGTGCGCGACTACAACACCACCAAACACAGGGCTTTGGGCATCAGCCCGTCCGAAGTCACGCCCGAAAACGAATTGGAGCTGTTCAATAAGATAAATGGGAAGCCCGTCGTACCCTCCGTGAAAAAGAAGCTCAAACTGGGGGATAAAGTGAGGGTCCTACTTCACAGAAAAGGTTTTCATAAGAGCTCGGAAGGGAGTTGGTCGCCTCAGATTTTCAACGTCTCCCGCCTGAGAGACACCTCTCCTCCCGTCGTACACCTGGAAGATTACCGGGGTAAGGAAGTGGACGGATCTTTCTACCCGGAGGAGGTACTCGTCGTAACCCGAGACGCCAATCAGCCTTGGCCAGTAACGAAAGTGCTGAGAAAGAAGCAACTGAACGGTCAGAGCTTCTCCTTGGTTCGCTGGTTCGGTTACGACAAAGAACACGATCGGTTGGGTTCCGAGCAGCGACGTGGTCAAGATTGGGAAATGATGTCTGACATCTACGTCCACCTGCTCTCGAACGCCAGCATGGATAAGTTTCCCTCGAATAAACTCAACGCCTTCACGGTAGCTTTCGATAGTCCACTTCAGCTCTCGAATCGGTATAAAGTCGGTCTGATGGATCTCAGCATAAGTAACGATTTTTTAAATATCGGGTACGAAAGGCAAGATGCGAAAATCGAGGTTTCTTTCGAGGACACGGTGGAAGCCGGCAGAACTTTTCGTGTCACCTCGGATCTCGAGAGGGATTTGAGAAAAGCCCTTTCGGAATTCGACGTTTCTTTCGCGTACAATAAATCGCGATACGACTTCGTCTTACCCGTGGACATGAAAGCCGTGGAATTGGACCCTCGGCTCGCGCAAGCGCTCGACGCCTCGCTAGCGTCCCGCGAAGCAGGTCGTGCGGTGAAACCCCCCAAATTGAGCGAACGCGAAGCCACCTCCATCTTATTGGAGCACGCCGCACCCGTCGCTTTTGGCGACGTCACTCTGAATTCGGAAACCACGTCCCTACGGAACACACTCAACAAGTATTTCCAGACGCACAAGCTGGACGCCTCGCTAGAATTCGCGGATAACGTGTACTCTCTGAAAACACCGAAAGGGTTGCACGTGGCGGAACCCTTTGTCAAGCTGCTACATCTCACACCCGTCGAGGGACACGAAGAAACGCTACGCGTCTCTCTCCCCGTAGCGCGTCAATTTTCTTTCACGATCAAGACGAAAATTCCTCGATCTTTGCAAGTACATGTGCCTCCCGGCTATTATGCGACGCCGCAAGCACTTCTAAATGCGATTAACCAGCGCGTAGGCGTACGCGCGCGCTTCAGCTTCGACGGAACCGAACAGAAATGTAAAATTCGGCTTTCCGAGAGCACCTCCACCTTAACACTTTCCGAGTACCTGGCCGTGCTTTTGGGCTTCGAATCGCGTACCGTGTTCACGGGGGATGAGGATGGCACGAGCTCCGTCGAGGTACTCCTGGAACCCCCATTTCACAACATAATCGTGTACACGGATATCGTGGAACCCACGTACGTGGGGAGCGGGAAAAAAACGATATTAAAAATACTACCCTTTTATTACGAGAAAGACAAGCACGTCGTCACCTACACGTTAGATAACATCCAGTATTTTAACCTGTCTCAATTCGAAATTCCTTCAGTGACGATCGTTCTCGCGGACGAAACGGGAAGACGTTTGCCGTTGCGGTCCAAAGGCAGAACCAATCTAACGTTGCATTTCAAATATGTACCGTAATTCCCCCAAAATAATTCCCGTGTACACGGGACCCCTTTTCCAACGAGGGGGCGGTGTGTTGAGCAACATATCCAAGTTTATCGTTCCCATCTGGCAGCAAATAAAACCGATCGCCAAGAGAACGTTGAAGCGCTTGGCGCGGAATTTGGCCGATGGCGAAGGAATATCGCGCGCAGTAAAAAAGACGGCCATAGCAACGGGGAGAGACGTGCTGGATTCCATGGAGGGCTCTGGAAACAACAATGGGAAGAAACGCCGCAAACGACAACAAAAGGCGCCGACACACGACGCACCTGCAGATATCTTTGGTACGCCGTGAAGGTCACACATCCGCTGCGCGCGCTCCGTCATGACGTCAACGAAAGGAAAAATACAGACGCCGATCTGTCTAACGAGTGATGTGATGATATTCGAACCCCCTTCCATTCAATACGGCGTGGAAGATACTTCGTACCAACTTTTTTATCCGGTCAACGGGGTAAATAATTCCGTGATCGAGTTTTGTATTCAAAATTTTCAAAGGGCACACTTGGATCTCTACGGCAGTTTCGTGTCTTTGACCGTGCGCATTGTTCGCGACGACGGGGAAGAAATGGACGAGAAAGATGTCGTTTTCCCAATAAACCACCTGTTGAGCGGCATGTTTAAGACGGTCACCGTTTATGCGAACAACAAACTCGTCAGTTCCAACGAGTTGTACGCCTACAGGAGTATTTTGGACGTCGTGCTTCATTCCACGCCCACGGCTCAAGAAACAGTGCACGCGGCTGGACTTTATGTCGAGGACGATGAACATTTAAAGGACGATTACGACGTCTCGTCTCGCGGTCCGAAACAACGTTACGAAGCGACGAAGGGTGGAAAATACTTTAACCTGGTCGGTCAGATCAATACCGACCTGTTTCAACAGCCGCGCCTGATGGTACCTGCCGTCGAAATTCGCGTCGTTTTCCTATTAAACAACGACGAATTTAAACTCGTATCGGCCCCCAAAGACAAGAAAACGTACAATTACGAGGTGGACATTAAAGAAATGACGTTACACTTGAAAAAGGTGACGCTGGCACCTTCCCTATTTTTGGAATACGAGCGGCGGCTTCAGCCCACGCCGGCCATCTACGTGTTACGCGGATTGGAAACCAAGGTGCGGAGCTTGAGTGCCGGGAGCTTGGACGCTCACTTTGAAAACGTTTACCCCGAAAGGGTACCTTCCAAATTATGCGTCGCCCTACTCGCCACGTCCGACTTTCTCGGCGACATCCAATCGAACCCCTACAAATTCCGTCATTACGACCTGTCTCATTCGATGCTCTCCGTGGACGGCCAGCAAGTGCGAGCCGAGTACGACTTTCAGAACGACCTCGTCAAAATTCCCTACTTTAACTTCTTGCAAGAACTGGGAGAGAAACATTTCAAGTATAGCTACGAGCGATTTAAAACGAACGGGTTCCTTCTCTACTTTAACTTGGACGTGGACAAGTGTTCTTCTCCTTCGCATTTGAACGAGTGGCGAAAAGGAAACGTTCGCCTGCAATTACGCTTCGCTAAAGCCCTTCCACACGCGGTCACCGTCCTCTTGATTTCCGAGTGTCCCAAGCTCATGTACGTCGACAAGGACCGTACGGTCACCTTCCCATAAGAAAAGATGTACGAGAGCGACATCTTGGAACTCGTGTCCCTGAACCCCCTCGCTTCCTCCATGCTGAGAGGCATTTGCGCTTCCGACGAAGCCTTCGTTTTACGCAAGCCCGGTTATTTAATCATCAATACGGAAGAGCGAAGAAGGCGCGGGCAGCACTGGGTGCTCTACCTGAAAAACTACGACGGGTCTGCCGTGTTTTTCGACAGCTACGGACTTCCCCCCATCGAAGCAAACCTTCGGAAGACTTTACCTGTAGTGGACGAGTATAACGACAAGTGTATTCAATCGCCTTTTTCGCCTTACTGCGGGCTTTTTTGTATCTACGTAGCCACGCGCATGTCGAAACGCTACAGCTTGAAAAGTTGTGTATCCATGTTTTCCTGTAACCTCGAAGAGAATGACGAAACAATAAAACGTCTCCTCGTGAGCGAACTCGTTTCGTAAAAAATAGACTATTTATTTATTCACGACATACACAAGACCCTTGCGAGACGATCTTCCAACGTGCTGACCCGACGCTCACCGCCGTCGTCGCCGGTCTGCACCGTGACGTCGAGGGATGTGTGGAGAAGCCAGTAGCGACGGACGATAGGTCGGTTGAAACCCGCGTTGATAAGACACGGGTCGACTGTCTCTCCTCGTCTATACTTTTCCAACAGCTCGAGCTTGTAATCTACGAAACGCTTCATTTTCTTTGCAATCTTCCCACTGACGGTGAACAGACGTAGGGGTATCGTCTTGAGAATCGAGCGAAAGTCTCCCTCGCAGCTATCGCCGTGAATATAATCGCGTAATCGCAGCAAGTCCCGATACATTCGCGTTTGCACAAAGGTGGCAAACCTCTGCTCGGGCGTCATCATGACTGAGACGGAATGAGAGTAGACAACCTTTATTTCTCGTTACACATGAATTAGGCTCCAGCTTTGGTTTCGTAACCGGGAAGGCAGCCCAAATACGGACGAAGGCTCGAGTCTAACCAATGGCTGGGGTTTCTCGACCAGAGTCCACCGCAGCGACAGGTAGTCAGTAGATCGCCGATTCGCAAAAAGAAGGTCTTTGGAGGAGGTTTGAAGGTTAGGACCAGAGGTAGATCTCCCGTCAGTAGCCATTCGTAATCTGCAACGAAAGGAGTGTGAGAAACGCGTGTTTTTTTTTTTTAACTCAAACACATACACACGTACAATCTTCTTCATTCACAGAGTGACACTGATGGTCCATCTTCTCCATCTTCCTTCAATAGTCGAAGTCCTTCGCAACGTACGTCGAACGGTACCGTCCGACAGCCGAGAAACGGGCGAATCAATCGGTCCGTCCAATGCTTTTGCTCTGGAAAAAAATATGAACGATTATAGAACGTATTAAAAAAAAAAAAATAACGAGGAAGCGTACCTTTGGACCACAATCCACCGCAATTGGTGCAGAAGAAGCGGGCCCTGCCAATCTCTATTGTAAAAACCGACTTCACGCGCAGCAAAAGTGTTGTACACTGGAAACGAAACTCTTCAAACATTTCGACGATGATGATGACGTCATGGGTATTACTTACGAGGATCTACCAAGCTGATCATGATGGAATGACGATCGAACGTTCGCTTCGACATTTATAGTAAAGCTTTGCCTCTCACTCTCTATGACGTCATTGAACGTGTTTGAACATGTTAAGACGTGTTTGAACATGTTCGGACATGGGCGGCGAAGTCGTCCCTGGACACACTCGTTCCTCTCTCTTCCTCTCTATGACGTCATTGAACGTGTCTGAACATGTTTGGACGTGTTTGGACGTGTTTAGACACAGGCGTCGAAGTCGCCCCTGGACACACTCGTTCCTCTCTCTCTCTTTATGACGTCATTGAACGTGTCTGAACATGTTTGCACGTGTTTGAACATGTTGTGACGTGTGTAGACACGAACCCCGCAATACGAAAAACGTCACGCAGTACGAATTAGATTGGTGGTTAGTGTGTCGCGCCCAGTGTAGAAGGTTGATGATGATTATTCAGGTTTTTATGGCGCACGGACAACTAGGGTCATAGTGCGCCAAAGCTATGGTGAAAAGACAATGGGGATGGTTGGTGACTATGTAAAAGCAGCAAGATTAAACTAAAACCATAGTTTTAGAAATGTTTAGACAGTAAAACAAGATACATGAGCAGCTGGGTAAAACTATATTGCATTTAAATAGCCAATATCTTTAAAATAGTTAAAAACTCTCATGAAGGGTAAAAGAGGCTCATCACCCAACAACAAGGCTGGATGAAGTGGCAACTGATATCTGTAAAGCTCTTTAAAGTGATACTGACGATGAGGTTCATGTGCAGGACACGTGATTAGGATGTGCAGCACAGACAGCTGCTCCCCACACTGCGTACATTCCGGTGGTTCCTCCCGGCGCAGTAAAAAACCATGTGTGAGGTGTGTGTGACCAATGCGTAAGCGACTAAAAACTACTGAATGGAGACGATTTTTAAAACTCGGTATGCTTCCTAAAATTGTGTTTTTTGACATCCAAAGCTTGTTGTTTTCTCGTGTAGCCCACTCTCGTTGCCATTTCACATTAATTTTCCTCCTCAGGACTGACCTAAGGTCTTGAGAGGGACTCTCCAATAGGCTCACTTCAGAAGAGAGCGCAGCTGCAGCTGCTGCATCTGCGAGTTCATTGCCGGGTATCCCAACGTGGCTGGGCACCCAGCAAAAACCTAAACAAAGACCTTTTTTGATTACCTTGGTCGCAAGATACCGGGCCCTTAATACAAGGTGGTTTTTCTGTTTCTGTATTGTACAGATGGCTTTAAGAGAACTGAGTGAATCGCTGTAGATGATCGAAGACTTGATCTGACGGTCTAGGATGAAGCTAAGCGCCATGATTATTGCATATAGCTCTGCAGTGAAAACTGATGCAGAGTTTGGAAGCCGCTGAGACTTCGTGCAAGATTCAGTAACCATTGCACAAGAAACGGATGTGTGTGTCTTTGATCCATCGGTATAAAAAGCAGTGTGATCCCCAAAGCTTTCGGCTATATAACTGAATTCTTGTTGGAGCACACATGGTGGAGTGCCATGTTTGTTATATTTAGCTAAAGAGTAATTGCATTCTGGAAGTACGTCCCACGGCGGAGCTCCCACACCCGCTTGCAAAATTGGTGTGTGATACTCAATGAACTCATACGTTTCGATTCCCTGTAGCACACGCATACTAAAAGGAGGTATAACTGTGGGTTTGCTGAGAAAGAACTGCTTAAACCGTGTCTCCCTCACAGACTGGAGTGCAGGATGTTCTGGATAGCCTTTCACTCTAAGCGCATATGATGTTGAGAGGTAGAACCTACGTCTCTCCAATGACCACTCCTTGGATTCGACATATAGACTCTCAACTGGTGATGTACGAAAGGCACCAGTTATTAAACGCAACCCCTGGTGGTGAACTGGGTTCAACATCTTGAGAGCAGATTCGCGGGCAGATCCATAGACAATGCACCCATAGTCCAATCTTGACCTCACTGTCGAAATGTAAATTCTATGTAACGTGTCACGATCTGCGCCCCAGGATCTGTGTGACAGCACCTTTAAGAGGCTTAGGGACTTGATGCATTTAGTTTTAAGGCTCTTAATGTGCGGTAGGAAAGTAAGTTTGCTATCAAACGTGACCCCAAGAAATTTGTGCTCACTCTTAACAGTGAGGTCCCGCCCATTCAGCTTAAGAGTAGGTGAAGGAAGCATTCCTCCGACCCTAGAGAAGTGAACACAGACAGTTTTCTCGTTCGAGAACTTAAACCCATTTTCGAGGGACCATGTGGTAAGCTTGTTTAGAGCTAGCTGCATCTGACGCTCGCATATTGCTAGATTTGTAGAAGAATATGATATTTGAATGTCATCTACGTATAAGGAGCATGCCATGGAACGAGGAATTACATTGGCTACTGAATTGATTTTCACAAGGAAGAGAGTAACACTCAGGACAGATCTCTGTGGCACTCCATTCTCTTGAACCAGAACACCAGATAGCGTCGTTCCAAGTCGTACTTGGAATGTCCTGTTTTGTAGGAAGTTCATGACGCACCTGAGTATGCGCCCCCTGATCCCAAAAGAGTACAGATCTTGTAGGATACCATACCGCCAAGCGGTATCGTATGCCTTCTCAAGATCAAAGAAAACAGAGAGGCAGTGTTGTCTTCGGACTAAAGCTTCACGTATCATTGTTTCTACTCGAACGAGGTGGTCTGTTGTGGACCGCCCGGCACGAAAACCACACTGAAGTTCGGAGAGACATTTGTTTTCCTCTAGAAAATGGACGAGCCGACCATTGACCATACGCTCAAATGTTTTGCCGATGCAGCTTGTGAGAGCGATAGGTCGATAGCTAGTTGGATTTGAAGCGTCTTTTCCAGGTTTTAACAGTGGAACAACGGTGGCAGTTTTCCATGCGGATGGTAATGTGCTGTCTGCCCAGATTCGGTTGAAGAAACGAAGCAAGCATTCTTTCGATGTTTCGGACAAGTGCTGAAGCATGGAATATGTCACTCGGTCTGGACCAGGTGAGGTAGCCTCTGCTGAAGATAATGACCTCTGCAGCTCTATCATAGTAAACGGCTGATTATATCCATGGTCGTCCCCGCCACTCATTCGAATTGTCTTCTTTTCTGCAGTGTCTTTGATCTTAAGAAAGTTTTTACTATAATGAGATGAGTCAGAAATTCTTTGGAAATGCTCCCCAAGCGCATTCGCCTGCTCTTCTAGGCTTTCACATACCTGACCGTTAACTTCTAAAAGAGGGACGGAATGACTGATGAGTTCTCCTCTGATTTTGCGAAGTCTGTCCCATACCACTTTGGATGGGGTGTTACAAGACAGAGACGATACAAAGGCGTGCCAAGAGGACCGCTTAGCTTGTTTGCGTGTCCACCTGGCCTTTGCTCTTGCCTTTTTAAAATGTAGGAGATTTTGTGATGTGGGGTACCTCCGAAATGTGCCCCATGCCCGATTTCGCAGTTTGCGAGTTTCCTCGCATTCACTGTTCCACCAGGGTTTAGGTCGCTTTGGGAGACGACCAGAAGCCTGGGGAATGAATTGCGTTGCTGCATCGAGGATGATGTTACTAATAAGATTGCTAGCTTCCTCGATCGTCACCGTATCAATAGGAATCAGAGAGAGGTCACATTTTTCAGAAAACTGATTCCAGTCGGCTATTTCAAATTTCCACCTGGGAGGGCGTGTCGTCAGAGTGTTGACTAGAGTAAGGTATTTTAACACCACTGGGAAGTGGTCACTTCCAAGTGGGTTTTGTTTTACAGTCCATTCTATCTCCTGAAACAAGGATGGACTGCAAAAAGACAGGTCTAAGGCTGAGAGAGTCTGACTTGAAGAATGTATGTATGTAGGTGCCCCTGTGTTTAAAAGACAGATGGATGTTGATAATAAAAATTTCTCTAACATTTTCCCTCGAGTGTCAGTTCTTGTACTGCCCCAAAGTGGATTATGAGCATTAAAGTCACCTAGAACTATAAAAGGACTTGGAAGTTGGCTGCATAAATCTTCTAATTCTTTTTGTGTAATAGTGTCTGATGGCGGCAAGTATACCGAGCAGATGGTGACGATCCTGTCTAAACACACCTGCACAGCTACAGCTTCCAAGTTTGTAACTAGGTGAATTGCTTTCGTTGGGAGAGATCGTCGTGTGATGATCGCTACACCACCAGATGCTCGGGTGGCGTCACTTCGATCTCTTCGAAATATGTTGTGTCTACGCAGTGGATTTTGTGTTTGGTTGTTCAAATATGTTTCCTGAAGACAAAAACATGTAGCATTATACGTCTCGAAGAGATCGTTCACATCATCTAAGTTAGAAAGGAACCCACGACAATTCCATTGGAGGATCGTGTGCTGCATAATAGTTGCAGTACTAAGAAGTAGTAGTAAGTGTGTCAGAAAGTTTTGCCGACTTTGAAAAGCTTTCATTACCTATTTTTTGTTGGAGGTGTGACCCGCGGCCTTGTGGGTTTCTTCCGCGCAGCCGCAAGCTCCTTGTCAGATATGTCAGGGAGTGACCCACTCCCCGACAGACTAGCTCTATTCTTTTGGAGGACTTGGGAGCTCGTGCTCGCGAAGGAGCGCTCAGAGCTCGTCTCGTCCTCGCAGTCCATGGATGTGGTCTCCGTGGACTGTGAGGACAGAAGTGGCGTCGGTGTTAGGGACGCCACTGGAGTTTCGGGGACTGGAGGTGGACGTGCACCTCCCTGGACTTATTTTGTGGTTGTCTCTATCAGCAGTGATTGCTCGGTCTGTGTGAACTGTGTTACTAGTTTTACTTTCTGTTTTACGGCTGTGGCAAAGGATTTTTCGAAAAAGATGGGAGCTACTTTTTTTCTGGCTTCTGGGTAACTGATGTTCTGTGTAACCTTAACGTGCAGGACTTCTTTTTCATATTTCCACTTTGTACATGACCTCGAGTAGGATGGGTGGTTGGAAGAACAATTGACACAGCAGTCTGGCCCTTTGCATTCTTTGGTCTCATGGTCACTCTTTCCACACCGTGCACAACAAGCAGAGCCGCGGCACCCGTCTGCAGCATGTCCAAACCTGTTGCACCGAAAACAGCGCAACGGGTTCGGAATGTAAGGTCGGACATCTACTGACAAGTACCCTACTTTTAGTTTTGTTGGAAGTGTGGGCCTGTCAAAAGTCAGTACTATGTTTCGTGTGGTGATGTACTCCCCATTTTTACGGATTTTGATTTTGCGTACATCAACGACATCCTGGTCCCTGAGCTCCATCAAGATTTCTTCAGGTGGCACGTCAACCAGCTCGAAGACTGAGATGACACCCCTGCAAGTGTTTAGTGTTTTATGCATCGAAGCTGCAATCTTTACTCCCATCATTTCATGAGCATTTAATATGCGGTTGCAGTCTTTCTCATTCGTGCATTTTATGAGCAAGTCACCAGATCTGATACGTTTTATTTCAGTGATATTTTTAGACAGGGACGCCACCGCTTTTTCAATAAAAAATGGTGACATCTTTCCTAGTGGTACGTTTTTCTCTTTTTCAGGGTCTTCACTAGACAGTACTATATACTTGGCAATGAACTGTTTATATGAACTTTGTGAAACTTCGGTCCGTGGTCGCTTTGCGGCCACGATCTCAAGAGGAGAAGAAAATTTACCCATACAGGTTTGTTGAAACGAGTATTCCAAAGAGTCGCCCGTACTTCATACTCATACATACGGGAAGGTCCCGGAGTTTCGACAACCCATCGGCCGGAGCTTGACCAAGACCCCGACCGCCACCGTTCAAGGCTTCTACCCTTCGCCTTTCATCCCCTCGGCACGGTACGGATAACACCTTGGGACTGGGGGCTAGGGTCCGTGGTGGCGCCACTCACCAAACACCAGCCGAAGCCGGTGCCCCCTGCGGGGGCCCAGTGTAGAAGGATCCTGGGTTCGAATCCCACTCTGGGTCTTCTTGTCGTCATGTACAAGTCGTCCCAGAGTGTTAGCTAGAAATTAGTGTAATGTTTTATTCAACGTCGATGGTATTATCATTGTCATATGCGACATCGCAAAAAGGCGCGAAAGACGGAAGGCGGGGTGGTCAAAGTACAGACGACACCGTCGCAATGCGAGGAGGAGGAGAGCGGTGTAGCGACTATAAAAGGTGCGCTGGTTCTACAACGATTGACAGGAAGCCCACGAGGGGCATCCATCCACGACACGAGGCGTTTCGTGGACCAAAATGTAAGTTGACCGTCTCTGCTGTGAGAGTGTATTCTATGTATGACATTGTTTTTCAGGAACCGATAGCCGCTGTCACCCCATGACACTGACCACAGGGACTCATCCCATCCTCTCTCATCATCATCATCAATCTCAAGCGTTCCTCAACTGAAGGGAAAAGTGAGCATTGTTTCGTGAGGGGGAATCTCGTACTGATTTTGTTTGACCGCAGTGCCGCGCTGTCTCGTATGTCAGTACGACCCCATCGATGCCATGCTCGTGGCCGTAGAAAGAGAGCACGAAGCTAGAATAGAGAATCTCGGTAATAGCCCAGTCGTCCTTTCAGATGACGACGACGACGACGACAGAGTCAGTAGTCCGCCTTTCGTAATACCTGAAACGGACGACGACGACGACGAATTGCTCATGTGGGAAGGGGATCAGTCGTATGCAGATTTTCTTCCTCTGTCTGGTAGGGTTCGAGATGAATCACCAGATGCAAGCCCAGAATTTCGAAACGAAGCTGAGCCTGTCCAGGGTCGTAGAATCGTTGAATTGAGAGAACACGTCGTAGAGAATCATCCCTCCGTCACGGAGAGACGATTCCTTCCTTTTTTTGTCACAGACGAGGCATTTGACGGAACGGCTACTAGGTACACGCTTCTCTGTTCCCCGCACGACGACAACGTCGACGATTTGCGACTCTATCTACCGAGCATAGCTCCAGTAATCACGCGCGTCCTCGAAGCTTATCCCATGCCTTTCAAATTTTGTCTGTGCTCGAAGGCGCTCATGGTTAAGGACGGAGCCGACGGGTTGACTTCGCATCTCCTTCACGTGAACCTTCACATGAGAGTCGTTCATAACCGCCAAGAAATCGAAGGCGCGATAAATGCTGCCATCGCAGAGTCCTCGCAACGCGTTGAAAACTATGCGAGAGAAGGGTCTGGTTTCACCTCGAACGACGTCCAATGTGTCGACTTAAAACTAACGCGCTTAAAACCGAAGCGGATAGGATGCACGATCGAGCTTCCCGAGCTGCTAAAGAGAAAAACAAAGACTCTCACAAACGTCAAACTTCCGCCGAATCACGAACACGAGTGTTTCAAGTATAGCGTGCTGGCACTCTTACATCCTTTGAGGAGCAAACCAAACCTGCATGTAAGATACCACAAGTACATGAATCCTTCCCATCCGGAGACGCGCGTAACGTACTGGCCGCCCTGCTTCCCAGTCACTTACGAAGACATTACCCTGTGGGAGAGAAAAAACAAAATCTCCGTCTACATCTACGTGTTCGACGAGCAGACGAGTTCGATATTTACCGGACGGGTTCCCTGCACGCTCTATAAGGATAAAGTCCACCTGCTCGAGGTTAGGGAGCATTTCTATGGGATCCGAAAATTTAGCACTTTCATGGGACGAAGTGACTACTTTTATTGCGAGAAATGCACGTCCGGTTACGGAACGAGAGAGGCATTGCAGCAACACGAACGTCTGTGTCGAGACGTAAACGAAGTGATTCTCGAAATGCCAAAAGCGGGGGAGTGTGTCTCCTTCAACAAGATACAGTACATGCATCCCTATCCCTATTTCGCGGTGTTGGACACGGAGAGCGTTTTGGAAAAAAACGCGCTCGTGAAGGACGCCTCGAGTGTGCACAGGATGAGCTCATATAGCATTGTGCTAGTGAGAAGTTGTGATGGGAAAATAATGGACGTAGATGGCTATTTGGGACCCAACGCGGCAGAGAAATGCTTGCTCTCGCTCAAGCGATTTAGCGATCAAATCGATAGGTTGAACAGTTGTCCCGCGCCGTTGGTCATGAGTATGGAAGACCACTTTCGGCACGCGAGCGCTACACACTGCGAATTTTGTGGAATCGAATTTAACCGACATACGCGGAAGGTATCGCATCACGACCACACCCGCTTCGTAGAGTCCGGTTCTTCGAATTTTGTCGCGACGCTGTGTGATACGTGTAACCTTACGTGTCGTAATACCAAAGAACTCGTCGTGTGCGTGCACAACCTGCAGTACGATTTGAGCTCCCTTCTCCGCCACATGCACGTTCTAAATCTGGGCGAGCCGTGGATCTTAGCTTCGAGCTCGGAAAGGATAAGAGGGTTCAACATTGGCGATCTCCATTTCCGCGATACCACGCAGTTTTTCAACCTCTCCTTGTCGAACCTGGTGGAAACCCTGCTCGCCAGCGGTGGTGAAAGCGCGTTTCATTGTACCCGTCAAATGTTTGGTGACCGTTTCCGACGCCTCCTCAGGAAGGGCATTTACCCGTACACCTTCGTCGACAGTTTCGAAGCGTACAATTTGCCCGCACTACCGCCAAAGGAAGCTTTCAAAAGCGACCTGAACGACCAAGAGATCACGGACGAGGACTATCAGTACGCCCTCGAGATTTTCGAATTGTTCGAATGTAAGAACCTCGGCGGTTACACGCGTCTCTACGTCACTCTCGACGCCTGTCAGCTCTGCGACGTCGTACTGTATTTCAGGAAGATTGCGCTAGAGACGGATAGGTTAGATATCCTACGCACAGTGTCCCTCGCCAGTTACGCGTGGAGCAGCGCTCTGAAGCTCACCAAAGTCAAACTCGAGCTCATGAGCGATCGCGAGATGTACGAAACGATCGAGAAGGGAATCAGGGGAGGCATTTGTAACAGCTTCCACAGATACTGTCGGGCTAATCACGAGGGGTGCGACGATTACGATCCCCAGCAAGAAAAGACTTTTATCCAGTACCTCGACGTGAACAGTTTGTACCCGTACGCGATGATGATGATTATTCAGGTTTTTATGGCGCACGGACAACTAGGGTCATAGTGCGCCAAAGCTATGGTGAAGAGACAATGGGGATGGTTGGTGACTATGTAAAAGCAGCAAGATTAAACTAAAACCATAGTTTTAGAAATGTTTAGACAGTAAAACAAGATACATGAGCAGCTGGGTAAAACTATATTGCATTTAAATAGCCAATATCTTTAAAATAGTTAAAAACTCTCATGAAGGGTAAAAGAGGCTCATCACCCAACAACAAGGCTGGATGAAGTGGCAACTGATATCTGTAAAGCTCTTTAAAGTGATACTGACGATGAGGTTCATGTGCAGGACACGTGATTAGGATGTGCAGCACAGACAGCTGCTCCCCACACTGCGTACATTCCGGTGGTTCCTCCCGGCGCAGTAAAAAACCATGTGTGAGGTGTGTGTGACCAACGCGTAAGCGACTAAAAACTACTGAATGGAAACGATTTTTAAAACTCGGTATGCTTCCTAAAATTGTGTTTTTTGACATCCAAAGCTTGTTGTTTTCTCGTGTAGCCCACTCTCGTTGCCATTTCACATTAATTTTCCTCCTCAGGACTGACCTAAGGTCTTGAGAGGGACTCTCCAATAGGCTCACTTCAGAAGAGAGCGCAGCTGCAGCTGCTGCATCTGCGAGTTCATTGCCGGGTATCCCAACGTGGCTGGGAACCCAGCAAAAACCTAAACAGAGACCTTTTTTGATTATCTTGGTTGCAAGATATCGGGCCCTTAATACAAGGTGATTTTTCTGTTTCTGTATTGTACAGATGACTTTAAGAGAACTGAGTGAATCGCTGTAGATGATCGA
Source organism: Ornithodoros turicata (assembly GCF_037126465.1). NCBI lineage: Eukaryota > Metazoa > Arthropoda > Arachnida > Ixodida > Argasidae > Ornithodoros > Ornithodoros turicata. The sequence goes on from NW_026999314.1 coordinate 616,213, forward strand.
AGACTTGATCTGACGGTCTAGGATGAAGCTAAGCGCCATGATTATTGCATATAGCTCTGCAGTAAAAACTGATGCAGAGTTTGGAAGCCGCTGAGACTTCGTGCAAGATTCAGTAACCATTGCACAAGAAACGGATGTGTGTGTTTTTGACCCATCGGTATAAAAAGCAGTGTGATCTCCAAAGCTTTCGGCTACATAACTGAATTCTTGTTGGAGCACACATGGTGGAGTGCTGATGATGATTATGATGATGATGATGATGATGATTGGAGTTTTAATGGCGCATTGACAACACAGGTCATAATGCGCCAACACTGTGATTAAAATTAGACTAGTAAAAAGTAGGCGCAATACTTAAAAAGGGAAGAAGTAACATCTAAAATACAAGACTAACTCTACAGAAGACTTATGATTCCAATGTCTCTTAAAAAATTAAAAATTTTCCTGAAAGGGATAATAGCCTCATCGCCAAGCAAGAGCGCTGGATGAAGAGGCAAAAAATACGTATAAAACTCTGTGAAATGATGTTGACGATGGATTTCGTGGTGTGGGCAGGTGATAAGAATGTGGATGACAGAGAGGAGTTCACCACAGATTTCACACAGTGGCGGCTCTTCTCCACCGAGTAAAAATTGGTGCGTAAGGAAGGTGTGGCCTATCCGCAACCTCGTTCGCAGAACGCTCAAGAGACGATTTTCCTGGCGGTCTCCATAACTTTGGATGTGTTGTTTAATCAAGTGTAGCTTGTTTTGTGTCTGAGTGTTCCAGAAGCTCTGCCATTTTGTGTACAGTGATTTCCTGAGTGCTGCCCTAATATCCTGCATGGGTATCTCGAAAGGACTGACGTCTTTTGAAGCTGCAGCAGCAGCAGCCCGGTCGACAAACTCATTTCCCTGTATGCCTGTATGGCTGGGCACCCAGCAGAGGATTACAGAGTAGCCCTTCTTCTGTGCTGCACTGATTAAGAATTGTGCACGTTGAACAAGAAAATTCTTTTGTGGGTGCCTGCTACAAATGGCACTGATCGAACTCAAGGAATCTGTATATATTACCGAAGACTTTATGCAACCATGAAGAATGTACTGGAGTGCCAAGATAAGGGCGTAAAGCTCTGCAGTAAAGATAGATGCTGCGTTGTTAATACGATGTGACTTTGTGCATGTACCAGAAATCATGGCACAAGTCACTCCTGCACTAGAGCTTGACCCATCTGTGTAAATTTCGGTGTGATTTCCAAAGCTTTCTCTCAAGTGTTCGAATTCTTGTTGTAGGACTCGTGCAGAAGTTTTCTGTTTACTGTATTTTGTCAAAGTGGTATCAGACTTTGGAAGTGGTTCCCAAGGTGGGACCCTCTTACCACACTCTACAACTTGGGAATTAAAAGAAGAAATTTCGTGATGCTCAATATCCCTCTCAATTCGCATTGAGAAAGGAGGGACGACCGAAGGCCTGTTAATAAACATCTGTTTGAACCGTGTTTTTGTAACGCAGGTTAAAGCTGGTTGTTTTGGGTAGCTTCTTATTCTTAGGGCGTATGATGCCCCAAGGTAAAATCGCCGTCTGTTCAAGGAACATTCATTTGATTCAACATATAGACTTTCGACCGGCGAGGTTCGGAATGCACCGAGCACGAGCCTAAGCCCCTGGTGGTGGACAGGGTCTAAAATTTTCAATACAGACTGACGGGCGGAGCCATATACGACACATCCGTAATCTATCTTTGAACGAATGCAAGAGGTATACACACGTCGCAAAGTTTCCTGGTCCGCACCCCATGACTTGTGTGCGAGAATTTTCACTAAATTCATCGACTTTATACACTTAACCTTCAAGCTTTGGATATGGGATTTGAAGGTCAGTTTAGAGTCGAATATGACGCCAAGAAATTTGCTCTCCAATTCTACAGAGATATCTTGCCCATTAAGTTTGAGTGTGGGTGGTGGAAATGCTCCTCTCATTCTCACAAAGTGGACACACACTGTTTTCTCTGTGGAGAATTTAAACCCGTTTAGTGATGACCATTTGGCCATTTTATTTATACACAGCTGCATCTGTCGTTCACATCTTGACAAGCTTGACGAACAACAGGATATTTGGATGTCATCCACATATAGAGAATATGATATGGAAGGTGGAATGACACTGGCTATGGAGTTAATTTTGACCAAGAATAATGTGACGCTAAGAACGGATCCCTGCTGGACACCATTCTCCTGCACAAATGTACGGGATAAAGTAGTTCCCAGTTGAACTCTAAATGTTCTCTGCTGAAGGAAATCAGCGATGCATTTCAAAAGATGACCCCTTATACCCAAGGAATAGAGGTCCTGCAAGATACCGTATCGCCATGCGGTATCATATGCCTTTTCCATGTCAAAGAAAACTGACAAACAGTGCTGCCTCCTGACAAAAGCTTCACGAATAGTTGTTTCTAGACGAATGAGGTGATCCAGTGTAGAACACCCCATTCGAAAACCGCATTGGAATTGAGATATACAGTTATTTGTTTCCAGGAGATGAATCAGTCGGCTGTTCACAATTCTCTCAAAGGTCTTAGCTATGCAGCTTGTAAGAGCAATAGGACGGTAACTGCCTGGACTCGAAGCTTCCTTCCCTGGTTTCAAGAGGGGTATTACAGTGGCAATTTTCCATGCAGATGGAAGTGTGCCCTGTATCCAGACATGGTTGAAAAAGTCAAGTAAACATTTTTTTGAAGAGTCAGACATGTGTTCAAGCATCGAATATGTAACTCGGTCTGGGCCTGGAGCAGTTGCTTTGGCAGATACTAAAGAGCGTGAAAGTTCTACCATGGTGAATGGTTGGTTATACGCAAAGCCATCACCATCACGTAACGGAAGTTTTTGTTTTTCTGCTCTTTGTTTAGTCTTAAGAAATTCACTTGTATAGTGTGAGGAGCTTGAAATGTTTTCAAAGTGTTCACCAAGGACATTAGCCTGTTCCTCTAGGCTTTGACATACCTGGCCGTTGACTTCTAGAAGAGGAACAGAGCGGCTGAGATGATCCCCACGGATTTTACGGAGCCTGTCCCACACCACTTTGGATGGGGTATTAGAGGACAGAGAAGTCACAAAGTTGTGCCAAGAGGACCGCTTTGCTTGTTTTCGCGTCCATCTGGCCTTTGCTCGTGCCTTTTTAAAAAGTAAGAGATTTTGTGTTGTGGGGTACCTCCGAAAAGTACCCCACGCCCGGTTTTGAAGTTTGCGACTTTCCTGGCATTCACTATTCCACCAAGGCTTCGGTCGCTTTGGGAGATTACCAGAAGTTTGGGGAATGGACGCAGTTGCTGCATCCAGAATAATGTTGGTGATGAGGTTGTTAGCTTCCTCTATTGTCACCACATCAAAGGGGATTAGTGAGAGGTCACATTTTTCCATAAATTTATTCCAATCTGCATCTTGCAATTTCCACCTGGGTGGTCGTGTTGTTAGATTGTTCACAGACTGGTGATGTTTTAAAATGACTGGGAAGTGGTCGCTTCCATAAGGGTTCTCATCCACAGTCCATTGCAGGTCCTGAAACAGAGATGGACTGCAAAAGGAGAGGTCTAATGCAGAGAACGATTGAGTGGTTGTATGCACATATCTTTGTAAGCCGGTATTCATGAGACAGCTAGACGATGACAACAAAAATCTTTGTAGCATTCTTCCGCGACTATCGATTCTACTACTGCCCCAGAGGGGATTGTGGGCGTTAAAATCACCCAAAAGAATAAGAGGGGATGGAAGCTGCCTGTACAGGTCTTCTATGTCCTTTTGTGTAACGGATTGCGATGGTGGGAGATAGACTGAGCAGATGGTAACAATTCTGTCGAGGCACACCTGCACAGCTACAGCCTCCAAGTCTGTAACTAAATTAACTTCTTTGGCTGGAAGATTTGATTTGATTTGATTTGATTTGGGGTTTTTTGGTGCAAGAGCAGCTCTGGCCATACTGCGCCAAGACAATGGTTAAATATAGCAGGCTTCTATATAGTTAACAATTAAAAGCTGTGACTATGGCAATTTGATAATGAAGTGAATGATGAAAGTCACCCATGTGGGGTGTGAATGGGCGAGGCTTCGAGGCAACCCCAGGCAAGGTTTGGCTGGAAGAGACTGCCTTGTAATGATCGCTACACCTCCAGATGCACGGTTTGTGTCATCTCGATCTTTGCGGAAAATATTGTATCTACGGAACGGATTTCGGACATGTGTGTTCAGATAAGTTTCTTGAACACAAAAGCATACTGCGTTGTGCTTCTCAAAAAGATCATGGACATCGTCTAAGTTAGAGAGTAGACCGCGACAATTCCACTGAAGGATTGTGTGGCCCGTCATGATAGCGGAAACAAGAAAAAGAAAGAGGGTGTACAACGCTTTGCTCTGCCGACCAGAGAAAAGGATTGCCATTACTGATGGCTGCTAGGTTTTACTCCTCTGGGGAGGAGTAATCCTCGGCTTCCGGGCTTTTCTTCTGGCCTCCGCCAAATCCTTTTCCGATATCTCGGGGAGAGAACCACTCCTCGAGAGGTTTCCTCTTGAGGGTGTCAGAAATGGTGAGCTCGTGCTCCCCAAGGAGAGCTCCGAGCTCGAATCATCATCACAATCCATGGAGGGCATCTCCACGGACGGTGATGACGAGGGTAGGACTGCTGTCGCAGTCACTACCGCATTTTCATTATGGGGCTTGGTTTTCACCCCGTCTTCACTTGTTATTGGTTGTGTTCTAGGTGGAATGTCTGTCTGTGTGTGCGCTGTTACCATCTTTGGTTTCTGTTGAAGTACAGTGGAGAAAGATTTTTGAGCGAAGAATGGGGATACCTTTTTCCTTGCTTCGGGGTAGCTGATATTTTCGGTTACCTTGATGCGCAAGATCTCCTTTTCCAATTTCCACTTAGTGCAAGACCTGGAGTAAGAGGGGTGATCACTGGAGCAGTTTACACAGCAATCAGGCCCTCTACACTCTTTAGTATCATGGCCCTGCTGGCCACAACGAGCGCAGCATGGCGACCCACGGCAGGCATCAGCAGCATGTCCGAAGCGGTTGCACTTGAAACAACGAAGAGGGTTTGGAATGTATGGACGAACCTCTACAGACAGATATCCAACTTTCAATTTATCGGGCAGCGAAGGACGATCGAAGGTAAGAACTACGTTTCTGGTAGTGATGTATTCATTATTTTTCCGTATCTTGAGTTTCCTGACATCAATTACTGCCTGTTCCTTTAGATTTGCAAGAATCTCTTCTACTGGGACGTCAATTAATTCGGCAACGGCTACCACACCACGGCATGTGTTCAGAGTCTTATGTAAGGATGCGGATATGGGGAGCCCAAGCATCTCTGTGGTGGTCAAGATCTGTTGGCAGTCTTTTTCCGATGTACACTTGATAATGAGGTCACCTGATCGTAACTTCTTAATTTCGGTGATATGGTTAGAGAGGGAGGACACCGCCTTCTCAATAAAGAAGGGCGACATCTTCCCAAGTGGTACACGTTTGTCTTCTTCCGAAGAACTAGAAGACAACACTATGTATTTCGACATGAAAAAATGCTCTTTTGGTCTGGAGACTTCGGTCCGGGGGCGTTTGCCACCCCCGATCGGGGGAGAAGATAAGTGTCTAACCATATAGGTTTGATTGCTAGGCATTCCACCAGGTCACCCACACTTCATGCCTATACATGTGGGAAGGTCCCGGAGTTTTCAGAAAAACCCTTCGGCCAGGGCCTGACCAAGACCCTGACCGCCACCGTTCAAGGTTTCTACCCTTCACCTCACATCCCCTCGGCACGGTACGGTTAACACCTTGGGACTGGGGGCTGGGGTCCGTGGTGGCGCCACTCACCAAACACCAGCCGAAGCCGGTGCCCCCTGCGGGGCATGGTGGAGTGCCATGTTTGTTATATTTAGCTAAAGAGTAATTGCATTCTGGAAGTACGTCCCACGGCGGAGCTCCCACACACGCTTGCAAAATTGGTGCGTGATACTCAATGAACTCATACGTTTCGATTCCCTGTAGCACACGCATACTAAAAGGAGGTATAACTGTGGGTTTGCTGAGAAAGAACTGCTTAAACCGTGTCTCCCTCACAGACTGGAGTGCAGGATGTTCTGGATAGCCTTTCACTCTAAGCGCATATGATGCTGAGAGGTAGAACCTACGTCTCTCCAATGACCACTCCTTGGATTCGACATATAGACTCTCAACTGGTGATGTACGAAAGGCACCAGTTATTAAACGTAACCCCTGGTGGTGAACTGGGTTCAACATCTTGAGAGCAGATTCGCGGGCAGATCCATAGACAATGCACCCATAGTCCAATCTTGACCTCACTGTCGAAATGTAAATTCTATGTAACGTGTCACGATCTGCGCCCCAGGATCTGTGTGACAGCACCTTTAAGAGGCTTAGGGACTTGATGCATTTAGTTTTAAGGCTCTTAATGTGCGGTAGGAAAGTAAGTTTGCTATCGAACGTGACCCCAAGAAATTTGTGCTCACTCTTAACAGTGAGGTCCTGCCCATTCAGCTTAAGAGTAGGTGAAGGAAGCATTCCTCTGACCCTAGAGAAGTGAACACAGACAGTTTTCTCGTGCGAGAACTTAAACCCATTTTCGAGGGACCATGTGGTAAGCTTGTTTAGAGCTAGCTGCATCTGACGCTCGCATATTGCTAGATTTGTAGAAGAATATGATATTTGAATGTCATCTACGTATAAGGAGCATGACATGGAACGAGGAATTACATTGGCTACTGAATTGATTTTCACAAGGAAGAGAGTAACACTCAGGACAGATCCCTGTGGCACTCCATTCTCTTGAACCAGAACACCAGATAGCGTCGTTCCAAGTCGTACTTGGAACGTCCTGTTTTGTAGGAAGTTCATGACGCACCTGAGTATGCGCCCCCTGATCCCAAAAGAGTACAGATCTTGTAGGATACCATACCGCCAAGCGGTATCGTATGCCTTCTCAAGATCAAAGAAAACAGAGAGGCAGTGTTGTCTTCGGACGAAAGCTTCACGTATCATTGTTTCTACTCGAACCAGGTGGTCCGTTGTGGACCGCCCGGCACGAAAACCACACTGAAGTTCAGAGAGACATTTGTTTTCCTCTAGAAAATGGACGAGCCGACCATTGACCATACGCTCAAATGTTTTGCCGATGCAGCTTGTGAGAGCGATAGGTCGATAGCTAGTTGGATTTGAAGCGTCTTTTCCAGGTTTTAACAGTGGAACAACGGTGGCAGTTTTCCATGCAGATGGTAATGTGCTGTCTGCCCAGATTCGGTTGAAGAAACGAAGCAAGCATTCTTTCGATGTTTCGGACAAGTGCTGAAGCATGGAATATGTCACTCGGTCTGGACCAGGTGAGGTAGCCTTTGCTGAAGATAATGACCTCTGCAGCTCTATCATAGTAAACGGCTGATTATATCCATGGTCGTCCCCGCCACTCATTCGAATTCTCTTCTTTTCTGCAGTGTCTTTGATCTTAAGAAAGTTTTTACTATAATGAGATGAGTCAGAAATTCTTTGGAAATGCTCCCCAAGCGCATTCGCCTGCTCTTCTAGGCTTTCACATACCTGACCGTTAACTTCTAAAAGAGGGACGGAATGACTGATGTGTTCTCCTCTGATTTTGCGAAGTCTGTCCCATACCACTTTGGATGGGGTGTTACAAGACAGAGACGATACAAAGGCGTGCCAAGAGGACCGCTTAGCTTGTTTGCGTGTCCACCTGGCCTTTGCTCTTGCCTTTTTAAAAAGTAGGAGATTTTGTGATGTGGGGTACCTCCGAAATGTGCCCCATGCCCGATTTTGCAGTTTGCGAGTTTCCTCGCATTCACTGTTCCACCAGGGTTTAGGTCGCTTTGGGAGACGACCAGAAGCCTGGGGAATGAATTGCGTTGCTGCATCGAGTATGATGTTACTAATAAGATTGCTAGCTTCCTCGATCGTCACCGTATCAATAGGAATCAGAGAAAGGTCACATTTTTCAGAAAACTGATTCCAGTCGGCTATTTCAAATTTCCACCTGGGAGGGCGTGTCGTCAGAGTGTCGACTAGAGTAAGGTATTTTAACACCACTGGGAAGTGGTCACTTCCAAGTGGGTTTTGTTTTACAGTCCATTCTATCTCCTGAAACAAGGATGGACTGCAAAAAGACAGGTCTAAGGCTGAGAGAGTCTGACTTGAAGAATGTATGTATGTAGGTGCCCCTGTGTTTAAAAGACAGATGGATGTTGATAATAAAAATTTCTCTAACATTTTCCCTCGAGTGTCAGTTCTTGTACTGCCCCAAAGTAGATTATGAGCATTAAAGTCACCTAGAACTATAAAAGGACTTGGAAGTTGGCTGCATAAATCTTCTAATTCTTTTTGTGTAATAGTGTCTGATGGCGGCAAGTATACCGAGCAGATGGTGACGATCCTGTCTAAACACACCTGCACAGCTACAGCTTCCAAGTTTGTAACTAGGTGAATTGCTTTTGTTGGGAGAGATCGTCGTGTGATGATCGCTACACCACCAGATGCTCGGGTGGCGTCACTTCGATCTCTTCGAAATATGTTGTGTCTACGCAGTGGATTTTGTGTTTGGTTGTTCAAATATGTTTCCTGAAGACAAAAACATGTAGCATTATACGTCTTGAAGAGATCGTTCACATCATCTAAGTTAGAAAGGAACCCACGACAATTCCATTGGAGGATCGTGTGCTGCATAATAGTTGCAGTACTAAGAAGTAGTAGTAAGTGTGTCAGAAAGTTTTGCCGACTTTGAAAAGCTTTCATTACCTATTTTTTGTTGGAGGTGTGACCCGCGGCCTTGTGGGTTTCTTCCGCGCAGCCGCAAGCTCCTTGTCAGATATGTCAGGGAGTGACCCACTCCCCGACAGACTAGCTCTATTCTTTTGGAGGACTTGGGAGCTCGTGCTCGCGAAGGAGCGCTCAGAGCTCGTCTCGTCCTCGCAGTCCATGGATGTGGTCTCCGTGGACTGTGAGGACAGAAGTGGCGTCGGTGTTAGGGACGCCACTGGAGTTTCGGGGACTGGAGGTGGACGTGCACCTCCCTGGACTTCTTTTGTGGTTGTCTCTATCAGCAGTGATTGCTCGGTCTGTGTGAACTGTGTTACTAGTTTTACTTTCTGTTTTACGGCTGCGGCAAAGGATTTTTCGAAAAGGATGGGAGCTACTTTTTTTCTGGCTTCTGGGTAACTGATGTTCTGTGTAACCTTAACGTGCAGGACTTCTTTTTCATATTTCCACTTTGTACAGGACCTCGAGTAGGATGGGTGGTTGGAAGAACAGTTGACACAGCAGTCTGGCCCTTTGCATTCTTTAGTCTCATGGTCAGACTTTCCACATCGTGCACAACAGGCGGAGCCACGGCACCCGTCTGCAGCATGTCCAAACCTGTTGCACCGAAAACAGCGCAACGGGTTCGGAATGTAAGGTCGGACATCTGCTGACAGGTAGTCTACTTTTAGTTTTGTTGGAAGTGTGGGCCTGTCAAAAGTCAGTACTATATTTCGTGTGGTGATGTACTCCCCATTTTTACGGATTTTGATTTTGCGTACATCAATGACATCCTGGTCCTTTAAGTTTTCTAGGATTTCTTCCACAGGCACGTCAATCAGTTCTGATACTGCGATGACGCCCCTGCAAGTGTTCAGTGTTTTGTGCAAGGAAGCTGAAATATTTTTACCCATCATCTCATGTGTGTTTAGAATGCGTTCACAGTCTATTTCATTGGAACATTTTACGAGAAGGTCGCCAGATCTGATGCGTTTGATTTCAGTAATGTACTTAGACAGTGATGCCACCGCTTTCTCAATGAAAAAGGGTGACATCTTTCGCAGTGGTGTGCTTTTCTCTTTCTCTGTATCTGAAGAAGAAAGTACGATGTATTTTGAAGTGAACTGTTTTGTTACAGTCCTTACGGCTTCGGTCCGTGGACGCTTTGCGGCCACGATCTCATTAGAAGAAGAATATTTACCCATGTAGGTTTGATCAATGAGTATTCCAAAAAGGTCACCCGTATTTCATACTCATACATACGGGAAGGTCCCGGAGTTTGACAACCCATCAGCCGGGGCTTGACCAAGTCCCCGACTGCCACCGTTCAAGGTTTCTACCCTTCACCTTAAATCCCCTCGGCACGGTACGGATAACACCTTAGGACTGGGGGCTGGGGTCCGTGGTGGCGCCACTCACCAAACACCAGCCGAAGCCGGTGCCCCCTGCGGGGCCGTACGCGATGACTTTCCATCTCCCGACAGGTGGTTTTGAGTGGGTGGATCCTTCGAGGTGGAGCGAGATCGATTTTCTCAACATTCCTCACGATTCGGAAGTGGGTTACGTGTACGTGGTAGACTTGTCATATCCCGAAGAACTGCACGCGCTCACTAGGGATTTTCCCCTGGCACCCGAACACAGGTGCGTGGACGAGAACGAACTCTCCCCCTACCAACGCTACCTGAAAGATGCGTTGGCGCTGAACGCCCCTTCCACAACGAAACTCTTGCTGACGTGCTACGACAAAGAACGCTACGTCGTTCATTATGCACTGCTCGCTCTGTACGTGAGGTTGGGCATGAAAATAAAACGTGTTCACAGCATCCTCTCGTTCCGCCAAGACAACTTTTTGCGAACCTTCGTGCAGAGAAACGTCGCTTTGAGGAATGCCGCGAGCACGAAATTCGAGCGACTTCTGTACAAAACCAAGTCGAACAGCACGTTCGGTAAGTCGATACAAAATGTGAGACGGATGAAAAAGTATGCCCTAGCCTACGACAAAGAAAGCGCGCTCCGAAAAGCTAGCTCCGTCGACAGTCAGCATTTTCACATTCTGAGTGATAAGTGCATCTTGTACGAGATGAAACAACGCCGCATCAAATGCACGCACCCCCTTTACGTGGGCTTTGCCATTCTTGAAATATCCAAAGTCCGAATGTACAGCTTCATCTACGAGTCGCGCTTTTCTCGCTTGACATGTCCAGTGCAATTGATCTATAGCGACACAGACAGCGTAAATTTTTCTCTCACGTGTGAAAGCCTGGAAGAGCAGCTGATGAAGATTGAGAGTGAGTTAGATCTGTCTTCCTATCCGCCGGACCACCCACTTTTCAACGACGAGCACGCGAATCAGATGGGGTACTTCAAAGACGAGACGGGGGGCGGAGTTATTCAGGAAGTCGTAGCCATCCGAGCGAAAATGTACAGCATTCTCTTGGCTGGGTCACACAAACAGATCGCGAGAGCCAAAGGAGTTAAGAAAGACGTGGTGAGGAAACATTTATTGCACGAAGTGTACCGAGATTCTCTGTTCAATGAAAAGGCGGTCTCTCAGAAGCAGTGCACCATCCAGAGTATAAAGCAAACGATGTACACCATTTCGAGACTCAAGAAGAGCTTGGTCCCCTACGACGACAAACGCTATCTCGTGGATGCCGTACACTCCTTCCCTTATGGGAGCTGCGAATACGGTAAGCTTTCCTAGTGTTTTGACGCGTATCGCATTACGATAGTACTCCCTCTTTGTGCAGCACCGGAAAACCCGGAAGAGAGCCCGAGACCGTCGACGTCAGGCATCGAGTAACCGTGGAACAAAGAGCTGCACGCGCATGTAATCGAGAATAAAAGTTCTAGTCGAGACATACTTCTCTCTCTCTCTCTCTCTCGCAGACAGGAGAAGCACGGGTCGTTGTGGCAGTGTGGTAGCGGAATGGGTGTACGAAAAGAATGACCCAATCCGTCGTCGTGCTGACGCAGTGACCCGCGCAATGACGGCGCTGCGATGAAGATTCCCCTTTTCTGGCGCGTCTGATCTCACGAACGCAGCATTACGAGATGATCAGACAAGGGAGGGAGGGTGCTGGCATCTATTGACCAAATCTTTTGTTTCTATTCAATAAACATGTTTCAGTGAAAGAACACACAGAGTCTCGTCAAAGTTATTCGGACTGTTTAATGCGTTGCATGTCAATAACCAAGCGGTATTTCAATAAATCAATGACAAGGTTGGCGATGTAGACTGCTTGCAAATGTCGCTGCTTCCGCAGGGCGTGCTTAATATGAGCGATGGCACGAGCGAGAAGGTCCACGATGTCTGCAGTGATGTAGTTGAATTCTGCGCTGGCCAAGCTCACAAATTCGCTCATCAGTCCCAGGGGTCCGTCAGGAACCGTTATGCAGACGTTCTTATAACGGGCGTAGATCCGACGCACCATCTCCTGCAGCGGCCCCGGCGAGATCTCTCCTATATTGCCAAAGCCTACCATGTCTATCACGTAGCGAAAAGCAGTGATGACGAGCTCGTTGCGGGGACTTTCGCCGTTGAAACATTCCTTCTCCACTTCTTCCCAAGAAGCGTGGGTACGGGAACAATTTTGTAAAGAGTGGTAGCTGAACATCTTCACGTAGTGATGACGCGAGCGCGGTGCGCGCTGCCTTTATAGAGATAAACGCGCGCGCGCAAAGAACGGAGAATGAAAGCGAAACTGAAAAGCCACCCGTCGCCGCTAGGAGCGCGCGCGCGCGCGCAGCAGAGAGCCGAAACCGAAAACACCCGCGGCCGGCGCAGAGGGAGCTAGCAGCGCGCGCGCGCATGCGCGGACGGGTGGAGCAGAGGGCGCGCGCGCATCCATAGCTGCCGCTGCGCGTCGCCTCTCTCAGTTTCTCTCGGACCGTCGCGGAAGACGGACGTGCGCTCCGCGCGCTCGCTCACTTTCTGGCTGGATCTCGTAGAGAGTAGACGTGTGTTCTCCGCGGTCGCTCAGTTTCTGCCTGGAAGTTGCCGCGGGGGAAAAGGTGAGTGAGTGATTTGACGCGCTCCTTTTCTCGTATGTTTGCCGTGTTTAGCGGTGACCGCGCTGGTGTTAAGCCTTTTCTCGCATGTTTAGACTTGTTTTGCGGTGTCCAAGCCTGTTGACGCATGTTTAGCGATGTGTGGTTCCCGCCTTGTGTTAGCTGCGTAGTGTTGGGGTTAGGCCTAAGCGATCGCCCCCGTAAGCCTCTTTCCTCGTATGTTTGCCGTGTTTAGCGGTGACCGCGCTCGTGTTAAGCCTTTTCTCGCATGTTTAGCGATGTGTGGTTCCCGCCTTGTGTTAGCTGCGTAGTGTTGTGGTTAGGCCTAAGCGATCGTCCCCGTAAGCCTTTTTCCCCGATGTGTACTGTTTTCTGTTTAGCAGTAGCGGTTAGACCTTTTCTCTCGCATGCCTAGACTTGCTTAGCAGTGCTGTCATTTTTACCTGCCGCTAGTATCTTGTTCTGTCTTTCTAGTCTAGAGCTATGATGGTGGCGCCATCTGGTGTGATGCCTTGCAACTAAGTGGCCACCTGTCGTCGATCTCTGCAACTGCTGGGTGCAAACTACCAACATGGCGGACGCTGGTCACTCGGGTGTTGCGGAGCGGCTTCTTCGCCGCGGCATCGTTGATTTTCGAATAAATTGTTTCTCTCCACTCTATTTCTATCTTTTTATTTTATTTTCTGCCTATTTTTTTATTTTTTATGACCACGATTATCCGGAAACGCACAACTGGTCTGGACGCGAGATAGACATTCCCCAATTAGTGTGATGGCTCCCTGGAGGGTGCTGATTAATGTGGGGGGTCCCAATTAGCTCTAATTGCTAATTAATGGCGTCCAGACGAAGATGTGCGTTTCCGGATAAACGTGGTCAGTACTTACTACTAGTGTGCCCGAAGCCAGCCCGCTGCCTCACAGCCTCAAGATCACACCGCACAGGCGAGTGGCACGACGGATCGTGAAACAGTATCTGCGCCAGAACCTGGCCAGTCGGAGGCCTCCCGTACCACCATCATATCCTACGGCAGATGGACCGACTCAGAATTGAGAGCCTTAGCCAACCTTGAGGTTTCGTTGGGAACCCACCCGTTCATTAATCAGGAGTTGGCTAAAAGATTCACGACCAGATCTGTGATGAGTATCCGCATGCAAAGGCATCAGGCGCGCTATAAAGAAATCTACCAGCAAGCGCTGCGGGATCCTGTCGTGGCGGCTCTATCGTCTGTTCCGGTGGTGACCAGAGGCTTGGATACTGAGAGACATGTTGAGATGGAGGCGGGGGCGGCTGCGGGTCGGGTACATGGCGAAAGGAATGATGCAGGGGCCATGGACCCCATTACTCAACATCTATCTTCTCACAGTGGAGTGACATTTGTTGCCCCAGACTGGTCTCAGTGTGATATTGCCCAGAGGGTGCCTACGGACTCTGGGGACGTGGGTGCTGCTGCCTCTGGCGGCGGGGGCTCGGGTGTGCGCGGGCGAGCTGTCGACCCGATGGAGCTACCCCGTTCATTGAATACGACTACGGAGGAAATGGAGCCTGAGCTTTATAATACATCTTTGAATGCCACCAACCTGTCAGAGCTAGCGGAACTGCTGGCCGGGGAGGCTTCTAGCCCCCCTAATCAACAGTGGCTGATGGGTAACTTGGGTCCGAGCATGGCCCAAGTGTCTGTTCAGAACGAACTGGGTGCTGGGGAGAGTGACGACGTCACGCCCCATAATTTGATCAATGCACCGTGTGGCATTAACGCTCCATCTAACGGGTACGGGAGGTCTGTTGGTGAGATGGCGAGCTTGCGTTCGCCGGGTCTGCGGCGTTGGGGGTGGCGCCGCCCTTGCCCCCGGATCCTGATGGGGCTCTGCCCTTACAGACCCAGCGGCGTTTGTCTGAAGTATTCTGTTTGTTCGAAGAGGTTGGGTTGTCGGATGCCTCGCTCGCGAGGAGGATTGCTACCTCACCAATATCTCAATTGGACCTTGAGTCCATTCTTCGACACTTTGGAATTGCGTTGGGCCCGAGATCAAATAAACCATCAAGGGCGAATAATCAAAGGCGAGGCCACTCTCAGAGAGGCAACAGAAGTGAGAGAAAGAAACGAAAATTTAATGAACATCAGCGTTTATATCGATTGGGTCCTCGTGTCTTGTTACACCAACTGATGTCAGAGGACCAAGATGGCTCTACAATACTCAAATTAGAAGAGATCCAGGAGTTTTATGAACCTATATTCTCAAATTCGACTGGTTCAACGGGAATTGAGATCCCGTCCCGTGATAAGGCGGTCGTTGATACCACGCCTTTTAGTTATGAGGAGGTGGCCGACACACTTCGGCAGATGGACAAGAGGGCGGCACCTGGTCCTGACCACATGAAAGTAAGCGACCTGTATGTGGTCCCACCCAAGATATTATGTCTGATCATGAACAACTTCTTTATTCATAAGGTGATCCCCCCGGAGTTAAAGAGATCAAGGACTATTTTTATACCAAAGAAAGTTGCACCCAGATCAGCGGCGGAAGTAAGGCCTATCACAATGTCATCAGTGATCTGTCGTTTATACTCCCGTCTGCTCCTCCGTAGGCTCTCGGCCGAGAATTCTTTCCATGTCCTTCCGAGCACCAACCTTCCCTTCCTTTTCCCTCCCTTCCTTTTCCGAGCACCAACCTTCTGGCCCTCCAGGCTCTTATGAAGGTTTTAAAGAAGCAGAAAAAGAGCCTGTACGCAGTGAGTTTGGACGTCCGCAAGGCCTTCGACTGTGTGTCGCATGAGGCCATTATTGCAGCTGCAGAAGGAAGGGACATCCCTGAACACTTTTTGCAAGTGTTACAAGACCTTTACAAGGGATGTTCGACATCGTTTTTCTGGAACGGCAAGACCAACGGGAGAGAGGTGAAAGTTAACCAGGGTATTAAACAAGGAGACCCTCTCTCTCCCTTTTTGTTCAATGCCGTTCTAGATCCCTTCTTGCAGCTGGCTAACGACTCGGGCCTCGGCATTCAGATTGAGCGACAGCACGCGGCAGCGATGGCCTTCGCGGACGATCTCCTGCTTTTTTCATCCAGTTTGGAGGGCCTGAAGGCGCTGGTGCGTATGTCTGAGGACTATCTCGGCCGAGCAGGCCTGAGCCTGAACCCCACGAAATCGCAATATTTCGGATGGCGGTATGACGGGAGAGTAAAGTGGTTTGATTATGACATTCCGCCGCTGGAGATTGGAGGTACCTTGATCTCTCCCCGAGGAAGGGACAACCCCATTACTTATCTGGGGATACGAATTTACGTAAATAAGTTGTCGAGGGTGGAGGATCCCGTGGGGGACCAGATGATCGCGCTGATACGAACTGCTGCATTAAAACCGTTCCAGAAGCTGAGGTGTGTTGGCCAGCTTGTATTACCTCGCCTCCTCTACCAGAATGCGAATATTTTAGGTCTGGTATCCCAAGCCACGAAGAGGGATAAAATGATTAGGAATCTGGTGAAGCAGATCCTTCATCTACCACCATCTTTCCCCAGTATTCATGTTCACTTGCCTAACCGGGAAGGTGGCCTTGGGGTGCTCAGTCTGGAGTGGACTGCCGCGGTGGTCCAATTTAAAGGAATGGCACGGATGGCTCGCCTCTCGCACCCTTTCATTGATGGGTTGCTGTCTCTCGGTCTACATGATAATATGCAACGCTTGGCCACTCACCTTGGGATCCCGTGCGGGATTACGGATCGACGCGATGTCGACGTAGCGTTGACGACGGCACGAAAGGAGTACTGGGACGGAAGAGCGGGCGCATATAACAACAAGGGCCTTTTTGCACACAGGAAGGAGCCAGTCGGGAATTCCTGGCTGACTAGCGATTCCCACTTAATTAAGGATGGGGATCGCATTAAGGCCCTGCGTCTCCGTACGAACCTCTTCCCAACCAGGACTCTATCGAATAAGCATGCGCGGGATCCCAGGGCCCGAGACTGTCGCCATTGTGGCCAAAAACCGGAGACAGCTTTCCATATTTTACAGGAGTGCGAGCGCATCCATCTGCCTCGTGTCGAGCGACATAATTTTATATCCAAGCAAGTCGCTCGCCTATTGCGGCAGTACAACCCAGACGCGTCTGTCGTGGAGGAGAAGCTAATGACGTCTACCACCGGTCTCAGACTAAAGCCAGACCTCATCATGTCAAGGGGAGATGAGGTTGTTATTCTTGATGTGGCGATAGCCTGGGACGCCTCCTCCACGACCCTATCTGACATGAACAAGGCTAAGGCGAACAAGTATGCCTGTTTGGCAGCCTCCTTCCCGGATAGGCACGTCTCGATTTATGGCTTAACGTTTGGGGCCCGTGGAGGCACGTGTGCTAGCACCCGCCGTGCACTCCGCGATCTGGGTTGCTCCAGAAGTGACGTATCCTGGCTGGCTGCTAAAGCTTTGGTGGGCAGCCTGATCTGCCTCACCAGGTTTAACAAGGCTGTTTAATTAAGAAATTTTTATCAGAGCACGTGTGTGTTTTTATCGACCCTTGCCATCTTGGTGGGGTGTTATTTTCCTTTTACTGGAATGTCTGCTTTTATAATTTTTTATAAAAGTGGCCGCCTTGGGCCCGCTGGTCGATAGACTAACTGCGGTTTCCGTGGTGGGGCCCAAGGACTCCCACTTTTGGTCGATTTTTTACCCCCCTTTTTTGAACCTCCCTATGGAGGACATTGATGGTTTTAGCCAAATCAACGCCATTCTACTCATTCGAAGCTTTTCTCCACATTCGGATCCTGCATCTCAAGAGAAAATTAAAAAAAAGTATGGTGTAACGGCGGGGGAATATATTGTGTTCTTTCGGGGGGTGGTTGCTGAGAACCTCCAGGCGAATTTGAATGCGTTATTGAATGCGATTTTAAGGTGCCTTGGATGCAATTATAGTGGTTCTACCCACTCCAGCACCTGCATTCTATTCTTCTTACTTGTGTTACTATCTCAGCAACCCGGCCGACCCACGTCCACGTCGTGCCCCCCGGGCGGGTAATCCTGATGGAACCCGGCCAAGCGGTCTCGCCACAACGAGGGTCTACGACCCGAGGTGGGAGTGAAAATGCCCAGTGCCACACCACACTCACAACGGGACGGGTAGTTACCCGATCCGGAACCCCACCACCTGCGCTGGCGCCGCCGAATGGCGTAGGACAGCAAACCAGCAGAAGCATGACAGTCTTGAAATTCCCACCAGATGACCTGCTTTGCGGGGTATGTGGAGCCAGAGTCACGTCTCGAGAAAAGCTCGAAAACCATCTGAAATCTGCACACGACTTCCAGGTCTATTGGTTATGCTCTCTCTGTGATGAGAAGGAAGCTTCCTCTGCGAAGACTATGTCTTCCCACTATACGAAATGCAAGAGGAAACTCGGCCAGAGGGCTAACGGGGCTCCTTTTCAAGATCCACCCCGCCCTGGACCCAGTGGAGCGATCGATTCAACTCGACCTCCGGAGCCGCCGGCGCAGACACACCACGAGGACAAGGGGGCACCTTTTCAAGATTCACCCCAGCTTGATCCCGATGGTGCGATCATTATGTCTGCGCCTGAACCACGGAGAGTGGCTGAACTCACTGGAAGTGCGATGTCGCAGCATCCCCCCACGTCCCTTGGGGTGGAAGTAGCCCAAGTCTTCTCCCATGGGAGATGGACCGAATCAGAGGTGGCAGCGCTGGCTCAGCTGGAGGCCGCCCTCGGCTCGCACCCTTTCATGAATCAAGAATTGGCCAAGGTTTTTCCCACCAGAAGCCTTATGGCAATCAGAATGATGAGGCACCAGGAAAGATACAAACGTGCCCTGCAGAGGATCAAAGAAGCAGTGTCCACGCAGATGGTCACGGATGCTGACAATGAAGTCAGGGAGGAGGAAACTATAGTGCTTAGTGTCGATGAGATTATGGAAGATATGGAGGAAGCTGGACTCCATAATAGAACCTTAGCCACCAACCTGGCTAATGTCCCCATGAGTATGGGAGACTGGTCAGAGATCACTAGACACTTTGGTGTGGCAGTAAAAGGCGGGACCCAGCAGACCAGAGGAAGGCCAAAGAGGAATGTAACCTTACCAAAGACCAGGAACGCCAGAAGAAGGGCCGTGTTCAGAGAACACCAACGACTATACAAATTAGGCCCAAAGGTGCTAGCTCACCAATTGATCATGGATCAGGAGGGAGATGGCCAGAGAGTCACTCTAAAAGATGTCCACGAGCTCTACGACCCACTATTCTCGTCCAAATCCAGAAGGATTGAGGGGGATTTGAGGTCAGATGGTAAAACCTCTGTTGAGGTTACCCCATTCCTCACGGACGAAGTCATCTGGGCTATGAAGAGCCTTGATAAAAGAGCTGCTCCGGGTCCCGACGGACTCACGTGGACAGACTTGGCAAAGATACCGCCAAAGATCCTGACCCATATCCTCAATAACTTCTTGGCGTTCCAAGACATTCCCGAGGAGATGAAAGCTTCTCGCAATGTATTTATACCGAAAAAGGCCAACCCGAGGTCTGCCGCGGATCTGCGTCCTATAACCATGTCTCCGATGCTGAGCCGTCTCCTATCGAAGATCCTACTTAGGAGATTTACGGAAGATAATACCTTCCATCCCCTCCAAGGCGGTTTTGAGAGTGACCGCAGTACAAGCTCAAACTTGCTGATCCTCCAGGGCACGATGAAGTATCTAAAGACCAAGAAGAAAAGCCTCTATGCGGCTAGCCTTGATGTCAAGAAAGCCTTTGACACGGTCAGTCACGAAGCCATATTCGGGGCAATGAAGGGGAGGGGGTTCCCGGACTTCTATATTCAGTTGCTCCGGAACCTGTACAGTAACTGTACAACCTCCTTCTTCTTAAACGGAAAGTCGGACGGCCAAAGAGTGTCTGTGAATCAAGGCATTAAACAAGGTGACCCGCTATCCCCATTTCTGTTCAATGCGGTCTTGGACCCGTTGTTACAGAAGGTCAATAGATCTGAATTGGGTGTGTCCGTGGGTGGCCAGAAGGCGGCGGCCATGGCGTTCGCCGATGACCTCTTACTGATGTCAGGAAGTTATGAAGGGCTCAGAGCTCTGACTAATGAGACAACTGACTATCTTAAGAACCTGGCTTTGACTGTAAATCCCCGAAAAAAGCCGTATTTTGGCTGGAGATACAATGGTGTGAGGAAGTGGTTTGACTATACACTCCCCCCATTGAGAATCGATGGATGTTCCATCCCATCCTTACCTAAGGAGATCCCAGTGAAGTACCTCGGGCTGCAGATATACCTGAACAAGCCCCCAAGGCTAACGATGAGATGGCTGAGAAGATCGTGGCAGTGATCAGAAGGGCGGCCTTGAAGCCGTTCCAGAAGGTCAGGTGTATTAACACCTTGGTATCTACGAGATACCTATACATACTCTCTAACAGCCTCAATGTGAGATCAGAGGCAGCCCGACGTGATAAGATCATAAGGACCATTACCAAGAATGTGCTCCACCTTCCATCATCATTCCCAAACTCCCATGTGCACATGCCGGCAAGGGAAGGTGGGCTAGGCATGCTACCACTAGAATGGACAGCGGCGACCTGCCAAGCTAAAGCCTATGCAAGGCTAGCCCGAATCGGGCTCCCTTTCGTGGATGCTGTGCTCTCTGAGCCCCTTAAAGACCATCAAGAAAGGCTAGCCCAATATCTGGGCATTCCCATGGGAATCTCTGATAGAGGCGACCTGGAGTTGGCACTGAGCGAGGCTCGCAAGCAGGCGATCGAGAAATCGATCCAAACCTATACCAACAAAAGTCTGTTCTCTCACCGAAGCGAGCCTGTTGGAAACCAGTGGTTATACCACGATTCCAGATACATGGCCGATGGAGACAGAATTCGAGCCCTCAGGCTAAGGACCAACTTATACCCAACCAGGGCCCTATCTAATAAACATGCCACTGATCCCAAAGCCATTGAATGCAGGTTCTGCAAGGAGAAGCCGGAGACAGCATTCCACATACTCCAAGAGTGTGAAAGGGTCCACTTACCAAGGGTGGAAAGACACAATTTTATAGCAAAGCAGGTCGTCCGACTGATCAAGAAGTACAATCCCGAGGTGGAAGTGGAAGAAGAGAAGCTGATAACTTCTCAAGATGGAGTCAGGTTGAAACCTGACATAATCATCAAGAAGGGCGATGACGTTAAGATCTTGGACGTTGCCATTGCATGGGACGCCAGCGCATCGACCCTGAAGGAAGTGAACCAAGGGAAAGTACAAAAATACTCATGCCTGAAAGCCTCCTTCCCCGGCAAGAATGTTGAAGTGCACGGTCTGTGCTTTGGTGCGAGAGCTGGCACCTGTGCAAGTACAAGACAGACCTTGAAAGATCTGGGATTTACCAAGAATGATATCGGTTGGTTGGCAGCAAAGGTCCTAGTCGGCAGCCTGATCTGCTTAAGCCGTTTCTTCAAAAAGGTATAGCCCGAGGGAACCCTGGCGAAACACCAAGACTACGCTACCGATACAAGCTCTGTGATACGGTTTGCTACCCCTACTGCAGGGGCTTCCAGATGCACTTTGGTGTTGGGTTCTGAGACGGATGCCGATGTAACTTACCCTCCCCGACTCAATCCGACTCACGGCATGATGAGCGGATTAAGAACAGGTTAGAAGGCTCAACACCGCCGTCCCCTGTCGTCCCAGCAGGGCTAACCAAATGGCCTCAGAGCCTGACGATGCACCCCATTTGGGGAAAGAAGAGTTATAGCCCAATCAACGCCATTCTACTCATTCGAAGCTTTTCTCCACATTCGGATCCTGCATCTCAAGAGAAAATTAAAAAAAGTATGGTGTAACGGCGGGGGAATATATTGTGTTCTTGTGTCTGGATGCCTAGTGGAAGGGGGGGCCTGGGGGTCTTGCAGCTGGCCTTTGTAGCTACACAAGTCCAGATCAAGTCTCTGGCACGACTTCAGCGCCTCGCCAACCCTTTCGTGGACTGCATATTCAACGAGATCCTGAGCTCCCACATGGGTGCCCTGTGTCACTACGTCGACATTCCGGTTGGGATGTCAGACCCTCACGATTTGTCAAGAATATTGCACGAGGCCCACACTCGTTGGACAGCGAAGATTGTTAGTGGGTACAAGCAGAAGTCCTCATTCGCCCACATGAATGATCAACTTGCGAACAAGTGGCTACATACAGATGCGAGACATCTAAAAGATGGAGATCGCATTAGAGCGTTGCGACTGCGAACAGGAATCTATCCCTGTAAAGCTCTTTACAACAAACACGCAGCGGATCCCAGAGAGCGGCTCTGTCATCACTGCCACGAATCGGAAGAGACCCCCGTACACATTTTACAGTTTTGTGAGCGAGTTCACGGCCCCCGCGTAGAACGACATAATTTTATTTGCGACCAAGTCGTACGACTGACGGAGAAGTACAACCCGAATGCTAAAGTTCTGCAGGAGCAGGTATTTTCGGTTCAGGGCCTTCGGTTAAAGCCAGACATTGTCATCCACGATAAAAATGAGGTAACGATAGTTGATGTCGCCATTACCTGGGACAGTGCGGTTTCGACCCTTGAGAAGAAGGTTCAAGAAAAGAATTCAAAGTATGAGCCGCTGCGACAGTGCTTCCCGGACAAAACAGTTTCGGTCGCTGGTCTGGTTATTGGTGCGCGGGGACTAACGTGTTCTTCAACTAGGAAACTGTGTCAGGCTCTTGGATTTACGAAGGCCGACGTGGCTTGGTTGGCCTCAAAAGCCCTCCTGGGGAGCCTTATTTGTTTAAGCCGTTTCGTGCGTATGGTTTAGTGTTCCCATTCCCTATTGTCGACATCTTGGTGCCTGGCGGCTTTTATAATTATTTTATCTGGATTAGCCTGGGTTTAACTATTTCTACTTTATTTTACGACTCCTGGACCTTAAGAACTGGATCTGGGTGCCACCAACCGTGCGTTGCCCTATGGGCATCGCATGGCACGCAATCCTGGGCTTTGTCCACCTTTTACCCCCTTTTTTTCCGGGGGACACTTAAGTTTTTAGCCCAATCAACGCCATTCTACTCATTCGAAGCTTTTCTCCACATTCGGATCCTGCATCTCAAGAGAAAATTAAAAAAAAGTATGGTGTAACGGCGGGGGAATATATTGTGTTGTTTCGGTAGCCAAATCAACGCCATTCTACTCATTCGAAGCTTTTCTCCACATTCGGATCCTGCATCTCACGAGAAAATTAAAAAAAAAGTATGGTGTAACGGCGGGGGAATATATTGTGTTGTTTCGGTAGCCAAATCAACGCCATTCTACTCATTCGAAGCTTTTCTCCACATTCGGATCCTGCATCTCAAGAGAAAATTTAAAAAAAAGTATGGTGTAACGGCGGGGGAATATATTGTGTTCTTTCGGTAGCCAAATCAACGCCATTCTACTCATTCGAAGCTTTTCTCCACATTCGGATCCTGCATCTCAAGAGAAAATTTAAAAAAAAGTATGGTGTAACGGCGGGGGAATATATTGTGTTCTTTCGGTAGCCAAATCAACGCCATTCTACTCATTCGAAGCTTTTCTCCACATTCGGATCCTGCATCTCAAGAGAAAATTTAAAAAAAAGTATGGTGTAACGGCGGGGGAATATATTGTGTTCTTTCGGTAGCCAAATCAACGCCATTCTACTCATTCAAAGCTTTTCTCCACATTCGGATCCTGCATCTCAAGAGAAAATTAAAAAAAAAGCATGGTGTAACGGCGGGGGAATATATTGTGTTGTTTGCCCGGCGTGGCACACCTTTTCGCTGCTTTTTGTCTGTGTTTTGCGAAGTGTTCTTGGCGGTGTGTCACAAGTGCTCCCCCACCTCCTCGTGGTGCCGGGTGGAAACGGCTTGCTTTTTGCATAGCCGGCCAAGTGGGGAGCGCAGGCCTTTTGGCCTGGTGCAGGTGAAACCTGTGTTCTTTCTTCTTTTTGGGTCTCCCTGTTCATAGCACAGGGGGCCTACACCTGCACCGTTGAGTGCGAGCGTTGCGTCTTTTACATTGAAGATGGCGACCCACGAATGGGTCACCGTCTATCCACCACAAGTCAGTCTTTCTTGTCACCTTTGCGACCTGCCTGTGTCGTCACGACCCAAGCTCGAGAGCCACTACCTTCTTACACACAGTACAAGGCTCATATGGAAGTGTGGTGTTTGCTTGAACAAAACATCCAATTCAAGTAAAACCATATCTTCACACCACACCAAATGCAAAAGAAAGTTCAGTTCCCAGGCAGACCCCTCTGGCTCGGGTGCGTCCGGGGCGGCTTGCGCCGTGTCGGGTGGGCCTTGCGAGTCGGCGGCTGCAGTCCCTAGTCCCAATCCAGAAATTTCGGGGCAGGTTACTCTAAGTCCGGCTATGCCGGAAGTCGGTCCTTCTTTTGAGGTTGTGGCTGACGAGCCTGATACCCCTATGACAACGAGCGAGTCAGAGTTGGCTCGTTTGTTGGCGGACAGGGGTATTGCCCCCCCTCCTCTGTTTGCCGAAACAGCTCGTGGATTGGTCTCTGCACCAATCGTATGGCAGAGAGGCAACATCGAGCCTCACCAGTCTCAGTCTTTGCATTCTGGTGGTTCTGGGGACTGTGAAGTTGATGAGTCGGGTCCGCACGGGGCGGTGCTGGCCGCTTCGGATGCGTCGGAGCCATTGAGGCCTGCAATGTCTTATGGTCGTTGGACTAAAGCAGAAATGCATCTTCTGGCTGTGCTTGAGCTAGATTTGGGACAACATCCATTTATCAATCTTGAATTGTCCAAGCGTTACCCCACCCGCTCACTTATGAGCATCAGGGGTATACGTCATCTTCAGAAATATAAACAAATACTGGCAGCTGCACGGTCAGCACGATGCAAAGAGAGACAGGAACTTTTGAATCAAGAGCAGTTTGTGTCAGAGAGTAGTACGAGGTCAGAAGGCGAAGTTGCTGAGCTCAGTGTGGAGGACCTTGAGAGAGCGGGACTGCCGCGGGACCTTGCTGAGAGGGTTCTGTCTGGACCATTGCAATATACTGACTTAGAGAGAATTTACCGAGTTTTCAATGCCTTTCCCCATCCAAAACACCAACGCACTTTGCCAACTAAACCAGCCCAGCCTATGACGAAGGCAGCGAGAAGAAGAGAGAAGTTCCGTGAACATCAGCGTCTTTACAGGATGGGACCGAAGGTCCTTGTCCACCAGTTGCAAGCTGAGGGGGTGAGCTCCCCTGTCACGTTGGCTGATGTTCACTCCATCTATGATCCACTCTTTTCTTCTCCTTCCAAAACTAGCGTCTCGGTGCCTTCGTCGAGGAGTAAGGTGAAAGCGTATTGCGGCCCTGTTGCCGACTCAGAAGTGGGGGAGGCTCTGAACTCTTTCAAGAATGGTACTTCTCCAGGTCCAGACGGAGTGACGGTTGAGCTGTTGAAGCGGGTTCCCGAGGTGGTCCTCGCTGCGGTGCTTAACAACTTTATGAGATTCGTGGTCGTTCCACCTGAGCTTAAGCACTCGAGAACCATCTTTATCCCTAAGGTACCAAGGCCTGAATCGGCTTCCGATTTCAGGCCTATCACGATCTCACCCTTGGTCCTTAGGTTGTTCTCCAAGATCTTATTGTCCCGCCTTTCGGCTGAAAATCGTTTCCACGATTTGCAAAGTGGGTTCGAGAGTGACCGGAGCACCAGCTCCAACCTTCTCCTTCTTCAGGGCATCATGTTGCACTCCAAAAGAACGCATAAGCCCCTGTATGTGGCGAGCTTGGACGTTAGGAAGGCTTTTGATTCCTTGAGTCATAACTCCATCTTTTCAGCCCTTGAGGGCAAGGACGTGCCACCACTCTTCCAGGAGTTGGTTAAGGAATTGTATACTGGCAATACCACCACGTTTCACTTGAACGGCAGAACAGACGGCGCCAGAGTCGCTGTACGACAAGGTATTAAGCAGGGAGACCCCTTGTCACCCTTTCTCTTTAACTGCGTACTAGACCCTCTTCTTGCCCAGCTGAACCAGACCGAGCTTGGGTATCATGCTGGAGCGGCCTCGGCTGCCTCCATGGCCTTCGCTGACGATTTGCTCGTGTTTTCCGAGAACCATTCTGCTTTAACAAGACTGTTGCAGATGGTTGAGACATACATGACGTCTGTTGGTCTCACGTTGAATCCTCGGAAAACACAGTATTTCGGCTGGCGATGGAATAGCGAAACCGGCTGGTTCGACTACGGTGCACCACCTGTGGAAATTGCAGGAGCACGGGTGGATGCTTTGGGAAGAGGAGGTGTCGTGAAGTACCTCGGGGTCTCCTTGTCCGTCAGTAAGGGTCCTTTACTGGAGGACAAGTACAGCGACTCTGTTGCCCGATTATTGATGAAGGCGTCGTTGAAGCCGCTTCAGAGAATTAAATGCTACAAAGATCTAGTAGTATCACGCCAGTTATACCTCCTTTCCAACTCCCTGGCTGTTCTGTCCCAGTCGCAAAAAGTCGACAAGTGGCATAGGTCCTTCGTGAAAAAAACAGCTCATTTACCAGGATCATTTCCTAACGTCCTGCTCTGGCTGCCTTACAGGAGTGGTGGTATGGGGCTTTTGCCAGTACTGTGGACAGCTCCAGCAGTCCAGTTGAAGTCCTTGGGTAGACTGCGGCGCCTCGGCAACATGTTTGTTGATGAAATCTTTAACGAGGTGCTTGGAGGCTACGCCTCGCGACTGTCCACAGTGCTCGGTGTACCTGACGGTATAATACACGGTAAGGAGTTGCAGCTGGCCCTGAATGAAGGTAGGAGGAAATGGTTTGGTGACAAGAGAAATAGTTACGTCAAGAGGGATCTCTTTGCTTTTGAGAAGGATCTCCTCGGAAATCGATGGCTGCATCCAGACTGCCAGTTCATTAAAGAGGGCGACAAAATCAAGGCCTTGCGGCTCAGGGCAGACGTTTTCCCAACCAGGTCTCTTTTCAATAAGCATGCCGAGGACCCCGCGGCCAGGCTCTGTCATCACTGCCATGAGGCCGAAGAGACGCCTTGCCACATCCTCCAGTACTGCGAGCGAGTGCACGGCCCCAGAGTCGAGCGCCACAATTTCATTTCGAAACAGTTGCAAAGACTTGTCACCAAGTATTCTCCGGACACCATTGTTTCCGCGGAGAAAGTCTTCACTGTTGGTGGCGCTCGGCTCAAGCCAGACCTTGTGCTAGACAGGGGGCATGAGGTAGTCGTGGTGGATGTGGCAATCGCGTGGGACTCTTCCGTGGCCAACCTCGAGAAGAAGGCAAAGGAAAAGGCTGAAAAGTATGCTTGTCTGTCGCAGCTGTTTCCTGGTAGACCTTTCAGGGCGGTCGGGGCGGTCCTTGGAGCCAGGGGTCTGGTTTGTCAGTCCATGCGAAAGCTATGTGAAGAACTTGGGCTTTCGAGGTCTGATGTCTCATGGCTGGCAGCCAGGGCCCTGGTGGGTAGTTTGATCTGCCTGAGCCGGTTTGTACGTAAGGTATGACTGGGGCAGCCATCGGTTTTCCTGTGGTTTTGCTAGATCTTCTTATGGTGTTGCCAAATTTCTTATGGGTTTTGCTTGATCTTTACGCATAGTGTATTAATACACTTGACATCTTGCGTCAGCAGTCCGAGCGGTTTTTGTGCTCGTTGGCTTCCAACATACTTCCTTATCTGTAGCAAATACTCTTCTTTTCCATCAGTCTGTGGCAAATACACCTTCTTTTGATCTTCTTAATAGTTTTGGTCTCTTGGTTTTGCTAAGTCTTCAACGCACAGTGTATCAACACACTTTAAGATCTTGTGTTAGCAGTCCGAGAGTTTTTTTGTGCTCGGTTGCTCCATTACATTCTTCATCATGTGTAGCAAGACAATTTCTTAAACATCCTGTAGCAAATACACCAGTTTTCCATCTTATGGGTGGTGCTGCTAGATCTTCTTTGTGGTCTTATTGGATCATACTGCGCCGTGTATTATTACACTTGAGATCCTGGCGATGGCAGTGCGAGCGCTGTTTGCTCGTTTGCCCCATTACTGTTCTTTAACATCTGTACCAATTCGACATCTTTGAGTATCTGGTAGCAAATACGCCTTCCTTTGAATAATATGTAGCAAATACACCTTGGAGATTGTACCTTCTTTACACTACATAGCAAATACACCCCTGAGCATTTGTAATCCTTTGAGTAGCAAATACTACCTTTCTTGCTGGCTTTTCCCCTCTGATTTTGTCATAGGGAAGTGGAGAGGAGTTCCCGTGCTTTCGCTAGATTATCGGGACCCCTGCTTTGTGTTTGAGTTTATTTCGAGGCTTATTACGCTCCACTCTTTTTAGCCACTTGTCGGGCAGTGTTTTAACTCTGTATATTTTAATATGTGTTTTGCACATTTTTGTGCGTTGGTCTTAACCCCAAGTTTGGGTCTGCGACCACCAAAACTCGCTACGCTCCGCGCGGCGAGGTCTGCAGAGCCCCGACTTGGCTTTTAACCCATTTTTGGGTACATTCCTGTTTTAGCCAAATCAACGCCATTCTACTCATTCGAAGCTTTTCTCCACATTCGGATCCTGCATCTCAAGAGAAAATTAAAAAAAAAAGTATGGTGTAACGGCGGGGGAATATATTGTGTTCTTTCTGTGAAGGGGGGTGGTGGCTCGGATCTGGTTTGCGTTGCTGAGTGAAATTGTTGTGCACACCAGTTTTCTTTCCAAGTGTAATCCGAGTCACCGGGCGGTCCGGCCTCCTCGTGGCACCCCCTGGGCAACGGCCTTCAGCAGCCGGCTAACGGACCGCCCGAGGCCTTTGGCCTGGGAGCGAGCGCAACTCGCGTACTGTTTATTCTATTCAGCCCCTGTTCATACACAGTGGGTCTTACGCTCCTCCCGCCTCTGCAGCGAAGTCGAGGAAGCCCTGAGCCTTAGAGCAATATGGACGCCAACCACGTCAGCCGATGGGAGAAATCCTACCCTCCCGACGAACTAGTCTACCACCACTGTGGCTTACGGGAGTCATCAAGAGTCAAACTTGAGCGCCATTATCCAACTCATTCCATGGTGCTTGTGTGGAGATGCGACCTATGTGGCGACAAGACCTCCGAATCAAGTAAAGTTTTATCCTCACACTATACCAAGTGCAAGAGGAAGACATCTGTTGGGCGGGGGGCCCTTGTGCCGGCGGCCGCCGGCGCGGGGTGCTCTGTGCCGGGTGGTGGGTCTGACGCCGTGGTCGCCCCGGCCTCTCCCGGCGGTTTGTTGGCTACTACTGAAAATGGTGACTCGTCTCCACTTGTTCAACCAGGCGGCACTGCTGTTCAGTCAGGCGGCACTTTGTCCCAGGCCGACGGCCAGAAAGAATTTCACGGGACACGCGAGGTCTCCCTCTTAGCAGAGGCCATCGCGGCGGAGATCACAGGATCCACTTCGGTGGGTGATCCTGTATCAGACGACGAAATCTCCGAGCTAGCGGAAGCGCTGGCTAGGGATGGGATGTTAACCCCTCCCGTCATTCGACCGTCGGGTGAAGTTCCCCTAGGTGGGGCTTCCACAGTGCCCATTCAAGCCATGCCTGTTATGTTTAGAGACACCAATCCCTGTCGAGTTGACAGGTTTGCCAACGCCGCTGTGGGGGGGCCGCTCGGCGGCCCGGCGCCGGAGACGCCTCCTGGTTCGGGGTCTCCTGGGCTGGCGGCCCGCGGCGCGGGTGCCCCCTCTTCTACCAGTTACGCCCACAATGATCTGAAGGCGATTTTAATGACCAGTCCCGAACAACGAGCTGCTACGTGCCCTATGGCCGCTGGACCGATACGGAGATGAGAGCTTTGGCCCTTCTGGAGTGTGATATGTTGCGTCACCCATTCATCAACCAGGAACTGGCTCGCTTATTTCCAAGTCGCTCTTTGATGGCCATCAGAATGATGCGCCATCAGAAGAAATACAAAGATATCTTGCAAGAGTGCCTGGCAAGCGCTTCTAGACCCCACGTCATTCCTAGCCCTGAGCCGGTCCTGAATGTCGACCAACCGGCAAGCTTGAACGATATAAGGAGGGACTTTGCTGCCGTGGGGATACACGACGACGCTCTATGCCACAACCTCTTCTACGCGCCCCTGGGAATGGACGACCTCAACGCCATTTACCAACACTTTGGCGTCCGGCCAAAGTCTTTCAAGAATGGACCTGCCCGTTCTGTCCGGCATGCTACGACTGGAAATCGCAACACGAAGCGAAGAGCAAGGTTTAAAGAACACCAGCGGCTTTATCGCCTAGGACCAAGGGTTCTAGCTCACGAATTACTCATGAAAGATCGTGACGGAACCAGTAAGGTGTCCCTACAGGAGGTGCACGAGCTTTACGACCCGTTATTTTCTGCCACATCAAGACCAGTCTCGAGCACACAGTTCTCCACAGCACGAATGAACGTCTCTATGGGCCCTGTCACATTGAGCGAAGTTGCCCATGCTGTGGAGGGACTTCACCAAAAGGTTGCTCCAGGCCCGGACGGGGTGACGACGTCTGAGATGAAGAAAATTCCCGCCGCCATTCTCCTGCACATCTTTAATAACTTCCTGAAGTACCAGAATGTGCCTCACGAGCTCAAGACCTCAAAGACGGTATTCATTCCCAAAGTCGCCAATCCGAGGACAGCAGCGGATCTCCGTCCCATTACAATGTCGTCGATTTTGTGTCGAGCCTTCTCCAGAATCCTGTTAAGCCGATTGTCTGAGAATACGTCCTTTCATCCGCTCCAGGGCGGATTCCAAGATGACAGAAGCACCAGCTCTAACTTACTGCTTCTGCAGGGCATGATGCGCTATCTCAAGAAGAATAAGAAAAGCCTTTATGCTGCGAGCCTTGACCTGAGGAAGGCCTTCGATACCGTATCCCACGATGCCATATTCGCCACTCTCCGTGCCCGAGGATGTCCGGAGTTTTACGTTGAACTCATGCGGAACTTGTATACGCAAACCTCCACCTTCTTCTACCTCAACGGCGTGACCGATGGCTGTCGCATCCCCACCCGGCAAGGGATCAAGCAGGGTGATCCTTTATCACCCTTTCTATTTAACGTCGTGCTTGATCCCCTACTACACGACCTAAACAGTTCCGGGTTGGGTGTCCAAGTTGCTGAAGCGAACGCCGGAGGTCTCGCCTTTGCGGATGACATCCTCCTTACGTCTTCAAGCTTTGAGGGATTACGGGCCCTCATTCAAAAGACCGAAGCCTATCTATCAAGGGTCCACCTTCAGCTAAACCCTATGAAGACGCAATACTTCGGTTGGAGGTATAGCGGAGTAAAAAAGTGGTTCGAGTACGCCTTACCACCTCTTTCGGTCGCTGGCTCCATCGTCAAGCCTCGAGAGAAGACTCAGCCGGTGAAGTATCTTGGTCTAGAGCTCTACGTCAGCAAGCCACCAAGACCCACCAATGAACTCACCGAGGACATCGCCGGAGCCATCCGCAGGGCGGCGCTCAAGCCTTTCCAACGTTTGAGATGTCTGGGCTCGCTGGTCATCCCGCGTTACCTCTACATCCTGTCCAACAGTTTAAACGTGCTCCAGCAATCGAAGAGACGAGATAAAACGATGCGAACAGCCATAAAGAAGATTCTACACTTGCCCCTCTCCTACCCCAACCTGCACGTTTACCTACCTGCCAGAGAGGGGGGCCTTGGGCTGCTGCAACTGGAATGGACGGCCGCGGCCTGCCAACTCAAAGCTCTTGCCCGGCTCGCAAGACTGGCCGACCCCTTCGTTGACGCCGTACTCGGAGAGGCTCTTCAAGATCAGGTCTCCAAGCTCTCAACTGCGTTAGATGTACCGATGGGCATTACAAGTCAGTTGGATTTGTCGGCGGCCCTATACGAAGCCCATAAGCGCTGGACCCAGAATGCCATGCAACTGTACGAAAATCAGGGGCTATTTTCCCATCTACATGAACCTCTTGGGAACACATGGTTGCATCCCGATTGCCGCTTCCTGGCCGATGGTGACAGGATCCGTGCCCTTCGACTTCGGGCGAATTTGTGGCCGACTAGAGCCTTGTCTAACAAGCAGTCTCTCGACCCGGCCGAAACCTTGTGCAGATTTTGTAAGGATAAGCAAGAAACAGCCTACCATATCCTACAAGAATGCGGCCGGGTCCACTTTCCTCGGATCGAGAGGCACAATTTTATATGCAAACAAGTAGTCCGCCTCGCTCAGAGGTACGATCCTGCCATCATCGTCCAACGGGAGAAGGTGTACACGGCAATCGACGGAACTCGTTTAAAGCCCGACATTGTCATTGCCAAGGGTGACAATGTCACTATCCTCGACGTAGCGGTGGCGTGGGACCCCAACCCTGCGGCTCTAGAAGTCATCAACTCCGGGAAGGCGGCAAAGTATTCCATTTTATCAGCCTCCTTCCCTGACAAAAATGTTCGAGTCGCCGGCCTCTGTTTCGGTGCCCGCGGGGGTACCTGCGCCAGCACTCGCCGAACCCTACTTTCCCTTGGCCTCAGTAAAAGTGATTCTGCATGGCTCGCTGCTAGAACGCTCGTGGGAAGTCTAATTTGCCTCTCACGTTTCAATAAGGCCGTTTAACTTTTAATGCTTCCTCGTGTTTGCTGCGTGATTTTAGCGTCAGGTTTTAAATCATCGATTGTTTTAAACTCTTCTTTTTCGTTTCTTCTTCCAGTCTGGGTAAGAGGAGACCGTTGGGGCCCAATGGCATAACATCGCTGGCCTGCTCGCAGGCCGGGCCCCAAGGCATTCGCTTAACCTTGACGACTTTATTTTACCCATCCCCATGGGACATGATTGTTTTAGCCCAATCAACGCCATTCTACTCATTCGAAGCTTTTCTCCACATTCGGACCCTGCATCTCAAGAGAAAATTAAAAAAAATATGGTGTAACGGCGGGGGAATATATTGTGTTCTTTCAAGATGGGGGTTTGGGTGTGCCCTCATTCGAGTTTTCGATGCCGAGGTTACAGTTACAGAGACTTCAGAATATGAGTGCTAAAAGAGATACCTTTCTGGAAGCTGTTACCCTCTCGCAGCTCTTCTTGCAGGATGTGTCCAAGCTGCGTAACGTCTTACGCCACGGTAGTTGGACCCTGGAATCTAGCGAAGAACAGAAAAAGTTCTGGAGGATCAAGCTCTACGCTACCGTTGACGGTAAAGGCCTCTGCGAGTCATCATCGGCTTCGAGGGCTTCATGGTTACGAGACCCGCCTCAGTTCCTCACTGGCGTGGAATACATTGACATAATCAAACTCCGGGCCCATGCACTTCGAACGAGGCTACGCTGTTCCAGAGGACGAAGCAAGCCAACCCGATGTGGGGCAGGTTGCCCTACATCCGAATCGATTTCCCACATCCTGCAAGGGTGCCCGCGAACCCACGGCGCTAGGGTTAAACGACACGACCGAGTGTTAGATCATATCAAGAAGAAGACCGAAAACAGCGGCATACGAGTATACAAGGAACCACAGCTGAAGTTGGATGACGTCATCTACAAACCCGACCTGGTATATTCTATTGAGGGGATTACTTACGTATCGGACATTCAAATCCGGGGCGAATATAAACCTCTCGCTGCCTTTGCTTCTGAAAAGGTCCGGAAATACAGTGTCCCGGGCCTTTCCGAGAAAATTTCCGACCTTACAGATTGCCCGTTGGTAGTTCATCAGCCTATTACTTTTTCAGAACGGGGGATCATGGAGCGGAAAGCTGCTACTTTTTTGCGCGAACGCGGATGGACCAAAAGAATGCTAGCATTTCTCTCACTTATGGTCTGCCTTGGGTCCATTTACTGTTTTAAATCATTCCAACGTGCAACCTTCCATCCTTTCAGGTTTTAATCTTTTCCCACTAATAAAAGAGAAAGATTTATTGTATATATGTATATATGTCAATAAAGAGTTCATAGCCCAATCAACGCCATTCTACTCATTCGAAGCTTTTCTCCACATTCGGATCCTGCATCTCAAGAGAAAATTAAAAAAAAAGTATGGTGTAACGGCGGGGGAATATATTGTGTTGTTTCGGTAGCCAAATCAACGCCATTCTACTCATTCGAAGCTTTTCTCCACATTCGGATCCTGCATCTCAAGAGAAAATTAAAAAAAAAGTATGGTGTAACGGCGGGGGAATATATTGTGTTCTTTCTGGGGGGTGGTTGCTGAGAACCTCCAGGCGAATTTGAATGCGTTATTGAATGCGATTTTAAGGTGCCTTGGATGCGATTATAGTGGTTCTACCCACTCCAGCACCTGCATTCTATTCTTCATACTTGTGTTACTATCTCAGCAGCCCGGCAGACCCACGTCCACGTCGTGCCCCCCGGGCGGGTAATCCTGATGGAACCCGGCCAAGCGGTCTCGCCACAACGAGGGTCTATGACCCGAGGTGGGAGTGAAAATGCCCAGTGCCACACCACACTCACAACGGGACGGGTAGTTACCCGATCCGGAACCCCACCACCTGCGCTGGCGCCGCCGAATGGCGTAGGACAGCAAACCAGCAGAAGCATGACAGTCTTGAAATTCCCACCAGATAACCTGCTTTGCGGGGTATGTGGAGCCAGAGTCACGTCTCGAGAAAAGCTCGAAAACCATCTGAAATCTGCACACGACTTCCAGGTCTATTGGTTATGCTCTCTCTGTGATGAGAAGGAAGCTTCCTCTGCGAAGACTATGTCTTCCCACTATACGAAATGCAAGAGGAAACTCGGCCAGAGGGCTAACGGGGCTCCTTTTCAAGATCCACCCCGCCCTGGACCTAGTGGAGCGATCGATTCAACTCGACCTCCGGAGCCGCCGGCGCAGACACACCACGAGGACAGGGGGGCACCTTTTCAAGATTCACCCCAGCTTGATCCCGATGGTGCGATCATTATGTCTGCGCCTGAACCACGGAGAGTGGCTGAACTCACTGGAAGTGCGATGTCGCAGCATCCCCCCACGTCCCTTGGGGTGGAAATAGCCCAAGTCTTCTCCCATGGGAGATGGACCGAATCAGAGGTGGCAGCGCTGGCTCAGCTGGAGGCCGCCCTCGGCTCGCACCCTTTCATGAATCAAGAATTGGCCAAGGTTTTTCCCACCAGAAGCCTTATGGCAATCAGAATGATGAGGCACCAGGAAAGATACAAACGTGCCCTGCAGAGGATCAAAGAAGCAGTGTCCACGCAGATGGTCACGGATGCTGACAATGAAGTCAGGGAGGAGGAAACTATAGTGCTTAGTGTCGATGAGATTATGGAAGATATGGAGGAAGCTGGACTCCATAATAGAACCTTAGCCACCAACCTGGCCAATGTCCCCATGAGTATGGGAGACAGGTCAGAGATCACTAGACACTTTGGTGTGGCAGTTAAAGGAGGGACCCAGCAGACCAGAGGAAGGCCAAAGAGGAATGTAACCTTACCAAAGACCAGGAACGCCAGAAGAAGGGCCGTGTTCAGAGAACACCAAGGACTATACAAATTAGGCCCAAAGGTGCTAGCTCACCAATTGATCATGGATCAGAAGGGAGATGGTCAGAGAGTCACTCTAAAAGACGTCCACGAGCTCTACGACCCACTATTCTCGTCCAAATCCAGAAGGATTGAAGGGGATTTGAGGTCAGATGGTAAAACCTCTGTTGAGGTTACCCCATTCCTCACGGACGAAGTCATCTGGGCTATGAAGAGCCTTGATAAAAGAGCTGCTCCGGGTCCCGACGGACTCACGTGGACAGACTTGGCAAAGATACCGCCAAAGATCCTGACCCATATCCTCAATAACTTCTTGGCGTTCCAAGACATTCCCGAGGAGATGAAAGCTTCTCGCACGGTATTTATACCGAAAAAGGCCAACCCGAGGTCTGCTGCGGATCTGCGTCCTATAACCATGTCTCCGATGCTGAGCCGTCTCCTATCGAAGATCCTACTTAGGAGATTTACGGAAGATAATACCTTCCATCCCCTCCAAGGCGGTTTTGAGAGTGACCGCAGTACTAGCTCAAACTTGCTGATCCTCCAGGGCACGATGAAGTATCTAAAGACCAAGAAGAAAAGCCTTTATGCGGCTAGCCTTGATGTCAAGAAAGCCTTTGACACGGTCAGTCACGAAGCCATATTCGGGGCAATGAAGGGGAGGGGGTTCCCGGACTTCTATATTCAGTTGCTCCGGAACCTGTACAGTAACTGTACAACCTCCTTCTTCTTAAACGGCAAGTCGGACGGCCAAAGAGCGTATGTGAATCAAGGCATTAAACAAGGTGACCCGTTATCGCCATTTCTGTTCAATGCGGTCTTGGACCCGTTGTTACAGAAGGCCAATAGATCTGAATTGGGTGTGTCCGTGGGTGGCCAGAAGGCGGCGGCCATGGCGTTCGCCGATGACCTCTTACTGATGTCAGGAAGTTATGAAGGGCTCAGAGCTTTGACTAACGAGACAACTGACTATCTTAAGAACCTGGCTTTGACTGTAAATCCCCGCAAAACGCAGTATTTTGGCTGGAGATACAATGGTGTGAGGAAGTGGTTTGACTATACACTCCCCCCATTGAGAATCGATGGATGTTCCATCCCATCCTTACCTAAGGAGATCCCAGTGAAGTACCTCGGGCTGCAGATATACCTGAACAAGCCCCCCAAGGCTAACGATGAGATGGCTGAGAAGATCGTGGCAGTGATCAGAAGGGCGGCCTTGAAGCCGTTCCAGAAGGTCAGGTGTATTAACACCTTGGTATCTACGAGATACCTATACATACTCTCTAACAGCCTCAATGTGAGATCAGAGGCAGCCCGACGTGATAAGATCATAAGGACCATTACCAAGAATGTGCTCCACCTTCCATCATCATTCCCATACTCCCATGTGCACATGCCGGCAAGGGAAGGTGGGCTAGGCATGCTACCACTAGAATGGACAGCGGCGACCTGCCAAGCTAAAGCCTATGCAAGGCTAGCCCGAATCGGGCTCCCTTTCGTGGATGCTGTGCTCTCTGAGCCCCTTAAAGACCATCAAGAAAGGCTAGCCCAATATCTGGGCATTCCCATGGGAATCTCTGATAGAGGTGACCTGGAGTTGGCACTGAGAGAGGCTCGCAAGCAGGCGATCGAGAAATCGATCCAAACCTATACCAACAAAAGTCTGTTCTCTCACCGAAGGGAGCCTGTTGGAAACCAGTGGTTATACCACGATTCCAGATACATGGCCGATGGAGACAGAATTCGAGCTCTCAGGCTAAGGACCAACTTATACCCAACCAGGGCCCTATCTAATAAACATGCCACTGATCCCAAAGCCATTGAATGCAGGTTCTGCAAGGAGAAGCCGGAGACAGCATTCCACATACTCCAAGAGTGTGAAAGGGTCCACTTACCAAGGGTGGAAAGACACAATTTTATAGCAAAGGAGGTCGTCCGACTGATCAAGAAGTACAATCCCGAGGTGGAAGTGGAAGAAGAGAAGCTGATAACTTCTCAAGATGGAGTCAGGTTGAAACCTGACATAATCATCAAGAAGGGCGATGACGTTAAGATCTTGGACGTTGCCATTGCATGGGACGCCAGCGCATCGACCCTGAAGGAAGTGAACCAAGGGAAAGTACAAAAATACTCATGCCTGAAAGCCTCCTTCCCCGGCAAGAATGTTGAAGTGCACGGTCTGTGCTTTGGTGCGAGAGCTGGCACCTGTGCAAGTACAAGACAGACCTTGAAAGATCTGGGATTCACCAAGAATGATATCGGTTGGTTGGCAGCAAAGGTCCTAGTCGGCAGCCTGATCTGCTTAAGCCGTTTCTACAAAAAGGTATAGCCCGAGGGAACCCTGGCGAAACACCAAGACTACGCTACCGATACAAGCTCTGCGATACGGTTTGCTACCCCTACTGCAGGGGCTTCCAGTGCACTTTGGTGTTGGGTTCTGAGACGGATGCCGATGTAACTTACCCTCCCCGACTCAATCCGACTCACGGCATGATGAGCGGATTAAGAACAGGTTAGAAGGCTCAACACCGCCGTCCCCTGTCGTCCCAGCAGGGCTAACCAAATGGCCTCAGAGCCTGACGATACACCCCATTTGGGGAAAGAAGAGTTATAGCCCAATCAACGCCATTCTACTCATTCGAAGCTTTTCTCCACATTCGGATCCTGCATCTCAAGAGAAAATTAAAAAAGTATGGTGTAACGGCGGGGGAATATATTGTGTTCTTTCGGTAGCCAAATCAACGCCATTCTACTCATTCGAAGCTTTTCTCCACATTCGGATCCTGCATCTCAAGAGAAAATTTAAAAAAAAGTATGGTGTAACGGCGGGGGAATATATTGTGTTCTTTCGGTAGCCAAATCAACGCCATTCTACTCATTCGAAGCTTTTCTCCACATTCGGATCCTGCATATCAAGAGAAAATTTAAAAAAAAGTATGGTGTAACGGCGGGGGAATATATTGTGTTCTTTCGGTAGCCAAATCAACGCCATTCTACTCATTCGAAGCTTTTCTCCACATTCGGATCCTGCATCTCAAGAGAAAATTAAAAAAAAAAGTATGGTGTAACGGCGGGGGAATATATTGTGTTCTTTCGGTAGCCAAATCAACGCCATTCTACTCATTCGAAGCTTTTCTCCACATTCGGATCCTGCATCTCAAGAGAAAATTAAAAAAAAAGTATGGTGTAACGGCGGGGGAATATATTGTGTTCTTTCGGTAGCCAAATCAACGCCATTCTACTCATTCGAAGCTTTTCTCCACATTCGGATCCTGCATCTCAAGAGAAAATTTAAAAAAAAGTATGGTGTAACGGCGGGGGAATATATTGTGTTGTTTCGGTAGCCAAATCAACGCCATTCTACTCATTCGAAGCTTTTCTCCACATTCGGATCCTGCATCTCAAGAGAAAATTAAAAAAAAAGTATGGTGTAACGGCGGGGGAATATATTGTGTTCTTTCGGTAGCCAAATCAACGCCATTCTACTCATTCGAAGCTTTTCTCCACATTCGGATCCTGCATCTCAAGAGAAAATTTAAAAAAAAGTATGGTGTAACGGCGGGGGAATATATTGTGTTCTTTCGGTAGCCAAATCAACGCCATTCTACTCATTCGAAGCTTTTCTCCACATTCGGATCCTGCATCTCAAGAGAAAATTAAAAAAAAAAGTATGGTGTAACGGCGGGGGAATATATTGTGTTCTTTCGGTAGCCAAATCAACGCCATTCTACTCATTCGAAGCTTTTCTCCACATTCGGATCCTGCATCTCAAGAGAAAATTAAAAAAAAAGTATGGTGTAACGGCGGGGGAATATATTGTGTTTTGTGTGTTGTGGGGGGGTGTGGTTCAGCTTCGTTTCTGGTCTTGCTGTGCGATATTTTGAGTGCCCAGATTCGTGACGCTGCTTTTCGAGCTGAACCACGGGCGGTCCGGCCTCCTCGTGGCGCCCCCCGGGCAACGGCTTACAGCAGCCGGCAAACGGACCGCCCACGGCATAAGCCGTGGTCAGAGTGCAAATTGTGTTTCTTGTTGTGTTTTTAGGGAACCCAGCTAAGCGCTGAGCTTCCAACGCTCTTACCTGTTCGCCAGGATATCACCAAGATGGATGACTATGAAGTCACTTATCCGCCCGAAGGGCTTACCTGTCACCTATGTGAAGAAAGATCAACATCACGAGCCAAATTTGAGGCCCATTACCTGAGACATAATAAGAGGGTCGTATGGAGGTGTGGGGTATGCATGCTTAAGACTCTGTACGCATGTACTAGCATGTCTTCCCACCATACCAAGTGTAAGAAGAAGATGGCTGCTCAAAGAATTACACCCTCGGTGACATCTCAATCAAGACCTTCAGGTGTACATGACGGCCCTTCAGGATCGATTGCGGTGGCTGCTTCAATCATACCCTCTGTCGGGGATGGCCAGGAAATCGACCAGGCTACTTGCCATGGTGTGGAAGATGAAGTAGTGGAAGACGAAGTTGTGGAAGATGGACTTCCGGAAGTTGAGAACTCAGAGGCCGTTGCGGGATCTTTGGCTGGAGGGGATGCGCCTGCGGGGGGCGGCGGGGGTCCGGGTGTGCCCGGCCTCGTCGCTGACCTACAGCGTACGGAGGAGGCAGTCATGGGGAGCCCTGGCCCTCTGGGTCAGAACGTTACAGACAGTTCCTTTGAGATTTCAGCCTTGGCTGGTCTGCTCGCTGAGGAGAACTTAACTCCTCCTGCCGGAATGGTTAGGCGAGCGTACTCTGAACCTGTTATGACGCAGGACGAACTAGCAGAGAATGCTCCCCAAGAAGCATATGTCTACGACTTGCCCTCCACTGATAATAGACAGGAATTGTCTAGGGGCCTCGGTGATCTTCAGGCCCATAACCAAGAACCGCAGGATGGATTGGGGATGGGGTCGGGTTCGCCCGGTGTCCCGCCGCCTCGCGGGGGCGTACCTCCTCCGGCTTTGGTCTCGTACGGCAGATGGACGGAAGCGGAACTCCACTTACTAGCCCGCCTGGAACTTTCGGTGGGAGACCACCCTTTCATCAACATGAAGTTATATGAAGCCTATCCAACGAGGTCACTACAAAGCATCAGAATGACGCGCCATTCGAAGAGGTATAGGCAGATCCTACGAAATCTTCGTGAGACTACAAGAGTGCCTCCACATTCTACTCATGGGCCTGATGTGTTGCCTGAGAATAATGTCATCCGGAGCATGCAAGAGGAGATCCAGCGTGCGATTGAAGGCACCCAGTTGCCGGACGAACTGAAAAGACGCTTGAAGAATGGCCCTATTTTGCAGAAGGACATCGAGGCTGTCTTCCAAGTCTTCAATGTTCAACCCAGACATTCAACACCAAGAAAGTCCAACAGACCAAGGCCAAGACCTCCAACAAATGCGAGGGAGAGAAGGCGACAGCGATATAGAGATCATCAGAGACTATACAACAGGGGCCCGCGGGTTCTTTGCCATGAGCTGATGATGGCAAAAAATGATACGACGGTGGACCTTACGGCCCTCCATGAGGAATTTGACCTGGTGATGTCCTCCCCCTCGCCGGCTGCTGTCAAGGTGCCTCCCTTGCCTGGACGTTTGAACGTGGAGATGCGATACATAACTGAGGAAGGAGGTCCTTCAATGCTTGGGATCTGCGAATGCGAATTCTGCACCTGGGCCTGATGGCGTCACCTTGAACATGATGAAGCGAATCCCAGTGGATGTCCTCTGCACCATTTTTAATAATTTCCTGGCCTTCAAAACGGTGCCGCCTGAACTCAAAAGATCAAAAACGGTGTTCGTACCGAAGAAAGCAAACCCTACCAAAGCTTCGGAATTTCGGCCAATCACAATTTCGTCCATGCTACTGAGATTGTATAGTAAGATCCTGTTGGCCAGGTTTTCAGCGAGTGGAGGTTTCCACGACCTGCAGCAGGGGTTTCAGGCTGATAAAGGCACAGGGACTAATCTCCTTCTGCTTCAAGGGCTGATGCGATATGCGAAGAGGAAGCGAAGGCCACTCTATGTGGCTAGTTTAGACCTGCGGAAGGCTTTCGACCTCGTTAGCCATCATGCCATCTTTGGTGCACTTCGGGGTCGATCGCTACCAGAGGATTACACCACCATCATAGAAGATCTTTACTCTGGATGCACGACCTCCTTCTACCTCCAGGGGTCATCTGATCGCACAGAAATTCCAGTGAGGAGGGGCATTAAGCAAGGCGACCCCTTGTCGCCCTACCTGTTCAATAGCGTCATGGACCCCCTCCTTCATGAGCTAAATGACTCAGGACTCGGATTTCACATAGACTCCACAACAGCAGCGGGGATGGCTTTTGCCGACGACCTCCTTCTATTCTCGGATAACCATGAAGCTCTTCAAGAACTAATTAAAACGACCGAGCGATATCTTCAACAAGTCCAGCTTCAATTGAATCCTTCCAAAACGCAGTTTTTCGGATGGAAGTGGTCCTCAGAACGAGGGTGGTTTAACTATGACATAGCCCCCATTCTGGTGTGTGGGTGCGCCGTTTTTCCGGCTACAAGAGAGCAACCCCTTACTTATTTGGGGCTCAAGATCTACGTCCACAGTGGACCTTCAATGATTGATGAAAAAGCAGAAGAAATCACGAAGGTGTTGATGGGTGCTTCCTTAAAGCCATTTCAGCGCCTGCGATGTTACAAGGAATTAGTTGTGCAAAGAAGATTATATACGCTGGCTAATTCCCTGGGTGTTATTAGTCACGCGGAGAAAGCTGACAAGGTTCATCTGAGACAAGCCAAGAAAATACTTCACCTCCCAGGCTCCTTCCCTTCGTCTCACATTTGGATGCCTAGTGGAAGGGGGGGCCTGGGGGTCTTGCAGCTGGCCTTTGTAGCTACACAAGTCCAGATCAAGTCTCTGGCACGACTTCAGCGCCTCGCCAACCCATTCGTGGACTGCATATTCAACGAGATCCTGAGCTCCCACATGGGTGCCCTATGTCACTACGTCGATATTCCGGTTGGGATGTCAGACCCTCACGATTTGTCAAGATTATTGCACGAGGCCCACACTCGTTGGACAGCGAAGATTGTTAGTGGGTACAAGCAGAAGTCCTCATTCGCCCATATGAATGATCAACTTGCGAACAAGTGGCTACATACAGATGCGAGACATCTAAAAGATGGAGATCGCATTAGAGCGTTGCGGCTGCGGACAGGAATCTATCCCTGTAAAGCTCTTTATAACAAACACGCAGCGGATCCCAGAGAGCGGCTCTGTCGTCACTGCCACGAATCGGAAGAGACCCCCGTACACATTTTACAGTTTTGTGAGCGAGTTCACGGCCCCCGCGTAGAACGACATAATTTTATTTGCGACCAAGTCGTAAGACTAACGGAGAAGTACAACCCGAATGCTAAAGTTCTGCAGGAGCAGGTATTTTCGGTTCAGGGCCTTCGGTTGAAGCCAGACATTGTCATCCACGATAAAAATGAGGTAACGATAGTTGATGTCGCCATTACCTGGGACAGTGCGGTTTCGACCCTAGAGAAAAAGGTTCAAGAAAAGAATTCAAAATATGAGCCGCTGCGACAGTGCTTCCCGGACAAAACAGTTTCGGTCGCTGGTCTGGTTATTGGTGCGCGGGGACTAACGTGTTCTTCAACTAGGAAACTGTGTCAGGCTCTTGGATTTACGAAGGCCGACGTGGCTTGGTTGGCCTCAAAAGCCCTCCTGGGGAGCCTTATTTGTTTAAGCCGTTTCGTGCGTATGGTTTAGTGTTCCCATTCCCTATCGTCGACATCTTGGTGCCTGGCGGCTTTTATAATTATTTTATCTGGATTAGCCTGGGTTTAACTATTTCTACTTTATTTTACGACTCCTGGACCTTAAGAACTGGATCTGGGTGCCACCAACCATGCGTTGCCCTATGGGCATCGCATGGCACGCAATCCTGGGCTTTGTCCACCTTTTACCCCCTTTTTTTCCGGGGGACACTTAAGTTTTTAGCCCAATCAACGCCATTCTACTCATTCGAAGCTTTTCTCCACATTCGGATCCTGCATCTCAAGAGAAAATTAAAAAAGTATGGTGTAACGGCGGGGGAATATATTGTGTTCTTTCGGTAGCCAAATCAACGCCATTCTACTCATTCGAAGCTTTTCTCCACATTCGGACCCTGCATCTCAAGAGAAAATTAAAAAAAAATATGGTGTAACGGCGGGGGGAATATATTGTGTTCTTTCGGTAGCCCAATCAACGCCATTCTACTCATTCGAAGCTTTTCTCCACATTCGGATCCTGCATCTCAAGAGAAAATTAAAAAAAAAGTATGGTGTAACGGCGGGGGAATATATTGTGTTGTTTCGGTAGCCAAATCAACGCCATTCTACTCATTCGAAGCTTTTCTCCACATTCGGATCCTGCATCTCAAGAGAAAATTAAAAGAAAAGTATGGTGTAACGGCGGGGGAATATATTGTGTTGTTTCGGTAGCCAAATCAACGCCATTCTACTCATTCGAAGCTTTTCTCCACATTCGGATCCTGCATCTCAAGAGAAAATTATCGCCCTGCATCGCCCGGCGTGGCACACCTTTTTGCCCGGCGTGGCACACCTTTTTCGCTGCTTCTTTTCCGTGTTTTGCGAAGTGTTCTTGACGGTGTGTCACAAGTGCTCCCCCACCTCCTCGTGGTGCCGGGTGGTAACGGCTCTGCTCTTTGCATAGCCGGCCAAGTGGGGAGCGCAGGCCTTTTGGCCTGGTGCAGGTGAAACCTGTGTTCTTTCTTCTTTTGGGTCTCCCTGTTCATAGCACAGGGGGCCTACACCTGCATCGTTGAGTGCGAGCGTTGTGTCTTTTCTTTGAGGATGGCGACCCATGAATGGGTTACCGTCTATCCACCACAAGCCAGTCTTTCCTGTCACCTTTGTGACCTTCCTGTGTCGTCACGACCCAAACTCGAGAGCCATTACCTTCTTACACACAATACAAGGCTCATATGGAAATGTGGTGTTTGCTTGACCAAAACATCCAATTCAAGTAAAACTATATCATCACACCACACCAAATGCAAAAGAAAGCTCAGATCCCAGGTAGACCTCTCTGGCTCGGGTGCGTCCGGGGCGGCTTGCGCCGCGTCGGGTGGGCCTTGCGAGTCGACGGCTGCAGTCCCTAGTCCTACTCCAGAAACTTTTCCATGCTCTCCTGATGGGGGTGGCAATATCAGGGAGCAAAGTGTCTTAAGTCCGGCGAAGCCG
This sequence comes from Ornithodoros turicata, assembly GCF_037126465.1. Classification (NCBI taxonomy): domain Eukaryota; kingdom Metazoa; phylum Arthropoda; class Arachnida; order Ixodida; family Argasidae; genus Ornithodoros; species Ornithodoros turicata. Next base: position 660,672 of record NW_026999314.1, read on the forward strand.
GCTCCACAATCAAACGACGAGAGGTGTTCTCCCCTTGGGGAGGCATTGAGTTCTTCGGGACAGGTTATTCTAAGTCCGGCTATGCCGGAAGTCGGTCCTTCCTTTGAGGTTGTGGCTGACGAGCCTGATACCCCTATGACAACGAGCGAGTCACAGTTGGCTCAATTGCTGGCGGACAGGGGTATTGCCCCCCCTCCTCTGTTTGCCGAGACAGCTCGTGGATTGGTCTCTGAACCAATCGTATGGCAGAGAGGTAACATCGTGCCTCAACATTCTCAGTCTTCACATTCTGGCGGTTCTTGGGACTGCGAAGGTCCACACGGGGCGGTGCTGGCCGTTCCTGATGCGGCGGAGCCAGGGAGGCCTGCGATGTCTTATGGTCGTTGGACCAAAGCTGAAATGCACCTCTTGGCTGTGCTTGAGCTAGATTTGGGAAAACATCCATTCATCAATCTTGAACTGTCCAAACGTTACCCCACCCGCTCGCTTATGAGCATCAGGGGTATACGTCATCTTCAAAAGTACAAGCAAATATTGGCGGCTGCACGATCAGCACGTTACAATGAAAGACAGGAATCTTTGAATCAAGAGCAGTGTGTGTCTGAATGTAGTATGAGGTCAGAAGGCGAAGTCACTGAGCTCGGTGTGGAGGACCTTGAGAGAGCGGGACTGCCGCGAGACCTTGCTGAGAGGATTCTATCTGGACCGTTGCAGTATGTCGATTTGGAGAAAGTTTATCGAGCTTTCAATGCATTTCCCCAACCAAAACACCAACGTAGTATGCCAACTGAAAAAGCCCAGCCTAGGACGAAGGCAGCGCGAAGGAGGGAGAAATACCGTGAACATCAGCGTCTTTACAGAATGGGGCCGAAGGTCCTTGTTCACCAGCTTCAAGCTGAGGGGGTGAGTTCCCCTGTCACATTGGCTGATGTTCACTCCATATATGATCCACTCTTCTCTTCTCCTTCTAAAGCCAGTGCTTCGGTGCCTTCGTCTAGAAGTAAGGTTAAGGCGTATTGCGGCCCTGTTGCCGACTCAGAGGTAGGAGAGGCATTGAGCTCCTTTAAGAATGGCACTTCTCCTGGTCCAGATGGAGTGACTGTTGAGTTGTTGAAGCGGGTTCCCGCGGTTGTCCTTGCTGCAGTACTTAATAATTTCATAAAGTTTGTGGTCGTTCCACCCGAGCTCAAACATTCTAGGACCATCTTTATTCCTAAGGTGCCAAGGCCTGAATCGGCTTCCGATTTCAGGCCTATTACGATCTCACCTTTGGTCCTTAGGTTACTCTGCAAAATCTTGTTATCTCGCCTTTCGGCTGAAAATCGTTTTCACGATTTGCAAAGTGGGTTTGAAAGTGACCGGAGCACGAGCGCCAACCTTTTGCTTCTTCAGGGCATCATGTTGCACTCCAAAAGAACACATAAGCCCCTGTACGTGGTGAGTTTGGACGTTAGGAAAGCCTTTGACTCCTTGAGTCATAATGCCATCTTCTCAGCCCTGGAGGGCAAGGACGTGCCACGACTTTTCCAGGAGTTGGTTAAGGAATTATATACTGGCAATACCACCACATTTCACTTGAACGGCAGAACAGACGGCGCCAGAGTCGCTGTACGACAAGGTATAAAGCAAGGAGACCCCTTGTCACCCTTTCTTTTCAATTGTGTCTTAGACCCTCTTCTTGCCCAATTGAACCAGTCCGAGTTCGGTTACCACGCTGGAGCGGCTTCGGCTGCCTCCATGGCCTTCGCTGACGATTTACTGGTGTTTTCTGAGAACCATTCTGCCCTAACAAAGTTGCTGCAGATGGTTGAGACATACATGCAGTCGGTTGGTCTCGCATTGAATCCTCGGAAAACCCAGTATTTCGGTTGGCGATGGAACAGTGAAACCGGCTGGTTCGACTTCGGCGCACCACCTGTGGAAATTGCAGGAGCACAGGTGGATGCTTTGGGAAGAGGAGGCGTTGTGAAATATCTTGGGGTCTCCTTATCCATCAGTAAGGGTCCTCTCTTGGAGGATAAGTACAGCGACTCTGTTGCCCGGTTATTGATGAAGGCGTCGTTGAAGCCGCTTCAAAGAATTAAGTGCTACAAAGATCTAGTAGTATCCCGCCAGCTGTACCTCCTTGCCAACTCCCTGGCTGTTCTTTCACAATCACAAAAGGTCGATAAGTGGCACAGGGCCTTTGTCAAGAAAACAGCTCACCTCCCAGGGTCTTTTCCTAACGCCCTGCTCTGGCTTCCTTACAGGAGTGGTGGAATGGGGCTTTTGCCAGTACTGTGGACAGCTCCAGCAGTCCAGTTGAAATCTTTGGGTAGACTGCGGCGCCTCGGCAACGTTTTTGTTGACGAAATTTTCAACGAGGTGCTCGGAGGCTACGCCTCGCGACTGTCCACAGTGCTGGGTGTTCCTGATGGTATAGTGCACGGAAAGGAGTTGCAACTGGCCTTGAACGAGAGCAAGATGAAATGGTTCGGAGACAGGAAAGGTAGTTATGCAAAGAGGGATCTGTTTGCCTTCGAGAAGGATCTCCTCGGGAACCGGTGGCTGCACCCAGACTGTCAGTTTATTAAAGAAGGCGATAAAATCAAGGCCTTGCGGCTCAGAGCCGATGTCTTCCCAACAAGATCTCTTTTTAATAAACATGCTGAGGACCCCGCGGCTCGACTCTGTCACCATTGTCGGGAGGCCGAAGAGACGCCTTGCCACATCCTCCAGTACTGTGAACGAGTGCACGGCCCCAGAGTCGAGCGCCAACTCTTCATTGCAAAACAGTTACAGAGACTTGTTGTTAAATATTCTCCGAACACTACTGTTTCTGCGGAGAAAGTCTTCACTGTTGGTGGCGCTCGGCTCAAGCCAGACCTTGTACTAGATGGGGGACATGAGGTACTTGTGGTGGATGTGGCAATAGCGTGGGACTCTTCTGTGGCCAATCTTGAGAACAAGGCAAGGGAAAAATCTGATAAATATGCCTGTCTGGCTCAGCTTTTTCCAGGCAGAGCATTCAGAGCGGTCGGGGCGGTCCTTGGTGCCAGGGGCCTGGTGTGTCAATCCATGCGGAAGTTATGTGAGGAGCTTGGCCTCTCGAGGTCTGATGTGGCATGGTTGGCGGCCAGGGCCCTGGTGGGAAGTCTGATCTGCCTGAGCCGGTTTGTACGGAAGGTGTGACTGGGTCGGTCATTGGTTTCCCTGTGGTTTTGCTAGATCTTCTTGTGGTGTTGCTTGATATTCTCTGCGGTTTTGCGAGAGTTTTAACGCAAGGTGCATGAATGCACTTTAAGATCTTGCGTTGGCATTCGAGCGCTTGTTGCTCGTTGGTTCCATCAATATTTCTTAACATCTGGTAGCAAATACTCTTCTTTGAATATCCTGTAATAAATACACCTCCTTCTCTGTGGTCCATCTAGATCTTCTCTGGTGTTGCTAGATTTTTGAGTTGCTTTGCCTGATTCTTTACGCTTAGTGTATTATTACACTCCAAGATCCTTGCGTCAGCAGTCCGAGCATTTGTTGTGCTCGCTCGCTCAGTCATATTCTTAACATCTTTGGCATATGCACCTTCTTAATATCCTGTAGCAAATACACCTTCCTTATGTTCTTGACGAGTTGTTTGATCTTCTCTGTGGTTCGCTGGATTATTAGCACTTAGTGTATTATTACACTTTAGATCTTTGTGTTGGCACTGCGAGCCTTTGTTGCTCGTATGCTCCTTCAATAAGTTGAACATCTGTAGCAAATACACATTGAACATCTAGTAACAATACGCCTTTGAACATTCTGCAACAGATGTACCCTCCGAGTATTCTTACAATTGCTTTTGAAGCAAATAGCACCATTCTGGCTTTCCCCCCTGATTTTGCCATAGGAGTGTGGAGAGGAATTTCGCTAGTTTGATCGGGACTCTTCTTTGTGTTTTTCAGTTTAACTTTGAGGCGTACTACGCTCCACTCGTTTTAGCCATTTGTTGGGCGAGTTCTTATCCGTATTCTTAGTATATTCCTTTACCGGTCTTAACCCCAAGCCTGGGTCTAAGGCCAACTAGCTCACTGCGCTCCGCGCGGTGAGGCTACAGATCCCCGACTTGGTTCTAACCCGTTCGCGGGTACAAGTTAGTTTTAGCCCAATCAACGCCATTCTACTCATTCGAAGCTTTTCTCCACATTCGGATCCTGCATCTCAAGAGAAAATTTAAAAAAAAGTATGGTGTAACGGCGGGGGAATATATTGTGTTCTTTCGGTAGCCAAATCAACGCCATTCTACTCATTCGAAGCTTTTCTCCACATTCGGATCCTGCATCTCAAGAGAAAATTAAAAAAAAAGTATGGTGTAACGGCGGGGGAATATATTGTGTTCTTTCGCGCCAGTTGCCATTGCCATTGGACGTTGCCATTGCATGGGACGCCAGCGCATCGACCCTGAAGGAAGTGAACCAAGGGAAAGTACAAAAATACTCATGCCTGAAAGCCTCCTTCCCCGGCAAGAATGTTGAAGTGCACGGTCTGTGCTTTGGTGCGAGAGCTGGCACCTGTGCAAGTACAAGACAGACCTTGAAAGATCTGGGATTCACCAAGAATGATATCGGTTGGTTGGCAGCAAAGGTCCTAGTCGGCAGCCTGATCTGCTTAAGCCGTTTCTTCAAAAAGGTATAGCCCGAGGGAACCCTGGCGAAACACCAAGACTATGCTACCGATACAAGCTCTGCGATACGGTTTGCTACCCCTACTGCAGGGGCTTCCAGTGCACTTTGGTGTTGGGTTCTGAGACGGATGCCGATGTAACTTACCCTCCCCGACTCAATCCGACTCACGGCATGATGAGCGGATTAAGAACAGGTTAGAAGGCTCAACACCGCCGTCCCCTGTCGTCCCAGCAGGGCTAACCAAATGGCCTCAGAGCCTGACGATACACCCCATTTGGGGAAAGAAGAGTTATAGCCAAATCAACGCCATTCTACTCATTCGAAGCTTTTCTCCACATTCGGATCCTGCATCTCAAGAGAAAATTAAAAAAAAAGTATGGTGTAACGGCGGGGGAATATATTGTGTTCTTTCTTTTTTGTGGGGGGGTGGTTGCTGAGAATCCCCAGGCGAATTTGAATGCGTTATTGAATGCGATTTTAGGGTGTCTTGGATGCGATTATAGTGGTTCTACCCACTCCAGCACCTGCATTCTATTCTTCTTACTTGTGTCACTATCTCAGCAACCCGGCAGACCCACGTCCACGTCGTGCCCCCCGGGCGGGTAATCCTGATGGAACCCGGCCAAGCGGTCTCGCCACAACGAGGGTCTATGACCCGAGGTGGGAGTGAAAATGCCCAGTGCCACACCACACTCACAACGGGACGGGTAGTTACCCGATCCGGAACCCCACCACCTGCGCTGGCGCCGCCGAATGGCGTAGGACAGCAAACCAGCAGAAGCATGACAGTCTTGAAATTCCCACCAGATGACCTGCTTTGCGGGGTATGTGGAGCCAGAGTCACGTCTCGAGAAAAGCTCGAAAACCATCTGAAATCTGCACACGACTTCCAGGTCTATTGGTTATGCTCTCTCTGTGATGAGAAGGAAGCTTCCTCTGCGAAGACTATGTCTTCCCACTATACGAAATGCAAGAGGAAACTCGGCCAGAGGGCTAACGGGGCTCCTTTTCAAGATCCACCCCGCCCTGGACCCAGTGGAGCGATCGATTCAACTCGACCTCCGGAGCCGCCGGCGCAGACACACCACGAGGACAAGGGGGCACCTTTTCAAGATTCACCCCAGCTTGATCCCGATGGTGCGATCATTATGTCTGCGCCTGAACCACGGAGAGTGGCTGAACTCACTGGAAGTGCGATGTCGCAGCATCCCCCCACGTCCCTTGGGGTGGAAGTAGCCCAAGTCTTCTCCCATGGGAGATGGACCGAATCAGAGGTGGCAGCGCTGGCTCAGCTGGAGGCCGCCCTCGGCTCGCACCCTTTCATGAATCAAGAATTGGCCAAGGTTTTTCCCACCAGAAGCCTTATGGCAATCAGAATGATGAGGCACCAGGAAAGATACAAACGTGCCCTGCAGAGGATCAAAGAAGCAGTGTCCACGCAGATGGTCACGGATGCTGACAATGAAGTCAGGGAGGAGGAAACTATAGTGCTTAGTGTCGATGAGATTATGGAAGATATGGAGGAAGCTGGACTCCATAATAGAACCTTAGCCACCAACCTGGCCAATGTCCCCATGAGTATGGGAGACTGGTCAGAGATCACTGGACACTTTGGTGTGGCAGTAAAAGGCGGGACCCAGCAGACCAGAGGAAGGCCAAAAAGGAATGTAACCTTACCAAAGACCAGGAACGCCAGAAGAAGGGCCGTGTTCAGAGAACACCAACGACTATACAAATTAGGCCCAAAGGTGCTAGCTCACCAATTGATCATGGATCAGGAGGGAGATGGCCAGAGAGTCACTCTAAAAGATGTCCACGAGCTCTACGACCCACTATTCTCGTCCAAATCCAGAAGGATTGAGGGGGATTTGAGGTCAGATGGTAAAACCTCTGTTGAGGTTACCCCATTCCTCACGGACGAAGTCATCTGGGCTATGAAGAGCCTTGATAAAAGAGCTGCTCCGGGTCCCGACGGACTCACGTGGACAGACTTGGCAAAGATACCGCCAAAGATCCTGACCCATATCCTCAATAACTTCTTGGCGTTCCAAGACATTCCCGAGGAGATGAAAGCTTCTCCCACGGTATTTATACCGAAAAAGGCCAACCCGAGGTCTGCTGCGGATCTGCGTCCTATAACCATGTCTCCGATGCTGAGCCGTCTCCTATCGAAGATCCTACTTAGGAGATTTACGGAAGATAATACCTTCCATCCCCTCCAAGGCGGTTTTGAGAGTGACCGCAGTACAAGTTCAAACTTGCTGATCCTCCAGGGCACGATGAAGTATCTAAAGACCAAGAAGAAAAGCCTCTATGCGGCTAGCCTTGATGTCAAGAAAGCCTTTGACACGGTCAGTCACGAAGCCATATTCGGGGCAATGAAGGGGAGGGGGTTCCCGGACTTCTATATTCAGTTGCTCCGGAACCTGTACAGTAACTGTAAAACCTCCTTCTTCTTAAACGGCAAGTCGGACGGCCAAAGAGTGTCTGTGAATCAAGGCATTAAACAAGGTGACCCGTTATCGCCATTTCTGTTCAATGCGGTCTTGGACCCGTTGTTACAGAAGGCCAATAGATCTGAATTGGGTGTGTCCGTGGGTGGCCAGAAGGCGGCGGCCATGGCGTTCGCCGATGACCTCTTACTGATGTCAGGAAGTTATGAAGGGCTCAGAGCTTTGACTAACGAGACAACTGACTATCTTAAGAACCTGGCTTTGACTGTAAATCCCCGCAAAACGCAGTATTTTGGCTGGAGATACAATGGTGTGAGGAAGTGGTTTGACTATACACTCCCCCCATTGAGAATCGATGGATGTTCCATCCCATCCTTACCTAAGGAGATCCCAGTGAAGTACCTCGGGCTGCAGATATACCTGAACAAGCCCCCCAAGGCTAACGATGAGATGGCTGAGAAGATCGTGGCAGTGATCAGAAGGGCGGCCTTGAAGCCGTTCCAGAAGGTCAGGTGTATTAACACCTTGGTATCTACAAGATACCTATACATACTCTCTAACAGCCTCAATGTGAGATCAGAGGCAGCCCGACGTGATAAGATCATAAGGACCATTACCAAGAATGTGCTCCACCTTCCATCATGATTCCCAAACTCCCATGTGCACATGCCAGCAAGGGAAGGTGGGCTAGGCATGCTACCACTAGAATGGACAGCGGCGACCTGCCAAGCTAAAGCCTATGCAAGGCTAGCCCGAATAGGGCTCCCTTTCGTGGATGCTGTGCTCTCTGAGCCCCTTAAAGACCATCAAGAAAGGCTAGCCCAATATCTGGGCATTCCCATGGGAATCTCTGATAGAGGCGACCTGGAGTTGGCGCTGAGAGAGGCTCGCAAGCAGGCGATCGAGAAATCGATCCAAACCTATACCAACAAAAGTCTGTTCTCTCACCGAAGCGAGCCTGTTGGAAACCAGTGGTTATACCACGATTCCAGATACATGGCCGATGGAGACAGAATTCGAGCCCTCAGGCTAAGGACCAACTTATACCCAACCAGGGCCCTATCTAATAAACATGCCACTGATCCCAAAGCCATTGAATGCAGGTTCTGCAAGGAGAAGCCGGAGACAGCATTCCACATACTCCAAGAATGTGAAAGGGTCCACTTACCAAGGGTGGAAAGACACAATTTTATAGCAAAGCAGGTCGTCCGACTGATCAAGAAGTACAATCCCGAGGTGGAAGTGGAAGAAGAGAAGCTGATAACTTCTCAAGATGGAGTCAGGTTGAAACCTGACATAATCATCAAGAAGGGCGATGACGTTAAGATCTTGGACGTTGCCATTGCATGGGACGCCAGCGCATCGACCCTGAAGGAAGTGAACCAAGGGAAAGTACAAAAATACTCATGCCTGAAAGCCTCCTTCCCCGGCAAGAATGTTGAAGTGCACGGTCTGTGCTTTGGTGCGAGAGCTGGCACCTGTGCAAGTACAAGACAGACCTTGAAAGATCTGGGATTTACCAAGAATGATATCGGTTGGTTGGCAGCAAAGGTCCTAGTCGGCAGCCTGATCTGCTTAAGCCGTTTCTTCAAAAAGGTATAGCCCGAGGGAACCCTGGCGAAACACCAAGACTATGCTACCGATATAAGCTCTGCGTTACGGTTTGCTACCCCTACTGCAGGGGCTTCCAGATGCACTTTGGTGTCGGGTTCTGAGACGGATGCCGATGTAACTTACCCTCCCCGACTCAATCCGACTCACGGCATGATGAGCGGATTAAGAACAGGTTAGAAGGCTCAACACCGCCGTCCCCTGTCGTCCCAGCAGGGCTAACCAAATGGCCTCAGAGCCTGACGATACACCCCATTTGGGGAAAGAAGAGTTATAGCCAAATCAACGCCATTCTACTCATTCGAAGCTTTTCTCCACATTCGGATCCTGCATCTCAAGAGAAAATTTAAAAAAAAGTATGGTGTAACGGCGGGGGAACATATTGTGTTCTTTCCGCCCGGCGTGGCACACCTTTTTCGCTGCTTCTTTTCTGTGTCTTGCGAAGTGTTCTGTACGGTGTGTCACAAGTGCTCCCCCACCTCCTCGTGGTGCCGGGTGGTAACGGCTCTGCTTTTTGCATAGCCGGCCAATTGGGGAGCGCAGGCCTTTTGGCCTGGTGCAGGTGAAACCTGTGTCTCTTCTTCTTTTGGGTCTCCCTGTTCATAGCACAGGGGGCCTACACCTGCACCTTTGAGTGCGAGCGTTTTAGTCTTTCTTTGAGGATGGCGACCCATGAATGGGTTACCGTCTATCCACCACAAGTCAGTCTTTCTTGTCACCTTTGTGACCTTCCTGTGTCGTCACGACCCAAACTCGAGAGCCATTACCTTCTTACACACAGTACAAGGCTCATATGGAAGTGTGGTGTTTGCTTGAACAAAACATCCAATTCAAGTAAAACCATATCATCACACCACACCAAATGCAAAAGAAAGTTCAGTTCCCAGGCAGACCCCTCTGGCTCGGGTGCGTCCGGGGCGGCTTGCGCCGCGTCGGGTGGGCCTTGCGAGTCGACGGCTGCAGTCCCTAGTCCCAGTCCAGAAATTCTTCCATGCTCTCCTGATGGGGGTGGCAATATCAGGGAGCAAAGTGTCTTAAGTCCGGCGAAGCCGGCTCCACAGTCAAACGACGAGAGGTGTTCTCCCCTCGGGGAGGCATCGAATATTTCGGGGCAGGTTATTCTAAGTCCGGCTATGCCGGAAGTCGGTCCTTCTCTTGAGGTTGCGGCTGACGAGCCTGATACCCCTATGACAACGAGCGAGTCGCAGTTGGCTCATTTGTTGGCGGACAGGGGTATTGCCCCCCCTCCTCTGTTTGCCGAAACAGCTCGTGGATTGGTCTCTGCACCAATCGTATGGCAGAGAGGCAACATCGAGCCTCAACATTCTCTAGTCTTTGCATTCTGGTGGTTCTGGGGACTGCGAAGTTGATGAGTCGGGTCCGCACGGGGCGGTGCTGGCCGCTTCGGATGCGTCGGAGCCATTGAGGCCTGCAATGTCTTATGGTCGTTGGACCAAAGCAGAAATGCATCTCCTTGCTGTGCTTGAGCTAGATTTGGGACAACATCCATTCATCAATCTTGAATTGTCCAAGCGTTACCCCACCCGCTCACTTATGAGCATCAGGGGTATACGGCATCTTCAAAAGTATAAACAGATACTGGCGGCCGCACGGTCAGCACGGTACAAGGAAAGACAGGAATCTCTGAATCAAGAGCAGTGTGTGTCTGAATGTAGTATGAGGTCAGAAGGCGAAGTCACTGAGCTCAGTGTGGAGGACCTTGAGAGAGCGGGACTGCCGCGGGACCTTGCCGAAAGGATTCTTTCTGGGCCATTGCAATATAACGATTTGGAGAAAATTTATCGAATCTTCAATGCTTTTCCCCAACCAAAGCGTCAACGCACTATGCCAACTACAACAGCCCAGCCTAGTACGAAGGCAGCGAGAAGGAGACAGAAATACCGTGAACATCAGCATCTTTACAGAATGGGACCGAAGGTCCTTGTTCACCAGCTCCAAGCTGAGGGGGTGAGCTCCCCTGTCACGTTGGCTGATGTTCACTCCATATATGATCCACTCTTCTCTTCTCCTTCTAAAGCCAGTGTCTCGGTGCCTTCATCTAGAAGTAAGGTCAAGGCGTATTGCGGTCCTGTTGCAGACTCTGAAGTTGGGGAGGCATTGGGCTCCTTTAAGAATGGCACATCTCCTGGTCCAGATGGAGTGACTGTTGAGTTGTTGAAGCGGGTCCCCGCGGTTGTCCTTGCTGCAGTGCTTAACAACTTCATGAAATTTGTGGTCGTTCCACCTGAGCTCAAAGAGTCAAGAACCATCTTTATTCCTAAGGTACCAAGGCCTGAATCGGCGTCCGATTTCAGGCCTATTACGATCTCACCCTTGGTCCTTAGGTTGTTCTCCAAAATCTTATTGTCTCGCTTTTCGGCCGAAAATCGTTTCCACGATTTGCAAAGTGGGTTTGAGAGTGACCGGAGCACGAGCTCCAATCTTTTGCTCCTTCAGGGCATCATGTTGCACTCCAAAAGAACACATAAGCCCCTGTACGTGGCAAGTTTGGACGTTAGGAAGGCTTTTGATTCCTTGAGCCACAATGCCATCTTTTCAGCCCTTGAGGGCAAGGACGTGCCACGACTTTTCCAGGAGTTGCTTAAGGAATTGTATACTGGCAATACCACCACATTTCACTTGGACGGCAGAACAGACGGCGCCAGAGTCGCTGTACGACAAGGTATTAAGCAAGGAGACCCCTTGTCACCCTTCCTTTTCAACTGTGTGCTAGACCCTCTTCTTGCCCAATTGAACCAGTCGGAGTTCGGCTATCACGCAGGAGCGGCCTCGGCTGCCTCCATGGCCTTCGCTGACGATTTGCTGGTGTTTTCTGAGAACCATTCTGCCCTAACGAGGCTGCTGCAGATGGTTGAGACATATATGAAGTCTGTTGGTCTCACGTTGAATCCTCGGAAAACCCAGTATTTCGGTTGGCGATGGAACAGCGAAACCGGCTGGTTCGACTACGGTGCACCACCTGTGGAAATTGCAGGAGCACGGGTGGATGCGTTGGGAAGAGGAGGTGTAGTGAAGTACTTGGGGGTCTCCTTATCCGTCAGTAAGGGTCCTCTGTTGGAGGATAAGTACAGCGACTCAGTTGCCCGATTGTTGATGAAGGCGTCGTTAAAGCCGCTTCAGAGAATCAAATGCTACAAAGAACTAGTAGTATCGCGCCAGTTATACCTCCTTTCCAACTCCTTGGCCGTTCTTTCCGAGTCACAAAAAGTCGATAAGTGGCATAGGTCTTACATCAAGAAAACAGCACATCTTCCGGGATCTTTTCCTAACGTCCTGCTCTGGCTACCTTACAGGAGTGGTGGTATGGGGCTTTTGCCGGTACTGTGGACAGCCCCAGCAGTCCAGTTGAAGTCCTTGGGTAGACTGCGGCGCCTCGGCAACACGTTTGTTGACGAAATCTTTAACGAGGTGCTCGGAGGCTACGCCTGGAGACTGTCCACAGTGCTGGGTGTTCCTGACGGTATAGTGCACGGTAGGGAGTTGCAACTGGCCCTGAACGAGAGCAAGAGAAAATGGTTTGGTGACAAAAAAGGTGGTTATGTTAAGAGGGATCTTTTTGCCTTTGAAAAGGATCTCCTCGGAATCGATGGCTGCACCCAGACTGTCAGTTTATTAAAGAAGGCGACAAAATCAAGGCCTTGCGGCTCAGAGCGGATGTCTTTCCAACACGCTCTCTTTTCAACAAACACGCCAGGGACCCCACGGCCAGACTCTGTCACCACTGTCATGAGGCCGAGGAGACGCCTTGCCACATCCTCCAGTACTGTGAGCGAGTTCATGGCCCCAGAGTCGAGCGCCACAACTTCATTGCCAAACAGTTGCAAAGGCTTGTTGTTAAGTACTCTCCGGATACCGCAGTTACTGCGGAGAAAGTCTTTGCTGTTGATGGTGCTCGGCTCAAGCCAGACCTTGTATTAGACAGGGGGCATGAGGTAGTGGTGGTGGATGTGGCAATCGCGTGGGACTCTTCTGTGGCCAATTTAGAGAAGAAGGCGAAGGAAAAATCTATAAAGTATGCCTGTCTGGCTCAGCTTTTTCCGGGCAGAACGTTCAGAGCGGTCGGGGCGGTCCTTGGAGCTAGGGGTCTGGTTTGTCAATCCATGCGAAAGCTGTGTGAAGAACTTGGGCTTTCGAGGTCAGATGTTTCATGGTTGGCGGCCAGAGCCCTGGTGGGCAGTTTGATCTGCCTGAGCCGGTTTGTACGTAAGGTATGACTGGGGCAGCCATCGGTTTTCCTGTGGTTTTGCTAGATCTTCTTGTGGTGTTGCTAGATCTTCTTCGTGGTGTTGCTAGTTTCCAACGCATAGTGTATTAATACACTTCAAGACCTGGCGTCGGCATTATGAGCGCTTGTTTGCTCTTTTGCTCCATTATATTGAACAACTTGTATCGTACACACCTTCTTCGAAAATCCTGTAGCAAATACACCTTCTCCCTTGTGGTTAGCTAGATTTTTTCTGTGGTGTTGCTAGATCTTCTTGTTGGTTGCAGATTCTTACGCTTAGTGCATTATTACACTTTAAGATCTCTGCGTAAGCATTTCGAGCGTTTGTTGTGCTCGTTTGCTCCTTATTCTTGAACATCTTGTATCAAATGCACCTTCTTGAACATCCTGTAGCAAATACACCTTCTTTTCATCTTCTTGGTTGTGTTGCTGATCTTCTCTGTGGTTTTGCTAGATCATTAACGCATAGTGTATTATTGCACTTGAGATCTTTGCGTCAGCTTGACGAGCGCGTTGCATTGCTCGTTTGCTTCATTAGTATTATTGAACATCTCATTGCAAATACACATTTTTGAATATTCAGTAGCAAATACACCTTCTTGACATGCTGTTGATGATGCACCATTTAGCAATCTTGCAATTCTCACAAACGTCTTAATAGCAAATACTACCTCGCTGGCTTTCCCCTCTTATTTTGCCATAGGGAAGTGGAGAGGAGTTCCCGTGGTCTCGCTACAGTTGATCGGGACTCTTGCTTTGTTTTGAGTTTATTTTGAGGCGTTCACGCTCCACTCTTTTTAGCCACTTGTCGGGCAGTGTTTTAACCCAGTATCATTTAATTATGCATTGTGCATATTTTATGCAATTTTCTGGTCTTAACCCCAAGTTTCGGTCTGCGACCACCAAGCTCGCTACGCTCCGCGCGGCGAGGTCTGCAGAGCCCCGACTTGGCTTTTTAACCCCTTGTGGGTACATTTATGTTTTAGCCAAATCAACGCCATTCTACTCATTCGAAGCTTTTCTCCACATTCGGATCCTGCATCTCAAGAGAAAATTAAAAAAAAAGTATGGTGTAACGGCGGGGGAATATATTGTGTTCTTTCGGTAGCCAAATCAACGCCATTCTACTCATTCGAAGCTTTTCTCCACATTCGGATCATGCATCTCAAGAGAAAATTAAAAAAAAGTATGGTGTAACGGCGGGGGAATATATTGTGTTCTTTCGGTAGCCAAATCAACGCCATTCTACTCATTCGAAGCTTTTCTCCACATTCGGATCCTGCATCTCAAGAGAAAATTTTAAGAAAAGTATGGTGTAACGGCGGGGGAATATATTGTGTTCTTTCGGTAGCCAAATCAACGCCATTCTACTCATTCGAAGCTTTTCTCCACATTCGGATCCTGCATCTCAAGAGGAAATTAAAAAAAAGTATGGTGTAACGGCGGGGGAATATATTGTGTTCTTTCGGTAGCCAAATCAACGCCATTCTACTCATTCGAAGCTTTTCTCCACATTCGGATCCTGCATCTCAAGAGGAAATTAAAAAAAAAGTATGGTGTAAAGGCGGGGGAATATATTGTGTTCTTTCGGTAGCCAAATCAACGCCATTCTACTCATTCGAAGCTTTTCTCCACATTCGGATCCTGCATCTCAAGAGGAAATTAAAAAAAAGTATGGTGTAACGGCGGGGGAATATATTGTGTTCTTTCGGTAGCCAAATCAACGCCATTCTACTCATTCGAAGCTTTTCTCCACATTCGGATCCTGCATCTCAAGAGGAAATTAAAAAAAAGTATGGTGTAACGGCGGGGGAATATATTGTGTTCTTTCGGTAGCCAAATCAACGCCATTCTACTCATTCGAAGCTTTTCTCCACATTCGGATCCTGCATCTCAAGAGGAAATAAAAAAAAAAGTATGGTGTAACGGCGGGGGAATATATTGTGTTCTTTCGGTAGCCAAATCAACGCCATTCTACTCATTCGGAGCTTTTCTCCACATTCGGATCCTGCATCTCAAGAGGAAATTAAAAAAAAAAGTGTGGTGTAACGGCGGGGGAATATATTGTGTTCTTTCGGTAGCCAAATCAACGCCATTCTACTCATTCGAAGATTTTCTCCACATTCGGATCCTGCATCTCAAGAGGAAATTAAAAAAAAGTATGGTGTAACGGCGGGGGAATATATTGTGTTCTTTCGGTAGCCAAATCAACGCCATTCTACTCATTCGAAGCTTTTCTCCACATTCGGATCCTGCATCTCAAGAGAAAATTAAAAAAAAGTATGGTGTAACGGCGGGGGAATATATTGTGTTCTTTCTCACGGGATCTCACGGAGCGATATCTTGACAACGTCCAGCTAAAGATCAACCCTGTCAAGACCCAATATTTTGGCTGGAAATGGTGCAGTGATCGAGGGTGGTACGACTATAACGTCAGACCAATAATCGTCGCTGGATGTTCCATCCCACCTTCCCAGCGAGAGAACCCCCTCGTGTATTTGGGGCTACGAATTCATGTCCACAGCGGGCCAGCCTTCACCGATCCAAGGACCAATGACACGGTGGACCTCATCGCAAGTGCAGCACTCAAACCGTTTCAGCGCCTAAGGGCCTTCAAGGAGCTAGTTGTTCCGCGCCAGCTGTATACTCTCGCGAATTCGCTGGGCGTCATAGGACATGCGGAAAAAACTGACAAGCTCAACGCGCGCCAGGTCAAGAAATTCCTGCACCTCCCTGGATCTTTTCCCTCATCTGATGTTGATGATGATGATGATTGGAGTTTTCATGGCGCATTAACTACATAGGTCATAATGCGCCAACACCGTGATTAAAATAAGACTAGTAAGAAGTAGGTGCAGTACTTAAAAAGGAAGAGACGTAACATGTAAAATACAAGACTAAAACTACACAAAACTTACAATTCCAGTGTCTCTTAAAAAATTAAAAATTCTGCTGAAGGGGATAATAGCCTCATCGCCAAGCAAGAGCGCTGGATGAAGAGGCAAAAAATGTGTATAAAACTCTGTAAAATGATGCTGACGATGGATTTCGTGGTGTGGGCAGGTGATAAGAATGTGGATGACAGAGAGGAGTTCACCACAGTTTTCACACAGTGGCGGCTCCTCTCCACAGAGTAAAAATTTGTGCGTGAGGAAGGCGTGGCCTATCCGCAACCTTGTTCTCACAACACCCAAGAGACGATTTTCCTGGCGTTCTCCATAACTTTGGATGTGTTGTTTAACTAAGTGTAGCTTGTTGTGTGTCTGTGTGTTCCAGAAACTCTGCCATTTTGTATACAGTGATTTCCGAAGTGCTGCCCTAATATCTTGCATCGGTATCTCGAAAGGACTGACGTCTTTTGAAGCTGCAGCAGCAGCAGCGTGGTCAACAACCTCATTGCCTTGTATGCCTGTGTGGCTAGGCACCCAGCATAAAATAACTGAATATCCCCTCTTTTGTGCCACACTCACTAAGGACTGTGCACGCTGAATAAGAAAATTATTTGGTTTGCGTATGCTGCAAATAGCATTAACAGAACTTAAAGAATCTGTATATATTACTGCCGACTTGATGCAGCCTTGAAGAATGTGGGTAAGTGCAAGGATGGCATAAATCTCTGCGGTAAAGATAGATGCTATATTGTTTAGACGATGTGACCTAACACATGTGCCAGAGGTCATGGCACAGGTCACACCTGCACTAGACTTTGATCCGTCCGTGTAAATTTCTGTGTGAGTCCCAAAACTTTCCCTCAGGTGTTCAAATTCTTGCTGTAGTACATGTGTAGAGGTGTTGTGTTTGCTGTATTTAGTCAAAGTGGTACTATACCTTGGAGGTGGTTCCCAAGGTGGGACCATCTTCCCATATTCGGCAACTTGGCAAATATAGGAAGAAAAATTGTGATCCTCAATATCTCGTTCAATTCTCATTGAAAGAGGGGGAACTACTGAAGGTCTGTTAATAAACAGCTGTTTGAAGCGTGTACTTTTAACACAAGTGAGTGCAGGGTGTTGTGGATAACTCCTTATTCTTAGTGCATATGACACCCCAAGATAAAATCGTCTTCTATTCAACGAATATTCATGTGATTCTACATACATACTTTCAACTAGAGAGGTGCGGAACGCACCAAGAATAAGTCTGAGCCCTTGGTGGTGTACAGTGTCTAGCAACTTCAATACGGATTGGCGGCCTGAGCCATAGACGATAGAGCCATAATCTATCTTGGAGCGAATGCAGGCAGTGTATACACGGCGAAGTGTCTCCTGGTCTGTACCCCAAGATCTGTGAGAGAGGATTTTCAGTAGATTCAATGACTTAATACATTTTGCCTTCAGGTTTTGAATATGGGGCTTGAACGTAAGCTTTGAATCGAACGTGATGCCAAGAAACTTGCATTCGGATTTTACAAGGATATCTTGTTTATTAAGTTCCAGCTTAGGAGACAGAAACATTCCTCTGATTCTCTGAATGAACACAGATTGTTTTTTCAGTAGAGAATTTAAACCGGTTATGCGAGGACCATTTTGCCATTTTATTTATACAGAGTTGCATCTGTCGTTCATCTGTCGTTCTGGGTAAGCTCGCTGAACAACAAGATATCTGGATGTCATCCACATACAAGGAAAAAGATATAGAGGGTGGGATGACACTAGCTATAGAGTTGATTTTGATAAGGAATAATGTGACGCTCAGAACAGAGCCCTGCGGGACACCATTCTCCTGCACGAACAAACGGGATAAGGTAGTTCCCAGCTGAACTCTGAATGTTCTGTGTTGTAGGAAGTCAGCCATACATTTCAAAAGACGACCCCGTATACCGAACGAATGGAGATCCTGTAGGATACCGTATCGCCACGCAGTGTCATATGCTTTTTCCAAGTCGAAGAAAACTGACAAGCAGTGTTGCCTCCTGACAAAAGCTTCACGAATAATTGTTTCTAGACGAACGAGGTGATCCATTGTGGAGCACCCCGTTCGAAAACCACACTGAAATTCTGATAGACACTTATTCATTTCAAGAAAATGAACCAAACGGTTATTCACCATTCGCTCAAAAGTTTTGCCTATGCAGCTTGTGAGAGCGATGGGACGATAACTGGCAGGACAAGAGGCTTCCTTTCCGGGTTTCAGGAGGGGGATTATGGTGGCAATTTTCCATGCAGAAGGTAGTGTCCCCTGTATCCAAACGAGGTTGAAGAACTGAAGTAAACATTGTTTTGATATGTCAGACAAGTTCTGAAGCATTGAGTATGCAACACGGTCTGGGCCAGGAGCAGTCGCTTTTGCTGACAACAAGGAGCGTGACAATTCTACCATGGTGAAAGCCTGGTTATATTCAAAACAGTCTCCGCCATTTACTGGAATCTTTTGTTTTTCGGATCTTTGTTTAATTTTTGGAAATTCACTGCTATAATGGGAGGAACTTGAAATGCCTTGGAAGTGTTCCCCAAGTGCATTAGCCTGTTCTTCTAGGCTTTCGCATACCTGACCGTTAGCTTCTAAAAGAGGGACTGAATGACTGATATGCTCTCCTCTGATTTTACGAAGTCTGTCCCATACGATTTTGGACGGGGTATTACAAGATAAAGAAGATACAAAAATTCGCCAAGAGGATCGTTTAGCCTGTTTTCGTGTCCACCTGGCCTTTGCTCTTGCCTTTTTGAAAAGTAAAAGATTATCTGAGGTGGGGTATCTCCGAAATGTACTCCATGCACGATTTTGAAGTTTGCGAGTTTCCTCGCATTCATTATTCCACCAGGGTTTAGGTCGCTTTGGGAGACGACCAGATGTCTGGGGAATGGATACTGTTGCTGCATCAAGTATGATGTTGCTGATGAGACAATTAGCTTCTTCTATTGTTACACTATCAATAGGAATTAAAGATAGGTCACTTCTTTCTGAAAACTGCCCCCAGTCGGCCAGTTGGAGTTTCCATCTAGGAGGGCGTGTTGTCAGAGTGTTCAGTGGCGTAAGATATTTTAACACCACTGGGAAGTGATCACTCCCAAGTGGATTTTGTTTTACACTCCATTCTATCTCCTGAAACAAGGATGGACTGCAAAAAGACAGGTCTAAGGTTGAGAGAGACTGACTTGAAGAATGTATGTATGTAGGTGCCCCTGTGTTTAAAAGACTGGTGGATGTTGATAATAAGAACTTCTCTAACATTTTTCCTCGAGTGTCAGTTCTCGTACTGCCCCAAAGTGGATTGTGAGCATTAAAGTCACCTAAAAGTATAAAAGGACTTGGAAGTTGGCTGCATAAATCTTCTAATTCTTTTTGTGTAGTAGTGCCTGACGGTGGCAAATAGATTGAGCAGATGGTGACAATTCTGTCTAGACACATCTGCACAGCTACAGCTTCCAAGTCTGTAACTTGGTGTACTGCTTTTGTTGGGAGAGATCCTCGTGTGACGATCGCAACACCACCAGATGCTCGGGTGGCGTCAGTTCGATCTTTTCGAAAGATATTTTGTCTTCGCAGTGGATTTTGTGTTTGTGTATTCAGATATGTTTCTTGAAGACAAAATCATGATGTGTTATACTTCTCGAAAAGATCGTTGATGCCATCTAGATTAGAGAGTAACCCTCGGCAATTCCATTGGAGGATCGTGTGTTGCATAATGATTGCAGTAAGAAGAAAGACGCCTGTCAAGAACTTTTGCCGACTAGGAAGAGCTTCCATTACCTATATTTTTGTTGGGGGTGTGACCCACGGCCTTGTGGATTTCTTCCGCGCAGCCGCAAGCTCCTTATCAGATATGTCGGGGAGTGACCCACACCCCGACAGACTAGATCTGTTCTTTTGGGGGGCTTGGGAGCTCGTGCTCGCAAAGGAGCGCTCAGAGCTCGTCTCGTCCTCGCAATCCATGGATGTTACCTCCGTGGACTGTGAGGACAGAAGTGGCGTCGGTGTTAGTGACGCCACAGGAATTTCGGGAGTTGGAGGTGGATCTGCACCTCATTGAACCTCACTTGTGTTTGTCTGCGTGGTCGTTGGTGGTTCGGTCGGCGTGGACTGTGTGACAAGTTTTACTTTCTGTTTTACGGCTGTGGCAAAGGATTTTTCAAAAAAGATGGGAGCTACTTTTTTTCTGGCTTCTGGGTAACTGATGTTCTGTGTAACCTTAACGTGCAGGACTTCTTTTTCATATTTCCACTTTGTACATGACCTCGAGTAGGATGGGTGGTTGGAAGAACAGTTAACGCAGCAGTCTGGCCCTTTCCATTCCTTTGTTTCGTGTTCAGACTTGCCACATCGTGCACAGCAGGCGGAGCCACGGCAGGTGTCTGCAGCATGCCCAAACCTATTACAGCGGAAGCAGCGCAATGGGTTTGGGACGTATGGCCGCACATCAGCTGAGAGATATCCAACTTTCAACTTGTCTGGTAGAGTGGGACGATCAAAGGTAAGTATGATATTTCGTGTTGTAATGTACTCGTTGTTCTTCCTGATCGTTATTTTACGAACATCTATCACATCCTGGTCTTTCAAGTTTATAAGAATTTCTTCCACAGGAACATCAATAAGTTCAGATACAGAGATGACGCCTCGACTGGTGTTTAGTGTTTTATGCAAAGATGCTGAAATTCTTTTGCCTAACATGTCATGTGCATTCAAGATAGTGTCACAGTCAGTTTCGGAAGTGCATTTTATAAGTAAGTCACCCGATCGCATCCGCTTGATTTCGGTTACATGCTTAGACAGTGATGCCACCGCCTTCTCGATAAAGAACGGTGACATCTTACCCAAGGGTATAGCCTTTTCCTTGTCATTTCCTACAGCTGCAAGAACAATGTATTTTGCACTGAAGTTCTTTGTATGTAAATCGTAAGCCTCGGTCCGGGCACGCTTTGCGTTCCCGATCATTGAATTAGAAGAATTTTTCACCATGTACGGTTTAGTAACTAGGCATTCCAACAGGTCACCCACACTTCATGCCAATACATGTGGGAAGGTCCCGGAGTTTTCAGAAAAACCCGTCGGCCAGGGCCTGACCAAGACCCTGACCGCCACCGTTTAAGGTTTCTACCCTTTACCTCACATCCCCTCGGCACGGTACGGATAACACCTTAGGACTGGGGGCTGGGGTCCGTGATGGCGCCACTCACCAAACCCCAGCCGAAGCCGGTGCCCCCTGCGGGGCCTCATCTGATGTGTGGATGGCCTCAAGAAAAGGAGGCTTAGGAGTCCTACAATTGGCGTTCGTGGCCGTCCAGGTCCAGTTGAAATCGCTGGCCAGATTACTTCGTCTCGGCAGCCCCTTCGTCGATATAATTTTTAACACGATATTGAACGATCACATGCAAAAGTTGTGCCAGTACATTAACATTACTGTCGGCATAACTGGGGCCCGGGAGCTTAATGATACCCTCAAGGCAGCGCACGAACGCTGGTTCAGCAAAATCAAGGACACCTATAAAATCAGATCGAACTTCGCGCACGAAAATGACCCCTTCGCCAACAGGTGGCTCATAGAGGACTCCCGTCTCCTCAAGGACGGAGACAGGATTCGCGCCCTACGCCTGAGAACGGGAATTTACCCGTGTCGGGCGCTGTCGAACAAGCACGCACCTGACCCGGCAGATCGGCTCTGCCACCACTGCAGACAGGGAGAAGAGACACCAGCCCACATCCTCGAATTTCGCGAGCGCGTCCACGGTCCCCGCATTGAACGCCACAAATATCTATGTGACCAGATGGCTCGACTTATAACCCAGTACAATCCCCAGACCAGGGTGACCCAAGAGCAAGTATTTACAGCACAGGGAGTCCGCTTGAAACCCGACCTCGTGATACATGAACCCGAGCGGGTGACTATCCTTGACGTCGCCGTGGCCTGGGATAATTGTGCTGGGACACTAGAAAAGAAAACATCGGAGAAGAGAATGAAGTACGAGCCGCTGCGTCAATGTTTCCTAACCAGCAAGTTTTTATTGAGGGAGTGGCGTTCGGTGCGCGAGGCCTTACTTGTACTACTACGCGAAAAGCATGCTTCAAACTCGGCTTTAGTAAGGCGGATGTGGCCTGGTTGGCTTCAAGAACTTTGATAGGCAGCCTGATCTGTCTGGGCAGGTTCACTAGAATGATTTGATCCCCAGTTCCCTCTCGGTTTTAGTCGATTCTCCAGGGTTAATTTTAATGAGGCATGCGCGTGTTTTACCGTTTTTAACCTTTTCTCTTTTATTTCAGACCCCAAGGACCGGAGTCTGAGTGCCACCAACCAATGCCGTGCTTCGGGCCCACATGGCATGCAACTCACTGCTTTGCTTACTTTTGTTTTACCCCCTTGGGGGCATTTCGTTTTAGCCAAATAAACGCCATTCTACTCATTCGAAGCTTTTCTGCACGTTCGGATCCTGCATCTCAAGTGAAAATTAAAAAAGTATGATGTAACGGCGGGGGAATATATTGTGTTCTTTGCCCGCAGTGGGGCCAATTTCTGGTTCTTGCTTTTCTTCAAAAGGGGGCGGGCAAAGGCCCGTCCTCCAGTCCCACTGTTTAACCTAGAGAGGTTTGGGTGCTCCAACAAAACATGAGTCTTTTCACTGTGCTTTTCCCTCCTGGGGAACTGCGTTGTCATTTGTGTGGAGACCGGGTGACATCCCGGGAAAAACTACAGAATTATTATCGACTTGGACATCAAATAAATATATATTGATATATAATATATAATAAATAATATATATATCTTGGAAGTGCTCCGCATGTAATATCAAGGAGCTAGGGTGTGCGAATTCCATGTCTTCACATTTCACTAAGTGCAAGAGGCGCCTAGCTGGTCTGTTGAACGTCTCTCCAGTGGTTGGATCTTCTGCCCCTACTCAGGGCACTGCAAGCATGGATATGGTACAAGTGCAGGGCTCAGCCCCAGCAAGACTTGGAGTGGAAGATAACAACAATATACCAGAAGTTGGATCTGAAAGCAATTTTTCTTTTCACCTCGGGGATGGGGCCCCCGTGTCTTCCGCGGGTGCGGGGCCGGGCGGGTCTTTGTCCGGCGGGGACGCTGGCGTCAGTTCCCTGGTGGAGTCCGGTGGTGTGGCAGGGGGTGGTTCCCCTGAGGAGGTCGGTGCTTTAGTCCAGGAGAGCCCCGAGATTTCAATGGCCCTGCAGAGCGGGTCACTTGGTGAACGCTCTATCTCGCAACTTGCAGGTGCTATTGCGGCAATGGTGGAGCCGCAGGATGCGCTTATTTCTGGGTCTGTGAGCGAATCAGATATCTCCGAGCTGGCCGAGGCCATAGTGGCTGCTGGGGCTGATCCTCCGCAGGAGGTCACAGAATGTTGTATGGGTCTTCCCCCTTTTGAGGGTGGTGTTGGTACACCTGGAGACGACTGCCCCACTACCGCCGGTTCCGCAGAGGGAATTCTGCCGTCGGTGTCCGCGCCGGACCTGGGCTCGGCTGCCTCTGCGCTTGCGGTGGCGGCGGGGTCCTTGTCCTACGGGCGATGGTCTGACTCTAAGATGATAGCGCTGGCTACGGCGGAACTACAACTTCAAGGTCATCCCTTTGTGAACCAGGAGTTGGCTAGAATATTTACTACAAGATCGCTTATGGCGATAAGGATGATGAGGCATCAGCCTTGATACAAGAATATCCTCCAGAGGGTGTTACACGAGCAAAGTGCAGCGGTTGCTTCAGCCGCGTCCTCCTCAGCTGTTCTAAAACAGAGGATTCAGCTCAATTACGACGAAGTTTTGCACGACTTGCAGAGAGCAGGCATTATTGACCAAGCCATGGCTCATAATTTAGTTAATACACCGTTGTGTATGGCGGACCTTCAGTGCATTTTACAACACTGTGGTGCTGTTCCCTCTCGGCCTGCTACTCGAAATTCTCGGAGAAGAAGAGCCTATACTACGAGGCATAATTCCAAGAAGGCTCGTAAGCAGGCAAAGTTCGAGCTACATCAGAGGCTTTACAGGAAAGGTCCGAGGATTTGGCCCATCACCTTTTGCTTGAAGAGGAGTCCGCTGAAGATGCAATAACTTTGGAGCACGTGCACGAGACCTATGACACTCTCTTTTCCTCTCATACTGCACCGCTTTTGTCATATCCAAAGGAGGTCCCGGTGCAGCCGGTGACATGTCCCCTCACGCTTTTCTCGCCTCAAGAGGTCGAGTCTGCTTTGCGAGGCATGGATGTAAAATCATCTCCAGGGCCGGATGGTCTGCGTGTTGGGGATGTCTTGAAGATTCCCATATCTGTTCTTACACACATATTGAACAATTTCTTGCTGTTTAAAAATATCCCTGAGGATCTGAAGGCGTCGCGTACTGTGTTTATTCCTAAGAAGGCGGTTCCGCGCTCAGCGGCAGATCTGAGACCAATTACTGGTGCTCCAATCTTGGCTCGATTGTTGTCAAGGGTTTTGCTTACCCGTTTCTCAGTGGCGGTGTCCTTCCACCCTCTTCAGGGAGGATTTCAGGCTGACCGGAGTACAAGCACCAACCTTCTCCTGTTGCAGGGTATTATTAAGTACATGAAAAAGAAGCGCCGAAGTTTCTATGTAGCCAGTCTGGATATCAGGAAGGCCTTTGATTCCCTGTC
Source organism: Ornithodoros turicata (assembly GCF_037126465.1). Lineage (NCBI taxonomy): Eukaryota > Metazoa > Arthropoda > Arachnida > Ixodida > Argasidae > Ornithodoros > Ornithodoros turicata. The sequence goes on from NW_026999314.1 coordinate 685,182, forward strand.
CCACGAAGCAATCTTCTCAGCCCTGCAAGGAAGAGGTTTTTCGGATCATTATATAGACCTTGTCCGTAACCTGTATGAGGGGTGTTCCACCATTTTTCATCTAGACGGTAAAACAGATGGTAGAAGGATCCCTGTGAAACAGGGTATCAAACAGGGGGACCCTTTGTCCCCGCTGATCTTTAATACCGTCTTGGACCCCCTCTTACACCATCTGAACTCTTCAGGTCTGGGAGTGTCGGTTGAACAGTCTGGGGCTTCGGCCTTGGCTTTCGCCGACGACCTCGTTTTAATATCAGAAAGCTTCGAGGGACTTAGGGCACTGGTTGACGCTACGGAGACCTTCCTGGAAACCACTGGTCTGGTTCTCAATCCACTTAAGACCAAATACCTCGGCTGGCGCTACGACGGGAGGAGGAAGTGGTTTGATTATTCCATCACGCCACTAAAAATTAGAGGTACTCTGGTCTATCCACGCCAAAAAGGAGTCCCAATTAAATACTTGGGATTGAGCCTGTTTGCTAACACAGGACCGCTCACTGAGGACGACATGGCGGAGAGGTTGATCTCCATTATCAGACAGGCATCCTTGAAGTCTTTTCAACGTGTTAATTGTCTCAACATTTTGGTGTTTCCACGTTATTTGTACATGCTGGCTAATTCCCTGTCTGTTTTAAATGATTCAGCCAAGAGGGACAAGTCCCTACGCAATGTTGCGAAACAGGTCTTGCATCTGCCGCACTCTTTCCCAACTGTTTACTGCCATCTTCCCAGCCGGGAAGGAGGTCTTGGTCTGCTTCAGCTCCAGTGGGTCGCCGCAAGTATGCAATTGAAGGCAATGGCGAGAATGGCTCGTTTGCGACATCCGTTTGTCGACGCCATCCTTTCGGCAGCTTTGGCGGATCAGGAAAGGAAGCTTTCCACCTTCCTTGGTATTCCTTCTGGTATTTCGGCCCACTCCGATCTCACCTCAGCTGTGCAGTCAGCCAGCCCAGGCGAAATTTTTTTTAACTGGTACCAGTTGAACTGTGTTATCGAACAGGGACCAGTTCAACCGGCCCCAGATCAACTGGTATCAGTTGGGACAACTTGTCCCTGTTCGATAACACAGTTCACCCAGTCCCAGTTGAGACTGGGACCGGTTAGAAACCAGTTGGGCAAACTGGTACCAGTTGAGACTGGGACCGGCCAGAAACCAGTTGGGCCAACTGGTACCAGTTGATCGAACTGGTCCCTGTTCGATAACACAGCTCACCCAGTCCCAGTTGAACTGGTCCAGTTGCAACTGGGACTGGGCGAACTGTGTTATCGAACAGGGACCAGTTCGATCAACTGGTACCAGTTGGCCCAACTGGTTTCTGGCCGGTCCCAGTCTCAACTGGTTTCTAACCGGTCGCAGTCTCGACTGGAACTGGTTACAAACCTCATTGTTGAGCTGGGACCGGTTGAAGTGGCTTCACTTAGAGCGGCCTGTTCGGACAGATGGTTAGCTTGTATGTAACCGGTGCCCCTTTGCATTATCGCTGTTCCCAGCAACAGCAGATCCAAAGAACCGCAATGCATAATTGCATTTTATTTGTAGTCACACATTACAGATATTCTAATGTACATGTAGCGTAACTATAACATAATTAAATTATAGCAGTAGATGAACTGCAGAGTTACATGGAATAGATAATACTTCATGGTTGATTGGTCCCTTGCTTGACTGCCTTGTGGACATCTTAAATAATTCAACAAAGTATTTGAGATGTTCTTAATAGCACACAATGGATCGATATTTTCCTTTGAGCCCCAGCAGCTAAGGTTTCTGGAAAGTTGAAAAGGCACAAGTGAATATGCATTCAATTGCAACATGTAATTGTGGTGTGTGCCTGGACAGTCACTCAATTTGAGCAGTCGTGGCCCCAGAAAGTACGCGAATCTCTCAACACTTCCGTTGTGCAGTAGTTGGACCTTTCAACTAAGAGATTCGCCGGCTTTCGGGGGCAATGAGTACTACTCTGCGCACTACGCTAGTTCGACAACATCCGTGGTGCGAATGATCTAAAACACGAGAATGAACGAAAAAAAAGCAAAAACAAAAACATGAATGAAAAAAGTTGCTCGTAACGGTAACATAAACCGGATGTTACTCGTAAAACGGCATACACTTGCAGGTGCCACGAATGTGACGCAGAACAAAGCGAAGCGGTTGTAGTGGAAGTAATATTTCTAAATGGTGCACAAGGGAAAAGCACTTAAGCATATAGTACTCACGATATAAAGCGGTCTCCACAGTTGTAGTCGAGCTGTAATCCTATAACACCCACCCGCCCGGCCGCTGGTGCTCATTGCACTGTCGTACTGTCGTAACTTGCAGACAAATCCTTTAGATTATAAAACCAACGCCTATGTCACACATCACGCTAAGAACATAGGGGCAAAAATCGCTGTACAAGCATGCTGCTACGCAAGCGGCCGTTGCACAGTAAACGCATGATTCATCGCGGGAGCAGGAACGCACAAAATACAACTATAAGAGTTCCAAAATAACTTTCGTTAACACTAACGAACTTTACCAAAAATTGAAATATGATATTTCTAGTAATAAAGTTACTTTCTGATCGTTTTTATAACTTCATCTTGTAATCTTCATATTAACCTGTCCTGGCACTGAAACCGAAACTTCCCCCAAATATGTAAACTGGTCCAGTTCGAACTGGCACCACCTCACTTCCAGTTGTTACCAGTCCAGCTTGAACTGGTACCAGTTCACTTTCCAGTTGCCACTATCCCAGCTTGAACGGGTTGCACACAGTGCCCACTTGCCACCAGCCCAGCTTAAACTGGCACCAGTTCACTTTCCAGTTGCCGCCAGCCCAGCTTGAACTGGTACCTGTTCACTTCCCAGTTGCTACCAGTCCAGTTTGAACTGGTACCACAAAGTGCCCAGTTTCCACCAGCCCAGCTTGAACTGGTACCAGTTTACTTTCCAGCTGCCACCAGTTTGGTACCAGTTGGTTCCAGTTGACCACCAGTTGGTGCGAACTGGGAACGAGCTGGTACCAGTTGACTTCCCAGCTCAAATTTTCGCCTGGGAGGAAAGCTCACTTGGCAGGTGTAATCTCTTCATAGAACAACAATGGTCTTTTCTCTCACAGGAGGGAGCCGGTGGGTAATGTCTGGCTCCGCCATGACTCCCGCTTCCTTAGGGATGGCGACCGAATCAACGCATTGCGCCTGCGGACCAACCTTTTCCCAACTCGGGCCTTGTCAAATAAGCATTCAAGCGACCCGAAGGCCAGAGAGTGCCAGTATTGCCCTGGCCAAGAGGAAACGGCGTTCCATATTCTCCAGGGTTGTGAACGTGTTCACTTACCCCGGGTAGCGAGGCACAATTTTATTTGTGATCAGTGGTCCGCTTGGTTCAGAAGTACAACCCTGCAGCTACTATCACACAAGAAAGGGTGCACACCTCCACGGATGGTACTCGTTTGAAGCCGGACATTGTAGTGACGGACGGCGACTCAGTGACTATATTGGATGTGGCGGTAGCGTGGGATGCCACACCGGGTTCGCTTGAGTCCGTCAACAGTTCCAAGATTGCCAAATACAATTGTCTGGCTTCAACATTTCCGGATAAACGCGTGGAGGTGCGAGGGTTGTGCTTTGGGGCTAGGGGCGGCACTTGTGCCCTTACCAGGGGTGCCCTGTTCGATATGGGCCTGCATAGAAATGATCTGGCTTGGTTGGCTTCGCGAGTCTTAGTGGGAAGCCTAATTGTTCTCAGTCGTTTTCGCCGTATGGTGTAATGTTTTCTATTGGTTGTGTCCATTACCTCTTTAGGTGTCAGTTCGTCGATTCAGATTTTATGGGTTGTTCTTCCCCTTTTACTTGGTCTTAGCCTTGGTAGTCTTGGTTTTAACCAAGTGGGACTGCTTGGGGTCATTAGGGCAGAACATCGCCTAACCCCTGGGTTGGCTAACCTAAGGGGTTCACCTCAAACAAGTCCCACTTGAACCGACGGTTTTACCCCTTTTTTGGGGGAAAGTTCATGTTTTAGCCAGATAAACGCCATTCTACTCATTCGACGTTTTTCTCCACGTTCGGATCCTGCATCTCAAGAGAAAATTAAAAAAGTATGATGTAACGGCGGGGGCATATTTTGTGTTCTTTCGCACGGCCCCAGAGTCGAGTGCCACAACTTCATCGCAAAACAGTTACAGAGACTTGTTGTTAAATATTCTCCGAATACTACCGTTTCTGCGGAGAAAGTCTTCACTGTTGGTGGTGCTCGGCTCAAGCCAGACCTTGTACTAGATAGGGGGCATGAGGTACTTGTGGTGGATGTGGCAATCGCGTGGGACTCTTCTGTGGCCAATCTTGAGAAGAAGGCAAGGGAAAAATCTGATAAATATGCCTGTCTGGCTCAGCTTTTTCCAGTCAGAGCATTCAGAGCGGTCGGGGCGGTCCTCGGTACCAGGGGCCTGGTGTGTCAATCCAAGCGAAAGTTATGTAAGGAGCTTGGCCTTTCGAGGTCTGATGTGGCATGGTTGGCGGCCAGGGCCCTGGTGGGAAGTTTGATCTGCCTGAGCCGGTTTGTACGGAAGGTGTGACTGGGTCGACCATTGGTTTCCTTGTGGTTTTGCTAGATCTTCTTGTGGTGTTGCTTGATATTCTCTGCGGTGTTTGCGAGAGTTTTAACGCACAGTGTATGAATACACTATAAGATCTTGCGTTGGCATTCGAGCGCTTGTTTGCTCGTTGGTTCCATCAATATTTCTTAACATCTGGTAGCAAATACTCTTCTTTGAATATCCTGTAATAAATACACCTCGTTCTCTGTGGTTCATCTAGATCTTCTTCGGTGTTGCTAGATTTTCGAGTTGGTTTGCCTGATTCTTTACTCATAGTGTATTATTACACTCGAAGATCTTTGCGTCAGCAGTCCGAGCGTTTGTTGTGCTCGTTCGCTCAGTCATATTCTGAACATCTTGTGTCATTGCAACATGGCGGCGAAGGGGGCGGACGTGTGCGCCTGCTGCTCTGGATCGCTTGGTTTGGGTCGGCGGCAATTTGTTGAATGCTGCGGACCGTGTAAACAAAAGTTTCATCTGGGATGTGTGAACGTCGAGCCCGAGGACGCTGAATTCCTGTTTCGAAATGGGAAATCCATCTGGAAATGTGAGACATGCCTTCGTCCTCAAGGTAACGACCGAGGGGTACTGCTAAACCTAACGCCGTGCTCAGGTACAGATGCAGCCGGCGCTTCCGGGCGAAGAATGCAGGAAGAGACTCCTGTTTCAGCATTAGTTTTGAAGATAGACGAATTACTGATCGGGCAAGCCCGACTGGAAAAACAAAATGAAATGCTACGGGAAGATATGGTAAGAATGCAGGAAATGTTTGTTCGTGAAAACAAGCAGTTGAAGATAGAAATAACCGAGCTGAAAAAGCTTCTCCCACGGCGCGAAGATGGCTCAGTGATAAGCACCGAGGCTTCGAAAGGGAGTTTCGCTGGTGTCGCTGCAGCACTGGGCTTCATGTACAACAACACAGGGACGTACCGCTGCACTGCGTGAGACACTGTCGACATCCAGCTCGCACAAGGATTCATCTGCTGGAGTGAGTGATTCGTCGAAAATGAACAGTAGAGGGGACAGAGATGATGGGTTCACGCTTGTGCAACGTAAAAGAAGGCCACCGCCAACGTTGGGAAGAAACAAGGAAACGAAGGTAACCAGCGTGGTTCAAAGAAATGCTCGAAAGGCACTGTTTGTGACGAGGTTACACCCCTCTACAACAGGTCAGGAAATACTAGATATTGTGACACCAGTGATGAAGTGCAGTAATGCCAGTGTTAGGCAGCTGAAGACAAGGTATACAAACTATTCATCCTTTTATGTTGAAGTTGATGCGGATGCCTTCCCCGTCGTAAATGATGATTCGTTATGGCCAGACGGTTGTTTGTTTAAAGAGTTCTTTGGAAGGCTTGACAAGTCTAGGATTATGGGCCAAAAAGAAAATGAAGTTGAAAACTGTAATAATGACTGTACTTCTACTGATCCTAGTCGTAGCAATTATGGGAAGTGAGCCTTCGATGTTGAGTGATTACTTGAGTCTGAGAGACTTGCAAGCGTTTTTTCGCAGCAGTGAGAGGGTCCTCTCGCTGATACATGTGAACGCTCAAAGTTTATGTAATAAGGTCGACGACCTTGAACTTTTGCTTCGTTCTATGGGCGGTATGATTGATGTCGTCGGCATATCGGAGACCTGGTTCTCAGAAACCGCGTTGGCTGTCCCCGTTACTGGTTTCACTAGCGTAACGCTTTCTCGTGATGGGCGTCGTGGAGGCGTCGTGGCGCTATATTTGAGGCCAACAATACAGTTTAAAAGACTTGACAACTTTTGTGCGATGAGCGAAAATGTTGAAATGATATCGATAAACTGTCATAGCGTTATTATTTCTGTTATATATAGACCACCTGCCGGTGATAAAACCTCGTTTTATCAGCAACTTGATAAACTTTTAAACTATGCCTTGAGTGTAAAGACACCAATCATCATTGTTGGCGACATGAACATTGATATCTCGCAAAGTGGCCCTGCCACGTGCGACCTTCTCGATATCGTATTATCCAACGACTGTCTGAACGTTATCCAGTCGCCAACTAGAGTGGCTTCGTCATCTTCTCTGCTCGATCTTTGTATTTTGAGTTCAGTTCTATCAGTTAAATTATCTGGAGTGCTCGATGTGCCCTTTAGCGATCATTTACCAATCTTTTGTGCACTCGATAGCGACCTTTGTGTGAACAAACGGTCTAGAACGTTTATATGCCGGAAATTTTGTCGGGACAGTCTGCTTTCTTTGTATAATCAAATTGAATGTGTTGACTGGTCTGTTGTGATCTCGACAAATGATGCCAACATTGCTTATGATGTGTTCCTCGATATATTCCTGAGGATTTATAATTCCTGTTTCCCACCGCGTTTGCACAAATATAAATCGAAAGGCGCAAGAAAGCCTTGGGTTACTCAAGAAATAGTTCGACTCATCAAAAAGCGAAATAAGATTTTCTCGAAATTCCTCAAATCCAACGACATGGCATTGTTTGAGGAATATAAAAGACGTCGGAGATTCGTTAAACGACTTATTGACAAAGCTAAAAGGGATTACTATGCTCAGCATTTTGACCGACTGAGGGGAAACACCCGCCTGATATGGAAATCAATGAACAGGATGTTGGGACGAAATGCACCAGATGGAACGGCGATCGAGATCGTTGAGGGTGAGGAACGTTACACTGGCGCTGTGCTTGTGAATAGGTTGAATGACTATTTCCTATCTGTCGGAGCTTCAGGTGGTCCCACTGATGAAAACCATTTGAGCTACCTGTCTGGTAGTTTCCGCGATTCGTTCTATATTACACCTGTGACAGAAGAGGAGGTTTATAACATAATCTTGAACCTCAATGTATCAACAGGTGCTGGGTATGATGATATCAAACCTAAACCAGTCAAGTTCGTGGCCCGGCTACTAAGCTTTCCTTTAACTCATATTTGCAATTTAATATTTACGACTGGAGTATTCCCTGAAGGGCTTAAAGTCGCGCGGGTGACACCCATAATTAAAAAAGGTGGTGTACCTGGCTTCAGTAACTACCGACCAATTTCTGTTCTTCCCCTATTTTCGAAAATTGTGGAGAGATTGTTAAACAATAGATTAGTTTCTTATCTGCGGTCATGTAACGCAATTACCACTGCCCAGTATGGGTTTTTGAAAGACAGTTCCACAGAATCTGCACTTTTATTCGTGAAAGAGCGAATTCTGGAAAATTTTGAACATCGTCTTATGACAGCTGGTTTGTTCTTAGATATTGCGAAAGCATTCGATTCCTTAAGCCACAAGATTTTATTGGAGAAATTATCGTTCTACGGTATCCGGGGTATTGCTCATCAGCTTTTCAATGACTATCTCCATGGTCGCTCCCAGTATGTTGTTGTAAATGGTGTGCGCTCACAAACGTTACCTGTAACTAGTGGTGTGCCACAGGGGTCCATTTTAGGTCCCACGCTATTTTTGGTGTTTATCAACGACATTGTAAATGCGTCGAGCGATGTTAGTTTCGTCTTGTATGCGGACGACACGAATATATTTTTCCCTTGTGAGTCTGAAAATTCAGTTGCAAACAAACTGAACATTTTGTTGAGTGATTTGAGTAGCTGGCTACTAGCGAACCACTTGCGTCTTAACGTTAGTAAGACTAAGTATATGTTGTTTAGACCGCGCGGAAAAATGCTGGTCTCTGAACCAAATGTTGTCCTCAATGGTGCCCCTGTGGCGCGTGTACATGAATTGAAGTTTTTGGGAGTTGTTTTTCAAGAGAATCTCTCCTGGAATAGTCACGTTCAAATGTTGAGGCAGGAGCTCGCAAAGGCTATCGGGCTGCTCAACAGAGCACGAATGATACTCCCCATGCATGTTAAATTGATTCTCTACTATTCATTGGTGTTCTCGCGGTTATCGTACTGTATTTTGGTTTGGGGTTCGACGTCCCCAACCAATTTTTCAGTTATTCAACGCTCCCAAAACAAGGCTGTTCGGGCCGTTGGTAATCTGCCGTTTCTTTCGCCTGTAAGTGACATCATGAAAAAACATCGCATTTTAAGTGTACAGGCTATGTATCAGCATAACTTGGTGTTAAAATTTTTCAAGGAATTTAAAAAGAACCCGGACATTTTTTGTAGTAAATATGGTATTAATATTCTTGTTGTTCCTTATCTCTTACGTACTGCTCCACTGGTTTGTATCCCTAGATGCAGGACGAAATATGGGGAAGAAAGATTGTCTTTCTTAGTTGCTAAGTACTTTAACAGCTTTTATGATTTAATGGTGAAATGCGACTCTGTTCGAACTTTCAGAAAAGAATTAGCAGGTGTTCTCTTGTAGCTCTTCGGAGCATTGATTGATGAATACGTATCTTTGTAAGATTTGTTTTGCTTTTATTACTTTATTATTTTACTACTGCTTTATACTAATAGATTATCGTCTTCACTGTCTTGTTTGTTTGATTGTATTGGCTGTGCTCTCGCCATGTCGGGGACTGTGTCCCTTTTGCGCGTGCACATTACCAAATAAACCTGAAACCTGAAAACCTGAAATACACCTTCTTTTATCTTCTCGGTGAGTTGCTTGATCTTCTCTGTGGTTCGCTGGATTATTAACGCATAGTGTATTATTACACTTCAGATCTTTGTGTTGGCACTGCGAGCGTTTGTTTGCTCATATGCTCCATCAATAAATTGAACATCTGTAGCAAATACACATTGAACAACTTGTAACAATACACCTTTGAACATTCTGTAACAGATGTACCCTCCGAGTATTCTTACAATTGCTGTGTGTAGCAAATACCACCATGCTGGCTTTTCCCCCCTGATTTTGCCATAGGGAAGTGGAGAGCAGTTCCCGTGGTTTCGCTATTTTGATCGGGACTCTTGTTTTGTGTTTTTCAGTTTTACTTTGAGGCGTACTACGCTCCACTCGTTTTAGCCATTTGTTGGGCGAGTTCTTATCTGTATTCTTAGTATGTTATTTTACCTGTCTTAACCCCAAGTCTGGGTCTAAGGCCAACTAGCTCACTGTGCTCCGCGCGGTGAGGCTACAGATCCCCGACTTGGTTTTAACCCGTTCGCGGGTACAAGTTAGTTTTAGCCAAATAAACGCCATTCTACTCATTCGAAGCTTTTCTCCACGTTCGGATCCTGCATCTCAAGAGAAAATTAAAAAAGTATGATGTAACGGCGGGGGAATATATTCTGTTCTATAATAATATATTAATAATATATTGTGTTTTTCTTTGCGGGGGGTGGTGGTGTAGCGGCATCGCCATTACCATTCCCGCGCACCAATAACCTAGGCGCGCGGGTAATAAAAACATTTGCCTCGGCCAGCTCGGGCTCTAGTTCGACTGGCCTGGCTCTCACGGCAACCTGTGTCTAGTCTACCTCTTTCTCCGACATTTGGTAACCCGAACAACGAACACCATGTTCGGCATAATTCGGCCAAGCACCATCCCAAATTACTGCAAGCCCCCCTCCGAAGGTACGGTGCAACGTTCTACCGAGGAACCGCTAGGCGACGACGTCAATTCACCGCGGCTCCACTCATCGCAACGCCCGACCGCGCCACACCATGGTCCTACCCACCTTACCCATCTACCCAGATCACGTCGCCATGGTCTCGCACTCTGCGTCACGTCGCCACACGCTTCACGATGGCATTCCTCGGGCTACCACCAGCGGCACCTTCCCGAGCATCACGCTACTGTACCGGTCGCGGTACGCCGCTGTCGGCCGCGCCACCCGCATCTGCTACGCCAGCGGTCAAGGAACCCTGCCCGCCTCGCCTTCCCACCTGGCTTTTGTGCAACATAGTGGCAGTCCAGTCCATCCAATTGCGGTCAAGGGGCACCGGGACCAACGTTCCACCGGGGTCACTCACGGAGGCCACAGTGAGTTTTACTCCCGGTCTCCACGTGCTTCACGATGGTCCTCCCCGGCACTCTCCGTGGTGACAACACTACGAGCTCAACGCTCACAAACCGGTCGCGGTTCTGTCGCCCCACTCTCTTATCACTTCGGCCTACATGCATGCTCTCCGCTTTGGCCCGCCCCTGGAACCCTCCCGGCCAGCTCTTGGCCGCACCGTTCAGCCCGCCACTTCTGCCCACTCATCACAAGACGCAAGACCAGCCGTCCCTGTACTGCGTGTCGCCCGTCTTCCTCCTCTTCCTGTATCGACGCGGAATCTCAACCGCCAGCTCTACACCGCTCCGCGTCTGAGGGGGGAGTGATGTGGCGGCCCGTGTGTGATGACGAAGACGTGCCTCTGCTGCCACGCGCTACGGCGCTGGCACGGCAGTTCTACCGGCACCGTCCTAGCGTGAGGCCACGTCCATCTGCCCGCTGGGACATTCCATCACCGCCGGTCAGGACTCATGTAGAGGAACACAACCGATATTATTTCCGAGCAAATGCAGAAAGCAGTCGATGGTGTTGTCAGAAATTTGGCATAGTAAAGAGCCGAATTGCTCCGAACAGTGGCTCAGCTTTTCTTCTTTGCTGCGATATCGAACGTGACCTTTGATCTTGATTTTCGTTGCGTTGTGCTGAGTCACCTGCGGTCCGGGCCTCCACGTGGCGCCCCCTGGAAACGGCTGCAGCAGCCGGCCAACTGGACCGCAAACGGCGTTTGGCCGAGAAAGGAGTGAAAAATATTGTATCTTCACTGTTTGGGTCCTCTGTTAGAAGTGCAGGGGATCAACACTCTCTACTCCCTGTGGAAACCTCCTGGTGTATTTTAGTGGATCTCTTTGCGAGACCACATCATGGAACAATGGGTAAAGCTTTACCCCCCTGACGAACTCTCCTGCTACCTTTGTGGCAGTCGGCTGTCTTCCAGGCCCAAACTTGAGAACCATATGAGAGAGCATGACGTGGTGTTGCTCTGGAAGTGTAGTCTGTGCCAATCTAAGAAGTCCAACTCAAGCAAGGTCATGTCGTCCCATTTTACCAAATGTAAAAGAAGGACTGAGTTGGGGGACGCTGGTCCCGCGCGGGCGGAGGCGACGCTACCTGTGCTGGGTGGTGGTGCTGCGGCCTTAGTCATGCCAGGTGGTGGTGGAGCCGACGGCTCCGAGGCTTTTAGCACTATGGGCGGTTACGCCTCAGACGTTGATGGCCCTGAAGCTACGGGCCGGGGTGAAACTGTTTCCCCCAATATTTCTGAGTTGGCCCTTGCCATAGCTGAGGCTGGAGCTGAGGCGCCTGACCTCTTCTTCGAAAATCATGAACCTGACTCGTCGCCTGACATCTCCCAGTTGGCAGAAGCCCTAACCAACGCCGGAGCTTTCCCTCCGGGCCACTGGGAGACGGCCTTTGCGGCCCATTGTACAGAGTCTGTCGGCATGGGACAAGTGCAGCCTCTTAAGGGTGTTGCCACTGCCTTGGGCGCGTCTGGGGTCGGGGCGGGGTCGGGATCGCCGCCTTGCTTGGGGGTGGGTGCGTCTGCCGGCGGGGGACCGGCGTCTTCCCAAACGAGACTGAACATCTTTGGAACAAGATCTTCTCCAGTGTGTGACGACGATGCCCAAACCTCCGAGTGTTCAACTGTTTTGTCACATGGGCGTTGGACGGAGGCTGATATGAGAGCCTTGGCTCTCCTCGAGAGCGAAGTACTCGGACACCCGTTTATAAACCAGGTGCTAGCAAAGACATTTCCGTCTCGATCGTTAATGGCCATCCGTATGATGCGCCACCAGGACAAATATAAAACTATCTTGGCGGACATCACGAATAAGGGTGTTCCTGAGCAGGCGAGCAATATTCCATCAGCGGAGCCAGCTACTGACGGTTTCACGATCGATGCACATGAGATCAAGAACGATTTTATCGAGGTTGGCCTTCTTGATGAGGCCCTTTGGTTCAACCTAACAATGAGTCCAGCTACAACACAGGATCTGAAGGCGATCTTTTATCACTTCGGCTTGGTCTACGGTGGGAATCCTGCTCGATCAAGACACAAAGGAGCTAGAGGAGGTTCATCAGGCGGTGATCGTAGGTCCAGAAAGAAAGTAGCCTATCGGGAACACCAGAGATTGTATAGGCTTGGGCCTAAGATCTTGGCTCATCAGCTCCTCTCCGAGGCCCGCGATGGATCCTCGGAGATTTCCCTGGACAGCATACATGAAGTATATGACCCCCTGTTCTCATCTCCTTCGGAACCGGTGCTCCATGATATTATTTCCGAGCAAAAGACCAAGATTCGACTCGGCCTGTTTTCTTCTGATGAAGTCGCCAAGGTGCTTGCTAGCCTGGATAAGAAGGTGGCTCCCGGCCCTGATGGCATTACTGCCACTCAGTTGCTGAAGATTCCCCCGAAGATCCTTCGCCACATCATGAACAACTTTCTGGCATTTCAGGATCTTCCGCTTGAACTGAAGGCTGCCAAAACAGTATTTATACACAAGAATGGCAACCCCAGGTCTCCGACCGATTTGAGGCCGATCCCCCTATCTTCGCTAGTGTACAGGGTGTTCACTAAGCTCTTGCTTAGTAGATTCTCTGAGGACAATACTTTCCACCCCTACCAAGGCGGATTCCAGAGCGATCGCTCCACGAGTTCAAATCTCTTGATCCTTCAAGGGATTATGAAATTTCAGAAGAAACGGAAGCGCAGCTTATATGCGGCCAGCCTGGACATCAGAAGGGCATTTGACACCATCAGCCACGATGCCATTTTCTCAGCTTTGAAAGGAAGAGTATTTCCAGACTACTATATCCGTTTGGTCCAAAACTTGTACACGGAAGCCACCACCACCTTCTTCTTTAACGGTATGACAGATGGCAAGATAATTTCTGTCAGAGAGGGTATTAGGCAGGGAGATCCTTTATCTCCCTTCCTATTCAATGCCGTTTTGGACCCTTTCCTGCAGTTGGTCAACAGGTTGGACCTAGGGGTGGAGATTGGTGGGTGCAATGGTGGCGCCATTGCTTTTGCCGATGATATACTGCTGCTATCTTCCAGCTATGAGGGGTTGAGGGCGCTCCTTCGGGAGACCGAGAATTATCTGGCGAACGTTTGCCTTCGCATCAACCCACTCAAGACGCAGTACTTCGGTTGGCAGTACAATGGCGTCACCAAGTGGTTCCAGTATGAGTTGCCCCGCATCTCTATTGCGGGCACGCCTGTTCACTGTTGTCGGAAATTGGACCCTGTTTCTTATCTTGGGCTCAAGCTCTTTGTCAATAAGCCTCCTCGGTCCACGGATGAGATGACGCAGAACATCATTGCTGTCTTGCAAAAGGCTTCGTTGAAACCCTTAAAACGGTTGAAATGTCTGAACGTTTTGGTGGTACCTCGTTACCATTACATTTTATCTAATGCCTTGAACGTCAAACAAGCCTCTGCCAAGGTCGACAAGGAACTACGAAAGGCTGTCAAGAGGATGCTCCATCTTCCTATGTCGTTCCCTAATGCCCACATTCATCTTCCAGCCCGTCAAGGTGGGCTTGGGGTATCTCAGCTGGAATGGGCTGCTACTGCATCACAGGCCAAGGCCTTTGCCAGACAATTGCGCTTGGCCGACCCTTTTGTTGATGCCGTTTTATCAGAGGCGCTCCAGGACAACGTTGACAAACTTTATCAGTTTTTGGGTGTGCCAACGGGCATCACTGCCAGGGACAGCCTGACCTCTGCATTGCAACTGGCGAAGGACGAATGGGTGAGTCGATCGATGCGTCAGTATGGCAACCCTAGCATTTTCGCTCACCTGAAGGAGCCGCTTGGCAATCAATGGCTCAATCCGGATTGCCGGTACGTCAGGGACGGTGACAGGATAAGAGCCCTCAGATTGCGCACCAACCTTTATCCAACTCGTGCCTTATCTAATAAGCAGTCGACAGACCCGACCGCGACAAGGTGCCGCTTTTGTAAAGAAAAAGAAGAGACGGTATTCCATATTTTGCAAGAATGCGAGCGTGTTCACCTGTCGCGTGTCGAAAGGCACAATTTTATAGTCAAACAGTTGGTGAGGTTGGTGCGCAAATACGATCCTGCTACTGAGGTCGAGGCTGAGAAGCTGTGCACTTCTCCTGACGGTACCAGGCTGAAGCCGGATGTCATTATTAGATCGGGTGATCGAGTTGCTATACTTGATGTGGCGGTGTCCTGGGACGCATCGGTATCTACCCTAGAAGACATTAATCGTGGGAAACGCCAGACGTATGCATGTTTGGCCTCGTTGTTCCCTGGCTTTACTGTCTCAGTTGAGGGTCTGTGTTTCGGGGCCCGTGGTGCAACTTGTTCTAGTACCCGGCGGTCACTTAGGGCCCTTGGCCTGTCTAACAACGACATTGCTTGGCTTACGGCCAAAACTCTCGTGGGCAGTTTAATCTGCTTATCTCGCTTTAACCCTAAGGTTTAACCAGTCGATCCACTTCGTCTATCCTTTTTCACCAGTCGGTTTCTACGCATTTTAAGTCGACTTCTTCGATTTCGTGATGGTTTTATCCTTTTTGTGTGTTTTATCCTTTTGGAGTATGCTCCTCTAAGGGGATACCATTGGGGCCCTTGTGACAGACCAACGCCGGCCCGTAAGGGTCTGGCCCCAAGGCATCAACTTAGGAGCCGACGTTTTACCCTTTTTGGGAAATTAGTTGTTTTAGACAAATAAACGCCATTCTACTCATTCGAAGCTTTTCTCCACATTCGGATCCTGCATCTCAAGCGAAAATTAAAAAAGTATGGTGTAACGGCGGGGGAATATATTGTGTCGGGGCAATATATTTGGGGGGTGGTTGCTGAGAACCTCCATGCGAATTTGAATGCGTTATTGAATGCGATTTTAAGGTGCCTTGGATGCGATTATAGTGGTTCTACCCACTCCAACACCTGCATTCTATTCTTCTTACTTGTGTTATTATCTCAGCAACCCGGCAGACCCACGTCCACGTCGTGCCCCCCGGGCGGGTAATCCTTATGGAACCCGGCCAAGCGGTCTCGCCACAACGAGGGTCTATGACCCGAGGTGGGAGTGAAGCTGCCCAGTGCCACACCAAACTCACAACAGGACGGGGTAGTTACCCGATCCGGAACCCCACCACCTGCGCTGGCGCCTAATGGCGTAGGACAGCAGACCAGCAGAAGCATGACAGTCTTGAAATTCCCACCAGATGACCTGCTTTGCGGGGTATGTGGAGCCAGAGTTACGAGAAAAGCTCGAAGACCATCTGAAATCTGCACACGACTTCCAGGTCTATCGGTTATGCTCTCTCTGTGATGAGAAGGAAGCTTCCTCTGCGAAGACTATGTCTTCCCACTATACAAAATGCAAGAGGAAACTCGGCCAGAGGGCTAACGGGGCACCTTTTCAAGATTCACCCCGCCCTGGACCCAGTGGAGCGATCGATTCAACTCGACATCCGGAGCCGCCGGCGCAGACACACTACGAGGACAAGGGGGCACCTTTTCAAGATTCACCCCAGCTTGATCCCGATGGTGCGATCATTATGTCGGCGCCTGAACCACGGAGAGTAGCTGAATTCACTGGAAGTGCGATGTCGCAGCATCCCCCCACTTCCCTTGGGGTGGAAGTAGCCCAAGTCTTCTCCCATTGGAGATGGACCGAATCAGAGGTGGCAGCGCTGGCTCAGCTGGAGGTCGCCCTCGGCTCGCACCCTTTCATGAAGCAAGAATTGGCCAAGGTTTTTCCCACCAGAAGCCTTATGGCAATCAGAATGATGAGGCACCAGGAACGATACAAACGTGCCCTGCAGAGGATCAAAGAAGCAGTGTCCACGCAGTTGGTCACGAATGCTGACAATGAAGTCAGGGAGGAGGAAACTATAGTGCTCAGTGTGGATGAGATTATGGAAGATATGGAGGAAGCTGGACTCCATAATAGAACCTTAGCCACCAACCTGGCTAATGTCCCCATGAGTATGGGAGACTGGTCAGAGACTACTAGACACTTTGGTGTGGCAGTAAAAGACGGGACCCAGCGGACCAGAGGAAGGCCAAAGAGGAATGTCACCTTACCCAAGACCTGGAACGCCAGAAGAAGGGCCGTGTTCAGAGAACACCAACGACTATACAAATTAGGCTCAAAGGTGCTAGCTCTCCAATTGATCATGGATCAGGAGGGAGATGGCCAGAGAGTCACTCTAAAAGATGTCCACGAGCTCTACGACCCACTATTCTCGTCCAAATCCAGAAGGATTGAGGGGGATTTGAGGTCAGATGGTAAAACCTCTGTTGAAGTTACCCCATTCCTCCCGGACGAAGTCATCTGGGCTATGAAGAGCCTTGATAAGAGAGCAGCTCCGGGTCCCGACGGACTCACGTGGACAGACTTGGCAAAGATACCGCCAAAGATCCTGACCCATATCCCCAATAACTTCTTGGCGTTCCAAGACATTTCCGAGGAGATGAAAGCCTCTCGCACAGTATTTATACCGAAAAAGGCCAACCCGAGGTCTGATGCGGATCTGCGTCCTATAACCATGTCTCCGATGCTGAGCCGTCTCCTATCGAAGATCCTACTTAGGAGATTTACGGAAGATAATACCTTCCATCCCCTCCAAGGCGGTTTTGAGAGTGACCGCAGTACAAGCTCAAACTTGCTGATCCTCCAGGGCACGATGAAGTATCTAAAGACCAAGAAGAAAAGCCTCTATGCGGCTAGCCTTGATATCAAGAAAGCCTTTGACACGGTCAGTCACGAAGCCATATTCGGGGCTATGAAGGGGAGGGGGTTCCCTGACTTCTATATTCAGTTGCTCCGGAGCCTGTACAGTAATTGTACAACCTCCTTCTTCTTAAATGGCAAGTCGGACGGCCACAGAGTGTCTGTGAATCGAGGCATTAAACAAGGCGACCTGCTATCCCCATTTCTGTTCAATGCGGTCTTGGACCCGTTGTTACAGAAGGCCAATAAATCTGAATATGGTGTGTCCGTGGGTGGCCAGAAGGCGGCGGCCATGGCGTTCGCCGATGACCTCTTACTTATGTCAGGAAGCTATGAAAGGCTCAGAGCTTTGACTGACTATCTGACAACTGACTATCTTAAGAACCTGGCTTTGACTGTAAATCCCCGCTAAACGCAGTATTTTGGCTGGAGACACAATGGCGTGAGGAAGTGGTTTGACTATACACTCCCCCCATTGAGAATCGATGGATGTTCCATCCCATCCTTACCCAAGGAGACCCCAGTGAAGTACCTCGGGCTGCAGATATACCTGAACAAGCCCCCCAAGGCTAACGATGAGATGGCTGAGAAGATCGTGGCAGTGATCAGAAGGGCGGCCGTGAAGCCGTTCCAGAAGGTCAGGTGTATTAACACCTTGGTATCTACGAGATACCTATACATACTCTCTAACAGCCTCAATGTGAGATCAGAGGCAGCCCGACGTGATAAGATCATGAGGACCATTACCAAGAATGTGCTCCACCTTCCATCATCATTCCCAAACTCCGATGTGCACATGCCAGCAAGTGAAGGTGGGCTAGGCATGCTACCACTAGAATGGACAGCGGCGACCTGCCAAGCTAAAGCCTATGCAAGGCTAGCCCGAATCGGGCTCCCTTTCGTGGATGCTGTTCTCTCCGAGCCCCTTAAAGACCATCAAGAAAGGCTAGCCCAATATCTGGGCATTCCCAGGGGAATCTCTGATAGAGGCGATCTGGAGTTGGCACCGAGAGAGGCTCGCAAGCAGGCGATCGAGAAATCGATCCAAACCTATACCAACAAAAGTCTGTTCTCTCACCGATTCGAGCCCGTTGGATACCAGTGGTTATACCACGATTCCAGATACATGGCCGATGGAGACAGTATACGAGCTCTCAGGCTAGGGACCAACTTGTACCCGACCAGGGCCCTATCTAATAAACACGCCACTGATCCCAAAGCCATTGAATGCAGGTTCTGCAAGGAGAAGCCGGAGACAGCATTCCACATACTCCAAGAGTGTGAAAGGGTCCACTTACCAAGGGTGGAAAGACACAATTTCATAGCAAAGCAGGTCGTCCGACTGATCAAGAAGTACAATCCCGAGGTAGAAGTGGAAGAAGAGAAGCTGATAACTTCTCAAGATGGAGTCAGGTTGAAACCTGACATAATCATCAAGAAGGGCGATGACGTTAAGATCTTGGACGTTGCCATTGCATGCGACGCCAACGCATCGACCCTGAAGGAAGTGAACCAAGCGAAAGTACAAAAATACTCATGCCTGAAAGCCTCCTTCCCCGGCAAAAATGTTGAAGTGCACGGTCTGTGCTTTGGTGCGAGAGCTGGCACCTGTGCAAGTACAAGACAGGCCTTGAAAGATCTGGGATTTATCAAGAATGATATCGGTTGGTTGGCAGCAAATGTCCTAGTCGGCAGCCTGATCTGCTTAAGCCGTTTCTTCAAAAAGGTATAGCCCGAGGGAACCCTGGCGAAACACCAAGACTACGATACCGATAGAAGCTCTGCGTTACGGTTTGCTACCCCTACTACTGGGGCTTCCAGATGCACTTTGGTGTTAGGTTCTGAGACGGATGCCGATGTAACTTACCCTCCCTGACTCAATCCGACTCATGGCTCGATGAGCGGATTAAAAACAGGTTAGAAGGCTCAACACCGCCGTCCCCTGTCTTCCCAGCAGGGCTAACCAAATGGCCTCAGAGCCTAACGATACACCCCATTTGGGGAAAGAAGAGTTATAGCCAAATAAACGCCACTCTACTCATTCGAAGCTTTTCTCCACATTCGGATCCTGCATCTCAAAAGAAAATTTAAAAAGGTATGGTGTAACGGCGGAGGAATACATTGTGTTCTTTCTTTTCTTGATAAAGAAAGCGTTCGACTCGCTAGACCACGATGCCATCTTTACCGCCCTTGACAGATGGGGTTTGCCAGATCACTATGTCGACCTCATCAGGAACGTATACCAGGGTTGCTCTACCACCTTCCGTCTAGACGGTAGAACAGACGGGAAGAGAATCCCTGTCAGACAGGGAATTAAGCAGGGGGATCCTCTGTGCCCCCTGCTGTTCAACACCGTCCTTGACCCTCTACTATGTACCCTGAATTCCTCGGGCCTCGGAGTGACCGTTGAGCAAGCACAGGCGTCGGCGTTCGCTTTCGCCGACGACCTCGTGCTTATGTCCGAAAGCTTGGAAGGCCTCAAGGCCTTGATCCATCGAACAGAGGCCTTTTTGAGCTCCGACGGGTTGAGGTTGAATCCCGATAAGACACAATACTTTGGTTGGAGATATGACGGTAGGCGTAAGTGGTTTGACTACTCCATTCCACCAATAACGATCGGAGATGTCGTGGTTCGTCCTCGTCCTAGGGGTGTCCCTGTTAGATACCTTGGGCTGAGTCTTTTCGCCAACAGGGCACCTCAGTGCGAGGACGACATGTCTGAAAGACTTATTTCTGTTATTCGGTACGCTTCTCTGAAGCCATTCCAACGGCTTAACTGTCTGAATACCCTCGTCCTTCCTCGTTTTCTCTATATCCTGGCAAACTCCTTGTCCGTCATCAGCGATGCGGCTAAGAGAGAAAAGAGCATGCGGAACTCAGTGAAGCAGATCCTCCTCCTACCATCGTCCTTTCCTAATCTGCACTATCACCTTCCCTCCAGAGAGGGCGGCCTTGGCCTACTGCAGTTGCAATGGGTAGCTGCTAGTATGCAGAGGAAGGCTTTGACTAGGATGGCCCGATTGAGTTACCCCTTCGTGGATGCCGTACTGTCTTCTGCCTTACAAGAACAGGAGGTCAGACTATCAGCCTTCCTGGGCATTCCAACGAGCATCCCCTCACAGACTGATTTGACAACGGCTTTGCACACAGCTAGAAGAACAGCTTCGGCCAGGGTCATCGCCACATACACCAACAAGAGTCTGTTTGCTCACAGAAGAGAGCCGGTTGGCAATGCGTGGTTACGACATGACTCCACATTTTTGAAAGAAGGAGACCGTATTAGGGCGTTACGCCTCCGCACAAACCTATATCCAACGAGGGCGCTCTTCAATAAACATGCACAAGACCCTAAGGCACGAGAGTGTCAATTTTGTCCCGGACGAGAAGAGACGGCCTTTCACATCCTGCAAGGATGTGAGAGAGTCCACCTCCCTCGTGTCGAGAGACACAATTTCGTATGTAAGCATATCGTCCGCCTCATTCGGAAGTACAGCCCGGCGGCCACAGTGACTCAGGAGCGAGTCTATACCTCAACAGATGGCTCCCGGTTAAAACCAGACATTGTTGTTTCCATCGGTGACTCCGTGAAGATTTTGGATGTGGCGGTCGCGTGGGACGCCACTTCGAGCACCTTGGAGGAGATTAACCGGGCCAAGGTTGAGAAGTATAGATGTTTGACCTTTCCGGATAAAGAAGTTGAAGTACATGGGCTGTGCTTCGGAGCGAGGGGCGGGACATGTGCCTCAACTAGGAACGCCCTGTCGGAGATCGGTCTCCCTAGAGTCGACGTCGCATGGTTGGCTTCCCGCGTTTTGGTTGGCAGCCTAATCGTTCTTAATCGTTTCAACCGTATGGTTTAATTCTTCCACTTTTTTGGTTGTGACCTATTTGGGTGTGTCTAGTCGCTCGAGGTTTTATTGCATAGTTTCCTTTTACAAGTTTTAGTTCCACTTGGTTGACGCTTTTAGCGGTTTTTAAACGAAGTGGGAATATTTGGGGCCATCTGGGCAGAGCACCGCCTAACCTCGGGCTGGCTAGCCAAAGGAGGTTGGCCCTAAACAAATCCCACTTGAACCGACGCAGTTTTACCCCTAAATTCGGGGAAGTTCATTGATTTAGCCAAATAAACGCCATTCTACTCATTCGAAGCTTTTCTCCACGTTCGGATCCTGCATCTCAAGAGAAAATTAAAAAAGTATGGTGTAACGGCGGGGGAATATATTGTGTTCTTTCAGTAGCCAAATAAACGCCATTCTACTCAATCGAAGCTTTTCTCCACGTTCGGATCCTGCATCTCAAGAGAAAATTAAAAAGGTATGGTTTAGCGGCGGGGGAATATATTGTGTTCTTTCTCCGTAGTACAGTAGTATTCTCCGAACATACTGTTTCTGCGGAGAAAGTCTTCACTGTTGGTGGTGCTCGACTCAAGCCAGACCTTGTACTAGATAGGGGGCATGAGGTACTTGTGGTGGATGTGGCAATCGCGTGGGACTCTTCCGTGGCCAATCTTGAGAAGAAGGCAAGAGAAAAATCTGATAAATATGCCTGTCTGGCTCAGCTTTTTCCAGGCAGAGCATTCAGAGCGGTCGGGGCGGTCCTCGGAGCCAGGGGTCTGGTTTGTCAATCCATGCGAAAGTTATGTGAGGAGCTTGGCCTTTCGAGATCAGATGTGGCATGGTTGGCGGCCAGGGCCCTGGTGGGAAGTTTGATTTGCCTGAGTCGGTTTGTACGAAAGGTGTGACTGGGTCGGCCATTGGTTTCCCTGTGGTTTTGCTAGATCTTCTTGTGGTGTTGCTAGATATTCTCTGTGGTTTTGCGAGGTTTTTCAACGCACAGTGTATGAATGCACTATAAGATCTTGCGTTGGCATTCGAGCGCTTGCTTGCTCGTTGGCTCCATCAATATTCTTAACATCTGGTAGCAAATACTCCTTTTTTGAATATCCTATAGTAAATACACCTCCTTCTTTGTGGTTCATCTAGATCTTCTTGCGGTGTTGCTAGATTTTCGGGTTGGTTTGCCTGATTCTTTACGCATAGTGTATTATTGCACTCGAAGATCTTTGCGTCAGCAGTCCGAGCGTTTGTTGTGCTCGCTTGCTCAGTCTTATTCCGAACTTCTTGTGGCAAATACACCTTCTTTACATCCTGTAGCAAATACACCTTCTTTTATCTTCTCGGTGAGTTGCTTGATCTTCTATGTGGTTTTGCTGGATCATTAACGCTTAGTGTATTATTACACTTCAGATCTTTGCGATGGCACTGCGAGCGTTTGTTTTGCTCGTATGCTTCATTAATACATTGAACATCTGTAGCAAATACACATTGAACATCTTGTAACAATACACCTTGAACATTCTGTAACAGATGTACCCTCCAAGTATTCTTACAACTCTTACAACTGTTGTGTGTAGCAAATACTACCGTGCTGGCTTTCCCCCATGATTTTGCAATAGGGAAGTGGAGAGGAGTTCCCGTGGTTTCGCTATTTCGATTGGGACTCTTGTTTTGTGTTTTTGAGTTTTAATTGAGGCGTATTACGCTCCACTCGTTTTAGCCATTTGTTGGGCGAGTTCTTATCTGTATTCTTAGTATGTTCTTTTACCGGTCTTAACCCCAAGTCTGGGTCTAAGGCCAACTAGCTCACTGGGCTCCGCGCGGTGAGGCTACAGATCCCCGACTTGGTTTTAACCCGTTCGCGGGTACAAGTTAGTTTTAGCCAAATAAACGCCATTCTACTCATTCGAAGCTTTTCTCCACGTTCGGATCCTCCATCTCAAGAAAAAATTAAAAAAAAATTGATGTAACGGCGGGGGAATATATTGTGTTCTTTCGGTAGCCAAATAAACGCCATTCTACTCATTCGAAGCTTTTCTCCACGTTCGGATCCTGCATCTCAAGAGAAAATTAAAAAAAGTATGGTGTAACGGCGGGGGAATATATTGTGTTCTTTCTTGGGTGGGGGGGGGGGGGGTGATTGTCGAGTGCCCTCTGTACGATTTCTGTTGTTCTACCGCTCCTTCTTCTAGAAGTGTGTGCTCGGCAATCAGGCAGGCCCACCTCCACCAGGTCCCCCCTGGGCGGGTTCATCTAGGGGAACCCGGCTAAGAGGCCTGCCGCGGGTCATTTACCCGCAGTGGGGCCAATTCTTGTTCTCAGTCTCCGTGTACAAGGCAGGTTGAGGCCCGACCTTAGCCCCACTGACTTCTTAGAGAGTCATATATTGACTATGGACGTCTTTACTGTGATATTCCCTCCGGGAGAACTGAGATGTCACATCTGTGGCGAGAGACTATCATCACGAGACAAATATCAGAACCATTACACCAGTGCCCACCAGATTTCCATCAACTGGAAATGCTCCATCTGTAACATAAAGGAGTTTAGCACTGCCAAAAGTATGTCTTCCCACCACACCAAGTGCAAGCGACGGATGGGTGGTCAACGAAATGTGTCTCCGGAACCTGGTTGCTCGGCTCCCCCCACCAGGATGCAAGCGGATACTGATGACAACTGTCAAATAGCGGGCTCTGCTCCCGCCGCTTTGAGATTGGAAGGCACGACAACAACAGTCAACACGATCAAGGGACCTGGTGCTGGACTTGAGGTCACCTGCGGTGTGGCCCTTGAGGCCATGGGGGGCCCCGTGGGGCCCGATGGCGTGGGTCCGGTCGGGAGTTTGTCCGGCGTCGGATCTGGCAGTGCAGTGCTGGGGGGTGGTTCCCCCGGAGAGGCTCAAACATGCTTGAGTTTGATGCAACCTAAATTGCAAGTGGCGGCGGTTTCTGAGGTGGCTACTGCTCGGCAGGATAATACTTACGATGTTATCACCCAACCACCCAACTGCAGGAGGCAATGGTGGCTCCTAGTGGAACTGGCGTTCCTGTGGTCGAGTCGCCAGGGATTCTTGATCTTTCTAACCTGTCAGAGCTGGCCCAGGCCATTGTCGCGGCGGGCGCTGATCCGCCATGCTTTGAAACGCTTGATGCCACCTCCAGAGATGGAGGCTTGGCGCCTCGGGAATACGACAGTCCCGCTGATTCGCTGCCGGATCCGGGGCCAGATTTGGTCTCCCATTCATTGGTTAGCCCATTTCGTATGGAAGATGGACTGAGCCCGAACTTATTGCTTTGGCTAGGGCGGAGCTGCGTTTGAAAGGCCATCCTTATATCAACCAGGAGTTGGCCAAGGTCTTTACTACAAGGTCGCTGATGTCAATTAGAATGATGCGCCACCAGCCACGATACCGGGCCATCATACGTCAGTTAGGTGAAGAGGACCTCCAGGCAGCAAATCGCCCCACCAGGCGACCCCCAAACACACCTCAACATATACAGCTGTGCCTTGAGGAAGTGGCGGCGGACCTCACAAGAGCAGGACTTCATAATCCAGCAATAAGTCACAACCTAGTTGCGGCTCCGCTGAGTATGGCGGATTTGACGGTTATACTCCAGCATTTTGGTGTGAGTCCCAGTCGGCACTCTTACAAGAAGGATAGACCACGGAGAAGGAGGTTTCAATCGGGACACAAGTCCAAGAGAGCAAGGAAGCAGGAGCGATATTCCCAACATCAGCAACTTTACCGTAAGGGCCCCAAGGTCCTGGCTCATCATCTGATGCTCGACAATGAATCTGGTGGAGACACTATTTCTTTGGAGGATGTCCATGCGACATATGATACTATATTCTCTTCAAACGAGCCTCCAGAACGTCCCCCAAACTCCTATGGAGTACCCGACGTACCAGTGGCGTTGCCAGTTACCCTGTTTTCCCCTGAAGAGGTAGAGGCAGCTCTTAAGGGAATGAATGGGAAATCATCTCCTGGTCCCTATGGAATCCGAGTATGTGACCTGCAGCGACTACCACCAACAATCCTTACGCACTTACTGAACAACTTCCTGCGCTTTAAGCGAATTCCAGAGGATTTGAAGATATCAAGAACTGTATTCATTCCTAAGAAGGCCGTGCCCAGTTCAGCCGGGGACCTGCGGCCTATAACTGTCACCCCTATCCTGACAAGGCTTCTATCGAAGATATTACTCGGCCGGCTCTCGAGAGACATACATTTCCACCCCCTTCAAGGAGGCTTCCAAGCAGATAGGAGTACAAGCACTCATCTCCTCTTACTACAAGCCACCATGAAGGCCATGAAGAAAAGGAAAAAGAGCTTATATATCGCCAGTCTAGACCTTAAGAAAGCCTTTGATACGCTGGCCCATGAGGCTATATTCACCGCCCTGCGGGGTAGGAGTGTCCCTGACAACTATGTGGAGCTTATTCAACATCTCTATGAAGACTGCTCCACCACCTACCATCTTAACGGCAAATCAGATGGCAAGAGGGTCCCTGTTCGTCAGGGAATCAAACAAAGAGATCCCCTCTTGCCATTCTTATTTAATGTGGTCCTTGACCCCCTGCTCCATAGGTTGAACTCATCAGGTCTTGGTGTTACTATAGATCAAGCTCACGCCTCGGCCTTAGCGTTTGCAGACGACGTCATCCTAACGTCTGAGAGCGTCGAGGGTCTGAAAGCTCTAATCCTCAGTACAGAATAATTTTTGAAGTCCACTGGCCTATCTCTAAATCCTGCGAAGACCCAATAGCTTGAGGGATGTCCCCACAAGATACTTGGGGCTGAACATCTATCCGAATAAAGGCCCCCAGATAGAAGATGAAGTGTCCGAGAAGTTACTCAAGATCATCCGGCACGCCGCATTAAAACCCTTTCAACGTGTGCACTGCATCAACACCCTGGTAATCCCACGTTATCTTTACATCCTGGCAAACTCTCTCTCCGTTTTAAGCGACGCCAGCAAGAAGGAAAAGTCTTTGCGAAACATTATTAAACAAGTGCTACATCTTCCGCAATCCTTTCCTACGGCCCATATTCATTTGCCCGCTCGAGAGGGAGGACTTGGTGTGTTATATCTGCAATGGACTGCAGCAAGCATGCAGTTGAAGGCCTTGGCCAGAATGGCCCGCCTGGGTTTTCCTTTTGTCGACACTATTTTAACTACCTTAGCTGAACAAGGAAGACGCCTCTCGTCCTTTTTGGGGCTACCATCGGGTATTACAGCTCCAACTGACCTTGCTACAGCATTAACCTCTGCTAGAAAAGCGTATGTCTCAAACGCAATTGCCTCATATGGCAATCGTTCACTGTTTGCCCACAGGAGGGAACCAGTAGGTAATGTTTGGCTGTTCCATGATAGTCGTTTAATTAAGGACGGAGATCGAATAAAAGCACTTCGACTAAGAACAAATTTGTACCCTACGAGATCTCTGACGAACAAGCATGCTATAGATCCGAAGGCGAGGGAATGCCAGTTTTGCCCTGGCAAAGAAGAGTCGGCATTTCATATCCTCCAGGGATGTGAGAAGGTTCATCTTCCTAGAACTCACAGGCACAATTTTGTTGCAAACCAAATAGTGCGATTGGTGCAGAAGTATAACCCCAATGTGTCTATTACCCAGGAGAAGGTGTTTACCTCTAATACCGGAATCAGGCTCAAGCCGGACATGGTGATCTTGGACGGCAACTCGGAGACCATCCTTGACGTGGCAGTCGCCTGGGACGCCACTCCGAGTACGCTCGAAGAGATCAACAGATTCAAAGAACAGAAATTAAAAAGAAAAAGAAGAAGAAAAAGATAATTAAAAAAGTATGGGTGTAACGGCGGAGGAATATATTGTGTTCTTTCGGTAACCAAATAAACGCCATTCTACTCATTCCCGGCGTGGCCCGGTGTGACACACCTTTTTGGCGGGCGTGGCAAACCTTTTTCGCTGCTTCTTCTTTCTGTGTTTCGCGAAGTGTTCTGTACGGTGTGCCACAAGTGCTCCCCCACCTCCTCGTGGTGCCGGGTGGTAACGGCTCTGCTCTTTGCATAGCCGGCCAAGTGGGGAGCGCAGGCCTTTTGGCCTGGCGCAGGTGAAACCTGAGTTTCTTATTCTTCTGGGTCTCCCTGTTCATAGCACAGGGGGCCTACACCTGCTCCGTTGAGCGTGAGTGTATTGTCTTCTTTTATTCTTTGAGGATGGCGACCCATGAATGGGTTACCATCTATCCACCACTGGACAGTCTTTCTTGTCACCTTTGTGATCTTCTTGTGTCATCTCGACCCAAACCAGAGAGCCATTACCTTCATACAAACGACACTAGGCTCATTTGGAAGTGGGGTGTCTGCTTGAATAAAACATCCAATTCAAGCAAGACAATATCTTCATACCACACAAAATGCAAAAGGAAACTGAAGTCCCAGGCGGGTCTGTCTGGCTCGGGTGCGTCCGGGGCGGCTTGCGCCGCGTCGGGTGGGCCTGGTGAGTCGACGGCTGCGGCCCCTAGTTCTAGTCCAGAATCTGTTCCATGCTCTCCTGATGGGGGTGGCAATATCAGGGAGCAGAGTGTCTTAAGTCCGGCTGTGCCGGCTCCACAATCAAACAACGAGAAATGCTCTTCCCTTGAGGAAGAGTTCAACACTTCGGGGCAGGTTGGTCTGAGTCCGGCTATGCCGGAAGTCGGTCCTTCCCTTGAGGTAGTGGCTGACGAGCCTGAAACCCCTACGACAACGAGCGAGTCACAGTTGGCTCAGTTACTGGTAGACAGAGGTATTGCCCCCCCCCTCCTCTGTTTGCTGAGACAGCTCAAGGATTGGTGTCCGCACCAATTGAGTGGGAACGAGGTAACATCAAACCTCAACATTTTCTTTCTTCACATTCTGGCAGTTCTGGGGACCGCGGAGCTGACGAGTTGGGTCCGCACGGGGCGGCGGTGGCCCCTCAGTGGGCGTCGGAGCCGGAGAGGCCCGCTATGTCTTACGGTCGGTGGACCAAAGCAGAAATGCATCTTCTTGCTATGCTTGAGATAGAGATTGGAAAGCATCCCTTCATCAATCTTGAACTTTCCAAACGTTACCCCACCCGCTCACTTATGAGCATCAGGGGTATACGTCATCTGCAAAAATACAAACAAATATTAGCAGCTGCACGTTCAGCACGTTTCCGAGAGATACAGGAATCCTTAAATCAAGAGCAATGCGTGTCGCAGCACAGTATGAGGTCAGAAGGCGAAGCTATTGAGTTCTGTGTGGAGGACGTTGAAAGGGCGGGACTGCCGCGAGACCTTGCTGAAAGAGTTCTTTCTGGTCCATTGCAGTATACAGATTTGGAGAGTATTTACCGACTCTTCAATGCCTTTCCCCAACCCAAACATCGATATTCTAAGCCTACTAAAAAAGCCCAGCCTAGTACGAAGGCAGCGAAAGGAGGGAGAGGTATCGTGAACACCAGCGTCTTTTCAGAATGGGGCGGTGGGTGTGTGGTATGATGAGGCTCTGTGCTGGTCCCAACACATCGACTACCTGAGCGCTAAGGCGTCGAAAGCCCTCTGCATACTTCATCGTTGCTGCAGCCCTCGCATTGGTATGCGCAGGGCTGCCCTCCTGTATATACATAAACTGTACATCCGACCTATATTAGAGTTCGGCTGTGTTCTGTTTTCTTCTCTGCCTGACTGGCGCTTGAGTAAACTATGCATCTTAGAGAGGCGGGCCTTGCGGCTCTGTTTAGGTCTCCCTAAATATACGGCAAACGACGCACTCCTCTCTGAAGCCCGTCTACCTTCACTGAAAGAACGCTTTCGGTCTCTCACTATCTGTTGCTACCTCTCGCAAAGACAACACCCGATTGCGTTGGAGAATAACGAGTCGATGAGAGACACTCGGCTTTGGCTAACACGTCGTTGGCACCGTAGGAATACACCACAGCTGCTTTTCGCCGAACAGCTCCTCGCGCAACTCAGGATCTCTTTGGCCGATGTATGTGTACTTGGTCCTCAGCGGGATGCCACCTTCATTCAAGTCTCCGAGATATTTCATGCGGATGCCAAGCGGCTACCACTGACCACTCTACAGAGGACATTAACGGACCACCTAAATCGCTACGCGCAGTACTTGATTGTTGCAACGGACGCGTCGGTTTCTGCGGAGCGCGCTGTAGCTGGCTTGTACTTCCCACAACTTGATTTCCAGTTTCCGGTTCGCCTCCCTGACTGTACCCCACCCTTTGACAGCGAGTTCTTAGCTATGGCCCTTGCCCTTAGGAGGATTCCTCCCGCCTTCGAACAAGTTATCCTGCTGTCGGACTCCCTATCTGTCATCTCAGCCTTGGCGTCGCCCTCAGGCTTCCGGGCGTCCTCAGAGTCATTGGTATCCATCTTGGCTCGGCTTGCCCCACCTCATATTCGCAACGTCATAATCACGTGGATTCCTGGCCACTGCGGACTCACCCTTAACGAAACCGCTGACACCCTCGCTAAAATGTCCCTCTCCGGAGAGATTCTTCCTCTCCTCCCAGTACTTGCTCGCACTTCTGTTGCCAGGTACAGACGGCTCACAAGTCTGTCTCGAGCTGCCCCCCCACGCCCGCCATATGAACACCTTGTCTTTTCGTGGAACCCTAACCTCTGCAGCTCAAGGCAGACAGAAGTCTTGGTGACGAGAGGTCGATGCCTGGCGCTGCCGCTAAATTTTTACCTCCACCGTGCTGGACGGTCTTTGTCCCCTGCTTGCTCCCACTGTGGCCAGGATGAAACAACTGAACACTTCTTGCTAACCTGCTCTCAGCTCGGCCAATTACGCCGCAGGTATATCTGGACACCCTTACGCTTGTTAGGAGCCCCACTCTCATTGGCGTCAGTGTTGTCTCTCGGAGCATCACACACTGCGCTCTGTCATAGGGCTGTGTTAGCGGGTCTTGCATCCTACATCGTGCTCTCCAACCGCTTCTAGGCACTTCCTTCCTACACTCATACTCTTCCACGTACACACACATTCATACAGCCATCCTTTTGGCCCTGTATAGTCGCCATACGCATATTCCTACATACGTGCATATCCAGTTCCTGCATTAGTCATCACATGTCATATATGTCCTAAGATACTTGGATCCGACTTGGCCTTAGTCCCCATCATTACTTCACAGACATCAACAAACATCTCACGCCCCTTTTGTCCTGGCCAATCTCCCTTAGTGGCTCACGGCCATTATCTCATTGGTAGAAGAAGAAGAAGAAGAAGAATGGGGCCGAAGGTCCTGGTTCACCAGCTTCAGGCTGAGGGGGCGAGTTCCCCTGTCACGTTGGCTGATGTTCACTCCACTTATGATCCACTCTTTTCCTCTCCTTCCAAAACCAGTGTTACGGTGCCTTCGTCTATAAGTAAGGTTAAGGCGTATTGCGGCTTTATTGCCGATTCAGAAGTTGTGGAGGCATTGAGCTATTTCAAGACAGGCACTTCTCCTGGTCCAGATGGAGTGACGGTTGAGCTGTTGAAGCGGGTCCCCGCGGTTGTCCTTGCCTCTGTCCTTAACAATTTTATGAAATTTGTGGTCGTTCCACCGGAACTCAAACACTCCAGAACGATCTTTATCCCTAAGGTGCCAAGGCCTGAGTCGGCTTCCGACTTCAGGCCCATCACGATCTCTCTCTTGGTCCTTAGACTGTTCTCCAAAATTCTTCTATCCCGCCTTTCGGCTGAAAATCGCTTCCACGATCTTCAAAGTGGATTCGAGAATGACCGGAGCACGAGCTCCAACCTTCTGCTTCTTCAGAGAGTCGTGTTGCATTCCAAAAGAACACATAAACCCTTATACGTGGCGAGCTTAGACGTAAGGAAGGCATTTGACTCTCTGAGTCACAACGCCATTTTCTCGGCCCTCGAGGGCAAGGACGTGCCACGACTGTACCAGGAGTTGGTGAAGGAGCTGTACACTGGTAACACGACTACTTTTCATCTGAACGGCAGAACCGACGGTGCCAGAGTCGCTGTATGTCAGGGAATCAAGCAAGGAGACCCCTGTCACCTTTTCTCTTTAATTGTGTATTAGACCCCCTCCTCGCCCAACTCAACCAGTCCGAGTTCGGGTACCACGCTGGAGCAGCCTCGGCTGCCTCCATGGCCTTCGCTGACGACTTGCTGGTGTTTTCTGAGAACCATGCTGCGTTAACCAAGTTGTTGCACATGGTTGAAACCTACATGAATTCAGTTGGTCTGGCACTGAATCCTCGGAAAACC
The DNA here is from genome assembly GCF_037126465.1 of Ornithodoros turicata. Taxonomy (NCBI): domain Eukaryota; kingdom Metazoa; phylum Arthropoda; class Arachnida; order Ixodida; family Argasidae; genus Ornithodoros; species Ornithodoros turicata. The sequence goes on from NW_026999314.1 coordinate 716,481, forward strand.
CAGTATTTCGGTTGGCGTTGGAACAGCGAGACCGACTGGTTTGACTACGGTGCACCACCTGTGGAAATTGCAGGACCACGGGTGGATGCTCTGGGTAGGGGAGGAGTGGTCAAGTACCTTGGGGTTTCCTTATCCGTCAGCAGAGGTCCTCTGCTTGAGGACAAGTACGGCGACTCTGTGGCCAGGTTGTTAATGAAAGCGTCGTTGAAGCCGTTTCAGAGGATAAAGTGTTACAATGAGCTTGTAATATCACGACAGTTGTATCTCCTCTCCAACTCTCTGGCGGTTCTTTCCCAGTCGCAGAAGATCGATAAATGGCACAGGTCCTTCGTTAAAAAGACAGCACATTTGCCCGGGTCCTTTCCTAACGTCTTGCTCTGGATGCCTTGTAGAAATGGTGGCATGGGGGTTTTGCCGGTACTGTGGACAGCCCCAGCAGTCCAGTTGAAGTCTTTGGGGAGACTGCGGCGCCTTGGTAACGTCTTCGTTGATGAGATTTTTAACCAGGTGCTTGGGGGCTACGCCTCACGGCTGTCCGCAGTGCTGGGTGTTCCGGACAGAATAGTACACGGGAAGGATTTGCAAACAGCCCTGAATGAAAGCAGAAGGAAGTGGTTTGACGACAAGAAAGGGAGTTACGCAAAAAGAGATCTCTTTGCCTTTGAAAAAGATCTCTTGGGAAATCGATGGCTGCACCCAGACTGCCAATTCATGAGGGAAGGCGACAAGATAAAGGCCTTACGACTCAGAGCGGATGTTTATCCAACGCGTTCTCTGTTTAATAAACACGCAGAGGACCCCGCGGCCAGACTTTGCCATCACTGTCATGAGGCCGAGGAGACGCCTTGCCACATCCTCCAGTACTGCGAGCGAGTTCACGGCCCCAGAGTCGAGCGCCACAACTTCATCACCAAGCAGATGCACAGACTAGTAACCAAGTATTCTCCCAATACAACTGTCACTGCGGAGAAAGTCTTTTCTGTTGGTGGTGCTCGGCTCAAGCCAGACCTTGTATTAGATAGGGGGCACGAGGTAGTGGTGGTGGATGTGGCAATCGCGTGGGACTCCTCTGTGGCCATAATCTTGAGAAAAAAGCTAAGGAAAAATCTGACAAGTATGCCTGTTTGGCGCAGCTTTTTCCAGGCAGAAGTTTCAGAGCGGTCGGGGCGGTCCTTGGAGCCAGGGGCCTGGTCTGCCAATCCATGCGTAAGTTATGTGAGGAGCTTGGCCTCTCGAGGTCTGATGTAGCATGGTTGGCGGCCAGGGCCCTGGTTGGTAGTTTGATCTGCCTGAGTCGGTTTGTAAGGAAGGTGTAGCTGGGTCGTCCATCTGTTTCTCCCTCTGGTTTTGCTAGATCTAGGTGGCTTTGTTAGATCCTTGTCGCTTGGTGTACGAGTACACCTTAACATCTGGGAGGTTAGCATTTTGAGCGTCCGCAGGGCAGCTCAATTGCTCCAAGAACTTCTTACTTAGTAATTACCCCTTTAACCATTTGTGGTTTTGCTAGATCTAGATGGTTTTGCTAGATCATTTCGCTTGGTGTACGAGTGCACCTTAACATCTGGGCGATTAGCATTTTGAGCGTCCGGAGGGCAGCTCATTTGCTCCATGAATTTCTTACATAGCAATTACCTCACAACCAAACATCTTTATGTAGCAAATACTCCTTCAGCATTATCAGACTCTGTCCTATCGTTTTTCCCTGCTGGTTTTGCCATAGGGTAGTGGTGTGGAGTTCCCAGTGGTTTCGCTCGATTGATTGGGACTCCTTGCTTGAGTTGTGTTGTTATTTTAACTTGAGCCGTACTGCGCTCCGCTCTTTTAGCCTATTGTTGGGCAAGTTTCTTATCAGTCTTCTTCTTGTTGTGTTTTATCGGTCTAAACCCCAAGTTTGGGTCTAAGGCCAACTAGCTCACTGCGCTCCGCGCGGTGAGGCTGCAGATCCCCAACTTGGTTTCAACCCGCTTGCGGGTACAAGTTAGTTTTAGCCAAATAAACGCCATTCTACTCATTCGAAGCTTTTCTCCACGTTCGGATCCTGCATCTCAAGAGAAAATTAAAAAAGTATGGTGTAACGACGGGGGAATATATTGTGTTCTTTTTATTTTGGGGGGTGGTTGCTGAGAACCTCCATGCGAATTTGAATGCGTTATTGAATGCGATTTTAAGGTGCCTTGGATGCGATTATAGTGGTTCTACCCACTCCAGCACCTGCATTCTATTCTTCTTACTTGTGTTATTATCTCAGCAACCCGGCAGACCCACGTCCACGTCGTGCCCCCCGGGCGGGTAATCCATATGGAACCCGGCCAAGCGGTCTTGCCACAACGAGGGTCTATGACCCGAAGTGGGAGTGAAGCTGCCCAGTGCCACACCACACTCACAACGGGACGGGTAGTTACCCGATCCGGAACCCCACCACCTGCGCTGGCGCCTAATGGCGTAGGGCAGCAGACCAGCAGAAGCATGACAGTCTTGAAATTCCCACCAGATGACCTGCTTTGCGGGGTATGTGGAGCCAGAGTTACGTCTCGAGAAAAGCTCGAAAACCATCTGAAGTCTGCACACGACTTCCAGGTCTATTGGTTATGCTCTCTCTGTGATGAGAAGGAAGCTTCCTCTGCGAAGTCTATGTCTTCCCACTACATGAAATGTAAGGGGAAACTAGGCCAGAGGGCTCACGGGGCACCTTCTCAAGATTCACCCCGCCCTGGACCTAGCAGAGGTAACGACTCAACTCGACCTCCGGAACCGCCAGCGCAGACACGCCAAAAGGACGCAGGGGCACCTTTTTAAGATTTACCCCAATGTGATCCCTATGGTGTTATCACGATGTCTGCGCCTGAGCCACAGAGAGTTGCTGATTCCACTGGAAGTGCGATGTCGCAGCATCCCCCCGCGTCCCTAGCGGTGGAGGTAGCCCAAGTCTTCTCCCACGGGAGGTGGACTGATTCAGAGATAGCAGCGCTGGCCCAGCTGGAGATCGCCCTCGGCTCGCACCCTTTCATGAATCAAGAACTGGCCAAGGTTTTTCCCACCAGAAGCCTTATGGCAATCACAATGATGAGGCATCAAGAACGATACAAACGTGCCCTGCAGAGGATCACAGAAGCAGTGTCCACTCAGATGGTCACTAATGCTGACAATGAAGTCAGGGAGGAGGAAACGATAGTGCTCAGTGTCGATGAGATTATGGAAGATATGGAGGAAGTTGGACTCCATGACAGAACTTTAGCCACCAATCTGGCCAATGTCCCCATGAGTATGGGTGACTGGTCAATGATAATAAGACACTTTGGTGTGGCAGTAAAAGACGGGACCCAGCAGACCAGAGGTCGGCCAAGAAGGAATGTTCCCAACCCCAAATCCAGGAACGCCAGAAGAAGGGCAGTGTTCAGAGAACACCAGCGACTTGACAAATTAGGCCCAAAGGTGCTAGCACACCAACTGATTATGGATCAGGATGGAGATGGCCAGAGAGTCACTCTAAAAGATGTCCATGAGCTGTACGACCCAATATTCTCGTCCAAATCCAGAAGGGTTGAGGGAGATTTGAGGTCTGATGGTAAAACCTCTGTCGAGGTTACCACATTTCTCCAGGACGAAGTGGTCTGGGCTATGAAGAGCCTAGACAAGAAAGCAGCTCCGGGTCCTGATGGACTCACGTGGACTGACTTGGCAAAGATACCACCAAAGATCCTGACCCACATTCTCAATAACTTCTTGGCGTTCCAAGACATTCCTGAGGAACTGAAATCCTCACGTACGGTATTCATACCTAAAAAGGCCAACCCGAGGTCTGCTGCGGATCTGCGTCCTATCACCATGTCTCCGGTGCTGAGCCGTCTCCTATCGAAGATCCTACTTAGGAGATTTACGGAAGACAACACCTTCCATCACCTCCAAGGCGGTTTTGAGAGTGACCGCAGTACAAGCTCGAATTTGCTGATCCTCCAGGGCACGATGAAGTATCTTAAGACCAAGAAGAAGAGCCTCTATGCGGCTAGCCTTGATGTTAAGAAAGCCTTTGACACGGTCAGTCACGAAGCCATATTTGGGGCTATGAAGCGAACTCCCTGAGAAAAGACTATTGGAAGAAGAAGAGGGAGGCTTACAATAACAAAAGTCTCTTTGCCCATCTCAGGGAGCCGGTGGGGAACACTTGGTTGGGGTGCGACTCCCGATTGCTTAAAGACGGTGACCGAATTAAAGCCCTCCGTCTGCGCACCAACCTGTTCCCCACCAGAGCGCTATCCAATAAACACTCAAGGGATCCCAGGGCTCGTGATTGTCGGCATTGTGGCCAAGCGGTGGAGACTACTTTTCATATTCTAGAAGAATGCGAGCGCGTCCACCTTCCGAGAGTGGCACGCCACAACTTCATCGCTGGCCACATTGCTCGACTAATAAGACACCACAATCCGGAGGCGTCGGTGGAGGAGGAGAGGCTGATCACTTCGACAGAGGGCACTAGGCTAAAGCCTGATCTCGTCGTCACCCGTGGCGACGAGGTCGTGGTGTTGGACGTAGCCATCGCGTGGGATGCCAGTCCCACCACCCTTTCGGACATAAACAGAGCGAAGGCTGCGAAGTATGCTTGCCTAATGCAAACCTTCCCCGAGCATCACTTTTTTGTGAACGGGTTGTCTTTCGGGGCTCGAGGAGGAACTTGTACAGGAACCCGTAGAGCGCTTCGCGACCTCGGACTGACCAATAGCGACATTTCATGGCTCGCCGCGAAGGCGCTAGTAGGGAGCCTCATTTGCTTAAGCAGATTTAACAAAATGGTCTAACTGCTTTTTCATCTTTTTATCGGAGCTCAGATGTTTTTTATATTGCGACTTACCATCCTGGTGGTGGTCTTGTGTTTTCCTGGGTTTTATTCTTCCCACTTTTATTGATTTTATAAAAGTGGCTGCCTTGGGTCCAGTGGCCGAAAGGCTGACCTCGACTCGGTCGTGGTCTGGACCCAAGGACACCCACTTTTGGTCGCAACCCCTTATATTTTTTACCCCATTCTTGGGGAAAGTAACTGTTTTAGCCAAATAAACGCCATTCTACTCATTCGAAGCTTTTCTCCACGTTCGGTTCCTGCATATCAAGAGAAAATGAAAAAAGTATGGTGTAACGGCGGGGGAATATAATGTGTTCTTTCCATTTGGGGGGCGGGGGTGATTGTCGAGTGCCCTCTGTGCGATTGCTGTTGTTCTAGCGCTCCTTCTTCTAGCAGTGTTTGCTCGGCAATCAGGCAGGCGCACCTCCACGTGGTCCCCACTGGGCGAGTTCATCTAGGTGAACCCGGCTAAGAGGCCTGCCGCGGGTCATTCTTGTTCTCAGTCTACGTGTACAAGGCGGGTTGAAAAGGCCCGACCTTAGCCCCACTGACTTCCTAGAGAGTCATATATTGAGTATGGACGTCTTTACTGTGATATTCCCTCCGGGAGAACTGAGATGTCACATGTGTTTCGAGAGACTATCATCACGAGACAAATATCAGAACCATTACACCAGTGCCCACCAGATTTCCATCAACTGGAAATGCTTCATCTGTAACATAAAGGAGTGTAGCACTGCCAAAAGTATGTCTTCCCACCACACCAAGTGCAAGCGACGAATGGGTGGTCAACGAAATGTGTCTCCGGAACCTGGTTGCTCGGCTCCCCCCGCCAGGATGCAAGCGGATACCGATCACAACTGTCAAATAGCGGGCACTGCTCCCGCCACTTTGGGATTGGAAGGCACGACAACAACAGTCAACACAATTAAGAGACCTGGTGCTGGACTTGAGGTCACCTGCGGTGTGGCCCTTGAGGCCATGGGGGGCCCCGTGGGACCCGATGGCGTGCGTCCGGTCGGGAGTTTGTCCGGCGTCGGATCTGGCAGTGCAGTGCTGGGGGGGGGGGGGGGGGTTCCCCCGGAGAGGCTCAAACATGCTTGAGTTTGATGCAACCTACGTTGCAAGTGGCGGCGGTTTCTGAGGTGGCTACTGCTCGGCAGGATAATACTTACGATGTTAACCCGACCACCTTACTGCAAGAGGCAATGGTGGCTCCTAGTGGAACTACCGTCCCTGTGGTCGAGTCGCCAGAGATTTTTGATCTCTCTAACCTGTCAGAGCTGGCCCAGGCAATTGTCGCGGCGGGCGCTGATCCGCCACGCTTTGAAATGCTTGATGCCACCTCCAGAGATGGAGGCTTGGCGCCTCGGGAATACGACAGTCCCACTGATTCGCTGCCGGATCCGGGGCCGGATTTGTTCTCGTCTGGGCCGGAGGGTCCGGCGGGGCCCATTTCGTATGGACGATGGACTGAGCCTTGGACTGAGCCTGAGCCGATGGACTGAGACTTATTGCTTTGGCTAGGGCGTTTGAAAGGCCATCTTTATATCAACCAGGAGTTGGCCAAGGTCTTTACTACAAGGTCGCTGATGTCAATTCGAATGATGCGCCACCAGCCACGATACCGGGCCATCATACGTCAGTTAGGTGAAGAGGACCTCCAGGCAGCAAATCGCCCCACCAGGCGACTCCCAAACCCACCTCAACACACACACCTGTGCCTTGAGGAAGTGGCGGCCGACCTCACAAGAGCTGGACTTCATAATCCAGCAATAAGTCACAACCTAGTTGCGGCCCCGCTAAGTATGGCGGATTTGACGGTTATACTCCAGCATTTTGGTGTGAGTCCCAGTCGGCACTCTTACAAAAAGGATAGACCACGGAGAAGGATGTTTCAATCGGGACACAAGTCCAAGAGAGCAAGGAAGCAGGAGCGATATTCCCAACGTCAGCAACTTTACCGCAAGGGCCCCAAGGTCCTGGCTCATCATCTGATGCTCGACAATGAATCTGGTGGAGACACCATTTCTTTGGAGGATGTCCATGCGTCATATGATACTATATTCTCTTCAAACGAGCCTCCAGAATGTCCCCCAATCTCATATGGAGTACTCGATGTGCCAGTGGCGTTGCCAGTTACTCTGTTTTCCCCTGAAGAGGTAGAGGCAGCTCTTAAGGGAATGAATGGGAAATCACCTCCTGGTCCCGATGGAATCCGAGTATGTGACCTGCAGCGACTACCACCAACAATCCTTACGCACTTACTTAACAACTTCCTGCACTTTAAGCGAATACCAGAGGATTTGAAGATATCAAGAACTGTATTCATTCCTAAGAAGGCCGTGCCGAGTTCAGCCGGGGACCTGCGGCCTATAACTGTTACCCCTATCCTAACAAGGCTTCTATCTAAGATTTTACTCGGCCCGCTCTCGAGAGACATACATTTTCACCCCATTCAAGTAGGCTTCCAGGCAGATAGGAGTACGAGCACTAATCTCCTCTTACTACAAGCCACCATGAAGGCCATGAAGAAACGGAAAAAGCTTATATATCGCCAGTTTAGACCTTAAGAAAGCCTTTGATACGCTGGCCCATGAGGCTATATTCACCGCCCTGCGGGGCAGGAGTGTCCCTGACCACTATGTGGAGCTTATTCAACATCTCTATGAAGACTGCTCCACCACTTACCATCTTAACGGCAAATCAGATGGCAAGATGGTCCCTGTTCGTCAGGGAATCAAACAAGGAGATCCCCTCTCGCCATTCTTATTTAATGTGGTCCTTGACCCCCTGCTCCACAGGTTGAACTCATCAGGTCTTGGTGTTACTATGGATCAAGCTAACGCCTCGGCCTTGGCGTTTGCAGACGACGTCATCCTAATGTCTGAAAGCGTCGAGGGTCTGAAAGCTCTAATCCTCAGTACAGAATAATTTTTGAAATCCACTGGCCTATCTGTAAATTCGGCGAAGACCCAATATTTGGGTTGGAGATACGACGGCACAAGGAAATGGTTCAACTATGAAATTCCGCCACTGCTCATAGGCAATACCATGATTCACCCTCGCTTGAGGGATGTCCCCACAAGATACTTGGGGCTGAGCATCTATCCGAATAAAGGCTCCCAGATAGAAGATGAAGTGTCCGAGAAGTTACTCAAGATCATCCGACACGCCGCATTAAAACCCTTTCAACGGTTGCACTGCATCAACACCCTGGTAATCCCACGTTATCTTTACATCCTGGCAAACTCTCTCTCCGTTTTAAGCGACGCCAGCAAGAAGGAAAAGTCTTTGCGAAACATTATTAAACAGGTGCTACATCTTCCGCAATCCTTTCCTACGGCCCATATTCATTTGCCCGCTCGAGAGGGAGGACTTGGTGTGTTATATCTGCAATGGACTGCAGCAAGCATGCAGTTGAAGGCCTTGGCCAGAATGGCCCGCCTGGGTTTTCCTTCTGTCGACACTATTTTAACTACCTTAGCTGAACAAGAAAGACGCCTCTCGTCCTTTTTGGGGCTACCATCGGGTATTACAGCTCCAACTGACCTTGCTACAGCATTAACCTCTGCTAGAAAAGCGTATGTCTCAAACGCAATTGCTTCATATGGCAATCGGTCACTGTTTGCCCACAGGAGGGAACCAGTAGGTAATGTTTGGCTGTTCCATGATAGTCGTTTAATTAAGGACGGAGATCGAATAAAAGCACTTCGACTAAGAACAAATTTGTACCCTACGAGATCTCTGACGAACAAACATGCTATAGATCCGAAGGCTAGGGAATGCCAGTTTTGCCCTGGCAAAGAAGAGTCGGCATTTCATATCCTCCAGGGATGTGAGAATGCTCATCTTCCTAGAGTTCAGAGGCACAATTTTGTTGTAAACCAAATAGTACGATTGGTGCAGAAGTATAACCCCAATGTGTCCATTACCCAGGAGAAGGTGTTTACCTCTAATACCGGAATCAGGCTTAAGCCGGACATGGTGATCTCGGACGGAAACTCGGTGACCATCCTTGACGTGGCAGTCGCCTGGGACGCCACTCCGAGTACGCTCGAAGAGATCAACAGATCCAAAGAACAGAAATATTCGTGCCTGGCCGCAAGTTTTCCTGATAAAGCTGTTTCGGTAAAGGGGTTATGCTTCGGTGCCAGAGGACGAACCTGCGCTTCTACTCGGGCCGCTCTTCAGAAATTAGGCCTCTCGCGAAGTGATCTATCTTGGCTAGCATCTCGTGTCCTTATTGGCAGTCTAATTGTATTAGGTCGTTTTAATCGTTCAGTTTGAATGTTTACTCCAGACTCCCTGGCTCTCTGGGTTTATCTTGTCGATTTGAGATTTTATGGGCTGTATCCTACTTAGTATTTTACCACTTGGTTTTAACTGTTCATTATTTTAACGGTTTTACGAAGTGGGATTGTTGGCGGTCAGATGGGCATATCATTAGCCTAGCCCTGGTTGTTAATCATGGGCTGGCCCTCAACATATCCCACTTGAACGGACACCCCTTTTTAACCCAAGTTTTTTTGGGAAATCCCACGTTTTAGCCAAATAAGCGCCATTCTACTCAAAAAAGTATGGTGTAACGGCGGGGGAATATATTGTGTTCTTTCGGGGGGTGGTTGCCAAGGTTCCCCCTGCTGTCTACGTGTCGTTGTGCAGCTAGCTAGTGGCTTGTCCCTAGTGCAATTTGGTCGACTCTTCCTCAGTGTGCATTAGCCTTGGCAACCCGGCGGACCCACGTCCTCGTCGTGCCCCCTGGGCGGGAGCCAGAAGTTTCTGGCTCCCGGCTAAGTGGTCCGCCGCGGGGTCTTTGACCCGCAGAGAGATGAATTCTCAGTTATTAGACCCTCTTTTTGAGAACTAGGTACTCTGCCTGGTTTTGTACCTCTCTCCTTCCTTTCCCCTGCTATGTGCTCCGGCCCTCGGGATGGATGACAAAGTAATCCTCTACCCTCCCCAAGACTTAGTCTGTGAAGTCTGTGGGGCTTCCTCATCATCTCGAGCGAAATATCAGCAACACTACGCTGAGGCTCACAATACCAATATCAAACGGAAGTGCTCCATCTGCCAGGAGCGGACGTTTGACCTTGTACGCTCAATCTCTTCTCACGTAACCAAATGTAACCGTCGCAACCCCTCCGCTACCCAAGAATCTGCGACTAGAGGGGCGACGTCGTCAAAAGTAGAGAACGTGGCTGCTTCAGCTCCCCTACCATCTCTGCCTGGAAACCAGTTGGAACAGCAGGAAATTATGTCTCACGGCCGTTGGACGAATTCAGAGCTCCGTGCTCTTGCCAACCTCGAAGTGAGGTTGAGCGGTCACCCTTTTATTAACCAAGAGTTGGCGAAGCTTTTCCCAACAAGATCGCTGATGGCTATTCGGATGCAGCGGCACCAACCTAAGTACAAGGGGATGCTTGAAATGGCCTTCAAAGATCCCACCTCAGCGCTCGTGTCAGCAACCGGGCCCACATTTAGCAAGAGCCTACCACTCATACCTGATTTGTCGACCCCAGAGGCGGTAGCTTCTAAGGTCGTAGATGCAGCCTGTGGAAGTAAGAACATTGAAGTCACTACCAAGATCTCGACTTCTGATGCTACCCATGCAGAGATCAGGCACCTGTCTAGCGATTTGGAGGCGCCAACCCAAGAGGAGCATATTGAACGGTCCCTTGAAGAGTCCCTTGATATCATGACCGATCCGATATCACGCCTCGATATCACGCCCAATGGAGCCTTGGCGGAGGCCTGGGCGGGCGCTCCCGTGGCTGGTGCGAGCGGGGCCCCGGGCGTGCCCGACGTCGCCGCTGACCCGATGGATCTGTCCCGCCTCACTGGCACTGTGAACGAAGCCAATGGTTATGAAGCCACAAACACACAGTCCATGCCCAGCGGGTCCTTGGAGTACTCAAGTGACATCGAGAGCAGCGAAATATCCCAGCTGGCTTCCCTGCTAGCGGGGGCGGGACTAAGTCCCCCCTCATGCAATAGCTCTACGAACCATCCTAACCCGCGAGGTTTGTCTTCGGACGCCTCAATTACAAACGTCTGCAATGGGCAAGAGGCGAGCATTTTTGCTCAACCGAAATCTCCGACTGCCTCTGGTACTGTGGTGGCATCCGATGGTGGCGGGGTGTCCGTGGGCGAGGGGGCGGCGCCGGGCTTGGTCGGGGCTGCGGTTGCGGTGGTCGCGGGGGTGTCTGCTCTGGCGGCCGCCTATATTGAAGATGATGGCGATCCATCTTACAGCGCAACCATGCAAGACTTCCTCGAGGCCGGGATTTCGGACGCCTCGCTAGTGCAACGGGTCATTGACGGCCCTCTTCAGGAGATTTTCGGGCATTTTGGAGTTAAGCTCCAGGCCAAGAAGTCCAGAAGAGGACTGCAGAAGGACCAGGCTCCGGCTCAGAAACCAGCCAATAGATGCGAACGCAAGAGGGCGAGATACTACGAACACCAAAGACTGTACAGATTGGGGCCCAGAATATTACTCCACCAGTTGATGACTGAAGGCGATAACGGGAGTACAACGATCTCCCTAGAGGATATGCATACATTTTACGACCCATTGTTATCGGGACCTTCAGCAGCCTGCGAAGTTCAGTTGCCATCAGAGACCAAGACAACGGCCGAAGTTGGGCATCTAGAGATCGACGAAGTGGTCTTGGGTTTACGAGCGATGGACAAAAAGTCAGCACCTGGCCCTGATGGAGTCACTGTAGAAAACTTAAAGGGACTCTGACCAGAAACTGTGGGAGCTCTTTCGTACTTGTAGTCGATAAAGCACCCAACAAGGACTCTCCATGCGAAAATTCACGCATCAAAACCCCATAGTTTCTCTCAACTCAAATTTTAAACATTCGACTTCATCCGAGTGCAGCACGCCTAGCGTCAAACCGAGAAAACATACGTTTATATAGAATATCCACCCCGGCCCACCATCAAGATGATGTCAACACGGGGGCCACTCGCAACACCCACAATTGACTCAAACGCGTCACGTGGTCACGCAATATCTGTCAATTTCCTTCATGAAATTGCCTTTCTACGTTAATATGGTTTTGTTACAGAGCCCCAAAAAGAAAAATATACCCTGCATTTATCACCTGCAACAGTTTCTACGATTTTCTTTTCAATCTGTACACGGCGTTCGATATATGCTTCCGTATCCGGTCAGCTGTAATGGATGCCGTATGCCGAGCTTGCGAACTGTGAACTTGTGTGACTCCCGGTTCATCCTCTTTGTTCGGGTCATATTGGGTTGGTGTTGGAGTTGGTCACCATATTCTGAACGTTTCACCTATCGTTGCGGTGTACTGTTCTTGATCTGCTGCGAAGCGACGAACCGTAACGGCAGTCACTCGCCTCAGCGAACTTCTGTCTGCTGCATCTCAAAGGAGCATTGGGACCTGATGGTACCTTCAACTAAAAATGTTTTCCGTCAGGACCACACTCGTGTCAGGACCACACTCGTGTGGTCCTGACGGAAACGTAGTATCAAAAAGGTTAGCACATTTATTTTTCAGTTCCAAGTCTACGTATTGAAAACTATGCAGGTGCAGTCGATCATTCTCGTAGCTGTTGTGTAACGCGTATGCTTTCTTACATATCCCACAGAACCCTCCACTTTTTCGACCAAGTTATCGTTATGAGATCCTTCTGATGGCTTCTTACTAGGCTATGCCGCTCCGAAGCATTGAGATGACGAAGCGTCGTGGTAGCTGCACCCCTGCCTTCGAAAGATGAATCAGTCATTCCACACTGTGCTTACTGGCTTTGTATAGAGTCTGGCAAATCCGACAGACTTGGACTGCCTTTTTCAAGAAAGTTTGAAATGTAAGTATGTGTATATTGGTTTCACATATCCACCACATATTGAGCGTGTGTATGATTGTACTTTATATGCTACAGTGTATCAGTGTACATTATTATTCAACACGTAGTGTGGCAAACTCGACATCAGTCACACAAAGCCAACAATTGCCTTTTCTTCAATTGCTTATTTTTATCATAACATGTTTTTGTCTATATCTCAATTTACCAACCAACAAAGTATATTATTTTAGTATAATCGTCTGATATTTAACAAGTCACAGTTTTACCATGGTTTTGGCGCACTATAGCCCGAGTTGCTTATGCGTCATTAAATTGAATCATCGTCATCTTCAACTGCCATTATTCAATTGAAGTGCCAGGTGGATATAATGATATGGCAAGATATATTTTTTTGCTGTCATCCTGGAATTGCTCATTTCAGAAGAATAGTCACCGTGAAGTTTGTTTTCGTTTTCAGAAACATTAAGAGGACTAAAACCAAACACTTTTCTTTCAGAGCATCCCTTATGCACCTGCATTTCAATTCCAATCTGTGTTACAAGAATGACAGACCACTCAACAGAGATGAACATCTAAAGAGCTGGAATGAAGATACGTTAATCTGTGTCAAAGGTTCTTAGTATGTGTGCGAGTCGAGGACATAGGTCTCAAGCTTATTCCTGTCTTCAGAAGAGGTGACAACTATTCTCCTTCTATCTATTAACCAGCTCCACCTTTTAGGGTTCCCTGTAAACTAATGGAGCACATTATGTACTACCACGTTGTCAACCAAGTTGACTCTGTCAATTTCTTTTTTTAAATTCCAGCATGGCTTTAGAAAAGGGTATTCAGGCAAAACTAACGTAGTGGAATTCGTTCACAGCATTTCAAACTGTCTTGATTTCTGGGTCCACGTAGATGTAGTATTCTTTTTATGTTGTAAGGGCTTTTGAGACTGTGTTTTTCGCTCGCGTGTTGGCCAAAGTAGCCTAATTAAAATTTGATCCTGCTACCTGGATATGCAGTTTCTCAACTAACCGTAACTGTGGCGACAACTCGTGAGGAGAACCTATCACATCGCCACCATGCAGCATTTGTTATATTACAATCACTTCACATTTTAATCTTGTCAAAAGCAAGGCCTTTTGGTGATCGGTCTTGTATAATTACGTGCCCCTCCGTTATGTAACACCACACTGGGTTCTTCAACCTATGAGAGATAAATAAATATATTGTCAAGTAAATTGTCTACAAGGCTCGTTATTCCATTTCGCCACACTACCACAAGCAATTGTTAGAGTAGTGGCCCAGGGTATGAAGCTCGCCACTAATCATCATTCAAACAAAGTTCATAATGTAAAATGCTTTACTCAGAACACTGGCTTAACACAACAATTGAGAATAAAGAGAGTAAACGTTTCATTGCCTATCCAGGTGGCATCATCCCTCCAACAGAGAACAATCAAAAACAACATCAAAGGAGTCAAATCGGTGGTCCGCATTCCTTTCATCCAATGTATTTCATACGATCTTTCGAGGGCACTGTGCCCATCAGGCATTTTGACTGTGCATATCAAGTTGAGTGCATAGAATGTGATGCAACCTACATTGGCGAGATAGACAAAAGACGTGGGACAAGACTAAAAGAGCCAGTTGCCAGGGCTACTAATGCTTAGCTTAACTAAACAGGACCGAATCAGTCTACCACTGCTGTCCTAAGGGACATATATTTTGATGGTGCAGTAACCTTTGCTCATCACTAGCGATGGGGCCCTAGAAAGTTCTTAGAATCCTGCTTTATCAGGCGTGATGCTTCAGCCTGTAATACATACCGTGGCCCCCTATCGGATGTGTAAGATTCCCTCTTAGATAGGCTGATGTGCTCATCTTTGGCCTCTGTTGTACTGATGATGCCACCCGGATAGGCGACAAAACGTTTACGCTCTGTTTTTATTCGTTGTGTTGAGCGGTGTTTGCAGTAAAGGACGCTACATTATGAGGTTGTCACCCGGCTTTTGGAATATATTTTCAAATAAAGTTGTTGTTTTACAAAGCTCAATACATTGCAGAAATCATTCTTGTTGCCTATTGTTTTGGGGGTGCCATTCTTGCAGTCACATGAAGCACTGAAGGGCCAATTTAAAAAGTAAAGGCAGTCTGATTTATGTTCTTGCCGACATGGCACAGCGTATGTACGAGGTAGCTCCATTTCAGAAGCCTGAGAACACTCAAAGCAATTAGTGTGCTAGCATCAGATATGGTGTACAGCATTACATATTTGCTTTTGCTAGGGCAACTAAGAAGGGTGGATAGAAAGACAGTTACAACCTGTTTCCACAAAAGACACTCAGATTCATTAGCAATTTCCTCCAAGAGAGCCAAGGCTTTTTCTAGATTACTAGAACATGGGTACCTGGTTATAAATAACAAGAATTCATCTACCAGAAGTCAGTGTTTCACACACCCTGCTTTCAATCAACACTATTAAAAGGTGTGACCCCCAAACCTGCACAAAATTCCTGGAGAGTCTTTACTGGACACTGTTGCTGTCCCTCTCACCAGGTGCTCTCTATGAACCCGATTCACAGTTCTGGAGGCACTGCCTGAGCTAACTTCAACATGCTTTCCCAACATGAATGGTAACTGCTATGAGGAGTGTTGTACTTACTGAAAGCAACATGAAATGCTGTACCTCGACAGGTAACGTTGATATCCTTCTTAAGACCGTAGAGAGATGTTCCTTGCTCCCTTTCTTCCAAATCTTACTATCAGACGCAAGCCCACTTGCCACCAAGCCAATGAGATGTGCCTCACAGTCAGTGCAATCAAGGGAATCTATCACTGAGGCTCAGAAAAGCTGTTTTCCATCGGGACCTGATTCAGCACTGAGCCGTGAGTAGCCCCGTGAAAGTACACCCCACTTCAATATCTAGGGTTGTCTATTAGTATAGCCAAGGGCCCGATTATGTTAGACCCCATGGCGAACAAGATCAAAGAAATAATTTCTCGAGCAGCTTTAAAGCCCTTCCAGCGGCTGCGCTGTATGAAAGAATTGCTGGTGCAGAGACGCCTGTATTCTTTGAGTAATTCGCTCAGTGTCATTGCCCAGTCCGAGAAGGTTGACAAGGAGCATTTACGGCTGGCAAAAGAATGCCTTCATCTTCCCGGTCCCTTTCCGTCTTCCCATGTATGGCTACCGATGGGCCAGGGAGGACTGGGTGTATTACAGCTATCCTTTACTGCTGTGGCCGTTCAGCTAAAGGCTGTCACCAGATTGATGAGACTCGCCGCTCCGTTCGTAGACGCTATTCTGAACGCTGTCCTTCTTAAACACGCGGATACCCTGACTGACCACCTCAAACTGCCAAGTTACGGGTGCTGAGGATCTTAAGGCTCTACTGAGCGAGGCGCGCGGGGCGTGGGTGGAGCGTATGAAGAGCGTGTATAGGCGTAAAGGCCTTTTTACACACACAAAGGACCCCATGGCCAATAAATGGCTCCATCCAGACTGCCGCCATATGAAAGACGGGGACAAGATAAAGGCCCTGCGGCTACGTACGGGGATCTACCCATGCCGCGCGCTCTTCAACATGCATTCCAAAGATCCGACTCAGCGCCTCTGCCACCACTGTGGTCAGGGTGAGGAAACGCCTGCACATATCCTGCAGTTTTGCGAAAAGGCCCATGGTCCAAGAGTAGAGCGGCACAACTTCCTGTGTAAACAAGTGTGTAGATTGGCCGCACAATACAATCCCAATTTGACTATTGCACAGGAGAAAATTTTTACGGTTCAGGGATCCCGATTGAAACCTGACATAGTCCTCGATGATGGGAGTAATGTGACCGTAATTGATCTAGCTGTGGCCTGGGATAGCACTGTTACTACTCTTGAGGATAGATGTAAAGAGAAAGTTGAGAAGTATAGGATCCTCCAACAGTGCTTCCCAGGCAAGACGGTCCGCATCGAGGGTATGTCATTCGGTGCCAGGGGATTGACTTGTGCGACCACTAGGCGGTTGTGCCGTTCGCTGGGCTTTACAGTATCGGATGTTGCATGGCTGGCCTCGCGAACATTAGTGGGGAGTCTCATCTGTCTGGGACGTTTCATCCGACTTGTTTAACCCGCCTTAAGATCGTGGGGGGGTCCACGATCTTTGTCCACTTGGTCCACTGTCCCACTCTTTGGCTCCCGTGCAGTGATTAACCCTTTGGGGTAGTTAGACCTCTTTTTGTGAGTTTACTTTTCTTTAAAGACGACCAGGGCTAAGGTAGGCTTCTGGGCGCCAACAACCGCACCTTGCTTACGCATGGTGTGGCGTCAAGAGTCTGGCTTCCCTTCTTTTACCCATTTTTTTATGGGACATTTACTGTTTTAGCCAAATAAACGCCATTCTACTCATTCGAAGCTTTTCTCCACGTTCGGATCCTGCATCTCAAGAGAAAATTAAAAAAGTATGGTGTAACGGCGGGGGAATATATTGTGTTCTTTCTGCCCGGCGTGGCACACCTTTTTGCCCGGCGTGGCACACCTTTTTCGCTGTTCTTCTCCCGTGTTTTGCGAAGTGTTCTGTACGGTGTGTCACAAGTGCTCCCCCACCTCCTCGTGGTGCCGGGTGGTAACGGCTCTGCTCTTTGCATAGCCGGCCAAGTGGGGAGCGCAGGCCTTTGGCCTGGTGCAGGACCTGAGTTTCTTATTCTTTTGGGTCTCCCTGTTCATAGCACAGGGGGCCTACACCTGCTCCGTTGAGCGTGAGTGCATTGTCTTCTTTTATCCTTTGAGGATGGCGACCCATGAATGGGTTACCATCTATCCACCACTGGACAGTCTTTCTTGTCACTTTTGTGATCTTCTTGTGTCATCTCGACCCAAACTAGAGAGCCATTACCTTCATACACACGACACTAGGCTCATTTGGAAGTGTGGTGTCTGCTTGAATAAAACATCCAATTCAAGTAAGACAATATCTTCACACCACACAAAATGCAAAAGGAAATTGAAGTCTCAGGCGGGTCTGTCTGGCTCGGGTGCGTCCGGGGCGGCTTGCGCCGCGTCGGGTGGGCCTGGCGAGTCGACGGCTGCGGCCCCTAGTTCTTGTCCAGAATCTCTTCCATGCTCTCCTGATGGGGGTGGCGATATCAGGGAGCAGAGTGTCTTAAGTCCGGCTGTGCCGGCTCCACAATCAAACATCGAGAAATGTTCTTCCCTTGAGGAAGAGTTCAACACTTCGGGGCAGGTTGCTCTGAGTCCGGCTATGCCGGAAGTCGGTCCTTCCC
This sequence comes from Ornithodoros turicata, assembly GCF_037126465.1. Lineage (NCBI taxonomy): Eukaryota > Metazoa > Arthropoda > Arachnida > Ixodida > Argasidae > Ornithodoros > Ornithodoros turicata. Next base: position 734,410 of record NW_026999314.1, read on the forward strand.
TTGAGGTAGTGGCTGACGAGCCTGAAACCCCTACGACAACGAGCGAGTCACAGTTGGCTCAGTTGCTGGTAGACAGAGGTATTGCCCCCCCCTCCTCTGTTTGCTGAGACAGCTCAAGGATTGGTGTCTGCACCAATTGAGTGGGAACGAGGTAACATCAAACCTCAACATTTTCTTTCTTCACATTCTGGGAGTTCTGGGGACCGCGAAGTTGACGAGTTGGGTCCGCACGGGGCGGCGGTGGCCCCTCCGGGGGCGTCGGAGCCGGAGAGGCCCGCTATGTCTTATGGTCGCTGGACCAAAGCAGAAATGCATGTTCTTGCTATGCTTGAGATAGAGATTGGAAAGCATCCTTTCATCAATCTTGAACTTTCCAAACGTTACCCCATCCGTTCTCTTATGAGCATCAGGGGTATACGTCATCTTCAAAAATATAAACAAATATTAGCAGCTGCACGTTCAGCATGTTTCCAAGAAATACAAGAAACTCTAAGTCAAGAGCAATGCGTGTCACAGCACAGTATGAGGTCTGAAGGCGAAGCTACGGAGTTCTGTGTGGAAGACCTTGAGAGGGCGGGACTGCCGCGGGACCTTGCTGAAAGACTTCTTTCTGGTCCATTGCAGTATACAGATTTGGAAAGTATTTACAGAGTCTTCAATGCCTTTCCCGATCCAAACATCGATCCACTAAGCCTACTAAAAAAGCCCAGCCTAGTACGAAGGCAGCGAAAAGGAGGGAGAGGTATCGTGAACATCAGCGGCTTTACAGAATGCGACCGAAGGTCCTGGTTCACCAGCTGCAGGCTGAGGGGGTGACTTCCCCTGTCACATTGGCTGATGTTCACACCACTTATGATCCACTCTTCTCCTCTCCTTCTAAAACTAGTGTTTCGGTGCCTTCGTCTAGAAGTAAGGTTAAGGCGTAATGCGGCTTTATTGCCGATTCAGAAGTTGGAGAGGCATTGGGCTCTTTTAAGATGGGTACTTCTCCTGGTCCAGATGGAGTGACGGTTGAGTTGTTGAAGCGGGTCCCTGCGGTCGTCCTTGCCTCTGTTCTTAACAATTTCATGAAGTTTGTGGTCGTTCCACCTGAACTAAAACATTCTAGAACGATCTTTATTCCTAAGGTGCCAAAGCCTGAGTCAGCTTCTGACTTCAGGCCCATTACCATCTCTCCCTTGGTCCTTAGGCTGTTTTCCAAAATCTTATTATCCCGCCTTTCGGCTGAAAATCTTTTCCACGATTTGCAGAGTGGATTCGAGAATGACCGGAGCACGAGCTCCAACCTTCTCCTTCTTCAGGATGTCATGCTGCATTCCAAAAGAACACACAAGCCCCTGTACGTGGCGAGTTTAGACGTTAGGAAGGCCTTCGACTCTCTGAGTCACAACGCCATTTTCTCGGCCCTTGAGGGCAAGGACGTGCCACGACTGTACCAGGAGCTGGTGAAGGAGTTGTACACTGGAAACACGACCACTTTTCATCTGAACGGCAGAACCGACGGTGCCAGAGTCGCTGTGCGACAGGGAATAAAGCAAGGAGACCCCCTGTCACCATTCCTCTTTAACTGTGTATTAGACCCCCTCCTTGCCCAACTCAACCAGTCCGAGTTTGGGTATCACGCTGGAACAGCTTCGGCTGCCTCCATGGCCTTCGCTGACGACTTGCTGGTGTTTTCCGAGAACCATGCTGCGTTAACCAAGTTGTTGCACATGGTTGAAACCTATATGAATTCAGTTGGTCTGGCACTGAATCCTCGGAAAACCCAGTATTTCGGATGGCGTTGGAACAGCGAGACCGGCTGGTTTGATTACGGTGCACCACCTGTGGAAATTGCAGGAGCACGGGTGGATGCCCTGGGAAGGGGAGGTGTGGTCAAGTATCTTGGGGTCTCCTTATCTGTCAGCAGAGGTCCTCTGCTTGAGGACAAGTACAGCGACTCTGTGGCCAGGTTGTTAACAAAAGCGTCATTGAAGCCGTTTCAGAGGATAAAGTGCTATAAGGAACTTGTAATATCACGGCAGTTGTACCTCCTCTCCAACTCTCTGGCGGTTCTTTCGCAGTCGCAGAAGATCGATAAATGGCACAGGTCCTTCGTTAAAAAGACAGCACATTTGCCCGGGTCCTTTCCTAACGTCTTGCTCTGGATGCCTTGTAGAAGTGGTGGCATGGGGGTCTTGCCGGTACTGTGGACAGCCCCAGCAGTCCAGTTGAAGTCCTTGGGAAGACTGCGGCGCCTTGGTAACGTCTTCGTTGACGAAATTTTTAACCAGGTGCTTGGAGGTTACCCTTCGAGGCTGTCCGCAGTGCTGGGTGTTCCGGATGGGATAGTACATGGGAAGGATTTGCAGATGGCCCTGAATGAAGGTAGAAGGAAGTGGTTCAACGACAAGAAAGGGAGTTATGCGAAGAGAGATCTTTTTGTTTTTGAAAAGGATCTCTTGGGAAACCGGTGGCTGCACCCAGACTGCCAATTTATGCGTGAAGGTGATAAAATAAAAGCCTTACGACTCAGAGCGGACGTTTATCCAACGCGTTCCTTATTCAATAAACACGCAGAGGACCCCGCGGCCAGGCTTTGCCATCACTGTCATGAGGCCGAGGAGACGCCTTGCCACATCCTCCAGTACTGCGAGCGAGTTCACGGCCCCAGAGTCGAGCGCCACAACTTTATCACCAAGCAGTTGCACAGACTTGTAACCAACCACTAAAACTGTCACTGCGAGAAAGTCTTTTCTGTTGGTGGTGCTCGGCTCAAGCCAGACCTTGTATTACATAGGGGGCACGAGGTAGTGGTGGTGGATGTGGCGATCGCGTGGGACTCCTCTGTGGCCAATCTGGAGAAAAAAGCTAAGGAAAAGTCCGACAAGTATGCCTGTTTGGCGCAGCTTTTTCCAGGCAGAAGTTTCAGAGCGGTCGGGGCGGTCCTTGGAGCCAGGGGTCTGGTCTGCCAATCCATGCGTAAGTTATGTGAGGAGCTCGGCCTCTCGAGGTCCGATGTGGCATGGTTGGCAGCCAGGGCCCTGGTTGGTAGTTTGATCTGCCTGAGTCGGTTTGTAAGGAAGGTGTAGCTGGGTCGTCCATCGGTTTCTCCCTGTGGTTTTGCTAGATCTAGGTGGTTTTGCTAGATCTTTGCCGCTTGGCGTATGAATATACCTTAACATCTGGCGGTCAGCATTTTGAGCGTTTTAAGCTCAATTGCTCCAAGAACATCTTCTTAGTAATTACCTTCTTAACCATTTTGTGGTTTGCTAGATCTTTTCGCTTGGTGTACGAGTACACCCTAACATCTGGGCGACTAGCATTTTGAGCGTCCGTTGGACAAGCTCAATTGCTCCATGAACTTCTTATTTAGCAAATACCTTCAACTAAACATCCTTTGTAGCAAATACTCCTTCAACATTACTAGTCACTGTAGCACTGTCTTTCCCTGTTGGTTTTGCCATAGGGTAGTGGTGTGGAGTTCCCGATGGTTTCGCTCGATGTAATCGGGACTCCCTGCTTGAGTTATTTAGTTATTTTAACTTGAGGCGTTTTGCGCTCCGCTCGTTTTAGCCTATTGTTGGGCTTGGTTCTTATCAGTATTCTTACTTTGCTCTTTTTAACGGTCTTACCCCAAGTTTGGGTCTAAGGCCAACTAGCTCACTGCGCTCCGCGCGGTGAGGCTGCAGATCCCCAACTTGGTTTCAACCCGCTTGCGGGTACAAGTTAGTTTTAGCCAAATAAACGCCATTCTACTCATTCGAAGCTTTTCTCCACGTTCGGATCCTGCATCTCAAGAGAAAATTAAAAAAGTATGATGTAACGGCGGGGGAATATATTGTGTTCTTTCAGAAGGCGGCGGCCATGGCGTTCGCCGATGACCTCTTACTGATATCAGGAAGTTATGAAGGGCTCAGAGCTTTGACTAACGAGACAACTGACTATCTTAAGAACCTGGCTTTGACTGTAAATCCCCGCAAAACGCAGTACTTTGGCTGGAGATACAATGGTGTGAGGAAGTGGTTTGACTATACACTCCCCCCATTGAGAATCGATGGATGTTCCATCCCATCCTTACCTAAGGAGATCCCAGTGAAGTACCTCGGGCTGCAGATATACCTGAACAAGCCCCCCAAGGCTAACGATGAGATGGCTGAGAAGATCGTGGCAGTGATCAGAAGGGCGGCCTTGAAGCCGTTCCAGAAGGTCAGGTGTATTAACACCTTGGTATCTACAAGATACCTATACATACTCTCTAACAGCCTCAATGTGAGATCAGAGGCAGCCCGACGTGATAAGATCATAAGGACCATTACCAAGAATGTGCTCCACCTTCCATCATCATTCCCAAACTCCCATGTGCACATGCCAGCAAGGGAAGGTGGGCTAGGCATGCTACCACTAGAATGGACAGCGGCGACCTGCCAAGCTAAAGCCTATGCAAGACTAGCCCGAATCGGGCTCCCTTTCGTGGATGCTGTGCTCTCTGAGCCCCTTAAAGACCATCAAGAAAGGCTAGCCCAATATCTGGGCATTCCCATGGGAATCTCTGATAGAGGCGACCTGGAGTTGGCGCTGAGAGAGGCTCGCAAGCAGGCGATCGAGAAATCGATCCAAACCTATACCAACAAAAGTCTGTTCTCTCACCGAAGCGAGCCTGTTGGAAACCAGTGGTTATACCACAATTCCAGATACATGGCCGATGGAGACAGAATTCGAGCCCTCAGGCTAAGGACCAACTTATACCCAACCAGGGCCCTATCTAATAAACATGCCACTGATCCCAAAGGCATTGAATGCAGGTTCTGCAAGGAGAAGCCGGAGACAGCATTCCACATACTCCAAGAGTGTGAAAGGGTCCACTTACCAAGGGTGGAAAGACACAATTTTATAGCAAAGCAGGTCGTCCGACTGATCAAGAAGTACAATCCCGAGGTGGAAGTGGAAGAAGAGAAGCTGATAACTTCTCAAGATGGAGTCAGGTTGAAACCTGACATAATCATCAAGAAGGGCGATGACGTTAAGATCTTGGACGTTGCCATTGCATGGGACGCCAGCGCATCGACCCTGAAGGAAGTGAACCAAGGGAAAGTACAAAAATACTCATGCCTGAAAGCCTCCTTCCCCGGCAAGAATGTTGAAGTGCACGGTCTGTGCTTTGGTGCGAGAGCTGGCACCTGTGCAAGTACAAGACAGACCTTGAAAGATCTGGGATTTACCAAGAATGATATCGGTTGTTTGGCAGCAAAGGTCCTAGTCGGCAGCCTGATCTGCTTAAGCCGTTTCTTCAAAAAGGTATAGCCCGAGGGAACCCTGGCGAAACACCAAGACTACGATACCGATAGAAGCTCTGCGTTACGGTTTGCTACCCCTACTGCAGGGGCTTCCAGATGCACTTTGGTGTTGGGTTCTGAGACGGATGCCGATGTAACTTACCCTCCCCGACTCAATCCGACTCACGGCATGATGAGCGGATTAAGAACAGGTTAGAAGGCTCAACACCGCCGTCCCCTGTCGTCCCAGCAGGGCTAACCAAATGGCCTCAGAGCCTGACGATACACCCCATTTGGGGAAAGAAGAGTTATAGCCAAATAAACGCCATTCTACTCATTCGAAGCTTTTCTCCACGTTCGGATCCTGCATCTCAAGAGAAAATTAAAACAGTATGGTTAAACGGCGGGGGAATATATTGGGTCCTTTCCTGGGTCTATTGTGTTCTTTCCAGGGTCCTGGGTCCTCAGAGGAGTCTGAGGGCTCGTTATAGGGCGGAGCTCTAGTTGAGCGTCGGAAACGGTCTGTCCTGGCCGACCAACCCCGCCTCCACGTGGTAGGACCTGGGCAACGCACAGAGGCATTACGCCCTGTCCGGCTGAAGGGGCTCTGGAAGGCGAATTTTGCAGTGGGAGGTAGCTGCCCCACGATGCTGCGCACCCTATGGGATGACCCTCACTGGGGAAGCCTCCAGGATGACGTAAGGCCGTGGTAGGGTATATACCGGAGTGGCTATTCCCCAATGGTACTCGGCGCCCGGGCAAAGTCCCTTTGGCTAACTTCTGTGGCGCGTGGTCGTAACCCAGCTTCTTGGGAGCCGGGACCTAGCCTGCGTAACACAAGTACTGGGAGGTCTCGGTTCGTCCGATGTTATGGCAGCCTCCTGTAACGGTGCCTACGGATTTATCCGCAAACCGGGGAAAGGTTGGTCGAGGTCTCTTTGGGGCCCTCGGATGAGGCCGGGAGGTATTGCTACCCTCCTGTAATCCAGCACATTTGGAGGCTGAGGGGTACGGGGTATATCCTTGTGCTACCCATTTCCGATATGCTTTTTCCACAATGGCCTGAAGTCTGATAGGTGGTGGAACCTTTAAAAGGCCGTCAGGCGACGTGCCTCGCAGCATCTCCCTGCCGGGAGATAGGAAACGTGATGGCTTCTTTTGGTGTTCATCACTGGTGTCCTTTCACGTCGCCAACGGCGGCAATCCCTGGTGGTACCCGGTGTTCGGGCAAAGTTCCTGTGGCTAACTTCCGTGGCGTGTGGTCGTAACCCAGCTTCCTGGGGGCCGGAACCTAGCCTGCAAGACACGAATACCGGGAGGTGTGGCGGCCTCTTGTAGCAGTAGCCGTAGGGGTAAAACCCTGTTTCCTTTTGCTGGGTTTAAGTTCATCGGGACCGCTTTGTGGCGAGGGGAAAGTTTTTCCGCTCCCTTCCCCGTTCCACAGGGGCCCTCAGGGAGGCTAGGAGGGGTGGCGTCCTCCTGTAATCCAGCCTGGAAGCTGAGGGGTGCGGGGGGCTTTGGCAACCCCCTGCGCTATCCGTCGAGTGGTGTGGTGCGAGGGCGCTAGCCGGTGGTGGGCCGGAGCCAGGCACGTATCTCGGCCAGCTGGGGCCTCTCTCAGGGTTTATCTCTGTTGGGGGGTCTCGGCTATGTACGGCGAGCACTGCCGAGTCATCAAGTGTGCGAAAGATGGCAAGGGGTGTCCCCCGGTGGTCCTGTACTGCGAGTGGGGGCGCTCCGCGCCAGACATACATAGCCAAATAAACGCCATTCTACTCATTCGAAGCTTTTCTCCATGTTCGGATCCTGCATCTCAAGAGAAAATTAAAAAAGTATGGTGTAACGGCGGGGAAATATATATTGTGTTCTTTCGGTAGCAAAATAAACGCCATTCTACTCATTCGAAGCTTTTCTCCACGTTCGGATCCTGCATCTCAAGAGAAAATTAAAAAAGTATGATGTAACGGCGGGGGAATATATTGTGTTCTTTCTTGTGTTTATTTCTTTTCTTTGTGTTTCTTTCTGTTTTTTCTTGTGTTTATTGGGGGGGTGGCTGTCGAGTTTCTCCCTGAGCGTTCGTTTTCGCTGTGCTTTTGCGCCCAGTATTCTTCAGTGTTCGCTCGACAGTCAGGCAGGCCCACCTCCACGTGGTCCCCCCTGGGCGGGTTCTCTTCAAAAAAGGGAACCCGGCTAAGTGGCCTGCCGCGGGCTTTGCCCCGCAGTGGGGCAAGGTGTTTACTTGTACCCTTTTGTTCTCATAGAGGCGGGTCGAGGCCCGCTCTCAGCCCCACTGCCTTTGCCTGAGGGCACTCAAGTCGATGGACTCCCACACGGTTTTGTTCCCCCCTGGGGAGCTTCGTTGCCATATATGCGGGGACAGAATGACTTCTAGAGACAAGTTTCAAAGACATTATTTGACCAACCACCAAGTATCTATACTTTGGAGATGTACTGTCTGCGATATCAAGGAACTTGGATGTGCGAAGAATATGTCTTCTCACCACACCAAATGCAAGAGAAGATTGGGAGCACGACTCAACGTGTCTCCAGCGCCTACTTGCTCTGCGCCTCCCGCTCCACTCCGAGATCTCTCTGTTCGAGAGCGCCACATTACCAGCTCAGCCCCAGTTCTGGGATCTGAAGGCTTTAATCCAACTCAACACACGCTTGAGACCGGTCTTGTTGGGTCTGAGGGAGCGGAGCCGGGCGGGCTTGTGTCGGACGGGGGGTCTGGCGCCGCAGCGTCTGGGGGTGGTTCCCCAGAGGGGGCAAATTCAAGTACCGACAATATGCAACCTGATATTGAGTCAGCGAGCTGCGCTGTCCAGCTGCATCAGTATAACGGTTCTCTAGGAGACCGTGAAGGTACCTCCATTTCTTCTCACGAAGAGGTTGACCTTTCAGAATTGGCTGAGGCCATTCTGGCAGCTGGAGCTGACGCCCCAACTTTTCAGCCCGCAGAAATGGTTGCCGCCTCGTCTAATATGGTGGACGAGGCGCCCCCTGGAGACGACTACCACGCTAGTGCCCCCCCTTTGGGTGGGACAGTGGCGCCGGACCCGTTGCCTGGCTCGGTCCCGCTGGGGTCTGCTTCGGAGGGCCCCTCGGGGCATTTGTCTTACGGTCGTTGGACCGACCCGGAGTTGGTGGCCTTGGCTAGGGCCGAAGTGGAGAGAATCGGCCACCCTTTTATAAATCAAGAGCTGGCGAAGGTATTCACGTCAAGATCACTAATGGCGATACGCATGATGCGACACCAGGGACGTTATAAGACCATCCTTCAGCAAGTCACTGAAGAAGTAAGACAAACTGAGCCTGCTTCATCTACTACTGGGATTGAGCAGCAGCTACAATTGAACTTACAAGATATCCAGGCGGATCTGGAGAGACTGGGCATACAAGATCCTGCCCTCAGTTACAACTTGGCGTCCGCTCCCATCAATATGACCGACCTCACTGCTCTAATGCAACACTTTGGCGTCGCCCCCCCTCGGAGGGATCAAAGAAGAGAACGAGCACGAGGACGGAGCAGGGTAGCGCGAAATCCCAAGAAGGCTAGGAAGCAAAAACGCTTTCTGGAACACCAAAGGCTTTACAAGAAGGGGCCCAAAATCTTGGCCCACCACCTCCTCCTTGAGAATGAGTCCGAAGACTGTTCTGTTACCCTTCAAGAAGTCCATGACACCTACGACGCCCTTTTCTCGAGTTGCAAGTCACCAGATAGAGCTATGTTTATGACGGCTCCTGAATGTCCTGTGAGCATCCCGGTAGTCCCTTTTACCGTAGATGAAGTCCAGGCTGCTGTCAGAAGTATGGACCCCAAGTCGTCCCCTGGTCCCGATGGCATTCGAGTTCAAGATCTTCTCAGGATTCCCTCCTGCGTGTTGGGTCACATCATGAACAACTTCCTGAGCTTCAAAAACCTTCCTGAAGAGCTCAAGGTATCCCGAACAGTATTTATTCCCAAGAAAGGAATACCACATACAGCAAGCGACCTTCGCCCTATAACAGTGGGCCCAGTCATGTCCCGACTCTTCTCGAAGTTGTTGCTGGGACGTCTATCAAGAGCAATACAGTTTCACCCTTTGCAGGGTGGCTTCCAGCAAGATAGGAGCACAAGTACAAATCTACTCCTACTCCAAGGCACCATGAAGATTATAAAGAAGAGGCGTCGGAGCTTATTTATAGCAAGCTTGGATCTCAGGAAAGCATTTGATTCCTTGGCTCATGAGGCAATATTTACTACACTACGTCAAAGAGGCTTCCCAGATCACTACGTGGATACAATTCAGAAGATGTATGAGGGTGGTTCTACAACATTCCACTTGGATGGGAAAACTGACGGAAAGAGGATACTAGTGCGTCAAGGGATAAAGCAGGGGGACCCCTTGTCCCCCTTCCTCTTCAACACAGTCATCGACCCTCTTCTACACCACCTCAATTCCTCAGGTCTGGGGGTCACTTTGGACCACGCCCACGCATCAGCACTTGCTTTTGCTGATGACATTGTACTCATGTCTGAGAGTTTCGAAGGCTTGAAATCACTAATCACTATCACTGAGGAGTTTCTCAGCTCTACTGGTCTACGCCTAAACCCCGCCAAGACACAGTACCTCGGGTGGCGGTATGACGGCCGTAGAAAATGGTTCGATTACGGCATACCCCCCCTTACGATCGCCGGTACTACCATCTACCCAAGGCAGAAGGATACTCCGACCAAATACTTAGGCCTGAATTTATATCCCAACAAAGGCCCTAAGGTGGAGGATGATATGTCTGAAGACCTCCTGAGAATTATTCGGCAAGCCTCGCTCAAGCCTTTTCAGCGCTTGCGATGCATCAACACCCTGGTTTTGCCTCGATATTTATATATTTTGCGAACTCTCTCACCGTCCTCCGAGATGCAGAGAAGAAGGACAAGACTATCCGTAATATCATCAAGAAGGTCTTACACTTGCCACAGTCCTTCCCGACGGTCCACATACATCTACCAGCCAAGGAAGGAGGGCTGGGGGCTTTGCAACTTCAATGGGTAGCGGCAGGGATGCAGATGAAGGCTTTCGCCAGGATGGCGCGACTACGATATCCCTTTGTAGACTCCGTGATGGCGGGACTGTCGGATCAAGAAAATCGTCTGTCATCTTTCTTGGGTATACCTACGGGCATCACAAGCCAAGGCGAGGTCTCAGCGGCAGTCCAGGCTGCAAAGAAGATATACGTTTCTAGAAAAATCGCTGAATACAACAACAAGGCCTTATTCGCTCACCGTAGAGAGCCTAGCGGCAACGCTTGGTTGTACCATGACAGCCGACTCCTAAAGGATGGAGACAGGATCAGAGCGCTAAGACTACGAACTAACCTCTACCCTACCAGAGCCCTGTCAAATCGACAAGCCAGTGATCCTAAGGCCAGAGAGTGCCAATTTTGTCCAGGAAAGGAAGAGACTGCCTTCCACATATTGCAGGGTTGCGAGAAGGTTCATCTGCCTCGAGTTGCTAGGCATAATTTTGTCGCTGACCAGGTGTCGCGGCTTTGCAAGAAATACAATCCAAACTCGAGTGTTGTTCAGGAAAGGGTTTACACTACAAGTGACGGTGTCAGACTTAAACCCGACATAGTGATATCTGAAGGCAGCTCCGTAACTATTCTAGATATAGCGGTTGCCTGGGATGCCGCACCGAATACCCTGGAAGATATTAATGCCGGAAAAATCCAGAAGTATGCCGGCCTGATTTCCACATTTCCTGACAAACAAGTAACCATCCACGGATTGTGTTTCGGTGCAAGGGGCGGTACCTGTGCTTCCACCCGCAGCGCTTTGTTGGGCATCGGATTTACTAGAAGCGACCTTAGTTGGCTTGCCTCCCGCGTTTTAATTGGAAGTTTAATTATGCTTAATCGTTTTAACCGTTCGGTTTAGTCCTTTCGAGTGAGCGGCTCTCAGGTATATTACCAGTTGGCTCAAGATTTTATTGGGTGTACCCTCTTCTTCTGTTTTATTCCGCTTGGTTTTAGCTGTTTCTTGTTTTAACGGTTTTACCAAGCGGGAATGTTGGGGGACATAAAGGCAGACCATCGCCTGACCCTGGTTGGCTAACCATGGGTCGTCCCCCAATACTTCCCACTTGAACCGACGCAGTTTTACCCTTATTGGGAAATTCCGAGTTTTAGCCAAATAAACGCCATTCCACTCATTCGAAGCTTTTCTCCACGTTCGGATCCTGCATCTCAAGAGAAAATTAAAAAAGTATGATGTAACGGCGGGGGAATACATTGTGTTCTTTCGGTAGCCAAATAAACGCCATTCCACTCATTCGAAGCTTTTCTCCATGTTCGGATCCTGCATCTCAAGAGAAAATTAAAAAAGTATGGTGTAACGGCGGGGAAATATATATTGTGTTCTTTCGGTAGCAAAATAAACGCCATTCTACTCATTCGAAGCTTTTCTCCACGTTCGGATCCTGCATCTCAAGAGAAAATTAAAAAAGTATGGTGTAACGGCGGGGAAATATATATTGTGTTCTTTCGGTAGCAAAATAAACGCCATTCCACTCATTCGAAGCTTTTCTCCACGTTCGGATCCTGCATCTCAAGAGAAAATTAAAACAGTATGGTGTAACGGCGGGGGAATATATTGTGTTCTTTCGGTAGCCAAATAAACGCCATTCCACTCATTCGAAGCTTTTCTCCACGTTCGGATCCTGCATCTCAAGAGAAAATTAAAAAAGTATGGTGTAACGGCGGGGAAATATATATTGTGTTCTTTCGGTAGCAAAATAAACGCCATTCTACTCATTCGAAGCTTTTCTCCACGTTCGGATCCTGCATCTCAAGAGAAAATTAAAAAAGTATGATGTAACGGCGGGGGAATATATTGTGTTCTTTCGGTAGCCAAATAAACGCCATTCCACTCATTCGAAGCTTTTCTCCACGTTCGGATCCTGCATCTCAAGAGAAAATTAAAACAGTATGGTGTAACGGCGGGGGAATATATTGTGTTCTTTCGGTAATGGGGGGTGGTTGCCAAGGTTTCCCCAAGTTGGTCTGTCGTTTTTGCGAAGAGTGTGTTCGAGCGCCTTGCGTCTCTGCGAGTTTTCTTCTCTTTGTGTGCTCTCACCTTGGCAACCGGGCGGACCCGCGTCCTCGTCGCGCCCCCTGGGCGGGAGCCAGTTATTTCTGGCTCCCGGCTAAGAGGTCCGCCCAAGGTCTTTGACCTTCTGAGTGCAGAAACTCTTGTTCTCAATTTCGTTGAAGGACTAGGTACAGCGCCTAGTCACCTACTGCACTCCCCTTCCCCTTGCTCTGTGCTCGTTTTAATCCTTTTTGAAGCTACTATGAGCCAACTGACGGTGGTTTATCCACCTCAGGACCTGTCTTGTCACATTTGCGGGGTCACAAGCTCTTCCCGCACAAAATACCAGGAGCACTACTTGCAAGTGCACAATACCCAGCTGTCCTGGAGATGCTCCATTTGTCAGGAAAAGGAATTCGCCCTAGTGCGATCCATCTCGTCGCACCTCACTAAATGCAGTAAAAAACATCCCGCTGCATCTCAGCCTGCAGTCCCCATTGCTGCCTTACAAGCCACACAGCAAGAGGTGGCAGCTACGGCTCCTCCGTTGGGTCAACGTCCTGCCCTTGGTGCGTCTGGGGCCATCGGTACCGGGATCATTTCTCACGGTCGTTGGACCGATTCTGAGCTTCGAGCCCTGGCGAACATGGAAGTAACCATGTTTCAACATCCATTCATCAACCAGGAGCTCGCGAAGCGGTTCACCTCCCGGTCACTGATGAGCATTAGGATGCAACGCCACCAAAAGCGGTATAAAGACATTCTAAGGGTGGCGCTCCAGACTCCAGGTGTTGCGGCGTTATCTACCGGAGAGGCTTCTACAATGGCATTTAACACTCCAAGCCAACCCACTGACAATCATCAGGTTCCGGCCGGAGGCCAGCACAGCCAAGACAACCAAATGACGCCGCCGGTGGCCAGGACCACCTATCCCCTAATCGCCCAGGATTGGGCCCAGGAAGAAAGATCTGAGTGTACTCCTCCAAGAACTTGCGGGGTCCCTGGGGGCGGCGGGGCTGCCGCGGCTGCGGACGGAGGCCCGGGTTTGCCCGATAGCGTCGAAGAGCCGATGGAGACCGACCGCCTGCTCACAACCATCCAGGAGGCCTACGGGCCTGAGAGCTCCCCGTCCGACGTAGAGCGGACAGGGGGACCGTCCACTTCGGTGGATCCTACTGACATTTCTCAATTGGCGGACCTGTTGGCGGAGGCGGACATCAGCCCCCCTAATCTGGCTTTTGAAGGCCAACAGAGTACCCAAGGTCCGGCCATCACGGCGAATGTGTCCGATGCATCTAAGGGGTGCTCGGCTCGACAAAGAAGCTCTGCAACGAGCAATAATGATGACGGCGGCTCTGTTGGCGAGGCGGCGGGGTCGGGTTTGCCCGGGTCGACGGCTGCGGCGGCGGTGGCGGCGCCTTTCCTGGGGGCTGCCAGAAAAGCTACCGAGGCGACGATTGCCAACACCTTACAAGGCATAAGACAAGATTTCAACCGTGTCGGAATAACAGATGGATCTCTGGCGGAGCGTATTGTCTCCGGCCCACTCCAGATGGAAGATTTAATGAAGATCTTCGGGCATTTCGGAGTGAATTTCCAGAAGCCTCAGAACCAAAGAGGGACTGTAAGGACGAACAGACAAGCTGAGCATGTCCCGCAACTTTCTCAACACCAAAATGCTGGGAATAGGAAAATACGAAAGAAGAACAAATTCAATAAACACCAACGATTGTACAGACTGGGCCCACGGGTCCTGTTGCACCAACTCCTGTCAGAAGATGCAAGCGGCGAGCCAACGCTAGCCCTGGAGGACATCCACAAATTTTATGATCCCCTTATGTCGGGTTCTCCTCCCCCACTTCAGAGACAGCTGCCCTCACTGATAAAAACTTGGGCTGATACCAGCGAGTTTGACCTCGAAGAAGTTACACAGGCCCTAAGGGCTATGGATAGAAAGGCGGCTCCAGGGCCGGACCGTGTATCGGTCGACGACCTGCTAGCTGTTCCACCTGAGATCCTTCGGCATGTGCTGAACAATTTTTTCCATTACAAGTCTATGCCTGGCGGCCTCAAACAAGCACGAACTGTCTTTATTCCTAAAAAGGCAACACCTTCACTGGCGTCTGATGTCAGACCTATTACTATGGCCCCCATGCTGAGTCGGCTGTATTCCCGCGTCCTCCTTAAGAGACTAACTGCTGAGAACACCTTTCACCCCTTACAAGGAGGCTTTCAAGATGATAGGGGAACCAGTACCAACCTTTTGGCCCTCCAGGCGCTAATGAAGATCATGAAAAAACAGAAGAGGAGTTTCTATGCAGTGAGTCTGGACGTGAAGAAGGCCTTCGACTGCGTGTCACACGAGGCCATAGCGGCAGCGGTTCGTGGTAGAGACATCCCAGAGCACTATGTCCAGGTGCTTATGGATCTTTATAGCGGGTGTTCTACCACGTTCTGCTGGAACGGTAAGACGGACGGCAGGGAGGTGCCTGTAACACAAGGCATTAAGCAAGGAGATCCCCTGTCGCCGTTTCTTTTCAATTCCGTTCTTGATCCGCTACTCCAACAAGCTAACACCTCTGGCCTCGGTGTGCAGATCGACCACCAACACGCAGCTGCGATGGCCTTCGCAGATGACGTCCTCCTCTTCTCTTCTAGCCTGGAGGGGCTAAAGGCCCTGGTACGCCTCACTGAAGGTTATCTCGGCAGCACGGGTCTCACTATCAATCCCGTAAAGTCTCAATATTTTGGTTGGAGGTACGACGGGACTACCAAATGGTTTAACTACGACATACAGCCGCTCAGCATTGGAGGAACGACGATCACGCCCCGTGGTCGCGACACGCCAGTGACCTATTTGGGCCTTCGGCTTTATATAAATAGGCCATCTAGGATTGAGGACGCCATGGCTGATCGGATGGTGGAACTCATTAAAACCGCGGCCCTGAAGCCCTTCCAAAAGCTTCGATGTGTAAACCAGTTGGTCCTCCCTCGGCTCTTGTACCAGGCTTCCAACATCCTGGGACTTTTGACGCAGGCCACCAAGCGAGATAAGGCCATGCGAAAAATAGCTAAGCAACTTTTGCATCTGCCCCAGTCATTCCCGAACGCCCACGTCCATCTGCCCAACCGTGAGGGAGGATTGGGAGTGCTTCACCTAGAGTGGGTCGCGGCAGCGGTGCAGTTTAAGGCGATGGCACGAATGGCGAGGTTGACCGACCCGTTTGTGGACGCCTTGTTAACGCTGGGTCTCGACGACAACCTAAATAGACTGGCCTCTCATCTAGGGATCCCTCGAGGAATTACAGATAGGCATGAGGTAAACGAGGCTCTCATTGCCCTTAGGAAGGAGTATTGGAATCGGAGGATCGCAGGGTATAACAATAAGGCCCTTTTCTCTCACAGAAACGAACCCGTCGGGAATTCGTGGTTAGTCTGCGATTCCCATTTAATGAAGGACGGGGATCGAATTCGTGCCCTGCGCCTCCGAACCAATTTATTCCCCACTAGAGCTTTATCTAACAAGCATGCGAGGGACCCTAGAATGAGAGATTGTCGACATTGTGGCCAGGAAGTCGAGACGGCGTTCCACATATTACAGCAGTGCGAGAAGGTCCACCTCCCAAGAGTGGCGCGCCACGATTTCGTTTCTAAACAGATTGCACGGCTGCTAAGACACCACAATCCTGAAGCCACTGTTGAGGAGGAGAGGTTGTTGACATCAGTAACTGGCGTCCGATTAAAACCAGACCTCATCTTTAAACGAGGAGGCGAAGTAATAGTTCTCGATACAGCCATCGCCTGGGACGCCAGTTCGACAACTCTCTCCGACATCAACAGGGCCAAGGTGGAAAAGTATTCTTGTCTCTCCCAGTCCTTCCCCGACAGCCATTTTTCAGTTCACGGCCTCTGTTTTGGGGCACGGGGTGGGACTTGTGCGGGAACCCGTAGAGCACTGAGAGACTTGGGGTTAACTAGACGAGATGTGGCTTGGCTTGCGTCAAAGGTGCTTGTTGGAAGCCTAATCTGTTTGAGTCGCTTCAACCGCATGGTTTAATACCTGGTTTTATTAAGCACAGAGCACTTTTTAGGCATGCATTTCCACCTTTGTGGGTTTGTTTTACCCCCTTTTGGGAACTTCCACTTTTATTGTTTTTATAAAAGTGGCTGCCTTGGGCCCTGTGGTCGTTAGACTGACTTCGGTTTTACCGTGGCCTGGGCCCAAGGACACCCACTTTTGATTGCCTCCCCCTTACCTTTTACCCCACTCGTGGGGACATAGTGTGTTTTAGCCAAATAAACGCCATTCCACTCATTCGAAGCTTTTCTCCACGTTCGGATCCTGCATCTCAAGAGAAAATTAAAACAGTATGGTGTAACGGCGGGGGAATATATTGTGTTCTTTCGGTAGCCAAATAAACGCCATTCCACTCATTCGAAGCTTTTCTCCACGTTCGGATCCTGCATCTCAAGAGAAAATTAAAAAAGTATGATGTAACGGCGGGGGAATATATTGTGTTCTTTCGGTAGCCAAATAAACGCCATTCCACTCATTCGAAGCTTTTCTCCACGTTCGGATCCTGCATCTCAAGAGAAAATTAAAACAGTATGGTGTAACGGCGGGGGAATATATTGTGTTGCGGGCTTTGCCCCGCAGTGGGGCCAACAGACTTATCGTACGATTACCTCTCAAAGGAGGCGGGTTGAGGCCCGTTCTCAGCCCCACTGCCCTCGCCTAAGGGCGCCTACTTTAAGATGGACACCCATGTGGTTTTGTTTCCCCCCGGGGAACTAAAGTGTCATGTTTGCGGAGACAGAGTCTCTTCAAGAGAAAAATTTCAAAACCATTACGCCAACAGTCATCAACTATCTACTGTATGGAGATGTTCAACTTGTGGAATCAAAGAGCTCGGATGTGCAAAAAGTATGTCATCCCACCATACTAAGTGCAAAAGGCGTCTGGGAGCCCAACACAATATCTCCCCACAACCTGGTTCCTCAGCGCCAGTGCCTCTTCAGAGTCGACCCACTCAGGATCATCACATCGTGGGCTCAGCACCAGCACTGCAAGGATCAGAAGGCTTCGTAAGATCACAGCTTGTACCTGATTATGTGGCAACGACTCGATTACTTCAACACCCTGGTATACGAGATCAAGCTACGGCCACAGCCCGGCTTCCACGGAGATCGGTAGAATCCGACGATACACTGCATGACCTGGGGACTGGGTCTGGTGGGCCTGAGGTGGCGGAGCCCGGTGGGCCTGTGCCGGACGGGGGGCCTGACGCTATAGCGCCTGGGGGTGGTTCCCCAGGAGGGGCAACTTCGAATGACCATAACGTGCAACCGGATAGAAGTTCTTTAGTGAGCGAAACAGCCCAAGTTTATGCTGACAGTGGCTCTCTAGGAGACCACTCGGTTTCCTCGAACATACGTGATCTTCTAAACGAGGAAAACCTATCACAGCTGGCTGAGGCCATTGTGGCGGCTGGCGCCGACGCGCCTTGCGATGTGCTCACAGATTTGGTTGCGATTCCGTCTACCTGTAGAGATGGAATGCCCCTTGACTACGACTATCACGCTAATGCCGCGCTACCAGATGCGGTGATGGCGCCTGGCCCGTCGCCCGGCTCGGTCCCGCTGGGGTCTGCTCCCGAGGGTCTGGCTGAGCCAGTTTCCTACGGTCGCTGGACCGACTCCGAATTGACTGCTTTAGCCAGGGCTGAAGTTGCGATAGCAGGCCACCCATTTATTAACCAGGAGTTGGCCAAGACATTCAAATCAAGAACTCTCATGGCAATTCGTATGATGCGCCACCAGGGGCGATACAAGGCAATCTTCCGAAGTGTCTCCGAGGACCACAGACAAGCGGAGGCCTCTTCCTCAGCAACACCTATGATTGATCAAGATAACCAGCTACAGCTGAGCCTCCACAATGTGATTTCAGACATGGCTGAAGTCGGCTTACACGATCCAGCCCTGAGTTATAACCTCGTATCAGCTCCTCTGAACATGTCAGACTTATCCACAATAATGAGCCACTTTGGGGTGGCAGCCACGGCGAGGACGCACAAGAAGGATCGAAGAAGACAGCGGCAAAGGACAAGACATTGTCCGAGGAGAGCAAGAAAACAGGAGCGCTTTCTTCACCACCAAAAGTTGTATCGGAAGGGACCGAAGATTTTAACCCACCACCTTCTTCTAGAAAACGAATCTGAAGATGGAGCCCTCACCCTAGAAGACGTGCACCAAACTTACGATGCCCTCTTCTCGAGTAACGCCCCTCCTGAGGTACCTTCATCTATGGCTGCTCCTGTGGGACCTTTGAACATGCCAGTGGTCCTATTTACACCTGACGAGATAGAGGTTGCAGTCAGGGCTATGGATACCAAGTCATCCCCGGGTCCTGACGGTATCCGGGTGGCGGACCTCCATCGAATCCCTTCACGCATTTTGGGACATACAATGAACAACTTCCTGCAGTTCAAAAATATTCCGGAGGATCTCAAAGTATCACGGACGGTATTCATACCGAAGAAGGGCGTCCCTCAATCAGCGAGTGACTTAAGACCTATTACTGTGGGCCCTGTGCTGTCTCGTTTACTTTCAAAGTTGCTGCTAGGACGGTTCTCTAAAGAGGTACAGTTTCATCCGCTACAAGGTGGCTTTCAACAAGACCGCAGCACGAGCACCAACCTCCTCTTGTTGCAAGGCGTCATAAAGATTATGAAAAAGAAGCGTCGCAGTTTGTATGTGGCAAGCTTGGATTTACGAAAAGCTTTTGACTCCCTGGCCCATCAAGCAATCTTCACCACACTCCGGCAACGAGGGTTTCCAGAGCATTACGTGGAACTTGTACAGAAATTATACGAGAATTGCTCAACGACATTCCACCTGGATGGAAGATCCGATGGAAAACGGATTGTGGTGCGCCAGGGGATCAAGCAGGGGGACCCCTTGTCCCCCCTGCTTTTCAACACCGTCATTGATCCACTGCTTCATCATCTAAATACCTCAGGCCTAGGGGTCAAGTTGGACCAGGCTCATGCCTCTGCGTTAGCCTTCGCTGACGACATTGTCTTAATATCAGAGAGTGTCGAGGGGCTGAAGTCCCTGATCACCATCACGGAACAGTTTCTTAGGTCCACAGGGTTGTGCCTAAACCCATCAAAGACTCAATACTTTGGCTGGCGGTATGATGGCCGAAAAAAGTGGTTTGATTACGGCATCCCTTCCATCAACATTGCCGGAGTCGCCATCCACCCTCGCCAGAAAGACGTGCCTACAAGATATTTGGGTCTCAACTTCTACCCCAATAAAGGACCGAAGATGGAGGACGCCCTTTCTGAGGATCTCTTAAGGGTCATCAGACACGCTGCGCTAAAACCGTTTCAGCGCCTAAGATGCATTAACACCCTGGTGCTACCCAGATACCTGTACATACTGGCCAATTCTCTTACCGTCCTCAACGACGCGACGAAGAAAGACAAAGCGTTACGGCACATCATCAAACAAGTTTTGCATTTGCCGCAGTCCTTCCCCACAATTCACCTCCATTTACCAGTGAAGGAGGGAGGCTTGGGAGTACTGGACCTTCAGTGGGTGGCTGCGGGCATGCAGATTAAAGCCTTCGCCAGGATGGCTCGGTTGCGGAGCCCCTTCGTGGACGCAGTATTGGCAGGGTTGTCCGACCAAGAGCGAAGATTATCAGCATTCCTCGGAATACCTACAGGAATCACCAGTCAGTATGAGATAGCAGCAGCGGTTAGGGACGCCAGGAAACCCTATATCACCAATAAAATCGCTGCCTACAACAATAAGGCGTTATTCGCCCATCGGAGGGAGCCGGTGGGAAATACCTGGCTGTATCATGATAGCAGGCTCCTCAAGGATGGTGACAGAATTCGTGCTTTAAGACTTAGAACCAACTTGTATCCGACAAAAGCTTTGACCAATCGGCAAGCCATCGACCCGAGGGCGCGTGAATGTCAATTCTGCCCAGGAAAAGAAGAAACAACGTTCCATATTCTGCAGGGCTGCGAAAAAGTGCATTTACCGAGAGTAGAGAGACACAATTTTATATCGAATCAGATAGCACGCCTTTGCAAAAAATACAGCCCGGACGCTACCGTCACTCAAGAGAGGGTATATACAACCATGGATGGAACCAGGCTAAAGCCAGACTTAGTGATGACGGAAGGTGATTCTGTGACCATTTTAGATGTAGCGGTGGCCTGGGATGCCACCCCCAGCACCTTGGAAGACATCAACAGAGCCAAGGAACACAAGTATGCTGGGTTAGTCTCTACCTTTCCGGATAAACACGTGTCCATCCATGGCCTGTGTTTTGGAGCGCGGGGCGGCACTTGTGTCACCACCCGTAATGCCCTGCAGAAGATAGGCTTTACCAGAAGCGACATCAGCTGGTTGGCCTCTCGAGTCTTAGTTGGCAGCCTTATCATGTTGAACCGTTTTAATCATATGGTGTAGTCCGCCTCGTGAGCGCCTTTGGGTTTATACTAGTTGGCTCAAGGTTTTATTGGGTTGTACCCCTTCGTGTGTTGCTTTTATTCTGCTTGGTTTTAGCTGTATTATTTTAACGGTTTTACCAAGCGGGAATGTTCGGGGTCACATGGGCAGACCATCGCCCGGCCCAGATTGGCTAATGATGGGCCGACCCCGAACAGTTCCCTCTTGAACCGACGCAGGTTTTACCCCTCGGGGAAAATTCCAAGTTTTAGCCAAATAAACGCCATTCCACTCATTCGAAGCTTTTCTCCACGTTCGGATCCTGCATCTCAAGAGAAAATTAAAAAAGTATGATGTAACGGCGGGGGAATATATTGTGTTCTTTCGGTAGCCAAATAAACGCCATTCCACTCATTCGAAGCTTTTCTCCACGTTCGGATCCTGCATCTCAAGAGAAAATTAAAACAGTATGGTGTAACGGCGGGGGAATATATTGTGTTCTTTCGGTAGCCAAATAAACGCCATTCCACTCATTCGAAGCTTTTCTCCACGTTCGGATCCTGCATCTCAAGAGAAAATTAAAAAAGTATGATGTAACGGCGGGGGAATATATTGTGTTCTTTCGGTAGCCAAATAAACGCCATTCCACTCATTCGAAGCTTTTCTCCACGTTCGGATCCTGCATCTCAAGAGAAAATTAAAAAAGTATGGTGTAACGGCGGGGAAATATATATTGTGTTCTTTCGGTAGCAAAATAAACGCCATTCTACTCATTCGAAGCTTTTCTCCACGTTCGGATCCTGCATCTCAAGAGAAAATTAAAAAAGTATGATGTAACGGCGGGGGAATATATTGTGTTCTTTCGGTAGCCAAATAAACGCCATTCCACTCATTCGAAGCTTTTCTCCACGTTCGGATCCTGCATCTCAAGAGAAAATTAAAACAGTATGGTGTAACGGCGGGGGAATATATTGTGTTCTTTCGGTAGCCAAATAAACGCCATTCCACTCATTCGAAGCTTTTCTCCACGTTCGGATCCTGCATCTCAAGAGAAAATTAAAAAAGTATGATGTAACGGCGGGGGAATATATTGTGTTCTTTCGGTAGCCAAATAAACGCCATTCCACTCATTCGAAGCTTTTCTCCACGTTCGGATCCTGCATCTCAAGAGAAAATTAAAAAAGCATGATGTAACGGCGGGGGAATATATTGTGTTCTTTCGGTAGCCAAATAAACGCCATTCCACTCATTCGAAGCTTTTCTCCACGTTCGGATCCTGCATCTCAAGAGAAAATTAAAAAAGTATGATGTAACGGCGGGGGAATATATTGTGTTCTTTCGGTAGCCAAATAAACGCCATTCCACTCATTCGAAGCTTTTCTCCACGTTCGGATCCTGCATCTCAAGAGAAAATTAAAACAGTATGGTGTAACGGCGGGGGAATATATTGTGTTCTTTCGGTAGCCAAATAAACGCCATTCCACTCATTCGAAGCTTTTCTCCACGTTCGGATCCTGCATCTCAAGAGAAAATTAAAAAAGTATGATGTAACGGCGGGGGAATATATTGTGTTCTTTCAGCGTAAGCTTTATGCCCTTTCCAACGTACTATCAGTGATAGAGGAGTCGGTTAAGGCTGACAAAACACATCGCATTTTTCTTAAAAAGGCATTACACCTTCCGCAATCTTTCCCCAATGCTATCTTGTGGATGCCACATAGAGAGGGAGGACTGGGTCTGCTGCCGGTCCAATGGACGGCACCTGCTGTGCAGCTTAAGTCAATGGCCAGGTTGCAGCGATTGGGTCATCCATTCGTTGATGCATTGTTCCATCACGTCCTGGGTCCATACTTGATGAAACTTTATGACTATCTGGAGGTGCCTAATATAACAACTCAGGAAACGTTGGAATCGGAGCTGGAGGGCTCCAAGAAGCGTTGGTTCTCAGCTGTTAGGTCTAAATACAAAAAACAGGATCTGTTTTCATTCCAAAATGATGTAATTGGGAACAGGTGGTTGCAGCCTGACTGCAACTACATGAAGGACGGCGACCGAATCAGAGCATTGAGATTGAGAGCGGATGTTTACCCCACTCGTGCCTTGTTCAATAAACATGCAGCGAACCCAGATGCCAGGTTATGCCACTTTTGCAGGCAGGCTATCGAAACACCATGTCACATACTGCAATATTGTGAGAAAATTCACGGGCCGAGAGTTGAACGGCATAATTTTATTACTAAACAGTTTACTCGCCTTGTCAAAGAGCACAATCCTCATGTGTCGGTGCAGGCTGAGAAGGTTATGACCGTAGCCGGCGTGAGGTTGAAACCTGATCTTATTATTGAGAGAGGTGAGGAGTGCATGGTTGTTGACGTAGCGATTGCCTGGGATTCGTCCGCTGGAAACTTGCAAAGGAAGGTGGCTGAGAAGGTTCAAAAATACTCAGCTCTTGCACCTTTGTTTCCGGAAAAAAGGTTTCGGGTGGCTGGCCTGGTGTTTGGGGCCAGGGGTCTCACGTGTACGGCCTCCAGAAAGTTATGTGACGAGCTCGGTCTGACTAAGGCGGATGTTTCTTGGCTGGCCGCGAGGTCTCTCGTTGGTAGCCTGATATGTTTAAATCGCTTTGTTAAACAGGTGTGAGCTGGGAAGATCTATTTAGTCTATACGTCCTTGTCTGATTCGGTCGTGCCTGCCCGGACTGTGTTGCGATTGGGCAGCGGCGCTTTCACTGTGGCGACTAGGTGTCAGATATTTTAATTGGGGCAGGCATGTGTCATCTTTTGAGGGTCCCGGTAGTTTTGGGTTCCCGTGCTACACATATCTGTTTCCATCTTCTTCCACAAGTTGGGCTTTGCGTGTGTTTTCTTTGAGCACGTTTTTGTTTGAGCCGTTGGGCTTCTGCTGGGCAGTTCCTGGGTTATTTTTTAGCCTTGCCGGCATAGTTTTAGTTTATTCTCTTTAATTATTTCTGGGTTTTAAAGTAGCCTTGACCGGCACTTGAGGCCCAGATGACAATAGTTAGGGTTGCCGTCAGGCTTCCCTGGCTTACAAGTTGCCAGTTAAGGTTTTTAATCCTTTTTTTTTTTTAGGGGTACACGATTGTTTTAGCCAAATAAACGCCATTCCACTCATTCGAAGCTTTTCTCCACGTTCGGATCCTGCATCTCAAGAGAAAATTAAAAAAGCATGATGTAACGGCGGGGGAATATATTGTGTTCTTTCGGTAGCCAAATAAACGCCATTCCACTCATTCGAAGCTTTTCTCCACGTTCGGATCCTGCATCTCAAGAGAAAATTAAAAAAGTATGATGTAACGGCGGGGGAATATATTGTGTTCTTTCGGTAGCCAAATAAACGCCATTCCACTCATTCGAAGCTTTTCTCCACGTTCGGATCCTGCATCTCAAGAGAAAATTAAAACAGTATGGTGTAACGGCGGGGGAATATATTGTGTTCTTTCGGTAGCCAAATAAACGCCATTCCACTCATTCGAAGCTTTTCTCCACGTTCGGATCCTGCATCTCAAGAGAAAATTAAAAAAGTATGGTGTAACGGCGGGGGAATATATTGTGTTCTTTCGGTAGCCAAATAAACGCCATTCCACTCATTCGAAGCTTTTCTCCACGTTCGGATCCTGCATCTCAAGAGAAAATTAAAACAGTATGGTGTAACGGCGGGGGAATATATTGTGTTCTTTCGGTAGCCAAATAAACGCCATTCCACTCATTCGAAGCTTTTCTCCACGTTCGGATCCTGCATCTCAAGAGAAAATTAAAACAGTATGGTGTAACGGCGGGGGAATATATTGTGTTCTTTCGGTAGCCAAATAAACGCCATTCCACTCATTCGAAGCTTTTCTCCACGTTCGGATCCTGCATCTCAAGAGAAAATTAAAAAAGTATGGTGTAACGGCGGGGGAATATATTGTGTTCTTTCGGTAGCCAAATAAACGCCATTCCACTCATTCGAAGCTTTTCTCCACGTTCGGATCCTGCATCTCAAGAGAAAATTAAAAAAGTATGGTGTAACGGCGGGGGAATATATTGTGTTCTTTCGGTAGCCAAATAAACGCCATTCCACTCATTCGAAGCTTTTCTCCACGTTCGGATCCTGCATCTCAAGAGAAAATTAAAACAGTATGGTGTAACGGCGGGGGAATATATTGTGTTCTTTCGGTAGCCAAATAAACGCCATTCCACTCATTCGAAGCTTTTCTCCACGTTCGGATCCTGCATCTCAAGAGAAAATTAAAACAGTATGGTGTAACGGCGGGGGAATATATTGTGTTCTTTCGGTAGCCAAATAAACGCCATTCCACTCATTCGAAGCTTTTCTCCACGTTCGGATCCTGCATCTCAAGAGAAAATTAAAAAAGTATGGTGTAACGGCGGGGGAATATATTGTGTTCTTTCGGTAGCCAAATAAACGCCATTCCACTCATTCGAAGCTTTTCTCCACGTTCGGATCCTGCATCTCAAGAGAAAATTAAAACAGTATGGTGTAACGGCGGGGAAATATATATTGTGTTCTTTCGGTAGCAAAATAAACGCCATTCTACTCATTCGAAGCTTTTCTCCACGTTCGGATCCTGCATCTCAAGAGAAAATTAAAAAAGTATGGTGTAACGGCGGGGGAATATATTGTGTTCTTTCGGTAGCCAAATAAACGCCATTCCACTCATTCGATGCTTTTCTCCACGTTCGGATCCTGCATCTCAAGAGAAAATTAAAACAGTATGGTGTAACGGCGGGGGAATATATTGTGTTCTTTCGGTAGCCAAATAAACGCCATTCCACTCATTCGAAGCTTTTCTCCACGTTCGGATCCTGCATCTCAAGAGAAAATTAAAAAAGTATGATGTAACGGCGGGGGAATATATTGTGTTCTTTCGGTAGCCAAATAAACGCCATTCCACTCATTCGAAGCTTTTCTCCACGTTCGGATCCTGCATCTCAAGAGAAAATTAAAAAAGTATGGTGTAACGGCGGGGAAATATATATTGTGTTCTTTCGGTAGCAAAATAAACGCCATTCTACTCATTCGAAGCTTTTCTCCACGTTCGGATCCTGCATCTCAAGAGAAAATTAAAAAAGTATGATGTAACGGCGGGGGAATATATTGTGTTCTTTCGGTAGCCAAATAAACGCCATTCCACTCATTCGAAGCTTTTCTCCACGTTCGGATCCTGCATCTCAAGAGAAAATTAAAAGAGTATGATGTAACGGCGGGGGAATATATTGTGTTCTTTCGGTAGCAAAATAAACGCCATTCTACTCATTCGAAGCTTTTCTCCACGTTCGGATCCTGCATCTCAAGAGAAAATTAAAAAAGTATGATGTAACGGCGGGGGAATATATTGTGTTCTTTCGGTAGCCAAATAAACGCCATTCCACTCATTCGAAGCTTTTCTCCACGTTCGGATCCTGCATCTCAAGAGAAAATTAAAAGAGTATGGTGTAACGGCGGGGAAATATATATTGTGTTCTTTCGGTAGCAAAATAAACGCCATTCCACTCATTCGAAGCTTTTCTCCACGTTCGGATCCTGCATCTCAAGAGAAAATTAAAAAAGTATGATGTAACGGCGGGGGAATATATTGTGTTCTTTCGGTAGCCAAATAAACGCCATTCCACTCATTCGAAGCTTTTCTCCACGTTCGGATCCTGCATCTCAAGAGAAAATTAAAACAGTATGGTGTAACGGCGGGGGAATATATTGTGTTCTTTCCAGTGCACTTTGGTGTTGGGTTCTGAGACGGATGCCGATGTAACTAACCCTCCCCGACTCAATCCGACTCACGGCATGATGAGCGGATTAAGAACAGGTTAGAAGGCTCAACACCGCCGTCCCCTGTCGTCCCAGCAGGGCTAACCAAATGGCCTCAGAGCCTGACGATACACCCCATTTGGGGAAAGAAGAGTTATAGCCAAATAAACGCCATTCCACTCATTCGAAGCTTTTCTCCACGTTCGGATCCTGCATCTCAAGAGAAAATTAAAACAGTATGGTGTAACGGCGGGGGAATATATTGTGTTCTTTCGGTAGCCAAATAAACGCCATTCCACTCATTCGAAGCTTTTCTCCACGTTCGGATCCTGCATCTCAAGAGAAAATTAAAAAAGTATGATGTAACGGCGGGGGAATATATTGTGTTCTTTCGGTAGCCAAATAAACGCCATTCCACTCATTCGAAGCTTTTCTCCACGTTCGGATCCTGCATCTCAAGAGAAAATTAAAAAAGTATGATGTAACGGCGGGGGAATATATTGTGTTCTTTCGGTAGCCAAATAAACGCCATTCCACTCATTCGAAGCTTTTCTCCACGTTCGGATCCTGCATCTCAAGAGAAAATTAAAAAAGTATGATGTAACGGCGGGGGAATATATTGTGTTCTTTCGGTAGCCAAATAAACGCCATTCCACTCATTCGAAGCTTTTCTCCACGTTCGGATCCTGCATCTCAAGAGAAAATTAAAACAGTATGGTGTAACGGCGGGGGAATATATTGTGTTCTTTCTTGGGGGGGTGGTTGTCGAGTGTTTCCCCCAGGCGATTTCTTGCGTTGTGCTCTTTCGCAGTCTTCTATTAAGTGTGCTACTCGACAATCAGGCAGGCCCACCTCCACGTGGTCCCCCCTGGGCGGGCACAATCTTTGGTTGAGCCCGGCTAAGTGGCCTGCCGCGGGTTCTTTGCCCGCAGTGGGGCAAACCTCTTGTTCCTGCGTTTTTTTCAATAAGAGGCGGGCTTAGTCCCGACCTCGAGCCCCACTGTTTACCCTGAGAGGTCGCCGTACCTGTACTGAGGATGGATTCTTATACTGTGCTTTTCCCTCCTGCGGAGCTACGGTGCCATCATTGTGGAGAACGGGTAACATCCCGAGAGAAATTGCAGACCCATTACAATGTGAATCATCAGACGGCGTTATCTTGGAAGTGTTCAGCTTGTAACATCAAGGAATTGGGATGTGCAAAGAGCATGTCGTCCCATTACACAAAGTGCAAGAGGCGTCTCGCCAATTTCCAGAATTTGTCCCCAGCAGTTGGGTGCTCTGCTCCACCAGCACCTGTTCAAGAGGTTGAGGACGAGTCTTCGACGCAAGTTAGGGGCTCTGCCCCTGGAAGAATTGGATCTGAAGGCATTATTACCACAAACACTGGGTCCGAGGACATTGCTAATTTCGTGGATGTGGCTCCCCGGGGTGGTGGGGGCGGGGGCCCGGTGGGGTCTTTCCCCGGCTGCGGCCGCGATGCTGCTTCCCTCTCGGGACTTGGCGGCGAGGCAGGGGGTGGTTCCCCTGAGGAGGTGGTAGCCTTAATGGAGGTGTCTATGGTTCCCTGTCAAGCCCCAGTAGACGGTTCGCAAGGCGACCGCGACATATCTCAATTGGCTGGAGCCATTGCTAGTGCCATAGGAGATGGCTTAGAGACGTCACCTACTCAGCCTATGGGGTCGCAAAGTGACTCCGACATATCAGAGTTGGCTGAAGCTATAGTGGCAGCAGGGTCCCATCCTCCCTCTGGGAGATGTCAACGTACGACCACGGTGTCCCCTTTGGGGCACGACACCCCGCCTCCTGATTACGTCTATCCCATCGCCGCTGGTCCCGGTTGTGGGGGGTTGTCGTCGGGGCTGCCTCCGGGGTTGGGCTCGGCTGTGCCGTTGCCTGGGCCTCCCTCGGGAGCTCTGTCCTACGGACGCTGGACAGATGCATAGCTGGTGGCATTGGCCAATGAGGAACTGGTTCTGCGTGGCCATCCGTTTGTTAACCAAGAATTGGCCAAAGTTTTTACATCACGGTCACTAATGGCAATTAGAATGATGAGACATCAACCACGCTATAAGACAATATTCCAACAAGTGTCTCAAGAGAGTCAACGAACGTTGTCTCCTGCACCGGCTCGTGCACTGCCTACGCCGAATCTCCAAGTGGATTGTCTTGAGGTCATCAACGACTTCCAGAGAGTTGGTATCAACGACCAGGCCTTGGCGCATAACTTGGTGTTTGCGCTAGTATGTATGGCTGACATCAAGCTAATCTTTCGGCATTTTGGAGCTGTTCCGTCTCGGCCTACTCCCAAGACTACACGCAGAAGTAGGGCATGTCCTGCACGGATAAACTCAAAGAAGGCCCGTAAGAAAGCAAGATTCCTTCAGCATCAAAGACTTTATCGTAAGGGGCCACGCATCCTTGCCCACCATCTCCTTCTGGAAGAAGAGTCGCCGGAAGATCTTATATCGCTCGATCAAGTACACGATGTGTATGATACGCTCTTCTCGTCCTGCGGGAACCCTCTACCCCAGCAACCTGGCGCACCTCCTACGGACAGAATTTCATGTCCTGTCACCCTATTCTCTCCTGGTGAGATTGAAGCTGCTATTGAGGGTATGGACCTAAAGTCAGCGCCTGGGCCCGATGGTCTTCGGGTTGGAGACATCAAGAGGATCCCTTACGAAATCACTTCTCATCTGATGAATAACTTCCTGCGGTTTAAAAGGTTGCCTGAAGATCTTAAGACTTCCCGCACGGTTTTTATACCGAAGAAGGCGGTCCCACGTACAGCAGGGGACCTTCGCCCTATCACTGTTACACCCGTTCTGGCTAGGCTGCTGTCCCGTCTACTGCTGAGTCGCTTCTCAAGTGTTATCTCCTTCCACCCACTTCAGGGTGGCTTTCAATCGGACCGAAGCACAAGCACTAATCTGCTACTACTTCAGGGGACTATGAAGTACCTGAAGAAGAAACGCCGCAATTTCTACGCAGCGAGTCTGGATATAAAGAAGGCGTTCGACTCGCTAGCCCACGATGCCATCTTTACCGCCCTGGACAGGAGGGGTTTGCCTCATCACTACATCGACCTCATCAGGAATTTATACCAGGGTTGCTCTACCACCTTCCATCTTGATGGCAGAACAGACGGAAGGAGAATCCCTGTCAGGCAGGGTATTAAGCAGGGGGATCCTCTGTCCCCCCTGCTGTTTAACACCGTCCTTGACCCTCTACTGTGTACCCTGAATTCCTCGGGGCTGGGAGTGACCGTTGAGCAAGCACAGGCGTCGGCGTTTGCTTTCGCCGACGACCTAGTGCTTATGTCCGAAAGCTTGGAGGGCCTTAAGGCCTTGATCAATCGAACCGAGTCCTTTCTGAGCTCCGCCGGGTTGAGGTTGAATCCCGATAAGACGCAATACTTTGGTTGGAGATATGACGGTAGGCGAAAGTGGTATGACTATTCTATTCCACCAATAAAGATCGGAGATGTCGTGGTTCGGCCTCGCCCTAGAGGTGTCCCCGTTAGATATTTGGGGCTGAGTATTTTCGCCAACAGGGCTCCTCAGTGCGAGGACGACATGTCTGAAAGGCTTATTTCCGTTATACGACACGCTTCTCTGAAGCCATTCCAACGGCTTAACTGTCTCAATACCCTCGTCATGCCGCGGTATCTCTACATCCTAGCGAACTCCTTGTCCGTTATCAATGAGGCGGCTAAGAGAGAGAAGAGTATGCGGAACTTAGTGAAGCAGATTCTCCACCTTCCTTCGTCCTTTCCGAATCTGCACTGTCACCTACCCTCTCGAGAGGGCGGCCTTGGCCTACTGCAGCTGCAATGGGTAGCTGCGAGTATGCAGAGGAAGGCTTTGGCGAGGATGGCCCGGCTGAGTTACCCCTTCGTGGATGCCGTCCTGTCGTCTGCATAACAAGATCAGGAAGTCAGACTATCAGCCTTTCTGGGCATTCCAACGGGCATCACCTCCCAGACTGACTTGACTACGGCTCTGCATACAGCTAGAAGAACAGCTTTGGCCAGGGACATCTCCACCTACACTAACAAGGGTCTGTTTGCTCATAGGAGAGAGCCGGTTGGCAATGCGTGGTTAAGACATGACTCCAGATTTTTGAAAGACGGAGACCGTATTAGGGCGTTACGCCTCCGCACAAACCTTTATCCAACTAGGGCGCTCTTCAATAAACATGCGCAAGACCCTAAGGCGCGAGAGTGTCAGTTTTGTCCTGGACGGGAGGAGACGGCCTTTCACATCCTGCAAGGGTGTGAGAGGGTCCACCTCCCCCGTGTCGA
This sequence comes from Ornithodoros turicata, assembly GCF_037126465.1. Lineage (NCBI taxonomy): Eukaryota > Metazoa > Arthropoda > Arachnida > Ixodida > Argasidae > Ornithodoros > Ornithodoros turicata. Next base: position 765,277 of record NW_026999314.1, read on the forward strand.
GAGACACAATTTCGTGTGTAATCAAATAGTCCGCCTCATTCGGAAGTACAGCCCGACGGCCACAGTGACCCAGGAGAGAGTCTACACCTCAGCGGATGGATCCCGGTTAAAGCCAGACATCGTCGTCTCCCTCGGTGACTCAGTCAGGATTTTAGATGTGGCGGTTGCCTGGGATGCCACTTCGAGCACCTTGGAGGACATAAACCGGGCCAAGGTTGAGAAGTACAGAAGCTTGGCCACGACCTTTCCTGATAAAGAAGTTGAAGTTTATGGGCTGTGCTTCGGAGCGAGGGGCGGGACATGCGCCTCAACTAGGAACGCCCTATTGGATATTGGTCTCCCAAGAGTCGACATCGCATGGTTGGCTTCCCGCGTTTTGGTCGGTAGCCTAATTGTTCTTAATCGTTTCAACCGTATGGTTTAATTCTTTCCCCTGTATTGGTCGCGATCTCTTTGGGTGTGTCTAGTCGCTCAAGGTTTTATTGGATAGTCTCCTTTTACTAGTTTTTTTAGTTCCACTTCGTGACGCTTTTAGCGGTTTTAACCAAGTGGGAATATTTGGGGCCATCTGGGCAGAACACCGCCTAACCTCCGGCTGGCTAGCCATAGGAGGTTGGTCCCAAATACATCCAACTTGAACCGACGCAGTTTTACCCCTTTCGGGGAAGTTCATTGTTTTAGCAAAATAAACGCCATTCTACTCATTCGAAGCTTTTCTCCACGTTCGGATCCTGCATCTCAAGAGAAAATTAAAAAAGTATGATGTAACGGCGGGGGAATATATTGTGTTCTTTCGGTAGCCAAATAAACGCCATTCCACTCATTCGAAGCTTTTCTCCACGTTCGGATCCTGCATCTCAAGAGAAAATTAAAACAGTATGGTGTAACGGCGGGGGAATATATTGTGTTCTTTCGGTAGCAAAATAAACGCCATTCTACTCATTCGAAGCTTTTCTCCACGTTCGGATCCTGCATCTCAAGAGAAAATTAAAAAAGTATGATGTAACGGCGGGGGAATATATTGTGTTCTTTCGGTAGCCAAATAAACGCCATTCCACTCATTCGAAGCTTTTCTCCACGTTCGGATCCTGCATCTCAAGAGAAAATTAAAAAAGTATGGTGTAACGGCGGGGAAATATATATTGTGTTCTTTCGGTAGCAAAATAAACGCCATTCTACTCATTCGAAGCTTTTCTCCACGTTCGGATCCTGCATCTCAAGAGAAAATTAAAAAAGTATGATGTAACGGCGGGGGAATATATTGTGTTCTTTCGGTAGCCAAATAAACGCCATTCCACTCATTCGAAGCTTTTCTCCACGTTCGGATCCTGCATCTCAAGAGAAAATTAAAAAAGTATGATGTAACGGCGGGGAAATATATATTGTGTTCTTTCGGTAGCAAAATAAACGCCATTCTACTCATTCGAAGCTTTTCTCCACGTTCGGATCCTGCATCTCAAGAGAAAATTAAAAAAGTATGGTGTAACGGCGGGGAAATATATATTGTGTTCTTTCGGTAGCAAAATAAACGCCATTCTACTCATTCGAAGCTTTTCTCCACGTTCGGATCCTGCATCTCAAGAGAAAATTAAAAAAGTATGATGTAACGGCGGGGAAATATATATTGTGTTCTTTCGGTAGCAAAATAAACGCCATTCTACTCATTCGAAGCTTTTCTCCACGTTCGGATCCTGCATCTCAAGAGAAAATTAAAAAAGTATGGTGTAACGGCGGGGAAATATATATTGTGTTCTTTCGGTAGCAAAATAAACGCCATTCTACTCATTCGAAGCTTTTCTCCACGTTCGGATCCTGCATCTCAAGAGAAAATTAAAAAGTATGATGTAACGGCGGGCAAATATATATTGTGTTCTTTCGGTAGCAAAATAAACGCCATTCTACTCATTCGAAGCTTTTCTCCACGTTCGGATCCTGCATCTCAAGAGAAAATTAAAAAAGTATGGTGTAACGGCGGGGAAATATATATTGTGTTCTTTCGGTAGCAAAATAAACGCCATTCTACTCATTCGAAGCTTTTCTCCACGTTCGGATCCTGCATCTCAAGAGAAACTTAAAAAAGTATGGTGTAACGGCGGGGAAATATATATTGTGTTCTTTCGGTAGCAAAATAAACGCCATTCTACTCATTCGAAGCTTTTCTCCACGTTCGGATCCTGCATCTCAAGAGAAAATTAAAAAGTATGATGTAACGGCGGGGGAATATATTGTGTTCTTTCGGTAGCCAAATAAACGCCATTCCACTCATTCGAAGCTTTTCTCCACGTTCGGATCCTGCATCTCAAGAGAAAATTAAAACAGTATGGTGTAACGGCGGGGGAATATATTGTGTTCTTTCCCGGCGTGGCACACCTTTTTCGCTGCTTTTTGTCTGTGTTTTGCGAAGTGTTCTTGGCGGTGTGTCACAAGTGCTCCCCCACCTCCTCGTGGTGCCGGGTGGAAACGGCTTGCTCTTTGCATAGCCGGCCAAGTGGGGAGCGCAGGCCCTTTGGCCTGGTGCAGGTGAAACCTGTGTTCTTTCTTCTTCTTGGGTCTCCCTGTTCATAGCACAGGGGGCCTACACCTGCACCGTTGAGTGCGAGCGTTGCGTCTTTTACATTGAAGATGGCGACCCATGAATGGGTCACCGTCTATCCACCACAAGTCAGTCTTTCTTGTCACCTTTGTGACCTGCCTGTGTCGTCACGACCCAAACTCGAGAGCCACTACCTTCTTACACACAGTACAAGGCTCATATGGAAGTGTGGTGTTTGCTTGAACAAAACATCCAATTCAAGTAAAACCATATCTTCACACCACACTAAATGCAAAAGAAAGTTCAGTTCCCAGGCAGACCCCTCTGGCTCGGGTGCGTCCGGGGCGGCTTGCGCCGCGTCGGGTGGGCCTTGCGAGTCGACGGCTGCAGTCCCTAGTCCCAATCCAGAAATTCTTCCATGCTCTCCTGATGGGGGTGGCAATATCAGGGAGCAAAGTGTCTTAAGTCCGGCGAAGCCGGCTCCACAATCAAACGACGAGAGGTGTTCTTCCCTTGGGGAGGCATCGAATATTTCGGGGCAGGTTATTCTAAGTCCGGCTATGCCGGAAGTCGGTCCTTCTTTTGAGGTTGTGGCTGACGAGCCTGATACCCCTATGACAACGAGCGAGTCACAGTTGGCTCATTTGTTGGCGGACAGGGGTATTGCCCCCCCTCCTCTGTTTGCCGAAACAGCTCGTGGATTGGTCTCTGCACCAATCGTATGGCAGAGAGGCAACATCGAGCCTCAACATTCTCAGTCTTTGCATTCTGGTGGTTCTGGGGACTGTGAAGTTGATGAGTCGGGTCCGCACGGGGCGGTGCTGGCCGCTTCGGATGCGTCGGAGCCATTGAGGCCTGCAATGTCTTATGGTCGTTGGACCAAAGCAGAAATGCACCTCCTGGCTGTGCTTGAGCTAGATTTGGGACAACATCCATTCATCAATCTTGAATTGTCCAAGCGTTACCCCACCCGCTCACTTATGAGCATCAGGGGTATACGTCATCTTCAGAAATATAAACAAATATTGGCAGCTGCACGGTCAGCACGGTACAAAGAGAGACAGGAACTTTTGAATCAAGAGCAGTTTGTGTCAGAGAGTAGTACGAGGTCAGAAGGCGAAGTTGCTGAGCTCAGTGTGGAGGACCTTGAGAGAGCGGGACTGCCGCGGGACCTTGCTGAGAGGGTTCTGTCTGGACCACTGCAATATACTGATCTAGAGAGAATTTACCGAGTTTTCAACGCCTTTCCCCATCCAAAACACCAACGCACTTTGCCAACTAAACCAGCCCAGCCTAGGACGAAGGCAGCGAGAAGAAGAGAGAAGTTCCGTGAACATCAGCGTCTTTACAGGATGGGACCGAAGGTCCTTGTCCACCAGTTGCAAGCTGAGGGGGTGAGCTCCCCTGTCACGTTGGCTGATGTTCACTCCATCTATGATCCACTCTTTTCTTCTCCTTCCAAAACTAGCGTCTCGGTGCCTTCGTCTAGGAGTAAGGTGAAAGCGTATTGCGGCCCTGTTGCCGACTCAGAAGTGGGGGAGGCTCTGAACTCTTTCAAGAATGGTACTTCTCCAGGTCCAGACGGAGTGACGGTTGAGCTGTTGAAGCGGGTTCCCGAGGTGGTCCTCGCTGCGGTGCTTAATAACTTTATGAGATTCGTGGTCGTTCCACCTGAGCTCAAGCACTCAAGAACCATCTTTATCCCTAAGGTACCAAGGCCTGAATCGGCTTCCGATTTCAGGCCTATCACGATCTCACCCTTGGTCCTTAGGTTGTTCTCCAAGATCTTATTGTCCCGCCTTTCGGCCGAAAATCGTTTCCACGATTTGCAAAGTGGGTTCGAGAGTGACCGGAGCACGAGCTCCAACCTTCTCCTTCTTCAGGGCATCATGTTGCACTCCAAAAGAACACATAAGCCCCTGTATGTGGCGAGCTTGGACGTTAGGAAGGCTTTTGATTCCCTGAGTCATAACTCCATCTTTTCAGCCCTTGAGGGCAAGGACGTGCCACCACTCTTCCAGGAGTTGGTTAAGGAATTGTATACTGGCAATACCACCACGTTTCACTTGAACGGCAGAACAGACGGCGCCAGAGTCGCTGTACGACAAGGTATTAAGCAGGGAGACCCCTTGTCACCCTTTCTCTTTAACTGCGTACTAGACCCTCTTCTTGCCCAGTTGAACCAGACCGAGCTTGGGTATCACGCTGGAGCGGCCTCGGCTGCTTCCATGGCCTTCGCTGACGATTTGCTCGTGTTTTCCGAGAACCATTCTGCTTTAACAAGACTGTTGCAGATGGTTGAGACGTACATGACGTCTGTTGGTCTCACGTTAAATCCTCGGAAAACACAGTATTTCGGCTGGCGATGGAATAGCGAAACCGGCTGGTTCGACTACGGTGCACCACCTGTGGAAATTGCAGGAGCACGGGTGGATGCTTTGGGAAGAGGAGGTGTCGTGAAGTATCTCGGGGTCTCCTTGTCCGTCAGTAAGGGTCCTTTACTGGAGGACAAGTACAGCGACTCTGTTGCCCGATTATTGATGAAGGCGTCGTTGAAGCCGCTTCAGAGAATAAAATGCTACAAAGACCTAGTAGTATCACGCCAGTTATACCTCCTTTCCAACTCCCTGGCTGTTTTGTCCCAGTCGCAAAAAGTCGACAAGTGGCATAGGTCCTTTGTGAAAAAAACAGCACATTTACCAGGATCATTTCCTAACGTCCTGCTCTGGCTGCCTTACAGGAGTGGTGGTATGGGGCTTTTGCCAGTACTGTGGACAGCTCCAGCAGTCCAGTTGAAGTCCTTGGGTAGACTGCGGCGCCTCGGCAACATGTTTGTTGATGAAATCTTTAACGAGGTGCTCGGAGGCTACGCCTCGCGACTGTCCACAGTGCTGGGTGTACCTGACGGTATAATACACGGTAAGGAGTTGCAGCTGGCCCTGAATGAAGGTAGAAGGAAATGGTTTGGTGACAAGAGAAGTAGTTACTTAAAGAGGGATCTCTTTGCTTTTGAGAAGGATCTCCTCGGAAATCGATGGCTGCATCCAGACTGCCAGTTCATTAAAGAGGGCGACAAAATCAAGGCCTTGCGGCTCAGGGCAGACGTTTTCCCTACCAGATCTCTTTTCAATAAGCACGCCGAGGACCCCGCGGCCAGGCTCTGTCATCACTGCCATGAGGCCGAAGAGACGCCTTGCCACATCCTCCAGTACTGCGAGCGAGTGCACGGCCCCAGAGTCGAGCGCCACAACTTCATTGCGAAACAGTTGCAAAGACTTGTCACCAAGTATTCTCCGGATACCATTGTTTCCGCGGAGAAAGTCTTCACTGTTGGTGGCGCTCGGCTCAAGCCAGACCTTGTGCTAGACAGGGGGCATGAGGTAGTCGTGGTGGATGTGGCAATCGCGTGGGACTCTTCCGTGGCCAATCTCGAGAAGAAGGCAAAGGAAAAGGCTGAAAAGTATGCTTGTCTGTCGCAGCTGTTTCCTGGTAGACCTTTCAGGGCGGTCGGGGCGGTCCTTGGAGCCAGGGGTCTGGTTTGTCAGTCCATGCGAAAGCTATGCGAAGAACTTGGGCTTTCGAGGTCTGATGTCTCATGGTTGGCAGCCAGAGCCCTGGTGGGTAGTTTGATCTGCCTGAGCCGGTTTGTACGTAAGGTATGACTGGGGCAGCCATCGGTTTTCCTGTGGTTTTGCTAGATCTTCTTATGGTGTTGCCAAATTTCTTATGGGTTTTGCTCGATCTTTACGCATAGTGTATTAATACACTTGACATCTTGCGTCAGCAGTCCGAGCGGTTTTTGTGCTCGTTGGCTTCCAACATACTTCCTTATCTGTAGCAAATACTCTTCTTTTCCATCAGTCTGTGGCAAATACACCTTCTTTTGATCTTCTTAATGGTGTTGCTAGGTCTTCTTGGTTTTGCTAGGTCTTCAACGCACAGTGTATCAATACACTTTAAGATCTTGTGTTAGCAGTCCGAGAGTTTTTTGTGCTCGGTTGCTCCATTACATTCTTCATCATGTGTAGCAAGACAATTTCTTGAACATCCTGTAGCAAATACACCAGTTTTCCATCTTATAGGTGGTGCTGCTAGATCTTCTTTGTGGTCTTATTGGATCTTACCGCGCCGTGTATTATTACACTTGAGATCCTGGCGATGGCATTGCGAGCGCTGTTTGCTCGTTTGCCCCATTACTGTTCTTTAACATCTGTACCAATTCGACATCTTTGAATATCTGGTAGCAAATACGCCTTTTTTGAATAATATGTAGCAAATACACCTTGGAGTTTGTACCTTCTTTACACTACATAGCAAATACACCCCTGAGCATTTGTAATCTTTTGAGTAGCAAATACTACCTTTCTTGCTGGCTTTTCCCCTCTGATTTTGTCATAGGGAAGTGGAGAGGAGTTCCCGTGCTTTCGCTAGATTATCGGGACCCCTGCTTTGTGTTTGAGTTTATTTCGAGGCTTATTACGCTCCACTCTTTTTAGCCACTTGTCGGGCAGTGTTTTAACTCTGTATATTTTAATATGTGTTTTGCACATTTTTGTGCGTTGGTCTTAACCCCAAGTTTGGGTCTGCGACCACCAAAACTCGCTACGCTCCGCGCGGCGAGGTCTGCAGAGCCCCGACTTGGCTTTTAACCCATTTTTGGGTACATTTCTGTTTTAGCCAAATAAACGCCATTCCACTCATTCGAAGCTTTTCTCCACGTTCGGATCCGGCATCTCAAGAGAAAATTAAAACAGTATGGTGTAACGGCGGGGGAATATATTGTGTTCTTTCGGTAGCCAAATAAACGCCATTCCACTCATTCGAAGCTTTTCTCCACGTTCGGATCCTGCATCTCAAGAGAAAATTAAAAAAGTATGATGTAACGGCGGGGGAATATATTGTGTTCTTTCGGTAGCCAAATAAACGCCATTCCACTCATTCGAAGCTTTTCTCCACGTTCGGATCCTGCATCTCAAGAGAAAATTAAAACAGTATGGTGTAACGGCGGGGGAATATATTGTGTTCTTTCGGTAGCCAAATAAACGCCATTCCACTCATTCGAAGCTTTTCTCCACGTTCGGATCCTGCATCTCAAGAGAAAATTAAAACAGTATGGTGTAACGGCGGGGGAATATATTGTGTTCTTTGGGTTAGTCTCTACCTTTCCGGATAAACACGTGTCCATCCATGGCCTGTGTTTTGGAGCGCGGGGCGGCACTTGTGTCACCACCCGTAATGCCCTGCAGAAGCTAGGCTTTACCAGAAGCGACATCAGCTGGTTGGCCTCTCGAGTCTTAGTTGGCAGCCTTATCATGTTGAACCGTTTTAATCATATGGTGTAGTCCGCCTTGTGAGCGCCTTTGGGTTTATACTAGTTGGCTCAAGGTTTTATTGGGTTGTACCCCTTCGTGTGTTGCTTTTATTCTGCTTGGTTTTAGCTGTATTATTTTAACGGTTTTACCAAGCGGGAATGTTCGGGGTCACATGGGCAGACCATCGCCCGGTCCAGATTGGCTAATCATGGGCCGACCCCGAACAGTTCCCTCTTGAACCGACGCAGGTTTTACCCCTCGGGGAAAATTCCAAGTTTTAGCCAAATAAACGCCTGTAGTAAAAGTATGATAACGGCGGATAATAAAAAAGTATGATGTAACGGCGGGGGAATATATTGTGTTCTTTCGGTAGCCAAATAAACGCCATTCTACTCATTCGACGCTTTTCTCCACGTTCGGATCCTGCATCTCAAGAGAAAATTAAAAAAGTATGATGTAACGGCGGGGGAATATATTGTGTTCTTTCGGTAGCCAAATAAACGCCATTCCACTCATTCGAAGCTTTTCTCCACGTTCGGATCCTGCATCTCAAGAGAAAATTAAAACAGTATGGTGTAACGGCGGGGGAATATATTGTGTGGGGGGTAGTGACTCAGTTGTTTCTCTGGTGGTTTTGGCAAATTAGTTAGTGGTATTTGCTGCGTTTTGAACTGAGTCACTGTGCGGTCCGGCCTCCACGCGGCGCCCCCTGGGAAACGGCTACCACCAGCCGGCTAACAGGACCGCACGGGGCGTTTGGCCTTTTACTAAGGGACGAAGAATCTTCTTTTAAGTGTGTAGTTGCTTGGGGTCTGCCTTAGGGCAGACTTCTAACGTCTCTCTAACCCGGCAGGGACCTGGTGTCTCGTTGACCGATCTCTTTCATCTCGACCAGTTGTTTGGTTATTATGGAGACTTGGGAGATACGCTTCCCGCCTGAAGATCTTACATGTCATGTATGTGACAGCAGAGTCACTTCTCGTGTCAAATTGGAGACTCACTACTCTGAACATGGAATGCAACTTATCTGGAAATGTAGCCTGTGTGAGAGGTCCACCTTCACGAAGAGCAAATCCATGTCATCCCACTTCACAAAATGTAAAAGATGGGGTCTTGCCCGACGTGACACGGTTGCTGCTGTGCCGCCTGCCTCTGCGCCGGGCGCGTCTGCGTTTGGCGAAGAGGCGGATGGCGTGCCCTCCTCGCCGCCCGGTCCGACGGACCCTCTGGGGGATGTGAATCTGTCCCAGATTGATGCTCATACGGTAATGCCTCAGCCTGGAGTGCCTAATGAAGCCTCCTGCAATGTCAACCCGACTATTGAACATACCTCGCACGATACCTCCAACTTGTCCGTATCGAGAGAAATCTCGCTCCTAGCTGAAGCTTTGGACCTGGCGGGGCAGTGCCGCCCGCTCGACTATTCGACTCAACACACTATGGTCCTAGCTCACGGACTGAGACATATTCTTCTACTGTTGTGAATCGAGGTAATGAAACTACGCTCAGTGAGGAGAACGGTGGCGGCGAGGGCGGTGTGCGGTCCGCCTTGTCGCTTGTCGCGGGCGGGTTTGGTGCAGCTGTGGATGGTGTGGTGGCGTCTCGTGTCATTGAAGGTAATACTCATGACGATGAAGCTAGACCCAACCGAGCAACCTCTGCTCCCCATGATGACGGTCCCATACTATCCTATGGGAGGTGGAATGACCAGGATCTACGAGCTTTGGCCCTTATGGAGTGTGACCTAATAGGACATCCATTTATCAATCAGCAACTGGCGAAGCAATTTACAAGTCGTTCGCTCATGGCTATCAGAATGCAGCGGCACCAAAATCGATACAAGGCCATATTGCGTAGCATTCTCGCTGATAGAGAAAGTGCCAGAGTGCAGCAAAGGGCGCCAGGTCCAACCAATACTGCATTATCGCAAGTGTGCATTGAAGATATAAAACGGGACCTGGCTGCTGCAGGTGTTACAGATGAGTCTCTGGCCCATAATTTGGGAACTGTTCCTATCACCATTGGAGATATGCAGAAAATTTTCTCCCTCTTTGGAGTTCGGCAAGCTGCTGTAAAAAAACCTTCTAGAAAACGACAGAACCACTGGAATGTCGAGGCCCAGAACCGCAGAGCCAGACGTAAGATGAGATTCCTTAGGCACCAACACCTGTATCGCCTAGGGCCCCGTGTCCTGGCCCACCAATTACTGATGGAACACGACCAGGAAGGCTCTTCTCCTCAGTTGTGTGATGTCCGTGAACTATACGACCCTATGTTCTCGACGACATCGGGCCCAGTTGAAGGCGATTTGGAGTCAACAGTTAAAATACAAGTGCCAGTGGAGTTGATTACAATCGAGGAGGTTGCGTTGGCGCTCAATAGCTCGAACGCCAAAGCGGCCCCTGGCCCTGACGGGCTAACTGTCAATGAGTTGGCTAAGGTTCCTACTTCAATTTTGGCCCATATGTTCAATAACTTTCTCAAGTTTCAAGACATTCCTGTGGAGCTAAAACACTCTAAAACGGTATTTATACCGAAGGCTTCTTCTTCCAAGTGTGCCTCAGATTTACGCCCACTAACAATGTCATCCATGGTCACGAGACTTTTCTCCAAAATCTTGCTTACTAGATTTTCTGCTGAGAACTCCTTCCACGCTTTTCAAGGTGGATTCCAAGATGACAGGAGTTCCAGCACAAACCTACTGCTGTTACAGGGCATAATGAAGTGCCTTAAGAAGGGAAAAAAGAGCTTATTTGCGGCTTCTTTGGACATCCGCAAAGCTTTTGATGTTGTCAGCCATGAGGCCATATTTGGCGCGCTGAGAGGAAGGGGTTTTCCTGAGTTTTACATTACCCTTCTCCGTAACCTCTATGAGGGAGCCAGTACCTCTTTCTTTCTGAATGGTGTTACAGATGGTCATAAGATACCCGTACGAAGGGGCATCAAGCAGGGGGATCCGCTCTCCTCCTTTCTATTTAACGCAATTTTGGATCCCTTTCTACAGAAGTTGAATGCCAAGGGACTGGGGGTCCAGGTCGAGGGAGCCGAGGCTGCGGCACTTGCGTTCGCCGATGATATCCTTCTGATCGCACCTAGTTTTGAGAGTTTGAATGCACTTGTCCGTGAAACGGAACAATATCTAGCTGGGGTACAGCTCTCTTTAAACCCCGCAAAAACTCAATACTTTGGTTGGCGGTACGACGGCATACGCAAGTGGTTTAATTACAGTTTGCCACCCTTGCGTATAGCTGGGAGCGAGGTGCGCAGCATTGGCAAGAACGAACCAGTTAAATACCTGGGCCTCCAGCTCTTTGTAAATAAGCCTCCCAAGGCATGTGACGAAATGACCGATAACATCTCGAGGATTATAACGGTGGCTGCCCTCAAACCCTTTCAGCGAGTCAGATGTTTGAACCTCATGGTTGTGTCTCGCTATCAGTACATTCTTTCCAACGCTCTAAATGCTCAGAGAGAAGCGTTGCGTCGAGACAAGCTGTTGCGTGTCGCTGTAAAGAAAATGCTACATCTTCCAATGTCTTTCCCTACCACTCATGTACATTTGCCAACTAGAGAGGGTGGTCTTGGGGTTGCCCAACTTGAGTGGACGGCTGTTGCCGCCCAGGCCAAGGCGTTTGCCCGAATGGCGCGACTAGCTCATCCTTTTATCGATGCCATTCTTTCTACTTCTTTGGCAGACGTCTATGAGCGGGTATGCAAACATCTCGACATCCCCTGCGGTCTACTTTCTCAGTCTGATGTTGGTTCTGCCCTAGACGAGGCCCGGAAGCGATGGACTGAACGAATGAGACAGCCCTATACGAACGCCTCACTCTTCTCCCATGTCAAGGAGCCAGTGGGTAATCAATGGCTTGAGCCTGATTGCAGTTACGTCGTGGATGGTGATAGAGTCCGAGCATTAAGGTTACGAACTAATCTGTACCCCACAAAAGCCTTGTCCAACAAGGGCTCGACCGATCCCGATGCTACTAAATGCAGGTTTTGTAAAAATAAGGAAGAAACTGCATTCCACATATTACAAGAATGCGAGAAAATACATCTCCCGAGGATCGAGCGGCACAATTTTGTGTGTCGACAGATAGTTCGCTTGATACAAAAATACAATCCTTTGGCTCACGTAGAACAAGAAAAAGTATACACCACGACGGCGGGGGTCCGGCTCAAGCCAGATATTGTGTTAAGAGATGGAAACGATGTGGCTATACTGGACTTGGCAGTGGCGTGGGACGCGTCTCCAAAAACGCTTGAAGAAGTCAACAGGGGAAAAGTCTCTAAGTATACACCCCTAGTTGATTCTTTCCCTGGCTGTAATGTTAGGGTCGCTGGGCTATGCTTTGGGGCCCGTGCGGGCACGTGTGCCTCTACAAGAAAGATCTTGAAGGATCTTGGTCTCTCTGGTCGAGATGTCGGATGGCTCGCCGCCAAGGTTTTGGTAGGAAGCCTTATCTGTCTTAATCGGTTTGGAAAAATGGTCTGACCTCCTGGTTCCCTGTTAGTTATGTAGAATTAGGTTCCACTGTTTTGGAGTTTTATCTTGTACGGTTTTTATTCCTCTTAATGTTCTGTAAGGGGATCTGTTGCGGCCAAGTGGCAGAACAACGCTTGCCCGAAAGGGCATGGCCGCAAAGTACCTCCTTCGGGACTTAATGTATTTTAACCCCTTTTTAGGGGACATCTTTTTACTAGCCAAATAAACGCCATTCTACTCATTCGAAGCTTTTCTCCACGTTCGTCCTGCATCTCAAGAGAAAATTAAAAAAGTATGGTGTAACAGCGGGGGAATATATTGTGTTCTTTCGGGGTGGTTGCGGGGGGTGGTTGCCAAGGTTCCCCCAGCTGCGCTAAGAGTTTCTTTGTCCAGCGTTGCTAGAGGTTCTTCCCTAGTGCTTGTGCTTGACTTCTTCTAAGTGTTTAGCCTTGGCAACCCGGCGGACCCACGTCCTCGTCGTGCCCCCTGGGCGGGAGCCAGGTTTTCCCGGCTAAGAGGTCCGCCACAGGGTTATACCCGATGAGCGTGGAACTTGCTGGTTCTTAAAATTGTTCTAGAACTAGGTCCACTGCCTGGTTCACACCACTCTCAACCCTTCCCCACTGCTGGGCTTCAAGTCAGACCGACATGGATGAGGAAAAAGTTGTCCTTTATCCACCTCAAGATCTCTCCTGCGAGATTTGCGAGGAGAAGTCCTCGTCACGAGCCAAATTCCAAGAACATCACGCCGCAAGGCACAATGTGCAGATTTTGTGGAAATGCTCCGTGTGCAACGACAGAACTTTCAACTTAGTGCGTTCGATATCTTCCCATACGACCAAGTGTGCCAGAAGGCATCAAGTAGTATCGCAGCCAGCGGCGACAGGCGAGGAGCCAGACATCGATCGCGAGGGACGGGTGGGGTCCGCCCCTCCATTGGAACAGAACCAAAGGATGGCACCTCAAGAGGATGGAAATATAAGATCGCAAGAAATAATTTCCCATGGCCGATGTACGGTATCGGAGCTACGAGCACTGGCAAACCTCGAGGCGACCTTGATGGGGCACCCATTCATAAACCAAGAACTAGCCAAACGTTTCCCATCAAGGTCACTTATGAGTATTAGGATGCAGAGGCACCAAGACAGATATAAAAGCATCCTTCTCGAGGCTTCACAAGATCCCACTGCAGCCAGATTATCAGCTCCAATCTCCTCTTCTAATCGGAACCTGAAAGTTGGCAGTACGCCGCGACTTCCTCCTGTGGTCGCTACTACTCATCAACAAGCAAACACTATAGTTAACGACGATGAGGAAGAGGAGGGGATGATAAACGAGCAATCCTCTGACGACAGGCAAACTTCAACAACACTCAGGAAAACCTTGGAAAGCGAAGAAGTTCCTGTAAGAGCTCCCCACGGGGCAAATGGGGATGTCCCTGTCGGGGCGGGGGACGAGGGTTCGGGTGTGCCCGGCGGCGTCCCCGAACCCATGGATGTTTCCCGTGATATAGGCACAGCAACAGAGGCCTATGGCCCAAATGCCAGCTATGATCGATCGCCGGGGCCGGATCAGAGTGACACTCCAAGAGTCTCTGACATCTCTCAGCTTGCCGAGTCGCTAGCCGAGGTAGGACTGAGTCCTCCTCAAGCTGATTGGAACGCAGATCTCATTGGCCCGAGGGGTTTGTCGGAAGACACCCCTCCAGCAGCATTAAAATCCTCGACGAGGGCTGCTGAACCAAGGCTGGCGACCACTAGAGTCAGTGATGATGGTCACAATATCAGTGCTTACGGGGGATCCGGGGAGGGGGCGCCGCCGGGTTCGGCCGGGCCCACGTCCTTTGCCGCGGTGGGGCCGTCCCCAGGCGCCACCGTTATCAATGAGCCGAGCCGGAGGGAGATTTCTGAGGCTCTCAGACTCTTCAACGAAGCAGAGGTGAGGGATCCCTTGCTAGCGCAGAGAATAACCACTGGACCTATCACCATCAGTGACTTGAAGAAAATATTCCAACAATTTGGAGTGGATATAGAGCCAAGATCCAGACGGAACCCAACAGAAGGCCAGAAAGGCAACATCCTACTAATAGGAAGGAACGGAAGAAGGCAAGATTCAACGAACATTAAAGACTATATCGCCTCGGGCCTAGAGTGTTGGTCCACCAGTTGATGACCGAAGACGAGAAAGGCGCTGTGAGCATTTCCCTGGATAACATTCACAGTTTTAACGATCCACTGCTGTCGGCATCTGGCGGAGAGCAATCAATACACCTGCCATCCCGAACAAAGACCACAGCTCCAGAATATCGAATCGAAGTGGAAGAAGTAACAACGGCTTTACGAGCCATGGACAAGAAGTCGGCCCCCGGACCAGACTGGGTTACTGTCGAGAAACTTGGGGCTGTGCCTCCGGAGATTATCTGTTTGATTCTGAACAACTTCTTCGAATTCAAGAAAATGCCTGATGAACTAAAACAATCTAAAACTGTGTTCATCCCGAAGAAGATTCGGGTTTTTATGGCGCACGGACAACTAAGGTCATAGTGCGCCAAGTCTATGATGAAATTATGACTAGTTAAAATTATGCATGGAAACTATCCCGAAGAAGACTACTCCGCGGTCTGCAGCAGAAGTCCGACCTATCACCATGTCCCCAATGCTCTGTCGACTTTATTCAAGAATTCTACTGCGAAGGCTATCCGAAGACAATTCTTGTTACCCCTGCAGGGAGGGTTTCAGGATGACCGGGGGACAAGTACGAACCTGTTGGCCCTCCAGGCTTTGATGAAAATTCTGAAGAGAAAGAAGAAGAGCTTTTATGCTTGCAGCCTTGACGTCCGGAAGGCTTTCGATTGCGTGTCACACGGGGCCATTACTGCAGCCATGAGGGGCAGGGACATTCCGGAGCACTATGTGGAGGTTGTTGAGTATTTGTACACGCACTGTTCAACGACTTTCCACTGGAACGGTAAAACGGACGGGAGGGGAGTGCCAGTAAATCAGGGCATTAAACAAGGAGATCCCCTCTCGCCGTTTCTGTTTAATGCAATGTTGGATCCCCTGCTCCAAGTGGCGAATGTTTCTGGCATCGGTGTAGAAATTGAAGGTCAACACGCCGCAGCGATGGCCTTCGCGGACGATGTTATGCTGTTCTCGTCTAGCTTAGAGGGCCTAAAAGCACTAATTAGGATGACCGAGAATTATCTCGCTCGTACCGGTCTCATCCTGAACCCTGAGAAATCCCAATACTTCGGATGGCGGTATAATGGAATTAGCAAGTGGTTCGACTATGCCATCCAGCCAGTGAGCATTGGGGACACGGTGGTGAGGCCTAGAGGTAGACACACTCCAGTCACATACCTCGGGATGAAAATCTACGTCAACAGACCGTCAAGAGTAGAGGACGTAACAACGGATCGCATGATTGACCTCATACGCTCGGCAGCGTTAAAGCCGTTTCAAAAGCTTAAATGCATAAATCAGTTGGTTGTGCCAAGAATTTTGTATCAGACAGCCAACGTCTTGGGACTGTTTAGCGCAGGCAACCAAACGTGATAAAAGTACAAGGAATTTGGTCAAGGGGATCCTCCATCTTCCCCATTCATTCCCTAACATTCACATCCATTTACCCAACCGAGATGATGATGTTTCAGGTATTCTTGGCGCATAAGCAACGAAGGCCATAATCCCAACCGAGGAGGAAAGGGGGATTAGGTGTCACCAATCTTGAATGGGTGGCCGCGGCAATCCAATATAAGGCAATATCCAGGATGACCCGATTGGCCCACCCTTTCATTGATGCAGTCCTTAGTGTGGGCCTACATGATAACATTCATAGAATTGCCACCCACCTTGGGATCCCTGTTGGTATTACGGACAAGACTGAGGTGAACGAAGCCCTCAGGGCCTTGAGGAAAGATTATTGGAGAAACAAGAGGGAGGCCTACAACAACAGATGCCTCTTCGCTCACCTCAAGGAACCTGTGGGGAACACCTGGTTGGGATGCGATTCACGGCTCCTTAAGGACGGAGATAAGATAAAGGCACTTCGTCTACGCACCAACCTGTTCCCCACTAGGGCACTATCGAAGAAACACGCCAGGGACCCCAAGGCGAGGGAGTGTCGGTATTGTGGGCAGGCGGTGGAAACAACATTTCACATTCTCCAACAATGTGAGCGTGTTCACCTTCCTCGGGTTGCACGCCACAATTTCATCGCTGCCCATATTGCCAGGCTAATCAGGCACCACAATCCGGATGCATCAGTGGAAGAGGAGAAACTTATAACATCTACAGTGGGAACAAGACTGAAGCCCGACCTCGTGGTTACTCGCGGGAACGAGGTGGTCGTCCTGGAGATAGCCATCGCGTGGGACGCTAGCCCTACTACATTATCCGATCTGAATCGTGCGAAGGCCGCAAAGTACGCCTGCCTGGACCAAACATACCCCGACAAGCACTTCTTCGTCCAAGGCTTGTCCTTTGGAGCGCGGGGGGGGGGGGGACCTGTGCAGGAACACGCAAAGCTCTTCGAGAGTTGGGTCTTACGAATGGGGATATATCCTGGCTTGCCGGAAAAGTGCTCGAAGGGAGTATCATATGCCTTGCAAGATTCAATAGAATGGTCTGAGTTTTGACTCTAATTTTATGGAGGCCAGTCGTATTTTATCGACCTTACCATCTTGGTGGTGGTAGTTGTTTTTACTTGGTATTTTTCCTCCACTTTTATTGGTTTTATAAAAGTGGCTGCCTTGGGCCCATTGGCCGAAAGGCTTACCTCGACTAGTTCGTGGTCTGGGCACAAGGTCACCCACTTTTGGTCGATTCCCCCTATATTTTTACCCCAGTTATTGGGGACATTTTCCTGTTTTAGCCAAATAAACGCCATTCTACCCATTCGAGGCTTTTCTCCACATTCGGACCCTGCATCTCAAGAGAAAATTAAAAAAGTATGGTGTAACGGCGGGGGAATATATTGTGTTCTTCCCTGGTAAGCGGGTGGAGGTGCGAGGACTCTGTTTCGGAGCACATGGCGGCACTTGCGCTGGAACCAGATCGGCGTTAAGGGACTTGCGCTGCACTACTGCAGACATAGCTTGGCTGGCCGCTAAGGTATTAACTGGCAGTCTTATTTGTTTGACTCGTTTTAATCAGAAGGTTTAGGTTTGGTTCCGTCGACTTAGCACTTGGTATTTTGATCACCCTGTCACGTCTTGGTTTTTGGGGGTTGTATTTTAACTGTTCAGTTTTAATAGTTTCTTCTTTCTGCTGCAAAGAGGATACTTTGGGGCCCTTGGGCAGAAGATCGCTAGCCTTTTCGGAGGCTTGGCCCCAAAGCGCCCCTCTTGAGGCTTGACGATTTTACCCCTTCTTTTTGGGTGGACTTTTACTGTGTTAGCCAAATAAACGCCATTCTACTCATTCGAAGCTTTTCTCCACGTTTGGATCCTGCATCTCAAGAGAAAATTTAAAAAAAAAGTATGGTGTAACGGCGGGAGAATATATTGTGTTCTTTCGGTAGCCAAATAAACGCCATTCGACTCATTCGAAGCTTTTCTCCACGTTCGGATCCTGCATCTCAAGAGAAAATTAAAAAAAGTATGGTGTAACGGCAGGGGAATATATTGTGTTCTTTCTTCTTTTGGGGGGTGGTTGCTGAGAACCTCCATGCGACATTTGAATGCGTTATTGAATGCGACTCTAAGGTGCCTTGGATGCGATTATAGTGGGTTTTCCCCCACTCCAGCACCTGCATTCTATTCTTCTTACTAGTGCCATTTTCTCAGCAACCCGGCAGACCCACGTCCACGTCGTGCCCCCCGGGCGGGTAATCCAGATGGAGCCCGGCCAAGCGGTCTTGCCACAACGAGGGTCGATGACCCGAGGTGGGAGTGAATCAGCCCAGTGCCACAATACTCACCAAACGGGACGGGTAGTTACCCGATCCGGAACCCCACCACCTGCGCTGGCACCTACCAATTGCGTAGGGCAGCGAACCTGCAGAAGCATGAAAGTCTTGAGATTCCCACCAGATGACCTGCTTTGCGGGGTATGTGGAGCCAGAATGACGTATCGAGAAAAGCTCGAAAACCACCTGAGAACTGCACACGACTTCCAGGTCTATTGGTTATGCTCTCTCTGTGATGAGAAGGAAGCTTCCTCTGCGAAGACTATGTCTTCCCACTATACAAAATGCAAGAGGAAACTAGGCCAGAGGGCCAACGGTGCACCTTTTCAAGATTCACCCCGCCCTGGACCTAGTGAAGCGATCGATTCAACTCGACCTCCTGAGCCGCCGGCACAGACATACCACGAGGACACTGGGGCACCTTTTCAAGATTCACCCCAGCTTGATCCCGATGGTGCTATCATTATGTCTGCGCCTGAACCACGGAGAGTTACTGAATTCACTGGAAGTGCGATGTCGCAGCATCCCCCCACTTCTCTTGGTGTGGAAGTAGCCCAAGTCTTCTCCCATGGGAGATGGACCGAATCAGAGGTGGCAGCGCTGGCTCAGCTGGAGGTCGCCCTCGGCTCGCACCCTTTCATGAACCAGGAATTGGACAAGGTTTTTTCCACCAGAAGCCTTATGGCAATCAGAATGATGAGGCACAAGGAAAGATACAAACGTGCCCTGCAGAGGATCAAAGAAGCAGTGTCCACGCAGTTGGTCACGAATGCTGACAATGAAGTCAGGGAGGAGGAAACGATAGTGCTCAGTGTCGATGAGATTATGGAAGATATGGAGGAAGCTGGACTCCATAATAGAACCTTAGCCACCAACCTGGCCAATGTCCCCATGAGTATGGGAGACTGGTCAGAGATCACTAGACATTTTGGGGTGGCAGCGAAAGACGGGACCCAGCAGACCAGAGGAAGGTCAAAGAGGAATGTCACCTTACCAAAGACCAGGAACGCCAGAAGAAGGGCCGTGTTCAGAGAACACCAACGACTATACAAATTAGGCCCAAAGGTGCTAGCTCACCAATTGATCATGGATCAGGAGGGAGATGGCCAGAGAGTCACTCTTAAAGATGTCCACGAGCTCTACGACCCACTATTCTCGTCCAAATCCAGAAGGATTCAGGGGGATTTGAGGTCAGATGGTAAAACCTCTGTTGAGGTTACCCCATTCCTCCCGGACGAAGTCATCTGGGCTATGAAGAGTCGTGATAAAAGAGCAGCTCCGGGTCCCGACGGACTCACGTGGACAGACTTGGCAAAGATACCGCCAAAGATCCTGACCCATATCCTCAATAACTTCTTGGCGTTCCAAGACATTCCCGAGGAGATGAAAGCCTCACGCACGGTATTTACACCGAAAAAGGCCAACCCGAGGTCTGCTGCGCATCTGCGTCCTATAACCATGTCTCCGATGCTGAGCCGTCTCTTATCGAAGATCCTACTTAGGAGATTTACGGAGGATAATACCTTCCATCCCCTCCAAGGCGGTTTTGAGAGTGACCGCAGTACAAGCTCAAACTTGCTGATCCTCCAGGGCACGATGAAGTATCTAAAGACCAAGAAGAAAAGCCTCTATGCGGCTAGCCTTGATGTCAAGAAAGCCTTTGACACGGTCAGTCACGAAGCCATATTCGGGGCTATGAAGGGGAGGGGGTTCCCGGACTTCTATATTCAGTGGCTCCGGAACCTGTACAGCAATTGTACAACCTCCTTCTTCTTAAATGGCAAGTCGGACGGCCAGAGAGTGTCTGTGAATCGAGGCATTAAACAAGGCGACCCGCTATCCCTATTTCTGTTCAATGCGGTCTTGGACCCGTTGTTACACAAGGCCAATAAATCTGAATTGGGTGTGTCCGTGGGTGGCCAGAAGGCGGCGGCCATGGCGTTCGCCGATGACCTCTTACTTATGTCTGGGAGCTATGAAGGGCTCAGAGCTTTGACTAACCAGACAACTGACTATCTTAAGAGCCTGGGCTCTGACTGTAAATCCCCGCAAAACGCAATATTTTGGCTGGAGATACAATGGCGTGAGGAAGTGGTTCGACTATACACTCCCCCCATTGAGTATTGATGGATGTTCCATCCCATCCTTACCCAAGGAGACCCCAGTGAAGTACCTCGGGCTGCAGATATACCTGAACAAGCCCCCCAAGGCTAACGATGAGATGGCTGAGAAGATCCTGGCAGTGATCAGAAGGGCGGCCTTGAAGCCGTCCCAGAAGGTCAGGTGTATTAACACCTTGGTATCTACGAGATACCTATACATACTCTCTAACAGCCTCAATGTGAGATCAGAGGCAGCCCGACGTGAAAAGGTCATGAGGACCATTACCAAGAATGTGCTCCACCTTCCATCATCATTCCCAAACTCCCATGTGCACATGCCAGCAAGGGAAGGTGGGCTAGGCATGCTACGACTAGAATGGACAGCGGCGACCTGCCAAGCTAAAGCCTATGCAAGGCTAGCCGGAATAGGGCTCCCTTTCATGGATGCTGTGCTCTCTGAGCCCCTTAAAGACAATCAAGAAAGGCTAGCCCAATATCTGGGCATTCCCATGGGAATCTCTGATAGAGGCGACCTGGAGTTGGCACTGAAAGAAGCTCGAAAGCAGGGGATCGAGAAATCGATCCAAACCTATTCCAATAAAAGTCTGTTCTCTCACCGAAGCGAGCCTGTTGGAAATCAATGGTTATACCACGATTCCAGATACATGGCCGATGGAGACAGAATACGAGCTCTCAGACTAAGGACCAACTTATATCCTACCAGGGCCCTATCTAACAAACATGCTACAGGTCCCAAAGCCATTGAGTGCAGGTTCTGCAAGGAGAAGCCAGAGACAGCATCCCACATACTACAAGAATGTGAAAGGGTCCACTTACCAAGGGTGGAAAGACATAGTTTCATAGCGAAGCAGGTCGTACGACTGATCAAGAAGTACAATCCCGAGGTAGAAGTGGAAGAAGAGAAGCTGGTAACTTCTCAAGATGGAGTCAGGTTGAAGCCTGATATAATCATCAAAAAGGGCGATGACGTTAATATACTGGAAGTCCCCATTGCCTGGGACGCCAACGCATCGACCCTGAAGGAAGTGAACCAAGGGAAAGTACAGAAATACTCATGCCTGAAAGCCTCCTTCCCCGGCAAAAATGTCGAAGTGCACGGTCTGTGCTTTGGTGCAAGAGCTGGCACCTGTGCTAGTGCAAGACAGACCTTGAAAGATCTGGGATTTACGAAAAATGATATAGGTTGGTTGGCAGCAAAGGTCCTAGTCGGCAGCCTGATCTGCTTAAGCCGTTTCTTCAAGAAGGTATAGCCCGAGGGAAACCTGGCGATAAACCAAGACAAAGATACCGATGAAAGCTTTGCATGAAGGTTTGCTGGCACCCCTACTGCCAAGGTTTCCAGTCGCACTTTGGTGTCAGGTTCTGAGACGGATGCCGATGTAACTAACCCTCCCTGACTCAATCCGACTCACTGATGGATGAGCGGATTAAGAAAAGGTTAGAAGGCTCAACACCGCCGTCCCCTGTCTTCCCTGCAGGGCTAACCAAAACGGCCTCAGAGCAGGACGATACACCCCATTTGGGGAAAGAAGAGTTATAGCCAAATAAACGCCATTCTACTCGTTCGACGCTTTTCGCCACATTCGGATCCTGCATCTCAAGAGAAAATTAATAAGTATGGTGTAACGGCGGGGGAATATATTGTGTTCTTTATGTTCTTGTGTTCGCCCGGCGTGGCACACCTTTTTCGCTGCTTCTTTTCCGTGTTTTGCGAAGTGTTCTTGACGGAGTGTCACAAGTGCTCCCCCACCTCCTCGTGGTGCCGGGTGGTAACGGCTCTACTTCTTGCATAGCCGGCCAAGTGGGGAGCGCAGGCCTTTTGGCCTGGTGCAGGTGAAACCTGTGTTCTTTCTTCTTTTGGGTCTCCCTGTTCATATCACAGGGGACCTACACCTGCGCCGCTGAGTGTGAGCGTATTGTCCTTTATTCGAGGATGGCGACCCATGAATGGGTCGCCGTTTGTACTCATTCGACGCTTTTCTCCACATTCGGATCCTGCATCTCAAGAGAAAATTCAAAAAGTATGGTGTAACGGCGGGGGATTATATTGTGTTCTTTCTTTGCGTTGGCATTACGAGTGCTTTGTTTTGCTCGTTTGCCCCATTCATAGTCTTGAACATCTTGTACCAATTACGCATTTTTGAACATCTAGTAGCAAATACACCTTCTTTGAACATTATGTAGCAAATACACCTTCCGAGTATTACATACACCTTCTTTGAACACTACGTAGCAAATCCACCCTCTGAGCATTCTTTAACCCTTGTCCAGTAGCAAATACTACCTTGCTGGCTTTTCCCCCTCTGATTTTGCCATAGGGAAGTGGAGAGGAGTTCCCGTGGTATTGCTAGAGTTGATCGGGACTCCTGTTTTGTGTTTTTTGTTTTTAATTGAGGCTTGCAACGCTCCACTTTTTTTTAGCCTCTTGTTGGGTTGGGTAAGTTCTTATCTGTATCCCTAATATGTTCTTTTTAACGGTCTTACCTCAAGTCTGGGTCTAAGGCCGACTAGCTCACTGCGCTCCGCGCGGTGAGGCTGCAGATCCCGGACTTGGCTTTAACCCGCTTGCGGGAACACGTTTGTTTTAGCCAAATAAACGCCATTCTACTCATTCGACGCTTTTCTCCACATTCGGATCCTGCATCTGAAGAGAAAATTAAAAAAAGTACGGTGTAACGGCGGGGGAATATATTGTGTTCTTTCGGTAGCCAAATAAACGCCATTCAACTCATTCGACGCTTTTCTCCACGTTCGGATCCTGCATCTCAAGAGAAAATTAAAAAAGTATGGTGTAACGGCGGGGGAATATATTGTGTTCTTTCTTACCGGTCGGGGTCACCGCCGCCGCTGAATTGAAGGCTCTGGTGGGCGAGGCGCGCCGGGCTTGGATCGAGCGTATGCAGGCGGGGTATAGACGCGCGGGGTTATTTTCCCACTCTAAAGACCCCCTATCCAACAGGTGGTTGCACCCGGAGAGTCGCCATCTAAAGGATGGCGACAGAATCAAAGCGCTCCGATTGCGGACCGGCGTCTATCCCTGCCGCGGACTTTTTAACATGCACGCCCGTGATCCGACCCAGCGCCTCTGCCACCATTGCGGCCAGAGTGAGGAGACCCCGGCCCATATCTTACAGCATTGCGAGAAGACGCACGGCCCCAGGATCGAGCGGCACAATTATTTATGTAAGCAGATCTGTCGTTTGGTGACACAGTATAGCCCCGATGTCAGCATTACCCAAGAAAGAATTTTCAATGTACAGGGGGCCCGCTATAAACCGGACATTGTAGTTGAAAATGGCGACAACGTCGTCATCCTGGACGTGGCTGTGGCATGGGACAGCGCTGCCAGCACCCTGGAGAGCAGGTGCAGAGAAAAGGTGCTGAAATATGATCTACTTAGGCAGTGCTTCCCGGGCAAGTCCGTGTTTGTGGAGGGGGTCGCCTTTGGGGCCCGAGGGCTTACCTGTGCCACCACAAGGAGGGTGTGCCGCTACCTGGGGCTCACGACGTCGGACATTTCATGGCTGGCGTCGAGGGCACTCGTTGGGAGCCTAATCTGCTTAGGCAGATTTGTCCGTTGTGTGTGATCCAGCAAGACTGGTCTGCTGTTTGGCCATCGTGTGGCATCTTTTAGTCGCTGTCGTTGCGACCCTTTGTGGTCTCCATCGGACAGTGGGAAATTAACGTATTCGTGCTCGCTCGATTACTCCCCCCTTTGGTGCCCCGTGCGGGGATTTTTGTCGGGCGGTTTGGCCCTGTCTTTCGTTAAAGTTTTGTTTAGTCGACGACCCGGGCCAAGTTGGGCTTCTGGGCGCCACCTACCACACCTTGCTAACGCATGGTGTGGCGTCAAGAGCCAGACTTGCCCTCCTTTTAACCCGTGTTTGCGGGAAAGTTTGAGCTTTAGCAAAATAAACGCCATTCTACTCATTCGACGCTTTTCTCCACATTCGGATCCTGCATCTGAAGAGAAAATTAAAAAAAGTATGGTGTAACGGCGGGGGAATATATTGTGTTCTTTCGGTAGCCAAATAAACGCCATTCAACTCATTCGACGCTTTTCTCCACGTTCGGATCCTGCATCTCAAGAGAAAATTAAAAAAGTATGGTGTAACGGCGGGGGAATATATTGTGTTCTTTCCTTGTTGTTTCTTATATATTGTTTCTTTTGGGGGGTGGTTGCCAAGGTTCCCCCTGCTGTCTGTTTGCGTTTGCGTGCTGTGCAGCTAACTAGTGGTTTAACCCTAGTGCGATCTGTCGACTCTTTTTGACTGTGCTTTTGCCTTGGCAACCAGGCGGACCCGCGTCCTCGTCGCGCCCCCAGGGCGGGAGCCAGACTTTTCTGGCTCCCGGCTAAGTGGTCCGCCGCAGGGTCTCAGACCCGTGAGAGAGGAAAGTTCTGTTTATTCAACCTTCAAGAGCTAGGTTCACTGCCTGGCTCATACCTCTCTCCCTTCCCCTTTCCATCCTGTGCTCCAAATTTTCGGGATGAACGACAAAGTGATTATTTATCCCCCCCTGACCTTGTCTGCGAAGACTGTGGAGCCTCTTCGTCTTCACGAGCCAAGTTGCAACAACACTACGCTGATGTCCACGACGTACAAGTCAAGTGGAAATGCTGCAAATGTCACGAGCGGGTTTTTGATCTCGTGCGATCGATATCTTCCCACGTCACAAAGTGTGGCCGACGTCAGCGACTGCAGGGACGAAGTCCATTGACACTGAGAATATGCCTGCCTCGGCTCCATTACCATCTGCAGCCGGTGGTTCCACCGAACGACAACAAGAAGCAAAATCGCATGGCCGCTGGACAGACTCTGAGTTACGAGCACTTGCCAATCTAGAGGTGACGCTTATCGGCCATCCTTTTATAAACCAGGAGCTAGCCAAGCTGTTCCCCACCAGGACATTGATGGCAATACGGATGCAACGCCACCAAGCACGATACAAGGGGATTCTCGAGGCGGCTTTAAGGAATCCTGCTGCCGCGCTCATGTCGGCTCCTGGGCCGTCACATGCTAAACAGTCACAGTCCTCGACTCAAACGATTGCTTTAAACATGGCCTTGACTTGCAAAGCTGTGGAGACCGCCGCAATACACGGGAATGCGGATGAAGCTGCGATGAATGGGAGTCTGGCAGACACTCAAGAAGATGCTGGACGCACTTTTTCCAACCCGAAGGTCATTTCTCTAAGTGAGCCAAGTGGACTCAGTGAACGAGTCCCAGAGAGAGTTGTGGATCCCACATATGAAGAAGCCCTTGCGGGGGACGGGGCTGGCGCTGTCGCTGCCTTCGGGAGCGCGGCTACGGGCGTGCCCGGCGTCGCCGCCGACCCCATGGACCGATCCCGCCTCACAGACACTATCCATGAAGCCTACGGCCATGATGCCACTATTACCCAGTCAACGCCCAGTGGGTACCAGGTGATCTCACGTGATGATGAATGTAGTGAGATTTCTCAGCTGGCTTCGTTGCTAGCGGCGGAGGGACTAAGTCCCCCCCCCCCCCCCAAGCTATCGATCTTTCAGACAACCTGGCCCACGAGTTTTGTCTGCGGACACCTCTAGTATTCACGACGACAATGGGCATGAGGCGAGCTTGTTAGCTCATTTGCAATCTTCGACAGCCTCGGGTTTGGTGGCGGCTGTGGGCGACGGCGGGGCGTCCGTGGGTGAGGAGGAGGCGTCGGGCTTGGCCGGGGCCGCGGTCGCGGCGGCGGAGGGGGTGCCTGCCCCGAAGGCCGCATCGCTACAAGAAGAGGGTACTTCAACACGTAGTGCAATTTTACAAGACTTTCTGGAAGCTGGGCTGTCTAACACCTCTTTGGTTCATCGGATTATCAATGGCCCTATGTCAATGAATGACCTTCAAACGATCTTCAGACACTACGGTGTGGACTTACAGTCTAGGAGGCCCAGAAGAGGGCGGCATAAATATCCAACCCAGGCTCAAGTGCCAACCAACAGGCGTGAACGCAAGAAAGCAAGGTATCGAGAGCATCAAAGGCTATACAGGTTGGGGCCTAGAGTCCTACTCCACCAGTTAATGGCAGAGAACGATAATGGCGAAACTTCCATCACATTGGACGATATACATGCCTACTATGACCCCTTACTTTCGGGACCATCAGCGGCATGCCCATCCAGACTGTCGTCCGAGACCAAGACCCCGGCCGATGAGGGGCCGTTGGAGATTGAGGAAATCGTCTCTGCGCTAAAAGCAATGGACAGGAAGTCAGCGCCGGGCCCAGATGGAGTCACTTTGGACAACCTAAAAGCCGTGCCAGCGACATTCCTGCTTCATGTCTGCAACAACTTTTTCATCCAGCGGCATATCCCAGAGGAACTTAAGAAGTCAAAAACTGTGTTTATCCCTAAAAGGAACCGGCCTCAAACTGCTGCAGAGGTCCGCCCCATAACCATGACGCCAATGCTCCTTAGGTTGTATTCCCGAATACTCCTAAGAAGGCTTTCTGTCGATAACACCTTCCACCCTCTCCAAGGCGGATTTCAGGACGATAGGGCGACGAGTAACAACCTGTTGACCCTCCAGGCTTTAATGAAAATTTGTAAGAAAAGGAAGAAGAGCTTTTATGGGGTGAGTTTGGATGTACGTAAAGCCTTCGACTGCGTTTCCCACGAGGCCATCGGAGCGGCCATAAGGGGCAGGGACATTCCAGAAAGCTACGGAGAAATTATCCAAGATCTATACAAGAAATGTGCTACGACGTACTTCTGGAATGGAGAGACGGACGAGAGGGAGGTGCCTGTAAATCGAGGCATTAAGCAAGGAGACCCCCTCTCGCCGTTTCTCTTTAACACAGTCTTGGATCCCCTGCTGCAGGTGGCCAATACGTCCGGCCTCGGTGTGGAAATTGACCAACAACATGCCGCAGCGATGGCGTTTGCGGATGACATCCTACTCATATCTTCCAGCCTGGAGGGCCTTAAATCCTTGTTAAGGATGACTGAGAGTTATTTGAGTAACGTCGGCCTCGTCCTGAATCCGACCAAAACCCAATATTTCGGGTGGCGATACAACGGGGTGTCGAAATGGTTCGACTACAGTATTCCACCTTTGGACATTGGCGGCAGAACAATCTTGCCTCGGGGGAGAGACACGCCGATCTCCTACCTTGGTCTTAAACTCTATGTTAATCGGCCAAGTAGAATTGATGATGAAACGGCTGAAAGGATGATCGCCCTTATTACATCAGGTGCATTAAAACCTTTTCAGAAACTTAAGTGCATAAAGCAGCTGGTAGTCCCAAGATTTCTTTACCAAGCAGCTAACATTCTTGGGTTGCTCTCCCTGGCTACAAAGAAGGATAAAGCAGTGAAAAACGCAGTCAAGTCCATTCTTCACCTTCCACACTCATTTCCTAGCATCCACCTTCATCTTTCAAACCGAGACGGCGGACTCGGCGTGGCATGCATAGAGTGGACGGCCGCTGCAGTTCAATATAAGGCCATGGCGCGAATGACTCGGCTGGGAGACCCTTTTATCGACACTATTTTGGCTAACGGCCTTAGGGAAAATCTCCAGCGCCTGACTTCGCATTTGGGCATCCCGGTGGGGATAACTGACAGATATGAGGTCAACGATGCGATCTTTTGCCTCAAAAAGGAATTTTGGAAGAAAAGGCAAGCGGCCTATAATAACAACGGCCTGTTTTCCCATGTGAAGGAACCCGCGGGCAACACCTGGCTCGCATGTGACTCAAAGCTGCTAAAAGACGGAGATCGCATTAAGGCGCTCCGGCTGCGTACAAATTTGTTTCCAACTCGGGCACTATCGAATAAACATGCACGTGACCCTAAGATGCGCAGCTGCAGACATTGTGGTCTTGCGGATGAAACGACCTTTCACATATTACAACAATGTGAAAAAGTTCACCTCCCTCGCGTGGCTAGGCACAACTTTATAGCCAAGCAAATCACTAGACTCCTTCGACAGCACGACCCAGAGGCGATTGTAGAAGAAGAAAAGTTATTGACATCGACCTCGGGTATCAGGCTTAAGCCCGATCTGATCTACACCAAAGGAGATGAGGTGGTCGTGCTGGACATAGCGATTGCTTGGGATGCCAACCCGGCCACGCTATCTGATATGAATAGGGCCAAGGCCGCGAAGTACTCTTGCCTGGCCGCAACGTACCCTGACAAACGTTTCAGCGCATATGGCCTTGCTTTCGGGGCAAGAGGGGGTACGTGTGCTGGCACACGCAGGGCCCTTCGCGACCTCGGCCTTACGAGCGGAGACGTATCATGGCTGGCTGCCAAAGTTCTAGTGGGTAGCCTCATTTGTCTCACCCGTTTCAACCGTACGGTCTAAAGTAAAAGGTTTAGTTTTTATGGAGCACAGATGGGTTTTAGTTGTGCGACCAGTACCATCTTTGTGGTAGTTTTAAACGTTCTGGGCTTTTTCCACTTTTATTTGTTTTTATGAAAGTGGCTGCCTTGGATCCTCTGGCCGGAAGGCTGACCTTGACTTCGGTTGAGGCCTGGGTCCAAGGCCATCCACTTTCGGTTGCCGTCCCCTATATTTTTAACCCCTTGCGGGGGGAAAATTCGTGTTTTAGCCAAATGGTGTATGGTGTAATTTTTGTTCCGTCCTTTGGTTACGACCTCTTTGGGTGCCTTTTGTCGATTCAAGGTTTTATTGGGTAGTTCCCCTCTTCGTATTTTAGTTCCACTTGATTGACGGTTTTAGCGGTTTTAATCAAGTGGGAATATTTGGGGCCACTTGGGCAGAAAATTAAAAAAAGTATCGTGTAACGGCGGGGGAATATATTGCCACTAACTGAGCCACAGTGCGGTCCAGCCTCCACGTGGCGCCCCCTGGTAACGGCAGCAGCAGCCGGCTAATGGACCGCACGAGGCCTTTGGCCTGGGTGTGAGCGGACTTCTTCAGTTTTCTCTGTGCTTTATTAAGCTCTCTGTTCGTGACAGGGAGCATCACGCTCCTCCCGGTGTTAGTGCTTCTGGAGGAACTTCTGCGTTGAGTGACTACATCATGGAACAATGGGTTGTTAATTACCCTCCCCAAAACCTCACTTGTCAGCGATGCAACAAGACGGAAACTTCACGACCTAAACTGGAGCTGCGCTATGCAACCCACCATCTTTTGCTGGTGTGGAAATGTGACATGTGTGACAGTAAGACCTCTTCCTTAAGCAAGGTGATGTCCTCCCATTACACAAAATGCAAACGTCGAGCTGCTGATGGACGGGGGGCTTCTGCGCCGGCTGGTGCCGGGGCGGGGGTTCCGTGCCTGCTGGTGGCTCTGGCGTTGTGATCGCTTCTACGGCCCCTAGCGACCTCGTGGCTAACATTCTCCATGATGGCTCTCCTCATTCTTCGACTGTGACCATGGATATAAACGATCTTCAGCAGGGCCAGAGTGGACCCACACCTGATCTAGACACGACCATTTCTCGGTTAGCCGATGAAATAGTGGCAGTAGTCGAGGAGCCGAGTGCTCCGAGGAGTCCCACTCCAGAGTGTGATATATCCGCTTTAGCGGAGGCCCTGGCCATGGCACAGGGATTAACTCCCCCCCCCCCCCGCATTATCAACAGATTGGAGACTCCAATCAGTCAGGTCACGAGGACGATGCCACGACCTACCACGTGGGTAGGCCGCCCGGGGTTGCTCGGGGCGCGTTGGCGAGCGATCGGGCGTCGGGGCCGACGGTGGGCTGGGGGCCTCTTGGGCCGGCGTCAGTCGGCATGGATGCCGCTCAGTCGACGTCTCAGGCCTCTCAAGACCCAACTGAAGAGGCTGGCATACAGTCAACGAGTGATACGGCTTGCTTATCTTATGGTCGATGGACGGAAACGGAAATGAGGGCATTGGCCCTCCTGGAGAAAGAGTTGTTACATCATCCTTTTATCAATCAAGAACTCGCCCAACGCTTCCCAAGTTGGTCATTGATGGCGATCCGGATGATGCGACACCAACAGAAATATAAGACCATCCTGCGGGAATGCCTTGTCGCGCCTTCTGCCAATTATACTCAGCCAGTTTCTCGCCCTCCATCTCCAGTCTCGACTCAGATGTTAACACCTCCTTCTGATGTCCGGAGAGAATTGGCCGCGGCAGGCCTTGTTGATGACGCTCTGAGCCACAACATTAGCCAGGCTCCATTGGAGATGGACGACTTGGAAAAGCTATACAGACATTTTGGCGTACAGACGCGAAAACAGCGGAATCAACGTAACAAAATCGTCCTGTCCATCGCCGTGAAAACATGAACCGGAATGCCAGATGTCGTGAAATATTCAAGGAACACCAGCGGCTGTACCGTTTGGGCCCAAGGGTTTTAGCCCATGAATTGCTGATGAATCAGCACGAAGATTCATCAACAGTCACCCTCGAAGACGTGCATGGCTACTATGACCCTTTGTTCTCGTCTGCCTCGGGGCCGATCCAGGGTTCCGTCGCCTCCACATCGACAATGACGGTCCCACAAGGACCTGTGGTTGAGGCCGAAGTTATTACACCCCTAGATAGTTTAAACAATGGGGTTGCTCCGGGGGCCGACGGAATCACTGGTCCCGAATTAAAGAAGATCCCGGCGACGATTCTGACTCATGTAATCAACAACTTCATGAGATTCCAATACATCCCGCAAGAATTGAAAATATCGAAGACGGTCTTCATCCCAAAAACACCAGCACCAACATCTGCTACGGATATGAGACATATCACAATGTCTTCCGTGCTATGCCGGGTATTTTCGAAGATCTTACTGGCTCGCTTGTCCAATGGAAATGCCTTCCACCCGCTCCAGGGCGGGGGGGGGGGGATATGTTTATTAAGAAAAAAAGAAAGGAAAGGTTAGCCAGGCAAAGAGCCGGCTTGCTATTCCGAAAAAAAAGGGGGAAGGGGCAAACGAAAAAGAAAAAGGGGGATCGAAACAGAGGAAAGAAAGAAAAACAAAAAGCAACAGAAAGAAAGGAAAGGGAAAGAAAAGAAGAAACAAAAAGAAAGGAAAGGAAAAGAAAAGAGAAACGAAAGGAAAGGGTTTCAAGATGACCGCAGCACAAGCACGAATTTACTGTTACTCCAAGGGATTATGAAGTATGCCAAAAAGAAGAAGAGGAGCCTATACGTTGCAAGTCTGGATATAAGGAAGGCCTTCGATACCGTCTCTCATGAGGCCATCTTCGCCACCTTGAGAGGGAGGGGATGCCCGGAGTACTACATCACCTTACTCCGCAATCTTTATACTCACACCTCAACGACCTTCTTCCTTAATGGAAAGACTGATGGACACCGCGTGGCTACAAGGCAAGGAATCAAACAGGGTGATCCCCTATCGCCCTTTCTTTTTAACGTGGTCCTGGACCCGCTGCTACAAGAACTAAACCGGAAGGGCGTTGGCGTACAGGTGGAAGGTGCTCAGGCCAGTTGCATGGCCTTTGCCGACGACGTGCTACTTATGTCTTCGAGCCTCGAGGGTCTTAGAGCCCTCATACACGGCACTGAGGCTTACTTCGCCAGGGTTCACCTCCATCTGAACCCTGCGAAGACAAAATACTTTGGGTGGCGGTACAGTGGAGTACGCAAATGGTTTGACTACGTACTGCCACCCATTACCATTGCTGGCACCGTCGTCTCCCCCACGCAAAAAGGAGCGCCTGTCACGTACTTAGGCCTGCAGCTGTACGTCAACAAGCCCCCCAGGCCAACGAACGATATGTCCGAGGCTGTGACCCGGGTTCTGCGAAGTGCTGCCCTAAAGCCTTTCCAACGTCTGCGGTGCCTCAATCTCTTGGTCCTCCCAAAGTACTTGTATATTTTGTAAAACGTCTTGAACTTATACGGGAGGCCAAGCGAGGGGACAAGACCATGAGGATGATCGTCAAAAGGATTCTACATCTCCCCCTCTCCTACCCGAATGTCCATGTTCATCTGTCGGCGAGGGAAGGCGGACTGGGGTTGATGCAACTACAGTGGACCGCGGCCGCCTGCCAGTTAAAAGCTCTAGCCCGCATGGCCCGTCTGGCTGATCCTTTGGTGGATACCGTTCTTTCCGAGGTCCTTCAAGAGCACGTCCAGAATCTATCAGAGGAGCTCGGCGTCCCAATGGGCGTGACAGGGCGCATGGATCTCGCAGCTGCCATTCATTCAGCCAGAAAAGAGAAGACCAGGAGGATTATGCAAGAGTACTCCAATAAAGGACTCTTCTCCCACGTCCAAGAACCTGTTGGAAATCAATGGCTCCTGCCCGATTGTCGCTTCATGGGGGATAGTGACCGGATTCGAGCACTCCGATTGCGGTCGAACCTATGCCCAACAAGGGCACTCTCCAACAGTCTACCAATCCCGGGGCAGTGCAATGCCGATTCTGCAAAGATAAGGTGGAGACCGCATATCACATTCTCCAAGAATGCGACAGAATTCACTTGCCCCGGATTGAGGGTCACAACTTCCTCGCTAAACAAGTAATCAGACTGGCCCAGAGGTACGACCCCTCCATTGAAGTGCAGCGGGAAAAGGTGCTTACTGCCGTGGACGGAACGCGATTGTCGTGTCCAAAGGAGAAGAAGTGCTAATCCTGGATGTGGCAGTCGCGTGGGATGTGTCCCCCACCGCCCTTGAACTTGTTAATCAGGGAAAAGTGGCCAAGTACTCTGAGTTAACTGCCTCTTTCCCCGATAAGAGGGTTACGGTGGTCGGCCTATGCTTCGGGGCGCGTGGCGGGACGTGCAGCAGCACTAGAAGGACCTTGCAGACTTTGGGCCTTTCCAGGAGTGATATGGGCTGGTTGGCGGCCAAGGCACTAATTGGCAGCCTCATCTGTTTATCACGCTTTAACAAGAAGATATAGATAGTTCCTCCGGTGCGCTATAGTTTTAGCTTACAGATTTTAAGCTTTGGGATAGTTTTAAACCTTTTTTGTTCTAATTTTCTCCTTCAGCACAGCTAAGGGGAGACCATTGGGGCCCAATGGCAGATCATCGCTGGCCTGAAAAGGTCGGGCCCCCAGGCATCTGCTTAGTCTGGGCGCTTTTCTTTTACCCTTCGGGGACATATTCGTTTTAGCCAAATAAACGCCATTCTACTCCCTGTGGCTAACTTCAGTGGCGTGTGGTCGTAACCCAGTGTCTAGGGGGCCGGGACCTAGTCTGCGTGACACAAGTACCGGGAGGTCTCGGTTCGTCCGAAGTTTATAGCAGCTTCCTGTAACGGTGCCTATTGGTTTAGCCAACAAACCGGGGAAGCGTTGGCCGAGGTCACGTTGGGGCCCTCGGATGAGGCCGCGAGGTATTGCTACCCTCCTGTAATCCAGCATATTTGGAGGCTGAGGGGCACGTGGTATATCTGGGTGCTACCCGTTCATGGTCTGCTTTTGCCCAACTTTCCTCACGTCCAGTCGGTGGATCCGACCCTTGACGCGGACCGTCAGGAGACGGTCTCGCAGCACTCCCCCTGCCGGGAGATAGGAAACGTGATGGCTCATGAGGTCCGTCACTGGTGTCCTTTCACGTCGCCAACGGCGGTAATCCCTGGTGGTGCCTGGTGTTCGGGCACAGTTCCTATGGCTAACTTCCGTGGCGAGTGGTTGTAACCCAGCTTCCTGGGGGCCGGAACCTAGCCTGCAAGACACGAATACCGGGAGGTGTGGCGGCCTCTTGTAGCAGCAGCCGTAAGGGGTAAAATCCTGTTTCTTTTGCTGGGTTTAAGTTCACCGGGACCGCTTTGTGGTGAAGGGAAAGTTTTTCCGTCCCCTTCCCTGTTCCACAAGGGCCCTCAGGGAGGCTAGGAGGGGTGGCGTCCTTCCGTAGTCCAGCCTGGAAGCTGAGGGGTGCGGGGGGCTTTGGCAACCCCCGGCGCTATCCGTCGAGTGGTGTGGTGCGAGGGCGCTAGCCGGTGGTGGGCTGAAGCCAGGCACGTATCTCGGCCAGCTGGGGCCTCTCTCAGGGTCTATCTCTGTTGGGGGGTCTCGGCTATGTTGGGCGAGCACTGCCGAGTCATCAAGTGTGCGAAAGAGTATGGCAAGGGGTGTCTCCCGGTGGTCCTGTGCTGCGAGTGGGGGCACTCCACGCCACACAGACATAGCCAAATAAACGCCATTCTACTCATTCGACGCTTTTCTCCACATTCGGATCCTGCATCTCAAGAGAAAATTAAAAAAGTATGGTGTAACGGCGGGGGAATATATTGTGTTCTTTGTGTGGGGGGGGTTGTGTGTCGCTTTTCTCTTGCTACCCCGCCAGGCGCTCTCAGTTAGCCAAGCGATCTGTCTTCAAGCAACACACAAGCGGTCCAGGCCTCCACGTGGCGCCCCCCGGGCAACGGTTGTAGCAACCGGCAAACCGGACCGCACACGCCATAAGGCGTGTAAAAGCGAAAAACAGAGTTTATATTGTGTTTTAGGCACCCTGCTCACCCCAGCAGGGTTGCCTAACAATACCCCAAACAATACCAGAGGGCGATGGGCTCCAGGAGGCAGAAGTTGGAGATGTTGGTGCGGTGGCCGGTGGCTCCCCGGATGGGGCGCTGGGCGCGGCCTCCGGTGTGCCCGATTGCGGGGCCGATCTGACCAGTCGCGACGAACTAGTAGGCAGTGCATGCGAAGGTATGAATGAGTCCTCCCCGGATGATTTAAATCTGTCGACGGTGGCTCAGATGATTATTGATGCGGGGGTAACCCCCCCTGGCCCTCAGGAGCTGAACACCATCTTGAATGGTTGTCAAATGGTTGTTGTTGGCACGAGAGACGAGCCAATGGGGAGGACAGTCAGCTGCGATGCGGCTGCT
Organism: Ornithodoros turicata; assembly: GCF_037126465.1. Lineage (NCBI taxonomy): Eukaryota > Metazoa > Arthropoda > Arachnida > Ixodida > Argasidae > Ornithodoros > Ornithodoros turicata. The sequence continues at coordinate 800,411 of NW_026999314.1, forward strand.
GTCCCAGCGTTAACTTCATACCATGGCCTACAGACTATAGGTGGAAGTGATTCCACAACACGGACTGGTGGGTTGGCACCCCGGCCGGGCTCGGCGGCGGTGGCGCTCGGTGTGCCGTCGGGGGCGCCTCTGGCTACCGTACCGCATGGAAGATGGACGGATGCAGAGTTAAGATTGTTGGCTTCCGCTGAAATGCAGATTGGATCTCACCCGTTCATCAATCAGCAGTTGCATAATGTGTACCCGGTTAGAACGCTGATGGCCATACGAATGACTAGGCATACCCGCCGATACCGAGACCTTATTCGGGAAATGCGAGCTGTGGCTGCGACAACTGTTGTACAAGGAGAAGCTAGCCCTATGATGGATCAACAGCGGACCTCGGCAGTCTGGTTCCCGGATTTGGAAAAATTCGGGATTACCGCTCATCTTAGAAGCCAGCTGACGGAGGGGCCACTGCAGCATCATGTACTTGATTCCATTTTCTCAGTGTACATAAAGAAAGCCAACGACCAGAGACGCCCAGCTCGCAGAAGGCGAACGGCCAAGAATACACAAGGGAATGCAAAGCAGAGACGGCGTCATAGGTTCCAACTGCACCAGCACTTGTACAAAAAGGGGCCAAGGATCTTATACCATGAGCTACTTCAGGAAGATACCCAACACGACGTGGATCTGAAGGCATTGCACGGTCTTTACGACCCAATCTTCTCGACGAGATCAGAGAAAGAGGCTACAGTGCCACCAATACCTGGACAATTGGTTATACCAGTGGATCCAGTTACGCCAGAAGAGGTGGGGACCTCATGAGCAGCTCTAAATGCGAAGTCCTCCCCGGGACCCGATAATTTGAGGGTCGAAGACTTAAAGATGATTCCGGTGGAAGTGCTAGCTGCCGTATTTAATAACTTCTTGAAGTGGAAATGTATTCCACCGCACCTGAAGAGATCAAGAACAACCTTTCTCCCCAAGAATGCAGAACCCCGAGGCCCCTCGGACTTTAGGCCGATCACGATTTCGTCAGTGTTGGCGCGGCTCTACTCGAAAATCCTTCTGGAAAGAATGTCCGCCAGGAATAGCTTCCATCCTCTTCAACAGGGATTCCAAGCAGATAGAAGCACCAGCAGTAATCTCTTACTCCTTCAAGGAATAATGAGGCTAGCAAAACATCAGCACAAACCACTGTACGTGGCTAGCTTAGACCTCCGAAAGGCCTTTGATTCCATTAGTCACTCCGGAATATTGGCAGCGCTGGAAGGTCGGTCCCTGCCAGATCACTATCTCCAGGTAGTTGAAGACATGTACGCCGGATGTACTACTCAATTCTGCCTGCAGGGGGCTGTGGGTGGTAGGAACGTTGCCGTCAGGAGAGGGATCAAACAAGGGGACCCATTGTCGCCCTTCTTCTTCAATTGTGTTATGGATCCCCTCCTGGCCGCACTCAACGACTCAGGCCTAGGGTTCTACGTCGACGGTACCTCGGCGGCCGCAATGGCATTTGCGGATGATGTGGTCTTGTTCTCTGAGAACCATAGCGCCCTGCAGGAATTGATTAACAAGACGGAGCGTTATCTGGCGGGTGTGCAACTCGAGGTAAATCCGGCCAAGACCCAGTATTTTGGTTGGCGCTGGGATGAGTCCCGTGACTGGTTCAACTATGAAGTTCCTTCTGTCTCTGTCCGTGGCGAGGCTGTCCAGCCTTTGAACCGGGATACCTCATTGAGTTACCTGGGGTTATCCATCCACATTGCCAAGGGCCCGTTGTTATAAGACCCTACTATTGATAAGATCTTAGGTGTCATATCACGTGCAGCATTAAAGCCTTCTCAGCGGCTTCGCTGCCTCAGGGAACTTGTGGTGCAGAGGCGTCTATACGCTTTGTCTAACTCCCTGGCGGTGACATCTCAAGCCGAGAGGGCAGACAAGGACCACTTGCGTCAGGCTAAGAAATATCTTCATTTGCCTGGGCCCTTCCCATCATCACACGTTTGGCTACCGGCTAGCCAGGGAGGCTTAGGCGTCCTCAAATTGTCCTTCGTTGCAGTTGCGGTTCAGTTGAAGGCGATTGCCCGCTTGCAAAGGCTCGCGGTGCCTTTCGTCGACACAGTCATGAATGTCGAACTAGCGAGACAAGCCGATGCTTTATCCGATCATTTAAGGATACCGGTCGGGGTCACCGCTGTTGCTGAATTGAAGGCTCTGGTGGGTGAGGCGCGCAGGGCTTGGGTCGAGCGTATGCAGGCAGGGTACAGGCGGGCGGGGTTATTTTCACACTCCAACAGGTGGTTGCACCCGGAGAGTCTTCATCTAAAGAATGGCGACAGAATCAAGGCACTCAGGTTGCGGACCGGCGTCCACCCCTGCCGTGCACTCTTTAACATGCACGCTCGTGATCCGACCGAGCGCCCCTGCCACCACTGCGGCCAGAGTGAGGAGACCCCGGCCCATATCCTACAGCATTGCGAGAAGACGCATGGCCCCAGGATCGCGCGGCACAATTATTTATGTAAACAAATCTGCCGTTTGGTGACACAGTATAGCCCCGGTGTTAACATTACTCAAGAAAGAATTTTCAATGTGCAGGGGGCCCGCTACAAACCGGACATTGTCGTTGAGGATGGCGACAACGTCGTCATTCTTGATGTGGCTGTGGCATGGGACAGCGCTGCCAGCACCCTGGAGAGTAGGTGCAGAGAGACAGTGGTAAAATATGATTTACTTAGGCAGTGCTTCCCGGGCAAGTCCGTGTTTGTGGAGGGGGTCGCCTTTGGGGCCCGAGGGCTTACCTGTGTCACCACGAGGAGGGTGTGCCGTTACCTGGGGCTCACGACGTCGGACATCTCATGGCTGGCGTCGAGGGCACTCGTCGGGAGCTTAATTTGCTTGGGCAGATTTGTCCGTTCTGTATGAATTAGCAAGACTTGGTCTGCCGTTTGGTTGGTGTGTGGCATCTTTCATTCTTTGACCGCAGTCGTTGTGACCCTGTGCGGTCTCCATCGGACAGTGGGAAGTCTACGGTTTAGCGTTTGATCGATTACTCCCCCCTTTTGGTGTCCCGTGCGGGGATTTTTGTCGGGCGGTTTGGCCCTGTCTCTTTGTTAAATTTTTCACTAGTCGACGACCCGGGCCAAGTTGGGCTTCTGGGCGCCACCTACCACACCTTGCTAACGCATGGTGTGGCGTCAAAAGCCAGACTTGCCCTGGTTTTAACCCGTCTTTGCGGGAAAGGTTGAGTTTTAGCCAAATAAACACCATTCTACTCATTCGACGCTTTTCTCCACGTTCGGATCCTGCATCTCAAGAGAAAATTAAAAAGTATGGTGTAACGGCGGGGGAATATATTGTGTTCTTTCGGAAAAAGAGCTTATTCATCGCAAGTTTAGACCTTAAGAAAGCCTTTGATACGCTGGCCCATGAGGCTATATTACCCGCCCTGCGGGGTAGGAGTGTCCCTGACCACTATGTGGAGCTTATTCAACATCTCTATGAAGACTGCTCCACCACTTACCATCTTAACGGCAAGTTAGATGGCAAGAGGGTCCCTGTTCGTCAGGGAATCAAACAAGGAGATCCCCTCTCGCCATTCTTATTTAATGTGGTCCTTGACCCCCTGCTCCACAGATTGAACTCATCAGGTCTTGGTGTTACTATGGATCAAGCTCACGCCTCGGCCTTGGCGTTTGCAGACGACGACATCCTAATGTCTGAAAGCGTCGAGGGTCTGACAGCTCTAATCCTCAGTACAGAAGAATTTTTGAAATCCACTGGCCTATCTCTAAATCCGGCGAAGTCCCAATATTTGGGTTGGAGATACGACGGCACAAGGAAATGGTTCAACTATGAGATTCCGCCACTGCTCATAGGCAATACCATGATTTACCCTCGCCTGAGGGATGTCCCCACAAGGTACTTGGGGCTGAACATCTATCCGAATAAAGGCCCCCAGGTAGAAGATGAAGTGTCCGAGAAGTTACTCAAGATCATCCGACACGCCGCATTAAAACCCTTTCAACGGTTGCACTGCATCAACACCCTGGTACTGCCACGTTATCTTTATTTATTTTATTTATTTATTTCCATACACCTCAAGGGCCCAGAGGGCATTACATCTTTACATCCTGGCAAACTCTCTCTCCGTTTTAAGCGACGCCAGCAAGAAGGAAAAGTTTTTGCGAAACATTATTAAACAAGTGCTACATCTTCCGCAATCCTTTCCTACGGCCCATATTCATTTGCCCGCTCGAGAGGGAGGACTCGGTGTGTTATATCTGCAATGGACTGCAGCAAGCATGCAGTTGAAGGCCTTGGCCAGAATGGCCCGCCTGGGTGTTCCTTTTGTCGACACTATTTTAACTACCTTAGCTGAACAAGAAAGACGCCTCTCGTCCTTTTTGGGGCTACCATCGGGTATGACAGCTCCAACTGACCTTGCTACAGCATTAACCTCTGCTAGAAAACTGTATGTCTCAAACGCAATTGCTTCATATGGCAATCGGTCACTGTTCGCCCACAGGAGGGAACCAGTAGGTAATGTTTGGCTGTTCCATGATAGTCGTTTAATTAAGGACGGAGATCGAATAAAAGCACTTCGACTAAGAACAAATTTGTACCCTACGAGATCTCTGACGAACAAGCATGCTATAGATCCGAAGGCTAGGGAAGGCCAGTTTTGCCCTGGCAAAGAAGAGTCGGCATTTCATATCATCTTCAGAAGGTTCATCTTCCTAGAGTTCAGAGGCACAATTTTGTTGCAAACCAAATAGCAGTGATGGCCACTAACTACTTCTACAGTAGTTTAACTATAACTACTAACTACTTTGCGATTGAGTAGTTTAACTAGTAGTTCAACTACTTTTCAGGGGAGTAGTTAAAACTACTTCTTTAACTACTGCAATGTAGTTTAACTGCATCTATAACTAAACGTTGTCCATCAACACCAATCCCTTGTAGTGTTCTTGGACACCTAAATATGAATATCAAGCAATGATAAACTTTGGCTCAAGCCATTGCTACGATCGTCAAACACAAAGCTTGCGACGAAATTATTTTTGTGCCTACGTGATAAACTAAATTGCAGAATTATTTCACAGCAAATGAGGCTTCACTAGACAAGCATTATTTATTTATTTATTCACATACCCCAAAGGGCATACCCTGGGGGACACCAGTTGATACGTGACAAAAGGACGAGGAATGGTTGTTCACGAAAGTGGACTGGAGGCGGTCAGTTAAGAACATATTAATCCAGGAGAGAACATGTGCATCAAGGCCTAGTTGTGAGAGTTTAACCATTAATCTAACGTGCGGTACAGAATCAAAGGCTTTAGCAAAGTCCAGGAACACGGCATCTGTTTGAGTAGAACTGTCCATATTTGAGTGGAGGTCGTGGATAAAACCAGCTCTATAGTTGTGAGAAATTTTTACGGAAGCCATGCTGGCAGGGGGAAAAGTAAGCATTTGACTCTAGGAAGTTGATTACCTGCGAATATATAATGTGTTCCATGATTTTGCAGGGGACGCGGGTACTGGAGATTGGTCTATAGTTCAACGGTGAATGAGTGACACCACTTTTATGCACTGGTATTATCATTCCCCGACGCCAGTCTTCTGGCAGAACTGAACTATTAAGTAGGAAGGGAGTTGCCTCAGGAGAGAAGCCGCCGATATTTCAAACAGAGACTGTTCTTTTTCTGGGCACCGTCCTCATCATTGGCATGGTATATAAAGGGTTAGGTGTGACGTGTTCAAAGGTTCATGCGAATTGTCCCTTTAAATCATGCCAATGATGAGGACGGTGCCCAGAAGCAGAACAGTCTCTGTTCGAAATATCGGCGGCTTCTGTCCTGAGGCAACTCCCTTCCTACATCTCTACCAGTTCGCTGGATTTCTACCCATCCCCATCTATGAACTATTAAGTGATTGTTGGAATATTGCAGCAAGAAATCTGCTCGAGTGAGCCTTTGTATTTTTAAGAACCTTACTGTTTATTCCATCGAAACCAGCAGAGGAGGAAACCTTGATGGAAGAGATAATCTTTTCAATGCCAGCAGGAGATATCGCTATCGGTGACATGCTATTGAAGATGGATGTGGGAGGCGCGGCAGGGGGAGTTGTGTCTTCGTTGGTGAACACGCTTGCAAATGCGTTAGATAAGAGAACATTGGTTATCTCTAACAAAATTACCATCACAATCTTTCAGTTGGATGTTTACCGATGGAGATTTTTGGTTTATAACTTTGTAGAATGCCTTGGGGTTGTGCTTCAAGAGGTTGACGAGGCCCTCGCTATAGAACCTGCGTTTTGAAGAAGTCACCAATGAGATGTATTTCCGGGCGCACTCTTGATATTAGCAGTGATGATGCAGACTTACAGCGCTTAGCAAGCCTGTACGGACGTTTCTTTTTACGGGCGAGCAGTTTGATTTCATGAATGTACCATGGGGCATGACAATGTGTCTTGATGATAATGGAGGGTATATAGGCTGCAATAAGTGCATTAATCCTGGATTTGTATAAATACCAGTTTTCCTCAACTGTCTGTACTTCAAAATTAGCGAGAAAGTTAGCCAAATAATTGGATAATTCAGAATTTATTTGGTCGTAGTTACCCTTATCGATCTTATGCGTTTGCACGAGGAACGACGGGGCACGCAGGGGAGAGGTATTGTAAAGTGTAGTACTTTGTGATCACTCAAGGCGCATGGAGAAAATACAGAACCTACTATACCTGGGTCGTTAGTGAGGATTAGGTCTAGGATGTTTGATGAGGTGGGAGTTACACGGGTGGGTTCATGAACCACCTGATGAAGGTCAAACACATGACACAAATCAATGAAAGAACGTTCTTCACTGCCAGAGGCTGAGGTGGATCTCCAATTAATTGAGGGGTAGTTGAAATCACCACGAAGAATAACCTTTGAATTTGGGAATTTGTGGAATATATGATGTAGTGATTTGTGTAATTCTGGGATGAATGCATTGCTTGAGGGAGGTCGATAGCATGCACCAACTACTAATCTACACGTGACGCAGTCAATCAATACCCACGTTACTTCGATAGGAAGTGTACAATGAACAGGATATGATTTAAAACAGTTTTTAACGGCGAGTCATACACCACCTTCTCGTCTATTTACGCGATCACAGCGATATAACGTAAAGCCAGGACACTCTGATAACAGCTCACTGTCTCTTATATCTGGCGATAACCAAGTTTCAGTAAGTGCAACAGGGTCACATTCACAGGATTGCAACAAACTACACAAATCCTTAGGCTTTGGAATCAAACTGCGGACGTTACAAAAAAACAACAGATAAAGCATGTGCGGTAGTACAGTGGTGGGAAACAGAACAGATCAGCTATGGTGTACGTTCAACAACCTGTTTTAAACATTGTTTTAAAGCAACCTGTTTTAAAGCATTAAAAGTGAAGATTTAGTACACATGCACGACACAATTGCTCTGCACCTCCGTTCTCATCAAACAAGTAGCTCAAGGTAAAAGTCGGAAGCACAATCGTGCCGTAAAGGTTACGGCAAAATCGGAAGTAGTTGGCGCCTTCAGTAACCTAACTACTGTAGTTAATTACTTAAAATAGTAGTTTAACTAGTAGTTGCCACTACATTTCTGCAAGTAGTTGATAACTACTTTTTAACTACAATCAGGTAGTTTAACTACATGTAGTTAACTGCTGGCCATCACTGCCAAATAGTACGATTGGTGCAGAAGTATAACCCCAATGTGTCTATTACCCAGGAGAAGGTGTTTACCTCTAATACCGGAACTAGGCTTAAGCCGGACATGGTGATCTCGGACGGAAACTCGGTGACCATCCTTGACGTGGCAGTCGCCTGGGACGCCACTCCGAGTACGCTCGACGAGATCAACAGATCCAAAGAACAGAAATATTCGTGCCTGGCCGCAAGTTTTCCTGATAAAGCTGTTTCGGTGAGGGGTTATGCTTCGGTGCCAGAGGAGGAACCTGCGCTTCTACCCGGGCCGCTCTTCAGAAATTAGGCCTCTCGCGAAGTGATCTATCTTGGCTAGCATCTCGTGTCCTTATTGGCAGTGTAATTGTATTAGGTCGTTTTAATCGTTCAGTTTGAATGTTTATTCCAGACTCCCTGGCTCTCTGGGTTTATCTTGTCGGTTTGAGATTTTATGGGCTGTATCCTAGTTAGTATTTTACCACTTGGTTTTAACTGTTCATTATTTTAACGGTTTTACCAAGTGGGATTGTTGGCGGTCAGATGGGCATATCATCAGCCTAGCCCTGGTTGTTAATCATGGGCTGGCCCTCAACATATCCCACTTGAACCGACACCCCTTTTTAACCCAGGTTTTTTTGGGCAATTCCACGTTTTAGCCAAATAAACGCCATTCTACTCATTCAACGCTTTTCTCCACGTTCGGATCCTGCATCTCAAGAGAAAATTAAAAAAGTATGGTGTAACGGCGGGGGAATATATTGTGTTCTTTCGGTAGCCAAATAAACGCCATTCTACTCCTTTTTGCCCGGCGTGGCACACCTTTTTGCCCGGCGTGGCACACCTTTTTCGCTGCTTTTTCCCCGTGTTTTGCGAAGTGTACTTGACGGTGTGTCACAAGTGCTCCCCCACCTCCTCGTGGTGCCGGGTGGTAACGGCTCTGTTTCTTGCATAGCCGGCCAAGTGGGGAGCGCATGCCTTTTGGCCTGGTGCAGGTGAAACCTGTGTTCTGTCTTCTTCTGGGTCTCCCTGTTCATATCACAGGGGACCTACACCTGCGCCGCTGAGTGTGAGCGTATTGTCCTTTATTCGAGGAAGGCGACCCATGAATGGGTCACCGTCTATCCACCAGAAGTCAGCCTTTCTTGTCACTTTTGTGACCCTCCTGTGTCGTCACGACCAAGACTCGAGAGCCATTACCTTCTTACACACAATACAAGGCTCATTTGGAAGTGTGGCGTGTGCTTGAACAAAACATCCAATTCAAGTAAAACCATCTCATCGCACCACACTAACGGCAAAAGAAAGCTGAGATCTCAAGCAGACCCCTCTGGCTCGGTCGCGTCCGGGGCGGCTTGCGCGGCGTCGGGTGGGCCTTGCGAGTCGGCGGTTGCAGTCCTTAGTTCCACTCCAGAAATTCTTCCATGCTCTCCTGATGGGGGTGGCAGTATCAGGGAGCAAAGTGTCTTAAGTCCGGCAAAGCCGGCTCCACAATCAAGCGACGAGAGGTGTTTTCCCCTTGGGGAAGCATCGAGTACTTCGGGGCAGGTATTTCTCAGTCCGGCTATGCCGGAAGTCGGTCTTTCCCTTGCGGTACTGGCTGACGAGCCTGGTACCCTTATGACAACGAGGGAGTCACAGTTGGCTCAAGCACTGGCGGACAGGGGTATTGCCCCCCCCTCCTCTGTTTGCCGAAACAGCTCGTGGATTGGTCTCTGAACCGATCGTTTGGCAGAGAGGTGACATCGAGCCTCAATATTCTCAGTCTTCACATTCTGGTGGAGCTGGGGACTCTGACGTTGATGAGCTGGGTCCGCGCGGGGCGGTGCTGGCCGTTCCGGATGCGGCGGAGCCGGGGAGGCCTGCAATGTCTTATGGTCGTTGGACCAAGGCAGAAATGCATCTTGTGGCTGTGCTTGAGCTAGATTTGGGAAAACATCCATTCATAAATCTTGAATTGTCCAAACGTTACCCCACTCGCTCACTTATGAGCATCAGGGGTATACGTCATCTTCAAAAGTATAAACAAATACTGGCGGCTGCACGGTCAGCACGTTACAAAGAAAGACAGGAATCTTTAAATCAAGAGCAGTGTGTGACCGAATGTAGTATGAGGTCAGAAGGCGAAGTCAATGAGCTCGGTGTGGAGGATCTTGAGAGAGCGGGACTGCCGCGGGACCTTGCAGAAAGGGTTTTGTCTGGACCGCTACAGTACACCGATTTGGAGAAAATCTATCGAACTTTCAATGCCTTTCCCCGGCCAAAACAACAACGTACCACGCCGACTAAAACAGCCCAGCCTAGTACGAAAGCAGCGAGAAGGAGAGAGAAATACCGTGAGCATCAGCGTCTTTACAGAATGGGGCCGAAGGTCCTTGTTCACCAGCTTCAAGCTGAGGGGGTGAGTTCCCCTGTCACGTTGACTGATGTTCGCTCCACTTATGGCCCACTTTTCTCTTCTCCGTCTAAAGCTAGTGCTTCTGTGCCTTCGTCAAGAAGTAAGGTCAAGGAGTATTGCGGCCCTGTTGCGGACTCGGAGGTCGGGGAGGCATTGAGTTCTTTTAAGAATGGTACTTCTCCTGGTCCAGATGGAGTGACCGTTGAGCTGCTGAAGCGGGTTCCCGCGGTTGTCCTTGCTGCAGTACTTAACAATTTCATGAAGTTTGTGGTCGTTCCACCCGAGCTCAAACATTCCAGAACCATCTTTATCACTAAGGTGCCAAGGCCTGAATCGGCTTCCGAGTTCAGGCCCATTACGATCTCACCCTTGGTCCTTAGGCTGTTCTCTAAAATCTTATTGTTTCGCCTTTCGGCTGATAATCGTTTTCACGATTTCCAAAGTGGCTTCGAGAGTGACCGGAGCACGAGCTCCAACCTTTTGCTTCTTCAGGGCATCATGTTGCACTCCAAAAGAACACATAAGCCCCTGTACGTGGCGAGCTTGGACGTTAGGGAAGCTTTTGATTCTTTGAGTCATAATGCCATCTTTTCAGCCCTTGAGGGCAAGGACGTGCCACGACTATTCCAGGAGTTGGTCAAGGAACTGTATACTGGCAATACCACCACATTTCACTTGAACGGCAGAACAGACGGCGCCAGAGTCGCTGTGCGACAAGGTATCAAGCAAGGAGACCCCTTGTCACCCTTTCTTTTCAATTGTGTGTTAGACCCTCTTCTTGCCCAATTGAACCAGTCCGAGTTCGGTTACCACGCTGGAGCGGCTTCGGCTGCCTCCATGGCCTTCGCTGACGATTTGCTGGTGTTTTTTTTCTGAGAACCATTCTGCCCTAACAAAGTTGGTGCAGATGGTTGAGACATATATGCAGTCAGTTGGTCTCACGTTGAACCCTCGGAAAACCCAGTATTTCGGTTGGCGATGGAACAGCGAAACCGGCTGGTTCGACTACGGTGCACCACCTGTGGAAATTGCAGGAGCACGGGTGGATGCTTTGGGAAGAGGAGGTGTTGTGAAGTACCTCGGGGTCTCCTTATCCATCAGTAAGGGTCCTCTGTTGGAGGATAAGTACAGCGACTCGGTTGCCCGGTTGTTGATGAAGGCGTCGTTAAAGCCGCTTCAAAGAATTAAGTGCTAAAAAGAACTAGTAGTATCACGCCAGTTATACCTCCTTTCCAACTCCCTGGCTGTTGTTTCTCAATCACAAAAAGTCGATAAGTGGCACAGGGCCTTTGTCAAGAAAACAGCTCACCTCCCAGGGTCTTTTCCTAACGTCCAGCTCTGGCTTCCTTACAAGAGTGGTGGTATGGGGCTTTTGCCAGTACTGTGGACAGCTCCAGCAGTCCAGTTGAAGTCTTTGGGTAGACTGCGCCGCCTCGGCAACGTTTTTGTTGACGAAATCTTCAACGAGGTGCTCGGAGGCTACGCCTCGCGACTGTCCACAGTGCTGGGTGTTCCTGACGGTATAGTGCATGGGAAGGAGTTGCAACTGGCCCTGAACGAAAGCAAGAGGAAGTGGTTCAGTGACAGAAAAGGTAGCTATGCTAAGAGGGATCTGTTTGCGTTGGAGAAGGATCTCCTTGGGAACCGATGGCTGCACCCGGACTGCCAGTTTATCAAAGAAGGCGACAAGATCAAGGCCTTGCGGCTCAGGGCAGATGTTTTTCCAACGCGTTCTCTTTTCAACAAACACGCCAAGGACCCCACGGTAAGACTCTGTCACCATTGTCACGAGGCCGAGGAGACGCCTTGCCACATCCTCCAGTACTGCGAGCGAGTGCATGGCCCCAGAGTCGAGCGCCACAACTTTATTGCAAAACAGTTACAAAGACTTGTCACTAAGTATTCTCCGAATACCATTGTTTCTGCGGAGAAAGTCTTCACTGTTGGTGGCGCTCGGCTCAAGCCAGACCTTGTACTAGATAGGGGGCATGAGGTAGCCGTGGTGGATGTGGCAATCGCGTGGGACTCTTCTGTGGCCAATCTCGAGAAGAAGGCAAAGGAAAAATCTGAAAAGTATGCTTGTCTGGCTCAGCTTTTTCCAGGTAGAGCATTCAGAGCGGTCGGGGCGGTCCTTGGAGCCAGGGGTCTGGTTTGTCCATCCATGCGAAAGCTATGTGAGGAATTTGGGCTTTCGAGATCAGACGTAGCGTGGTTGGCGGCCAGGGCCCTGGTGGGTAGTTTGACCTGCCTGAGTCGGTTTGTGCCTAATGTATGACTGGGGCAGCCATCGCTTCTGTGTGGTGTTGCTTGATCTTCTCTTGGTGTTGCCAAATTTTCTTATGGGTTTTGCTAGATCTTAACGCTTAGTGTACTATTACACTTTAAGATCTTGCGTCAGCAGTCCGAGCGTTTTTTGTGCTCGTTTGCTTACTAATATTGAACATCCTGTAGCAAATACACCTTCTTAACATCTTGTGGCAAATACACCTTCTTTTGATCTTCAGTGGTGTTGCTGGATCTTCTTCCGGGTTTTGCTAAATCTTTAACGCTTAGTGTATTAATACACTTGAAGATCTTGCGCTAGCAGTCCGAGAGCTTGTTGTGCTCGGCTGCTTCAGTAACATTCTTAACATCTGTAGCAAATATTCCTTCTTGAACATCCTGTAGCAAATACACCTTCCTTCGATCTTCTTGGTGGTGCTGCTAGGGCTTCTTTTGTGGTCTTATTGGATCTATAGCGCACAGTGTATCATTACACTTGAGATCTTTGCGTCGGCATTACGAGTGTTGCTCCGCTCGTTTGCCCCAATAATATTCTTGAACATCTCATACCAAATACACACTGGAACGTCTAGTAGCAAATACACCTTGAACGTTATGTAGCAAATGCACCCTCGGAGTATTCCCACAACCCTTGTTTCGTAGCAAATACCTATACTTATTTGGCTTTTTTCCCCTCTGATTTTGTCATAGGGAAGTGGAGAGGAAGTTCCCGTGGTTTCACTAGTGTTGATCGGGACTCTTGCTTTGTTTTTGAGTTTGTTTTGAGGCGTTTACGCTCCACTCTTTTTAGCCACTTGTCGGGCAGTGTTTTAATCCTGTATAATTTAATTATGCATTGTGCATATTTTATGCATTTTTGGTCTTAACCCCAAGTTTGGGTCTGCGACCACCAAGCTCGCTACGCTCCGCGGGGCGAGGTCTGCAGAGCCCCGACTTGCTTTTTAAACCCCTTGTGGGTACATTTCACTGGGTACTCCACGTTCTGATCCTGCATCTCAAGAGAAAATAAGAAAAGTATGGTGTAACGGCGGGGGAATATATTGTGTTCTTTCTCTTTCTCTTGGGGGGTGTAGTTCAGCGGGGGGTGTGGTTCAGCACGTTTTCTGGTTAGCTGTGCGATCTATTGGAGCCAGAAAGCATTTGACGTCGCTTTTGTTGTGCTGAACCACGGGCGGTCCGGCCTCCTCGTGGCGCCCCCTGGGCAACGGTAAGCAGCTACCGGCCTACGGACCGCCCACGGCATAAGCCGTGGTTGGAGTGAAATTCCTGTGTGCTTTGTTTATTGTTGGCGCCCCAGCTACTTTCGCTGGGTCGTTTACACTCCCACCCTACCTGGAGAATCAGTTAGAATGCAGACCCACGAGATCGTTTACCCACCTGATGGGCTTACATGCCACATCTGTGCTGATCGACCCACGTCAAGGACCAAGTTTGAGACACACTACCTCACTCATCAACTCAAGATAAAGTGGAAATGTGGCAATTGCCTTCAGAAAACCTTATTTGCTGCAACAAGCATGTCCTCGCATCACTCCAAGTGCAAGAAGAAACGCACAATCGCTGGAGATGGCATTCCATCGGCCAATCATAATGCGGACGTCATTCTGGATGGAGGAGCATGTAATGCGGCAGATGCCGAGCATTCGGATCAGCGCCATGTGGCTCTGGCGAGCAATCCTGGGGACCCCTCGGGAGTCGAGGGTGGGAGACCTGCCTTGGTGGGTGCTGCGCCCGGTGTCGGGGGTGGGGTGTCGGGTGTGCCCGACCGGCCCGCTGGTCCTGCGAATGGCACCGATCAACGTTCGATAGGGCCTATCGACGAAGAGGCTTTGAGCGACGCAAACGGACCTGGTCCGTCGCCTTCTTGTGATATCTCTGATCTAGCCAATCTACTTGCAGCAGAGGGGTTGTCACCTCCACCAGACATGTCGATAGCTGCTAATACCTTGCACATTCCTGAAGGGGATGCTGCTGTGTCACTCGATGGCTTTAATGTTGCTGCCCAGGCAACCGACGTAAATCAAGCCTCGCACCTTATGGTGCAATGGCCCCAACTCGCAGTGCCTGCGGGATCGGCGGCCCGGTCGGGTTCGCCGGGTTTCCCGGCCCCGGCTCGGGGTGCGCCCCCACCTGTGGTGGTCTCCTACGGTCGATGGACCGAGGCAGAGCTATACCTCCTTGCCCGGACGGAGATCCGGTTCGGTGACCACCCATTCATAAACCAGAAAATTCATGAGGTCTACCCGACTCGAACCCTACAAAGCATTAGGATGACCAGGCATACCAGACGCTACAGAGCCATATTACAGGGAGTACGAGGAGAGACGGCTTCCTTGGGGACTTCATCTGAGACTGTGACCCCCACCCACGTTCCCTGTCAACGCAACAATACTGGCGAGGCCCTGGTCGCGGATCTTGAGGAATGCGGGTTCGAACAGTCGACAATCCAGAGGATAAGAACCGGACCTATCCAAATAAGAGATCTGAATACAATTTATAAGCATTTCGGGATCGTCCCTCGAATATCTAAAAGCAAGTCCAAGAGGCCATTAACCAGGACTCCCCGAAACAAGCAAGAGAGAAGGAGACTACGCTACCGAGAGCATCAAAGGCTTTATCGGAAGGGGCCTAGGGTTTTGCTCCACGAGCTCTCTACTGTGGGATCAGAAGGCGCTACTGTTACCCAGACGCTATTCACGATGAATTTGATGGCATCATGGCGACGCCATCCCCCCGCCCCATCTCTATACCACAGTTACCTGGACGCCTGTCGGTACCCGTGACCCCTATTGTGGAAGATGAGGTTCGGCATTGCTTGGCCAGTACCAACGTTAATGCCGCTCCCGGGCCCGATGGAGTAACCGTGGGGATGATTAAGTTAATCCCAGTGAAAATCATGTGTTGTATCTTCAACAACTTCTTCCAGCAGTGCCAAGTGAACTAAAGCAATCAAAGACTGTGTTTGTGCCCAAGAAGACCTGCCCATCTGGTCCTGCGGATTTTCGTCCGATCACCGTTGCCCCGGTTCTACTCCGTCTATACAGTCGCATCTTGCTCCGACGTTTCACAGCCCAAGGTTCGTTCCACGACCTCCAGAGCGGCTTCCAGGATGACCGCTCCACGGGATCAAATCTCTTGCTGCTGCAGGGCGTCATGCGCCACGCCAAGCGAAGCCACCAACCTCTGTATGTAGCCAGCCTTGACCTCAGGAAAGCTTTTGATTTAATTAGTCATCAAGCCATCTTTTCTGCACTACGATGCAGGTCCCTTCCTGAGGTCTACGTTGCCATCCTTCAGGACTTCTATGAGGGCTGCAGCATGTCGTTTTGGATGAGCGGCCTGTTAGGAGGGGTATCAAGCAGGGCGATCCCTTATCGCCATTTTTATTTAATTGTGTGCTTGACCCCCTCCTACACGAAATCAACGCCTCGGGCCTTGGGTATCATGCGGGTGACACTTCTGCGGCTGCTATGGCGTTCGCAGACGATTTGCTTTTGCTCTCTGACAGCCATGAGGCCCTGCAGGAGCTGGTGCGGATCACAGAACACTACCTCGAGAAAGTCCGCCTGCAGATCAACCCGACCAAAACAGAGTATTTTGGGTGGACTTGGTCAAGCGATCGAGGCTGGTTCGAGTACGACGTGAGACCTATAACAGTAGCCGGCTGTACCATACAACCCTCGCAACGAGATAACCCCCTTGTCTACCTGGGGCTGCGTATACATGTGGGCCATAGTGGGCCAGCCATAGGGGACCCCAAAGCGAACGGAATCACGGACCTCATTGGTGCAGCAGCGCTCAAACCCTTCCAGCGTCTCAAGTGCTTTAAGGAGCTGGTGGTGCAGCGACAGCTCTATACCCTCGCCAACTCACTGGGAGTAATTGGGCATGCCGAAAAGGTCGATAAGCTTAATATCCGGCATATCAAGAAATTTTTGCATCTACCGGGATCTTTTCCCACGTCGCATATCTGGATGCCCTCGAGAAGAGGTGGGCTCGGCGTGCTCCAACTGGCGTTTGTGGCAGTACAAGTCCAGGTGAAATCTCTGGCCCGGTTGCAGCGTTTGGGCAACCAGTTCGTGGACGTGATATTTAATACCGTGTTAAATGACCACTACCTGAAGCTGTGCCAGTATATCGACATCCCTACTGGCATCACGGGGGTGCTGGAGCTTAATAACACCATCAAGATTGCCCATGACAGATGGTCCACGAAGATTAAGGACGTGTACAAGATCAAGTCTAATTTCGCACATGAGAACGACCCTTTCGCCAACAGGTGGCTGTTTGAAGATTCCCATCTCCTCAAAGATGGAGATAGGATCCGTGCCTTGCGCTTACGAACGAGAGTATACCCGTGTCGGGCATTATCGAATAAACATGCGCCTGATCCAGCGGACCGACTATGTCATCACTGTGGGCAGGGGGAGGAGACGCCCGTCCACATCTTGCAGTTTTGCGAGCGGGTGCATGGACCCCGCGTCGAGCGTCACAATTACCTCTGCGACCAGATGGCTCGTCTTATCTCGCAATACAACCCTCAAGCCCAGGTCACCCAGGAACAAGTCTTCACGGCCCGAGGAGTTCGCCTGAAGCCCGACATCGTAGTGCAAGAAGCGGATCGGGTAACCATCCTCGATGTCGCCGTGGCCTGGGACAATGGCATCGCGACCTTGGAGAAGAAGTCGACTGAGAAGAAAGTGAAATACGAGCCTCTGCGAGAATGCTTTCCCGATAAGCAAGTCATCTTCGAGGGTGTGGCGATCGGCGCGCGCGGCCTAACTTGTCCGTCCATGCGAAAAGCCTGTTTTAGTCTCGATTTCTCTAAGGCAGATGTGGCCTGGCTCGCCTCCCGGTCCCTGCTGGGGAGCCTAATCTGCCTGAGTCGGTTCACTAGGATGGTTTAATTCCGCAGTATTCTCCGTTTAACTTGATTCTCCGGTGTTAATTTTAATGGGACATGCGCGTGTTTTATTGTTTTTAAACCCCTTTCTTTTACTTGTGACTTCTAAGAACGGAGTCTAAGTGCCATCAACCATGCGGCCCCTCGGGGTTCGTACGGCATGCAGCTCCGCGCTTGGTCCGTTTTTGTTTTTACCCCTTTTTTGGTGGAAATTGCGTTTTAGCCAAATAAACGCCATTCTACTCATTCGACGCTTTTCTCCACGTTCTGATCCTGCATCTCAAGAGAAAATTAATAAAGTATGGTGTAACGGCGGGGGAATATATTGTGTTCTTGAGGGGTGGCGGCTCGGATTTGGTTTCGTGTGTGCTGTGCGATTTGTCTTTGCGAAAACCAAGCGTCTCTTTCTAAGTGTATCCGAGTCGCCGGGCGGTCCGGCCTCCTCGTGGCACCCCCTGGGCAACGGCTTGCAGCAGCCGGCAAACGGACCGCCCGAGGCCTTTGGCCGCGTTTGAGGCCAACAAGTGTGTTTACTATTTGGAAGTTCCTGGCTACTGTTGTCCGCCAGGATCACCAGCCTCTTCACCTTTACTGAGAGCACTGTCTACATGGCCAAGAAACTTACAGACTACGAGAAAAGCTATCCGCCCCAAGAACTCGTCTGCTCCATCTGCGACATGAGATTCACATCTAGACCAAAGCTGGAAGATCATCACAAAGAGCATTTCCTCACCCTAATTTGGAGGTGTGATCTCTGCAAGACGAAGACGTCCTCTTCCAGTAAAACAATGTCTTCGCATTACACTAAGTGTAAGCGTAAATTCAATCAGTCGGACGGCGCCCGGCCTGGCGGACCTGCTCCGGCCGCTGAGGGGGGGGGGGGGGCTCCTCGTCCCCGCCTGGGGATGTGTCTGCGCCGATGGGCGGACCCATTTTGGATCCTGCGAACGGTGGCTTAAGGCAAGCATCGAGGTCTCCCACAACCCAGAACGACGTCATGACGCCAGACCAGGGCCCAGAATCCGAACTTTCAGTTTCATGCGACCTTTCGGGGTTGGCTGAAGCCTTAGCCCTGGCTAACTTAACGCCGCCTGGCGGCAGTCCGTTTATACGGATCGAGGCGTCCCATATGACTGCTCAGATCAATGAAGCGTCTGACAATGGGATGACATATATAAGCCACGAGGCCCGCCCAGTTGGCGCTGTACCTGCCCCGCGTGGGGATGTGGAGCCTCTTCCGTCGGCCGTTGATGGGTCCCCTGGGTTGGACATCCGTTCGACACACACAACGCAAGAACTGGACAGCACTGCCTCGAGGACGAGAGATCGCACGACCCAAATGTACTCTCACAGTCGGTGGTCCGATACTGCCCAAGCAGCAACAAGAGATTGGACCAAGGTTGGCGGGAGGTTGGCTGGCCAACCTGGCCGTGGTCGGCAGGACGTCTGCCACCAAGGTCGGTTTTTGGTATGAATCTGTTCCTGGCCGTCCATTTGCCAACGATCGGCTGGCCAGCGTCCTGACAACGCCTTGCCAACCATGGCCAGTGGTGCCTTGGTAACCTTTTGCCATCCTTCTGCCGACCCCTTGCCAACCTTCTGCCAATGCTTAACCAACCTCAGCCCAACCGTGTCTGGCCAACCTTCTGCCAACTGTATTACAATGCACCTTTGGTGGCTCTGAAATTACAGGTACTCATAGAAACAATGCTTCAAGTAATTTTCTGTATAATTTATTTCAGCGTTTGCCCACTCATTTCTGCTTAAAAGTCAGCTGTAGTTTATGAAAAACAAATACAGATGTTCATGAATTTTCTTGAGAAAGTTTTCCTTGGCTTAAAGTAAGTGTAACATTGAGACAACCGTACAACATGTACACTTAAAACGATCAGAGTTCCAGATGCTGAGGTTTGCATATTTGGGTTCCCTTCATAGGCAAAACATGTACTGACAAAACACGTATTTTGTAAAATAATATTGATGAACTTATACATAAAACAGTGTTGGCACTGAAAGCACTCAATGCAGCTTGACTAGAAATACGTTACACTTTTCTGATACAGTACGTCAAAAGCTCGACTAGTGATAAAGAAAAACAGTGTAAATCCAACAAGCACAGCTGTACGAATTGCACATGAAAACAGAAATATGAACCATAGTGGACACTTTCTGAAATGTTGAGGTAGAGTATTTAAAACAGATTAGCCCTTACAATAAAACGCACAACTGCACAGTCATGAACCAAAGAGGATACTCCAGTAAAACAGTTAATAACCCTTGTGCCATTGTAATGACTAATACAATTTTAATTGCAAATGTGGTACTCATTTTAGAACATAAAAGCCAATCCAGACCGAAAATCCGGCAATCTTTAGTTAGCTAAAAGTCGTTAGGGAGGGATTTTCATTCAGAAGTTGTATGAATGAGTACTGCAACCGAAGAGGGGCACATTAGTAACTGCTTTGCCTGGATAGCCTGTGTACAGTATGCATGCTGTGTGGGGCAGTATCTCAAGACTCTGCTGAGGTAATTCCGGCTTAACTACATGGCAAGCCTACTTGGCACAAATGACAGGAATACCTGCAACTGTTAAAACTTGAAAAAAAAAAGTCAATTCTTGAAAGGAGAGTCCTTCAAACGTCATCATCCTCAACTGAACCTCCGGTTGCATGAACCACAGTTCCATCCCCACCCTGCTTCTGCTGTCGTCTTCGTGTTCGGCCTCCGCCACGATCATTTGCCTGTGTTAGCCAGAGCTTGATTGTGCCCTTCACCTCTGTGTCGGTGATGTCACTGAAGTGCCCCCTTGCTGATGCTGTGGATATATAAAAGAAAACTTAGTGTCCTAATTACTAGACCAATGCTATGAATAATTTATCAATTTCTCAAGCGTTCTATAAACAAAGCGAGAAAGAAAACAGTAACCCGCCTTTCATCATGTTCTGTTTGTAACACTTGCCATAGTAAGCTATCGTGCCAGTGCAAGACATGTTTCAAGCAGAGAGACGTTGAAAACTATACTTACCTAGAATGAGACTTCTGAGGTTCTTAAGTTGCGAGAATGGGTGTTTCTCTCCCCTTGAGCCCTTCCAACTACACGACACAGCAAGACTGTCCTTCAAAATGCCTTTAAGGATCTGACGAAGAACATCTTTTTTGTCTGAGCCTCCTTTTGCGGCAAAGAACTGCACCTGTGCAAAATAAAAATTATTTTAAACAAAAAGAAACAGGAACAAAACCAATTAGCAAACCAATGTCTAGAGCAATCGATGTAATACACTCACAGTCATTGACATGTTCTCCCTGCCCTCAAGGAATCTGTCAAATTCTTCCAACTGCAAAAAAGTTGTGGCTGGCAGCTGGGGACACCCATCAGGTAAATGCAGCGCTAGCAACGCATGACCCTGCTGCTTCTGTTGCTGCTTGAGCATGAGCAGCATTTCTTTGTTGTGTTGAAAACACTTCACCTGGAAAGCTATTAAATAGAAGCAGCACCCATAAGCTGTAGATATAAAATTTCTCGAGTAATATTCTAACACGAGGACACCGTTGACCACATGTACAAACAGAGATAGGTATCATATTAATACACCGCAAGATGAAATGTGGCAGCTAAGAAGTCCATGATGAAATGAATATAGCGCAACACTAAAAAACATGTAGCTGGTCAAGCACAACTGGAATGTACCTTGGTGCCAGGGGCTTGCACTAGATTCCATTGCATGCCTCACCTACTCTGCCAACTCTCCACCATTACGAATTCGAACCTACACGCATGCGGTTTAGCCATTTCTTTGGCATCCGTACTTTGACTGTCATGGCTGTTTTACAGACAGATTCAGTTGAGGGCATTGCCCTGTGTACTCGTGCTCCACTCAAGTGCGAGATATACTGCAAGATGCTATGCAACAAACAATCCAAAGTAAGGAAAAAGTAATTCCCACTTACCAATGAGCCTGGCCTCCAGTGCCAATACAGTCGTATGCACTTCTTTTAAGACTTGATTGACTGAAGAACCTGGGATGTGCTTATCAATTTACATCTGGCAAACAAAGGTGAACAATGGGTAGTTTACCAGTATGTTGTGCTGGATACTCTTCGTGGCAAGATTCAGAGAGGGCGTCGGATGCTGCATAGGAAGGAACGTCGTCCAGCATGATGTCATCACCTGAAACAACTGGGGCATCATAGGTACTTCAAATGATAAAATATCACTCATCAATGTCTCCACAATGTAATCAAGATTAAATATATTTCTAAATAATGATCAGAAACAAAGTAAGTCATAGTAACTGAACACGATGCATCTCAAGTAAAAGCATACCCATGCAGCCTGCACTTGACTGGTGTGGCTGTGGCTGTTGAAGATGGCCACTGGAGTGCGTGTCAGCAATCTGTGATGCGGCTGCAGGCACTGTTGATCTGTACATCTGCCTCGAGTCTAGCGTTCAAGTAATGAGACAATTATTCAAAAGTGTCAGCAAAACAGGTGGTGTGCACTGAACAGCCTTTCACAGCACAGCTTCCACTGCAAAATTTTCACTACCTTGTGGCTGAGTAATGCTGTGGCGGGGCTTGCATGATCGAAGTGGCAATTGTGGCGGAGGAGGAATCTTCTTTGGAGCATAGTGAAAGCCTGAAATTGCAAAGAAGTCATATTGCTATTATATAGAAAGTATATTGTAGAGAATTCACAATAAGAGGCTATTCAATGCTCTAACTGCTATCAGACCTCGCTTCTTTCCTTTAGGCACTTCGTGTTCTGTTACATCATTTTCACTCTCAGACAGTACGACTCGCTTCCGGTCTTTCCTTGTTTTTTTCTGACTTTCTCTGTCTTCAAAGTTTGATGTATCCTCGGCCGTGCACAAGACGTCAAATGCTTCATCAATATTGTCTGAAATGATGAAAATTGAAGTAAATGAAATGAATCAGTTGGGCATCTCTTGCGCCTTCTGCATGCAGCTAAATGCAAGTCATATACACGCTAACCTGTTGTGTGCAGTATGCGAATGTGGTTGGGCTCCCACGTGTTACTTGGAGGCTGATGGGTTCTTAGAAGTTTCGCCAGCTGCAGCTTCGATACCCGCTCTGGCCATAGCACGACTAATCCGGCAACCGTTTCAGTTACCCACCGGGAGGAGACAACATACGTACTCCGGTCTCGGAATTCAACCACATGGAAACTAGAATTATGTATGTACAAAGTATATACAGTCAATACAAAATGCGTAGAACACCATTGGCAAAGTAGGCTGCTGCAACTTCAAAGCAAATCAAACGAAGCTGCATAGTGCTTGTAAGATGACATGGACAAAGGCAAGGCATTGGTAGAAACCTGTGATGAGCACGCCTGAGTTCGAGTAACAAAGCAAGGAAGGCACAGGCCGCGCAAAGCAATGGACAGACACAACTATTTTACGTCTCTCAGTCACTCTTTATTCATTTTAGGTCTCTACTGATCCACGTGATGACTATTAAAATTGCAGTACAATGACAGTACTTCGACAAGAATATGAATTGTACTGACTAAATGCCGTCCACGTCATGTGAATGCCATACAAGCATATTTAGGTTTGCCGAGAGCACGCGTGAAAAAGTGGGAAAAAGGCATGCTTCTGAGCACAAGGGAAACACATGCCTTTGCAGACAATGTCGGAAGAGGGGACTGAAGTAAGGGCAGTGTCCAGCTCTGACACAAGGTAAACCGAGAGTGGCGATGATGGACACGGTGACACATAGAGTTCTTCTTGCCTCTTAAACATGCTACCGACAAAGGTGACTGTGTTATTCACGAGAACGATATTCTGCACTGCAAGAATTCTGCCACTGCCCAACAGTAAGTATCTGTCCCTTGCCTTCGTAGACACCACGGAATCATGAAAATATGCCCTTTTGTACTGGCTGTTGCAGCCTTGGACTACAGGGCCGCTGCTGTGAACAGAAGAAGGCACAACACCACAGCTACGTCTATTTTTTTTTTTGTGGCAACTCATGGACTTTGATGCTATAAATTCAGAGATTCTTCTATACAACTGTTGGAGGGGCCTGTTGCCTGAGCGGATGTGGCGTTTCAACACCTGCATAAAACTTTCGAACGGAAAGCTGCTGCAACCATCTAGCGGGCCATGCAGGCGGCTGTCACTTGCAAGATGGATTAGGGAGTGTACGTTATACACCAGAAACTCAATGCCATACAGTGCTATAGAAGTTTCAGCAAAGTAGACTAGCAATTCTTCAGCATAGTCAATGAGTTCCCGGAGATGAGGACTGACCAGGATAGTTATTGCAACGTGAAAGCACAAAAAGTGTTGGTAGAGCTCACCACGCAAAATGCCCTGCAAAACAACAGGCCCTGCGTACAACAGAAAGAAGCGGAACTCGGTGGCCTTCCAACGTTTCAGCTCCTTCAGGCCTCTGCATTTTCTTGTAAAATCAGAAGGAACATATTCCCTCATAGAGTTAAGCTTAGAAGAAAGAGTAGCGCCACTAAAATGGTCCAGTCTCACCGTCAAGGCCCCACCAAGCCAGCATACCAGGAGCTTTTTTGTCACACCAAGGCACACCAGGTGCATATAATCTAATGGGAAGGCGGAGACCATGGGCACACCAATTTCAGTTAAAGGGGACACACCAGTGTGGTGCTCCTCCTGTGTCTGCAGAAAGAAAGACTCGTCAGTCTCAAGGGACTTTTGAGGTGTGGAAAGACCCTTCTGCCATGATGCTCGCCCTCAGTAGTACATTTTTCACACCCAAATGCTCCGTTGGTACCTTTCACGGCTTTCACATATGCCCGGGCAGGAGCATCACAGACGACTGCATTGAGTGCTAACTGGTATCTTACATCATTACATTGGATGCCGTTATCTACTAAGCTCCCCCATTCGTCGATAAAAGCTCGCAGGAAATCGTCAAGAGGTGGCTTTCCCGAGCCACAAAATACCCCAATCGGGAACACTGTGCTGCAATCGCGACACGTAGAACTGTGAACGAGGCGAAGGATGCACCAGAAGCTGGTGTTGCTGCTTTTGAAAATTGGTAACCCATCAATATTGATTGAAAGCTGGATCGTACCTTGCCTCATCAAACTACACGCCTCAAGTCTGGCATTCAGTTCTGCAGCTACACCAAAGTGGATGTACTGTCCATTTCCCATGTTCACAACCGGTGTTTGTTTGGGAGTTCCAAGCAGCGTTCGAAACGTTCTGGGCAGTTCTGGAATTTTCTGCTTCAATAACTGCAAAAGTTCATCCACCGAGCCCCTTGGGATGTTATTAGAAATTACCCACGTCCGCAGCCCAGAAACGAAATCATCTTCTGCAATCTCAGCTTCCGACTCAGTGTCGTCATCTGAGGATGTTGTGTCATGAATGTGCTCGTCATGGTGATCAGGGAACGAATGATATGAAGCTGTGAACTGATCTGGGGAAAAGCCAGTCCCATGTTCCACTTCTCGATCTCCTGACGGTGAGGGAGGCAATCGTGCTGTCTGGGTAGGCAAAGAAAAGCTCTCACTCTCCTGTGGTCCACGAAAGCCTTGGCTCAGATTAACAGTCTCATCAGCGGACACTGCTCTCGCAGCAGGGAGCGCAGGACTGCTTACATTCAGTGAAGCTGAAGGTTTTGGATGTAAATGGGTGCCCACAAAGGATTCGACGAATTGCATGCATTCCTTAGTTTCTTTTGCCACACGCTGTAGTTGCTTGCGCCTAACCCTTTTCGCTTCTTGCCTTTGTTCACTCATTATTAATGCGTCGGTACTTATTTCATCGCAGAGAGTGTCTCGTTCACAGAGAGTAGCTCGTTACCAGTGTTCCCTTGAATCGATCGTCACACCTCCCAGTTCTGACATCTGTACAACCTAGAAAATGACATGTAGTATGCATTAGTTACGATTTCTCTCAATCAACGAGCTAAAACCATATAAAACATTGTGGCCTAACAAAGCTCACATGATACATTTTTCTGTGCGTAAGCGTACTGGGGTAGCCAGTTCGACCCACTTTTTTTCTTTATCACGTCACGTCATATCACATGATACGTTCCTTACTCAAAAGAAAAAACGAAAAGCCTCCTGTAAATTCATTATAAACCCTGGTGGGAACGCTACCCGAGTCTCAGGCACAGATGCAACAGCTCAGCAAATGTTATTCAACCTATTTAACGCACGCATAACACTGATGTGAATTTCCAAAGTCAGCAGCCTCGTATATCCGCGTTTTGGAAACTCTGTGTCGGGTTCAGGGGGGGGGGGGAATATGTTTATTAAGAAAATGAAAGGAAAGGTCAGCCAGACGAGGGTCGGCTTGCTATTCCAAACAAAAAGGGAAGGGGAAGGAAAGAAAAATAAGAAAAGAAAAGGGGTAGAAAGAAGGAGAAAAGGGGAAGAAAAGAAAAATAAGGAAAGAAAAGGGAAGAAAATGAGAAGAACAAAGCAAAGGAAAAGGAAAGGAGAGGAAATGAAAAGAAAAGGAAAAGAAGAAAGAGAAAGAAGAGAAGAAAAGGAAAAGAAGGAAGAAAAGGAAGAGAAGAAAAGGAAAAGAAGAAAGAAAAAGAAGAGAAGAAAAGGAAAAGAAGAAAGAAAAAGAAGAGAAGAAAAGGAAAAGAAGAAAGAAAAAGAAGAAAAGAAAAGGAAAAGAAAAACTGAACTAAAATACAAAACTAAAACTGAAAAGCCACACACACAGTCACACAATCACAAGGCGTTGACAAGGTTCGAAGGAGGAGCGCTGTGGTGACTGCCCACTGGGCCGAGAGAGAAACACAGGGCTCACAGGGAGCCCAGGAGACCCGTGTTACGCAGAAAGCGGAGCACCGCTTTTG
The DNA here is from genome assembly GCF_037126465.1 of Ornithodoros turicata. Taxonomy (NCBI): domain Eukaryota; kingdom Metazoa; phylum Arthropoda; class Arachnida; order Ixodida; family Argasidae; genus Ornithodoros; species Ornithodoros turicata. The sequence continues at coordinate 826,523 of NW_026999314.1, forward strand.
TGACTCTCCACTGGTTAGCTCGCTGCACAGGGCCAAGGAGTGTTGCGAGAGAAACGGCTGTCCGTCCGTCCGTGCACCCAAGCTCTGAGAGATGTTGCCAGAGCACGGCCCAATGATGGTGGTGACGCTGACAGTGGAGGAGCTGATGAGAAATATCGTCTTCTACACCGCAGCAGGGGCAAGTGGGAGATGAGACGCGGCCCATTTTGAACAGGAGGGAACAGGTGCGGGCAACGTTCAGCCGGAGACGATGTAGAAGGGTCTCCTCCTCGCGGGTACAGCGGCAGCCGATGACAAATGCCAGTGAGGGGTCGATGGACTGCAGGAACGCATTAGGTCGGATAGCGTCTACAAGAAACTGGCGGGTGCCGTCGCCGCAGAGACGCCGTATAAGCAGGCGGCACGCAGACAACGGGAGCGGTAGTAGGGGCACCGGCGTGGCCGCATCAATCGCGGCGCGTCTCGCAGCCGCGTCAGCACATGTGTTTCCGTGTAGCCCTGTATGCCCGGGTACCCACTGAAGGCAGATACGGTGGCCGACCGAGGAGAGTTGGGCGTACTCCTGAAGTACCATGGTACGCAGATCGCTCACGACACTCGGGTGGTATGTGGACAGGAGCGCCAAAGACGCCTTGCTGTCTGTGAGGACGACCCACGCATCAGGCACAGATTCAGCGATATACCGCAGAGCGGCCAGCAGTCCGAGCAGCTCCGCATCCGTGGAGGACACTGTGTAGGGAAGTCGGAGGGCGAGGTCACGGTTTTCCTGCGAGACGTAGTAGGCCGCTGCAGATGACTCATTCGCTACCGATCCATCAGTATAGATGGCGCGGCTCAGAGGATAGGCCGAACTGAGATGCTCGAGCGCGAGCTGGCGGGCTACTGTCACAGGCACATCGTTCTTCCTCTGGAGGCCGGGAATAGTGGAACAGGTCTCGGGTCTTGTAAGCGTCCACATCGCAGGGGCATGCAAGGGCAGGGAGAACTGTGCAGGGACGGGACGGGTTCACTGGGACGCGCTGGTGGGCTATAGTGGGACTGAGAACTCAAAATCCCGTGTAACAGTGGTTCTCCATAGGAAGCTATAGCTAACAGTTTTTTTAGGCTTTTCACATATGATCATCACACTATAAAAGCGTGAAGGCGAACTGGGTGTATCCCCATGCTAAACCTTTGTATTACAAATTCAGGTGAAGAGAACAGGGGGTAAATTGATTTTGCTCCGAGAGGGTTATACAATTTCTTACATTATGCACGAAGACAATGTATCACATGGGCAGTTTTACAATGAGGCACATGCATGGGCACATGGAGTAAACAGAAAGTAGCATGACGTGACACAGCGAACGCCTAGCATATTTTTTATGACAGCGAAATGTTACTTACGCCAAACGATCCAGTATGATGAGAGGCTCAGGCAAGGATGACCTGGCGAATGTCGGGTTTTGCAAACGAGTGACGTCTATCAAGCAAGAAGGACAAGACAGCAGGCCACGGAGCAAGCGAAGACGAATTATGGCGGGCACAAGTGGATCGGATCGGCATGGCGCGGGGCTACACAACTTGCATTTACTTGAATACATCATAAGAATAAATTTAAAAAAACGCAGCAAAAATTCAGTCTTCCATTTAAAACATTTAAACAATGCCTAAGGCTGAACCTTGTGCCTCCGAATGGTTCACATGATGCAAGACTGCGGGGTTATGTTTCTCCTGGCTCCCTTAATGCAAATGGCGCCGTGTTCTGTTATTGTTCTTTTCAGCCTGTATCTGCCGTTGCTTCTATGTTCGGTATAATAGACTGCTGAAACTTATGTGCTTTCTTTGCTGGTACCGCAAGCTGGCAAGGGGGTACCGTGCACAAATTGTAATTTTTTGAGCGGTAGTGGAGAAACCATGACTTAACGGCTTTTTCTTACTTCGATATGCCGTTCGTCATATCATCAGGAACTGCTAGACCAATAAAATGCTCAACATGTGCACCGTTGTACGTTTGCTGCACACTCGCCTCAAATATTAAAGCAAGGCATTTGTTCAACCAGTATGCGCAATGCTGGCTTACATTGTGTACGTCCGTCAGAATAACTTGGGTGCAAAGGTGTCAGCTAATATTGTAGCACTCTTGGTTGGCCTACTATTTGCCAAGCATCGTTGTGCAGTGTGCCGCCCAATACCGGATCTATAATGGCTGGTTGACCGTTTGACAGGCACCGTTGAACCATGCGCTGACCAACATCGAATCAAGATTGGTTGGCCGATACGTCGTTGGCCAACCGGCATCCGGTTCTTATCCAACCGTCGGCCATCGGCCATTAATTGCTTGGGTGATCTTCGGGCTCTCGCACACCTGGAACTGCAGCTGGAAGGGCATCCTTTTATTAACCAAGAATTGGCAAAACGGTACCCATCCCGAACTCTGATGTCTATTCGGATGATGCGGCACCAGGCTCGATACAAGACAATCTTACAAGAATGCAGGATGGCCAAGAGAATGGAAAAAACAACTGCCGGTCCGACTCTCCCCAAGACCGCCAATCTGAATCCCCCACCTACAAGTACAACGAGGAACGAGCTTCATTCTACTGAAGACCAATGTTGCGAGGACTTTAAAGCCGAGGGCCTGGACGACCCATCGCTGTGTTATAATCTTACCCACCATCCGGCTCAAATGTCCGACATTCTCACTATCCTACGCCACTTCGGTGTATGCCCAAGCGCTAGTCCCAATAAGGCACGCAGGCAGCGGATGAGGCTCAACAACAATTTATCCCGCGCTGCTCGCCGAAGAGCTAGATTTGTGGAACACCAGCGCCTGTACAAGCTTGGCCCCCGCATATTGGCGCATCATCTACTTACGGAAAGCGAGGACTCAGAGCAGACCATCACGTTAAAGGACGTCCATGAAACCTTTGATGCCTTGTTTTCTGCACCATCAGAGCCTGTTTCTGGAAGCTTGCTATCCGGTGACAAGATGGACGTATCGACTGCCCCTATCACCCCAGCTGAGGTCACTCACGCCATTTACAATATGGACAAAAACGCCGCACCCGGACCAGATGGACTATCTCTTCGAGATATGAAAAAAATCCCTGCGACGATATGGGCTGCCATCTTTAATAACTTTACGGCTTTCCGAAGAATTCCCGATGATCTCAAGTCATCACGAACGGTATTTATACCGAAAACAGCCAATCCTCGTTCAGCGTCAGATCTCCGACCAATCACTATGACCTCGGTCATCATCCGTACTTTCTCTCGGATATTACTGGCAAGGTTATCTGCAGGCAATACCTTCCACGCCCTGCAGGGAGGATTTGACGACGATATATCCACGAGCACAAACCTCCTCATCCTGCAAGGAATGATGCGCTACCTAAAGAAGAAAAAGGGCAGTATGTATGCCGTGAGCCTCGACATACGAAAGGCTTTTGATGCCCTCAGTCATCATGCCATATATGAGGCCCTCAGAGGCAGAGGTGCGCCCGAAGCTTATATTGATTTAATCGAAGACCTCTATACGAATGCCACCACTACGTTCTGCCTCAATGGTCAAGGTGACGGCAGAAGAGTCGCCACTAAGCGTGGGATTAAGCAGGGGGACCCACTATCCCCATTCCTTTTTAATATAGTGATGGATGCCTTCCTGCAGCAAGTGAACAGATCAGGAGTAGGCGTGGAAGTTGCCGGCGTAAACGCCTCAGCGAAGGCATTCGCGTATGATGTTCTTTTAATGTCGTCTAGCCTAGAAGGCCTCAAGGCCCTTATATCGGAAGCCGAAAGGTTTTTCAAGGACATCCACCTTTCGCTGAACCCTCTCAAGACCCATTATTTCGGCTGGAAGTATAACGGCGTCAGAAAATGGTTTGATTACAGTATACCACCTATCACCATTGCGGGAACGATCGTTCATCCTAAGATCAAGGACGTCCCCACCAAGTACCTTGGATTGCGTCTCTTCACCAACAAAGCACCACAAGTTGACGACCCCTACTCCGAGGGGATTATGGCGCTAATTTCGAAGGCCTCCCTAAGGCCTTTTCAGAAGTTGCGATGCATTAACTGCCTTGTAGTACCTCGGTACTTGTATATACTTTCGAACGCCCTTAATGTAAGGCAGGCAGCGCCCCGACGAGATAAGCAGCTGCGAGTCCACATCAAGAAAGTACTGCACCTTCCCCAGTCCTTCCCAAATATTCACTTGCACCTTCCCAACCGGGAGGGAGGCCTGGGGTTGCTTCAGTTGCAATGGACGGCAGTAGCCGCTCAAAGGAAGGCCCTCGCGCGTTTGGCCCGGCTTGCCCATCCTTTCGTGGACAGTATCCTATCTGAGTCACTTGCGGACATCATAGAGAAAACGAGCGCGTACCTACAAGTTCCCGCCTCCATCACGAGCCAGCACGACCTGGCCCTAGCCCTGAAGGACGCGCAGAAGAAACGTACCAACAAGAATGCGGCCCACTACACCAACGCTGGAATATTCTCGCATCGTCGCGAACCCGTGGGCAATCATTGGATAAGACCAGACTGTCGCTACCTGTCGGACGGCGATCGGATCCGGGCCATGAGACTGCGCACAAATCTTTATCCCACAAGGACGTTATCGAATAAGCATGCAATGGACCCGGCCGCACTCCTGTGCAGGCTCTGCGGGGAGAAAAATGAGACTGCATTTCAGATCCTGCAGGAGTGCGACCGTGTCCATTTGTCCCGTGTAGAGAGGCACAACTTCATTGCGAAGAATATAGTGCGATTGGCAAAAAAAGTACACCCCCGGCGTCACCGTGGATCAAGAGAAGCTTTACTCAGTGGACGGCGTGCGTCTAAAGCCGGATATAGTTATAACTAACGCAGACAAAGTCACCATCCTTGACGTCGCCATCGCGTGGGACGCGTCCTCCACGACACTAGAAGACGTCAACAAGGCCAAGATTCTGAAATATACCTGCCTCAAGAATTGTTTCCCAGACAAGCAGGTCGAAGTGCGGGCACTTTGCTTTGGCGCTCGTGGGGGCACCTGCCCAGGGACGCGTTCTGCCCTTCGAGACTTGGGCTGCTCTACTGCGGATATGGCTTGGTTAGCCGCCAGAGTTTTTACTGGAAGTTTGATCTGCCTAACTCGGTTCAACCAGAAGATTTAGTCTTGGTCGACTGTGCTCTCAGTCACTTTTAACGAGTCGGCTCTTGTCGTTTTTTATGGGCCAGTTTTACCCCTCTACTGTTTTAGTTTCTTCTTTCTGATGCAAAGAGGAGACTTTGGGGTCCTTGGGCAGACTATCGCAAACCTTTTCGGAGGTTAGACCCCAAAGCGCCCCTCTTGTAGCTGACGTTTTTACCCCTTTTTTTATAGGGGACTTTTGTTGTTTTAGCCAAATAAACGCCATTCGGGGGGTGTGGTTCAGCACGTTTTCTGGTCAGCCGAGCGAATTCTTAGACCCAGAAAGCTATTGACGTCGCTTTTATTGTGCTGAACCACGGGCGGTCCGGCCTCCTCGTGGCGCCCCCTGGGCAACGGTAAGCAGCTACCGGCCAACGGACCGCCCACGGCATAAGCCGTGGTTGGAGCGAAGTTCCAGTGTTTTTGCTTATTCTTGACGCCCCAGCTACTTTTCGCTGGGACGTTTACGCTCCCACCTTACCTGGAGAATCAAGTACTATGCAGACCCACGAGATCATCTACCCGCCTGATGGGCCTATATGCCACGTCTGTGCAGATCGATCTACGTCCAGGACCAAGTTTGAGGCTCACTACCTCACCCATCAGCTAAAGATCAAATGGAGATGCGGCATCTGTCGGCAAAAGACGTTACTCGCCTCTACAAGTATGTCTTCACATCACTCTAAGTGTAAGAAGAAGCAGGCAATCGCTACTACTGAACGCAATGCATCAATCAATGCCAGCGCAGAGGACACTGCAGCTGGAGGAGCGGGCTCTGCAAGAAGCTCCGGGGGTCCCAGTAGTGGGGCTCCGGCTGATGGACACGATGACTCGTCGGTCGACGATGGTGGGGGACCTGCCCTGGTGGGGGATGTGCCTGGGGTCGGGGGTGGGGGGTCGGGTGTGCCCGGCCCGTCCGCTGGCCCGGCGGTTGGCGCTGACCAACACTTGAGTATTGGCGAGCATATGAGTTCGGTGGGGCCTGTCGACGAAGAGGCTTCGAATGGTTTGAACGGACTTGTTCCGTCACCTATAGCTGATATCTCAGCATTGGCCAGCTTAATTGCAGCAGAGGAGTTGTCTCCCTCACAGAGTAGGATGATTGCTGCTAACTTGAGGCGCATTCTCGATGAGGATGCTGCTGTGTCAACCAATGGCCTTAATGCAGCTTCTCAGACTGCCAACGCTACTCAAGCCTCGCACCCTGTGGTGCAATCGCCCCAGCTCGCCGCGCCCGCCGGGTCGGGGGGCGGATCGGGTTCGCCTGGCGCTCCGCCCCCGGCTCCGGGTGCGCCCCCGCCCGGGCTGGTCTCTTACGGTCGTTGGACCGAGGCTGAACTTCACCTCTTGGCCCGAGCAGAGATCCGGTTCGGGGACCACCCGTTCATCAACTTGAAAATCCACGAGATATATCCGACTCGGACCCTCCAAAGTATAAGGATGACCAGACACTCCAGACGCTACCGAGCCGTACTGCAAAGATTGAGGAGAGAGATGGCCTCTATTGGCCATACGTCTGAAGTAACCGTGGCGCCTGTCCATGAACCTCCCCCTTGCAACAGCGTCGCCGAAGATCTTGGAGCTGGTCTCGAGGCATCCGGGGTCGAAGAATCAATTATTCGGCGAATGAAAACTGGGCCGATCCAAATGAGGGATCTTAAAACGATCTACAAACATTTTGGGATTGCTCCTCGAGTGGCCAAGAGCAAGTCAAGAATGCCCCAGGCCAGGACTCCTCGTAACAAACAGGAGAGGAGGCGCTTGCGATTTCTAGAGCATCAGAGATTGTACCGGAAAGGGCCCAAGGTCCTGGTCCACGAGCTCTCGACGAAAGGATCCGAAGGCGTTGATGTCACTCTAGATGCGATTCATGAGGAATTCGACGGCATTATGCGACACCATCCCGTCGTTCCATCTTGGTGCCGCAGTTGCCTGGACAGCTGGCAATACCAGTGACGCCTATTACAGAAGAAGAGGTTCAGTATTGTTTGGCCGGGACTAATGCCAACGCGGCGCCTGGGCCGGATGGCATCTCTGTCGGGATGGTTAAGTTAATCCCGATAAAGATACTTTGTGGCATCTTCAATAACTTTTTCCGTTACGGTGTGGTGCCGAGTGAATTGAAGCAATCAAAGACTGTTTTTGTGCCCAAGAAATCAAGACCGGCCGCACCAACAGATTTTCGTCCGATAACTGTGGCTCCTGTTCTGCTGCGTCTCTACAGTCGAGTACTTCTTCGACGTTTTACTGCGGGAGGCTCGTTTCACGATCTGCAGAGCGGATTTCAGGATGATCGATCAACAGGGTCCAACCTCTTGCGGCTGCAGGGCGTCATGCGCCACGCCAAACGACGTCACCAACCTCTATATGTGGTCAGCCTTGACCTCAGGAAGGCTTTTGACCTAATAAGTCACTACGCCATCTTTTCTGCTTTACGAGGCAGGTCCCTTCCTGAGGTATACGTTTCCATCCTGCAAGACCTGTATGAGGGCTGTGCCACATCGTTTTGGATGAGCGGCGTCACCGATGATGTCCAGGTGCCAGTGAGGAGGGGGATCAGGCAGGGCGATCCACTATCGCCCTTCCTGTTTAATTGCGCACTTGACCCCCTCCTTCACGAACTCAACGCTACAGTCCTTGGTTATCATGCGGGCGACGCTTCTGCTGCTGCCATGGCGTTTGCAGACGATTTGCTTCTGATGTCAGATAACCATGAGGCCCTGCAGGAGTTGATACACATCATTGAAAGCTACCTTGAAAGAGTCTGTCTCCAAATTAATCCAGCCAAGACTCAATATTTTGGTTGGACTTGGTCAAGTGATAAGGGCTGGTTTGATTATGCAGTAAGACCGATAATGGTGGCGGGACACTCTATAACACCAACGCTGCGGCAGAACCCCCTCGTCTACCTGGGGCTGCGGATTCATGTGCACAGTGGGCCAGCTCTCAGTGACCCCAAATGTGACGAAACTACGGACCTCATCACTATGGCTGCGCTTAAACCCTTCCAGCGCCTCAGATGTTATAAGCAGCTCGTCGTGCAACGCCAGTTGTACACCCTTGCTAACTGGCTGGGAGTCATCGGCCATGCAGAGAAGGTCGACAAACTCAACATCCGACATATTAAGAAATCTCTGCATCTCCCGGGGTCCTTCCCTACGTCCCATATCTGGTTGCCTGTGAGAAGAGGTGGGCTTGGAGTGCTCCAGTTGGCATTCGTCGCAGTGCAAGTCCAAGTAAAATCATTAGCCCGGTTGCAGCGCTTGGGTAACCAGTTTGTGGACGTCATTTTTAACACCGTACTGAACGATCACTACTTGAAGCTATGCCACTATATTGATATCCCGACGGGAGTGACTGGAGTGCTCGAGCTCAATAATGTCGTTAAGGCAGCTCATGACCACTGGTCCGCTAAGATCAAGGACATCTACAAGACCAAGTCAAATTTTGCACACGAAACCGACCCGTTTGACAACAGGTGGTTGATGGAAGATTCCGGTCTCCTCAAGGATGGAGACCGGATCCGCGCCTTGCGCTTGCGGACGGGTGTTTACCCGTGTCGGGCTCTGTCTAATAGGCATGCGCCCAATCCAGAGGACCGGCTCTGTCAACATTGTAAGCAGAGTGAAGAAACGCCGGTTCACATCCTGCAGTTTTGTGAACGTGTGCACGGACCCCGAGTAGAAGGCCACAACTATCTCTGTGATCAGATAGCCCGCCTCATTTCTCGGTATAACCATCAAGCCCAGGTCACCCAAGAACAAGTTTTTACAGCTCAAGGAGTGCGCTTAAAGCCCGACCTTATAGTGCAGGAGGCGGATCGGGTCACTGTCCTTGATGTCGCTGTGGCCTGGGACAACTGTGTGGGAACTTTGGAGAAGAAGGCCGCTGAGAAAACAGTAAAATATAAGCCTCTGCGGGAATGCTTTCCGGACAAGCAAGTAATTTTTGAGGGCGTGGCGTTCGGCGCGCGGGGTCTGACTTGTCCATCAGCACGTAGAGCCTGCTTTAATTTAGGCTTCTCTAAGGCGGATGTTGCCTGGCTCGCCTCACGTGCTCTGCTAGGAAGTCTGATTTGTCTGAGCCGGTTCGTCAGGATGGTTTAAGCTTACAGTACACTTCGCCTTTTACTAGATTCTCCAACGTTTATTTTATGGGACAGGCACGTGTTTTATAGTTTTTAAACCCCCTTACTTTTTAGTACTTTTGACTTCAAGACCGGAGTCTAAGTGACAACAACCGTGCGGCCCTCTGGGTTCGCATGGCATACAACTCCGTGCTTGGTCTGTCTTTTTTGCCCCCGTTTTGTTGGGGAAATTGTGTTTTAGCCAAATAAACGCCATTCTACTCATTCGACGCTTTTCTCCACGTTCTGATCCTGCATCTCAAGAGAAAATTAAAAAAGTATGGTGTAACGGCGGGGGAGTATATTGTGTTCTTGTTTAATTGGGATTGGAGAGCATCCGTTTATCAACCTAAAGATGCACGAAGTCTATCCAACTCGGACCTTACAGAGCATCCGTATGACCAGACATTCCCGGCGTTACAGAGCCATACTACAGAATATGAGGAGCGAGGTGGCATCTTCCGGGCCTTTACCTGAAAACGTGGCCTCCAATAACCTGCTCCCTACAGTCAACGTCGGTGAGAACATAACCTCTGGTTTAGAGGTCTCAGGGTTCGAGGAGGCGGCTATCCGACGGATGAGTTCTGCTCCTATCCAGATGCGTGACGTGGAGACCGTTTACAAGCATTTTGGGATTGTCCCTCGCACTCCCAGGAACAAGTCTAGAGCTTCTACAGCCCCGACTCCTAAGAACAGACAAGAAAGGAGAAGACAACGTTACCTCGAACATCAAAGACTTTATCGGAAGGGCCCCAAAGTCCTACTCCACGAACTATCTACGAAGGGTGCGGAAGGTACTCCTGTTTCTTTGGAGGCCATACACGAAGAGTTTGATGGCATCATGTCTTCACCTTCCCCCCGATCCATATCCGTGCCACAGCTACCTGGACGATTATGTGTACCGGTGACCCCTGTCTCCGAGGAGGAAGTTCTGCATTGCCTATCTGTGACCAATGCGAATGCTGCTCCTGGGCCTGATGGCATAACAGTAGGAATGGTCAAACTCATCCCGCCCAGAATCTTGTGTTGCATTTTCAACAATTTCCTCCACTACGGTGTAGTTCCTGGCGAACTGAAGCGATCCAGGACGGTATTTGTGCCAAAGAAGAACAGACCTGCAGGACCTGCTGATTTCCGACCAATCACTGTTGGCCCCGTCTTGTTACGTTTGTACAGCCGAGTGCTACTGCGACGTTTTACAACTGAAGGCTCATTCCACGATTTACAGAGTGGATTTCAAGACGATCGCTCCACCGGGTCCAACCTCTTACTGCTCCAAGGCGTCATGCGCCATGCCAAGCGCAGGCATCAACCTCTTTACGTGGCAAGCCTGGACCTCAGGAAGGCGTTCGATTCTATCGGCCACTACGCTATTTTTTCTGCGCTCCAGGGCAGATCCCTTCCTGAGAAGTATATTACCATCCTGCAAGATTTGTACGAAGGCTGTACCACGACGTTCTGGCTTGGCGGTGCTACCGATGGTATCCAAGTTCCAGTAAGGAGGGGGATTAAGCAGGGCGACCCGTTGTCGCCCTTCCTGTTTAATTGTGTGCTCGACCCCCTCCTGCACGAACTGAACACCTCTGGACTTGGCTACCATGCGGGCGACGCATCGGCAGCGGCGATGGCTTTCGCCGATGATTTGCTCCTACTATCTGACAACCACGAGGCCCTACAAGAACTAGTGCGTCTCACGGAGCAGTATCTTGATAACGTCCAGCTTAAGATCAACCCTGTCAAGACCCAATATTTTGGCTGGAAATGGTGCAGTGAGCGTGGGTGGTACGACTACAACGTTATGCCAATAACTGTCGCTGGATGTTCTATCCCACCTTCCCAGCGAGAGAACCCCCTCGTGTATCTGGGGCTACGAATACACGTCCACAGTGGGCCAGCCTTCACCGATCCAAGGACCAACGACACGGTGGACTTCATCGCAAGTGCAGCACTCAAACCGTTCCAGCGCCTAAGGGCCTTCAAGGAGCTGGTTGTCCAGCGTCAGCTGTATACTCTTGCGAATTCGCTTGGCGTCATAGGACACGCAGAAAAAACTGACAAGCTCAACGCGCGCCAGGTCAAGAAATTCCTGCACCTCCCCGGATCTTTTCCCTCATCTCATGTGTGGATGCCCTCAAGAAAAGGAGGCTTAGGAGTCCTACAATTAGCGTTCGTGGCCGTCCAGGTCCAGTTGAAATCGCTGGCCAGATTGCTTCGTCTCGGCAACCCTTTCGTGGATATAATCTTTAACACGATATTGAACGATCACATGCAAAAGTTGTGCCAGTACGCTAACATCCCTGTCGGCATAACTGGGGCCCGAGAGCTAAATGATATCCTCAAGGCAGCGCACGAATGCTGGTTCAGCAAAATCAAGGACACCTACAAAACCAGATCTAACTTCGCGCATGAAAATGACCCCTTTGCCAATAGGTGGCTCACTGAGGACTCCCGTCTCCTCAAAGATGGAGACAGGATTCGCGCCCTACGTCTGAGAACGGGAATTTACCCGTGTCGGGCGCTGTCGAATAAGCACGCACCGGACCCGGCAGATCGGCTCTGCCACCACTGCGGACAGGGAGAAGAAACGCCAGCCCACATCCTCCAGTTTTGTGAGCGCGTCCACGGTCCCCGCATCGAGCGCCACAACTACCTATGTGACCAGATGGCTCGACTCATAACCCAGTACAACCCCCAGGCCAGGGTGACCCAAGAGCAGGTATTTACAGCACAGGGAGTCCGCTTGAAGCCCGATCTCGTGATACACGAAGCCGAGCGGGTGACTATCCTTGACGTCGCCGTGGCCTGGGATAATTGTGCTGGCACGCTAGAAAAGAAAACATCGGAGAAGAGAATGAAGTACGAGCCACTGCGTCAATGTTTCCCTAACCACCACGTTGTTATTGAGGGAGTGGCTTTTGGTGCGCGGGGCCTCACTTGTACTACTACGCGAAATGCCTGCTTTAAACTCGGTTTCAGTAAGGCGGATGTGGCCTGGTTGGCTTCTAGAACTTTGGTTGGCAGCCTGATCTGTCTGGGCAGGTTTACTAGAATGGTTTGATCCCAGTTCCCTCTCGGTCCTAGTCGATTCTCCAGGGTTAATTTTAATTGAGGCATGCGAGGTTTTTTTAAAACTCTTCTTTTATCTCAGACCCCAAAGACCGGAGTCTGAGTGCCACCAACCAATGCGGTGCTTCGGGCCCGCATGGCATGCAACTCCGTGCTTTGCTTTCTTTATTTTTTACCCCCCTTGGGGGACATTTCGTTTTAGCCAAATAAACGCCATTCTACTCATTCGACGCTTTTCTCCACGTTCTGATCCTGCATCTCAAGAGAAAATAAAAAAGTATGGTGTAACGGCGGGGGAATATATTGTGGTCTTGTGTATGGGGGGGTGGCTGTCGAGTTTCTCCCTGAGCGTTCGTTTTCACTGTGCTTTTGCGCCCAGTATTTTTCAGTGTTCGCTCGACAGTCAGGCAGGCCCACCTCCACGTGGTCCCCCCTGGGCGGGTTCTCTAATAAGGGAACTCGGCTAAGTGGCCTGCCGCGGGCTTTGCCCCGCAGTGGGGCAAGTTGATTACTTGTACCCTTTTGTTCTCATAGAGGCGGGTCGAGGCCCGCTCTCAGCCCCACTGCCTTTGCCTGAGGGCACTCAAATCGATAGACTCCCACATGGTTTTGTTCCCCCCTGGGGAACTTCGTTGCCATATCTGCGGGGACAGAATGACATCTAGAGACAAGTTTCAAAGACATTATGTGGCCAACCACCGAGTATCGAGATGTACTGTTTGCGATATCAAGGAACTTGGATGTGCGAAGAATATGTCTTCTCACCACACCAAATGCAAGAGAAGATTGGGAGCACGGCTCAACGTGTCTCCAGCGCCTGCTAGCTCTGCGCCTCCCGCGCCACTCCGAGATCTCTCTGTTCGAGAGCACCACATTGCCGGTTCAGCCCCGGTTTCGGGATCTGAAGGCTTCAACCCAACTCAACACACGCATGGGACTGGTCTTGGTGGGTCTGAGGGAGCGGAGCTAGGCGGGCTTGTGCCGGACGGGGGGTCTGGCGCCACAGCGTCTGGGGGTGGTTCCCCAGAGGGGGCAAGTTCAAGTACTGGCAATATGCAACCTGATACTGAGTCAGCGAGCTGCGCAGCCCAGTCACATCATTATAACGGTTCTCTTGGAGACCGTGAAGGTACCTCCGTTTCTTCTGATATTCACGAAGAGGTCGACCTTTCGGAATTGGCTGAGGCCATTCTGGCAGCTGGAGCTGACGCCCCAACTTTTCAGCCCGCAGAATCGGTTGCAGCTTCGTCTAATATGGTGGACGAGGCGCCTCCTGGACACGACTACCACGTTAGTGCCCCCCCTGTGGGGGGGACAGTGGCGCCGGACCTGTTGCCTGGCTCGGTCCCGCTGGGGTCTGCTTCTGAGGGTCTCTCAGGGCATTTGTCTTACGGTCGTTGGACCGACCCGGAGTTGGTGGCCTTGGCTAGGGCTGAAGTGGAGAGGGCCGGCCACCCTTTTATAAACCAAGAACTGGCGAAGGTATTCACATCAAGATCACTAATGGCGATACGCATGATGCGACACCAGGGACGTTATAAGACCATCCTTCAGGAGGTCATTGAAGATGGAAGACGAACTAAGCCTGCTTCACCTACTACCAGGATCGAGCAGCAGCTGCAATTGAACTTGCAAGATATTCAGGTTGATCTGGAGAGACTGGGCATACAGGATCCTGCCCTCAGCTACAACTTGACGTCAGCTCCCCTCAAAATGGCCGACCTGACTGCTCTAATGCAACACTTTGGCGTCGCCCCCCCTCGGAGGGGTCAAAGAAGAGAACGACCACGAGGACGGAGTAGGATAACGCGTAATTCTAAGAAGGCTAGGAAGCAAAAACGCTTCCTTGATCACCCAAGGCTTTACAAGAAGGGGCCCAAGATCTTGGCCCATCACCTCCTCCTTGAGAATGAGTCCGAAGATGGTTCTGTTACCCTTCAAAACGTGCATGACACCTACGACGCTTTTTTCTCGAGTTGCAAGTCACCTGATAGAGCTATGTTCATGACTGCTCCTGACTGCCCTGTGAGCATCCCAGTTGTCCCTTTTACTATAGATGAAATTCAGGCTGCTGTCAAAAGTATGGACCCCAAGTCATCCCCAGGTCCCGACGGCATTCGGGTTCAAGATCTCCTCAGGATTCCCTCCTGCGTGTTAAGTCACATCATCAACAACTTCCTGAGCTTCAAAAACCTTCCGGAAGAGCTGAAGGTGTCCCGAACAGTATTTATTCCCAAGAAACGAATACCACATACAGCAAGTGACCTTCGCTCTATAACAGTGGGCCCAGTCATTTCCCGACTATTCTCGAAGTTGTTGCTGGGACGACTATCAAGAGCAATCCAGTTTCACCCTTTGCAAGGTGGGTTCCAGCAAGATAGGAGCACAAGTACAAATCTTCTCCTACTCCAAGGCATCATGAAGATTATGAAGAAGAGGCGCCGGAGCTTATTTATAGCAAGTTTGGACCTCAGGAAAGCATTTGATTCCCTGGCTCATGAGACAATATTTACCACTCTACGACAAAGAGGCTTCCCAGAATACTACGTGGAGATGATTCAGAAGATGTATGAGGGTGGTTCTACAACATTCCACTTGGATGGGAAGACCGATGGAAAGAGGATTCTAGTGCGTCAAGGGATAAAGCAGGGGGACCCCTTGTCCCCCTTTCTTTTTAATACAGTCCTTGACCCTCTTCTACACCACCTCAATTCCTCTGGTCTGGGAGTTTCTTTGGACCAGGCTCACGCTTCAGCACTTGCATTTGCTGATGATATTGTCCTCATGTCTGAGAGTTTCGAAGGCTTGAAATCACTAATTACTATCACTGAGGAGTTTCTCAGCTCTACTGGTCTACGCCTAAACCCCGCTAAGACGCAGTACCTCGGGTGGTGGTATGATGACCGTAGAAAATGGTTCGACTACGGCATACCCCCCCTTACGATCGCCGGTACTACCATCTACCCACGGCAGAAAGATACTCCTCGGCTACTACTCCACGGCAGAAAGAGACTAAATACTTAGGCTTCAACTTATATCCCAACAAAGGCTCTAAGGTGGAAGATGATATGTCTGAAGACCTCCTGAGGATTATTCGACAAGCCTCGCTGAAGCCTTTTCAACGCTTGCAATGCATCAACACCCTGGTTTTGCCTCGTTATTTATATATTTTGGCAAACTCTCTCACCGTCCTACAAGATGCAGAGAAGAAGGATAAGACTATACGTAATATCATAAAGAAAGTCTTACACTTGCCACAATCCTTCCCCACGGTCCACATCCACCTACCAGTCAAAGAAGGAGGGCTGGGGGCTTTGCATCTTCAATGGGTAGCAGCGGGGATGCAGATGAAGGCTTTCGCCAGAGTGGCGCGGCTGCGGTGTCCCTTTGTAGACTCCGTAATGGCAGGACTGTCGGACCAAGAAAATCGGCTATCATCTTTCTTGGGAATACCTACGGGTATCACTAACCAGAGCGAGGTCTCAGCGGCAGTCCAGGCTGCGAAGAAGATATACGTTTCTAGAAAAATCGCCGAGTACAACAACAAGGCTTTATTCGCTCACCGTAGAGAACCTATCGGCAACACGTGGTTGTACCACGACAGTCGACTCCTAAAAGACGGAGATAGGATTAGAGCGCTAAGATTACGAACTAACCTCTACCCTACCAGAGCCCTGTCAAACCGACAAGCTAGTGACCCTAAGGCCAGAGTGTGCCAATTTTGTCCGGGAAGGGAGGAGACCGCCTTCCATATATTGCAGGGTTGTGAAAAGGTTCATTTGCCCCGAGTTGCTAGGCATAATTTCGTCGCTAACCAGGTGTCGCGCCTTTGCAAGAAATACAACCCTAATGCGAGTGTTATTCAGGAAAGGGTTTACACTACCAGCGACGGTGTCAGACTTAAGCCCGACATAGTGATGTCCGAAGGCAACTCCGTAACGATTCTAGATGTAGCGGTCGCGCGGGATGCCGCACCGAGTACCCTGGAAGACATCAATGCAAGTAAAATTCAGAAGTATGCCGGCCTGATATCCACATTTCCTGACAAGCAAGTAACCATCCACAGTTAGTGTTTCGGTGGAAGGGGCGGCACCTGTGCCTCCACCCGCAGCGCTCTGTTGGGCATCGGATTTGCGAGAAACGACCTCAGTTGGCTTGCCTCCCGCGTTTTGATTGGAAGTTTAATTGTACTTAATCGTTGAAACCGTTCGGTTTAGTCATTTCGAGTGAGCGGCTCTCAGGTATATTACCAGTTGGCTCAAGATTTTATTGGGTTGTACCCCTCTTTTTCTGTTTTATTCCGCTGTTTCCTGTTTATTAGCTGTTTCCTGTTTTAACGGTTTTACCAAGCGGGAATGTTGGGGGACATAAGGGCAGACCATCGCCTGACCCTGGTTGGCTAACCAAGGGTCGTCCCCCAATACTTCCCACTTGAACCGACGCAGTTTTACCCTTTAATGGGAAATTCCGAGTTTTAGCCAAATAAACACCATTCTACTCATTCGACGCTTTTCTCCACGTTCTGATCCTGCATCTCAAGAGAAAATTAAAAAAGTATGGTGTAACGGCGGGGGAATATATTGTGTTCTTTCACAGCAGGCACACGCAGCAGCAATGGCCTTCGCTGACGACATTCTGCTTTTCTCGTCTAGTCTGGAGGGACTGAAAGCGTTGGTGAGGTTGACGGAGGGATATCTCGATGGAACAGGGCTCACCCTTAACCCCACCAAGTCGCAGTACTTCGGTTGGAGGTACAGTGGTGTTACCAAATGGTTTGAGTACGACATCCAGCCACTCAACATCGGGGGAACTACGATTCTTCCTCGGGGAAGAGATGTACCCGTCACCTACCTGGGCCTTCGAATATACGTAAATCGTCCGTCAAGAATCGAGGACACGGCCGACCGTATGCTCGACCTCATCCGGTCTGCGGCTCTGAAGCCCTTCCAGAAACTTCGATGTGTCACTCAGCTCGTGATACCTAGGCTGGTATATCAGGCTACCAATATTTTGGTACTGTTGTCCCAGGCTGCTAAGAGAGACAAGGCGATGAGAAGGGCAGTGAAGCAAATACGACATCTTCCCCAGTCTTTCCCGAACGCACACGTTCACTTGCCAAATCGTGAAGGGGGACTGGGCATGAATCAGTTAGAATGGGTGGCAGCGGCGTTGCAGTTTAAATCTATGGCGCTGGCACCAGCTGCTCTGGTGGGCAGCCGGGAAGTAGCGGCCACAACCTCTACGGAGGTTGATGGCGAGCTGTCAGTTTGGGACGGGCTCACAGGGGGCTCATCCCAGGCTGCCACACACACGATGGATGTTGACGATGATGACTGCATGTCGCAGAAATCATCGTCAAGCCTTCCCCCCAATCCTTCCCCATGGAAGGAACAGAGAACGAAAAAAGGAGGCCGAGGCAGGGGTAGTACGTCCCTAGGGAAACATAAGCCCCCAAGGGTTACACGTCCCACATAATGTACAGTCTCTCTTTGTTGCTATTTATCACTACTTTCTCTATGGGACAGGTAATCCTTCAGTGGAACTCTCGAGGCCTCTTTTCAAATATAAATGACATTCACGACCTTTTTGAAAAATACAATGCAGTCTATTTTTGCTTACAAGAGACATATCTGAATGAACAAAGTGTAAACACATTTCGCAGACACAATGTTTTCAGAAAGGATCGTATTAACACCACACGTACATCTGGAGGTGTGGCTGTGGTCCTTCCACTATCCACACCTGCAAAACAGATCCCACTCGTGACACATTTGGAAGCAGTAGCTGTCCAGGTATGCCTGGACAGGGTCATTACGATATGTTCACTGTACCTGCCCCCTTCAGTGGTAATAAAACAGAGAGATTTGGAACAGCTCTGTGACCAACTTCCTCTGCCATACCTAATTCTAGGTGACCTGAATGCCCACAATCCCTTGTGGGGCAGTTCAAAGGTAGATAGCCGGGGAAAAATGGTAGAAAGGTTATTCCTTTCACGACCAGTCTGTCTACTAAACACAGGATTACATACATATATAAACTCCTCAACACAAAGTTTTTCATCCTTAGACATATCTCTTAGTAGTCCTTCCGTTTATAATTGTATTGACTGGACCGTTGAACAGAACCCTCGTGGGAGTGACCACTTCCCCGTAGTCCTGACAATTCGTGGTTCCACAAACACTTTTCTTACACGACCACCACGATGGAAACTGTCTAAGGCTGACTGGAACTTGTTTCAAAAGGAAGCCAGTCTTGTGGCATCATCCTTAGCTGGTAGGTCTGTTGAAGATGCAAACCGTTTTGTCACCGGGATAATTATAAATGCTCCTGAGCGATCTATCCCGCAGACATCTGGCCGTCTCCCCAAGCGTCCCAAACCTTGGTGGACAGATGAATGCGGGAAAACGCGGAAAGATCAAAATCGAGCGTGGGGTATCTTTCGTAGGTACCCGACTCCAGACAACCTGATCCAATTTAAGAGAGCTCGAGCGAAAGCTAAGTGGACAAGAAAAGAAGCTAAACGTGCATCGTGGAAGAGCTTCTTGTCATCTTTGAACAGCAACACTTCTTCTAAAGTGGTTTGGGACAGAGTTAGAAAAAGTAAGGGCGATTACACAGGATTCACAATACCACTCTTACAAGTGAATGGAGTACCTTGCAAAAACATAAGTGAACAGGCCAATTTCCTTGGCGAGCACTTCCAAAACGTCTCCAGTTCGTCACATTACAGTAGAGACTTCATAAAAATTAAGAAAAGTGCTGAAAAAGCAACAATTCAAAGCAGTGGAGGTGACAGGTGCCTCTACAACACGCCTTTCACAATGATTGAACTCTTGAAAGCTCTGTCAATAACAAAGCAAACATCACCTGGACCAGATCGTAGAACATATTCCATGCTCCAGCATTTGTCTAAAACTTCCCAAGAAGCACTACTATATTTCTTCAATTTAATTTGGCAAGAAGGGCACCTTCCTTCCAATTGGAAGACTGCAACAATCATACCGCTTTTCAAGCCAGGGAAAGAAGCTTCAAACCCAACAAGCTACAGGCCTGTAGCACTCACGAGTTGCTTAGGAAAGACATTCGAACGAATGGTGAACAGCCGCCTCGTGTATTACCTAGAACAACATAACCTGCTTGACAGATACCAGTGTGGATTCCGGGCTGGCTGTTCTACCACTGATCATCTTGTTCGTCTGGAAACTACTATTCGCGAAGCCTTCGTTAAAAAACAACTCTGTGTATCAATCTTTTTTGACCTAGAAAAGGCATATGACACAACTTGGCGGTACGGCATATTGCTTGATCTCAAATCGTGCGGAATACGCGGGCGTCTTTTCCAGTGCATTTCGGACTTCCTCACTGGAAGAACGTTTAGGGTGCGACTCGGTACAACTCTTTCCCACCCGTTTGCACAAGAGAATGGCGTACCGCAGGGATGTGTGCTGAGTGTCACCCTGTTTCTTCTCAAAATGAACTCTGTTGCCAAAGCGTTACCCGCGACTATCACGTACTCACTCTATGTCGACGGTTTACAGATTTCATGTTCATCCTCTAACTTAGCCACATGCGAAAGACAGTTGCAACTTGCCATTAACAAACTGAGTAAATGGTCCACTGAGAACGGCTTCAAGTTTTCAACAGACAAAACTGTGTGCGTGCCCTTTTCAAGGCGGAGAGGGGTGCTTCCTGATCCATCTCTTCATATGAACGGGATATCTCTTGCAGTCAGGCCGGAACACAAATTCTTGGGCCTGATTTTTGATAGGAAACTCACTTTCTTGCCACATATAAGTAACCTGAAAGTGAAATGTACAAAATCTTTGGATCTGTTAAAAGTCCTCTCGCACAGGTCTTGGGGAGCAGATCAACAGACTCTTCACCGTATTTTCACCTCTGTTGTCCGATCAATGCTAGACTATGGAAGCATCGTCTACGGATCGGCACGCCCCTCCACATTGAAACGTCTGGACCCCATACACCACCAAGGGCTACGACTAGTCCTCGGAGCTTTCCGGACCTCACCAGTACAAAGCCTATATGTTGAAAGTGGTGAGATGTCCCTCGAGAGGCGACGTACTTATCTCGCTATCCGTTATGCGTTGAGGACGAAAAGTTACCCTCAACATGCGGCGCTTCCATGTGTCAAAAGTACACGTCTTAGACAGCTGTTTCTTAACAGACCCTCTGCTACATGTCCCTTGTCCATGCGTATTGCACACCAGGTTCAATGTTATAATTTCACTGAATACAATTCCTTGGTATCCGAATCTGGCCAAGATCTTCCTCCATGGTCAGCACCAACACAGTCAAACTGCTCATTAACCAAATACAGGAAAACCGATACCTCCTCAGTTGTACTGCAACAAGAATTTAAACCCTCAGAAACAGTTTTGGTGATCATGTGGACCTTTGCACAGACGGATCAAAAACAAGCACAGGCGTATCGTGCGCAATGGTAACGACAACATCGACAAGGGCACATCGCCTAAATCTGGTGATGTCGATATTCAGCGCTGAAGTTTATGCTATAATTTTGGCGCTTAACTTTATCTTACAGAATCATATCACATCATCAGTCATCTACACTGACTCTCTTAGTGCCTTGCATGCGATATGTAGCTTCCATAAAACAAAAAAACTTCCTTATTCAACGTGCGAGACTTTTAGCATCATTGATCACTAGCAAAGGGTACAAGCTAACCATTTGCTGGGTGCCCGGCCATGTGGGCATTGCAGGAAATGAATGTGCTGACCGGGCTGCAGCTGCCATCCTGCAGTCCGATGATGTTACCCCTTTTGATGTGCCGTTTGAGGATTTAGTTCGCGTGTTAAAATACAAAATGAAGGTGAAGTGGCAGCAGTTTTGGGAAACTCAAACCAATAATAAACTCCGTCTCATCAAAGGTAAAATTGGGAGGTCTACTTATCCTCTTGAAAACCGGCTTCAAGAGAGAACACGTTGCCGGCTAAGGATAGGACACACATATGTGACACATGGGTTCCTACTTGAGGGAGAGGAGCCACTACATTGTATGAACTGCGATACACAACTTTCCATTATACACATTCTCATAGAATGCCCTTTGTACAATTTTCATCGTCAACGCTACTTTCAACACTTTTATAAGAACTTTATTCCTTTTCATCCAGCTCTTTTACTGGGTGATGAACCTCTTGTTCATTTTGAGAACGTTTTTAAGTTTTTTAGAGACGTCGGTATACTCGACAAGTTGTAACTTTTTAATCCCGTTTGCTCTTTTATCTATGCTACCTTGTGGTTTTAAATAAATCACTACAATTTTAACTTTCACCAACCTTGGCGCATTATGACCTTCGTTGTCGCTGCGCCAAAAAAATCCCAATCATCATCATCATAATGATTGAGGGCAGTGGGTCACCGATCACCTTAGAGGCGATCCACACAACATACGACCCCATCTTTTCTACGCAATCGGCCAGTATAACGTCAGATGTCATCTCCGCCCATAAAATGAGTGTTGAGGTGACGGCCATTGCTAAAGAGGAAGTTGATGCGGCGCTGCAGCAACTCAATGCAACTTCAGCACCTGGCCCGGATGGGGTGACCACCCAGCTAATGAAGAGAGTGCCCTCAGGAGTGCTTGCGCTCCTCCTCAATAACATCCTGGTTCATCAGTCTATACCAGCGCAGCTGAAGCAATCGCGAACGGTGTTCGTACCAAAGGAGACAAGCCCTGCTGAGCCTTCTGATCTTCGTCCTATTACGATACCATCAATCTTTACGCGGTTGCTGTCAAGAGTCCTGCTAAGCCGTTTTACGCAGAACAACCTGTTCTCGGATCTGCAATCCGGATTTGAAGATGACCGCACAACAAGCTCGAATCTCCTCCTTCTGCAAGCTTTGATGCGGCATGCGAAGCGAAAGCACAAGCCATTCTATGCTACTAGCTTGGACGTACGCAAAGCGTTCGATTCGTTAAGCCATCATGCCATCTTCGCGGCCCTTTCGGGACGTGGAATGCCGGAGATCTATGTGTCATTGATTCAAGAGCTCTACTCGGGATGCACGACAACGTTTTCTTACGAGGGGCAGGAGGATCCGGCTGTGATAACCGTGCGCCAAGGCATCAAGCAGGGGGACCCTCTGTCCCCCTTCATCTTCAATTGTGTGCTTGATCCCCTCCTGCAAGAGCTCAATACGTCTCGCCTGGGTTACCATCTAGACTCATCTGCGGCGTCAGCTATGGCATTCGCTGACGATGTCTTTCTGTTTTCGGGGAACTACTCAGCACTCCAGACTTTGTTAAACAGGACTCAAGAGTACCTGCGAGGTATAGGCCTACGGCTCAATCCAACAAAAACCCAATACTTTGGCTGGGTTTGGTCCAGCCTCAAGGGTGGTTTGACTATGCTATTCCCCCGCTGTTCCTCCAGAATGAGCGGATAGACCCCGTAGACAGAAATACTCCTGTACGCTACTTGGGGCTGAACATCCTGATCTACAAAGGCCTGGACCTCCAGGATCCAGTGGCGACTCAGATCGAACATTTGATCTCACGTGCTGCCCTTAAACCCTTCCAGAAGATCAAATGCTACAGGGAGCTGGTGATTCAGCGCCGTCTTTACGCGCTCGCGAACTCTTTGGCTGTCATCCCTCAGAGCGAGAAGATGGATAAAGAGAACAGGAAGTACATCAAGAGAGTGGTCCACTTGCCTCACTCCTATCCGAACACACATGTTTGGCTGTCAGCCAAGGAAGGAGGACTAGGCATCCCCAACACTCAATGGAGCGGCCCGGCGATACAATTAAAAGCATTGGCCCGTTTACAAAGGCTGGGCAACTCCTTCATAGATGAAGTATTTAATGCTGTCCTATCTGTGCATGCTGATAAAATATGCACGCACCTTAGAATCCCGCATGGCCTTACATCTGCGGCCGATTTAGAAGTCATTTTGAAGGATGGCCGGCGACAGTGGTTTGAGGATTTGAAGGCTCGCTACGCCAAGAAGGGTCTCTTTGCCCATCAACGAGATCCCCTAGGAAACAAGTGGCTAGCGCACGATAGTCGGCTACTCAAGGATGGGGATCGAATTAAAGCACTGCGTCTTCGTACCGACATCTACCCCACGCGTGCGCTTTTTAACAAGCACGCGGCCGATCCCTCTACGCGATTGTGCCACCACTGTAAGGCATCCGAAGAAACTGCAGTACACATATTGCAGCATTGTGAAAAAGTTCACGGGCCGAGGACAGAACGCCATAATTACATCGTTAAGCCGACTAGTGGGACAGTATTCACCCCAAGTTAAGATTTCCACAGAAAAGACTCTTACCGTTAATGGGGAGCGGCTTAAACCGGACATGATTTTTGAGCAAGGAGATGAAGTTGTTATCGTGGATGCGGCAATCGCCTGGGATAGCTCGGTAGCGAACCTGGAGCGCAAGAACACGGAAAAGATCTTGAAGTATAGTTCTCTCTCCGCATTGTTCCCCGGTAAAAAGGTCACCGTGTCGGGTTTAGTCTTCGGCGCGAGAGGTATGACCTGCCCCTCAGCTCGGAAAATCTGTAAGAGTCTTGGTCTATCGGTATCAGATTGCGCGCGCAATCAGCGCACGTTATTGGGCAGTATAATCTGTCTGGGGCGGTTTGTTCGCATGGTCTAGTTGCGACCCTCAGCGTTATTCCCGAGGCAGTTCGGTAGTTTAGTTTATGTTTCTTTTACTGGTTTTTATAAATTGGCAGCAGTCAAACGTCTAACTGTCAATAATCAAAGCGGCGCTCCGCGCTGCGAGACAAGCAGACGCCGACTCTGTCGACTCTGTTCTCATTCTTTTTACCCCTCTTGGGGACATTAACGTTTTAGCCAAATAAACGCCATTCGACGCATTCGACGCTTTTCTCCACGTTCTGATCCTGCATCTCAAGAGAAAATTAAAAAAAGGATGGTGTAACGGCGGGGGAATATATTGTGTTCTTTCTGCCACGAGTCGAGAGACACAATTTCATCGCGAAGCATGTGGCCCGTCTGCTGCGACAACACAATCCGGAGGCAGTGGTCATGGAGGAAAAATTGATAACCTCTAGGGCTGGCGTACGACTGAAACCCGACCTCGTCTGTACAATGGGTGACGAGGTCAGAATATATGATGTAGCGATTGCTTGGGACGCCAGCCCAACGACCTTGTCGGACAATAATAAGGCCAAAGTGTTGAAATATGCGGAGCTTGCGGAGTCCTTCCCTGACAAAAGAGTTTCAGTGCACGGT
The DNA here is from genome assembly GCF_037126465.1 of Ornithodoros turicata. Taxonomy (NCBI): domain Eukaryota; kingdom Metazoa; phylum Arthropoda; class Arachnida; order Ixodida; family Argasidae; genus Ornithodoros; species Ornithodoros turicata. The sequence goes on from NW_026999314.1 coordinate 851,119, forward strand.
CTATGCTTCGGTGCCAGGGGAGGTACATGTGCGGGTACCAGACGAGCTTTAAGAGAGATGGGCCTAACCAGAAACGATGTTTCCTGGTTGGCCGCAAAAGTGCTGGTGGGGAGTCTGATTTGCCTTTCAAGATTCAACAAGATTGTCTGATACATTGGTTTTATGGAGCTTGGGAGATTTTTAGCGACAACTCCATTCTATTGGTGGTAGTTTTGATGTTTTACTGGTTTCCACTTTTATCGCTTTTATGCTCATAAAAGTGGCTGAGTTGGGTCCCATTTGGCTTCGGCTAACTGCTGGGGGTGGTCTCCAGTAGTTGGGGCCCAAATACACCCACTTTGAGAGTTGTCGTGTTAGGTTTTACCTCTTTTGAGGACATTGCAAGTTTTAGCCAAATAAACGCCATTCTACTCATTCGACGCTTTTCTCCACGTTCTGATCCTGCATCTCAAGAGAAAATTAAAAAGGTATGGTGTAACGGCGGGGGAATATATTGTGTTCTTTCTTCTTGTTTCTTTTTGGGGGTGGTTGCTGAGAACCTCCATGCGAATTTGAATGCGTTATTGAATGCGATTTTAAGGTGCCTTGGATGCGATTATAGTGGTTCTACACACTCCAGCACCTGTATTCTATTATTCTTACTTGTGTTATTATCTCAGCAACCCGGCAGACCCACGTCCACGTCGTGCCCCCCGGGCGGGTAATCCTTATGGAACCCGGCCAAGCGGTCTCGCCACAACGAGGGTCTATGACCCGAGGTGGGAGTGAAGCTGCCCAGTGCCACACCACACTCACAACGGGACGGGTAGTTACCCGATCCGGAACCCCACCACCTGCGCTGGCGCCTAATGGCCTAGGACAGCAGACCAGCAGAAGCATGACAGTCTTGAAATTCCCACCAGATGACCTGCTTTGCGGGGTATGTGGAGCCAGAGTTACAAGAAAAGCTCGAACACCATCTGAAATCTGCACACGACTTCCAGGTCTATTGGTTATGCTCTCTCTGTGATGAGAAGGAAGCTTCCTCTGCGAAGACTATGTCTTCCCACTATACAAAATGCAAGAGGAAACTCGGCCAGAGGGCTAACGGGGCACCTTTTCAAGATTCACCCCGCCCTGGACCCAGAGGAGCGATCGATTCAACTCGACATCCGGAGCCGCCGGCGCAGACACACCACGAGGACAAGGGGGCACCTTTTCAAGATTCACCCCAGCTTGATCCCGATGGTGCGATCATTATGTCTGCACCTGAACCACGGAGAGTAGCTGAATTCACTGGAAGTGCGATGTCGCAGCATCCCCCCACTTCCCTTGGGGTGGAAGTAGCCCAAGTCTTCTCCCATGGGAGATGGACCGAATCAGAGGTGGCAGCGCTGGCTCAGCTGGAGGTCGCCCTCGGCTCGCAACCTTTCATGAACCAAGAATTGGCCAAGGTTTTTCCCACCAGAAGCCTTATGGCAATCAGAATGATGAGGCACCAGGAAAGATACAAACGTGCCCTGCAGAGGATCAAAGAAGCAGTGTCCACGCAGTTGGTCACGAATGCTGACAATGAAGTCAGGGAGGAGGCAACTATAGTGCTCAGTGTCGATGAGATTATGGAAGATATGGAGGAAGCTAGACTTCATAATAGAACCTTAGCCACCAACCTGGCTAATGTCCCCATGAGTATGGGAGACTGGTCAGAGATCACTAGACACTTGTGGCAGTAAAAGACGGGACCCAGCGGACCAGAGGAAGGCCAAAGAGGAATGTCACCTTACCCAAGACCAGGAACGTCAGAAGAAGGGCCGTGTTCAGAGAACACCAACGACTATACAAATTAGGCCCAAAGGTGGTAGCTCACCAATTGATCATGGATCAGGAGGGAGATGGCCAGAGAGTCACTCAAAAGATGTCCACGAGCTCTACGACCCACTATTCTCGTCCAAATCCAGAATGATTGAGGGGGATTTGAGGTCAGATGGTAAAACCTCTGTTGACGTTACCCCATTCCTCCCGGACGAAGTCATCTGGGCTATGAAGAGCCTTGATAAAAGAGCAGCTCCGGGTCCCGACGGACTCACGTGGACAGACTTGGCAAAGATACCGCCAAAGATCCTGACCCATATCCTCAATAACTTCTTGGCGTTCCAAGACATTCCCGAGGAGATGAAAGCCTCTCGCACGGTATTTATACTGAAAAAGGCCAACCCGAGGTCTGCTGCGGATCTGCGTCCTATAACCATGTCTCCGATGCTGAGCCGTCTCCTATCGAAGATCCTACTTAGGAGATTTACGGAAGATAATACCTTCCATCCCCTCCAAGGCGGTTTTGAGAGTGACCGCAGTACAAGCTCAAACTTGCTGATCCTCCAGATCACGATGAAGTATCTAAAGACCAAGAAGAAAAGCCTCTATGCGGCTAGCCTTGATGTCAAGAAAGCCTTTGACACGGTCAGTCACGAAGCCATATTCGGGGCTATGAAGGGGAGGGGGTTCCCGGACTTCTATATTCAGTTGCTCCAGAACCTGTACAATAATTGTACAACCTCCTTCTTCTTAAATGGCAAGTCGGACGGCCAGAGAGTGTCTGTGAATCAAGGCATTAAACAAGGCGACCCGCTATCCCCATTTCTGTTCAATGCGGTCTTGGACCCGTTGTTACAAAAGGCCAATAAATCTGAATTGGGTGTGTCCGTGGGTGGCCAGAAGGCGGCGGCCATGGCGTTCGCTGATGACCTCTTACTTATGCCAGGAAGCTATGAAGGGCTCAGAGCTTTGACTAACGAGACAACTGACTATCTTAAGAACCTGACTTTGACTGTAAATCCCCGCAAAACGCAGTATTTTGGTTGGAGATACAATGGCGTGAGGAAGTGGTTTGACTATACACTCCCCCCATTGAGAATCGATGGATGTGTGCGAGATGAAAGCCTCTCGCACGGTATTTATACTGAAAAAGGCCAACCCGAGGTCTGCTGCGGATCTGCGTCCTATAACCATGTCTCCGATGCTGAGCCGTCTTCTATCGAAGATCCTACTTAGGAGATTTACGGAAGATAATACCTTCCATACCCTCCAAGGCGGTTTTGAGAGTGACCGCAGTACAAGCTCAAACTTGCTGATCCTCCAGATCACGATGAAGTATCTAAAGACCAAGAAGAAAAGCCTCTATGCGGCTAGCCTTGATGTCAAGAAAGCCTTTGACACGGTCAGTCACGAAGCCATATTCGGGGCTATGAAGGGGAGGGGGTTCCCGGACTTCTATATTCAGTTGCTCCGGAACCTGTACAGTAATTGTACAACCTCCTTCTTCTTAAATGGCAAGTCGGACGGCCAGAGAGTGTCTGTGAATCAAGGCATTAAACAAGGCGACCCGCTATCCCCATTTCTGTTCAATGCGGTCTTGGACCCGTTGTTACAAAAGGCCAATAAATCTGAATTGGGTGTGTCCGTGGGTGGCCAGAAGGCGGCGGCCATGGCGTTCGCTGATGACCTCTTACTTATGCCAGGAAGCTATGAAGGGCTCAGAGCTTTGACTAACGAGACAACTGACTATCTTAAGAACCTGACTTTGACTGTAAATCCCCGCAAAACGCAGTATTTTGGTTGGAGATACAATGGCGTGAGGAAGTGGTTTGACTATACACTCCCCCCATTGAGAATCGATGGATGTTCCATCCCATCCTTACCCAAGGAGACCCCAGTGAAGTACCTCGGGCTGCAGATATACCTGAACAAGCCCCCCAAGGCTAACGATGAGATGGCTGAGAAGATCGTGGCAGTGATCAGAAGGGCGGCCTTGAAGCCGTTCCAGAAGGTCAGGTGTATTAACACCTTGGTATCTACGAGATACCTATACATACTCTCTAACAGCCTCAATGTGAGATCAGAGGCAGCCCGACGTGATAAGATCATGAGGACCATTACCAAGAATGTGCTCCACCTTCCATCATCATTCCCAAACTCCCATGTGCACATGCCAGCAAGGGAAGGTGGGCTAGGCATGCTACCACTAGAATGGACAGCGGCGACCTGCCAAGCTAAAGCCTATGCAAGGCTAGCCCGAATCGGGCTCCCTTTCGTGGATGCTGTGCTCTCTGAGCCCCTTAAAGACCATCAAGAAAGGCTAGCCCAATATCTTGGCATTCCCATGGGAATCTCTGATAGAGGCGATCTGGAGTTGGCACTGAGAGAGGCTCGCAAGCAGGCGAACGAGAAATCGATCCAAACCTATACCAACAAAAGTCTCTTCTCTCACCGAAGCGAGCCTGTTGGAAACCAGTGGTTATACCACGATTCCAGATACATGGCCGATGAAGACAGAATACGAGCTCTCAGGCTAAGGACCAACTTGTACCCGACCAGGGCCCTATCTAATAAACATGCCACTGATCCCAAAGCCATTGAATGCAGGTTCTGCAAGGAGAAGCCGGAGACAGCATTCCACATACTCCAAGAGTGTGAAAGGGTCCACTTACCAAGGGTGGAAAGACACAAGTTCAAAGCGAAGCAGGTCGTCCGACTGATCAAGAAGTACAATCCCGAGGTGGAAGTGGAAGAAGAGAAGCTGATAACTTCTCAAGATGGAGTCAGGTTGAAACCTGACATAATCATCAAGAAGGGCGATGACGTTAAGATCTTGGACGTTGCCATTGCATGGGACGCCAACGCATCGACCCTGAAGGAAGTGAACCAAGGGAAAGTACAAAAGTACTCATGCGTGAAAGCCTCCTTCCCCGGCAAAAATGTTGAAGTGCACGGCCTGTGCTTTGGTGCGAGAGCTGGCACCTGTGCAAGTACAAGACAGACCTTGAAAGATCTGGGATTTACCAAGAATGATATCGGTTGGTTGGCAGCAAAGGCACTAGTCGGCAGCCTGATCTGCTTAAAGCTCAGCTACGCCGATTTTCGAGTGTTACAGAATGGAATGGTACTCACACGATGTGTTCATAAGGGAACACTGATTTTGTATGCAAAATAGTTATCCCAAACTCCTCGCGGTTTTCCGAAAAAGTGAATTTTTAGTTTCACTGACATCCCGTCTTGTGGCCCGCAAACCCTGTGTCGACGACACATTGGTGGTCTGCCCGCGTTCCGGCTCGGCATGACTTTTGGCTTGGTTTCTTCCGCCAAGCCGGCCAGTTTCTTCTGCCGAGCCGTCTGCTGCGCAGATTCACATTGGGGAAGTGATAAACAGTTCGCTATTAGAGCGCCAGTATATTTCTGGACTTCACTAAACCCACGAGGAACGTGAGTTTTGCTTCCTTCGACTGCAAAGCATTTGCTAGGCCAGTAGAGTCTTCCTGGTGTGATTCGTGTTCTGTGCTGCGTGCCGAGAATGCGTGAGCGTTTTGCTCCCGTCTGCAAGAACACTTCAGCATGCAGTTCCAATGTTTCAAACCACAATTCTCCGAAAGGCGAAAGAGAAATCTATTGACTGCAACAATCGGTTACAACTCCGACTGGGTGCCACCTTCGAAACAGCGATTTGATCTGTTCATTTGGCTCGTACGAATGTTACGGAAGCAATGCGCAACTTGTTTCACAAGAAGCCGAAGATGTCTCGTCCGGGATGCTGTGCCAACCTTATCTGCAGCAGGAGATTGCAGGGGCAGGATTAGGCAGCAGATAAAGGTAAGACGCGTAATGTTAGACAAGTCAGTCATGCGGTGCAAATCGCATCACGTAGAAGAGAAAAATACGCTATCTGTCAGTTACTGCTTCATCCTTTAGAGATTACGCCCAGCGAGTGTATTCTCAGTACAGATTTGGAATTGCCTTATGATTTCGCAGGCATTCTGGCACCACCGAAAAGCTTGCGCACCACGTCTCAACTATCACCGTCTGGGTTTCAAGCTGAAGGCTGTCACCAGTCGCCCCTTCAAAGTTCATGTGTTTTTGTTGACGGAACAGTAACACCTGGTACTGAGACATTTCATTTTCTGATTAATCAACTGCATTCCATCACTTGTGCTCGACTTCTTGTGTTCGTATACCCTTACTGTTGCTCGCTAGCTTAGAGCAACCATGCCTGAGGTGTCAGCGCTTTCAGAGTACATTTAAGCAGTATCATCGTATCATATGCACGGCAGCACATCTTGTGTATTTTGAGTAAGGTATAAATTCAATGTTGGCTCAGCTGTTGTATTTTGGTCACAAATAAGGTGTTCTTCCAGAGTGCCCAAGGGCAGTTCAAGCAGTTTCATGTGTGCAACAGCACATACTTTTTCTCAGTTTTGACTAAGGTAAATCGAAATCTTCCAGTTGATGTCTTTCGGTCATAAATTATGTTTTTCGAGACATTCAAACAGCATCATGTGTGCAACAGTACATACTTTTTCTCAGGTGAAGTAAGGTAAATCTGTCCGCCGTGGTGTTCTGCCAGTGCAGCAGAAGCTTTGGTTGCATTCAAGTGGTATCATGTATACAAAAACTTGTTTTGTGCCTTTCTGTAGCTGCTGTACTAATATTGTGAGTGCAGAGACATTCCTGCAGAACATATCGGAGCATCTTGTGTGCTATTGTTTGTATCATCTGCAGCAGTATATTGATAATGTTAATTATTCTATGACTTCAGCTAACATTTACATTCTTACTTCCAGGTAAACCTGTCACGCAGATGCCCTACCCCTTGGTATGCATAGTTCAAGATTGTACCAAAACAATCCACCTGGAGCATTATTCTTCAATTGGCAGTGGCATTACTATCACAACACACCACATACTGCATGTCAATGGTGTGTGTACAATGCATCAAACCTATTCTCAGGTACAGGCCAGCTGGTACGCAATTACAACATGAAACAACTGACACAGAGACCGTAAAGTCATGCCTTTTCCTCCGCGCCTCGGGTTTCATGTTATTATCCTCACATGCAGCTCAGTTCGCCTGTGCTGTGCAGCATGAGCAAAAGCATATATTGTTTGTGGTCACATGACACGAAACATAAATACAGTGAAACCTTCCTATGTTGGACACCCACGGTGCAGCCGTAGCGTCTCCTACTTATAGAGGTGTCCGAGTTACAGAATATGACGGCAACAAAAAATGGAAGAGATCACAGCTGTGAGAAATGTCCCCCTTCTTCAATTTAAGGTCCTTAGTGGTACCTGGTGGTGGTGCCTGGTAGTGGTACCTCTACCCACTCTTCACTGATAATTATTACTGATTTTAGTATATTCAATTCCGTTCAGATTCTACTCAATGGCATTACCTCTGGAGCTTTTCGAGCAGCAAGGCCTTTTCTCTGAAGCGTCAGCCCACTTCTCATAGCTTTGGTGCAGTGCTCGTTCAGAGGCTCTAGACAAACTGAAGACAAGTGCTCACATAAAGAATTACAATGTAGACTGACAGCACTTGTTTTTCGACTCTAAAAACTAAAGCAACAAAATGCTGAGACCATTATAGGGGAAAAAAGGGGCAAAAGTCAAGGCTACTGGCTCATTTTAGGTCTTTTTGGTGCAAAGGTGGGCTGATATTGAGGTAATTTGGCCAGGGTTTTGTCCGACCCTATCCTACTTCCAAGATAGGGAGGTGTCTGACATAGAGAGTTTCGTCCCCATGTAGTTTCAATGGGAGCCTGCCCGTGCAATGAAATCATGGGGAGTTGTCCGAAGTAGGGAGGTGTCCGGCTTTGGAGGATTTACTGTACTATAGAGCATTCTACATGTTGTAATGTAACAGTTGTTCACGTTTGGATATTTTAACCATGGAATTTACCCTGCATGCACCATACCATGTCCAAACACAAACAACTGCTAGAGAGCAGCATGTACTGTTTCCGTATAGCACTTATGGCTTGCGTCCTGTGATCAGAAACAGTGGTGTCTTTTTTCTGCTACAACCAGTAAACTACAGTAAAGATTTAGAAATACTGTGTCATACCATAAAGCACTATGGGAAATGGCAGTTTGAAAAACTGGAGAAGACTGTCATTAGAATGGGGGACATGTTCTACGGTGACATTTTTTACAGTGTGTGCTGTACCACGTAATGCACTGCAGGCCTACCACAGTATGGTAACGCTCTGAATACTGATTTGCTCAAAAAAGGAATGTGTGTGTTTCTTGTACTAACTTCCTCTTATGCAAGGTTATAGAAAAATGTTTTCAGCTAATGGGGAGGGAGAGGACATCATTCTGGAGTCTCGTTGACCTACAATGTGTCGTGTGTGAAGGTCATTTTGAAGAGTGTAGGTGGTACAAGACTGTGTTCCCACATTCTTGGCGGTGTTGACTAATAGCCATAATAAAGTAGAGGGTACATTTGTTGCTTCATATATTTGTGTCATGGCAAAGTATGTAGAGATACATCTGTCTCAACATGCAGGTGACAAAACTGCTTTTTATGCCTAAACTATGACAAATAGTTGTCTGTTCAGCACCACTAATCATGTGCCGGCCTCCATGACATGTCTGTGACATTCCAAAGTGATTAACATGTCCCATAGATGTGTGCAATGCTGAAGAAGACTGTGTACCTTCTATGGATTCTTGATTCAAGAAAAGTACTGTGTGATTTGCTAACAGCGCCTGGCTGTACCTTCACAGTTCTGCATAAAAATATGTAAAGTTTGCCGAATGAAACATCATGAAGGTCCATAGCGAAAAATCCTGAGACGAGGGATAGGAAGGGACATACACAATGTCTCAACATAGCGTGTTTATGTCCCTTCTTGTATCTCCTCTTCAGGTCTCGCCATCATGGACACTATCACCAGCTCGCTTGCTGTTGAACCGTTCTTTCAACGATAAGGGTCACTTTCATGGACTGGATGGCAGCCAACATGCTGCCAATAAAAAGAATAATGGAAGGAGCTCAATATGATCCTTAGGCTGTGCGTGGTCACTGCTTTCTGACAAATGGTGACTTAGAATTTCAGGACAGTGCCTGCAGTGGTATTCTTGTGTTCCCACCCTTGACGCCCATTGTGTGTCATTGGTCACCTGTAATCTGCTAACATGCACATAGCTAAAACAAAGTATATTTGTATTTCTTTGAATACAGTTGGTACAGCACATTGTTTTTTACATGTTCTTTGGAAAATATAAATAAAAAATACTCTACTCTGCAAGTCTCCTGTCAGCTCTACAGAGCAGCTTCGAATTTCACTAGAAGCCACGTGTGAAACATAGACCAAACTAGTGGTGAAGGTCCATATAGGTCATAGATAGATACTATTATTATTATTAGATCATAGGTCAGGCTTAGGTCCTGGTTGGTAGCAACGCATTTGAATCTTATTAAAAATTTGTGCAGGAGGTGACCAACATAACTAAATAAACCAACTGACTCTCACAAATTTTGTGGTGTTATACTTTTGAAACAACATTAATATGCCACAGTGGTCTTTTCTCCTTTGTTCCTTTTAACCTAGAAATATTAGGTCTTCGGCATCACCAGCCTTAGTTGCTGAGCATGCAGTTATTTATGTTGAGCACTGCAGTTTCATATTTGTTTCTCTGGACAAGCAAGCCCGCTTCCCCATTTTGATAAGAGTCTTTCAGCTTTGACAGGGCATTTGTGGACAAGGAAAACATTTGGACTATTGTGTATTTTGCTATGCAGTGCACCATACAGGGCAGGGGACACCATCAACCATTTCCACCAAGGTTATTAAATTTGTGATAAAGTACATATACCTTTTGTCATTGACTAATTTGGTGGCAAAGTTACTTGAGTGGCAGTTGTGCAATTTTAAGCACATGTTAAAAAAAATAGGATATGGGAAGTGCTGACTGGTTGAACATGTGGAGTACCCAATATAATAATTGGGGGTTTACGTCGCGAGACAACTGAGTGTGGAATACACAGCACAGTGTAATGTTCCTTATTCTGGCAATGTTAGCATGGTTCAAGAGGTGGGAAATGTTGCACTACCCTTAATAACATCTGTTGGGCCCAGCAAACAGGATACACATACCCTGATCTGAAGACAGTATGCCTAACTTAAAAGCAATATGAGATCGACCCGTACGTCTTTATTTGCGAAACTATTATGAATGAAATATGACCTGTGTGGTATAGAACAATGCGCACACTCAAGTAAACATGCAAAAAATACGTATAAGGTTTCTCGACCTACATGCCGCGATGCGCTCTACGAGATAAACAACACACTACAAAACTACATCCAACACTTTTTGTGCGGGGCAACTCTAATGAGCACTTTCATATAACCGACGAATGGTTCAACGAATGCAGTTCGAGTGGTCACGATACATTCCTACGTCGTTCATTGCAGTCGCGCTATGATGCTGCACGATATATGTATCTCGTGTAACAAGCCTGGCAATCGCACGATGTGCATGGGCAGAAATACGGCCTTTCTTTGAAGACCAGTCCTCTGCAGGTATATGCTCAAACAATCACAAAGTCTCACGTTGTTGCTCAATCGCTCCCATTCCTGCACTTGTAGTAAAACCAGCAAACGGGTTGACGTGAATGGCAGGTGAACGGTTGAACTGCGAAGTTCTCGAGCACATAATCACAATTTCACGCCGAAAATGATGTTGAGGTGAATTCCCGGTTGTTGTTTCCATCGTTCAATAGTTCTCGGGATTACCTCGGACGAAACGCTCATCGTAGCCCCGGCGGCCATAACTGGATTTCCTCGCAAACGGGAGAAGACGCCAGGGAAGTCAGAGAAAGCCTCAGCTTTCATCCAATCAGACGCACGATTCTCTATCTACGTAGATGGAGCAGGTTTATCCCATCTACGTCACAAAAATGGCTGCGCCCATGGCTTGTTTTGGTTTCTTTGATGAATTAATTTTCGTAATAGGAAGACAAAATTGAGAAACGAAGGTGCGTTTCGGGGGCAGTAGGATGTGCTCGTTCTGAATATCACAACCGTTTCAACACATCGGGAAATCGGCGTAGCTGACCTTTAAGCCGTTTCTTCAAAAAGGTATAGCCCGAGGGAACCCTGGCGAAACACCAAGACTACGATACCGATAGAAGCTCTGCATTACGGTTTGCTACCCCTACTGCTGGGGCTTCCAGATGCACTTTGGTGTTAGGTTCTGAGACGGATGCCGATGTAACTTACCCTCCCTGACTCAATCCAACTCACGGCTCGATGAGCGGATTAAGGACAGGTTAGAAGGCTCAACACCGCCGTCCCCTGTCTTCCCAGCAGGGCTAACCAAATGGCCTCAGAGCCTAACGATTGATTGATTGATTGATTGATTGGGGTTTTTTGGCGCAAAAGCGACAAAGGCCATAGAGCGCCAAAGACAGTGTGTATGTGAATCAATATGAGAGTAAAAATTAAAAGTAAAATGATGACATTAAGAACAAAACATTGTGTATCGTGTAAAATGAATCAGAGCCTAACGATACACCCCATTTGGGGAAAGAAGAGTTATAGCCAAATAAACGCCATTCTACTCATTCGACGCTTTTCTCCAAGTTCTCATCCTGCATCTCAAGAGAAAATTTAAAAAAGTATGGTGTAACGGCGGGGGAATATATTGTGTTCTTTCGGTAGCCAAATAAACGCCATTCTACTCATTCGACGCTTTTCTCCACGTTCTGATCCTGCATCTCAAGAGAAAATTAAAAAAGTATGGTGTTACGGCGGGGGAATATATTGTGTTCTTTCGGGGGGCGTGACTCAGGATTTTTCGATTGCGGTTGCTGAGCGAATTATTAGCGCTATCGAATACAGTTTCTTGGTCTATCCTGAGTCACGGGCGGTCCAGCCTCCTCGTGGCACCCCCTGGGCAACGGCAGCAGCAGCCGGCTAACGAACCGCCCACGGCACAAGCCGTGGTAGGAGTGAAATCTGTGTATTGTGTTATTCTGAGCCTCCAGGGTAATTACCCAGGAGTGCTACGATCTTACCTGGCCGAGCGGAGTTCTATTTGAAGATGGAAGATTATGAGGTGTCTTTCCCGCCTGATGACCTGGTGTGTCATTTATGCCACACCCGAGTGACATCTAGAGAGAAATTTGAACGACATTATCGTGAACACTCTCTGCGTATCCTGTGGAGATGCAGTCTATGCCGCCTGAAGATTCTGGCATCAGTGAAAAGCATGTCATCGCACCACTCAAAGTGCCGTAAGCGGCAGGAACGCAACCCTCAAGAAGAATACCTACAAGAGGTTGACGCATCACGAAGAGAGGTGGACGATGAAGTTCCCGGAGAGAGCCTGGTTCCAGTGGTGGAGGTTCAAGTGGCGCTTCCTGAGGGGAGGTCGCGGTTGGCTCCGGTTCGGGAGGGGTCGGATGTGCCCGACCTGGAGGCTGAGCTGCCGGAGCAGATGACATCTGAGATTCACGAAGTGGTTACTTCTCCGAGTCCCGTGCCGACGAATGAGGTGTCCCAGCTGGCTATCATGCTGGCAGGCGAGGAGCATACGCCTCCTCTGGGACGGCCCGAAGGGCCTAACACCTGCGCTGAGCACGATGATATCTGCAGTAGGAGTGCTGACCAACTTTATGGCACGAGGGACGTACCACCCTTGTCATGCTCTGGCGGCTCGGCCTCGGGGCCGGGTTCGTCTGATCTCGCTCGGACCAGGTCGGACGCTGCCGCCCCAACGGTGGTGTCGTATGGTCGGTGGACCGACGCTGAATTGACGCTTATGGCAAGAGCGGAGATGGAATTGGGGACCCTCCCATTCAAGAACCAAGAGTTGCACAACAGGTACCCCCATCGCTCGCTCCAGAACATACGAATGATGCGTCATTCAAAGAGATACAAGGCAATGCTGCGAGTTCTTCGGGAGCGTGAGCGAGAGGGACGGAGTCTCCCCCTGCCGACTATACATGAGCAGGGTCAGGGTCAGCGGTCGGGTTCCCCCCAAGTTTGGAGGAGCGCAGGGACATCCTTTCTTCAACGTCTCTACCTGAAGAGTTGCTCAACAAGATTCTCGGAGGCCCTCTTCAGTCCCAAGATATTGATGCCGTTTATGAGGCCAACGGTGTAGTCCCAGCGTGTCCTAAGGGACGGAAGAATATCAACGGGAGCAGGAGTTCCGAGCCCACGACTGCGCGTGGTCGACGTCACAGAAGGTTCAAGCAGCATCAGAGACTATATGCAAAGGGTCCTAAGGTCCTTTGCCATGACCTCATGAGTGATACCAGCGACAACAGAATCACTTTCCCCAGGCTCCATCTGGAATATGATCCCATCTTTTCGTCGCCTTCTCCAAGAGAAGCTCGGGTCCCGCCGGTTCATCGACCTATGTCAGTAGTAGTGAGAGCCATAGAGGTGGAGGAGGTGGAGATTTGCTTGGGGGCGATGCGTCAGCGATCCGCACCAGGCCCTGATGGGGTAACCATGGAAGGCTTAAAGAAGATTCCCAGTCAAGTGGTGGCCGAAATCCTCAACAACTTCTTAAGGAATAGATGTGTGCCTCCGAACCTAAAGAAGTCTAGAACTGTTTTTGCTCCTAAGCGTGCGAGACCTAGCGGCCCCGGGGACTTTCGGCCAATTACGGTGTCACAACTGCTCCTGAGAGTGTATTCCAAGATTCTCCGGCACCGTTTTGCCCCCGCAGCTAAGTTTCACGACCTCCAGAATGGTTTCATCGAGGACAGAAGCACATCTAGCAACTTACTCTTGCTTCAGGGACTGATGCGACACGCCAAGCAACATCACAGGCCGTTCTTCGCTGCGAGCTTAGACTTAAGAAAAGCTTTTGACATGCTTAGTCACCATGCCATCTTCAGTGCCCTAGAGGAGAGACAGCTGGCCCAGCAGTATCGTGAGGTGCTGGAGGAAATGTATACTGGGTTCACCACGCCCTTTTGGGTAAATGGAAGTTCTGATGGGCTACAGATTCCTGTGCGGCGGGGGGTTAAGCAGGGAGACCCCCTGTCTCCCTTTATGTTCAACTGCGTCATTGACCCCCTGCTGCACCAGCTCAACTCCTCTGGACTGGGGTTTCGTATTAAGGAAAGATCTGCATCTGCCATGGCATTTGCAGATGACATAATTCTATTCTCGGGCAACAGGGCAGCACTACAAGAATTACTCCGTATGACTGAGGCCTATATGACGTAAGTTCATCTGCACATTAACCCCCTCAAAACCCAGTACTTTGGCTGGACCTGGAACAGCCAAAGCGACTGGTTCAGCTATGACATCCAGCCAATTGTGGTCTGCGGTAGTGAAGTGGCAGCCAAGCGTAGGGACGAGCCCATCAAGTATCTGGGCCTAAACCTTTTCGTCCACAAGGCCCCAACGCTGGACGACTCCAAGATTACAGACCTCACCGACATCATCGACAAGGCTGCCCTCAAGCCGTTCCAGAGGTTGCACTGTTATAAGGAGCTGGTGGTTGATGATGATGATGATGATTATTATTATTAGGATTTTTCTGGTGCAGCGACTACAAAGGTCATAATGCGCCAAACCATGGTTATGAACAGATAAATTAAGTTATAAGAGAAAAGTGAATGAAATTCAACCTAAAAATATACTGATATAATTAAAAGAAGTGTGCGTAAAGTTCTCTTGCGGAAAGTAACTAAAAAGTTATAGGCTCCCAAACGAGCCTATGCCCCTAAAAAACTTCTCGACATTATCAAAAGAGATGACAGGCTCATCACCCAACAAGAGTGCTGGGTGAAGAGGCGTACAATGCTTGTAGCATTCTGTGAAGTAGCTCTGGCGATGATGTTCGTGTTGTGGGCACGTGATGAGAATGTGAAGGATGGAGAGTTGTTTGTTACAACTGGTGCACCACGGTGGCTCCTCTCCACGAAGTAGGTGGCCGTGCGACAAATATGTGTGCCCAATTCTGAGCCTGTGTCTCAACACCTCCTGGAGACGTTGTTCAATTGCATGTACCTTAAGCCCTACGTGTGGTTTTATGAGATGAAGCTTGTTCAGAGCTTGTTCATCCCAGAACTGCTGCCATTTTGCGTTAATGGCCTTCTTTAATGTACGTCTGAAGTCATGGAAAGGGATGTCGAATGGGCTAATTTCTGATGAAAGAGCTGTTGCTGCGGCTCGGTCTGCAAGTTCATTTCCTGGGATACCCACGTGACTGGGCACCCAGCAAAATGTTAAGTTATAACCTCTGTTTATTATCCTACTGGCCAAAGAACGTGCTCTACGGACTAGAAGGTTCTTAGCCCGCTGCAGACCACTCATAGCATGCAGAGAGCTAAGTGAGTCTGTGTAAATTACTCCAGATTTAACATGCGTTTGCAATATAAAATTAAGCGCCAAGATGAGTGCATATACTTCAGCAGTAAAAATGGATGCTGCTGGATTTAAACGGTGTAACCGCGTCACCGCTGCAGATACCATGGCACAGGAAACGCTGTCAGCAGTCCGTGACCCATCTGTGTATATTTCAGTGCGGTCACCAAAGGAATGTTTTAATTCGAAGAACTCTTGCTGAAGGGCTAGGGGTGACGTATCCTTTTTATTGTACTTAGTTAAGGAGTAGTTGAACTGTGGCTGTGATTGCCAAGGAGCACATTCGTCACCCTGTTCTAGGATCCAGGAGTCCTGATACAAAAAATTATATAACTCTTGATACTGCAAGGCTCGCATGCTAAAAGGCCGTACCACTGCTGGTCTGTTTACAAATAGTCGCTGAAGCCGTGTGCCTTGGACACAAGGCATGGCGGGATTCTGACAATGGCTTTTGACTTTAAGACCATAAAGAATAGTAAGGTAAGACCGTCGTCTGTCCAGAGACCACTCATTAGGCTCGACGTATAAACTTTCCACTGGAGAGGTGCGGAAAGCTCCAAGTGCTAACCGGAGGCCCTGATGGTGTACTGGGTCAATTAACCTGAGGACTGACGTACGAGCAGAACTGTAAACAATACAACCATAGTCCATCTTCGACCGAATTACTGATGTATATATTTTCTGGAGGGTTGTTCTGTCTGCTCCCCAAGACTTGTGAGCGATAACTTTCATGAGACTTAAAGACTTTATGCATTTTGCTTTTAGTTGCTTGATGTGCGGCAAAAACGTAAGCTTTCTATCAAATACCATTCCCAGAAATTTGTGTTCTTCTCGGACAGCAATGTTCTCACCATTCATGTAAAGTGTAGGGTTCGGAAATAGTCCATTTTTTCTCGTGAACAGAACACTGATAGTCTTTTCCGAGGAGAACTTGAATCCGTTCTGGTCTGCCCATTTAACCAGTCTGTTTATCGCCAGTTGTAGTTGCCTCTCACAAGTTGCCAAATTTGCAGAGGAGTATGAAATTTGAATGTCATCAACGTACAACGAATACGATATAGACGGAGGAATTGCAGTGGCTATAGAGTTCATTTTCACAATGAATAATGTCACACTGAGCACGGAGCCCTGAGGAACTCCATTATCCTGAAGAAATGGTTGTGATAGAGTGCTGCCCATTTGGACCCTGAAAGTTCGCTCTTGGAGAAAGTTAATGATACTGCGTAAAAGCCGGCCCCGTATCCCTAAAAAGTATAGATCCCGGATGATCCCATACCTCCAAGCGGTATCATATGCCTTTTCTAAATCGAAGAATATAGAGGCACAGTGACTCCGCCTGATAAACGCTTCTCGGATTGTGGTCTCCAAACGAACAAGATGGTCTGTTGTTGAACGTGCACCTCGGAATCCACATTGGTACTTATCAAGACAGTTATTGCATTCAAGATAATACACTAGTCGGTTGTTCACCATTCTTTCGAATGTTTTGCCCAAACAGCTGGTGAGGGCAATGGGCCTGTAGCTGGTGGGATTTGATGCTTCTTTGCCAGGTTTGAGAAGTGGAATTACAATTGCTACCTTCCATGCTGCTGGCATCTGCCCCTTATCCCAGACTTTGTTGAAGAAGTTTAGAAGACACCCTTTGGATTCCTCTGATAAGTGGGTGATCATGGAATAGGTGACCCTGTCTGGACCAGGAGCACTGACCTTCACTGAGGACATTGCTCGCTGGAGCTCTATCATAGTGAACGGCTGGTTGTATGTATAATTTTCACCACCCACAGTTGAAATGACTTGCTTTTCTGCACGGCTCTTTACAGACAAGAACGTTTTGCTGTAATGTGCAGAACTGGAAACATTGTGAAAATGTTCACCTAGGAGGTCCGCCTGTTCGTCTAAACTCTGACATGGAACACCATTGACTTGAAGGAGGGGAATAGAAAAACTCTGGTAGTCTCCTTTAATTTTCCGGAGCCTATCCCATACTTTCTTTGATGGAGTTCCATGTGTTAAAGAAGAAACAAAGTTGTGCCAAGAAGACCTTTTTGCTTGCTTTCGTGTCCACCTTGCTTTGGCACGTGCTTTTTTAAAGGCAAGAAGTTCTGTGATGTGGGGTATCTACGAAAGGTACCCCAGGCACGATTCTGTTCCTTTCTAGTCTTTGCGCAATCGTCAGTCCACCAAGGTTTCGGACGCTTGGGGAGCCGACACAATGTCTGTGGAATAGATTGTTTGGCGGCATCTATGATTGCGCTTGTAACTAAAGTGTTTGCCTCTTCGACAGACATGTGTTCAAAAGAAAAGGACTGGAGTTTGACTTCCCTTTGGAATAAGCTCCAGTCAGCCTGAGCTAGTTTCCATCGGGGTGGTCGTGTTGTGAGTGTATTTGTAGCACCACACAATTTCACGATAACAGGAAAGTGGTCACTCCCTCGTGGATTTTGTTCAACTGCCCAGTCTAAACTGGTAAACAGCGAGGGACTGCACAGCGAGATATCTAGAGAAGAAAAGTTTTGTGTCGCTGCATTAACGTAAGTAGCTTGTCCCGTGTTGAGAACGCAAATTGACCTTGACATCAAAACGCTTTCCAGCATTTTCCCTCTGACGTCTAACCTTCTGCTGCCCCATAGGGGGCTGTGAGCATTCAGGTCCCCAAGAATAAGGAAAGGTTGAGGCAGCTGGTCACAAAGATGCTCAAAGTCTCTTTGGTGGATTACTACTGAAGGGGGCAGGTACAATGAACACACTGTAATGACCCTGTCAAGGCATATTTGTACAGCTACAGCCTCAAGGTCTGTAACAAGTGGAACAGAATTGGAAGGAATGGACTGCGCAGTAACCAGAGCTACACCCCCATATGAACGTGAGGTGTCCGTACGATCCTTTCGAAAAACATTATATCTTCGAAATGGGTTTATACTCTGTTTGTTCAGGTATGTCTCTTGCAAACAGAAACAGACAGCTTTGTACTTTTCAAGAAGGTCATGTATGTCATCTATGTTGGTGAAGAGGCCTCGACAGTTCCATTGCAGAAGGACCTGTCCCATGAAAAGGATTGTGGTTAAGAAAAACAAAGAGACTTTGACCATTATGTGCATTTAAGGAGGCAGCACCCTTGGTGGGGGCTGTTTTTGCTGGTCCGTGGGTCTGTTGCCTCTGCCTCTACCACTTGATCTTTCGCGTTTCTCTTTTGATTGCGAGAAAGTGCCTGGGAGACTCGAAGACGACTTCTGTGAAGCACGGTCTTCGTCATCGAGCTCCATGTTAACAACAGGTACCTGGGATGGATCTTTGAGCAATCCATCCCAGACGGATGCCATGCAAGCAACCTCAGCTGAGGCCGCTGCAGGCATCGGGGAAGTAATGGATACAGAAGGAGAAGGAGATACTTCCGTTTCTCCGTCCTTCTGGGGGGGAGTGTAGGGTGGAGGCCCAGCAGTCTGGGTCTCCACGGACCTCCTCTGTGGTGCCACTACCCTGCGCACCACTTTTTCCTGAACTCTGCTTGCGCCTTTGCGTCTTTGTACGAGATATTTTGCTCTGCCTTGATTCTAAGGATTTCTTTTTCATCTTTCCAACGGGGACAAGACCTGGAGTAGACAGGATGGTCACCTTTACAATTTGCACACCGCACTTGATTTCGGCAGGATTCTGCTGGGTGATCTGTACCAGAGCATTTGGGACATATTTCCTGTCCACGGCAGACCTGAGACCCGTGCCCGAAGCGTTGACACTTGAAACAACGCCGCGGATTAGGGACGTAGGGTCGCACGTGGCAGTTGAGGTAACCAGCCTTGATGGTTGTAGGGAGCTTGTGTAGTTGAAATGATAGAATAATGTGCTTTGTTGAGATTTCTTTACCGTCCCGACGCATCACTATTCGCTTTGCTGCCACGACACCCTCTTCCCGCAGGCCTTCCTCAATCTCAGAGTCGGTGCATTCGAGAAGCTCACTTTCTGAGATCACGCCCCTGATAATGTTGAGGTTTCTCTGTTTTGCGATGGACACCGGTAGGTCCCCAATTTTCCTGACAGCTTGGAGGGCCGAGCTTTGCTCCCTGGTTTGAACCTCGAATTGAAGGTCCCCAGATGACAGTTTTTTTTTTTGCAGTGTAGGTCTTTCCGATTGATTTTTCTATTTCCCTGGCAATAACAAACGGTGATATCTTAGAGAGTGGTTTTGTCTCGTCTTCAGAATGGAGTACCAGGAATTTCGGAAACCATGGTTCTGGAGATAGGTTGAATAAGTTCACTGGTGCTTCGGTGCAGCGCCGCTTATGGCGCTGATCTTGTTTTTTCAAACGTGAAGAATCCATGCAAAAAAAGAAATGGTTCGGTGCAGCAGGTGTGTCGCCCACCATCGAGCCCAACGAGGGAACGTGCCCCACACGTTAACACTTGCCTCTGCACTATACCCTAGTGCAGCTTCTGGAGAGTGAAAAGACTGCCCAAGGTTGACCCTTGCCGCCAAAGAAGGTGAAGGTAGGAGAAGGATGATAGTGAACGGGTAGGGAAAGAAAAAGTAATGAAAAGGGAGATGGCGACTAGCTGAATAATCCTGGCCGGGCCTTCCAGGACCACCCGTCTATGGGAAGCAGGGGCCAAAGCGGTGTGTTGCTTTCCCAGAGGGGCCCCGAAGGGTCCAAAACAACCTCTGGGTCCACTCAACCGCCAGGATTCCCTTTTCCCCAGACACGGGAAAGCCACGCACAGCTATACGTGGGGGTCTCCCTCCTGCGGCGACCCAACCGTTGGTGCAGGAGGGGGCTACTGCGGCTGCTGCCGGGCGATGGGAGCGCCAGTTTCCCGACGCCGGGGGAGCTGGTGGTCCAGCGGAGACTATACACTGCGGCGAACGCCATCAACATTCTGGGACAGGCTGAGAAGCTGGATGCTACGCACGTGCGGAAGGTCAAGAAATATCTCCATCTTCCAGGGAGTTTCCCCACGGTGCACATCTGGATGCCGCACAAGAAAGGTGGTTTGGGTGTGCTTCAGCTGGCCTTCACTGCGGTAGCTGTGGAGATCAAGGCCCTCGCCAGATTGCAGAGGGTTGGCAACCCATTCATTGATGAGTTGGGTAACGAGATATTGGCGGCCCACCTGGAATCCCTATGCCGAAGAGTGTGCATTCCCACAGGTGTCACGGATGCGCGTGAATTGGGTCGATTGCTACGTGACGCGCACAATCGCTGGTCATCTCAAATCAAGAATCGCTATACTAATAAGTCCATCTTCGCCCATGAAGGAGATCCCATGGCAAACCAATGGCTTCAAGTCTCGTCAAAGCATATGAAAGAAGGCGACAAGATCCGCGCGCTCCGTCTCCGCACAGGAGTATAGCCGTGCAGAGCCCTATTTAATAAACACGCCCAGGATCCAACAGCGAGGCTCTGCCATCACTGCCGGGAAGCCGAGGAGACTCCGGCTCATATTTTACAACACTGTGAGCGGGTCTACGGTCCTCGTATCGAGCGTCATAACTTTGTCTGCCAGCAGATGGCCCGTCTCATCCAGAAATATAACCCTTCCGCAACTGTACGTCAAGAGCAAGTATTTTCAGCGACAGGAGCAAGGCTCGAGCCGGACATATTGTGGAAGTGGGCGACAAAGTCATCGTAGCGGACGTGGCCATCTGCTGGGACAACAGCATGGCGACGGTCGAACAGAAGAATAGAGACAAGGTCCGGAAGTACGAACCTCTACGTGATCTCTTTCCCGGCAAAGAGGTGTATATTGAAGGAGTTTCGTTCGGGGCCCGGGGCCTCACGTGCGGTTCTACAAGACGAGTCTGTGCCGCGTTAGGGCTAACTAATAGTGACGTGTCGTGGCTTGCGTCGCGAGTAATCGTGGGAAGCCTTATTCGCTTATCTCGCTTCGTGCGTAAAGTTTAACGTGTTTGTGTTTTAGTTTGCTCCTGTTTTGCTCCGCTCGCGTCAATTTTTAGTAGTAGACAGGACGGTTGATTTTAGTATCTTTTTTAACATATTTTCACCAGGGCCTTAAGTGCGGTACTTGGTGTAGTCCAGCGCGGCCCTCACGGGTTCGTGTGACACGCAATGCCGGACTTGGTCTAGTTTTTAACCCTTGTATTAGGGACAGTTACAGTTTTAGCCAAATAAACGCCATTCGACTCATTCGACGCTTTTCTCCACGTTCTGATCCTGCATCTCCAGAGAAAATTAAAAAAGTATGGTGTAACGGCGGGGGAATATATTGTGTTCTTTCGGTAGCCAAATAAACGCCATTCTACTCATTTGACGCTTTTCTCCACGTTCGGATCCTGCATCTCAAGAGAAAATTAAAAAAGTATGGTGTAACGGCGGGGGAATATATTGTGTTCTTTCTCTGCATTACGGTTTGCTACCCCTACTGCTGGGGCTTCCAGATGCACTTTGGTGTTAGGTTCAGAGACGGATGCCGATGTAACTTACCCTCCCTGACTCAATCCGACTCACGGCTCGATGAGCGGATTAAGAACAGGTTAGAAGGCTCAACACCGCCGTCCCCTGTCTTCCCAGCAGGGCTAACCAAATGGCCTCAGAGCCTAACGATACACCCCATTTGGGGAAAGAAGAGTTATAGCCAAATAAACGCCATTCTACTCATACGACGCTTTTCTCCACGTTCGGATCCTGCATCTCAAGAGAAAATTTAAAAAGTATGGTTTAACGGCGGGGGAATATATTGTGTTCTTTCGTGTATATTGTGATTTTCGAGTTGGTTTGCCTGATTCTTTACGCATAGTATATTATTATACTCGAAGATCTTTGCGTCAGCAGTCCGAGCGTTTGTTGTGCTCGTTCGCTCAGTCATATTCTCAACATCTTGTGGCATATACACCTTCTTAATATCCTGTAGCAAATACACCTTCTTTATCTTCTCGGTGAGTTGCTTGATGCTTTGCTTCATGCTCTGTGGTTCGCTGGATTATTAACGCATAGTGTATTATTACACTTCAGATCTTTGTGTTGGCACTGCGAGCGTTTGTTTGCTCGTATGCTCCATCAATAAATTGAACATCTGTAGCAAATACACATTGAACATCTTGTAACAATACACCTTTGAACATTCTGTAACAGATGTACCCTCCGAGTATTCTTACTCACTGTTGTGTGTAGCAAATACCACCATGCTGGCTTTTCCCCCCTGACTTTGCCATAGAGAAGTGGAGAGGAGTTCCCGTGGTTTCGCTATTTCGATCGGGACTCTTGCTTTGTGTTTTTCAGTTTTACTTTGAGGCGTACTACGCTCCACTCGTTTTAGCCATTTGTTGGGCGAGTTCTTATCTGTATTCTTAGTATGTTCTTTTACCGGTCTTAACCCCAAGTCTGGGTCTAAGGCCAACTAGCTCACTGCGCTCCGCGCGGTGAGGCTACAGATCCCCGACTTGGTTTCAGCCCGTTCGCGGGTACAAGTTAGTTTTAGCCAAATAAACGCCATTCTACTCATTCGACGCTTTTCTCCACGTTCGGATCCTGCATCTCAAGAGAAATTTAAAAAAGTATGGTGTAACGGCGGGGGAATATATTGTGTTCTGTACAACTTACTTAACTTACTTAACTTCAACA
This sequence comes from Ornithodoros turicata, assembly GCF_037126465.1. Taxonomy (NCBI): domain Eukaryota; kingdom Metazoa; phylum Arthropoda; class Arachnida; order Ixodida; family Argasidae; genus Ornithodoros; species Ornithodoros turicata. The sequence continues at coordinate 873,839 of NW_026999314.1, forward strand.
CTCAACTAACAACTATGCAGACTGGCCAAGCAGCACAACCCGGACATTAAGATAACAACAGAGAAAGTGTTTACCCTTGACGGTGTCAGGCTTAGGCCGGACGTAGTCCTAGAGCAGGGCAATGATGTGGCCATACTCGATATCGCAATAGCCTGGGACTCGTCGCGGCTGAATCTCGAACGTAAGCACATGGAAAAGGTCGCTAAATACCAGGGGTTGGCGCAGTTGTTCCCCGACAAGAACGTAATTGTCTCAGGTGTTGTCTTTGGGGCTCGGGGAATGACCTGCGCGTCAACACTAAAAATTTGCAAAACCTTGGGCCTTTCTGTGGCGGATGTCGCGTGGCTTTCCGCGCGCACCCTTGTGGGCAGTCTAATTTGCCTCAATCGCTTCCACAAGATGGTATGAGTGGTGTATTTGCCACCGTTCGGTTTTAACTTATTTTCGGCCAAACTCGTTCCCTTGCGTGTTCTAAACCCCTTTTTCTCCTACAAAATGAGCATGCCAGATGGCTAAAGCCGGTGCAGGTCTTAGCCCATGTAATGAACAACTTTATTAAGTTCCGGACAATACCAGCGGAACTGAAGATATCTCGTACGACATTTATTCCAAAGAAGAGCGCTCCTGAGGGGCCATCAGACTACAGGCCGATAACCATCTCTCCGGTCATGCTGAGGCTTTTCTCGAGAATTCTGCTGGAGCGTCTGTCGTCTGCAAGCAAATTCCATGATCTTCAGGCCGGCTTCGAGAGTGATAAAAGTGCCAGTTCCAACCTGCTGTTGCTTCAAGGAGTCATGAAGGACGCTAAGATGTCCCACAAGTCGCTTTATGTGGCTAGCCTCGACATAAGAAAGGCATTTGATTCCGTTAGCCACTACGCCCTTTTTGCTGCACTGGCTGGAAGAGGTTTGGATGAGGGCTACATTGCTCTCATCGAGGATATGTATCGAGGATCCAGTACTGTCTTCCAGCTTGGACGCGAGACCGATGCAAGACCTGTCTCTGTCAGACAAGGAATCAAGCAAGGCGACCCTCTCTCGCCATTCCTTTTTAATTGTATCATCGACCCGCTGCTTCGTACTCTCAACGATCTTGGACTGGGATATCACATTGGCTCAGCTTCCGCAGCCGCTATGGCCTTCGCGGATGATCTCATCATTTTCTCGGAAAGCCACGCTGCACTACAGCAACTGATTAATCGTACGGAGCGGTACCTGGCCGACGTGGGATTGAAACTCCATCCATCGAAGGCTCAGTATTTTGGTTGGACGTGGCCAGGACCATCCGGATGGTTTGACTATGCCATCCCGCCTGTGAACGTCATGGGGACCCGGATCCAACCTGTGCCCAGAGGTACCAACATCCGCTACCTCGGCCTGAACCTGCTTGTCAATAAGGGGCCCTCGCCAGTGGATAGCCATGCTGATACTGCAATGAAGTTACTGGCCACAGCCGCGTTGAAGCCGTTTCAGAAGGTCCGCTGTCTGAGGGAACTGGTGGTTTCGCGTCGACTCTACACCTTGGCGAACTCTTTATCAGTGGTTCCTCACAGCGACAAGGCTGACCAGCGTCATGTTGAATACGTCAAGAGAGTGTGCCATCTTCCTGCCTCTTTTCCCACATCGCACATCTGGTTTCCTGCGAGAGAAGGAGGGCTGGCGGTTATGCCTTTGCAGTGGCTGGCTCCAGCGACGCAGTTGAAGGGTCTTGCCCGCCTTCAACGACTTGGTAACGGATTCGTCGATGCGGTATTTGCTACCGTTCTGGGCAAGCACCAGGCCATGCTCTGTCACCGGCTGAGACTCCCCGAAGGCATTACCAATGCCCAACCGCTGAATGATGTCCTCCGGCAGGGGAGGCAGCGTTGGACCCTAGACATGAAGGCTAAATACAGGAACAAGGGCCTCTTTGTTCACCAGAAGGATGCCGTTGTGAACACGTGGCTTCAGCCCGACAGTCGTCTCATGAAAGATGGGGACAGGGTGCGAAGCCTTCGCCTTAGGGCGGATTTATACCCTACACGAGCCCTGTACAATAGACATGCAACCAACCCGGCGGCAAGACTTTGTCAGCATTGCGGCGAAAGCGATGAGACAGCGTGCCATATCCTGCAGTATTGCCCGCGAGTTCACGGGCCACGTGTGGAGAGGCATAACTTTATTGTTAAACAACTTTGCAGACTGGCCAAGAAGTACAACCCAGGCGCCAAGATTACCACGGAAAAGGTGTTTACTCTCGACGGTGTCAGGCTTAGGCCTGACGTGATCCTAGAGCAGGGCAACGATGTTGTCATACTAGATATTGTAATTGCCTGGGATTCATCACAGTCGACCCACGAGCGTAAACACCTGGACAAGGTTACTAAGTATCAAGGGTTGGCGCAGCTGTTCCCCGATAAAAATGTACTTGTCTCCGGGGTCGTTTTCGGAGCTCGGGGCATGACTTGCGCATCAACATTGAAAATTTGTAAGACGTTGGGTCTTACTGTGGCCGATTGTGCATGGCTCTCCGCACGTACCCTGGTGGGTAGTTTAATATGCTTAATTGCTTCCATAAGATGGTGTGAGTGGTGTCTCTACCAGCATTCGGTTTTATTTATTTCAGCCAAGCTCGTTTTTTGCACGTTTTAAAACCCTTTTTTCCCACTAAATGAGCAAGCCAGATGGCTAAAGCCCATTTCACCTTTGCGGCGTTTTGCGCCGCGGGGCATGCAGCATCTGGCTTGGCTATTCTTTTTTACCCCCCTTTGTGGGGGACATTCTTAGTTCTAGCCAAATAAACGCCATTCTACTCATTCGACGCTTTTCTCCACGTTCGGATCCTGCATCTCAAGAGAAAATTAAAAAAGTATGGTGTAACGGCGGTGGAATATATTGTGTTCTTTCTTTCATCTAGATCTTCTTGCGGTGTTGCTAGATTTCCGGGTTGGTTTGCCTGATTCTTTACGCATAGTGTATTATTACACTTGAAGATCTTTGCGTCAGCAGTCCGAGCGTTTGTTGTGCTCGTTCGCTCAGTCATATTCTGAACATCTTGTGGCAAATACACCTTCTTAATATCCTGTAGTAAATACACCTTTTTTTATCTTCTGCTTGCGGGCCGGGCCCCAAGGCATTCGCTTAACCTTGACGACTTTTTACCCATCCCCTTGGGACATGATTGCTTTAGCCAAATAAACGCCATTCTACTCATTCGACGCTTTTCTCCACGTTCGGATCCTGCATCTCAAGAGAAAATTAAAAAAGTATGGTGTAACGGAGGGGGAATATATTGTGTTCTTTCATGCCCGGCGTGGCACACCTTTTTCGCTGCTTCTTCTTTCCGTGTTTTGCGAAGTGTTCTGTACGGTGTGTCACAAGTGCTCCCCCACCTCCTCGTGGTGCCGGGTGGTAACAGCTCTGCTCTTTGCATAGCCGGCCAAGTGGGGAGCGCAGGCCTTTTGGCCTGGCGCAGGTGAAACCTGAGTTTCTTATTCTTCTGGGTCTCCCTGTTCATAGCACAGGGGGCCTACACCTGCTCCGTCGAGCGTGAGTGTATTGTCTTCTTTTATTCTTTGAGGATGGCGACCCATGAATGGGTTACCACCTATCCACCACTGGACAGTCTTTCTTGTCACTTTTGTGATCTTCTTGTGTCATCTCGACCCAAACTAGAGAGCCATTACCTTCATACACACGACACTAGGCTCATTTGGAAGTGCGGTGTCTGCTTGAATTAAACATCCAATTCAAGCAAGACAATATATTCACACCACACGAAATGCAAAAGGAAATTGAAGTCCCAGGCGGGTCTGTATGGCTCGGGTGCGTCCGGGGCGGCTTGCGCCGCGTCGGGTGGGCCTGGCGAGTCGACGGCTGCGGCCCCTAGTTCTAGTCCAGAATCTCTTCCATGCTCTCCTGATGGGGGTGGCAATATCAGGGAGCAGAGTGTCTTAAGTCCGGCTGTGCCGGCTCCACAATCAAACAACGAGAAATGTTCTTCCCTTGAGGAAGAGTTCAACACTTCGGGGCAGGTTGCTCTGAGTCCGGCTATGCCGGAAGTCGGTCCTTCCCTTGAGGTAGCGGCTGACGAGCCTGAAACCCCTACGACAAGGAGCGAGTCACAGTTGGCTCAGTTACTGGTAGACAGAGGTATTGCCCCCCCCCTCCTCTGTTTGCTGAGACAGCTCAAGGGTTGGTGTCCGCACCAATTGAGTGGGAACGAGGTAACATCACCTCAACATTTTCTTTCTTCACATTCTGGCAGTTCTGGGGACCGCGGAGTTGACGAGTTGGGTCCGCACCGGGTGGCGGTGGCCCCTCCGGGGGCGTCGGAGCCGGAGAGGCCCGCTATGTCTTACGGTCGCTGGACCAAAGCAGAAATGCATCTTCTTGCTATGCTTGAGATAGAGATTGGAATGCATCCCTTCATCAATCTTGAACTTTCCAAACGTTACCCCACCCGCTCACTTATGAGCATCAGGGGTATACGTCATCTGCAAAAATACAAACAAATATTAGCAGCTGCACGTTCAGCACGTTTCCAAGAGATACAGGAATCCTTAAATCAAGAGCAATGCGTGTCGCAGCACAGTATGAGGTCAGAAGGCGAAGCTATTGAGTTCTGTGTGGAGGACCTTGAAAGGGCGGGACTGCCGCGGGACCTTGCTGAAAGAGTTCTTTCTGGTCCATTGCAGTATACAGATTTGGAGAGTATTTACCGACTCTTCAATGCCTTTCCCCAACCCAAACATCGATCTACTAAGCCTACTAAAAAAGCCCAGCCTAGTACGAAGGCAGCGAAAAGGAGGGAGAGGTATCGTGAACATCAGCGTCTTTACAGAATGGGGCCGAAGGTTCAGGTTCACCAGCTTCAGGCTGAGGGGGGCGAGTTCCCCTGTCACGTTGGCTGATGTTCACTCCACTTATGATCCACTCTTTTCCTCTCCTTCCAAAAGCAGTGTTACGGTGCCTTCGTCTAGAAGTAAAGTTAAGGCGTATTGCGGCTTTATTGCCGATTCAGAAGTTGGGGAGGCATTGAGCTGTTTCAAGACAGGCACTTCTCCTGGTCCAGATGGAGTGACGGTTGAGTTGTTGAAGCGGGTCCCCGCGGTTGTCCTTGCCTCTGTCCTTAACAATTTTATGAAGTTTGTGGTCGTTCCACCGGAACTCAAACACTCCAGAACTATCTTTATCCCTAAGGTGCCAAGACCTGAGTCGGCCTCCGACTTCAGGCCCATCACGATCTCCCCTTTGGTCCTTAGGTTGTTCTCAAAAGTTCTTCTATCCCGCCTTTCGGCTGAAACCCGCTTCCACGACCTTCAAAGTGGATTCGAGAATGACCGGAGGACGAGCTCCAACCTTCTGCTTCTTCAGGGAGTTATGCTGCATTCCAAAAGAACACATAAACCCTTATACGTGGCGAGTTTAGACGTTAGGAAGGCATTTGACTCTCTGAGTCATAACGCCATTTTCTCGGCCCTTGAGGGCAAGGACGTGCCACGACTGTACCAGGAGTTGGTGAAGGAGCTCTACACTGGTAACACGACTACTTTTCATCTGAACGGCAGAACCGAAGGTGCCAGAGTCGCTGTACGTCAGGGAATTAAGCAAGGAGACCCCCTGTCACCTTTTCTCTTTAATTGTGTATTAGACCCCCTCCTCGCCCAACTCAACCAGTCCGAGTTCGGGTACCACGCTGGAGCAGCCTCGGCTGCCTCCATGGCCTTCGCTGACGACTTGCTGGTGTTTTCTGAGAACCATGCTGCGTTAACCAAGTTGTTGCACATTGTTGAAACCTACATGAATTCAGTTGGTCTGGCACTGAATCCTCGGAAAACCCAGTATTTCGGTTGGCGTTGGAACAGCGAGACCGACTGGTTTGACTACGGTGCACCACCTGTGGAAATTGCAGGAGCACGGGTGGATGCTCTGGGAAGGGGAGGAGTGGTCAAGTACCTTGGGGTTTCCTTATCTGTCAGCAGAGGTCCTCTGCTTGAGGACAAGTACGGCGACTCCGTGGCCAGGTTGTTAATGAAAGCGTCGTTGAAGCCGTTTCAGAGGATAAAGTGTTACAAAGAGCTTGTGATATCAAGACAGTTCTATCTCCTCTCCAACTCTCTGGCGGTTCTCTCCCAGTCGCAGAAGATCGATAAATGGCACAGGTCCTTCGTTAAAAAGACAGCACATTTGCCCGGGTCCTTTCGTAACGTCTTGCTCTGGATGCCTTGTAGAAATGGTGGCATGGGGGTTTTGCCGGTACTGTGGACAGCCCCAGCAGTCCAGTTGAAGTCTTTGGGGAGACTGCGGCGCCTTGGTAACGTCTTCGTTGATGAAATTTTTAACCAGGTGCTTGGGGGCTACGCCTGACGGCTGTCCGCAGTGCTGGGTGTTCTGGATGGAATAGTACACGGGAAGGATTTGCAGACGGCCCTGAATGAAAGCAGAAGGAAGTGGTTTGACGACAAGAAAGGGAGTTACGCAAAAAGAGATCTCTTTGCTTTTGAAAGAGATCTCTTGGGAAACCGATGGCTGCACCCAGACTGCCAATTGATGAGGGAAGGCGACAAGATAAAGGCCTTACGACTCAGAGCGGATGTTTATCCAACGCGTTCTTTGTTCAATAAACACGCAGAGGACCCCGCGGCCAGACTTTGCCATCACTGTCATGAGGCCGAGGAGACGCCTTGCCACATCCTCCAGTACTGCGAGCGAGTTCACGGCCCCAGAGTCGAGCGCCACAACTTCATCACCAAGCAGATGCACAGACTAGTAACCAAGTATTCTCCCAATACAACTGTCACTGCGGAGAAAGTCTTTTCGGTTGGTGGTGCTCGGCTCAAGCCAGACCTTGTATTAGATAGGGGGCACGAGGTAGTGGTGGTGGATGTGGCGATCGCGTGGGACTCCTCTGTGGCCAATCTTGAGAAAAAAGCTAAGGAAAAATCTGACAAGTATGCCTGTTTGGCGCAGCTTTTTCCAGGCAGAAGTTTCAGAGCGGTCGGGGCGATCCTTGGGGCCAGGGGCCTGGTCTGCCAATCCATGCGTAAGCTATGTGAGGAGCCTGGCCCCTCGAGGTCCGACGTGGCGTGGTTGGCGGCCAGGGCCCTGGTTGGTAGTTTGATCTGCCTGAGTCGGTTTGTAAGGAAGGTGTAGCTGGGTCGTCCATCGGTTTCTCCCTGTGGTTTTGCTAGATCTAGGTGGTTTTGCTAGATCTTTGTCGCTTGGTGTATGAGTACACCTTAACATCTGGGCGGTTAGCATTTTGAGCGTCCGCAGGGCAGCTCAATTGCTGCAAGAACATCTTACTTAGTAATTACCCCTTTAACCATTCTGTGGTTGCTAGATCTAGATGGTTTTGCTAGATCATTTCGCTTGGTGTACGAGTACACCTTAACATCTGGGCGATTAGCATTTTGAGCGTCCGAAGGGCAAGCTCAATTGCTCCATGAACTTCTTACATAGCAATTACCTTTCAACCAAACATCTTTGTGTAGCAAATACTCCTTTAGCATTATCAGACACTGTCCTACCGTTTTTCCCTGTTGGTTTTGCCATAGGGTAGTGGTGTGGAGTTCCCAGTGGTTTCGCTCGATTGATCGGGACTCCTTGCTTGAGTTGTGTTGTTATTTTAACTTGAGGCGTACTGCGCTCCGCTCTTTTAGCCTATTGTTGGGCAAGTTTCTTATCAGTCTTCTTCTTGTGGTGTTTTATCGGTCTTAACCCCAAGTTTGGGTCTAAGGCCAACTAGCTCACTGCGCTCCGCGCGGTGAGGCTGCAGATCCCCAACTTGGTTTCAACCCGCTTGCGGGTACAAGTTAGGTTTAGCCAAATAAACGCCATTCTACTCATTCGACGCTTTTCTCCACGTTCTCATTCTGCATCTCAAGAGAAAATTAAAAAAAATATGGTGTAACGGCGGGGGAATATATTGTGTTCTTTCGTTTTGTTCGTCCTTTCGTTTTGTTATATTGTTCTTTCGTTTGTTAGACCCTCTTCTTGCCCAATTGAACCAGACCGAGTTCAGTTACCACGCTGGAGCGGCTTCTGCTGCCTCCATGGCCTTCGCTGACGATTTGCTGGTGTTTTCTGAGAACCATTCTGCCTTAACAAAGCTGCTGCAGATGGTTGAGACATATATGCAGTCAGTTGGTCTCACGTTGAACCCTCGGAAAACCCAGTATTTCGGTTGGCGATGGAACAGCGAAACCGGCTGGTTCGCCTACGGTGCACCACCTGTGGAAATTGCAGGAGCACGGGTGGATGCTTTGGGAAGAGGAGGTGTTGTGAAGTACCTCGGGGTCTCCTTATCCATCGGTAAGGGTCCTCTGTTGGAGGATAAGTACAGCGACTCGGTTGCCCGGTTGTTGATGAAGGCGTCGCTGAAGTGCTACAAAGAACTAGTAGTATCCCGCCAGTTATAACTCCTTTCCAACTCCCTGGCTGTTGTTTCTCAATCACAAAAAGTCGATAAGTGGCACAGGGCCTTTGTCAAGAAAACAGCTCACCTCCCAGGGTCTTTTCCTAACGTCCTGCTCTGGCTTCCTTACAGGAGTGGTGGTATGGGGCTTTTGCCAGTACTGTGGACAGCTCCAGCAGTCCAGTTGCAGTCTTTGGGTAGACTGCGGCGCCTCGGCAACGTTTTTGTTGACGAAATTTTCAACGAGGTGCTCGGAGGCTACGCCTCGCGACTGTCCACAGCATTGGGTGTTCCTGACGGTATAGTGCATGGGAAGGAGTTGCAACTGGCCCTGAACGAAAGCAAGAGGAAGTGGTTCACTGACAGAAAAGGTAGCTATGTCAAGAGGGATCTGTTTGCGTTTGAGAAGGATCTCCTTGGGAACTGATGGCTGCACCCGGACTGCCAGTTTATCAAAGAAGGCGACAAGATAAAGGCCTTGCGGCTCAGGGCAGATGTTTTTCCAACACGTTCTCTGTTCAACAAACACGCCAAGGACCCCACGGCAAGACTCTGTCACCATTGTCACGAGGCCGAGGAGACGCCTTGCCACATCCTCCAGTACTGCGAACGTGTTCACGGCCCCAGAGTCGAGCGCCACAACTTCATTTCCAAGCAGTTGCAAAGACTTGTTGTTAACTATTCTCCTGGTACTACTGTGACTGCGGAGAAAGTCTTTACTGTTGATGGTGCTCGGCTCAAGCCAGACCTTGTATTAGATAGGGGGCATCAGGTAGTGGTGGTGGATGTGGCGATCGCGTGGGACTCCTCTGTGGCAATCTCGAAAAGAAGGCAAGAGAAAAATCTGAAAAGTATGCCTGTTTGGCGCAGCTTTTTCCAGGCAGAACATTCAGAGCAGTCGGGGCGGTCCTTGGTGCCAGGGGTCTGGTCTGTCAATCCATGCGAAAGCTATGTGAGGAGCTTGGGCTTTCGAGATCCGAAGTGGCGTGGTTGGCGGCCAGAGCCCTGGTGGGTAGTTTGATCTGCCTGAGTCGGTTTGTACGGAAGGTATGACTGGGGCAGCCATCGTTCCTGTGTGGTGTTGCTGATCTTCTTATAGTGTTGCCAAAAAAAAATTCTTGTGGGTTCTGCTAGACCTTTAACGCATAGTGTATTAATACACTTTAAGATCTTGCGTCAGCAGTCCGATCGTTTGTTGTGCTCGTTTGCTTATCATTATTCTTCAACATCCTGTAGCAAATACACCTTCTTAAACATCCTGTGGCAAATACACCTTCTTCTGATCTTCTCAGTGGTGTTGCTAGATCTTCTTTTTGGTTTTGCCAGGTCTATAGCGCTTAGTGTATTAATACACTTTAAGATCTTGCGATAGCAGTCCGAGAGTTTTTTGTGCTCGGTTGCTCCATTAATATTCATAAACTTCTGTGCCAATATACCTTCTAGAACGTCCTGTAGCAAATACACCTTCTTTTGATCTTCTCGGTGGTGCTGCTAGATCTTCTCTGTGGTCTTATTGGATCTTTCGCGCACAGTGTATTATTACACTTGAGATCTTTGCGTTGGCATTACGAGCGCTTTCTTTGGCTCGTTTGCCCCATTCATAGTCTTGAACATCTTGCACCAATTATGCATTCTTGAACATCTAATAGCCAATACACCTTCTTTGAACATTATTTAGCAAATTCACCTTCCGAGTATTACATACACCTTCTTTGAACACTACGTAGCAAATCCACCCTCTGAGAATTCTTTAACCCTTATTCAAGTAGGAAATACTACCTTGCTGGCTTTTCCCCTCTGATTTTGCCATAGGGAAGTGGAGAGGAGTTCCCGTGGTTTTGCTAGAGTTGATCGGGACTCCTGTTTTGTGTTTTTGTTTTTAATTGAGGCTTGCAACGCTCCACTCTTTTTAGCCTCTTGTTGGGCAAGTTCTTATCTGTATCCCTAATATGTTCTTTTTAATGGTCTTACCGCAAGTCAGGGTCTAAGGCCGCCTAGCTCACTGCGCTCCGCGCGGTGAGGCTGCAGATCCCCGACTTGGCTTTAACCCGCTTGCGGGTACATGTTTGTTTTAGCCAAATAAACGCCATTCTACTCATTCGACGCTTTTCTCCACATTCGGATCCTGCATCTCAAGAGAAAATTAAAAATGTATGGTGTAACGGCGGGGGAATATATTGTGTTCTTTCAGGGCAATGATGTTGCCATACTCGATGTTGTAATAGCCTGGGACTCGCCGCGGCTGAATCTCGGACGTAAACACGCGGAAAAGGTCACTAAATACAAAGGGTTGGCGCGGTTGTTCCCCGACAAAAACGTAATTGTCTCCGGTGTCGTCTTTGGAGCTCGGGGAATGACCTGCGCATCAACATTAAAAAGCTGCAAGACCTTGGGCCTTACTGTGGCAGATGTTGCGTGGCTTTCCGCGCGCACCCTTGTAGGCAGTTTAATCTGTCTCAATCGCTTCCACAAGATGGTATTAGTGGTGTATTTGCCAACATTCGGTTTTAACTTATTTCGGCCCAACTCGTTCCTTTGCACGTTTTAACCCCCTTTTCTCCCACAAAATGAGCATGCCAGATGGCTAAAGCCCATTATATCTTTGCGGCGTTTCACGCCGCGGGGCATGCAGCATCTGGTTTGGCCTTTCTTTTTACCCCATTGTGGGGACATTTTTAGGGAAGCTTTTCTCCACGTTCGGGTCCTGCATCTCAAGAGAAAATTTAAAAAGTATGGTGTAACGGCGGGGGAATATATTGTGTTCTTTCTATACCTGAACAAGCCCCCCAAGGCTAACGATGAGATGGCTGAGAAGATCGTGGTAGTGATCAGAAGGGCGGCCTTGAAACCGTTCCAGAAGGTCAGGTGTATTAACACCTTGGTATCTACGAGATACCTATACATACTCTCTAACAGCCTCAATGTGAGATCAGAGGCAGCCCGACGTGATAAGATCTTGAGGACCATTACCAAGAATGTGCTCCAGGTTCCATCATCATTCCCAAACTCCCATGTGCACATGCCAGCAAGGGAAGGTGGGCTAGGCATGCTACCACTAGAATGGACAGCGGCGACCTGCCAAGCTAAAGCCTATGCAAGGCTAGCCCGAATCGGGCTCCCTTTCGTGGATGCTGTGCTCTCTGAGCCCCTTAAAGACCATCAAGAAAGGCTAGCCCAATATCTGAGCATTCCCATGGGAATCTCTGATAGAGGCGACCTGGAGTTGGCACTGAAAGAAGCTCGAAAGCAGGCGATCGAGAAATCGATCCAAACCTATTCCAATAAAAGTCTGTTCTCTCACCGAAGCGAGCCTTTTGGAAATGATGATGATTCGGGTTTTTATGGCGCATGAGCAACTAAGGCTATAATGCGCCAATACTGTGATATATGATCTCTTTACCAGTTAAAAGATAACGATCAATTTAAAACTGATATATACGTAAAAATTTATGTGAATTCAGATATCTCTTAGGTATCCAGTGTCCCTAAAAAACTTGTAAACTCTGCTAAAACTTACAAGCGGCTCATCGCCCAGCAAAAGGGCTGGGTGAAGAGGAATTCTATACCGGTAGAACTCAGAAAAATGAGTTTGACGATGATGTTCCTGGAGAGGGCAGCTGATGAGAATGTGCAGAATAGACAACTGCTCAGCACAGTGCACACACTGAGGTGGGTCCCTCTGGAGAATTAAAAACCCATGTGTGAGAAATGTGTGGCCGATACGCAAACGAGACATGACTACTTCATAAAGCCTCTCTTTGAAAACTCCTGCAGGCTTACCTACGTTGCACTTGATCAAATGTAATTTATTATTTGTCTGTGTGTCCCAGTCGTGTTGCCATTTTAAGTTAATTGCTCTACGCAAGGCAGACCTCAGATCCTGTGCTGGTACGTCAAAGGGGGTTATGTCACCTGAGAGTGCGTTGGTAGCCGCTGTGTCAGCGAGCTCGTTACCGGGTATCCCGACGTGGCTGGGCACCCAGCAAAGTGCCAAGGAAAGACCTCTGTTTATTATGCGGCTAGACAGGTGTTTTGCTCGCCGAACGAGCAGGTTTTTTGGTGGCTGCAGGCTACATATAGCCTGCAGGCAACTAAGTGAATCAGTATACACAACTGATGACCTGATGGAAAGTCGTAGTATATGATTAAGTGCCAGGATTACGCCATAGACTTCTGCGGTGAAAATGGAAGCTGTGTTTGGCAATCGATGCGATCTACAAGATGTGTCTGTAACCATTTCACATGACACGCCGGTGTCCGTTCTGGAACCATATGTGTAAAATGCGACATGGTCCCCAAAACCTTCTTTTATAGACAGAAACTCTTGCAGGAGCACGGCTGTGGGGGTTTCGTGTTTCTTGTACTGCAATAAAGATGTATTGTGTTCGGGCGGTGGTTGCCAAGGAGCAATCCTCCCACTAGTTCCTACAGGCGTAGAATCGTATTCTGAAAAACTGTGTGTTTCAATTTCCTGAAGGATTCGCAAGTTGAAAGGAGGTGTACATGACGGTTTCTTAAGAAATAACTGTTTGCAGCGTGTCTGGGTAACACAAGAGAAAGCTGGGTGCTGTGGATAAGTTCGTACTTTTAGTGCATATGTGGAGGCAAGGTAAAATCTCCGCCTTTTTAATGACCACTCGTTGCACTCCACATAGAGACTCTCGACCGGCGATGTACGAAACGCTCCCAAGACCAGTCGTTTGAATTTCTCAGCATCATCTTTGACTTTTAAGAAATCCCTAGTGTAATGAGAGGAGGAAGAAACACTCTGGAAGTGTTCTCCCAACACATCTGCTTGTTCTTCTAAAGTTTGGCACACCGTACCATTCCTCTCCAAGAGAGGAATAGAGAAGCTTGTGTAACTGCCCTTTATTTTCTTTAATCGATCCCACACAACCTTAGTTGGGGTATTGCTATTCAAGGAGGAGACAAAACCCTTCCACGATTCACTCTTTGCTTGTCGGCGTGTCCACCTCGCTTTTGCTCGAGCTCTCTTAAACGCCAGTAGATTTGCTGGGGTTGGATACCGCCGGAACTTGCCCTAAGCACGGTTCTGCTCTTTTCGTGTATTTCCACAGTCCTCTGACCACCAAGGCTTGCAACGCCTGGGCAGTTGACCTGGTGACTGAGGAATGGACTTGGTTGCTGCTTTTACAAGAGTGTCTGTTACATTGTTATTTGCGTCATTAATGTTCAGCCCAAGGAGGGACTCTATAGAAAGTGTGGCTTCTTGTTTAAAGACGTTCCAGTCTGCTAACTGTATCTTCCAACGAGGTGGGCGGGTTCTAATAGCAGCTGATGGTCGATTGATCTCTAATACGACAGGAAAGTGATCGCTACCATAGGGGTTTTCGTCCACTGTCCATGAAATGTCCTGAAATACAGATGGACTGCACAGCGAAATATCTATGGCTGAAAAGGACTGCGAAGCAGCATTAACATGAGTAGCGTTTCCTGCATTGAGCAGGCAGATTGGCAAGGATGCTAATATTTCTCAAACATTTTGCCTCAGGTGTCAACTCTGGAACAACCCCAGAGCAAATGATGCGCATTGAAATCTCCCAGTAGTAGAAAAGGCGATGGGAGCTGATTAATAAGGTCTTCAAGCTGTCTCTGTTCGACCCTGACTGATGGCGGTAGGTATAAAGAGCATACCGTCACTACACGGTCAGTGCAGATCTGTACAGCAATGGCCTCAAGATTTGTGGAAAGTGGAACGTCTCTCGTGGGAAGTGTTCTGGCCGTGAGAATGGCCACACCTCCGGAAGCACGTGCCGTGTCTGTTCGGTCCTTACGGTAAACGTTCCACCGTCGGAGGTGGAAAGGGGTGTCTGGAATCAAATTTGTTTCTTGGAGACAGAAACAGACAGCATGATGTTTGTCTGCCAAATCATGGACATCATCAAGATTTTTCAGCAAACCCCGGCAGTTCCACTGAATAATGCTCTGGGAACCCATAAGAAACGCACAGAAGAGGAAAAAGAATATGGACTGAAAGACTACTCTAAGGCGTAAAGACCTTGCGGAACAACTGTCCATGAACGCGGAGGGATTAAGGAGCTTGTATTCTCGGTGGAGGAACCCTTTGTTGTTGTTCCTTGGCTTTTCCTCCTCGTCCTCGGCCAGCTTTTTTCCCTCTCTGTTCCTTGCCCATGAAAAGACTTGGTAGACTCGAAGACGACTTCTGAGAGCAGCAGTCGTCGTCATCGAGATCCATGCTCTGACTCGTGTTTTGGGACAGGCCCATGGCAATCCCGTCCCAAACGGAAGGGGATGCAACAACCTCCTCTGAGGTTAACATTGCATCTCCCTGGTGTTGGGGAGTGTGGAGGGGAGCCCCAGAGGTCTGGGTCTCCACCGATAGTCTGAGTGGTGCCACTCCGCTGCGCACCGCATCAGAGAAGGTTCCTTTCTTCTGGAACGCCAATTGTGCCTTTGCCGCACTGTACGTAATATTTTGCTCAGTTTTCAGCTTGAGGATCTGTTTCTCCTCCTTCCAACAAGGACATGATCTGGAGTAAACAGGGTGGTTACCCTTGCAATTGGCACACTGAAAATCATTGCTGCACGACTCTGACGAATGGTCTTTGCCGGAGCACTTAGCACAGACGGGCTGCCCACGGCATACCTGAGAACCGTGCCAAACCGCTGGCACTTGTAACAGCGACTCGGATTGGGGATGTAAGCCCTCACATTGCAACTGAGGTAACCGGCCTTGATTGTGTCTGGCAGCTTGTGTAGCTTGAAACAAAGGATTATGTGCTTTGTTGGGATTTCTTTCCCATCCCTACGCATGACTATTCGCTTTACAGCTACCACACCGTGCTGTTGTAAGCCTTCTTGAAGTTCCGATTCCGAACAGTCAAGAAGGTCGCTCTCAGAAATTACTCCTTTAACAATGTTGAGACTCCGGTGTGAACTTACTATGACAGATATCCCAATGATGCTTGTCAGTGAAAGAAGTGCAATGCTTTGCTCTCGCTTTTCAACGTGGACTTGGATATCTCCAGAGCCCAGTTTCTTGGCATTGTATTCTTTACCTATCAGCTGTTCAAGTGCTTTCGCTATTACAAAAGGAGATACCTTTGACAGTGGTCTTGTGTCGTCATTCGAGTGGACAACGAGAAACTTTGCAAACCATGTTTCGGGTGTTGAGGTATTTAAATCAATTTGCTGGTACTCGGTGCGGAACGGTTTCCGATTCCGATCTCGGGGTTTTAAGGAAGAGGAAGCCATAAAGGTGACAATACAATTCGATGCAAGGGTCCTGCCGCCCACCACGGAGCCCAACCAGGGGACCGCGTTTCACGCAGTAGCAGGTACGCCTACACTATACCCAAGCGCAGCTTCTGGAGAGTGAAAGACTGCCCAAGGTTGACCCTTGCCGCCAAAGAAGAAGGTGAAAGGAGGAAAGGAGAGAAGAAGGAGACCAAGGAAGAGAAAGTAATGAAAAGGGAGATGGCGACTAGCTGAATAATCCCGGCCGGGTCTTCCAGGACCACCCGACTATGGGAAGCAGGGGCCAAAGCGGTGTGTTGCTTTCCCGGAGGGGCCCCGAAGGGTCCTAAACAACCTCCGGGTCCACTCAACCGCCAGGATCCCCCTTTCCCCAGACACGGGAAAGCCACGCACAGCTATACGTGGGGGTCTCCCTCCTGCGGCGACCCAACCGTGAGTGCAGGAGGGGGCTACTGCGGCTGCTGCCGGGCGATGGGGGCGCCAAGTTCCCGACGCCGTGCCTGTTGGAAATCAATGGTTATACCACGATTCCAGATGCATGGCCGATGGAGACAGAATACGAGCTCTCAGACTAAGGACCAACTTATATCCTACCAGGGCCCTATCTAACAAACATGCTACAGATCCCAAAGGCATTGAGTGCAGGTTCTGCAAGGAGAAGCCAGAGACAGCATTCCACATACTACAAGAATGTGAAAGGGTCCACTTACCAAGGGTGGAAACACATAATTTCATAGCGAAGCAGGTCGTACGACTGATCAAGAAGTACAATCCCGAGGTAGAAATGGAAGAAGAGAAGCTGGTAACTTCTCAAGATGGAGTCAGGTTGAAGCCTGATATAATCATCAAAAAGGGCGATGACGTTAATATACTGGAAGTCGCCATTGCCTGGGACGCCAACGCATCGACCCTGAAGGAAGTGAACCAAGGGAAAGTACAGAAATACTCATGCCTGAAAGCCTCCTTCCCCGGCAAAAATGTCGAAGTGCACGGTCTGTGCTTTGGTGCAAGAGCTGGCACCTGTGCTAGTGCAAGACAGACCTTGAAAGATCTGGGATTTACGAAAAATGATATAGGTTGGTTGGCAGCTAAGGTCCTAGTCGGCGGCCTGATCTGCTTAAGCCGTTTCTTCAAGAAGGTATAGCCCGAGGGAAACCTGGCGATAAACCAAGACAAAGATACCGATGAAAGCTCTGCATGAAGGTTTGCTGGCACCCCTACTGCCAAGGTTTCCAGCCGCACTTTGGTGTCAGGTTCTGAGACGGATGCCGACTCACTGATGGATGAGCAGATTAAGAAAAGGTTAGAAGGCTCAACACCGCCGTCCCCTGTCTTCCCTGCAGGGCTAACCAAAACGGCCTCAGAGCCAGACGATACACCCCATTTGGGGAAAGAAGAGTTATAGCCAAATAAACGGCATTCTACTCCTTCGACGCTTTTCTCCACATTCGGATCCTGCATCTCAAGAGAAAATTAAACAAGTATGGTGTAACGGCGAGGGGAATATATTGTGTTCTTTCTGTTCTTGTGTTCGCCCGGCGTGGCACACCTTTTTCGCTGCTTCTTTTCCGTGTTTTGCGAAGTGTTCTTGACGGTGTTTCACAAGTGCTCCCCCACCTCCTCGTGGTGCCGGGTGGTAACGGCTCTGCTTCTTGCATAGCCGGCCAAGTGGGGATCGCAGGCCTTTTGACCTGGTGCAGGTGAAACCTGTGTTCTTTCTTCTTTTGGGTCTCCCTGTTCATATCACAGGGGACCTACACCTGCGCCGCTGAGTGTGAGCGTATTGTCCTTTGTTCGAGGATGGCGACCCATGAATGGGTCACCGTCTATCCACCAGAAGTCAGCCTTTCTTGGCACTTTTGTGACCTTCCTGTGTCGTCACGACCAAAACTCGAGAGCCATTACCTTCTTACACACAATACAAGGCTCATTTGGAAGTGTGGCGTGTGCTTGAACAAAACATCCAATTCAAGTAAAACCATCTCATCGCACCACACTAAATGCAAAAGAAAGCTGAGATCCCAAGCAGACCCCTCTGGCTCGGGCGCGTCCGGGGCTGCTTGCGCCGCGTCGGGTGGGCCTTGCGAGTCGGCGGTTGCAGTCCTTAGTTCCACTCCAGAACTTCTTCCATGCTCTCCTGATGGGGGTGGCAGTATCAGGGAGCAAAGTGTCTTAAGTCCGGCGAAGCCGGCTCCACAATCAAGCGACGAGAGGTGTTTACCCCTTGGGGAAGCATCGAGTACTTCGGGGCAGGTATTTCTAAGTCCGGCTATGCCGGAAGTCGGTCCTTCCCTTGCGGTAGTGGCTGACGAGCCTGGTACCCCTATGACAACGAGCGAGTCACAGTTGGCTCAAGCACTGGCGGACAGGGGTATTGCCCCCCCCCCCTCCTCTGTTTGCCGAAACAGCTCGTGGATTGGTCTCTGAACCGATCGTTTGGCAGAGAGGTGACATCGAGCCTCAATATTCTCAGTCTTCACATTCTGGAGGAGCTGGGGACTCTGACGTTGATGAGCTGGGTCCGCGCGGGGCGGTGCTGGCCGTTCCGGATGCGGCGGAGCCGGGGAGGCCTGCAAGGTCTTATGGTCGTTGGACCAAGGCAGAAATCTTGTGGCATCTTGTGGCTGTGCTTGAGCTAGATTTGGGAAAACATCCATTCATAAATCTTGAATTGTCCAAACGTTACCCCACTCGCTTACTTATGAGCATCAGGGGTATACGTCATCTTCAAAAGTATAAACAAATACTGGCGGCTGCACGGTCAGCACGTTACAAAGAAAGACAGGAATCTTTAAATCAAGAGCAGTGTGTGACCGAATGTAGTATGAGGTCAGAAGGCGCAGTCAATGAGCTCGGTGTGGAGGATCTTGAGAGAGCGGGACTGCCGCGGGACCTTGCAGAAAGGGTTTTGTCTGGACCGCTACAGTACACCGATTTGGAGAAAATCTATCGAACTTTCAATGCCTTTCCCCGGCCAAAACAACAACGTACCACGCCGACTAAAGCAGCCCAGCCTAGTACGAAGGCAGCGAGAAGGAGAGAGAAATACCGTGAGCATCAGCGTCTTTACAGAATGGGGCCGAAGGTCCTTGTTCACCAGCTTCAAGCTGAGGGGGTGAGTTCCCCTGTCACGTTGGCTGATGTTCACTCCACTTATGACCCACTTTTCTCTTCTCCTTCTAAAGCCAGTGCCTCGGTGCCTTCGTCAAGAAGTAAGGTCAATGCGTATTGCGGCCCTGTTGCCGACTCGGAGGTCTGGGAGGCATTGAGTTATTTTAAGAATGGTACATCTCCTGGTCCAGATGGAGTGACCGTTGAGCTGCTGAAGCGGGTTCCCGCGGTTGTCCTTGCTGCAGTACTTAACAATTTTATGAAGTTTGTGGTCGTTCCACCCGAGCTCAAACATTCCAGAACCATCTTTATTCCTAAGGTGCCAAGGCCTGAATCGGCTTCCGAGTTCAGGCCTATTACGATCTCACCCTTGGTCCTTAGGCTGTTCTCTAAAATCTTATTGTCTCGCCTTTCGGCTGATAATCGTTTTCACGATTTGCAAAGTGGCTTCGAGAGTGACCGGAGCACGAGCTCCAACCTTTTGCTTCTTCAGGGCATCATGTTGCACTCCAAAAGAACACATAAGCCCCTGTAAGTGGCGAGCTTGGACGTTAGGAAAGCTTTTGATTCTTTGAGTCATAATGCCATCTTTTCAGCCCTTGAGGGCAAGGACGTGCCACGATTATTCCAGAAGTTGGTCAAGGAACTGTATACTGGCAATACCACCACATTTCATTTGAATGGCAGAACAGACGGCGCCAGAGTCGATGTGCGACAAGGTATCAAGCAAGGAGACCCCTTGTCACCCTTTCTTTTCAATTGTGTGTTAGACCCTCTTCTTGCCCAATTGAACCAGTCCGAGTTCGGTTACCACGCTGGAGCGGCTTCGGCTGCCTCCATGGCCTTCGCTGACGATTTGCTGGTGTTTTCTGAGAACCATTCTGCCCCAACAAAGCTGCTGCAGATGGTTGAGACATATATGCAGTCAGTTGGTCGCACGTTGAACCCTCGGAAAACCCAGTATTTCGGTTGGCGATGGAACAGCGAAACCGGCTGGTTCGACTACGGTGCACCACCTGTGGAAATTGCAGGAGCACGGGTGGATGCTTTGGGAAGAGGAGGTGTTGTAAAGTACCTCGGGGTCTCCTTATCCATCAGTAAGGGTCCTCTGTTGGAGGATAAGTACAGCGACTCGGTTGCCCGGTTGTTGATGAAGGCGTCGTTAAAGCCGCTTCAAAGAATTAAGTGCTACAAAGAACTAGTAGTATCACGCCAGTTATACCTCCTTTCCAACTCCCTGGCTGTTGTTTCTCAATCACAAAAACTCGATAAGTGGCACAGGGCCTTTGTCAAGGAAACAGCTCACCTCCCAGGGTCTTTTCCTAACGTCCTGCTCTGGCTTCCTTACAGGAGTGGTGGTATGGGGCTTTTGCCAGTACTGTGGACAGCTCCAGCAGTCCAGTTGAAGTCTTTGGGTAGACTGCGGCGCCTCGGCAACGTTTTTGTTGACGAAATTTTTGAACGAGGTGCTCGGAGGCTACGCCTCGCGACTGTCCACAGTGTTGGGTGTTCCTGACGGTATAGTGCATGGGGAGGAATTGCAACTGGCCCTGAACGAAAGCAAGAGGAAGTGGTTCAGTGACAGAAAATGTAGCTATGTCAAGAGGGATCTGTTTGCGTTTGAGAAGGATCTCCTTGGGAACCGATGGCTGCACCCGGACTGCCAGTTTATCAAAGAAGGCGACAAGATCAAGGCCTTGCGGCTCAGGGCAGATGTTTTTCCAACACGTTCTCTTTTCAACAAACACGCCAAGGACCCCACGGCGAGACTCTGTCACCATTGTCAGGAGGCCGAGGAGACGCCTTGCCACATCCTCCAGTACTGCGAACGAGTTCACGGCCCCAGAGTCGAGCGCCACAACTTCATTGCCAAGCAGTTGCAAAGACTTGTTGTTAAGTATTCTCCTGGTACTACTGTGACTGCGGAGAAAGTCTTTACTGTTGATGGTGCTCGGCTCAAGCCAGACCTTGTATTAGGTAGGGGGCATGAGGTAGTGGTGGTGGATGTGGCGATCGCGTGGGGCTCCTCTGTGGCCAATCTCGAAAAGAAGGCAAGAGAAAAATCTGAAAAGTATGCCTGTTTGGCGCAGCTTTTTCCAGGCAGAACATTCAGAGCAGTCGGGCCGGTCCTTGGAGCCAGGGGTCTGGTCTGTCAATCCATGCGAAAGCTATGTGAGGATTTTGGGCTTTCGAGATCTGATGTGGCGTGGTTGGCGGCCAGAGCCCTGGTGGGTAGTTTGATCTGCCTGTGTCGGTTTGTACGGAAGGTATGACTGGGGCAGCCATCGTTCCTGTGGGGTGTTGCTGCTCTTCTTATGGTGTTGCCAAAAATTTCTTATGGGTTTTGCTAGATCTTTAACGCATAGTGTATTAATACACTTTAAGATCTTGCGTCACAAGTCCGAGCGTTTGTTGTGCTAGTTTGCTTATTAATATTCTTGAACATCTTGTAGCAAATACACCTTCTTAAACATCCTGTGGCAAATACACCTTCTTTTGATCTTCTCAGTGGTGTTGCTAGATCTTCTTCTTGGTTTTGCCAGATCTTCAAAGCTTAGTGTATTAATACACTTTAAGATCTTGCGGTAGCAGTCCGAGAGTTTTTTGTGCTCGGTTGCTCCATTAATATTCATAAACTTCTGTTGCAATATACCTTCTTGAACATCCTGTAGCAAATACACCTTCTTTTGATCTTCTCGGTGGTGCTGCTAGATCTTCTTTGTGGTCTTATTGGACCTTTAGCGCACAGTGTATTATTACACTTGAGATCTTTGCGTTGGCATTACGAGCGCTTTGTTTTGCTCGTTTGCCCCATTCATAGTCTTGAACATCCCACACCAATTACGCATTCTTGAACATCTAGTAGCAAATGCACCTTCTTTGAACATTATTTAGCAAATACACCTTCCGAGAATTACATACACCTTCTTTGAACACTACGTAGCAAATCCACCCTCTGAGCATTCTTTAACCCTTATCCAAGTAGCAAATACTACCTTGCTGGCTTTTCCCCTCTGATTATGCCATAGGGAAGTGGAGAGGAGTTCCCGTGGTTTTGCTAGAGTTGATCGGGACTCCTGTTTTGTATTTTTGTTTTTAATTGAGGCTTGCTACGCTCCACTCTTTTTAGCCTCTTGTTGGGCAAGTTCTTATCTGTATCCCTAATATGTTCTTTTTAACGGTCTTACCCCAAGTCTGGGTCTAAGGCCGACTAGCTCACTGCGCTCCGCGCGGTGAGGCTTCAGATCCCCGACTTGGCTTTAACCCGCTTGCCGGTACATGTTTGTTCTAGCCAAATAAACGCCATTCTACTCATTCGAAGCTTTTCTCCACGTTCGGATCCTGCATCTCAAGAGAAAATTAAAAAAGTATGGTGTAACGGCGGGGGAATATATTGCGTTCTTTCGGGGGGCGTGACTCAGGATTTCGATTGCGTGTGCTGTGCGACTTTCTGAACGCTATCGAATCGAGGTTCTTGGTTTTATCCTGAGTCACGGGCGGTCCTGCCTCCTCGTGGCAGCCCCTGGGCAACGGCAGCAGCAGCCGGCGAACGGACCGCCCACGGCAGAAGCCGTGTTAGGAGCGCAAAATCTGTATATTCAAGTTTTAAGCCTCCCGGGTAGAACCCTAGGAGTGCACCGTTCTTACCTGGCTGGGCGGAGACTTACGAAAGATGGAAGATTGGGAGGTTTCTTTCCCGCCAGGAGAGCTGGTATGTCATATATGCCAGACTCGTCTCACATCCAGAGAGAAATTTGAACGTCACTACCAGGATCATTCTCTTCGAATCCAGTGGCGGTGCAGTCTATGCCAGCAAAAGACTCTATGGACAGCAAAGAGCATGTCATCACATCACTCGAAATGTCGGAAGCGGCAAGAGAGAAACCCTGTCAGAGAGGAAGAATCCCTAGAGGACGATATGACCAGAAGAAATGCAGTCATGGACGATCCCAATGTGCGAAGTTTGGACCATGTGGCACCCTCCCCGGGCGGGTCGCGGCCGCCTCTGGTGGGGCGGGATTGGGCGTGCCCGACTCCGAGACTGAGGCCCCTGTGCAGGCGGCAATGAGTGACTAAACGTCCAATAAAAACAGGGAGGTGGATATCTCTTCTAGTCCCGTGCCTACGCCCAACTTGTCCCAGCTGGCATCTATGCTGGCAGGCGAGGAGTTGACGCCTCCTCTGGGACGGCCTGAGGGGCCATATAACTTCACTCAGCAGACTGAGTCTAGCTATGGGCTTGCTGATCTACCTGTTGGCACAATGGACATACCACCCCTAATGGACGATGGTGGCTCGGTGTCGGGGCCGGGTTTGGCCGGTCCTGTCCCGGCTGGGTTGGTCGGGGCCCCCTCGGGGGTGGTGTCGTATGGTCGATGGACCGAAGCCGAGCTGACACTCATGGCCAGGGCGGAACTGGACCTCAAGGATCATCCCTTCAAGAATCAAGAACTCCATAGGAGATACCCCTACCGCTCACTCCAGAGTGTCCGCATGATGCGACATTCGCAAAGATACAGAGGGATACTGCGAGACCTGCAGGAACGAGAGCGGCAGACCCGGCCGATATCTCCTATAAGGGAGGAGGTCCCATGCACACGTTCTGAATGAGTGTAGAGGACCGTGGAAACACCCTATCGACGGCTTCATTGCCCGAAGAGTTGGTCAATAGAATTCTTGGAGGCCCTCTACAAGCTCAAGACATCGACTCCGTTTATGAGGTGTATGGTGTAGTTCGTGCTTGTCCACGTGGAAAGAAGAATGCAGGCGCCAGAAGAGGCTCGGAGCCTAAGACTGCTCGTGGACGACGCCACAAAAGATTTCGAGAACACCAGAGGTTATATGCTAATGGACCGAAAGTGTTATACCATGATCTTATGGCGGAATAAAGTGACAGCAGAGTTACTCTATCAATGCTCCATGAAGAGTTTGACCCGATCTTCTATGCTCCTTCTCCTAGAGACGTCCAGGTTCCTCCGGTCCGTCAACCGATGCCAGTTCCAGTAAGAGCCATAGAACCGGAGGAGGTGGAGGTTTGTCTCTTGGCAATGAGGCAGCGGTCTGCCCCCGGACCCGATGGGATAACCGTGGAAGCACTCAAGAAGATCCCTGATGAAGTTGTAGCTGAGATCCTTAGCAACTTTCTTCGGAATGGCTGTGTGCCGCCTAATCTGAAGGAGTCCAGGAAAGTCTTTGTGCCGAAAAGAGCGAAACCCAATGGACCTGGAGATTACCGACCCATAACTGTGTCACAGCTACTTCTTAGGCTGTATACCAAGGTGCTCCTGCATAGATTTGCTCCAACCTCAAAGTTCCATGACCTGCAGAACGGGTTCGTGGAAGACAGGAGCACATCCAGTAATCTTCTGCTACTTCAAGGTTTGATGAGATTTGCCAAGCAACCCACAGGCCTTTCTATGCGGCAAGTTTAGACTTGAGAAAGGCATTTGGTATGCTGAGCCACCACGCAATATTCAAGGCGTTCAAGGGGAGGCAGCTCACTCAAGACTACATCGAAATTCTTGAAGAAATGTACTGCAGTTGTACTACGTCATACTGGGTGGACGGCAGCACTGATGGCATCAAGATTCCGGTCCGAAGGGGAGTGAAGCAGGGGGACCCTTTCTCCCCCTTCTTGTTTAACTGTGTCCTGGATCCGCTGCTACATCAACTCAACACATCTGGGCTAGGCTTTCAAGTTAGGCAGACTTCAGTGTCAGCTATGGCCTTCGCCGATGATATCATCCTATTCTCCGATGACAGAGCGGCGCTGCAAGAGCTCGTACGCATCACGGAAACCTACATGAACCAGGTCCATCTTCAGATTAATCCTCAGAAGACACAGTATTTTGGCTGGACTTGGTCCAGTCAAAGCGACTGGTTCAATTACGATATTCAGCCGCTTTACGTCTGTGGGAGCGAGGTCAAGGCCAAGCGAAAGGAGGAGCCAGTGAGATATCTGAGCCTTAACTTGTTTGTTCATAAGGCACCTACGGTGGACGACACCAAGACAGAAGACCTGATGGAAGTGATCGACAAGGCGGCCCTGAAGCCTTTTCAGAGGCTTCATTACTTCAAAGAGATAATAGTTCAGCGGAGGTTATATACGCTTGCCAATTCCACCAACATTTTAGCCCAAGTAGAAAAAGTGGACGCAATCCACGTCAAGACGGCTAAAAGGTATCTCCATCTACCTGGAAGCTTCCCTACGGCACATGTATGGATGCCAAACAGAAGAGGAGGTCTGGGAGTGACGCAGTTGGCCTTTACAGCAGTCGCGGTCCAGATCAAGGCTCTCGCCAGACTCCAACGTTTAGGCAATTGCTTCATCGACGAGCTGGGCAACGAGTTCCTGGGGGCCCACCTGGATTCGCTTTGTCGGCGTGTTTGCATACCGACGAGAATTACGGATGTCCGCGAACTACACAGAATACTGCGGGAAGCGCATACTCGGTGGGCGAATGACATGAAGAGAAGATACACCAACAAATCAATCTTTGCGCACGAGGGAGACCCCATGGCCAACCAGTGGTTACAACCCAAGTCTAAGCACATGAAAGAGGGTGATAAGATTCGAGCGCTCCGTCTGCGGACAGGAGTCTACCCATGTCGAGCCCTCTATAACAAGCACGCCCAGGACCGTAGTGCGAGACTTTGTCATCATTGCCGGGAGGCAGAGGAAACACCCGCCCATATTCTGCAGTATTCTGAGCGTGTGTACGGGCCACGCATAGAGCGCCACAATTTCGTGTGTCAACAGATGGCCCGCCTTATCCATAAGTACAATCCTTCAGCGACGGTGCGTCAGGAACAAGTGTTCACAGTTGCAGGAGCAAGGCTCAAGCCTGACTTGGTCGTTGAAGTTGGGGATAAAGGCTTCGTGGCGGACGTGGCCATCTGTTGGGATAGCTCTCTGACTACACTCGAGCAGAAGACAAGAGACAAAGTCAACAAGTATGAACCTCTGCGTAACCTGTTTCCCGGCAAGGAAGTTCATGTAGAGGGGGTGGTATTCGGGGCCCGGGGCCTGACATGTGGAACAACAAGAAGAGTGTGTGGAACATTTGGGCTAACTAGGAGCGATATATCCTGGTTGGCATCGCGCGTTATAGTCGGCAGTCTTATCTGTCTTTCCAGATTTGTGCGAAAAGTTTGACTCCGTTAATTTTAGTATGTTTCTTTTTCGTTCTCCGCTCAGGCCCGTTTTTAGGAGAGGCCAGTCCGGTTAGTTAAGGTTTTTATAAGTTATTTTCACCAGGGCCCTAAGAACGGCACTTGGTGTCAGTACAGCGCGGCCCTCATGGGTTCGTGTGACATACAATGCCGGGCTTGGCCTAGCTTTTAACCCTGTTAAAGAGAGACAGTATTAGTTTTAGCCAAATAAACGCCATTCTACTCATTCGACGCTTTTCTTCACGTTCGGATCCTGCATCTCAAGAGAAAATTAAAAAAGTATGGTGTAACGGCGGGGGAATATATTGTGTTCTTTCCTTGCTTGTCGCCCTTTCTTTTCAACTATGTCCTTGACCCCCTCCTGCATGAGTTAAACGCAACCGGACTGGGTTTTCACTTGGACGGCACCACGGCGCCCGCCAGGGTCTTTGCGGATGATATCCTCTTGATATCCGACAACCATGAAGCCCTTCAGGAGTTAATCAGCATTACCGAAGGATATCTGGACAAGGTGCAGCTACAAATAAACCCACTAAAGACGCAGTACTTCGGGTGGGTCTGGTCGAGTGAACGGGGCTGGTTCAGCTATAACATCGACCCCATTAAAGTAGCAGGACATACAGTTCTGCCCGTCCAGCGAGAAGTCCCCGTACGATACCTGGGTTTGCGACTCCATGTGCACAGCGGGCCTTCGATGGCCGACGTGAAGGCCGACGTAACGGTTGATGTGATTAAGAAGGCGGCCCTCAAGCCCTTCCAACGCCTTCGCTGTTTTAAGGAGCTAGTCATTCAGCGGCGACTATATACGTTAGCAAATTCGCTTGGCGTTATAGGGCATGCGGAGAAAATGGACAAGACCCACATTCGACAGATCAAGGACATGCTCCATCTGCCTGGGTCCTTTCCTACATCCCACATCTAGATGCCCACAAAGAAAGGAGGCTTGGGTGCCTTACAGCTGGCCTTCGTGGCGACCCAGGCCCAGATTAAGTCCTTGGCTAGGCTCCAGAGGATGGGAAACCCATTCGTCGATGCTGTCTTCAATATAGTCCTGAATCACCACATGGAAACCCTTTGTCATTACATTGGTATCCCCACCGGCATTACATCCCCGGGCGACCTGAATGGGATGCTCAACACAGCCCACATGCGCTGGTTCGCACAGATGGAAGATAAATACAAAAATAAGTCCTCCTTTGCCCATGAAGCTGATCCCCTGGCAAATAGATGGCTATATGCAGATTCACGTCTCCTCAAGGATGGAGACAGAATAAAGGCACTACGACTACGAACAGGCATTTACCCTTGTCGAGCGTTGTTTAATAAGCACGCTAGCGACCCTCGTGAAAGACTATGTCACCACTGTAAAGAAGCCGAAGAGACGCCAGCACACATATTGCAATTTTGCGAGCGCGTACACGGTCCGCGAGTTGAGCGACATAATTTCTTATGCGCCCAAGTTGCCCGACTGGTGCAAAAATACAACCCCCAAGTGGTAGTCACTCAGGAAGCTATTTATACTGCTCGAGGAGCCAGGCTTAAGCCAGATATTGTAATACAGAGCGGCGAGAAGGTCCACATTGTCGACTTAGCCGTAGCCTGGGATAATAGTGTAGCTACGCTCGAGAGGAAGGTCCAAGAGAAGGCTAGTAAATATGAGCCCCTTCGAGAATGCTTCCCTAACAAAGACGTTGTAATCACGGGTATGGCGTTTGGAGCTCGTGGACTCACTTGCCCATCTACGCGTAGGTTATGCAATGAGCTGGGTTTTTCTAAGTCAGACATAGCATGGCTAGCGTCCAGAGCCTTAACTGGCAGTTTGATTTGTCTTAGTCGTTTTATTAGGATGGTCTAGTGCCCCTACCGTTCGCTTTAGTGTATTTTACTACTTCTCTCGCGGTCGTCCTAGTGTTATTTTGCGGAACAGTATGGTTTTATTGTGTTTTAATAAGTTTTTATTTTTGACCTGGGCTCCTAAGACCGGTGCCTGGGTGCCACGAACTGTGCGGTGCTTCTTGCGCTCGTACGGCACGCAGTACCGTGCTTGGTCCAGTTTTTACCCCACAAGGGGACACCTACGTTTTTAGCCAAACAAACGTCATTCTACTCATTCGACGCTTTTCTCCGCGTTCGGATCCTGCATCTCAAGAGAAAATTAAAAAAGTATGGTGTAACGGCGGGGGAATATATTTGTGCCCAACCAGAGCACTATCCAATAAGCAGTCTCTCGATCCGGCCGCCACACTATGCAGGTTCTGCAAGGACAAGAAGGAAACCGCATATCACATCTTGCAGGAATGCGGCCGGATCCACTTTCCTAGGATTGAGAGACACAACTTTATATGCAAGCAGGTTGTTCGGTTGGCGCAAAAATACGATCCCTCCATCAGCGTCCAGCAAGAGAAGTTGTATACGGCAGTCGATGGGACCAGGTTGAGGCCAGATATCATCATCACGAAGGGCGACACTGTGACCATTCACGACGTGGCTGTTGCCTGGGACCCCAACCCTGCGGCTCTCGAGGTTGTCAACAATGGGAAGGTAGCCAAGTATTCTGTCCTGTCTGCTTCCTTCCCGGATAAGAATGTGAGAGTCGCCGGGCTCTGCTTTGGAGCCCGAGGTGGTACTTGTGCCAGCACCCGTCGAGCCCTATTCCCCCTGGGTTTGACACGAAGCGACGCTGCATGGCTTGCTGCCAAAACGCTTGTAGGCAGCGTCATATGTCTCTCGCGCTTTAATAAGATGGTGTGAATTTTGCCTCCTCGATTTCGCTGTGGATTTTTTAGCGCTTGGTTTTTAGACTGCGACTGTTTTAGTCTTAGTTTTTTGTTTTTACAGTTTCTTCTTGCAGTTTTGGTAAGAGGAGACCATTGGGGCCCATTGGCTGACCATCGCTGGCCCGTTCGCGGGCCGGGCCCCAAGGCATTCGCTTAGCCAAGACGTTTTTCTTTTACCCCTTTTTTGGGGACATTATAGTTTTTAGCCAAATAAACGCCGTTCCACTCATTCGAAGCTTTTCTCCACGTTCGGATCCTGCATCTCAAGAGAAAATTAAAAAAGTATGGTGTAGCGGCGGGGGAATATATTGTGTTCTTTAGGAGACGCCTTGCCACATTCTCCAGTACTGCGAACGAGTTCACGGCCCCAGAGTCGAGCGCCACAACTTCATCACCAAGCAGATGCAGAGACTTATTTAAGTATTCTTATAATTATTATAATTATTAAGATTATTATTCTTTATAAGTATTCTCCCAGTACTACTGTTGCTGCGGAGAAAGTTTTCTCTGTTGGTGGTGCTCGACTCAAGCCAGACCTTGTATTGGATAGGGGGCATGAGGTAGTGGTGGTGGATGTGGCAATCGCGTGGGACTCCTCTGCGGCCAATCTCGAGAAAAAAGCTAAGGAAAAGTCTCAAAAGTATGCCTGCTTGGCTCAGCTGTTTCCAGGCAGAAGTTTCAGCGCGGTCGGGGCGGTCCTTGGAGCCAGGGGCCTGGTTTGCCAATCCATGCGAAAGTTATGCGAGGGGCTCGGCAAGTCCGACGTGGCGTGGTTGGCTGCCAGGGCCCTGGTCGGCAGCTTGATCTGCCTGAGTCGGTTTGTTAGAAAGGTGTAGCTGGGTCGACCGTCGGTTTCTCTTTGAGGTTTTGCTTGATCTTTTTCGCTTAGTGAATGAATACACTCGAACAACACTGCGTTTAGCATTTGAGCGTGATTGCTCAATTGCTCCATTTAAGTCTTCTAACATAGCAAATACCTCTCTTTTACTGCACATCTCTTTTTGGTAGCAAGTACTCCTTTGAACACTAGAATTTACTGTCCTCTTCTCTTCCCTACTGGTTTTGCCATAGGGCAGTGGTGTGGAGATCCCTATGGTTTCGCTTGATTTGATCGGGACTCCCCTGTTTTGAGATGTTTCAGTTATTTTAACCTGAGGCGTACTACGCTCCGCTCCTTTTAGCCACTTGTTGGGCAAGTTCTTATCAGTATTCTTAGTATGTTCTTTTAACTGTCTTAACCCCAAGTCTGGGTCTAAGGCCGCCTAGCTCACTGCGCTCCGCGCGGTGAGGCTGCAGATCCCCGACTTGGCTCTAACCCGCATGCGGGTACAAGTTAGTTTAAGCCAAATAAACGCCATTCTACTCATTCGACGCTTTTCTCCACATTCAGATCCTGCATCTCAAGAGAAAATTTAAAAAAGTATGGTGTAACGGCGGGGGAATATATTGTGTTCTTTCGGGGGGTGGTTGCTGAGAACCTCCAGGCGAATTTGAATGCGTTATTGAATGTGATTTTAAGGTGCCTTGGATGCGATTATAGTGGTTCTACCCACTCCAGCACCTGCATTCTATTCTTCTTACTTGTGTTACTATCTCAGCAACCCGGCAGACCCACGTCCACGTCGTGCCCCCCGGGCGGGTAATCCTGATGGAACCCGGCCAAGCGGTCTCGCCACAACGAGGGTCTATGACCCGAGGTGGGAGTGAAAATGCCCAGTGCCACACCACACTCACAACGGGACGGGTAGTTACCCGATCCGGAACCCCACCACCTGCGCTGGCGCCGCCGAATGGCGTAGGACAGCAAACCAGCAGAAGCATGACAGTCTTGAAATTCCCACCAGATGACCTGCTTTGCGGGGTATGTGGAGCCAGAGTCACGTCTCGAGAAAAGCTCGAAAACCATCTGAAATCTGCACACGACTTCCAGGTCTATTGGTTATGCTCTCTCTGTGATGAGAAGGAAGCTTCCTCTGCGAAGACTATGTCTTCCCACTATACGAAATGCAAGAGGAAACTCGGCCAGAGGGCTAACGGGGCTCCTTTTCAAGATCCACCCCGCCCTGGACCCAGTGGAGCGATCGATTCAACTCGACCTCCGGAGCCGCCGGCGCAGACACACCACGAGGACAAGGGGGCACCTTTTCAAGATTCACCCCAGCTTGATCCCGATGGTGCGATCATTATGTCTGCGCCTGAACCACGGAGAGTGGCTGAACTCACTGGAAGTGCGATGTCGCAGCATCCCCCCACGTCCCTTGGGGTGGAAGTAGCCCAAGTCTTCTCCCATGGGAGATGGACCGAATCAGAGGTGGCAGCGCTGGCTCAGCTGGAGGCCGCCCTCGGCTCGCACCCTTTCATGAATCAAGAATTGGCCAAGGTTTTTCCCACCAGAAGCCTTATGGCAATCAGAATGATGAGGCACCAGGAAAGATACAAACGTGCCCTGCAGAGGATCAAAGAAGCAGTGTCCACGCAGATGGTCACGGATGCTGACAATGAAGTCAGGGAGGAGGAAACTATAGTGCTTAGTGTCGATGAGATTATGGAAGATATGGAGGAAGCTGGACTCCATAATAGATCCTTAGCCACCAACCTGGCTAATGTCCCCATGAGTATGGGAGACTGGTCAGAGATCACTAGACACTTTGGTGTGGCAGTAAAAGGCGGGACCCAGCAGACCAGAGGAAGGCCAAAGAGGAATGTAACCTTACCAAAGACCAGGAACGCCAGAAGAAGGGCCGTGTTCAGAGAACACCAACGACTATACAAATTAGGCCCAAAGGTGCTAGCTCACCAATTGATCATGGATCAGGAGGGAGATGGCCAGAGAGTCACTCTAAAAGATGTCCACGAGCTCTACGACCCACTATTCTCGTCCAAATCCAGAAGGATTGAGGGGGATTTGAGGTCAGATGGTAAAACCTCTGTTGAGGTTACCCCATTCCTCACGGACGAAGTCATCTGGGCTATGAAGAGCCTTGATAAAAGAGCTGCTCCGGGTCCCGACGGACTCACGTGGACAGACTTGGCAAAGATACCGCCAAAGATCCTGACCCATATCCTCAATAACTTCTTGGCGTTCCAAGACATTCCCGAGGAGATGAAAGCTTCTCGCACGGTATTTATACCGAAAAAGGCCAACCCGAGGTCTGCTGCGGATCTGCGTCCTATAACCATGTCTCCGATGCTGAGCCGTCTCCTATCGAAGATCCTACTTAGGAGATTTACGGAAGATAATACCTTCCATCCCCTCCAAGGCGGTTTTGAGAGTGACCGCAGTACAAGCTCAAACTTGCTGATCCTCCAGGGCACGATGAAGTATCTAAAGACCAAGAAGAAAAGCCTCTATGCGGCTAGCCTTGATGTCAAGAAAGCCTTTGACACGGTCAGTCACGAAGCCATATTCGGGGCAATGAAGGGGAGGGGGTTCCCGGACTTCTATATTCAGTTGCTCCGGAACCTGTACAGTAACTGTACAACCTCCTTCTTCTTAAACGGAAAGTCGGACGGCAAAAGAGTGTCTGTGATGATGATGATTATTCAGGTTTTTATGGCGCACGGACAACTAGGGTCATAGTGCGCCAAAGCTATGGTGAAAAGACAATTGGGATGGTTGGTGACTATGTAAAAGCAACAAGATTAAACTAAAACCATAGTTTTAGAAATGTTTAGACAGTAAAACAAGATACATGAGCAGCTGGGTAAAACTATATTGCATTTAAATAGCCAATATCTTTAAAATAGTTAAAAACTCTCATGAAGGGTAAAAGAGGCTCATCACCCAACATCAAGGCTGGATGAAGTGGCAACTGATATCTGTAAAGCTCTTTAAAGTGATACTGACGATGAGGTTCATGTGCAGGACACGTGATTAGGATGTGCAGCACAGACAGCTGCTCCCCACACTGCGTACATTCCGGTGGTTCCTCCCGGCGCAGTAAAAAACCATGTGTGAGGTGTGTGTGACCAATGCGTAAGCGACTAAAAACTACTGAATGGAGACGATTTTTAAAACTCGGTATGCTTCCTAAAATTGTGTTTTTTGACATCCAAAGCTTGTTGTTTTCTCGTGTAGCCCACTCTCGTTGCCATTTCACATTAATTTTCCTCCTCAGGACTGACCTAAGGTCTTGAGAGGGACTCTCCAATAAGCTCACTTCAGAAGAGAGCGCAGCTGCAGCTGCTGCATCTGCGAGTTCATTGCCGGGTATCCCAACGTGGCTGGGAACCCAGCAAAAACCTAAACAGAGACCTTTTTTGATTACATTGGTTGCAAGATATCAGGCCCTTAATACAAGGTGATTTTTCTGTTTCTGTATTGTACAGATGGCTTTAAGAGAACTGAGTGAATCGCTGTAGATTATCGAAGACTTGATCTGACGGTCTAGGATGAAGCTAAGCGCCATGGTTATTGCATATAGCTCTGCAGTAAAAACTGATGCAGAGTTTGGAAGCCGCTGAGACTTCGTGCAAGATTCAGTAACCATTGCACAAGAAACGGATGTGTGTGTCTTTGACCCATCGGTATAAAAAGCAGTGTGATCTCCAAAGCTTTCGGCTACATAACTGAATTCTTGTTGGAGCACACATGGTGGAGTGCCATGTTTGTTATATTTAGTTAAAGAGTAATTGCATTCTGGAAGTACGCCCCACGGCGGAGCTCCCACACACGCTTGCAAAATTGGTGTGTGATACTCAATGAACTCATACGTTTCGATTCCCTGTAGCACACGCATACTAAAAGGAGGTATAACTGTGGGTTTGCTGAGAAATAACTGCTTAAACCGTGTCTCCCTCACAGACTGGAGTGCAGGATGTTCTGGATAGCCTTTCACTCTAAGCGCATATGATGCTGAGAGGTAGAACCTACGTCTCTCCAGTGACCACTCCTTGGATTCGACATATAGACTCTCAACTGGTGATGTACGAAAGGCACCAGTTATTAAACGCAACCCCTGGTGGTGAACTGGGTTCAACATCTTGAGAGCAGATTCGCGGGCAGATCCATAGACAATGCACCCATAGTCCAATCTTGACCTCACTGTCGAAATGTAAATTCTATGTAACGTGTCACGATCTGCGCCCCAGGATCTGTGTGATAGCACCTTTAAGAGGCTTAGGGACTTGATGCATTTAGTTTTAAGGCTCTTAATGTGCGGTAGGAAAGTAAGTTTGCTATCAAACGTTACCCCAAGAAATTTGTGCTCACTCTTAACAGTGAGGTCCTGCCCATTCAGCTTAAGTGTAGGTGAAGGAAGCATTCCTCTGACCCTAGAGAAGTGAACACAGACAGTTTTCTCGTGCGAGAACTTAAACCCATTTTCGAGGGACCATGTGGTAAGCTTGTTTAGAGCTTGCTGCATCTGACGCTCGCATATTGCTAGATTTGTAGAAGAATATGATATTTGAATGTCATCTACGTATAAGGAGCATGACATGGAACGAGGAATTACATTGGCTACTGAATTGATTTTCACAAGGAAGAGAGTAACACTCAGGACAGATCCCTGTGGCACTCCATTCTCTTGAACCAGAACACGAGATAGCGTCGTTCCAAGTCGTACTTGGAATGTCCTGTTTTGTAGGAAGTTCATGACGCACCTGAGTATGCGCCCCCTGATCCCAAAAGAGTACAGATCTTGTAGGATACCATACCGCCAAGCGGTATCGTATGCCTTCTCAAGATCAAAGAAAACAGAGAGGCAGTGTTGTCTTCGGACGAAAGCTTCACGTATCATTGTTTCTACTCGAACCAGGTGGTCCGTTGTGGACCGCCCGGCACGAAAACCACACTGAAGTTCAGAGAGACATTTGTTTTCCTCTAGAAAATGGACGAGCCGACCATTGACCATACGCTCAAATGTTTTGCCGATGCAGCTTGTGAGAGCGATAGGTCGATAGCTAGTTGGATTTGAAGCGTCTTTTCCAGGTTTTAACAGTGGAACAACGGTGGCAGTTTTCCATGCAGATGGTAATGTGCTGTCTGCCCAGATTCGGTTGAAGAAACGAAGCAAGCATTCTTTCGATGTTTCGGACAAGTGCTGAAGCATGGAATATGTCACTCGGTCTGGACCAGGTGAGGTAGCCTTTGCTGAAGATAATGACCTCTGCAGCTCTGTCATAGTAAACGGCTGATTATATCCATGGTCGTCCCCGCCACTCATTCGAATTCTCTTCTTTTCTGCAGTGTCTTTGATCTTAAGAAAGTTTTTACTATAATGAGATGAGTCAGAAATTCTTTGGAAATGCTCCCCAAGCGCATTCGCCTGCTCTTCTAGGCTTTCACATACCTGGCCGTTAACTTCTAAAAGAGGGACGGAATGACTGATGTGTTCTCCTCTGATTTTGCGAAGTCTGTCCCATACCACTTTGGATGGGGTGTTACAAGACAGAGACGATACAAAGGCGTGCCAAGAGGACCGCTTAGCTTGTTTGCGTGTCCACCTGGCCTTTGATCTTGCCTTTTTAAAAAGTAGGAGATTTTGTGATGTGGGGTACCTCCGAAATGTGCCCCATGCCCGATTTTGCAGTTTGCGAGTTTCCTCGCATTCACTGTTCCACCAGGGTTTAGGTCGCTTTGGGAGACGACCAGAAGCCTGGGGAATGAATTGCGTTGCTGCATCGAGGATGATGTTACTAATAAGATTGCTAGCTTCCTCGATCGTCAC
The DNA here is from genome assembly GCF_037126465.1 of Ornithodoros turicata. Lineage (NCBI taxonomy): Eukaryota > Metazoa > Arthropoda > Arachnida > Ixodida > Argasidae > Ornithodoros > Ornithodoros turicata. The sequence goes on from NW_026999314.1 coordinate 909,207, forward strand.
CGTATCAATAGGAATCAGAGAGAGGTCACATTTTTCAGAAAACTGATTCCAGTCGGCTATTTCAAATTTCCACCTGGGAGGGCGTGTCGTCAGAGTGTCGACTAGAGTAAGGTATTTTAACACCACTGGGAAGTGGTCACTTCCAAGTGGGTTTTGTTTTACAGTCCATTCTATCTCCTGAAACAAGGATGGACTGCAAAAAGACAGGTCTAAGGCTGAGAGAGTCTGACTTGAAGAATGTATGTATGTAGGTGCCCCTGTGTTTAAAAGACAGATGGATGTTGATAATAAAAATTTCTCTAACATTTTCCCTCGAGTGTCAGTTCTTGTACTGCCCCAAAGTGGATTATGAGCATTAAAGTCACCTAGAACTATAAAAGGGCTTGGAAGTTGGCTGCATAAATCTTCTAATTCTTTCTGTGTAATAGTGTCTGATGGCGGCAAGTATACCGAGCAGATGGTGACGATCCTGTCTAAACACACCTGCACAGCTACAGCTTCCATGTTTGTAACTAGGTGAATTGCTTTTGTTGGGAGAGATCGTCGTGTGATGATCGCTACACCACCAGATGCTCGGGTGGCGTCACTTCGATCTCTTCGAAATATGTTGTGTCTACGCAGTGGATTGTGTGTTTGGTTGTTCAAATATGTTTCCTGAAGACAAAAACATGTAGCATTATACGTCTCGAAGAGATCGTTCACATCATCTAAGTTAGAAAGGAACCCACGACAATTCCATTGGAGGATCGTGTGCTGCATAATAGTTGCAGTACTAAGAAGTAGTAGTAAGTGTGTTAGAAAGTTTTGCCGGCTTTGAAAAGCTTTCATTACCTATTTTTTGTTGGAGGTGTGACCCGCGGCCTTGTGGGTTTCTTCCGCGCAGCCGCAAGCTCCTTGTCAGATATGTCAGGGAGTGACCCACTCCCCGACAGACTAGCTCTATTCTTTTGGAGTACTTGGGAGCTCGTGCTCGCGAAGGAGCGCTCAGAGCTCGTCTCGTCCTCGCAGTCCATGGATGTGGTCTCCGTGGACTGTGAGGACAGAAGTGGCGTCGGTGTTAGGGACGCCACTGGAGTTTCGGGGACTGGAGGTGGACGTGCACCTCCTTGGACTTCATTTGTGGTTGTCTCTGTCAGTAGTGATTGCTCGGTCTGTGTGAACTGTGTTACTAGTTTTACTTTCTGTTTTACGGCTGTGGCAAAGGATTTTTCGAAAAAGATGGGAGCTACTTTTTTTCTGGCTTCTGGGTAACTGATGTTCTGTGTAACCTTGACGTGCAGGACTTCTTTTTCATATTTCCACTTTGCACAGGACCTCGAGTAGGATGGGTGGTTGGAAGAACAGTTGACACAGCAGTCTGGCCCTTTGCATTCTTTAGTCTCATGGTCAGACTTTCCACATCGTGCACAACAGGCGGAGCCACGGCACCCGTCTGCAGCATGTCCAAACCTGTTGCACCGAAAACAGCGCAACGGGTTCGGAATGTAAGGTCGGACATCTGCTGACAGGTAGCCTACTTTTAGTTTTGTTGGAAGTGTGGGCCTGTCAAAAGTCAGTACTATATTTCGTGTGGTGATGTACTCCCCATTTTTACGGATTTTGATTTTGCGTACATCAATGACATCCTGGTCCTTTAAGTTTTCTAGGATTTCTTCCACAGGCACGTCAATCAGTTCTGATACTGCGATGACGCCCCTGCAAGTGTTCAGTGTTTTGTGCAAGGAAGCTGAAATATTTTTACCCATCATCTCATGTGTGTTTAGAATGCGTTCACAGTCTATTTCATTGCAGCATTTTACGAGAAGGTCGCCAGATCTGATGCGTTTGATTTCAGTAATGTACTTAGACAGTGATGCCACCGCTTTCTCAATGAAAAAGGGTGACATCTTTCCCAGTGGTGTGCTTTTCTCTTTCTCTGTATCTGAAGAAGAAAGTACGATGTATTTTGAAGTGAACTGTTTTGTTACAGTCCTTACGGCTTCGGTCCGTGGACGCTTTGCGGCCACGATCTCATTAGAAGAAGAATTTTTACCCATATAGGTTTGATCAATGAGTATTCCAAAAGGGTCACCCGTATTTCATACTCATACATACGGGAAGGTCCCGGAGTTTGACAACCCATCAGCCGGGGCTTGACCAAGTCCCCGACTGCCACCGTTCAAGGTTTCTACCCTTCACCTTAAATCCCCTCGGCACGGTACGGTTAACACCTTAGGACTGGGGGCTGGGGTCCGTGGTGGCGCCACTCACCAAACACCAGCCGAAGCCAGTGCCCCCTGCGGGGAAAAGAGTGTCTGTGAATCAAGGCATTAAACAAGGTGACCCGCTATCCCCATTTCTGTTCAATGCGGTCTTGGACCCGTTGTTACAGAAGGTCAATAGATCTGAATTGGGTGTGTCCGTGGGTGGCCAGAAGGCGGCGGCCATGGCGTTCGCCGATGATCTCTTACTGATGTCAGGAAGTTATGAAGGGCTCAGAGCTTTGACTAACGAGACAACTGACTATCTTAAGAACCTGGCTTTGACTGTAAATCCCCGCAAAACGCAGTATTTTGGCTGGAGATACAATGGTGTGAGGAAGTGGTTTGACTATACACTCCCCCCATTGAGAATCGATGGATGTTCCATCCCATCCTTACCTAAGGAGATCCCAGTGAAGTACCTCAGGCTGCAGATATACCTGAACAAGCCCCCAAGGCTAACGATGAGATGGCTGAGAAGATCGTGGCAGTGATCAGAAGGGCGGCCTTGAAGCCGTTCCAGAAGGTCAGGTGTATTAACACCTTGGTATCTACGAGATACCTATACATACTCTCTAACAGCCTCAATGTGAGATCAGAGGCAGCCCGACGTGATAAGATCATAAGGACCATTACCAAGAATGTGCTCCACCTTTCATCATCATTCCCAAACTCCCATGTGCACATGCCGGCAAGGGAAGGTGGGCTAGGCATGCTACCACTAGAATGGACAGCGGCGACCTGCCAAGCTAAAGCCTATGCAAGGCTAGCCCGAATCGGGCTCCCTTTCGTGGATGCTGTGCTCTCTGAGCCCCTTAAAGACCATCAAGAAAGGCTAGCCCAATATCTGGGCATTCCCATGGGAATCTCTGAAAGAGGCGACCTGGAGTTGGCACTGAGAGAGGCTCGCAAGCAGGCGATCGAGAAATCGATCCAAACCTATACCAACAAAAGTCTGTTCTCTCACCGAAGCGAGCCTGTTGGAAACCAGTGGTTATACCACGATTCCAGATACATGGCCGATGGAGACAGAATTCGAGCCCTCAGGCTAAGGACCAACTTATACCCAACCAGGGCCCTATCTAATAAACATGCCACTGATCCCAAAGCCATTGAATGCAGGTTCTGCAAGGAGAAGCCGGAGACAGCATTCCACATACTCCAAGAGTGTGAAAGGGTCCACTTACCAAGGGTGGAAAGACACAATTTTATAGCAAAGCAGGTCGTCCGACTGATCAAGAAGTACAATCCCGAGGTGGAAGTGGAAGAAGAGAAGCGGATAACTTCTCAAGATGGAGTCAGGTTGAAACCTGACAATCATCAAGAAGGGCGATGACGTTAAGATCTTGGACGTTGCCATTGCATGGGACGCCAGCGCATAGACCCTGAAGGAAGTGAACCAAGGGAAAGTACAAAAATACTCATGCCTGAAAGCCTCCTTCCCCGGCAAGAATGTTGAAGTGCACGGTCTGTGCTTTGGTGCGAGAGCTGGCACCTGTGCAAGTACAAGACAGACCTTGAAAGATCTGGGATTTACCAAGAATGATATCGGTTGGTTGGCAGCAAAGGTCCTAGTCGGCAGCCTGATCTGCTTAAGCCGTTTCTTCAAAAAGGTATAGCCCGAGGGAACCCTGGCGAAACACCAAGACTACGCTACCGATACAAGCTCTGCGATACGGTTTGCTACCCCTACTGCAGGGGCTTCCAGATGCACTTTGGTGTTGGGTTCTGAGACGGATGCCGATGTAACTTACCCTCCCCGACTCAATCCGACTCACGGCATGATGAGCGGATTAAGAACAGGTTAGAAGGCTCAACACCGCCGTCCCCTGTCGTCCCAGCAGGGCTAACCAAATGGCCTCAGAGCCTGACGATACACCCCATTTGGGGAAAGAAGAGTTATAGCCAAATAAACGCCATTCCACTCATTCGACGCTTTTCTCCACATTCGGATCCTGCATCTCAAGAGAAAATTAGAAAAAGTATGGTGTAACGGCGGGGGAATATATTGTGTTATTTCGGTAGCCAAATAAACGCCATTCTACTCATTCGACGCTTTTCTCCACATTCGGATCCTGCATCTCAAGAGAAAATTAGAAAAAGTATGGTGTAACGGCGGGGGAATATATTGTGTTATTTCGGTAGCCAAATAAACGCCATTCTACTCATTCGACGCTTTTCTCCACATTCGGATCCTGCATCTCAAGAGAAAATTAGAAAAAGTATGGTGTAACGGCGGGGGAATATATTGTGTTATTTCGGTAGCCAAATAAACGCCATTCTACTCATTCGACGCTTTTCTCCACATTCGGATCCTGCATCTCAAGAGAAAATTAGAAAAAGTATGGTGTAACGGCGGGGGAATCTATTGTGTTCTTGGGGGATGGTTGCTGAGAACCTCCATGCGATATTTGAATACGTTATTGAATGCGACTCTAGGGTGCTTTGGATGCGATTATAGTGGTTTTTCCCCCACTCCAGCACCTGCATTCTATTCTTCTTACTAGTGCCATTTTCTCAGCAACCCGGCAGACCCACGTCCACGTCGTGCCCCCCGGGCGGGTAATCCAGACGGAGCCCGGCCAAGCGGTCTTGCCACAACGAGGGTCGATGACCCGAGGTGGGAGTGAATCAGCGCAGTGCCACAATACTCACCAAACGGGACGGGTAGTTACCCGATCCGGAACCCCACCAGCTGCGCTGGCACCTACCAATGGCGTAGGGCAGCGGACCTGCAGAAGCATGAAAGTCTTGAGATTCCCACCAGATGACCTGCTTTGCGGAGTATGTGGAGCCAGAATGACGTCTCGAGAAAAGCTCGAAAACCACCTGAGAACTGCACACGACTTCCAGGTCTATTGGTTATGCTCTCTCTGTGATGAGAAGGAAGCTTCCTCTGCGAAGACTATGTCTTCCCACTATACAAAATGCAAGAGGAAACTAGGCCAGAGGGCCAACGGGGCACCTTTTCAAGATTCACCCCGCCCTGGACCTAGTGGAGCGATCGATTCAACTCGACCTCCGGAGCCGTCGGCGCAGACACACCACGAGGACACTGGGGCACCTTTTCAAGATTCACCCCAGCTTGATCCCGATGGTGCTATCATTATGTCTGCGCCTGAACCACGGAGAGTTGCTGAATTCAGTGGAAGTGCGATGTCGCAGCATCCCCCCACTTCCCTTGGGGTGGAAGTAGCCCAAGTCTTCTCCCATGGGAGATGGACCGAATCAGAGGTGGCACGCTGGCTCAGCTGGAGGTCGCCCTCGGCTCGCACCCTTTCATGAACCAAGAATTGGCCAATGTTTTTCCCACCAGAAGCCTTATGGCAATCAGAATGATGAGGCACCAGGAAAGATACAAACGTGCCCTGCAGAGGATCAAAGAAGCAGTGTCCACGCAGTTGGTCACGAATGCTGACAATGAAGTCAGGCAGGAGGAAACGATAGTGCTCAGTGTCGATGACATTATGGAAGATATGGAGGAAGCTGGACTCCATAATAGAACCTTAGCCACCAACCTGGCCAATGTCCCCATGAGTATGGGAGACTGGTCAGAGATCACTAGACATTTCGGTGTGGCAGTAAAAGACGAGGCCCAGCGGACCAGAGGAAGGCCAAAGAGGAATGTCACCTTATCCAAGACCAGGAACGCCAGAAGAAGGGCCGTGTTCAGAGAACACAAACGACTATACAAATTAGGCCCAAAGGTGCTAGCTCACCAATTGATCATGGATCAGGAGGGAGATGGCCAGAGAGTCACTCTTAAAGATGTCCACGAGCTCTACCGACCCACTATTCTCGTCCAAATCCAGAAGGATTGAGGGGGATTTGAGGTCAGATGGTAAAACCTCTGTTGAGGTTACCCCATTCCTCCCGGACGAAGTCATCTGGGCTATGAAGAGCCGTGATAAAAGAGCAGCTCCGGGTCCCGACGGACTCACGTGGACAGACTTGGCAAAGATACAGCCAAAGATCCTGACCCATATCCTCAATAACTTCTTGGCGTTCCAAGACATTCCCGAGGAGATGAAAGCCTCACGCACGGTATTTACACCGAAAAAGGCCAACCCGAGGTCTGCTGCGCATCTGCGTCCTATAACCATGTCTCCGATGCTGAGCCGTCTCCTATCGAAGATCCTACTTAGGAGATTTACGGAGGATAATACCTTCCATCCCCTCCAAGGCGGTTTTGAGAGTGACCGCAGTACAAGCTCAAACGTGCTGATCCTCCAGGGCACGATGAAGTACCTAAAGACCGAGAAGAAAAGCCTCTATGCGGCTAGCCTTGATGTCAAGAAAGCCTTTGACACGGTCAGTCACGAAGCCATATTCGGGGCTATGAAGGGGAGGATCCTGCATCTCAAGAGAAAATTAAAAAAGTATGGTGTAACGGCGAGGGAATATATTGTGTTCTTATTTTGTTCTTGGGGGATGGATGCCAAGGTTCCCCCAGCGATTGGATTGTTCGTGATTGCCAGTAGGGTTATTTGCTCGCAAGTTTCTTTGCTGCTGCTTCTTTAGTGTTCACCTTGGCATCCCGGCGGACCCACGTCCTCGTCGTACCCCCTGGGCGGGGGCCAGGTTTGTCTGGCTCCCGGCTAAGAGGTCCGCCAAAGGGGTTTTACCCCGTGTGTGTGGGAATTGTTTGTACTCTTTCTTTGATTGGGCTAGGTATATCGCCTAGACCCTTTCCACACACCCACCCCATCCACTACTTTTAGCCCCTTGCTCCGATACCTCGTTTCCTGATGGATCGCCGAGTGGTACTGTATCCTCCGGCTGACCTTCAATGTTCATTATGTCATCTTCCGTCTACTTCTAGAACTGCATTTCAACAACACTTTGCAGAGACACATGGTGTCCAGTTGATCTGGAAGTGTTCAGTATGCCAGATCAAGGAGTTCGAATTGGTCCGTTCTGTCTCTTCGCATGTTACAAAATGCTCTAGAAGAAGACCAGCATCTCAGCCGCATGTTGCGGCTGTGTCTGCGCCAAACGCTAGTCCCAGTACGATGCCCATGTCTGCTCCTCCTTACAATTCTACTCAACTTGGAGGTAATTCCTGTCCCACGGTGGCTCCTCCCTGTAATTCAACTCAACCTGGAGGAAGTGCGACTGCTGCCACGCCCGATGTCATTATATCCCATGGACGATGGAGCGAATCCGAGCTAAGAGCGCTAGCGAATCTCGAGGTCACCCTGGGAGACCATCCTTTCATGAACCTGGAACTATCAAAAAGATTTCCAACGAGGACTTTAATGAGCATCCGGATGCAGCGGCATCAAAAGCGCTATAAAGACATGCTGAGAGTGGCGAAGCAAAACCCCGTCATCGCCAGGATGACAGCAAGAGCGGTGTCGGCTGTGACCTCTGCTAAAGTGACTCCAGCGTCCGCACCTGGCATGACGTCCACTCAAGCCATTCAAGCTAGCATCCGGCCTGATTCGTCAATTCAGGTTTCTGCTCTAACGAATGTCCAGGATCGTGTACAAGATACAGTTCCAGTTGGTCTTCCACAGGGCCAGTCTCAAACCTATGTAGCGCCTGATTGGCAACAAGGCTCGGACTCGAGTACTTCAAGGGTGTCTCGGGGCGATGAGGGGCTTGGTCGTGGTGATGCCGGCTCCTTCCCCGGGGATGGATCGGGCGTGCCCGCGGGCGCGGCTGATCCCTTGGACGTGTGCCGCCATGATGACAGTTCTTCGACCACCAGCACGCCTGAGGCTTTTACGCCCATTCCACCTCGGCTAAATAGTGATTCCGCGTCATCGGAATCCATGGATATCTCCATGCTAGCTGACATGCTAGCGAGTGAAGGGTTAACCCCTCCTGGCCCAATGCCTTATGGCATGGGACGACTCAATGGTAGCGTATCTTCAGAAGGTGAGATCCGTGGTGGTCTTCATCCTGTCTCAGTGCAAAATGTTGAATCCGACGACGTCGGCAATGTTGGTGTAAATGGCAATGTGTCTGGGGTGTTGGCGGCGCCTGCGGGCTGGTCCGGCCCCGCTCCGGGTGGGGCGTCGGCGGCTCCGCGGCGGGCTCCGATTCGTCAGGAGCTACCCACGACCTTGGACGTGGACGCTGTGATACAAGATTTTCGGGAGGCAGGAATTTGTGATACTTCTTTAGCAGATCGGGTGGCTACTGGGCCCATCTCTATGAAGGACCTTTCTGACATTTTCTCACACTTTGGACTCTCTGCTGGCATAAAGCCGTTTCGCAGAAAACAACAGACTCCTGCGAGTGCGCCTATCCCTAAAAATAGGAGTGAGAGGAAGCGCGCAAAATTCAACAAGCATCAACGGCTTTATCGGCTTGGTCCAAGAATCCTTCTTCATCAACTTATGCCTGAACAAGAAGACGAATCAGTGTCTATTTCCATCAAAGACATTCACGATTTTTATGATCCTCTTATGTCAGCCTCTACGAGGCATTGTGGAATTGAACTGCTTCGGCCTCTAAAACATCTGTGGATGTTTCGCTTTTTGAACCTGAGGAGGTTGCGTGGGCCCTCAAGGGTATGGACAGCAAGGCTGCACCTGGCCCCGATCGAGTCACGGTTAGTGACATTCGTGCTTTGCCTAGGGGGATCCTCTGCCACATCGTCAATAACTTTTTGGTTTACAAAAAGATCCCTGACGAACTAAAACAATCCAAGACGGTGTTTATCCCCAAGAAGAAATCGCCCAGGACTGCGGCGGATGTCAGGCCGATAACGATGTCGCTCATGTTGTGCCGTGTGTACGCTCGCATGTTGCTGCGCAGGGTTTCGGGTGACAATGCCTTTCACCCCTTGCAGGGTGGGTTTCAGGAGGCCCGAGGTACGAGTACCAATCTGCTGGCTCTCCAGGCAATTATGAAGACGTTTAAAAAGCAGAGGAAGAGTTTTTACGCCGTCAGCTTGGGCGTAAAAAATGCCTTCGATTGCGTGTCGCACGAGGCAATATTGGCAGCTGTACGGGGCAGAGATGTCCCTGATCACTACAGGTTGGTGTTGGATGATTTGTACAAAGGGTGTTCCACCATGTTTTTCTGGAACGGAGGAACGGACGGAAGTAGGGTGCCTGTTACCCAGGGCATTAAACAAGGGGACCCCCTTTCGCCGTTCCTCTTTAAAGGTCAGCTATGCCGATATCCCAAATAGTCGAAACGGTTGTGATATTCTGAAAGCCCACATCCAGCTCTCCCCAAAATACACCTTCATTCTCTCAGTTCGGTACAGTACCATGTCAAAAAAATAGGTAATTCATTCCGAAACACACATGGGCGCAGCCATTTTTATGACGTAGATGCACCCGAACGGGCATTGTGACGTGTACGCGCCTTTGTACTTGTCAGTGGATTTCAGCTACGGCTTCTCGCCGCTTCACGTATCTGTGCTTGAAGATGGCGGACAGCCGGGTTCCACCGCTCCGTGATAAGTAAACAGTGCAGCAGCTGCGAACTCATTCGCGAACCAACCTCTGTGCGATGTTGTGACTGGAATTCGTCGTTTGTGTTTTGTGAGCACGTACAATTTGTATCAAGTCGCGTCTGCGTTAGCCCCTTTACAGCACTTGCCCATTGTAGAGGCTGACGTTTCGACAGCCGTGTCAGCAAGAAAATGCCGACAGCGTTTTATAACTGCAGGAAAATTGTGCTATGTATTTGAGAAACCGCATACTGCTATGGGACAAGTTTTACGTACGATTTATCAATGTGCAACAGCGTCGACGATGGTATGTAACGACGAAAGACGTAAAACGAAATACAAATCACATTTTAAACTTTTTGTGGGATTCTGTGCATTTTCCAGAAGCTTTCTTTGAATCACACACTCCCATGTCACGCTGCGTTGTGTGGTACGCTACAAACTACTGCATTTTATGTCTAACATCTGGATATTGTTTGTAATGAACACCGTCGCACAAAAACATGCACACGAAAGCTCCAGTAGCCAAGTGGTTGCACACTATGCAGACGCAAAAGAAGTACCAGAGCACATATTGCCACTTAGAAATGTGGTGTCTGAAGAGTTAGGGCATAGCATAGATCCTAGAAATCAGGTGCACCTTATCCTTCTGTAGAGTGCTCTTTCAATTCACAACTCAACCCATGGGGTGTAAAAGTGTTAAAGGCAATTATGTGACTTGTCGTCCTGGGTGACATCACTGGCCAGCCTCGGGATTAATTCCGTGCTCAGGAATTATTGTACAAATCACTTTGTATGTAGGACGTGATAAGCAATATGTAAGTTGCAACCTTGTCTGCAGCATTCTCGATTGCCTCTTACCTTTACAGTTCGAGACACGTTACCAAACCATTTGCAAAGGGCACTCTTACAGGGGCCGTGTAACGTGAGTTTTTAGTTTATAAAATTTATAAAAATATAAGTATACAATATGTAATATGAATTTTATATAAAATCAAAAATAACATTTATAAAAAAATTTATAAAAAATAAATAAAAAGGTTTCATGGAAGCAATCCGTTAGCATACCCATTGCACATTAAGCACAATTATATATGCCTGGACATCATCTAATTAATCTTCTGAACCATATGTGTGGCTGCATACGAAATTTTTTATGCGCATCCTCTACCTTCCTATTCCTACATGTGCACACGAATAACAGTGCATATATGTGAAGTGGCAAAAAGCAACGCTAAACTCTACCATCATTGTGCCCCCTTTAACTTTTCCACATTTATGTCTGGTGAACAGGGAATATCTCACTAGAAAAAAAGACATTTGTGCATTGTTTGGCAAGCAAATAAATATATTTATTTACATTTTCCATAAATCAACAATGTTGTGACCTGGTGCAAATATTAATGTCAACAAGTAAAGTACTTACAAATTATTCCTATGTGCTCAAATGCAGATATGACAATTCTGTTTTTGTACCTCAGCACAGTACAGTTTCAAAATTAACAAACTGCACAGCACCAGCAATCTTAAAGTATCTGAAGAGGGGAATCACATAAAGCTCCAATAATAGACTGTGCAAACAAAGCTAAAAAAAACAATGTACTTCAAGAAAAATCTGAATAATCGGTTGCAGTGATGATATGTACTACTATGCACAGTTCATGAATGGAACATGTTACCTCATTGCATTGCCTCCATGTGAGCACTAGAACAGGCAGCTTTTTAGGTCGCTCTTTCCGTGTTTTTCTATTGTCTTCTTTTGTTTTCTGTTTTTGCAATAGCAAGCATGGCCATAGTGAATCACAAGCAACCAAGGACAGGATGAGACATCTACAATGCGACTGCTAGCTCTAAACTGATATATTTATTAGCAGACTCTGGAATATACACACATATGCTGTTAAGAAAATGACAATTTAACCAATAGAATAAAAGACAAGAAAAAGTGTTATATATCTTCCCCTCTCCTCATTCTATTTCACAGGCAGCCCTAGTATCATTCTGAGTGTGTCCGTGCGTTCCCTTTGAGATAACGTATCTCTGACAGAAGCAAATCCAACAGCGGACTCCTTACGGATGCAACTATCTTGGATTTCTCTAACCACTTGTTATTTAACCGCTGGCTTGAGCTGTGTGTTCTGGAAATTTAGGCAGCATCCAGAGTCCCTGCAATGTGTTGCCATGTTTCTCGAGGGCCTGTGTTTCACTATGGCTCTCAGATACAAACTACCCCATTTCAACACAGTAGAAAACACAGATTTGTAAATAGCATCTGTTGATTGCACTGTACATACCCCCCACATAAAGGATCATAGTGGATACTACATCTTGTGCGATAATGTCAGGAACACAAAAAAGCTAGATTTGAAACCACTCTTACGTCGTAGTAGTAGTATTTGTGTGACGCTGCGCAATTCCTGTCCTGCAAATAATTTAAACCATATGTTTCATCTGCCAGCGTGATGATCCCCTGAAAAGCAATTCACACTTCGCGGGAACTACCGGTTCTGAAACCTATCCCTGACATGTGTAGCCATCAGGGAGGAAACCCAAGGGCTGCGGTGGAAAAGACAAACACACACGGGCTATGTTCTCTCTGTGTATCAGCTGCTCTGGCCTGTGTTTCACTATGGCTCTCAGATACAAACTACCCCATTTCAACACAGTAGAAAACACAGATTTGTAAATTGCATCTGTTGATTGCACTGTACATACCCCCCCCCCCCCCATAAAGGATCATAGTGGATACCACATCTTGTGCGATAATGTCAGGAACACAAAAAAGCTAGATTTGAAACCACTCTTACGTCGTAGTAGTAGTATTTGTGTGAAGCTGCGCAATTCCTGTCCTGCAAATAATTTAAACCATATGTTTCATCTGCCAGCGTGATGATCCCCTGAAAAGCAATTCACACTTCGCGGGAACTACCGGTTCTGAAACCTATCCCTGACATGTGTAGCCATCAGGGAGGAAACCCAAGGGCTGCGGTGGAAAAGACAAACACACACGGGCTATGTTCTCTCTGTGTATCAGCTGCTCTGGCCTGTGTTTCACTATGGCTCTCAGATACAAACTACCCCATTTCAACACAGTAGAAAACACAGATTTGTAAACTGCATCTGTTGATTGCACTGTACATACCCCCCCCCCCCCCCATAAAGGATCATAGTGGATACCACATCTTGTGCGATAATGTCAGGAACACAAAAAAGCTAGATTTGAAACCACTCTTACGTCGTAGTAGTAGTATTTGTGTGAAGCTGCGCAATTCCTGTCCTGCAAATAATTTAAACCATATGTTTCATCTGCCAGCGTGATGATCCCCTGAAAAGCAATTCACACTTGGCGGGAACTAGCGGTTCTGAAACCTATCCCTGACATGTGTAGCCATCAGGGAGGAAACCCAAGGGCTGCGGTGGAAAAGACAAACACACACGGGCTATGTTCTCTCTGTGTATCAGCTGCTCTGGCTACTAAGAACATGTTCCAAATTAATATAACATGGCTTGACATGATACGCCAGCGAAAGCTAACCAATAAAATTAGTAGTTAAATGTACAATACGTAAACACTTGCCATAACATGACAGTTTCCTTCCTGGATTCATGCGCTACCATTCAATCCACACAAACAGTGTACTGAATTTTTTTATAGCATTACAGGTTGTTTGACAGAACTTGAACAAGATTATATAGCACACGATAAAAGTAGAGTGAACATAATGTGCAGAAAAAATGGCTGCAAGCAAGCGAGCTGGTGAAGATGATGCATATGTAAAACCCCGAGACTAGGGAACACAAAGGGACATGTTTGTGTCTGTCCCTTCGTGTTCCCTAGTCTTGGGGTTTTACATCATGGATAATGTGCACGTTTCTATTCACGCTTAATGGCCGTAGCAGTAATGCATGAAGACCACTGCTAAGTTGTGTTGAGAAACACCACTTTATGTTTGCCATGGCTAAATGAAACGTACCTGACCTGATCCAAATTAACCGTTCTGAGTCTGGAACACACAAAGAGAAAAACGCAACACACGCCACAACATTAACAGATAGCAAATGAGCTGTAGCGACCTCCACCTTGGGACAAAGTCAACAAGTAATTCACCAAAAGTCAATGAGCGCCTGAAATGTAACATCTCCAGTGGCGTAGCCAGGCCTCAAAGGTAGGGGGGGGGGGGCTCGATACGAAAACTCTCCCCCCCCCCACCGATCCTGTGTCGACAACACACACATACTTGTGCACACTGCAAACTGAGGATTAAAAAAGGGAACGAAAATAGTTGATTTAGACGTTCACAGTACGATTACATGTATAGGCTGTCATGACCAATGAAGTGGTGTCACGAGATTGGAAGTATTTTGAAAAGCTCATACTTTGAAAACCATTCAAGAGTGCTTCTTAGATAGACGCCATGAACTGCAAGAACTTTCGCGATAGTCACACTGGTCCCCCCATTATGTTCTCGGATTTGCACGATTTGTGTGGGTCGGTCCGTGGCAGGTAGGGGGCTCGAGCCCCCCCCCTAGCCCCCCCCCCCCTGGACTTTGGGTAAAAAGACTACACAGCACTGCTCAGGTATTTTTGCCTATCGAACAGTACGTATGTATGCAGTATGCACACAGTATTTGTGCACCGGACCCACTAAAAATGTAGTGAATGTGGCATTGCCCACGGTAATGCACCAAGTTGAACACAATTATTGTAGAATCCAGGTATTTTAGCTTACATGTCAAGCCAGTACCACACCAGTATCCAGTGTGAAGCTGTGACAAATAAATAGTTTCCATTTTTCTTAGCTCTCAGAAAACAGACAGTGAATTAATAAGAGTAGACAATGTTAACATGAATTCTGGGCTATTCTTCAGTTAAAGATTCACAGATACTAAAGGCACCTTCCCCAATGGACGTTGATGACACTGAAAATTCTAAAACGTTATCAGAGGCGACATCAGCTTCGGTGTGTCAAAGGATTGTATATCCAATAGTAATCCAGCTAACAGTAACAAAAATGTGCAAAAGACAAATTAACTGAACTAATCTAACGTACCTTCTATATCAGACAGTGAAGCTTGTAACACCCCATCCACAGGAACCAGTGTCCAGACACAAAAGTGCTTGAAATGGGAGAAGCAGCTAATCGGAATGGCGACCTTTGTTTTCCACCCTGAAAGCACAGGTTGTAACTTTGAGGGCAGATTTAAAAGTGGTGTCAAGATGTCTGCATGCGAGTGCACATGAAAAGTTGAACATAGATGAATACTCAAATTATAACGTCACATTGGCATACCTGTTGGTGGAGGTGGACTGCAACTAACGTGTCAGCAATTAGTCCATGACCAAATGCAAGCCAGATCATGCTTCATTTCCGCCTTCAGCGTGCACCTGTGATAATTCAGAAGTTAGATTATCAATAGTACTATTGTGTTGTTTATCGTGGTTATATGAGAGTAAGCGCAGTAGGACAGCTGCACAATCGATTCATTAAGCTTGCTATTTTTATATCTGAACCTCGACTTACCTTTTTTTGCTCTCGTTTTTTGCCTTGATCCTCCGTGGCACGTTCAAAATGTTATGCGTCGGGCACCTCAGATTTTCATCAGACGATTTCGTGCCGAGATTCCAAATTGCCTCTGGAGTCCGCGTAACCTGTGATAGCATTCGTGGACGAAATCCTTGCAGTGGAAATTAGCAGGCACCACTGTCAGCCAAGAGCTTCGCACTGCTTGGTCTTTTGGCAGCTTATAATAGGTAACACTTGAATGCTCCGATGAATTGTTCTAGCAGCGTAGCACTGTCGCATCTTCGACAACTTCGCCGTCGCATATTCACGAATTATATCGCTCCAGCCCATAAAAGGCAAGGTCAGAACAAGGAAGTGCACTTTCCAAACGATGCTGTGCCAAAAAAAAAACATCCACATGCTTTGTTTCCGGCTTAGCAACAACATAACAGCTGTTCGCTTATGTACGATGCACAGAGGAGGAAACGAAAGAAGCCAAGCAGCCAAGCCAAGAGTCCATGCCAAGCCAAAGACAGATAAACCGAGAGCAGTGACGTCGGTGCGCCCGTGCGCAGGGTTTGCCGACGGTCTGACGGCCGGGCGTGGGAACTAAAAAAACTGTTTTCTAAAAAACTACGAACAGTTGGAGCAAGATATTTCGCACACATATTCAGTGTTCGGTAATGAACACACAGAGCGAGTATCGCTCAGTTCTGCGGCACTTCAAAATCGGCATATCTGACCTTTAATGCTGTTTTGGACCCTTTCCTCCAACTAGCCAACCTGTCTGGCCTCGGGTTGCAGATAGACGGTGTTCACGCGGCAGCAATGGCCTTCGCTGACGACGTATTACTCTTTTCCTCGAGCCTGGAGGGTTTAAAGTCGTTAGTCAGCATGACGGAACGGTACCTCGGCGAGGCAGAATTGCAGCTGAACCCTGCGAAATCTCAATATTTTGGGTGGAGGTATGCGGTACATCAAAATGGTTCGATTATGACATCCCGCCGCTGGCTGTGGCTGATAAGTTTATTCCGGCTAAAGGGAAAAACACGCCCATCACTTATCTTGGATTGAGAATTTATGTAAACAGGCCATCACGGATCGACGATGTGACAGGGGACCAAATGATAGATCTTATCAGGTCAGCAGCCTTAAAACCTTTTCAGAAGTTGAGATGTCTGCGTCAACTTGTCGTCCCGCGCTACCTCTATCAGGCTTCCAACATCCTAGGTCCTTTAAGTCACTCAAGTAAAAAGGACAAGTCTGTCAGGAACCAGGTCAAGCAGATTTTGCACCTGCCGCATTCTTTTCCCAATGCGCATGTGCACCTTCCGGCCCGAGAGGGTGGACTCGGCGTACCTCGCCTTGAGTGGACGGCTGCCGCAGTACAGTATAAAGCCATAGCCAGGATGCTGAGACTCGCGGAGACTTTATGGATGCGGTGGTGACCCTTGGCCTAAGGGACAACACGAATAAATCGGCCTCATTCCTCGGCGTTCCAAATGGAGTGACGGGGAAAGCAGAGGTGAACGAGGCGTTGGACAGCTTGCGCAAGATATACTGGGACAAGAGGTTGGCTGAGTATAACAACAAAGGACTCTTCGCCCACAGAAAAGAGCCGGTGGGCAATGCCTGGCTCGTTGACGATTACCGCCTTGTCAAAGACGGGGACCGTATAAGGGCCCTCAGGCTGCGAACCAACCTGTATCCCACCCGCACGCTGTTCAACAAACACGCTAGAGACCCTAAGGCCAGGGATTGCCGCCATTGTCACTCAAAACCGGAAACCGCATTCCACATCCTTCAGGAATACGAGAGGGTCCACTTGCCGCGAGTCGAAAGACATAACTTCATAGCTAAACATGTGGCTCGCTTGCTGCGGCAGCACAACCCGGAGGCAGTGGTCGTGGAGGAGAAATTACTGACATCAGTCGCCGGCGTCCGGCTTAAGCCTGACCTCATCTACACTGTTGGGGATGAGGTCAAAATTCTGGATGTGGCTATAGCCTGGGACGCGAGCTCCACGACCCTGTCTGATATAAATAAGGCCAACGTACGAAAATATAGCGAGCTCGCCGAGTCCTTCCCTGGTAAACGTTTCTCAGTTCATGGGCTGTGCTTTGGTGCCAGAGGCGGCACATGCGCTGGTACAAGAAGGGCTTTAAGAGAACTGGGATTGTCCAGAGGTGATGTGGCGTGGTTGGCTGCAAAAGTATTAGTTGGAAGTTTAATCTGCTTGACCCGGTTTAATTCCATTGTTTACTTTGTTGGTTTTATGGAGCAAGGGTACCCCTTTTATCGCAACTCCATCCATCTTGGTGGTTATTTTCTCTCTTTTACCTGGATCGCCGTTTTTAATGGTTTTATTAAAAGTGGCTGCATTGGCACCTGTTGGCCGATAGGCTAACTGCTGGGGGGTGGCCCCTGGTGGTTTGGTCCCAAAGACACCCACTTTTGAGTTGTCGATAGGTTTTTACCTCCTTTTTGAGGACATTGCAAGTTTTTAGCCAAATAAACGCCATTCTACTCATTCAACGCTTTTCTCCACGTTCGGATCCTGCATCTCAAGAGAAAATTAAAAAAAGTATGGTGTAACGGCGGGGGAATATATTGTGTTCTTCTGCGAGGCATGGATGCAAGGTCATGACCAGGTCCAGATGGTCTTCGGGTGAGGGACGTTATGAAGATCCCCACTGCAGTTCTTACTCATATCTTGAATAATTTCTTGTTCTTCAAAAACATACCTGAGGATTTGAAGGCTTCACGCACTGTGTTTATTCCCAAGAAAGCGTTTCCACGCTCAGCAGCAGATCTGAGACCTATTACAGTTGCTCCTTCTTGGCCCGTCTGTTGTCAAGGGTTTTACTCACCCGTTTTTCAAATGCGGTTTCCTTCCATCCATTACAAGGAGGATTCCAGGCGGACCGAAGCACAAGCACCAACCTTCTCCTGTTGCAAGGTGTCATGAAGTATATGAAGAAGAAGCGCCGAAGTCTGTATGTGGCCAGCCTAGACATCAGGAAGGCTTTTGATTCCCTGGCTCACGAAGCGATTTTCTCAGCTCTTCAAGGAAGAGGTTTTCTGGACCATTACATTGACCTGGTCCGCAACATGTATGAGGGGTGTTCCACTGTGTTTCATTTGGACGGCAAGACTGACGGCAAAAGGATCCCGGTTAAGCAGGGAATTAAGCAGGGGGACCCACTTTCCCCACTGATTTTCAATACCGTCCTGGACCCCCTCTTACATCACTTAAACTCTTCACATCTGGGAGTGTCGGTGGAACAGTCCGGAGCTTCGGCCTTGGCGTTCGCTGACGATTTGGTACTAATGTCAGAAAGCTTCGAGGGACTCAGAGCACTGATTGACATTACTGAGACCTTCCTGAAAACTACTGGGCTTGTTCTTAATCCATCTAAAACGCAGTACTTTGGCTGGCGCTACGACGGGAGAAGAAAGTGGTTCGACTAGTCTATTACACCACTAAAGATTGGCGACACTTGGGTCCATCCACGTCAAAAAGGAGTTCCCATTAAATACCTGGGACTAAGCCTGTTTTCCAACAGAGGACCGCAGACTGAGGACGGAATGGCGGAGAGGTTGGTGTGTATCATCAGGCAGGCATCTTTGAAACCATTTGAGCGTGTTAACTGTTTGAACACTTTGGTGTTTCCACGCTATCTCTATATTATGGCTAACTCCCTTTCCGTCTTGAGTGACTCTGCCAAACAGGAGAAATCTTTGCGTAATGTTCCCAAACAGGTCTATCGTCGCTTCAGATTTTATGGGTTGTTCTTCCCCTTTTACCTGCTTTTAGTTCCTCTTGGTGTCGCTTCTTTTAGCGGTTTTAACCAAGTGGGGCTGCGTGGGGTCATCAGGGCAGACCATCGCCTAACCCCTGGGTTGGCTAACCTAAGGGGTTGGCCCCAAACACGTCCCACTTGAACCGACGTTCGTTTTACCCCTTTTTTGGGGAAAGTTCTTGTTTTAGCCAAATAAACACCATTCTACTCATTCGACGCTTTTCTCCACGTTCGGATCCTGCATCTCAAGAGAAAATTAAAAAAAGTATGGTGTGACGGCGGGGGAATATATTGTGTTCTTTCGGTAGCCAAATAAACACCATTCTACTCATTCGACGCTTTTCTCCACGTTCGGATCCTGCATCTCAAGAGAAAATTAAAAAAAGTATGGTGTGACGGCGGGGGAATATATTGTGTTCTTTATTGTTTTTAATAAAAGTGGTTGCCTTGGGCCCATTGGCCGGAAGGCTGACCTTGACCTCGGTTGAGGTTTGGGCCCAAGGCCATCCACTTTTGGTTGCTTCTCCCCAGTGTTTTTACCCCCGTTTTGGGGGAAATTGATGTTTTAGCCAAATAAACACCATTCTACTCATTCGACGCTTTTCTCCACGTTCGGATCCTGCATCTCAAGAGAAAATTAAAAAAGTATGGTGTAACGGCGGGGGAATATATTGTGTTCTTTCGCATTAGCGTTAGCATTTTAGGCGTCCGTTGGGCAAGCTCAATTGCTCCATGAACTTCTTATTTAGCAAATACCTTTCAACCAAACATCTTTCTGTAGCAAATACTCCTTTAGCATTACCAGTCACTGTAATGCTGTCTTTCCCTGTTGGTTTTGCCATAGGGTAGTGGTGTGGAGTTCCCGGTGGTTTCGCTCGATTTAATCGGGACTCCTTTGCTTGAGTTGTTTAGTTATTTTTACCTGAGGCGTTTTACGCTCCGCTCCTTTTAGCCTATTGTTGGGCTTGGTTCTTATCAGTATTCTTATTATGCTCTTTTTTAACGGTGTTACCCCAAGTCTGGGTCTAAGGCCAACTAGCTCACTGCGCTCCGCGCGGTGAGGCTACAGATCCCCGACTTGGTTTTAACCCGCTTGCGGGTGCACGTTTGTTTTAGCCAAATAAACGCCATTCTACTCATCAAGTGTGCTTTCTACTTTCAAGTGCCGCGCAATGGATAATTGGGTGGCGGCTTACCCTCCTGATGGCCTGGTGTGTCACCAGTGTGGAACGTCAGTATCTTCTCGCCCCAAGCTGGAGCAGCATTATTCAACTCATGATCTGACGGTAGTATGGAAATGCGACATATGCAACGATAAGACCGCCGAATCGAGCAAGGTGATGTCTTCCCACTACACCAAGTGCAAGCGTCGGGCCTCTGACGGCCGGTGCCGGTGCGGGGGACGCCGAGCCGGGGGCGGGCTCCGGCGTCATGGTCGCCTCGGCGGCCTCCTGTGGTTACTCGACAACTATTCCTTGTGGAGGTGCTCCTGTTCTCCTGATCAGACCAAAACTCTGGTTAACCATCACCTGGGGCAAAGTGGGCTCACGTCTGATGCTGAAACAGACGTTTCTCGTTTAGCGGAGGAAATTGCCGCCGCAGTAGGGAGGCCTGGAGCCCCCACTGAGTCCACAACACGACATTTCCGCTTCGGCGGAAGCCTTGGCCGAAGTGGAGGGTCTGTCCCCCCCCCCCCCCCCACGTTTGCCCAGAGCCAATGGCAATCAGATTGGTCTTGATGGAGTCACCTCACCTATCTTAGATGGTGGGCTGGCTGAGGCTGCCGGGGGCGTGCCGGTGGCCGATCTGGCGCCGGGCCCTCCTGTCGGCTGGGTGCCGCCTGGATCGGTGCCGGTTGGGTCCGATGCTCTCCCCACAGCATCTCGACCGTCCGTACAAGAAGATGCCGTCTAGCAGGCGATGGACGCACAGCCAATTCTATCGCACGGAAGGTGGACTGACACAGAGATGAGGGCTTTGGCCCTGCTTGAGAAAGAACTCCTACACCACCCTTTTATCAACCAGGAGTTGGCGCAACGTTTCCCTAGCCGATCTCTCATGGCCATCCGCATGATGCGGCATCAAAAGAAATATAAGGACATACTTCAAGAATGTCTTGCTGCCCCTTCGGAGGATTATGACCGGACTGCTCCCAACCCAACACCTATAGATGTGAGCAGGATATCCGATCCATCCGTCATCCGGGAAGACTTAGCGGCAGCTGGTCTTATGAACGATTCCTTGGCCTATAACATTAGCCAGGCCCCTTTGAGGATGGAAGATCTGCGGATCTTATATGACCACTTCGGAGTGCGGATGCGTCAACAACGGCGAAGACAGGGTAACTCCGGACGCCCAATCCCCCATCCTGGTAATGCTAACCGTAATGCCAGAAGACGAGAGAAGTTCCGGGAGCATCAGCGGCTATATCGTCTTGGACCAAGGATCCTGGCACACGAGCTAATGATGAAACAACATGGCGATTCTTCGGCCGTCAGCCTGGAAGACATTCATGAATACTACGCCTCGCTGTTCTCTTCCTGTTCAAGGCCCGTCCAGGGGGTTATTAACTCGGCGAATAAGATGAAGGTGTCCCTGGCCCCTATAACTGAAGCTGAGGTTACGCGGGCTATCGACAGCATGAACGACGGCGTGGCACCAGGACCGGACGGCATCACCACACCGGAATTGAAGAAAATCCCGGCGAAGATCTTGGTTCATGTGGTGAACAATTTTATGAAATTCCAAGATGTGCCTCAAGAATTGAAGTCTTCTAAAACAGTCTTCATACCGAAGACTGCTACTCTAGGATCGGCCTCGGATCTAAGACCCATTACGATGTCGTCGATCCTCTGTCGTGTGTTTTCAAAGATCATCTTGAGTCGGCTGTCTGATGGAAACACTTTTCATCCGCTCCAGGGGGGTTTCCAGAACGACCGCAGTACAAGTACCAACCTATTGCTGCTCCAAGGCATTATGAGTTATGCCAAGAAAAACAAGAGAAGCATTCTCTGATGCGTCCTATGCGCAACGATTAGTGAAGGAGCTGTTTCTTCTGCATTTTTTGATAATTTTCTGTATCCCAGCTGTTTTCTTTTGTTTGCTTGAAAGCATTAGGGAATAGCAAGCCCACACCGTGGCTAACCTTTCCCTTCCCTTTTTTTCTTACTTTGCATTAAACATATTCCCCCCCCCCCCCCTATTCGCCGCCAGTCTGGACGTCAAGAAGGCATTCGACACGGTGTCCCACGATGCAATATTTGCCACCCTAAGAGGATGGGGATGCCCTGACTACTTTATCACCTTAATCCGAAACCTGTAATCCAGACCTCAACATCTTTTTACCTTAATGGAAAGATGATGGCCGACGAGTTCCAACAAGACAAGGAATCAAGCAGGGTGACCCCCTATCTCCCTTCCTTTTCAACGTGGTCTTGGACCCGTTAATGCAAGAACTGAATAGGAAGGGTGTTGGCGTTGAGGTGGGGAGCGCCCAGGCTGGGTGTATGGCATTTGCTGATGACATCCTCCTCGTATCTTCAAGCTTCGAGGGTCTGCGGACCCTCATACGTGATACCGAAGCTTACCTGGCCGGAGTTCAACTTCATCTGAACCCGGCCAAGACGCAATATTTTGGGTGGCGGTACAGCGGTGTACGCAAATGGTTTGACTACGCTCCGCCACCCATCACTATTGCCGGTACTGTCGTCAAGCCAAAGGAGAAAACCACGCCAATCACCTACCTGGGCCTTGAGTTTTTCGTGAATAAGCCCCCCCCCCCCCCCGGCCAACTAACGACATCACGGAGGCCACTATGCATGTTTTACGAGGAGCGGCTCTTAAGCCATTTCAACGGCTACGATGTTTCAACGTCCTGGTTCTCCCTCGCTTTGATTACATCCTGTCCTACGCACTCAGCGTTATGAGGGAGGCCAGAAGGAGGGACAAAAGTATGAGGGTAGCTGTAAAGAGGCTTCTGCACCTTCCCCAATCTTACCCCAATGTGCACATCTATCTACCAGCAAGAGAAGGTGGCCTAGGACTAACACAGTTGGAGTGGACCGCCGCGGCCTGCCAATTGAAGGCACTAGCCCGTATGTCACGCCTGGCTGACCCCCTTTATTGAGGCGGTTCTTGCGGAAGCTCTGAGCGACCAAGTATCAAAATTGTCAGAGCAACTCCATGTTCCTCTTGGAGTAACGGGTCGAGCGGACTTGGCTGCTGCCATCCGCGCTGCCAGGAAGGACCACATGAGAAGACAGATGCAGGAATATGATAACTTGGGGCTCTTCTCCCATGCCAAGGAACCGGTGGGCAACATGTGGCTCTTTCCTGACTGCCGCTTCATGGGGGATAGTGACCGCATCAAAGCACTCAGGCTCAGGTCGAACTTGTACCCTACACGGGCACTTTCTAATAAACAGCCCTCTAATCCGGCGGCAATTGAACGCAGATTTTGCAAGAACAAGATTGAGACAGCCTATCACGTCCTTCAGGAATGTGATAAGGTTCATCTGCCCCGGATAGAGCGACACAATTTCATCGCTAACCAGATAGTTCGCCTGGCCCGCAAGTACGACCCCTTCATCGGCGTGCAGCAGGAGAGAGTCCTTACGGCTATTGATGGAACAAGACTAAAGCCGGACATTGTCATCACTAGGGGAGAGGAGGTCCTTATCCTGGACGTCGCCGTGGCGTGGGACGCGTCCTCCACCGCCCTTTAGATAATAAACCAGGGAAAGGTTGCAAAGTATTCTGTTCTGACTGTTTCCTTCCCTGGCAAGATGGTCTCTGTTGCTGGGCTTTGTTTTGGGGCGCGTGGTGGAACGTGTAGCAGTACGAGGAAATCTCTTCAAGCGTTGGGCCTCACAAGAAACGATTTGGGCTGGCTGGCCGCAAAAACCCTTGTCGGTAGCTTAATTTGTTTGTCTCGATTCAACAAGATGACGTAGTTCCCTCGTCGCACCTAGTGTTTTAGCCTTGGATTTTAAGCTTGGATAGTTTTACTAGTTTTATCTCGTATACATTTCCTTTTAGCTCGGCTAAGAGGAGACCGTTGGGGCCCATTGGCAAAACAACGATGGCCTGCAAAGGCCGGGCCCCAAGGCATCCGCTTGGTCCGAGTGCTCTTTTACCCTTTATAGGGACATTTCCGTTTTTAGCCAAATAAACGCCATTCTACTGATTCGAAGCTTTTCTCCACGTTCGGATCCTGCATCTCAAGAGAAAATTAAAAAACTATGGTGTAACGGCGGGGGAATATATTGTGTTCTTTCGCCCGGCGTGGCACACCTTTTTCGCTGCTTTTTGTCTGTGTTTTGCGAAGTGTTCTTGGCGGTGTGTCACAAGTGCTCCCCCACCTCCTCGTGGTGCCGGGTGGAAACGGCTTGCTCTTTGCATAGCCGGCCAAGTGGGGAGCGCAGGCCTTTTGGCCTGGTGCAGGTGAAACCTGTGTTCTTTCTTCTTCTTGGGTCTCCCTGTTCATAGCACAGGGGGCCTACACCTGCACCGTTGAGTGCGAGCGTTGCGTCTTTTACATTGAAGATGGCGACCCATGAATGGGTCACCGTCTATCCACCACAAGTCATTCTTTCTTGTCACCTTTGTGACCTGCCTCTGTCGTCACGACCCAAACTCGAGAGCCACTACCTTCTTACACACAGTACAAGGCTCATATGGAAGTGTGGTGTTTGCTTGAACAAAACATCCAATTCAAGTAAAACCATATCTTCACACCACACTAAATGCAAAAGAAAGTTCAGTTCCCAGGCAGACCCCTCTGGCTCGGGTGCGTCCGGGGCGGCTTGCGCCGCGTCGGGTGGGCCTTGCGAGTCGACGGCTGCAGTCCCTAGTCCCAATCCAGAAATTCTTCCATGCTCTCCTGATGGGGGTGGCAATATCAGGGAGCAAAGTGTCTTAAGTCCGGCGAAGCCGGCTCCACAATCAAACGACGAGAGGTGTTCTTCCCTTGGGGAGGCATCGAATGTTTCGGGGCAGGTTATTCTAAGTCCGGCTATGCCGGAAGTCGGTCCTTCTTTTGAGGTTGTGGCTGACGAGCCTGATACCCCTATGACAACGAGCGAGTCACAGTTGGCTCATTTGTTGGCGGACAGGGGTATTGCCCCCCCTCCTCTGTTTGCCGAAACAGCTCGTGGATTGGTCTCTGCACCAATCGTATGGCAGAGAGGCAACATCGAGCCTCAACATTCTCAGTCTTTGCATTCTGGTGGTTCTGGGGACTGTGAAGTTGATGAGTCGGGTCCGCACGGGGCGGTGCTGGCCGCTTCGGATGCGTCGGAGCCATTGAGGCCTGCAATGTCTTATGGTCGTTGGACCAAAGCAGAAATGCACCTCCTGGCTGTGCTTGAGCTAGATTTGGGACAACATCCATTCATCAATCTTGAATTGTCCAAGCGTTACCCCACCCGCTCACTTATGAGCATCAGGGGTATACGTCATCTTCAGAAATATAAACAAATATTGGCAGCTGCACGGTCAGCACGGTACAAAGAGAGACAGGAACTTTTGAATCAAGAGCAGTTTGTGTCAGAGAGTAGTACGAGGTCAGAAGGCGAAGTTGCTGAGCTCAGTGTGGAGGACCTTGAGAGAGCGGGACTGCCGCGGGACCTTGCTGAGAGGGTTCTGTCTGGACCACTGCAATATACTGATTTAGAGAGAATCTACCGAGTTTTCAACGCCTTTCCCCATCCAAAACACCAACGCACTTTGCCAACTAAACCAGCCCAGCCTAGGACGAAGGCAGCGAGAAGAAGAGAGAAGTTCCGTGAACATCAGCGTCTTTACAGGATGGGACCGAAGGTCCTTGTCCACCAGTTGCAAGCTGAGGGGGTGAGCTCCCCTGTCACGTTGGCTGATGTTCACTCCATCTATGATCCACTCTTTTCTTCTCCTTCCAAAACTAGTGTCTCGGTGCCTTCGTCTAGGAGTAAGGTGAAAGCGTATTGCGGCCCTGTTGCCGACTCAGAAGTGGGGGAGGCTCTGAACTCTTTCAAGAATGGTACTTCTCCAGGTCCAGACGGAGTGACGGTTGAGCTGTTGAAGCGGGTTCCCGAGGTGGTCCTCGCTGCGGTGCTTAATAACTTTATGAGATTCGTGGTCGTTCCACCTGAGCTTAAGCACTCAAGAACTATCTTTATCCCTAAGGTACCAAGGCCTGAATCGGCTTCCGATTTCAGGCCTATCACGATCTCACCCTTGGTCCTTAGGTTGTTCTCCAAGATCTTATTGTCCCGCCTTTCGGCCGAAAATCGTTTCCACGATTTGCAAAGTGGGTTCGAGAGTGACCGGAGCACGAGCTCCAACCTTCTCCTTCTTCAGGGCATCATGTTGCACTCCAAAAGAACACATAGGCCCCTGTATGTGGCGAGCTTGGACGTTAGGAAGGCTTTTGATTCCCTGAGTCATAATTCCATCTTTTCAGCCCTTGAGGGCAAGGACGTGCCACCACTCTTCCAGGAGTTGGTTAAGGAATTGTATACTGGCAATACCACCACGTTTCACTTGAACGGCAGAACAGACGGCGCCAGAGTCGCTGTACGACAAGGTATTAAGCAGGGAGACCCCTTGTCACCCTTTCTCTTTAACTGCGTACTGGACCCTCTTCTTGCCCAGTTGAACCAGACCGAGCTTGGGTATCACGCTGGAGCGGCCTCGGCTGCCTCCATGGCCTTCGCTGACGATTTGCTCGTGTTTTCCGAGAACCATTCTGCTTTAACAAGACTGTTGCAGATGGTTGAGACGTACATGACGTCTGCTGGTCTCACGTTAAATCCTCGGAAAACACAGTATTTCGGTTGGCGATGGAATAGCGAAACCGGCTGGTTCGATTACGGTGCACCACCTGTGGAAATTGCAGGAGCGCGGGTGGATGCTTTGGGAAGAGGAGGTGTCGTGAAGTATCTCGGGGTCTCCTTGTCCGTCAGTAAGGGTCCTTTACTGGAGGACAAGTACAGCGACTCTGTTGCCCGATTATTGATGAAGGCGTCGTTGAAGCCGCTTCAGAGAATAAAATGCTACAAAGATCTAGTAGTATCACGCCAGTTATACCTCCTTTCCAACTCCCTGGCTGTTTTGTCTCAGTCGCAAAAAGTCGACAAGTGGCATAGGTCCTTCGTGAAAAAAACAGCGCATTTACCAGGATCATTTCCTAATGTCCTGCTCTGGCTGCCTTACAGGAGTGGTGGTATGGGGCTTGTGCCAGTACTGTGGACAGCTCCAGCAGTCCAGTTGAAGTCCTTGGGTAGACTGCGGCGCCTCGGCAACATGTTTGTTGATGAAATCTTTAACGAGGTGCTCGGAGGCTACGCCTCGCGACTGTCCACAGTGCTGGGTGTACCTGACGGTATAATACACGGTAAGGAGTTGCAGCTGGCCCTGAATGAAGGTAGAAGGAAATGGTTTGGTGACAAGAGAAGTAGTTACGTCAAGAGGGATCTCTTTGCTTTTGAGAAGGATCTCCTCGGAAATCGATGGCTGCATCCAGACTGCCAGTTCATTAAAGAGGGCGACAAAATCAAGGCCTTGCGGCTCAGGGCAGACGTTTTCCCAACCAGGTCTCTTTTCAATAAACACGCCGAGGACCCCGCGGCCAGGCTCTGTCATCACTGCCATGAGGCCGAAGAGACGCCTTGCCACATCCTCCAGTACTGCGAGCGAGTGCACGGCCCCAGAGTCGAGCGCCACAACTTCATTGCGAAACAGTTGCAAAGACTTGTCACCAAGTATTCTCCGGACACCATTGTTTCCGCGGAGACAGTCTTCACTGTTGGTGGCGCTCGGCTCAAGCCAGACCTTGTGCTAGACAGGGGGCATGAGGTAGTCGTGGTGGATGTGGCAATTGCGTGGGACTCTTCCGTGGCCAATCTCGAGAAGAAGGCAAAGGAAAAGGCTGAAAAGTATGCTTGTCTGTCGCAGCTGTTTCCTGGTAGACCTTTCAGGGCGGTCGGGGCGGTCCTTGGAGCCAGGGGTCTGGTTTGTCAGTCCATGCGAAAGCTATGCGAAGAACTTGGGCTTTCGAGGTCTGATGTCTCATGGCTGGCAGCCAGAGCCCTGGTGGGTAGTTTGATCTGCCTGAGCCGGTTTGTACGTAAGGTATGACTGGGGCAGCCATCGGTTTTCCTGTGGTTTTGCTAGATCTTCTTATGGTGTTGCCAAATTTCTTATGGGTTTTGCACGATCTTTACGCATAGTGTATTAATACACTTGACATCTTGCATCAGCAGTCCGAGCGGTTTTTGTGCTCGTTGGCTTACAACATACTTCCTTATTTGTAGCAAATACTCTTCTTTTCCATCAGTCTGTGGCAAATACACCTTCTTTTGATCTTCTAAATGGTGTTGTTAGGTCTTCTTGGTTTTGCTAGGTCTTCAACGCACAGTGTATTAATACACTTTAAGATCTTGTGTTAGCAGTCCGAGAGTTTTTCTGTGCTCGGTTGCTCCATTACATTCTTCATCATGTGTAGCAAGACAATTTCTTGAACATCCTGTAGCAAATACACCAGTTTTCCATCTCATAGGTGGTGCTGCTAGATCTTCTTTGTGGTCTTATTGGATCTTATTGCGCCGTGTATTATTACACTTGAGATCCTGGCGATGGCATTGCGAGCGCTGTTTGCTCGTCTGCCCCATTACTGTTCTTTAACATATGTACCAATTCGACATCTTTGAATATCTGGTAGCAAATACGCCTTTTTGAATAATATGTAGCAAATACACCTTGGAGTTCGTACCTTCTTTACACTACATGGCAAATACACCCCTCAGCATTTGCAATCTTTTTTGAGTAGCAAATACTACCTTTCTTGCTGGCTTTTCCCCTCTGATTTTGTCATAGGGAAGTGGAGAGGAGTTCCCGTGCTTTCGCTAGATTATCGGGACCCCTGCTTTGTGTTTGAGTTTATTTCGAGGCTTATTACGCTCCACTCTTTTTAGCCACTTGTCGGGCAGTGTTTTACCTCTGTATGTTTTAATATGTGTTTTGCACATTTTTGTGCGGTTGGTCTTAACCCCAAGTTTGGGTCTGCGACCACCAAAACTCGCTACGCTCCGCGCGGCGAGGTCTGCAGAGCCCCGACTTGGCTTTTAACCCATTCTTTTGGGTACATTTCTGTTTTAGCCAAATAAACGCCATTCTACTCATTCGAAGCTTTTCTCCACATTCGGATCCTGCATCTCAAGAGAAAATTAAAAAACTATGGTGTAACGGCGGGGGAATATATTGTGTTCTTTCGGTAGCCAAATAAACGCCATTCTACTCATTCGAAGCTTTTCTCCACGTTCGGATCCTGCATCTCAAGAGAAAATTAAAAAACTATGGTGTAACGGCGGGGGAATATATTGTGTTCTTTCTGTAGCCAAATAAACGCCATTCTACTCATTCGAAGCTTTTCTCCACATTCGGATCCTGCATCTCAAGAGAAAATTAAAAAACTATGGTGTAACGGCGGGGGAATATATTGTGTTCTTTCGGTAGCCAAATAAACGCCATTCTACTCATTCGAAGCTTTTCTCCACATTCGGATCCTGCATCTCAAGAGAAAATTAAAAAACTATGGTGTAACGGCGGGGGAATATATTGTGTTCTTTCGGTAGCCAAATAAACGCCATTCTACTCATTCGAAGCTTTTCTCCACGTTCGGATCCTGCATCTCAAGAGAAAATTAAAAAACTATGGTGTAACGGCGGGGGAATATATTGTGTTCTTTCTAAAGCCTATGCAAGGCTAGCCCGAATCGGGCTCCCTTTCGTGGATGCTGTGCTCTCTGAGCCCCTTAAAGACCATCAAGAAAGGCTAGCCCAATATCTGGGCATTCCCATGGGAATCTCTGATAGAGGCGATCTGGAGTTGGCACTGAGAGAGGCTCGCAAGCAGGCGATCGAGAAATCGATCCAAACCTATACCAACAAAAGTCTGTTCTCTCACCGAAGCGAGCCGGTTGGAAACCAGTGGTTATACCACGATTCCAGATACATGGCCGATGGAGACAGAATACGAGCTCTCAGGCTAAGGACCAACTTGTACCCGACCAGGGCCCTATCTAATAAACATGCCACTGATCCCAAAGCCATTGAATGCAGGTTCTGCAAGGAGAAGCCGGAGACAGCATTCCACATACTCCAAGAGTGTGAAAGGGTCCACTTACCAAGGGTGAAAAGACACAATTTCAAAGCAAAGCAGGTCGTCCGACTGATCAAGAAGTACAATCCCGAGGTGGAAGTGGAAGAAGAGAAGCTGATAACTTCTCAAGATGGAGTCAAGGAGTCAAGATGGAGTCAAGATGGAGTGGGGAGCGCAGGCCTTTTGGCCTGGCGCAGGTGAAAACCAAGTCTTCTTTTCTTCTGGGTCTCCCTGTTCATAGCACAGGGGGCCTACACCTGCTCCGTTGAGTGTGAGCGTTTGTCTTTTATTTGAGGATGGCGACCCACGAATGGGTTACCGTCTATCCACCACAAGTCCGTCTGTCATGTCACCTGTGCGACCTTCCTGTGTTGTCACAACCCAAACTTGAGAGCCACTACCTTCTTACACACAATACAAGGCTCATATGGAAGTGTGGTGTTTGCTTGAACAAAACATCTAATTCAAGCAAAACCATATCATCACACCACACTAAGTGCAAAAGAAAGTCGAGATCTCAGGCGGACCCCTCTGGCTCGGGCGCGTCCGGGGCGGCTTGCGCCGCGTCTGGTGGGTCTTGCGAGTCGACGGCTGTAGTCCCCAGTCCCAGTCCAAAAGTTCTTCCATGCTCTCCTGATGGGGGTGGCAGTATCAGGGAGCAAAGTGTCTTAAGTCCGGCGAAGCCGGCTCCATCATCAAGCGACGAGAGGTGTTCTCCCCTCGGGGAGGCATCGAGTGTTTCGGGGCAGGTTATTCTAAGCCCGGCTGTGCCGGAAGTCGGTCCTTCCCTTGCGGTACTGGCTGACGAGCCTGACACCCCTATGGCAACGAGCGAGTCGCAGTTGGCTCAATTGCTGGCGGACAGGGGTATTGCCCCCCTCCTCTGTTTGCCGAAACAGCTCGTGGATTGGTCTCTGAACCGATCCAGTGGCAGAGAGGTAACATCGAGCCTCAATACTCACAGTCTTTACATTCTGGCGGTTCTGGGGACTGCGAAGTTGATGAGTCGGGTCCGCACGGGGCGGTGGTGGCCGTCCCGGATGCGGCGGAGCCAGGGCGGCCTGCTATGCCTTATGGTCGTTGGACCAAGGCAGAAATGCATCTTCTTGCTGTGCTTGAGCTAGATTTGGGAAAACATCCTTTCATTAATCTTGAATTGTCCAAACGTTACCCCACCCGCTCACTTATGAGCATCAGGGGTATACGTCATCTTCAAAAGTACAAACGAATACTGGCGGCTGCACGGTCAGCACGTTACAAGGAAATGCAGGAATCTTTGAATCAAGAGCAGTGTGTGTCTGAGAGTAGTATGAGGTCATGATGATGATGATGATAATTAGGGTTTATTGGCGCAAAAGCTACCAAGGCTATAGAGAGCCAAGCAATGGTATGTGCGATGGCAAAAGTAAAATCAGAGACGATTATTTAAGAACTACCGGAGACAGTTACCACATACGATAAAATGACTAAAATAACAATATGAGATCAGAAGAGACCAATTAGCTGGATGTCCTTGAAATATTCATACACAGCTGTAAAAGGTACTTCAGCCTCATCACCCAGCAAAAGGGCCGGGTGAAACGGTAAACAATATATGTAAAATCGATAGAAGTGACGTCGACGAACATCTTCATAGGAAGGACATGTAATGAGGATGTGCATAACAGAAAGCGTCCCCCCGCAGTGGTCACACTCCGGGGCGTCCTCACGCCGCAACAAGTACCCGTGAGTAAGGAATGTATGACTCAACCTTAGCCGACAATGTACCACCTCATGCAGACGGTTTGGAAGTGGAGATGAGTTTCTCCCGAGATTAGGCTTGACAGAATGTAACTTATTTTTATCCTGCGTGTCCCAAAATATCTGCCACTGTTGATGACGTTTCTTAATGCCCGTTTAATATCCTGGATCGGGGCCTCAAGAGGGGTTATATCTTCAGTTAGTGCACTTGTGGCAACACTATCAGCTCTCTCATTACCAGGTATCCCGACATGGCTGGGTACCCAGCAGAACATCAGATTGTAAGACCTCTCCGAGATCATACTCGCTAAACACCTTGCATGGTGAACAAGCAAGTCCTTAGTTGGGTGCAAGTTGCAAATAGCCTGCAGTGAGCTCAGAGAATCTGTATATACTACAGATGATGTAATTTCATTATGCAATATGTACTTGATTGCTAAAATTATCGCATACACTTCTGCGGTAAAAATGGACATGCTGGTTCTGAGACGGTGTGAGCTCGTGCGTGAACCCGTAACCATGGCGCACGAAACCCCTGTGCTGGTTTTTGAACCGTCAGTGTAAAACTCTGTGTGCTTGCTAAAGCACAGAAGCAGCACTAAGATGAAAGCACAATAAAGCACTAAGATGAAGGAATTCTTGTAACAAAACAGCCTGTGAAGTGTCAGATTTCTTGAATTTTGTTAGTGACTTGTTGAAACTTGGAGGTGGTTGCCATGGAGGCAGCCTTTGGTTAAATTCCATGACCTTGTAATCGTATTCAGCAAAGTTGCATCCTTTAACATCCTGAGAGATGCGCATGCAAAAAGGAAGTGGTTGTGACGGTTTATTCAAAAAATGTTGCTTGTATTGAGTGTCCTGCACACACTCGAGCGGTGGATGTTGGGGTAACACCGAACCCTAAGTGCATATGTGGCGCTAAGAAAAAACCTCCGTCTTACGAGTGACCAGCGGTTCGATTCGACATACAAACTCTCCACTGGCGATGTTCTGAATGCACCAAAGACTAAGCGTAGTACCTGGTGATGTATCGGATAGAGTATCCTCAAAGCAGTTGGTCGAGCCGACCCATAAACAGCACATCCATAGTCCAATCTAGAAAGGACAGTGGAGATGTGTGTGTAGTTGGAAGTTTAGTGGCGCGAGGGCAACTAAGGCCAAAAAGCGCCAAATCAAGCCAGTGGAGATGTACATGCGATTCAGTACTTCGCGATCTGCTCCCCAGGACCGGTGTGAAAGTACCTTTAGAATGCTAAGGGATTTAATGCACTTATTCTTGAGTTGTTTCATGTGTGGCAGAAATGTCAATTTTTTGTCAAAGATGAGCCCGAGAAATTTGTGCTCAGGCTGTACATTAATTGGGTGGCTGCGCAACTTCAAAGCTGGCTCAGGGAAAACTCCCCGAAGCCTCGAAAAGTGGACACAGACAGTCTTTTCAGGAAAGAACTGGAAGCCATTTTCATTTGACCACTTCACTAACCTGTTGATTGTCAGCTGGAGCTGGCGCTCGCATGCAGACACATTTGAAGAGCAATAGGAAATCTGCACGTCATCAACGTACAACGAGTACTTAATTGAAGGAGGAATTACTTTTGCCATTGAGTTCATTTGCACGATAAAGAGCGTGACACTTAGAACTGACCCCTGTGGGACACCATTCTCCTGTACAAATGGTCGGGACAGTGTTGTTCCTACCTGAACTCTGAAGGTTCTCCCTTCGAGGAAATTCGAAATACAGCGCAGCATGCGACCGCGAAGTCCCATTGCATACAAGTCTCGAACAATACCGTACCGCCAAGTGGTGTCATAGGCCTTGTGCAGGTCAAAAAATACACTGACACAATGCCTACTTCTTACAAAAGCCTCCCTAATTGTTGTTTCAAGGCGCAAAAGCTGGTCCGTTGTCGACCGTGCAGCCCTAAAGCCACATTGGTATCGATCCAAGCAGTTATTTTCCTCTAAAAAATATATGAGGCGGTTGCTGGCCATGCGTTCAAAAGTTTTTCCCAAACAACTTGTGAGCGCTATGGGCCTATAGCTAGATGGATCTGATGAATCCTTTCCTAACTTCAACAGCGGGATTATGGTCGCTACTTTCCAACCAGAGGGGAGTGATCCTTTTCGCCATACGGTGTTGAAGAAATCTAAAACGCATTCTAACGAGGAATTGGATAGGTTTTCTAGCATGCAGTATGTCACACGATCTGGACCGGGTGCAGTACCCTTTCTGCGTGATAGGGCCCTCAGCAGTTCTGTCATTGTAAATAAGGAGTTGTAAGTGTACCCATTGCCAGATCCAAGGGGGACGGCCTGCTTCTCTGACTGTTCCTTAATTTTAATGAAGTCAGTGCTATAATGTGAAGAGCTCGATATGCTCTGAAAGTGTTCTCCAAGGGCGTCTGCCTGTTCTTGCACGTTTTGGCATACAACGCCATTTACTTGCAGTAGAGGAACAGAAAAACTAGCATAGTCTCCCTTTACTTTTCGGAGCCTGTCCCAAATTACCTTTGAAGGTGTGTTTTATTCAGACTTGAGACAAAGTCCTTCCACGACGCTTTTTTGGCTTGGCGCCGTGTCCAACGGGCTTTAGCCCTAGCCTTTTTAAATCGGATTAGGTTTGTTGTGGTTGGATATTTGCGAAAGATACTCCATGCCCGATTTTGCTCCTTCCGCGTATCCTTGCAGTCGGTGTTCCACCAAGGCTTGGAGCGCTTTGGCAGGTTCCCAGACGTTTGTGGAATGGATAGAACAGCTGCATTTATGATCGCATCAGTCACCACTCTGTTTGCTTCTTCAATATCTCCTCTCTCAAGAGACAGAGATGACAAATCAACTGTTTTCTTAAAATTACTCCAATCCGCGCGGTAAAGGTTCCATCGAGGCGGTCGTGTTCTTAAGCTACTTGTTGGACCAGGAAATCTAAGTACAACTGGAAAATGGTCGCTACCGCGAGGGTTTGCTTGCACATCCCAATTGACATTATAATACAGAGAGGGGCTGCACAAAGAAATATCTAGGGGTGAAAATGTCTGAGTGGCAGAATTTATGTACGTTGGGAGACCAGTGTTCAAAAGGCAGAGATGCTTTGACAGTAAAACCCTTTCAATTAGCTTGCCACGACTGTCGAGCCTTGAGCTGCCCCACAGCGGATTATGGGCGTTAAGGTCCCCGAGAATCATGAAGGGCTGAGGAGGCTGATCACATAACTGTTCAAACTCTGCTTGGTCTATGTTTTCTGCTGGCGGTAAGTACAGAGAGCAGACAGTAATTACCCGTTCGAGACATACTTGAGCGGCAACAGCCTCTAGGTTTGTTACCAGGGGTACGGCCCTTGCAGGTACAGACTGCGGGACAACGACAGCCACACCTCCCGATGCGCGCGCGCACCCTAAACGATCCTTTCTGAGCACGGTGTATCTCCGAAAGGGGTTTATGCTTTGTGGGTGTAAATTTGTCTTCTGTAAGCAAAAACAAACCGCCCTATGTTCCTCGAAGAGGTCTTTTATGTCATCGACATTTGCAATAAGACCCCGACAGTTCCAATGGAGGATTGTTTGGCCCATAATGTACGAAAGAAAGAGAAAAAAGATTAAATCTAAGTACCTCGAATCAGAGGACTGTGCTTTCACTTCCTACTTTTTTGATTGATTGATTGATTATGTGTTTAATGGCACAAAGGCAACAAAGGCCATAGAGCGCCAAAACCATGGTGAGTGTGTCGGAGATGATTATGGGAAAGATGATGTGAGAGAGAGTGTGTGGTAGTTAAAACCTATCTACAGGTATGAGGTATGAGTGATGAGATTGACCAGGATAAGAGAGAGGGGGATGACGATAACAAGCGAGCATGGCAGTTAAAAGCTATCTACAAGTGTGACAATGATATATTTACATGAGGAGTTCGGTTATATTGGATAAAAGCGGAGCAATGCTTATCATCTACATCTGACTAAGAAACCCACACGTGGTCAAAAATTTGATTACGTTATCAAACGGCACAAGAGGGGTGTCACCCAGTAGAAGGGCTGGGTGGAGTGGGACATGGTATCTGTAGAATGCGGTGAAATACTGTTGGCGTTGGTGTTCGAAGTGAGGGCAGGATGCCACTACGTGCAAGACAGTCAAGCTGTCACCGCAGTGCGCACAAGCTGGCGGATCCTGACCTCTGAGTAGGTGGTGATGCGTGAGCCATGTGTGTCCAATCCTCAATCTCGCGTAAAGAACTTCGGATGATCTGTTGATGTGTTCAGTCCGATGCGGGGGGGGGGGGGGGAAACGTGTGGCTGTGTGAGGTGTAGCTTGTTATTTTCTTCCATGTCCCACTCCTGCTGCCACTGTGTGCAGACAGCTCTCTTTTTTGGCGCAGTTATTTTCTGTCGAGGGGTTTTCTTCCTGGCCTCTGCCAGTTCCTTGTCAGAGATGTCTGGGAGCGATCAACTCGCAGACAAACCCTTGACAGTCTTTTTCTGTGATTGTGAGCTCGTGCTCACGAATGAGCGTTCTGAGCTCGAGTCATCGTCACAATCCATAGAGATTTTCTCCACGGAGGACGACGACAGTTGTGACACCACACCTTCAGGTGGCGTCATGGATGTAGTTGGTAAGACAGTGGGTGTGATGTCAGTTTGCGTTTTGGTGGATTGTACCTGTGTTTGTGTTGCGCGTGTTATCATTCTTGGTTTATCCTTAGCCTTGTCTGCATAAGATTTGTTTCCGAACAAAAATGGTGATACCCTTTTTCTTGCCTCAATGTAACTTATATTAAGTGTCACTTTAAGATGTAGAACCTCTTTTTCGGCTTTCCATTTTGGACAAGACCGAGAATAAGAGGGGTGGTTCTCAGAACAGTTGACACAATGTTCAGCACGATCACATTCCTTGGTCTCGTGTCCCTCCTGCCCACAACGTGCGCAACAAGGGCGGCCTGTAAATGCACCTGCAGCGTGTCCAAAGCGGTTGCACTTAAAGCAACGAAGAGGGTTGGGTATGTAAGGCCTAACGTCGGTTGTTAGGTACCCCACCTTAAGCTTCTCAGGTAGCACCGGTGTGTCAAACGTAAGTATAACGTTCCTAGTGGTCATATATTCGTTGTTTCGTCTGATTTTTATCTTGCGGACGTCTATAACTTGTTGGTCTTTCAAGTTCCCCAGCTGGCAACGCGATCAGTTCAGACAGGGAAATGACGCCTCGGCATGTATTCAGGGTCTTATGTAGAGACGCTGAGATCTTGTGCCCCATCATCTCTGTCGCGTTCAGAATTGTTTTGCTATCCCTCTCGGATACACATTCGAGCAGTAAGTCGCCAGACCTCATGCGTTTGATCTCTGTCACATTTTTTGCAAGTGATGCAACCGCTTTTTGGATGAAAAAGGGCGACATTTTACCTAAAGGAGTGGGCTCAGGGCCAGCACTAGTCAAGACAGTGAACTTTGGTGTGTTGTTTGGCGTGTTCAATAGCACAGTTTGTAAGCCATCGGTGCGAGGGCGCTTACCGCCCCCGATCAAAGATTTAGAAGAAGATTTTTTACCCATGCGGTATATAGAGCTGGACGATCCAAACTGTCTCCCACACTTCACGTCCATACATGTGGGAAGGTCCCGGAATTACTGAAAACCCATCGGCCGGGGTTTGACCAAAACCTCGACCGCCTCCGTTCATGGTTTCTCTCCCTTCACCTTTCATCCCCTCGGCACGGTAGGTAACACCTTGGGACTGGGGGCTGGGGTCCGTTGTGGCGCCACTCACCAAACATCAGCGTACGCTGATGCCCCCTGCGGGGTAGTATGAGGTCAGAAGGCGAAGTCACTGAGCTCAGTGTGGAGGATCTTGAGAGGGCGGGACTGCCGCGGGACCTTGCTGAAAGGGTTCTGTCTGGACCACTGCAATATACTGACTTAGAGAGAATCTACCGAGCTTTCAATGGCTTTCCCCAACCAAAACACCAACGCACCATGCCAACTAAAACATGATGATGATGATGATGATTCGGGTTTTTATGGCGCATGAGCAACTAAGGCTCAACTAAAACAGCCCAGTCTAGTACGAAGGCAGCGAGAAGAAGAGAGAAGTATCGTGAACATCAGCGTCTTTACAGGATGGGACCGAAGGTCCTTGTCCACCAGTTGCAAGCTGAGGGGGTGAGTTCCCCTGTCACGTTGGCTGATGTTCACTCCACTTATGACCCACTCTTCTCTTCTCATTCCAAAACCAGTGTCTCGGTGCCTTCGTCTAGAAATAAGGTTAGAGCGTATTGCGGCCCTGTTGCCGACTCAGAAGTGGGAGAGGCTTTGAGCTCTTTTAAGAATGGTACTTCTCCCGGTCCAGACGGAGTGACTCTTGAGCTGTTGAAGCGGGTTCCCGTGGTTGTCCTTGCTGCTGTACTTAATAATTTCATGAAATTCCTGGTCGTTCCACCTGAACTCAAACATTCCAGAACCATCTTTATCCCTAAGGTGCCAAGGCCTGAATCGGCTTCCGATTTCAGGCCTATTACGATCTCACCCTTGGTCCTTAGGTTGTTTTCCAAGATCTTATTGTCCCGCCTTTCGGCTGAGAATCGTTTTCACGATTTGCAAAGTGGGTTTGAGAGTGACCGGAGCACGAGCTCCAATCTTCTGCTTCTTCAGGGCATCATGTTGCACTCAAAAAGAACACATAAGCCCATGTATGTGACGAGCTTGGACGTTAGGAAAGCTTTTGATTCTTTGAGTCATAATTCCATCTTTTCAGCCCTTGAGGGTAAGGACGTGCCACGACTATTCCAGGAGTTGGTCAAGGAACTGTATACTGGCAATACCACCACATTTCACTTCAACGGCAGAACAGACGGCGCCAGAGTCGCTGTACGGCAAGGTATAAAGCAAGGAGACCCCTTGTCACCCTTTCTTTTTATCTGTGTGTTAGACCCTCTTCTTGCCCAATTGAACCAGTCCGAGTTTGGTTATCACGCTGTAGGGGCCTCGGCTGCCTCCATGGCCTTCGCTGACGATTTGCTGGTGTTTTCTGAGAACCATTCAGCCCTAACAAGACTGTTGCAGATGGTTGAGACGTACATGACGTCAGTTGGTCTCACGTTAAATCCTCGGAAAACACAGTATTTCGGCCAGCGTTGGAACAGCGAAACCTGCTGGTTCGACTACGGTGCACCACCTGTGGAAATTGCAGGAGCACGGGTGGATGCTTTGGAAAGAGGAGGTGTTGTGAAGTATCTCGGGGTCTCCTTGTCCGTTAGTAAGGGTCCTCTACTGGAGGACAGATACAGTGACTCTGTTGCCCGGTTGTTAATGAAGACGTCGTTAAAGCCGCTTCAGAGAATAAAATGCTACAAAGAACTTGTAGTATCACGCCAGTTATACCTCCTTTCCAACTCCCTGGCTGTTCTTTCTCAGTCTCAAAAAGTCGATACGTGGCACAGATCCTTTGTTAAGAAAACAGCTCACCTCCCAGGGTCTTTTCCTAACGTCCTGCTCTGGTTGCCATACAGGAGTGGTGGTATGGGGCTTCTGCCAGTACTGTGGACAGCTCCAGCAGTCCAGTTGAAGTCTTTGGGGAGACTGCGGCGCCTCGGCAACGTGTTTGTTGATGAAATCTTTAACGAGGTGCTCGGAGGCTACGCCTCGCGACTGTCCACAGTGCTGGGTGTTCCAGACGGTATAGTGCACGGGAAGGAGCTGCAACTGGCCCTGAATGAAAGCAAAAGGAAGTGGTTCGGTGACAAGAGAAGTAGTTACGTGAAGAGGGATCTGTTTGCTTTCGAGAAGGATCTCCTCGGGAACCAATGGCTGCACGCAGACTGCCAGTTTATTAAAGAAGGCGACAAAATCAAGGCCTTGCGGCTCAGGGCGGATGTTTTTCCAACAAGATCTCTTTTCAATAAGCACGCCGAGGACCCCGCGGCCAGGCTCTGTCATCACTCTCATGAGGCCGAAGCGACGCCTTGCCACATCCTCCAGTACTGCGAGCGAGTGCATGGCCCCAGAGTCGAGCGCCACAACTTTATTGCAAAACAGTTGCAAATACTTGTCACTAAGTATTCTCCGAATACTACTGTTTCTGCGGAGAAAGTGTTCACTGCTGGTGGTGCTCGCCTCAAGCCAGACCTTGTACTAGATAGGGGGCATGAGGTAGTCGTGGTGGATGTGGCAATCGCGTGGGACTCTTCCGTGGCCAATCTTGAGAAGAAGGCAAAGGAAAAATCTGAAAAGTATGCTTGTCTGGCTCAGCTTTTTCCAGGCAGAGCATTCAGGGCGGTCGGGGCGGTCCTTGGAGCTAGGTGTCTGGTTTGTCCATTCATGCGAAAGCTATGTGAGGAGCTTGGGCTTTCGAGATCAGATGTGGCGTGGTTGGCGGCCAGGGCCCTGGTGGGCAGTTTGATCTGCCTGAGCAGCTTTGTACGGAAGGTATGACTGGGACAGCCATAGGTTCTGTGTGGTTTTGCTCAATCTTCTTGTGGTGTTGCCAGATCTTATGAGTTTTGCTTGATCTTTAACGCATAGTGTATTATTACACTTCAACATCTTGCGTCAGCAGTCAGAGCGTTTGTTGTGCTCGCTTGCTTTATCAATATTCTTGAACATCTTGTAGCAAATACTCCTTCTAGCATCCTGTGGCAAATACACCTTCTTGGATCTTCTCTTTGGTGTTGCTAGATCTTCTTCATTGGTTTTGCTAAATCTTCAACGCATAGTGTATTAATACACTTTAAGATCTTGCGTCAGCAGTCCGAGCGTTTGTTGTGCTCGTTGCTTCACTGGTATTCTTGAACATTTGTAGCCAATATACCTTCTTGAACACCCTGTAGCAAATACGCCTTCTTTGATCTTCTCGGTGGTGTTGCTAGATCTTCTCTATGGTCTTATTGTATCTTTAGCGCACAGTGTATTATTACACTTGAGATCCTTGCGTCGGCATTGTAAGTGTTGTTCCGCTCGTTAGCCCCAATAATATTCTTGGACATCTTACACCAATTACACACTTGAACATCTAGTAGCACATACACCTTTGAACATTATGTAGCAAATACACCCTCTGCGTATTCTCACAACCCTTGTTCAGTAGCAAATCCTACCTTACTGGCTTTTTTTTTTTCTCTGGTTTTGTCATAGGGAAGCGGAGAGGAGTTCCCGTGGTTTTGCTATAGTTGATCGGGACTCCTGCTTTGTGTTTCTGTTTTAATTGAGGCTTGCCACGCTCCGCTCTTTTAGCCTCTTGTTGGGCAAGTTCTTATCTGTATCCCTAATATGTTCTTTTTAACGGTCTTACCCGAAGTCTGGGTCTAAGGCCGACTGGCTCACTGCGCTCCGCGCGGTGAGGCTGCAGATCCCCGACTTGGCTCTAACCCGCTTGCGGGTGCATGTTTGTTTTAGCCAAATAAACGCCATTCTACTCATTCGAAGCTTTTCTCCACGTTCGGATCCTGCATCTCAAGAGAAAATTAAAAAAGTCTGGTGTAACGGCGGGGGAATATATTGTGTTCTTTATATATGAGGACACGAGTTTGGCCTGTGCTGGCCTTTGAGCGGCCAGTATAGAGCGCGAGTCCCAGGGCACGGGCAGAGCAATACATCATTTTGTTAACTTCCTTGAGGGTGACCGGTGCGATGCGGGGGCGGTGCCTGGGGCCCCGTCCGGTTTGGCCGGGGTGGGGGCCGTTGTCTCCGGGGCTTCCGATGCGGCGCCGTCAGGTAATCTGGTTGACGCCAATCCTTGGTTGATGCTGGGCTGTCAGGGAGACAGATGCTCTCCTTTGGGAGATGGACCGAGGCCGATATGAGGGCGCTTGCCCTGTTGGAATTGCAGCAGTCCAGACATCCTTTTATTAATCAACAACTTGCGAAGTCTTTTACAAGTCGCTCGGTGACTGCCATCTCTCTAATGAGGCGACAGGAAAAATATAAAGAAATCCTTGAAGATATGAGAGCTCGGACTCAGGTTCATCAACCAGCACTTAGAACAAGGGTTGTTGCTGGCAATGAAGAGGCTCCACGATTGAGGATGCAGAAGGAGAAGGTGAAGGAGGACTTTGAGTCTGAGGGCCTTATGAGTGACTCTCTTCAAGCTAACGTCGCTGACGTCCCACTGACTATGGAGGAACTTCTTGAAATCCTCAGCCATTTTCGAGTCTCCGTTACTCGGACTCGAACCAAGAAATCGTCTAAGCCCCAGAAGAGGAAGAGGGTGGTGCCCACAACCAGCAAAGCAAGAAAGAAGGCTCAGTTCCAGGAGCACCAAAAGCTGTATCGGTTGGGCCCGAGGGTCCTTGCCCATAACATCCTTCTTCAAGGGGAAGGTCCAAATGCTTTGGGCCTTTCAGACATTCATGACGTATATGATCCTCTTTTCACGGCACCTTCGGGTCCGGTTTTTGAAGCGATTCCATCCACTAGTACTTGTCATATGGCTGTGGAGTTGTTCACTATTGAAGAGGTCCAATGGGTGCTGCAATCGTCTAACCCTAAGTCTGCTCCAGGCCCGGACGGTTTATCTCTCTTTGAACTGCAGAAAGTCCCATCGAAGATCTGGTTGCACATTTTCAATAATTGTCTCGCCTTCCAGGATCTTCCAGTCGAACTAAAAAGGTCGAAGACGATATTCATTCCCAAGAAAGCGAATCCTGCAACTGCAAGTGATCTCCGTCCAATCACAATGTCCTCGATGATTTCGAGACTTTTGTCCAAATTACTCTTACGGAGATTCAGTGCCAGTACTGCCTTCCACAACCTCCAGGGTGGTTTTCAAGACGACAACAGTACTAGCACTAATTTATTACTCCTGCAGGGTATGATGAAGTATGCCAAACAGAAGAAAAATAGTTTCTATGCAACGAGTCTCGATGCGCGCAAGGCGTTTGACACTATTAGCCATGAGACCATCTTTCAGGCTCTACGAGGGAGAGGCTGTCCGGACTTTTACATTACCATGATCCGGAATCTATACAGCGGCTGCTCGACAGAGTTCTTTATGAACGGAGTGATGGATGCCCGCAGAGTTTTGGTACACCGTGGAATCAAGCAAGGGGATCCGCTCTCGCGCTTCCTATTTAATGTGGTGCTCGACCCGCTTTTACAACAGCTTAACGGGTCAGGCCTGGGTATGCAGATAGGCGAGCAGAACGCATCCATTCTAGCGTTCGCTGACGATATCCTTGTGACCTCTAGTAGCTATGAAGGACTCCGTCATCTTCTGCGGGAGGTTGAGAAATATTTATTGGGTGTTCACCTCGCATTAAATCCGCAGAAGACTCAATACTTCGGATGGCATTATGACGGAGTCCGGAAATGGTTCAGTTATGACATACCACCCATCCACGTTGCGGATGTAGAGGTCACACCGGTAAAACCGGGTTCGCCGACCTGCTATCTAGGCCTTCAATTATTTGTAAACAAACCTCCACGGGCGAATGATGATTTCACGGAAGAGATAACTCGTGTAATTTCTGCGGCATCCCTCAAACCGTTTCAGCGGCTTCGCTGTGTGGACACCCTCGTGGCTTCAAGGTACTTGTATATACTGTCAAACGCCCTGAATATGAGGTCGGAGGCGGTGCGCAGAGATAAGACGCTTCGAATTTTAATCAACAGACTGCTGCATTTGCCTATGTCATTCCCTAATGTGCATATTCATCTGCCTTGCAAGGAGGGTGGGTTAGGCCTCCTCTGGTTGGAGTGGACGGCGGCCGCCGCTCGGGCGAAGGCGTACGCAAGGATGGAAAGAATGGCCGACCCCTTTGTCGAGGAGGTGTTATCCCACGCACTAAGAGAAGAACAGGAAAAACTATATCGTTTCCTTGGAGTGCCCTTGGGGGTTTCAGACAGGCAGGCCATTGAGGTGGCACTAAGATCTGCTAAACGAGATTGGATTGATAGGCAAATCCGTCAGTACGACAATGGGGGTTTGTGCTCTCATCGCCGGGAACCTGTGGGGAATCAGTGGCTGCGCCAGGATTGCAGGCATATTAAGGATGGTGATAGAATCCGGGCGTTGCGGCTGCGGACAAATCTGTTTCCAACGCGTTCCCTGTCAAACAAGCATAGCACGGATGAGATGGCCACCCTCTGCAGGTTTTGTAAAGAGAAAGCGGAAACCTCCTATCATATTCTGCAGGAGTGCGAGAGGGTGCATCTCTCCCGTGTGGAACGCCACAACTTTATTTGTAAACAGATTGTCCGTTTAGTCAACAAGTATGACCCACAGGTTCAGGTTACTCAGGAGAAGCTAATCACTACTACCGATTGCAAACGTCTGAAGCCGGACCTAATTTTGTCCAAGGGCAACGATGTAGTTGTGTTAGATGTGGCAGTTGCGTGGGATGCCACCTCATCGACCCTGGAGAGCGTACATAGGTCCAAAGTGGAAAAGTATACTTGTTTGGCCCCAACTTTTCCAAGCCGTTCTTTCCAGGTGGCGGGCTTTTGCTTTGGTGCTCGAAGTGGCACTTGTGCCAGCACTAGAAAATCGCTGAGGGCACTTGGTTTGTCTTGGTCTGATATTGCTTGGCTTGCTTCAAAAGTTTTGGTGGGCAGCCTAATCTGCCTCACTCGTTTTAACGGGAAGATCTAGGATCCAGGCTCGTTTAGTTTTATTCGTTTTTTGTCGCTTCGGCGCCTCTGTGGATCGTTAAGTTTTAACGGTGTCCTCTTGACTATCGATGATGATGATGATGATAATTAGGGGTTTCATGGCGCAACGACAACCCTCTTGACTATTGGAGCTTTGCACCTTTTATCTTGTTTGCTTTTCTTTCATTCATGCCCGGATGAAGGGGATCCGTTGTGGCCCAATTGGCAGACCATCGCTGGCTCTTTGAGCCGGGTCACAACGTGGCTCCTTTGGGCATTGTGTTTTACCCTTTTTTTCGGGGAAACTGTTTTAGTAGCCAAATAAACGCCATTCTACTCATTCGAAGCTTTTCTCCACGTTCGGATCCTACATCTCAAGAGAAAATTTAAAAAGTATGGTGTAACGGCGGGGGAATATATTGTGTTAATTACTTTCGGCCAAGCTCGTTCCTTTGCACGTTTTAACCCCCTTTTCTCCCACAAAATGAGCATGCCAGATGGCTAAAGCCCATTACACCTTTG
The DNA here is from genome assembly GCF_037126465.1 of Ornithodoros turicata. Taxonomy (NCBI): domain Eukaryota; kingdom Metazoa; phylum Arthropoda; class Arachnida; order Ixodida; family Argasidae; genus Ornithodoros; species Ornithodoros turicata. The sequence continues at coordinate 954,127 of NW_026999314.1, forward strand.
CGGCGTTCCACGCATCTGGCTTGGCCTTTCTTTTTACCCCCTCGTGGGGAGTTCTAGCCTTAGTTCTAGCCAAATAAACGCCATTCTACTCATTCGAAACTTTTCTCCACGTTCGGATCCTGCATCTCAAGAGAAAATTAAAAAAGTATGGTGTAACGGCGGGGGAATATATTGTGTACTTTCAAAAAAAGCAAATAGCAAATATTCCTTCTTGAACATCCTGTAGCAAATACACCTTCTTTCGATCTTCTCGGTGGTGCTGCTAGGTCTTCTTTGTGGTCTTATTCGATCTATAGCGCACAGTGTATTATTACACTTGAGATCTTTGCGTTGGCATTACGAGTGTTGTTCCACTCGTTTGCCCCAATAATATTCTTGAACATCTTACACCAAATACACACTTGAACATCTAGTAGCAAATACACCTTTGAACATTATGTAGCAAATACACCCTTTGAGTATTCCCACAACCCTTGTTTTGTAGCAAATACCTTTGTAGAGGAGGTGGTGTCCCTCTACATGAGTCCTGACCGGCGATGATGGAATGTCCCAGCGGGCAGATGGCCCAGTGGCCTCACGCTAGGACGGTGCCGGTAGAACTGCCGTGCAAGCGCCGAAGCGCGTGGCAGCAGAGGCACGTCTTCGTCATCACACACGGGCCGCCACATCACTCCCCCCCTCAGACGCGGAGCGGTGTAGAGCTAGCGGTTGGGGTCCGCGTCGATACATGAAGAGGAGGAAGACGGGCGACACGTGGAACAGGGACGACTTGTTCAGAAATCGCAGTAGCAGCAGAGTGGTTGGTGCGGGCAAGCGCTGACCGGGCGGGTTCCAGGGGCGGTGTGAGGGCAGGTATGCCGTAGTAATTCAGAGAGGGGCGACAGAACCACGACCGGTTCGTGAGCGCTGGGCTCGTAGTGTTGTCGCCAAGGAGACTGCGGGGAGGACCATCGTGAAGCACGGGGAGACCGGGAGTAAAACTCACTGTGGCCTCCGTGCGTGTCCCCGGTGGAACGTTGGTCCCGGAGCCTCTTGACCGCATCTGGACGAGCTGCCAGTGACTTGTATGGAAGCCTGGTGGGAAGGCGAGGCGGGCAGGGTTCTTGGACCGCAAGCGTAGCGGATGCGTGTGGGGCGGTCGACAGCGGTGTACCGCGACCGGTACAGGAGCGTGATGCTCGGGAAGGTGCCGCTGGTGGAAGCCTGAGGAGTGCCATCACGAAGCGTGTGGCGACGTGACGTGGAGTGTGGGACCATTACGACGTGAGCTGGGTAGATGGGTACAACCACGGTGTTTCGCGGCCGGGCGTTGCGATGAGTAGAGCCGCGGTGGATTGGCGTCGTCGCCTAGCGGTTCCTCGGTTGAACGATGCACCGCACCTTCGGAGATGACTTCAGAGGTGGGCTTGCAGGAATTTCGGATGGTATTGGGCCGAATTACGCCGAACATGGTGTTCATAGTTCGGGTCACCAAATGTAGAGGAGGTGGTGTCCCTCTACATGAGTCCTGACCGGCGATGATGGAATGTCCCAGCGGGCAGATGGTCGTGGCCTCACGCTAGGACGGTGCCGGTAGAACTGCCGTGCCAGCGCCGAAGCGCGTGGCAGCAGAGGCACGTCTTCGTCATCACACACGGGCCGCCACACCTTTACCTACCTGGCTTTTTTTCCCCTCTGATTTTGTCATAGGGAAGTGGAGATGAAGTTCCCGTGGTTTCGCTATAGTTGATCGGGACTCCTGCTTTGTGTTTTTGTTCTTAATTGAGGCTTGCTACGCTCCACTCTTTTTAGCCTCTGGTTGGGCAAGTTCTTATCTGTATCCTTAATATGTTCTTTTTAACGGTCTTACCCCAAGTCTGGGTCTAAGGCAGACTAGCTCACTGCGCTCCGCGCAGTGAGGCTGCAGATCCCCGACTTGGCTCTAACCCGCTTGCGGGTGCATGTTTGTTTTAGCCAAATAAACGCCATTCTACTCATTCGAAGCTTTTCTCCACGTTCGGATCCTGCATCTCAAGAGAAAATTAAAAAAGTCTGGTGTAACGGCGGGGGAATATATTGTGTTCTTTCGATACGATCCTGTATACGATCCTGTTGCTGAGGTCGAGACTGAGAAGCTGTGCACTTCCCCTGACGGTACCAGGCTGAAGCCGGATGTCATTATTAGATCGGGCGATCGAGTCGCTATACTTGATTACCCGTATTCACCAGTCGACTTAAACCATTGGTTTAGTGACGTCGGGTTTAAATCAATCACGTGATCTCTCCGGCTATGAAGCGCCATCCAAAGGGTTGACCACAACGCATGCGCATTATTCACATTGTCACGCGACGGTTGAGGGGAGGGAGAAAGTAGCAGACGACAGGAGTGCGAGGGAGGGAAGGCTCCTGTTTTTTTATTTTTTTTTATTATGAGGTTGTTACGGAAGAAAAGTTGAGATGGCGCTGCTGCAGGTGGTTGCGGAGCTGCGGATCAGGGTATCGGTAATCGGTGGTTAGATCTACCTCCGTATCTGTTAATGACAAGCTCCGCGAGATATGGTTGTTATGGTCGCTAAAAAGGTGTACATAGTCAGCGTTTGCAATGTTATTTGAAAAACAGAAGTAGGTATCCTCGCGGAGGTGATCGTTGTGCTATTGTCAGTGTTTGGTCGTCGATTGTGGTTGCGTGTAATAATTTCATCCGCATCGACCATCGCTTATTTATCGTCTGTTGTGCGATATATGTGGTGAACTGCAACGATCAAGATTGCCTCTCGATTGCGGGGGCATTCCTTTATACGCTTTCGAGCCTGGTGTCATGAGCGCAACGTGTGTGCAAGTGTTCGATCACTGTGGGCTATGCAAACAGAAAGAAAGTTGATGCTGCTGCATGGGACTCCTACACACAACTTTTACAGTGTTATCGTTTTAAGAAACCGACGTGATACTTTCAACGTGTCACAAACCTGCAACGCGTTAGATTATCTCCTTGCTGGCTGTGTTTCTTTGGAGCGCGACTGATACGGAAGACTTACTCAGGGTGCTGCCTTGTTTCCGTCGTCGTCCTGTGTGTGTGTGTGTCTGTGTATTTCGTTTGTTTGTTTAGCTCTGTTTTCGTCATGTTACCCAGGGCGTCCTTGCTTGTGAGCGTGGAAGTGTCGTGACCCCCTGTCATTGCGGTGCGTTGCTGTGCTTAACTCTGACCTCTTTTATTTCTGCATTTCAGCATATCAGATTACTGTAGAAATCACTAAGCACTAAATTGATTGTTCTGTTCAGCCCACAAAGATTCATCGTTACGTTGTGACTGTCTCTTGCTCTGATGAAATTTCACGAAATAGGAACATACCTAATGTATATATTTGTCACTACAGTTACTGAGCATATTTGTCATTTGATATGATGCATTCAACATTGTTAAAATAAATGGCCACACTTTAGTGCCAGCACACTACGTCTGAACCATTCAAGATTTGTAGTTTAATGAGACCATGTACACAAAATACAGATGTTAAAATTAACCAAATATATCATAAAGATGGAGGTGTTATACCAGTTTCACAAGCGGTGTTCAAAGGATAGAGCAAACAGGAATGGACCAAAGAAAACACATACAACAGCTGCAACATCAGCTACAAATAAGCCTGTGCTGTTATTTTGTTCAATAATTGCATTGTGCTTATTTCTTCAACTTCATATATTGTTGAGGGAACACTTTTATGCAACTGGTTCGGGACTTGCACATTTTCCATGCTCATTCTTTACAAGCTTCTCTTTCAACTTCATACTGGCATTGTAAATTTCACTAGCATTATCATCGCACCATTACATGCCAAACCACCACGACCACCAATGCTTAAAAACTCCCCCCAGCTCATGCCATGCCATGCTAAAATACGGCTGCCAAGAGCACATCATGCACTAAACAAGTGTAGCAAGGCAGGGTAGGTCGTACGAATTATGGTGTGTAGACAGCCAAAAGACGCGGACAGAAGAACAATGACACGGACGACTGCATCATGCACTATGCTCTGTGAAATCACTCCTTATCTAAGCTTTTAATTTAGGATTCCTGTTCCGAAAGAATTTGCGTTAGTGATGCAGTTAGTTATCGCTCCACCCTAACACAGATCACTCAACTTTGACTGTGAAATGACATAAGAGGCCTGTGTGATGCCATGAGAATGATAACTACCACTGTATAATTGTGTAAACTTATTTTGTTAATTTTTATTTCACCACTTGCTTGCCATTTTTTTAGTTTTCCAGTCATGGAATAGTTCTCTGACTATTTTCCCAGTTTTCCATGCCTTATTGGATTGCAGACATCCTGAGATATACACGGTGATTCAAGCAACTGGGCATTCGAGGATTACATGTTTGTGACCTGCCTCGACTAATTCTCGTTCTTTACACCGATGATAAAGCTCTGAAAAATTATTGCGCAGGCTGCATTTCTGCACTGTGTGGTTATGCAGTTTGACTGTACAGCTTTGTATTGAGAGATTGTGCTATTTCTTGAGAAACGACACAGTGGAATATCAAAGCAAGGCACACCTAGAGGTGCTCATTCTAGCATGAAATCTCTGTAGTAGCACTGATCATTGGCTGCTTGCTTTCTGTATTGATCTATAGCAGACAGTGACATGAAGTTCACGATGGACAAATATGCACAATGCAAATAAGCTCACACAAAGAAAGAAATGTAACTTGAAATCACGTGCATCTTAGCTACAATGTGCTCTATTACTTTTATTAAAATTTACATGTTTGTATATATTTCTTCCACAATTTCACTTATTTTTTGAACCACTTTGGTAGTTGTCACTTTGTAGAGGCGGACATATTCATCCAGTTGTGTCAACACAAATCTATGCAACTGGACAGTTTAATGTTGTGAGCATGATGTACAGCATCATCAAGGACAAAGTTTGGGAGTCCTTCCGTTGGGAAGGACAAAGTTTGGGATGTATAGGACATAACACTGAATATGTAGTAAAATAATACAGATGCCTCTGCATGACAAACCACCTAACTTCAGTAACGAGTGATGAACCTGCAGTCTTCAGGCAACTTCAGGAAATTAATACATGATGTATGGGGAAATGGTTCAAAAGATTTACCAGCACCCAAAGCAACAGTTTCACAAGTGCCGGCCAAATGCATTATGTTGGCGCCCAAGATAAGCATATAATTATTTCGTTCCACTTCACTGAACTTTATGCTCCCCTAAGAAAATGAAAATGTGGGAGGAGAGGGGGGGTTCTGAAAAGAAACAGAAGTAGTGTGAATTTCCCGTTAAAAAGAAATGAAAAATTTTTCACACATGACCACAAGATTTATGAACCTATGGTGAAGCAAGCTCTTACACAGACATGTTTTTCGTGTGTTACATGAAGGTCAGTTGTGTTGGGGATGGCATGGTATGTGATAGGCCTAAGCTAATGCCAGCCACATATTTGTATAGCAGTAAATTTTCTTCACATGTGACTTTGAAGAACTGCTTACTTGAAACAAAATAAATAACCAGGTGTGACGCATATACAATCTAATGTCACAGGCATTTGGTGCCAGTCATTCAGTGAAAGTAGTTTGCATGAGATGCCACATATTCTCCTGGTGACGAAGAGGGGGAAGGAAGCTTTCCAGCGATAAATGTATGTCATGGTGTCGTGTATTGCAACAGCATTCAGGCACTGTTTCGAGTGACAGATCCATAGATGTTAAAACCATTTGTCGCTGATGACACATTCTTAGCTACATCCGAACTTTGTTACCATAGTATTCCAATATTCTGTATACCCTTCACTCACTGCTTTAGGAGTGGAGTGCGAGTCAAGGCAGAGGAGAGCTGGTGTGAAATGGGAGTACCCATTCTGCGTAGTTATTGTACAGGACATGCCGTACGGGAAAAACTGTGGACCCTTAGCATGCACCTGAGCTGGTGTAAGGGGAACAAGTTGTAACATAGTTGAATGTAGAGTAAGGTATTACACATATGCATATTAGAAGTGGATATTGGTTTGGTTCACTATTTTTGAACTCAGCTATTCAGAACACGTTGAAGACAGGCACAACATTAAATTAGAGGCATTGTGGCATTCGTGATAAATACAAGCATGATAGCAATGTGCATGCGGGAGTATATCATAAATCATGTAGCATGATTCCATAGGAATGTGTTTTCCCATTCTTAAGATGTGCCTCTACAGGATAAGAGACTACACAACAAGAGTGCACTGATCACACTAGTGTAAAGCTGCAGTGTCGTCGAGCAATTTTTAACAGTCCTGCTCACAGAAATGATGCAGAACAGCATGCATACATTTTAGCTTGAAAGAAAAGCCTTGAGCTTCAGGAGACACAAAAGGGACTCTATTTTTCTGTTTAGTACTATATTCACACTCAACACCTGAGTACATGGATAAACTCTGTCGCCATATGAATGCTATCAACAACATAAAAGGAGATGCATAATGTAAAAACCCCGAGACTAGGGAACACGAAGGGACAGACACAACAGACTTCGTGTTGTGTCTGTCCCTTCGTGTTCCCTAGTCTCCGGGGGGTTTTACATCATGCATCATCTTCACCAGCTCGCTTGCTTCCTAGCCATTCTTTCATTATAAAAGGAGAGATAGTGTAACATGGGTGCATGTTTACCCTGCTTTACTATTGTCATCAATATCCACATTGAACACGTGCACACAGAAGTTAACTATGCAGCCATATGGCAGCTGTCTATAACATAAAAGAACAATAGCTACTGTTAACATGGGACCGTGCTCTTTTCACGTTCTCGTGTGCTCAGTGTACATACAAACAGCTGCACTGGCAGGACAAATCTGTACCCATGCTAACAGAAGCTAACTTTCTTTTAAGTAGTTGACAACAGTCACGTGGCCATGTACAATATTTCCATGCACTCATGCTACAGTTCTGACAGAACCACATTTCCCTTTTGATGTTGCATGTACCAGCTGGCTACTATTATAATTGTCCAAACCATCTATTAATAAGTCTGTACCCTATGTTTTGTTAAATCTATCTGGAAGGTGTTATTATCAGTAATTGCAGTTGATCTAATTTTCAACTTCAAGTGCAATGCAATAATGAGCAAAAGAGCTTAAAGTTTCTGTACACATTGCCATTGATTTCTATGCAATTCAGCTCTTTTGCAGTAAACCTCAGACATATTAGTGGAGTCAGCATGTGGAATGTAGCAAGGAGTTTTTTCCTTGTGAACCGTTGCTTACTTATGCTTTCACGTGACCTCACCATCTAATTGAGCAGGGTATCGAGAGTGCATGCCTCTATGAAAAAAGTCATCCTTGTGGAACTACGTAATAGCCTTTATTGTCTGAATATAAACAAAAATCTCACGAATACAAAGTTGTTGTGACGAAAGAGTTCACAACAGAGATTTTTTAAGAAATGATCTCCAGAATATCTGTGCTTATACAATGCACAAAAACAGTCATTGATTGGTTATGGTTATGTACCTGCAATAGTTAACCTAAAGTAATGATGCATCCAAAAGGTCTCCAGCCTCCTTTAGCACACTGGTGTGTAGTGTCTTTTGCAGAACCAGCCCTACAAAAGCAGATCTACTGTTACCATACAATAAATCAAAATAGAAGTAAGCAGCTGTCTTTTTGAATGTTTTCCAATGTAGCAGTTGTAACACAATACCTGAATAACTTTTTTTCATTGGTCTCCTCTGCTGTGGCATGCTGAAATAAGTAAAACACACATTTCAGTTTCATCTATGTGAATTACAAATCTATTACATGTGAATCCAGGGAAAATGGGGACCTCGTTCGGTTTTGCTCCAGTATTTTCATAACCTGGGAAAGCAAAATCTGCTCAAATTCCGTGTTCAGTGTAGTGCAACAACATGCATATTTCCATGCCTAGATAGCATCCACACAACAGCCGCAAGACGCTAATGCACTTTACGATCAGTTCTATTGCACGTAAAGGTCTCTGGAGATAAGACACGCTGCAAAGAGATGAGAGATACTGGGACGGTTAATAAACATGCGAGTGGGTAACGCCCCTGAATTTCTCCATCGGGGCTTGCAACAACCATCTAGCACGTTATTGCTCTTACTGTACAATGAGAGGGGTGCTTACAGTGTGTATCACAGGAGATGACACTCATAATAAGCGACAGCACAAACAGCATACGCTTTGTTTTTGAAGATGCACATTGAAGTTCGGCCATCCGCACGCTCTGTCGGTCCATTGGATTGGTATCTGGATTTTGTCCAGTGGCACATGTCGATGTCACTCACTTTGACCACACTTCGACGGTGCTTTTACGTTTACCATGCAAGAGCTTGCAATAGCGCCTTCGAAAAACAACTGCTGCATTTCGTGATCCCGGTCAAGCGTTACGCCACTTTGCTTTACTAACCACGCATTTAAACCGATTCTGCTTAACTTTTACCAGTTAGACTTCGAATTAGTGAAACATCACCTACCACAACCACTCTACGATAGTTTTTTCAGCACACGTTCACAGTTACAACGTACTTAGGCCGACGTTAAACTAGCCCCTCCCCTAGTTTAAAACACGTCCCATTCAAATACATGGGTCTTAAACCACCGGTTTAAGTAGCTTGGGTGGATGATCGAAATGGAATATTTGAAGGGAATATTCGTCCCATTGCGATCAAATCCATCTCCTGGGCGCTTCTAGCAACTATATCAATCAAAACTTACCGAAGATTTGATGAAAAATTCTTCGTGAACCGGGGATTAGGCCTACCGACCACAACCGCTTCTGGCAGACTCTGCCGAAATGCGCATGCGCCGTGCAGGAAGCTCGCTATGTGCGGTGCCATTGGCTTCACAGCAGCAGGTTGTAGGGCATGGGGTGGTGATCCAGGATTGGCGAACGAAAGTCTCACGTGATCGATTTAAACTCGACGTCACTAAACCAATGGTTTAAGTGAGTTGGTGAATACGGGTACATGTGGCGGTTGCCTGGGACGCATCGGTCTCTACCCTCGAAGACATTAATCGTGGAAAACGCCAGAAGTATGCATGTCTGGCCTCGTTGTTCCCTGGCTTTACTGTCTCAGTTGAGGGTCTGTGTTTCGGGGCCCGTGGTGCAACTTGTTCTAGTACCCGGCGGTCACTTAGGGCCCTCGGCCTGTCTAACAACGACATTGCTTGGCTTGCAGCCAAAACTCTCGTGGGCAGTTTCATCTGCTTATCTCGCTTTAACCGTAAGGTTTAACCAGTCGATCCACTTCGTTTGTCCTTTTTCACCAGTCGGTTTCTACGCATTTTAAGTCGACTTCTTCGATTTCGTGATGGTTTTATCCTTTTTCTGTGTTTTATCCTTTTGGAGTATGCTCCTCTAAGGGGATACCATTGGGGCCCTTGTGGCAGACCAACGCCGGCCCGTAAGGGTCTGGCCCCAAGGCATCAACTTAGGAGCCGACGTTTTACCCTTTTTGGGAAATTAGTTGTTTTAGCCAAATAAACGCCATTCTACTCATTCGAAGCTTTTCTCCACATTCGGATCCTGCATCTCAAGCGAAAATTAAAAAAGTATGGTGTAACGGCGGGGGAATGTATTGTGTTATTATATTGTGTTCTAATTATTGGGGGGGGGGGCTCGGATTTGGTTTGCTCTGCTGTGCGAAATTTATTTGCGCAAACCAAGTGTCTCTTTCAAAGTGTTTTTCCGAGTCACCGGGCGGTCCGGCCTCCTCGTGGCACCCCCTGGGCAACGGCTTGCAGCAGCCGGCGAACGGACCGCCCGAGGCTTTTGGCCGCGTTTGAGGCCAACAGGAGTACTGTCTTTTATTGGGAAGTTCCTGGCAAATCGTTTTTTCGCCAGGATCTCTAGCCTCAGCACCACCTTTAGTGCATAGTGGACATGGCTACGAAACTGACCCAGCGTGAGGAACCTTATCCACCGCAAGAACTGATTTGTCCTGTCTGCGATATCAGACTTACCTCACGACCTAAACTGGAAGACCACTACAAGGCCCATTCACTGCTGTGGAAATGCAATATCTGCAAGAGCAAGACCTCTACTTCAAGCAAGATCATGTCATCTCACTACACGAAATGTAGACGCAAGCTCGAACACCCGGACGGCGTCCGGCCCGGCGGCCCCCTTCGGCCGCCGAGGGGGGGGGGGGGGGGTTCCTTGTCCCCGTCTGGGGATGGGTCGGTGCCGGTGGGCGGACCTATGAGGAATCAAAGAGTGGCGTACATCAAACGTCGAAGTCGCCTATTGTGGAGAATATCAATCTGGCGTCCGATCAGGGAACCGATCCTGAATTATCTGCCTCTGACGACTTGTCAATTGGCCGAGGCTCTAGCCTTGGCTGACTTGACGCCGCCCAGCGGCAGTCTGTTGCTGCAGAACGAGGCGCATGGGGTGACCACTCAGATGGTCGCAATTTCCAGCAACGACAAGGCGACATTCATGAGCCACGAGGCCCGCCCACGCGGCGTTGTACCTGCCCCGCGCGGGGATGTGGTGCCCCCTTCGTTGGCTGTTGGGGGGGCCCTCGGGCCGGACGCTTGCCCTTTGACGATGACTCAGACCCCCAGCGGTACTGCTCAAGAGGAAGATGATCGAACAACGCAAATGTATTACCACAGCAGGTGGTCGGACACCGACCTCCGGGCCCTTGCCCATCTAGAGCTACAACTCGAGGGTCATCCATTCATTAACCAAGAGTTGGCGAAGAGATACCCATCACGAACCCTCATGGCCATCAGGATGATGCGTCACCAATCAAGACACAAGAGAATTCTGCAAGAATGCAGGGTGACCGTGAGCAGCGAGGGTACAGGTCCTGATCAACCTCGCCCTGACAACACCAACCAACATCCCGGTCCAACACCTACTACGGGAAGCGACCTCTGCACTGCTGAGAGCCAATGCCGCAGAGACTTTGAAGACGCCGGCATTAAGGATCCTGCACTATGTTATAATCTAACCTGGCACCCAATACAGATGTCGGACATCTGCACTATTCTACAACACTTTGGGGTCCGCCTGGGTACAAGTCCACCTACAGCCCACAGGCAGCAGAGGAAGTCCACTTACAGTGCGTCCCGTGCTGGTCGCCGTAAGGCTATATTTATTGAGCACCAGAGGCTCTACAAGCCCGGTCCCCGTGTGCTAGCCCATCACCTGCTCTTGGAAAATGAATCTATGGATCACAACATCAAGCTGAGCGACGTCCACGACACTTTTGACGCGCTGCTCTCTGCACCATCCGAGCCGATCACCGAGGGTTTGCACTCCGACATTAAGATCGAGGTGTCCACTGGACCAATTACCCCAGCAGAGGTAACGCACGCTATTTCCGTTATGAACAAGAAGGCCGCACCCGGCCCAGATGGTCTCTCGCTTCGGGAAATGGAGAAGGCCCCCGCCGTGATATGGGCCGCTGTCTTTAACAATTTTATGGCCTTCCAGACAGTCCCAGACGACCTAAAAACTGCCCGAACTGTATTTATTCCAAAAACGCCCAATCCAAGCTCGGCGTCCGAACTTCGGCCTATCTCCACGACTTCAGTGATTAGTCGAACTTTTTCAAGAATACTTCTCGCCAGGCTCTCACGAGGCACCAGCTTTCATGCCCTCCAAGGGGGATTTCAAGACGATCGACCAACCAGCACTAACTTGCTCCTCCTCCAGGGTGTCATGCGCTTCTTGAAGAAGAAAAAAGCGAGCTTTTACGCCGTTAGTCTGGACATCCGCAAGGCGTTTGACGCCCTCAGCCACCACGCCCTCAGCCACCACGCCATCTTCGAGGCCCTGAGAGGCAGAGGTACTCCGGACCTCTACATCAAGTTGATGATGATGATGATGATGATGATTGGAGTTTTAATGGCGCATTAACTACATAGGTCATAATGCGCCAACACTGTGATTAAAATAAGACTAGTAAGAAGTAGGTGCAGTACTTAAAAAGGGGGAAATAACATCTAAAATACAAGACTAAAACTACACAAGACTTACAATTCCAATGTCTCTTAAAAAATTTAAGATTCTATTGAAAGGGATAATAGCCTCATCACCAAGCAAGAGCGCTGGATGAAGAGGCAAAAAATACGTATAAAACTCTGTGAAATGATGTTGACGATGGGTTTCGTGGTGTGGGCAGGTGATAAGAATGTGGATGGCAGAGAGGAGTTCACCACAGTTTTCACACAGTGGCGGCTCTTCTCCACAGAGTAAATATTTGTGCGTGAGGAAGGTGTGGCCTATCCGCAACCTACTTCGCAGAACACTCAAGAGACGATTTGCCTGGCGGTCTCCATAACTTTGGATGTGTTGTTTAATCAAGTGTAGCTTGTTTTGTGTCTGAGTCTTCCAGAAGCTCTGCCATTTTGTGTACAGTGATTTCCTAAGTGCTGCCCTAATATCTTGCATGGGTATCTCGAAAGAACTGACGTCTTTTGAAGCTGCAGCAGCAGCGGCCCGGTCGACAAACTCATTTCCTTGTATGCCTGTGTGGCTAGGCACCCAGCATAAAATGACCGAATATCCCCTCTTCTGTGCCATACTGATTAAGGACTGTGCCCGCTGTATCAAAAAATTCTTTGGTTTGCGTGTGCTACAAATAGCATAAACAGAACTTAAAGAATCTGTATATATTACTGCTGACGAGATGCAACCTTGAAGAATGTGGTTAAGTGCAAGGATGATGGCATAGATTTCTGCAGTTAAGATAGATGCTATACTGTTTAGACGATGTGACCTCACGCATGTGCCACAAGTCATGGCACAGGTCACTCCTGCGCTAGACTTTGATCCGTCCGTGTAAATTTCTGTGTGAGTCCCAAAACTTTCCCTCACGTGTTCAAATTTTTGCTGTAGTACTTGTGTAGAGGTGTTGTGTTTGCTGTACTTAGTCAATGTAGTATCATACCTTGGCAGTGGTTGCCAAGGTGGGACTATTTTACCATGTTCTACAACTTGACAATCATAGGAAGAAAAATTGTGATCCTCAATATCTCGTTCAATCCTCATTGAAAGAGGGGGAACTACTGAAGGTCTGTTAATAAACAGCTGTTTGAAGCGTGTACTTTTAACACAAGTGAGTGCAGGGTGTTGTGGATAACTCCTTATTCTTAGTGCATATGACACCTCAAGATAAAATCGTCTTCTCTTCAACGAATATTCACGTGATTCTACATACAGCCTTTCAACTGGAGAGGTGCGGAACGCACCAAGGATAAGCCTGAGCCCTTGGTGATGTACAGTGTCCAGGAGCTTCAATAGGGATTGGCGGCCCGAGCCGTAGACGATAGAGCCATAGTCTATCTTGGAGCGAATGCAGGCAGTGTATACACGGCGAAGTGTCTCCTGGTCTGCACCCCAAGATCTGTGAGACAGGATTTTCAGTAGATTCAATGACTTAATACATTTTGCCTTCAGGTTCTGAATATGGGGCTTGAAAGTAAGCTTTGAATCGAACGTGATGCCAAGAAACTCACATTCGGATTTTACAAGAATATCTTGTTTATTAAGTTCCAGCTTAGGAGACAGAAACATTCCTCTGATTCTCGAGAAATGAACGCAGATTGTTTTTTCAGTAGAGAATTTAAACACATTATGTGAGGACCATTTTGCCATTTTATTTATACAGAGTTGCATCTGTCGTTCACATCTGGGTAAGTTCGCAGAACAACAAGATATCTGGATGTCATCCACATACAAAGAAAAAGATATGGAGGGTGGGATGACACTGGCTAGAGAGTTGATTTTGATAAGGAATAACGTGACGCTGAGAACAGATCCCTGCGGGACACCATTCTCCTGCTCAAACAAATGTGATAAGGTTGCTTCCAGCTGAACTCTAAATGTTCTGTGTTGAAGGAAATCAGCAATACATTTCAAAAGACGACCCCGTATACCGAACGAATGGAGATCCTGTAGTATGCCATATCGCCACGCAGTGTCGTATGCTTTTTCCAAGTCGAAGAAAACTGACAAGCAGTGTTGCCTCCTGACAAAAGCTTCACGAATGGTTGTTTCTAGACGAACGAGGTGATCCATTGTGGAGCACCCTGTTCGAAAACCACACTGAAACTCTGATAGGCACTTATTCATTTCGAGAAAATGAACCAATCGGTTATTCACCATTCGCTCAAAGGTTTTGCCTACACAGCTTGTGAGAGCGATGGGACGATAACTGGCAGGACAAGAGGCTTCCTTCCCTGGTTTCAGGAGGGGGATTATGGTGGCAATTTTCCACGCAGACGGTAGTGTCCCATGTATCCAAACATGGTTGAAGAACTGAAGTAAACATTTTTTTGATATGTCAGACAGGTTTTCAAGCACTGAATATGTAATACGGTCTGGGCCTGGAGCAGTCGCTTTTGCTGACAACAAGGAGCCTGACAATTCTACTATGGTGAAGGGCTGGTTATATCCAAAACCGTCTCCACCATTTACTGGAATCTTTTGTTTTTCAGCCCTTTGTTTAATTTTAAGGAAATCACTGCTATAATGGGCAGAACTTGAAATGCTTTGGAATTGTTCCCCGAGCGCGTTCGCCTGTTCTTCTAGGCTTTCGCATACATGACCGGTAACTTCTAAAAGAGGGACTGAATGACTGATATGCTCTCCTCTGATTTTACGAAGTCTGTCCCATACGATTTTGGACGGGGTATTACAAGATAGAGAAGATACAAAAGTTCGCCAAGAGGATCGTTTAGCCTGTTTTCGTGTCCACCTGGCCTTTGCTCTTGCCTTTTTGAAAAGTAAAATATTTTCTGAGGTGGGGTATCTCCGGAATGTACCCCATGCACGATTTTGAAGTTTGCGAGTTTCCTCGCATTCATTGTCCCACCAGGGTTTAGGTCGCTTTGGGAGGCGACCAGATGTCTGGGGAATGGATACTGTTGCTGCATCAAGTATGATGTTGCTGATAAGACAATTAGCTTCTTCTATTGTTACACTATCAATTGGAATTAAAGATAGGTCACTTCTTTCTGAAAACTGCCTCCAGTCGGCCAGTTGGAGTTTCCATCTAGGAGGGCGTGTTGTCAGAGTGTTCACTGGCGTAAGATATTTTAACACCACTGCGAAGTGATCACTCCCAAGTGGATTTTGTTTTACAGTCCATTCTATCTCCTGAAACAAGGATGGACTGCAAAAAGACAGGTCTAAGTTTGAGAGAGACTGACTTGAAGAATGTATGTATGTAGGTGCCCCTGTGCTTAAAAGGCAGGTGGATGTTGATAATAAGAACTTCTCTAACATTTTCCCTCGAGTGTCAGTTCTCGTACTGCCCCAAAGTGGATTGTGAGCATTCAAGTCACCTAGAAGTATAAGAGGACTAGAAAGTTGGCTGCACAAGTTTTCTAATTGTTTTTGTGTAATTGTACCGGATGGTGGCAAATAGACTGAGGAAATGGTGACTATCCTGTCTAGACACATCTGCACAGCTACAGCTTCCAAGTCTGTAACTAGGTGTACTGCTTTGGTTGGGAGAGATCCTCGTGTGACGATCGCAACACCACCAGATGCTCGGGTGGCGTCAGTTCGATCTTTTCGAAAGATATTGTGTCTTCGCAGTGGATTTTGTGTTTGTGTATTCAGATATGTTTCTTGAAGACAAAAGCATGATGCGCTATACTTCTCGAAAAGATCGTTGATGTCATCTAGATTAGAGAGTAACCCTCGGCAATTCCATTGGAGGATCGTGTGTTGCATAATGATTGCAGTAAGAAGAAAGACGCCTGTCAATAACTTTTGGCGACTAGGAAGAGCTTCCATTACCTATTTTTTGTTGGGGGTGTGACCCGCGGCCTTGTGGTTTTCTTTCGTGCAGCCGCAAGCTCCTTGTCAGATATGTCAGGGAGTGACCCGCTCCCCGACACACTAGATCTATTCTTTTGGGGGGCTTGGGAGCTCGTGCTCGCAAAGGAGCGCTCAGAGCTCGTCTCGTCCTCGCAATCCATGGATGTCACCTCCGTGGACTGTGAGGACAGGAGTGGCGTCGGTGTTAGTGACGCCACTGGAGTTTCGGGGACTGGAAGTGGATGTGCACCTCGTTGAACTTCATTTGTGGTTGTCTCTGTCAGTAGTGATTGCTCGGTCTGTGTGTACTGTGTTACTAGTTTCACTTTCTGTTTCACGGCTGTGGCAAAAGATTTTTCGAAAAAGATGGGAGCTACTTTTTTCCTTGCTTCTGGGTAACTGATGTTCTGTGTAACCTTAACGTGCAGGACTTCTTTTTCATATTTCCACTTTGTACAAGACCTCGAGTAGGATGGTGATGATGATGATGATGATTCAGGTTTTTATGGCGCACGGACAACTAAGCGAGTAGGATGGGTGGTTGGAAGAACAGTTGACACAGCAGTCTGGCCCTTTGCATTCTTTAGTCTCATGGTCAGACTTTCCACATCGTGCACAACAGGCAGAGCCACGGCACCCGTCTGCAGCATGTCCAAACCTGTTGCACCGAAAACAGCGCAACGGGTTCGGAATGTAAGGTCGGATATCTGCTGACAGGTAGCCTACTTTTAGTTTTGTTGGAAATGTGGGCCTGTCAAAAGTCAGTACTATATTTCGTGTGGTGATGTACTCCCCATTTTTACGGATTTTGATTTTGCGTACATCAATGACATCCTGGTCCTTTAAGTTTTCTAGGATTTCTTCCACAGGCACGTCAATCAGTTCTGATACTGCGATGACGCCCCTGCAAGTGTTCGGTGTTTTGTGCAAGGAAGCTGAAATCTTTTTACCCATCATCTCATGTGTGTTTAGAATGCGTTCACAGTCTATTTCATTGGAGCATTTTACGAGAAGGTCGCCAGATCTGATGCGTTTGATTTCAGTAATGTACTTAGACAGTGATGCCACCGCTTTCTCAATGAAAAAGGGTGACATCTTTCCCAGTGGTGTGCTTTTCTCTTTCTCTGTATCTGCAGAAGAAAGTACGATGCATTTTGCAGTGAACTGTTTTGTTACACTCCTTAAGGCTTCGGTCCGTGGACGCTTTGCGGCCACGATCTCATTAGAAGAAGAATATTTACCCATGTAGGTTTGATCAATGAGTATTCCAAAAAGGTCACCCGTATTTCATACTAATACATACGGGAAGGTCCCGGAGTTTGACAATCCATCAGCCGGGGCTTGACCAAGTCCCCGACTGCCACCGTTCAAGGTTTCTACCCTTCACCTTAAATCCCCTCGGCACGGTACGGATAACACCTTAGGACTGGGGGCTGGGGTCCGTGGTGGCGCCACTCACCAAACACCAGCTGAAGCCGGTGCCCCCTGCGGGGACATCAACTTGATCCGGAACCTTTACACGAACGCTAATACCACGTTTTGCCTTAATGGCAAGGTAGATGGCAAGAGGATTCCCACCAGGCACGGGATCAAGCAAGGTGATCCGCTTTCCCCATTCCTCTTTAACGTGCTAATGGACCCTTTCCTCCAGCGGGTCAATAACTCCGGTGTGGGCGTAGACGTCGCGGGGGCCAATGCTTCGGCTATGGCCTTTGCCGACGATGTCCTCCTCATGTCATCAAGCCTCGAGTGACTCAGGGCCCTTATTTCCGAAGCCGAGAAGTTTTTGGACGCTATACATCTATCCCTCAATCCGGCAAAAACACAATACTTTGGATGGAAATACAACGGAGTCCGCAAGTGGTACGACTACTGCTTACCGCCAGTCACAATCGCAGGAGTAACTGTCCACCCACGCGCTAAGGACATGCCCATCAAGTATCTTGGACTTCGGCTGTTTGTCAACAAAGCCCCACAAGTGGATGACCCGTATACAGAGAAGATTATGGCGCTGGTCTCAAAGGCTTCATTGACACCTTTTCAAAAACTTCGGTGTATCAACTGTCTGGTTGCGCCGCGCTATTTATACATCCTCTCTAACGCCCTGAATGTCAAGCAAGCGGCGCCCCAGCGGGACAAGCGCCTA
Organism: Ornithodoros turicata; assembly: GCF_037126465.1. Lineage (NCBI taxonomy): Eukaryota > Metazoa > Arthropoda > Arachnida > Ixodida > Argasidae > Ornithodoros > Ornithodoros turicata. The sequence continues at coordinate 972,048 of NW_026999314.1, forward strand.
CGGATCCACATTAAAAGGACTCTGCACTTACCGCAATCATTCCCTAATCTGCACGTCCACCTTCCCAATCGTGAAGGGGGTCCGGGACTCCTCCAGTTGCAGTGGACGGCGGTAGCTGCCCAAACGAAGGCCTTCGCTCGCATGGCCCGGCTCTCGAACACTTTTGTGGACAACGTCCTTGGAGGGTCTCTGATGGACATTTGCGACAGGACGAGTGCTTACCTCCAAGTCCCAACATCTATAACTAGTCAGCGCGATCTGGACGTGGCACTTAAAGACGCCCACAAAGTGCGTATCAATAACAATGCGGCTTCCTAGTTCCTACCACAACGCTGGGATATTTTCTCATCGCCGCGAGCCAGTCGGTAATCACTGGATTAGGCCGGATTGTCATTACATGTCAGATGGAGACCGTATAGGGGCGATGAGGCTTCGCACGAATCTCTATCCAACGCGCACACTATCCAACAAGCATGCAGTGGACCCGGCCGCGCTCCTGTGCAGATTCTGCGGCGAAAAGAATGAAACCACCTTCCATATTCTTCAGGAGTGCGACCGCGTCCACTTTTCTCGCGTATAGAGGCATAATTTTATTGCCAAAAATATTGTGCGCCTGGCCAAAAAGTACGACTCCAGTATCACCGTCGACCAAGTGAAGTTACTCACTGTTGACGGCGTACGTCTCAAGCCCGATATAATAATTACCCACGGCGACAACATTACCATCCTTGATGTCGCCGTCGCATGGGACGTGTCACCCGCCACACTAGAGGAAGTCAACAGGACTAAAGTGAGGAAATATACCTGTCTGAGTAGATGCTTCCCTGGTAAGCGGGTGGAGGTGCGAGGACTCTGTTTCGGAGCCCGTGGCGGCACTTGCGCTGGAACCAGATCGGCGTTAAGGGACTTGGGCTGCACTACTGCAGACATAGCTTGGCTGGCCGCTAAGGTATTAACTGGCAGCCTTATTTGTTTGACTCGTTTTAATCAGAAGGTTTAGGTTCGGTTCGGTCGACTTAGCACTTGGTATTTTATTCACCCTGTCACCTCCTGTTTTTTGGGGGGTTGTATTTTAACTTGTTCAGTTTTAATAGTTTCTTCTTTCTGCTGCAAAGAGGAGACTTTGGGGCCCTTGGGCAGAAGATCGCCAGCCTTTTCGGAGGCTTGGCCCCAAAGCGCCCCTCTTGAGGCTTGACGATTTTACTGTTTACTGTTTTAGCCAAATAAACGCCATTCTACTCATTCGAAGTTTTTCTCCACGTTCGGATCCTGCATCTCAAGAGAAAATTAAAAAAGTATGGTGTAAAGCCCTCCTCGGGAGCCTTATCTGTTTAAGTCGTTTTGTACGTATGGTTTAGTGCTTCCACTCCCTCTCGTCGACATCTTGGTTCCTGGCGGCTTTTATAATTATTTTATCTGGATTAGCCTGGGTTTAACTGTTTCTACTTTATTTTATGACTCCTGGACCTTAAGAACTCGATCTGGGTGCCACCAACCGTGCGTTGCCCTATGGGCATCGCATTGCACGCAATCCTGGGCTTTGTCCACCTTTTACCCCCTTTTTTTTCGGGGGACACTTAAGTTTTTAGCCAAATAAACGCCATTCTACTCATTCGAAGCTTTTCTCCACATTCGGATTCTGCATCTAGAGAGAAAATTGAAAAAGTATGGTGTAACGGCGGGGGAATATATTGTGTTCTTTCTTGGGGGTGTGTGGCTCAGTTATTTTTCTTGCTGTGTGATTTCTCGAGCAATTGTGCATTGGAGCTTGCTTTAGGTGTCAGTAACTGAGCCACAGTGCGGTCCAGCCTCCACGTGGCGCCCCCTGGTAACGGCAGCAGCAGCCGGCTAATGGACCGCACGAGGCCTTTGGCCTGGGTGTGAGCGGACTTCTTCAGTTTTCTCTGTGCTTTATTAAGCTCTCTGTTCGTGACAGGGAGCATCACGCTCCTCCCGGTGTTAGTGCTTCTGGAGGAACTTCTACGTTGAGTGACTTTATCATGGAACAATGGGTTGTTAATTACCCTCCCCAAAACCTCACTTGTCAGCGATGCAACAAGACGGAAACTTCACGACCTAAACTGAAGCTGCACTATGCAACCCACCATCTTTTGCTGGTGTGGAAATGTGACATGTGTGACAGTAAGACCTCTTCCTCAAGCAAGGTGATGTCCTCCCATTACACAAAATGCAAACGTCGAGCTGCTGATGGACGGGGGGCTTCTGCGCCGGCTGGTGCCGGGGCGGGGGGTTCCGTGCCTGCTGGTGGCTCTGGCGTTGTGATCGCTTCTACGGCCCCTAGCGACCTCGTGGCTAACATTCTCCATGATGGCTCTCCTCATTCTTCCACTGTGACCATGAATATAAACGATCTTCAGCAGGGCCGAGTGGACCCACACCTGATCTAGACACGAACATTTCTCGGTTAGCCGATGAAATAGTGGCAGTAGTCGAGGAGCCGAGTGCTCCGAGGAGACCCACTCCAGAGTGTCATATATCCGCTTTAGTGGAGGCCCTGGCCATGGCAGAGGGATTAACTCCCTCCCTGCATTATCAACAGATTGGAGACTCCAATCAGTCAGGTCACGAGGACGATGCCACGACCTACCACGTGGGTAGGCCGCCCGGGGTTGCTCGGGGCGCGTTGGCGAGCGATCGGGCGTCGGGGCCGACGGTGGGCTGGGGGCCTCTTGGGAAGGCGTCAGTTGGCATGGATGCCGCTCAGTCGACGTCTCAGGCCTCTCACGACCCAACTGAAGAGGCTGGCATACAGTCAACGAGTGATACGGCTTGCTTATCTTATGGTCGATGGACGGAAACGAAAATGAGGGCCTTGGCCCTCCTGGAGAAAGAGCTGTTACATCATCCTTTTATCAATCAAGAACTCGCCCAACGCTTCCCAAGTCGGTCATTGATGGCGATCCGGATGATGCGACACCAACAGAAATATAAGACCATCCTGCGGGAATGTCTTGCCGCGCCTTCTGCCAATTATACTCAGCCAGTTTCCCGCCCTCCATCTCCAGTCTCGACTCAGATGTTAACACCTCCTTCTGATGTCCGGAGAGAATTGGCCGCGGCAGGCCTTGTTGATGACGCTCTGAGCCACAACATTAGCCAGGCTCCATTGGAGATGGATGACTTGGAAAAGCTATGCAGACATTTTGGCGTACAGAAGCGACAACAGCGGAATCAACGTAACAGCAAGCCCAATCGTCCTGTCCATCGCCGTGAAAACATGAACCGTAATGCCAGGAGACGTGAAATATTCAAGGAACACCAGCGGCTGTACCGTTTGGGCCCAAGGGTTTTAGCCCATGAATTGCTGATGAATCAGCGCGAAGATTCTTCTACAGTCACCCTCGAAGACGTGCATGGCTACTATGACCCTTTGTTCTCGTCTGCCTCGGGGCCGATCCAGGGTTCCGTCGCCTCCACATCGACAATGACGGTCCCACAAGGACCTGTGGTTGAGGCCGAAGTTATTACAGCCCTAGACAGTTTAAACAATGGGGTTGCTCCGGGGCCCGACGGAATCACTGGTCCCGAATTAAAGAAGATCCCGGCGACGATTCTGACTCATATAATCAACAACTTCATGAGATTCCAAGACATCCCGGAAGAATTGAAAATATCAAAGACGGTCTTCATCCCAAAAACACCAGCACCAACATCTGCTACGGATATGAGACCTATCACAATGTCTTCGGTGCTATGCCGGGTATTTTCGAAGATCTTACTGGCTCGCCTGTCCAATGGTAATGACTTCCACCCGCTCCAGGGCGGGTTTCAAGATGACCGCAGCACAAGCACGAATTTACTGTTACTCCAAGGGGTTATGAAGTATGCCAAAAAGAAGAGGAGGAGCCTATACGTTGCAAGTCTGGATATAAAGAAGGCCTTCGATACCGTCTTTCATGAGGCCATCTTCGCCACCCTGAGAGGGAGGGGATGCCCGGAGTACTACATCACCTTACTCCGCAATCTTTATACTCACACCTCAACGACCTTCTTCCTTAATGGAAAGACTGATGGACACCGCGTGGCTAAAAGGCAAGGAATCAAAGAGGGTGATCCCCTATCGCCCTGTCTTTTTAACGTGGTCCTGGACCCGCTGCTACAAGAACTAAACCGGAAGGGCGTTGGCGTACAGGTGGAAGGTGCTCAGGCCAGTTGCATGGCCTTTGCCGATGACGTGCTACTTATGTCTTTGAGCCTCGAGGGTCTTAGAGCCCTCATACACGACACTGAGGCTTACTTCGCCAGGGTTCACCTCCATCTGAACCCTGCGAAAACACAATACTTTGGGTGGCGGTACAGTGGAGTACGCAAATGGTTTGACTACGTACTGCCACCCATTACCATTGCTGGCACCGTCGTCTCGCCCACGCAAAAAGGAGCGCCTGTCACGTACTTAGGCCTGCAGCTGTACGTCAACAAGCCCCCCAGGCCAACGAACGATATGTCCGAGGCAGTGACCCGGGTTCTGCGAAGTGCTGCCCTAAAGCCTTTCCAACGTCTGCGGTGCCTCAATCTCTTGGTCCTCCCAAAGTACTTGTATATTTTGTCAAACGTCTTGAACGTTATACGGGAGGCCAAGCGAAGGGACAAGACCGTGAGGATGATCGTCAAAAGGATTCTACATCTCCCCCTCTCCTACCCGAATGTCCATGTTCATCTGTCGGCGAGGGATGGCGGACTGGGGTTGATGCAACTACAGTGGACCGCGGCCGCCTGCCAGTTAAAAGCTTTAGCCCGCATGGCCCGTCTGGCTGATCCTTTTGTGGATAACGTTCTTTCCGAGGTCCTTCAAGAGCGCGTCCAGAATCTATCAGAGGAGCTCGGCGTCCCAATGGGCGTGACAGGGCGCATGGATCTCGCAGCTTCCATTCATTCAGCCAGAAAAGAGAAGACCAGGATGATTATGCAAGAGTACTCCAATAAAGGACTCTTCTCCCACGTCCGAGAACCTGTTGGAAATCAAGATGGGTAGAAATCCAGCGAACCGGTAGAATGTAGGAAGGGAGTTGCCTCAGGACAGAAGCCGCCGATATTTCGAACAGAGACTGTTCTTCTTCATGAAGAACAGTCTCTGTTCGAAATATCGGCGGCTTCTGTCCTGAGGCAACTCCCTTCCTGTTGGAAATCAATGGCTCCTGCCCCATTGTCGCTTCATGGGGGATAGTGACCGGATTCGAGCACTCGGGTTGCGGTCGAACCTATACCCAACAAGGGCACTCTCCAACAAACAGTCTACCAATCCCGGGGCAGTGCAATGCCGATTCTGCAAAGATAAGTTGGAGACAGCATATCACATTCTCCAAGAATGCGACAGAATTCACTTGCCCCGGATTGAGCGTCACAACTTCCTCGCTAAACAAGTAATCAGACTGGCCCAGAGGTACGACCCCTCCATTGAAGTGCAGCGGGAAAAGGTGCTTACTGCCGTGGACGGAACGCGATTGAAACCAGATATCATCGTGTCCAAAGGAGAAGAAATGCTAATCCTGGATGTGGCAGTCGCGTGGGACGCGTCCCCCACCGCCCTTGAACTTGTTAATCATGGAAAACTGGCCAAGTACTCTGTGTTAACTGCCTCTTTCCCTGATAAGAGGGTTATGGTGGCCGGCCTATGCTTCGGGGCGCGTGGCGGGACGTGCAGCAGCACTAGAAGGACCTTGCAGACTTTGGGCCTTTCCAGGAGTGATATGGGCTGGTTGGCGGCCAAGGCACTAATTGGCAGCCTCATCTGTTTATCACGCTTTAACAAGAAGATATAGATAGTTCCTCCGGTGCGCTATAGTTTTAGCTTACAGATTTTAAGCTTCGGGATAGTTGTAAACCTTTTTGTTCTAATTTTCACCTTCAGCACAGCTAAGGGGAGACCATTGGGGCCCAATGGCAGATCATCGCTGGCCTGAAAAGGTCGGGCCCCAAGGCATCTGCTTAGTCTGGGCGCTTTTCTTTTACCATTCGGAGACATATTCGTTTTAGCCAAATAAACGCCATTCCACTCATTCGAAGCTTTTCTCCACATTCGGACCCTGCATCTCAAGAGAAAATTAAAAAGGTATGGTGTAACGGCGGGGGAATATATTCTGCTGTTTTCTAGGGGGTGTGGCTCAGCTGAATTGTTGCTACACGTGTGTGCTACGTTTGCGCTGTTACAAGAGTGTTGAGAGCGCTTGTTCTTCTGCCTTCGGGCAGCGCGTCTGATCTTTTCTCAGCTGAGTCACGGGCGATCCGGCCTCCACGCGGCGCCCCCTGGTAACGGCAGTAGCAGCCGGCCAACGGATCGCCCAATGCACTTTGCCGTGGTCAAAAGCGAAGCTATTTGTTCGACAGTCTTTTAGATTGCCTTGCTCGTCGCAAGGCAATTAACGCTTTTACCTCTCACAGTCGTGACTCTTCGATACTGTGAGGCAGATTTGAGCATGGACCTCAATATGGAAGAGAGAGGATGATGATGATTGATAGGTTTCTGGCGCAGCGACAACGAGGATCATAATGCGCCAAAAACTACGGTGTGATGAACTAGTTAAAAATTAGCAAGAACGAACTAGTTAAAACATTAAAATCATGCAAAATGTGAAACCTTAAAGTTCTTTCAGATACCCGATATCTCTAAAAAAAATTGTAGACTGCATTAAATTTTACCAGAGGCTCATCCCCCAGTAAGAGGGGTGGGTGCAGAGGAATTCTGTGTCGATACAACTCTTGAAAGGGAAGGGAAGAGAGAGGATACCCTCCCACTGATCTTATTTGCCAGCTCTGCGGCCAGCAATTGTCCTCTCGTCCCAAGCTGGAGGCACACTACCGCGATCACTCACTGACGCTTCTCTGGCGTTGCAGCATGTGTCGGGACAAGACAAGTGGTAACAGCAAAGTTATGTCATCCCACTTCACTAAGTGCAAACGAAAGAACTCTAACACCACCAAAGGCGACACGACCGATTCCCAAGTAGACCAAGGGGGCGCCTGCGCCTCGGGTGTGGCTTCGTCCGTGCACCGTTCGGGTGTGCCGGTGTCCGGTGCGGGCGCGGGGGCGTCGGGGCCCTGTCTCGGTAATCCATCCTTACTTCACACACCTGGGCCGGACTCTGACGTCCGCAGCAATGGTGGGCAGCCGACGGCTGATATCGAGGTCAATTCTCCTACGTCCTATGGAGGCACGGCAGACTTGTCTGCCCTAGCTGAGCACCTGGCCCTTGCCGGGTTAACGCCTCCTCTGCAAGTGGACGAGTGTGGGAGCGACACCAACGATCTCTCTGCCTTAGCGGCAGAAATACTAGACCATCAATAGCAGAATGTATTTCCCACCGAGGCTCTGCCTCCTCACTTCGACGATGCCCAGACACCCAGAAATGGGATGCAGGGAATGGATGGAGCCGGGACGGGGGCCTTCGATGCTCTTTCGTCCGTGCCGGGCACTGGCTCGGCCGGGCGTGGCACGGGGGATGCGTCTCCCGCGGCGCGGGTCATCTCCTACGGCCGATGGACGCTAGCCGAAATGAAGTTGTTGGCAACTTACGAACTCAACATTGGACCGCATCCCTTTATGAACATTGAGCTGGCCAAGCTTCACACGACCCGATCCCTGGCTAGCATCAAAGGTCTGAGGCACCTGAGCAAGTATAAGGAAGTGCTCTGGGGGATGAAGCGGGATTGTGATTGCCGGCAGGTTATCGCTGGACCTACTGCACAGGAAGCTACACATGGTCTTGCCTCCCTGGATATTGCTCCGGATGCCACCCAGAATGGAATCAATACCCTGAATCCTGCCCTAAGTGAACGGTTGCTTGAGTATCCTCTGCAGTACAGAGACTTGGAGAATATCTATAGGTTATTTGGTGTCTCCACGGACCCTCGAAAGCCTGTTCAAACTAAGAAGCGGAATCCTGCTACACCTCCTGCTACGACCAAGTCCGCGCGCCGAAGAGAGCGTTTTAAGCATCACCAACGCTTGTACAAAAAGGGCGCGAAGGTCTTGGTGCACCACCTGATGAGCGAGGGAGAGGAGTCCCCAATACTCCTGGGATCCATTCACGATCACTTCGACCCCTTGTTCACTACCCTCTCTACCAGTTACTGAACCCATCTGCTCCTCGACGAAGATCGAAGCGCCCTATGTGCCATTTACGACTGAGGAGGTACAGACCAGCCTCCGGGCTCTTAACTCCTCTTCTTCTCCTGGGCCTGATGGGATTTCCACCCAGGATCTCCGCAAGATCCCGGCGCCAGTGCTCGCGTTGATTCTAAATAACTTACTCCACCACAAGGCAGTGCCATCAGAGCTAAAGCGATCAAGAACGGTATTCATTCGAAAGAAGTCCGCCCCTGCCAGCGCTGCTAACCTTCGACCTATTACCGTTCCTCCTATGATCATGAGACTGCTATCAAGGATCCTCCTGGCAAGATTTTCCTCAGGAAACAGTTTTTACGAATTCCAGCATGGGTTCGAACATTCCAAGAGTACCAGCGGCAACCTGCTACTATTACAAGCAGTTATGCGCCATGCCAAGAAGGGCCACCGCCCCCTCTTCGCCGCCAACCTTGACGCCCGTAAAGCGTTCGACTCCCTCAGCCACTCTGCCATATTTGCTGCACTGCGCGGGAGAGACATGCCTAGCCCCTATATCGAACTTATTAGGGAGCTATATACTGGATGTAGCACCTCCTTCTGCTTCAATGGGAAGGTCGACGATGTGACTGTCTCGGTTCGGCAAGGTATAAAGCAAGGGGACCCGCTCTCACCCTTTCTCTTTAACTGCGTGCTCGACCCACTACTCCAGCAGTTTAACCAGTCCGGATTGGGTTTTCACTTGGGTCCCACCTCAGCCGCTGCTATGGCATTCGCAGATGATCTGCTGGTCTTTTCAGAGAGCCACTCAGCCCTATCTGAACTGATAAGCACCACAGAACAGTTCTTGCGGCAGTTGGGGCTCACATTGAATCCAACTAAAACCCAATACTTCGGATGGCCTTGGTCGAGCACGCAGGGCTGGTTTAACTACAACGTACCGCCGATCACGGTCAACGGTGTCAGAGTTTGCCCCCTTGACAGAGAAGTCCCACTTCGATACCTCGGACTCGACATCTACATCCACCGGGGCCCCTCACATCTCGACCAGACTGCCGACAACACCACCAGCATTATAACCAGGGCTGACCTCAAACCATTCCAGAAGGTTCGCTGCTTCCAAGAACTGGTAGTCCAGCGGAGACTTTACAGCCTCTCCAACTCCCTCAGCGTGATCTCACATAGCGAGAAAGTCAACAAAGAATCCAGGGATTTCGTCAAGAAAACTTGCCACCTACCACACTCCTTTCCCAGCTCGCATATATGGCTTCCCGCAAGAGAAGGCGGCCTGGGAGTCAGCGATCTACAGTGGACTGCTCCAGCCATTCAAGTTAAAGCCCTCACGAGGCTGCATCGAAGAGGAAACCCGTTCGTGGACGAGCTGTTCAATGATGTTCTAAGCGACCACCTCGGAAGGCTATGCCGTTACCTAAGAATTCGTGAAGGCGTAACATCATTTGAAGACGTCGAAACGGCACTGCAAGAAGGACGCCGCCGATACGGAGACGCCGTACAGTCGCGATACAAGAATAAAGGTCTATTTGCCCACACTCACGATCCCGTGGGCAATAGGTGGTTATACCCCGACTACCGGTTCCTCAAGGACGGGGACCGCATTCGTGCCTTGCGCCTCAGGACCGACACCTACCCTACCCGCTTTCTGTCGAATCGGCATGCAGCAGACCCTGCCAGCCATCTCTGCCATCACTGTCATGCCACGGACGAAACCGCGGTGCATATTTTGCAATTCTGTGAAAAAGTTCATGGTCCTCGTATTGAGCGGCATAATTTCGTTTTTATAATTTCGTTTCATAATTTCGCACAGTTTCGCATAAGTTTGCCGCCTCATCTCCGAGTATGACCCCCACGTCAAGATCCATCAAGAGAAAGTCATCACTGTTCAAGGAGTGCACCTGAAGCCGGATATCATTGTAGAGTCGGAACAGGGTATTCACGTAGTGGACGTCGCTATTGCCTGGGACAGCTCCATCGCCAACCTCGAGCGTAAGTGCAAAGAGAAGACCGACAAGTACAAAGTTTTGTCAGCCGCATTTCCCGGCAGGTCGGTTGTTGTCTCGGGGTTGGCGTTTGGGGCTAGGGGGATGACATGCCCCACAACACGAAGAGTTTGTAAGGAGCTCGGGCTATCCCTGTCCGACGTGCGACCGGCTTGCGCCGCGTCGGGTGGGCCTGGCGAGTTGACGGCTGCGGCCCCTAGTTCTAGTCCAGAATCTCTTCCATGCTCTCCTGATGGGGGTGGCAATATCAGGGAGCAAAGTGTCTTAAGTCCGGCTGTGCCGGCTCCACAATCAAGCGATGAGAGATGTTCTCCCCCTGGGGAGGCGTCTAACACTACGGGGCAGGTTGCTCTGAGTCCGGCTATGCCGGAAGTCGGTCCTTCCTTTGAGGTAGTGGCTGACGAGCCTGAAACCCCTATGGCAACGAGCGAGTCACAATTGGCTCAGTTACTGGCGGACAGGGGTATTGCCCCCCTCCTTTGTTTGCCGAGACAGCTCGAGGATTGGTGTCTGCACCAATTGAGTGGCAAAGAGGTAGCTGCAAACCTCAACAATCTCAGTCTTCACATTCTGGCAGTTCTGGGGACCGCGGGGTTGACGAGTCGGGTCCGCACGGGGCGGTGGTGGCCCCTCCGGGGGCGCTAGGGCCGGGGAGGCCCGTCATGTCTTATGGTCGCTGGACCAAAGCAGAAATGCATCTCCTTGCTATGCTTGAGCTAGATTTGGGAAAACATCCATTTATTAATCTTGAACTGTCCAAACGTTACCCCACCCGCTCACTCATGAGCATTAGGGGTATAAGACATCTTCAAAAATACAAACAAATACTAGCAGCTGCTCGGTCAGCACGTTACCAAGAGGTACAAGAAATCTTAAGTCAAGAGCAATATGCGTCACAACACAGTATGAGGTCAGAAGGCGAAGCTAGAGAGTTCTGTGTGGAAGACCTTGAAGGAGCGGGACTGTCGTGGGACCGTGCTGAAAGAGTTCTTTCTGGTCCATTGCAGTATACAGATTTGGAGAGAATCTATCGAGCTTTTAATGCCTTTCCCCAACCCAAACATCAATGTAATAAGCCTACTAAAAAAGCCCAGCCTAGTACGAAGGCAGCGAGAAGGAGAGAGAGGTACCGTGAACATCAGCGTCTTTACAGAATGGGGCCGAAGGTCCTGGTTCACCAGCTTCAGGCTGAGGGGGCGAGTTCCCCTGTCACGTTAGCTGATGTTCACTCCACTTATGATCCACTCTTCTCCTCTCCTTCTAAAACCAGCGTTTCGGTGCCTTCGTCTAGAAGTAAGGTTAAGGCGTATTGCGGCTTTATTGCCGATTCCGAAGTTGAGTTGTTGAAGCGGGTCCCCGCGGTTGTCCTTGCCTCTGTCTTAAACAATTTCATGAAATTTGTGGTCGTTCCACCTGAACTCAAACATTCCAGAACTATCTTCATCCCTAAGGTGCCAAAGCCTGAGTCGGCTTCCGACTTCAGGCCCATTACCATCTCTACCTTGGTCCTTAGGTTGTTCTCAAAAATCTTTCCCTATCTAAACTATCCCACCTTTCAGCTGGAATGGCTCGAAGTGGATTCGAGAATGACCGGAGCACGAGCTCCAACCTTCTGCTCTTCAGGGAATCATGCTGCATTCCAAAATAACACACAAGCCCCTATACGTAGCCAGCTTAGACGTTAGGAAGGCATTTGACTCTTTGAGTCACAACGCCATTTTTTCAGCCCTTGAAGGCAAGGACGGGCCACGACTGTACCAGGAGTTGGTGAAGGAGTTGTACACCGGTAACACGACCACTTTTCATCTGAACGGCAGAACCGACGGGGCTAGAGTCGCTGCACGACAGGGAATACAGCAAGGGGACCCCCTGTCACCATTTCTCTTTAATTGTGTATTGGACCCTCTCCTTGCCCAACTCAACCAGTCCGAGTTTGGGTACATCGCTGGAGCAGCTTCGGCTGCCTCCATGGCCTTCGCTGACGATTTGCTGGTGTTTTCCGAGAACCATGCTGCATTAACCAAGCTGCTGCAGATGGTTGAAACCTACATGAATTCAGTTGGTCTGGCACTGAACCCTCGGAAAACCCAGCATTTCGGTTGGCGTTGGAACAGCGAAACCGGCTGGTTTGATTACGGTGCACCACGTGTGGAAATTGCAGGAGCACGGGTGGATGCTCTGGGAAGGGGAGGTGTTGTCAAATACTTAGGGGTTTCCCTATCTGTCAGCAGAGGTCCTCTGCTTGAGGACAAGTACAGCGACTCCGTGGCCAGGTTGTTAATGAAAGCGTCATTGAAGCCGTTTCAGAGGATAAAGTGTTACAAGGAGTTAGTAATAATAACGGCAGTTGTACCTCCACTCCAACTCTCTGGCGGTTCTTTCGCAGTCGCAGAAGATCGAAAAACGGCACCGGTCCTTTGTTAAGAAGACAGCTCATTTGCCCGGGTCTTTTCCTAACGTCTTGCTCTGGAAGCCTTGTAGAAACGGTGGTATGGGGGTTTTGCCGGTACTGTGGACAGCCCCAGCAGTCCAGTTGAAGTCTTTGGGTAGACAGCGGCGCCTTGGTAACGTCTTTGTTGACGAGATCTTCGACTGCGACAGAATGGAGCCGTGCTTGGGCTGTGCGTTCGTTTCCGCACAGGGAGCATACATGTGAAAAATTTTCACCCATTTGTTTGTAGTTTTTAAGAAAACAATTTTTTTTAATTTCCCTGGCACGGCGGTCCTGTGGTCGGCAAACCCTGACCAATCCCGGCTTCGTCCTGGCTTAGCCGCGCTCGTGGCTTGGCTAACGCCAAATCGTCGATGCGATGGCGGAGATCTATGGGCGAAGGTGAATGATTTCGGTGTGTACCGTGATAATTGCTGTCGTTAATAGCCTCAAAGATAGTTTTGCCGGTCTTCTTTAACAAGCCTTACTGGATGGCCTCGTTGTGCAACGACGGCCGTCGTGAGCGGACATTCTGTGCCCGCACTGTGCTTCATGCTACCAACAAGACCTAACACCTAACGTGTGACGTACTCGTACGCATTCTCAATAGCTTTGGCAGCGCACTATGCGCGGACTTGCTGCGCGTGCAGAAAGCACCACCAAAGCTATTGAGAACGAGAACGAGTACGTGCTCGAAGACGAAGTATTTCTTATAAGAAACATGATAAAACGGTGGGGTGGTGCCCGATAGCTCGTGACAGCTATTTCAGCACGATACAGCGGCCATGACGGCGTGTAAACACAAACTGGTTGCCAGGCAGAGCTGGCTAGGTGTGGCTATCCAATCCGCGCAGTTCCAAGTATGACGTCACAAGTGGAACCGCCGCCCGGTAGTTTTTCTCAAATTTCTCACGAAGGAGTATGGAAATTTGGAAAGCAATGTGCGTTTATGAATGAAGTTGGGACCACGGTTCTGAATATCACAACGTCTTCATACTTTCGGAACAGCAGCGGAGCTGCACTTTAAAAAGGTGCTTGGAGGCTACGCCTCGCGGCTGTCCGCAGTGCTGGGTGTTCCAGATGGAATAGTACACGGGAACGATTTGCAGATGGCCTTGAATGAGAGCAGAAGGAAGTGGTTCAGTGACAAGAAAGGAAGTTATGCGAAGCGAGACCTTTTCGCCTTTGAGAAGGATCTCCTGGGAAACCGGTGGTTGCACCCAGATTGCCAATTCATGAGGGAAGGCGATAAGATCAAGGCCTTACGACTCAGGGCGGACGTTTATCCAACACGTTCCCTATTTAACAAACACGCTGAAGACCCCGCGGCCAGACTTTGCCATCATTGTCACGAGGCCCAGGAGACGCCTTGCCACATCCTCCAATACTGCGATCGAGTTCACGGCCCCAGAGTCGAGCGCCACAACTTCATCACCAAGCAAATGCAGAGACTTATCACCAAGTATTCTCCCAGTACGAGTGTTGCTGCGGAGAAAGTCTTCTCTGTCGGTGGTGCTCGGCTCAAGCCAGACCTTGTATTAGATAGGGGGCACGAGGTAGTTGTGGTGGATGTGGCGATCGCGTGGGACTCCTCTGTGGCCAATCTCGAGAAAAAAGCTAAGGAAAAGTCTGACAAGTATGCCTGTTTGGCTCAGCTGTTTCCAGGCAGGACTTTCAGAGCGGTCGGGGCGGTCCTCGGAGCCAGGGGTCTGGTCTGCCAATCCATGCGTAAATTATGCGAGGAACTCGGTCTCTCGAAGTCCGACGTCTGATGTGGCATGGTTGGCGGCCAGGGCCCTGGTAGGTAGTTCGGTCTGCGTGAGTCGGTTCGTAAGGAAGGTGTAACTGGGTCGGCCATCGGTTTCTCCTTGACGTTTTGCTAGATTCTATCGCCCAGTGTATAAATACACTTAACATCTTGCGGTTAGCATGTTGAGCATCCTTGGGTAGCTCAATTGCTCTATGAACATCTTCTTATATAGCAAATACCTCTTATTGAACATCTTTTTGTAGCAAATACTTCCTTACACACTAGCTTATTCTATCCCGCTTTCTTTCCCTACTGGTTTTGCCATAGGGTAGTGGTGTGGAGTTCCCGATGGTTTCGCTTGAATAGATCGGCACTCCCCTGTTTTGAGTTTAAGTTATTTTAACCCGAGGCGTACTACGCTCCACTCCTTTTAGCCTATTGTTGGGCAAGTTTCTTATCAGTCTTCTTATTGTGTTGTTTTATCGGTCCTAACCCCAAGTCTGGGTCTAAGGCCGACTAGCTCTCTGCGCTGCGCGCGGTGAGGCTGCAGATCCCCGACTTGGTTTTAACCCGCTTGCGGGTACAAGTTAGTTTTAGCCCAATAAACGCCATTCTACTCATTCGAAGCTTTTCTCCACATTCGAATCCTGCATCTCAAGAGAAAATTAAAAAAGTATGGTGTAACGGCGGGGGAATATATTGTGTTCTTTGAAGCCCTTGACGTCCCACTCGGGATCACCAGCCGAATTGACCTGTCCAAGACCCTCCATGATGCGCACAAAAGATGGACCACGAAGACCATTCAGAGCTATGATAACGCTGCCCTTTTCTCCCATCTACGAGAGCCAGTCGGGAATATGTGGCTCAGGCGGGACTCTGGATTTCTGGGCGATGGGGACCGCATTAAGGCTCTGCGTTTAAGAACAAACCTATACCCAACCAGAGCGCTTTCAAACCAGCAATCCGCGGATCCCACGGCTACGCATTGCCGGTTCTGTAAAACGAAAGTCGAATCGGCATACCACATACTCCAGGAATGCGACCGTATTCATCTGCCCCGAATTGAACGCCATAACTTCATCTGTAAGCAGATAGTCCGGCTGACCCAAAAGTACGACCCTGCCGTGACCGTTCAGCAAGAAAAAGTTATCACGGCGGTCGACGGAACGAGGTTGAAACCCGATTTGGTGCTGACAAAGGGAGACAACGTGGCCATTCTCGACGTTGCGGTGGCTTGGGATTCCTCCCCGGCAGCACTGGAAGTAGTTAATAATGGGAAGGTCGCAAAGTACTCTGTTTCGTCTGCTTCCTTCCCTGGCAAGAACGTCAACATTGCAGGCCTCTGCTTCGGTGCCCGGGGAGGTACCTGCAGCAGCACACGTCGGGCCCTGCAGTCGCTCGGACTAACAAGAAGCGATATCGGCTGGCTTGCTGCCAGGACGCTCGTCGGCAGTATCATTTGTCTCTCACGATTTAACAAAATGATTTCACTCTATCTTAGCTTGCTGCGAATTTTTAGTCGTCACTTTTAAGGACATTGGAAGTATTTTATCCAGCTTTTGCTTTTTTTCTCTTCTTACAGTCTTGCTAAGAGGAGACTCTTGGGGCCCAGTGGCAGACCAACGCTGGCCCGTTTACGGGCCGGGCCCCAAAGCACCCGCTTAGACTTGACCTTTTTTTAACCCTTTTTTCGAGGGAAATTTGTGTTTTAGCCAAATAAACGCCATTCTACTCATTCGAAGCTTTTCTCCACATTCGGATCTTGCAACTCAAGAGAAAATTAAAAAAGTATGGTGTAACGGCGGGGGAATATATTGTGTTCTTTCATTATTCAGCAAATACACCTTTCGAGTATTACATGCACCTTCTTTGTACACTATGTAGCAAATCCACCCTTTGAGCATTCTTTAACCCTTATCCAAATAGCAAATACTACCTTGCTGGCTTATCCCCTTTGATTTTGAAATAGGGAAGTGGAGAGGAGTTCCCGTGGTTTTGCTAGAGTTGATCGGCACTCCTGTTTTGTGTTTTTGTTTTTAATTGAGGCTTGCAACGCTCCACTCTTTTTAGCCTCTTGTTGGGCAAGTTCTTATCTGTATCCCTAATATGTTCTTTTTAACGGTCTTACCCCAAGTCTGGGTCTAATAACTCTTCTTTCCCATTTGGGGAAAGAAGAGTTATAGCCAAATCAACGCCATTCTACTCATTCGAAGCAGAACATACACTACAAAGTAAGATAAAGATACACTACAAAGTGTATCTTTATCCCAGCCTGGAGTGCTTAATGTAGCCTCCTGCACTGTTAGTCCGGCTGTGGAACGAAGACCCTCGGATGCCTCAGATATGTCCGTGACGAGAGAAATCTCATTACTAGCCGAAGCTTTGGACCTGGCGGGGGCAGTACCGCCCTCTCAAATATTTGGTTCGATTATAGGTCCTGGTTCACGGACGGAGATGTTTTACTCTCCTGTTACCAACGCAGATCAAGGCAAGGAAAGTTCTTTGGATGAGGCTGAGAGTGCTGGCGGCGAGGGCGGTGCGCGGCCCGCCTTATTGTCTGTCGCGGGCGGGTTTGGTGCGGATGTGGATGGAGCGGTGGCGTTTCGCGCCGCTGACGGCAGTACATGTGGTGATGAAGTGGGGTCCGGTCCTGCTCTTCAAGATGACGGTCCCATTTTATCTTACGGGAGGTGGAACGACCAGGATTTACGGGCCCTAGCCCTTTTGGAATGCGATTTGATTGGGCATCCTTTTATAAATCAGCAGCTTGCGAAACAGTTTCCTAGCAGGTGGCTATACGTAGTTCTACATGGCTATAAGTATGCAACGCCATCAAAACCGCTATAAAGCCATCCTGCGGGGCATCCTTGCTGACAGGAAAAATGTAAGAGTATTCCAGGGGGCTCCTGGTCCAGTTAGTACTACATTATCCCAGATGAACATTGAGGACATAAAACGAGACTTGGCAAATGCGGGCGTCACGGATGAGCCCCTAGCCCATAACTTGGGCACGGTCCCCATTACTATGGGGGATATCCAGAGGCTATTTTCCCTTTTTGGTGTTCGAAAGGCTGCCTCCAAGAAGTCTTCTGAAAGACGGCAGGATCACAGGAATGTTGATGGTCGGAATCGTGGAACAAGACGCAAGTTAAGATTCCTAAGACATCAGCATCTATATCGCCTGGGCCCTCGTGTTCTTGCTCACCAGCTGTTGATGGAACAGGGCGAGGGAGGATCTGCTCCCCAATTACAAGATGTTCACGAACTCTATGATCCCATGTTCTCGACGGCGTCAGGACCTGTAGAAGGCGAATTGGAATCTATGGTCAAGGTACAGGTGCCGGTTGAACGAATCACAGCTGAAGAGGTGACAGCGGCGCTCAACAGTTTGAACGCAAAGGCTGCCCCTGGCCCTGATGGGGTGACGACGAATGAATTGTCAAGAATTCCTACTTCGATACTTGCCCTCATCTTTAACAACTTCCTCAAGTTCCAAGATATCCCTGCCGAAATGAAGCATTCCAAAACGGTATTCATACCGAAAACAACTTCTTCTAAGTGTGCCTCCGACTTGCGACCATTAACCATGTCATCTATGGTCAGTAATCTCTTTTCGAAGATTTTACTCAGCAGATTCTCAGCCAACAACTCCTTCCACGCCTTCCAGGGTGGTTTTCAGGACGACAGGAGTTCCAGTACCAACCTATTGTTGCTGCAGGGCGTCATGAGATTCCTCAAAAAAGCGAAAAAGAGTTTATATGCGGCTTCCTAGGATATCCGCAAAGCTTTCGACGTAGTCAGTCATGAGGATATTTGGTGCGCTGAGAGGCAGAGGCTTTCCGGAGTTCTATATAACCCTCCTCCGAAATCTCTATGATGGGGCTACCACCTCGTTCTTCCTGAACGGCGTCTCTGATGATCGAAAAATACCAGTGCGAAGGGGCATAAAGCAGGGAAATCCCCTCTCTCCCTTTCTTTTTAATGCAATATTGGACCCCTTTCTTCAAAAGGTCAACGCTATGGGACTGGGGGTACAGATTGGAGGTGCCGATGCTGCGGCCCTGGCTTTCGCAGATGACGTTCTTTTGATGGCCCGAAGCCTTGAGAGTCTTAACGCACTCGTCCGTGAAGCGGAGTGTTACCTGTCTGGAGTGCAGTTATCCTTAAACTCCGCTAAGACTCAGTATTTTGGCTGGCGGTATGACGGCATACGCAAGTGGTTCGATTACAGCTTGCCGCCCTTGCGTATAGCCGGGAGCGAGGCCCGCAGCATTGGCAAAAACGAGCCTATTAAATACGTTGGCCTCCAGCTTTTCTTGAATAAACCCCCAAAAGCGTGTGACGAGATGACGGACAGGATAGCGAAGGTTGTGGCCTCTGCAGCACTCAAGCCTTTTCAGCGCACCAGATGTTTGAATCTCTTGGTTGTGTCCCGATACCACTATATCCTATCCAATGCTCTTAATGCGGCGAGGGAGGCGTCGCGTCGGGACAAGCTGTTGCGTGTTGCCATCAAACGAACTCTTCACCTTCCAATGTCCTTTCCAACCACCCATATCCACCTGCCTACACGAGAGGGTGGTTTGGGAGTCGCCCAGCTCGAATGGTCTGCCGTGGCTGCCTAGGCCAAGGCCTTTGCACGTATGGCGCGCCTAGCGCATCCCTTTGTCGACGCAGTTCTTTCCACCTCTTTGGCAGATATTCATGAGCGGGTATGCAAACATTTGGATATACCTTTCGGCCTAGTCTCTCAGACTGATGTGAATTCCGCTCTCGTTGAGGCTCGAAAGCGTTGGGTTGAACGAGCGCGGCTGCCATATTCTAACACCTCACTTTTTTCCCATACTAAAGAACCTGTCGGGAATCAATGGCTTGAGCCTGATTGCCGTTATGTTGCGGATGGGGACAGAATCAGGGCACTACGATTACCAACGGTGGTGGTGTTGGTGGTGATGGTGAAAGGGCTTGCCGTTGTCGGCCTTACGTATGAACGAATTACGAACGAATTTGTATCCCACCAAAGCCTTGTCCAATAAGGGCTCTACCGATCCTAACGCAACGAAGTGCAGGTACTGCAAGATTAACGAAGAAACGACATTTCATATCTTGCAGGAATGTGAGAAGATACACCTGCCTAGGATCGAGCGGCTCAATTTTGTGTGCCGACAAATCGTTCGACTTATTCGTAAATACAATCCGCTGGCCCTTATCGAACAGGAAAAAGTGCATACCGCGACAAACGGGGTCCGGCTCAAGCCAGATATTATTGTTAAAGATTGCAATGAGGTCGTTATCCTTGATATGGCAGTGGCGTGGGATGCATCGACGAAAACGCTTGAGGATGTGAATAGAGGAAAGTTTTTAAAGTATTCTCCTCTGGTCGATTCCTTTCGTGGCTGCAATGTCAGAGTTGCAGGCCTGTGTTTTGGCGCCCGTGCCGGCACTTGTGCATCTACGAGAAAGGTTCTGAAGGACCTCGCCTTCACTGGTCGTGATGTGGGATGGCTTGCCGCCAAGGTATTGGTTGGTTGGCAGCCTCATTTGTTTAAATCGGTTTTGCAAAATGGTTTGATGTCCAGGTTTCCTGCTATTTATTGGTGGTTGGGTTCCATCGTTTTAGAGTTTTTATCCTACGTATTTTATTCCTCTTAATGCTGTGTAAGGGGATCTCTTGCGGTCAATTAGCAGGACAACGCTTGCCTGAAAGGGCATGGCCGCAAAGAATCTCCTTCGGAGCCTAACGTTTCTTACCTCTTTTGAGGACATTTCTTTTACTAGCCAAATAAACGCCATTCTACTCATTCGAAGCTTTTCTCCACGTTCGGATTCTGCATCTTAAGAGAAAATTAAAAAAAAGTATGGTGTAACGGCGGGGGAACATATTGTGTTCTTTCGGTAGCCAAATAAACGCCATTCTACTCATTCGAAGCTTTTCTCCACGTTCGGATCCTGCATCTCAAGAGAAAATTAAAAAAAGTATGGTGTAACGGCGGGGGAATATATTGTGTTCGTTCGGTAGCCAAATAAACGCCAGTCTACTCATTCGACGCTTTTCTCCACATTCGGATCGTGCATCTCAAGGGCAAATTCAAAAAGTATGATGTAACGGCGGGGGAATGTATTGTGTTCTTTCGGTAGCCAAATAAACGCCATTCTACTCATTCGACGCTTTTCTCCACATTCGGATCGTGTATCTCAAGGGAAAATTCAAAAAGTATGGTGTAACGGCGGGGGAATATATTGTGTTCTTTCTTTATTTCTTTCTTTCTTTATTTCTTATCTTTCTTTATTTGGGGGGTGATTGTCGAGTGCCCTCTGTGCGTTCTCTGCGAATTTTCTGCGCTCTTCTTCTGCAGTGTTCGCTCGGCAATCAGGCAGGCCCACCTCCACGTGGTCCCCCCTGGGCTGGTTCATCTTGGTGAACCCGGCTAAGTGGCCTGCCGCGGGTGTGATACCCGCAGTGGGGCCAATCTTTGGTCAACTATATTCTTTTGATATAAGGCGGGTCAAGGCCCGACCTCAGCCCCACTGTCCTACCTCAGAGTTGAAGGTTTAGGATGGACTCTTACACAGTGGCGTTCCCTCCTGGGGAGCTTAGGTGCCACATTTGCGGGGAACGAGTTTCCTCAAGACAAAAATTTCAAGACCACTACCTGAACGACCATCAAACGTCTGTCAATTGGAGATGCTCAAGATGCGACATCAAGATACTTAATTGTGTAAAAAGCATGTCATCGCATCATTCAAAATGCAGAAGAAGGCTGGATACAGCACGAGCGACTTCACCCATTCCAGGAAGTTCGGCTCCTCCTCCTGTCACAGTGCAGGTTGACATTGGACACAATGACCAGATCGCGGGCTCTGCTCCCGCAGCCCTGGGAACTGAGGCTCCTGCGGCTTCGATGATCAAGACAAGAACTGTTACTTGGCGATCCGAAGGCTCTTCCCGTACACACGACGAAGCGACGGAAGACCCCGCCGGGCCTCAGGGGGTGCGGTCGGGTGGGGCTTTGCCCGGCTACGGGGCCGGCGGCTCGGGGGGTGGTTCCCCCGAGGAGGCACACTCAAACTCATTCTACTTTCAGCCACAGAGGCGAGTTGCTGCGGGATCCGAGAGAATCCCCAAAGAACCACAAGAGACGACTCAGCAGCTCAACCCTGCCTTTCAGAATCAGACGGCTTCGTCTAGCGGGGTTGGCTTCCCTGCTGCCAGGCTCTCGGAAGAGCTAGACTCTTCCAACATCTCCGAATTAGCTGAGGCTATTGTGGCAGCAGGGGCAGAACCGCCTCAGCTCAGAAATCTAGTTGTGGTTGAGGCCACCTCCCCGGAGGGGAGTGTGGCGCCTCCCGGTTACTGCTGTCCCACTGACCGGCCGCCGGACCCGGGGCCGGATTTGGTCCTTCCCGGCCGTTTCTCCGGGGGCCCATCGGGGCTCATATCGCACGGGCGCTGGACTGAACCAGAAATCATCGCCTTAGCCAGAGCGGAATTACAGATTAAAGGTCACCGTCAACCTGAAGCTCTCAAAGACATTCACCTCACGATCCCTTATGTCTATAAGGATGATCAGACACCAACAGCGCTATCGAGACATCTTGCATAATGTTGAAGAGGAGGAAGAGACCACTCAGGCAAGAATGCGGCCTCCGGACCGAGCTACGGCTCAACAACAGAGTACAAGTCTTTGCCTCCAAAAGGTACAAGAAGATCTGGCGAGAGAGGGAATCCTCGACCCAGCAGTGGGCCACAATCTTGTGTCCACCCCATTGAGTATGGAAGATCTCAGGCTGATCTACAATCACTTCGGCGTCAACCTCACCCGTCCTACAAAAGCGGCACAGAAACCCAAGAAAGGAGGGCGGTCGAGACGGAGCACCAAGAAGGCTAGACAAAAGGAGCGATTCTTACAGCACCAACGACTCTACAGAAAGGGGCCCAGGGTCTTGACCCACCACCTCATGCTAGAAAACGAATTGGGTGGCGATGCCATTTCTCTTGAGGATGTGCACAAGACCTATGATGCAATTTTTTCATCAAACGCGCCTCCGGAACGCCCTCCTGTCCCCTATGGGGTTCCTGCACAACAAGGTACATTTCCCGTCTCCTTGTTCTCGGCCGAGGAGGTTGCCTTGGCATTGAGAGGAATGAACACTAAGTCTTCACCTGGCCCAGATGGTACTCGTGCCTGCGATCTACAGAAAATCCCGAACTCCATACTCACGCATATTCTGAACAACCTGTGGCACTACAAGAGAATCCCCGAAGAGCTCAAGACATCTCGTACCGTCTTCATACCGAAGAAAGCTTCCCCTTCCTCAGCCGGGGATCTTCGGCCGATAACTGTCACCCCCATGCTCACCAGGCTTCTTTCTAAGGTGCTTCTTGGTCGGCTGGCAGGTGGTACTACATTTCATCCCCTCCAAGGAGGGTTCCAGTCCGACAGAAGTACGAGCAGTAACCTTCTGCTGCTACAGGGTACAATGAAGGCGATGAAGAAGAAGAAAAGAAGTCTATATATAGCAAGTCTGGACCTAAAGAAAGCATTTGACTCCCTGGCTCACGAGGCCATCTTTGCCGCCCTCCGCAACAGAGGGTTCCCTGAACACTACGTTGAATTGATTGAACACCTATACGAGGGATGCGCTACCACCTTTCACTTCAGTGGACAAACAGACGGCAAGAGAATACCAGTTCCCCGTGGAATAAAACAAGGAGATCCGCTATCCCCGTTTTTATTCAACGTTGTGGTTGACCCCCTCCTCCACAAGCTCAACACATCGAGGCTTGGAGTCACCATAGAGCAGGCCCATGCATCGGCACTTGCGTTCGCAGACGACATCATTTTGATGTCAGAAAGCTTTGAAGGACTGAAGACTCTCATCTCGAACACGGAGGAGTTCCTGAAATCCACGGGTCTCACATTAAATCCTTCTAAAACACAGTATCTGGGATGGCGTTACGACGGAAGAAGAAAGTGGTTTAATTATGAAATACCACCTCTACCTATAGGCGACACCGTGATCTACCCTCGCCCGAAGAACGTACCGACTAGATACTTGGGGCTAAGCATTTTCCCCAACAGGGGGCCCCAAGTGGAGGATGAGCTTTCCGAGAAGATGACGAGCATCATCCGTCATGCCTCACTTAAACCATTCCAGAGGTTACGTTGTTTAAACACTCTCATAGCTCCACGTTACCTCTACATTCTTGCTAATTCCCTTTCGGTCCTGAGCGACGCGGGCAAGCGGGACAAGTCGATGCGCAATATGATCAAACAAATGTTACATCATCCCCATTCCTTTCCGACCGCGCATATCCACCTACCCGCCCGTGAGGGGGGTCTCGGGGTGCTGCATCTCCAGTGGACAGCGGCGAGTATGCAACTCAAGGCTTTCGCCAGGATGGCTCGGTTGGGGTGCCCGTTCGTGGATGAAATTCTAGCTACCCTAGCCGATCAGGAAAGGCGCCTATCTTCCTTCCTAGAGATACCAGTAGGCATCACCGCTCAGTCAGAGTTGACATCAGCACTCCATTCT
This sequence comes from Ornithodoros turicata, assembly GCF_037126465.1. Classification (NCBI taxonomy): domain Eukaryota; kingdom Metazoa; phylum Arthropoda; class Arachnida; order Ixodida; family Argasidae; genus Ornithodoros; species Ornithodoros turicata. The sequence goes on from NW_026999314.1 coordinate 995,864, forward strand.
TCTAAGAAGGCTTACGTATCTAATCTAATCGCGTCCTACAATAACCACTCCCTATTCGCGCATAGGAGGGAGCCGGTCGGTAATAGGTGGCTCCACCACGACAGCGGCTTGTTAAAGGATGGGGATAAGATCAAAGCCCTACGTCTCAGAACTAACCTTTACCCCACGAAGTCGCTCACCAACAAACATGCAGCGGACCCCAAATCAAGGGAATGTCAGTTTTGCCCAGGCAAGGAGGAAACAGCTTTTCACATTTTACAAGGCTGTGAGAGGGTGCACTTGCCGCGTGTGCAGAGGCACAACTTCATAGCCAACCAAATTGTACGCCTGGTCCAGAGGTACAACCCTGACGTAACGATAACCCAGGAACGAGTGTTCACCACCCCTACCGGGATTAGGCTAAAGCCCGATATTGTGGTCTCTGAAGGCGACTCGGTGACCATACTTGACGTGGCGGTCGCCTGGGACGCCTCACCGAGTACGCTGGAAGAGATCAATAGATCGAAAGAGCTTAAATACTCAAGTCTGGCAGGTACCTTCCCTGACAAGGTGGTCTCGGTCAAAGGGTTGTGCTTCGGGGCCAGGGGAGGAACTTGTGCCTCCACACGCGACACTCTAACTAACCTTGGCCTCTCTCGCGGCGACCTCGCCTGGCTCTCTTCTAGAGTTCTGATAGGTAGCCTCATAGTTTTGAATCGTTTTAATAGTTCAGTTTAAACATTCGTCCTGACCATTCCGACTCTGAGGATATACTCCGTCGGATCAAGAAGTTTTTTATGGGTAGTTTCCCTTTTATTGTGTTTTACCGCTTGGTTTAACTGATTTTTTATCGGTTTTACCAAGTGGGAATGTTGGGGGCCATCTGGGCAGTCCATCGCCTAGCCTTGGTCAAGTACCATGGCTGACCCCCAATACATCCCACTTGAACCGACACCCTGTGGAAACCTAAGTTCCCACAACCTCGGGGCGTCAGCCCGTCCGTTCCGTGCGCGAAGGAACAAGCAGCACAACAGATTCAATCAGAACACATACAGGTTTATTTTACCTTCAGCCGTCGAGAAAAGCCAAGCGAAAAATGACCCTAGTTCTACCGAGACCCCCGCTTTTATACAATGTTTGTCTGCCACGCCCCCTTGCTGTCGCTGTGGCACTGCGTGCCCCGTATCTTTTGATTAGATATCCCACACTCCCCCCCTCAGAAGATTATACAGACATTAAGTCTTCCGGAAGGTCGAGGAGGATGTCTTCCGCGTTGGGCGGCGGTCGTGGTGCCTGTTGTACCAGAGGAGCCTGAGGGGGGTGGGTCTCTCTCAGCAATTCAGGCCGAAGGCGCCTCAGCGTGGCCAGTGCGCTATTGACGTCGGTGGCCGTGCGGGCAGCTTCAGTACGGGTCTGGTGGAGGGGTCCCCGGCGGTGGGTGGTTCGATGTACCTCCGGGACTTCACACACCGGACACAGGAGTCTTCTCTCCTCTGCAGTCAGGGGCTGCAGGGGGTCGGCCGGGTGCCGCTCGGAGAGAGTTAGTCCCCGGAAGGGGGCTGGGGTGCGGCTGAGGTCGTCCCCGTGGAGAGGTCGCGGCTGGGCAGTCCAGCGTGATCGGGAGGCCCAGGACACTGGCAGGCCGTGGGACACCACGGTCCAGGTGGCCACAGAGTGCTGCCGGACGGAGGCCGAGCCCGTAACACGGTGAGTGTTCTGTGCCGGGCGGGAGTGGGAGGCTGGTCGGTGTGGTGGGATGAAGGGCTCACGGGTTCTCGCGTTCTGACGGCGGGTTCCGGGAACCGAGCGACGCTGCATCTGCGAGGGAGAAAGGGAAACGGTAAGAAGGCGGCCTCAAACCGTGGGCGCCTGAGAAGGCGTCCCCCCAAAACAGATAGCGGAAAACTGTGGAACAGAAATCACACTACTAAAGCACTAAATCACAAGCACTATGCTTAGCGATGGAGATAGTGGCAGCTACGTGCGCCGCCTGCGGGGACGCAAGTTGTAGCGACTGGACGCAGGTCCGGGAACAGGATCCGGGTCCAGGTCCTGGAGGGAGGCAGGTTGCGAATCTGGCTCCTCTCCGTCAGGGTCTCGGAGGTGGTAAGACTTCAGGTCCGAGATGTGAACTGGCCCAGTTTCTTCGCCGGTGTCGCAGCGACGAAGCCTGTAAGTGAGGCCGGAGGAGCACGCACTTACCTCGAAGGGGCCATCCCACCTATCTGCGAGTGAAGCTGCAAAGCCTCGTGACGCATCACTTAGCGGGTGAGTCCGTCGAAGGACGAGGTCACCGACGCTGTAGGTGAGGTTCCGACGTCCACGGTTGTACTGGCGAGCCTGGTCCAACCTTGCGACGTCCAGGTTCTCCCGAGCCGTCCGGGCTGCATCGTCCAGTCGACTCCGGAGGTCCTCAGCAAACCTTGAATAAGGAGGCCGGGTAGCACCATCCCGGAGGCCCAGAGCATTCTCCACTGGAAAAGGGGCCTCTCGTCCCAAGTTCAGGAACGCCGGGGTGAATCCTGTAGATCTGTTGACCGTCGTCCGTGTAGCGAACGCCAGCTCAGCCAGGCGAAGATCCCAATCACGGTGGTGCTGGCTAGTAAAAGCAACCAACATCATTTTCAGGTTCCGATTAACACGTTCGGTAATGTTAGCCTGAGGGTGATACGGGGAAGTCTTCTTATGCTGAATGCCTAAGACAGCGCAAGAATCTGAGAACACCTTACTTGTAAAGTAGGCTGCGTTGTCGGTGATCAGCTGTGCGGGAAACCCGAACCGGCAAAAGGTGTCGAGTAACTTTTCCCACACTCTCTGGGAAGTCAGTGTCCTGAGAGGAAACAGCTCAACCCATTTCGTGAAATGATCAGTAACCACAAACAAATATTGGTTACCTCTAGGACTACGGGGAAATGGTCCCATCACATCACAAGCAACTATCTGCCAGGGTCTATTGCTCTGAACAGGCTGTAAGCGCCCAGGGGGTAAACCACCACGAGGTTTCGATCTCTGGCATACGGGACAAGTACGAACATACTTTGTTACATCCTGGCTCATTCCTGGCCATGTCGCAACACGACACAACTTTTCATAAGTTTTCCTGCCGCTGCTGTGACCTGCCAAGGCCGAGTCATGAAAGTAACGTATGAAAGACTTACGCAACTTCCGTGGCACCACTACTCTGAACGGGGATGAGCCGTCGTCCTCATCCGCCTGGGGTATGTATCTGAACAGGATGCCATCCTCGCCCAGCAGATAGGAGTCGTGCCGTCCGTCAGTCGTTCCGGTGTCCGCCGAGTCTTGCTCAGCTATCCACTGCGACACCCGCTGACAAAGGCCGTCCGCTCTCTGAGCGTCTAGGAGCTGCTCTCTGCTCACGACCGTGCCCCAAGACGAAGATACGTCTCGTGCCACCTGTGCTGCTGCCAGAAGTTGAGAAGGCGCCTCGGTGCCTTCCTCTTCCCCCTCCGGTAGAGGCGCGCGGGACAGTGCGTCTGCTACCACGTTCGTTGAGCCCCGCCTGTACTCCACGTTGAAGGAGTAGCCTTGTAGCATCAGGGCCCACCTGGCAAGTCGTCCAGACGGGTTATGGAGCCGCTGCAGCCAAGAAAGTGCCTGGTGGTCAGTCTGGACAGTGAAGGTACTGCCGTCCAGGTAAAGGTCGAACTTCCTGAAAGCGAAGATGATCGCCAAGCACTCCTTTTCCGTCACGGAGTAGTTCCGTTCTGCCGGATTCAGCGTGCGACTTGCAAAAGCCACTGGACAAAGAGTAGCGTCACGCTCCTGCAAGAGAACTGCGCCAACACCATAATCGCTTGCATCTGTTTGCACAACAAATGGTCTGTTAAGGTCGGGCAGATAAAGCCTAGCCGTATCAGCGATTGCTTGTGATAGAGCTCGAAATGATCGTTCCTGCTCTTCTCCCCAATTCCAGCGCGTGTCCTTGCGCAACAACTGGTTAAGCGGCTGCGCTAGCTCGGCACAATTAGGAATGAATTGTCTGTAAAAACCAACCATACCTAGGAAGCGCTGCAAGGCTTTGACGTTACCGGGAACCGGAAAGTCCGTGATCGCCTTTAGCTTGTCGTCGTTAGGACGGATGGTCCCTCCGTCCACCACAAAGCCGAGAAGGCTGATCCTAGACGATGCCAGCTGCACCTTGCGGGGGTTGATTGTTATGCCCGCTTCATTCATCCTTGCAAGGACGATTGACAGGTGTTCCAAGTGTTCCTGAAAATTTCTAGAAAACACTACGACATCATCCATGTATGCCATTGCGAAATTGTACTTCGCATCTCCCAACACTGTATCCATCAACCGCTGGAAACTGGCGGGTGAGTTGGACAGTCCGAAAGGCATTCGTACAAATTCAAACAAACCTCTATGACACGTAAAGGCTGTTTTTGGGACATCCTCCGGGGCAACTTGGATTTGCAAAAATCCCCTACTACAATCAAGCGTTGAAAACACAGTTGCGTTGCCCAGGGAATACAAGATTGACTCAATGGACGGGAAGGGGTAGGAATCCCTTACAGTTACTGCGTTAAGTCGACGGTAGTCGACGCATAACCTAGCCGTACCATCACGTTTCGGAGCCAGAACCACAGGAAATGCCCAAGGACTCTGGGACCTTTGAACTGCACCGGTTTGGAGCATTTCGTCAAGAGCAGCGTCTAATAAAGCACGCTTATGCACACTCAATGGTCTCGGATTACAACGCCATGGTCTAGCGTTACCGGTGTCTATGCTATGCTGTAACACAGACGACTTACCCGGTTTTTCGGTAAAGATTCCGTCAAACTGCCGCAGTACTTGTTCAAGCTGACGGCGGTGCTCCTCGGGACCATGGAATGACCCCAAGACAGTCGGCAGCCCAGACGTTTCAACGGACGCTGCCACAGCTTGCTGTGCTGTGCAGTGTTCCCGTGCTGCGGCGAAGCGGAAAAATCCCGACGAGCCGTGGTACACGTATCCTCCATTGGGCAGGTCCAGTACCAACTTCTGCCGGATGATGAAATCTCTGCCCAGGATAACAGGAACTGCCAGGCCAGGAAGGTGCACGAAGCGCTGCTTTCGTCGTCTCCCATCCAAACGTACCCAGAGCACAACTGCAGCCTGTGCTGGAACGGCGTCATTGGAAGCAAGACGAAGAGTGACATCTGTGGATTGCAATTCCACATGCCGCGATACGCAATGCTCGTAAACACTATCCCCGATAAGGGAAAGCGTAGCTCCCGTGTCGATAAGGGCGATGTAATCTTTACCCAAAATTCGAACGGCGATGTTTGGTTCCTTATCCTCGATGTAATCTCGGACAGAAAAAGCAAGAGGAGCCAAAGCATCTCTTTGCGTTATCTTACCGCTTGCAAAGCTAGTTTTTGACTGATCAAGGCCACGGATAGTAACCGTCTGCTCGCTTTCTTCGCAACTTGCCGACGTCGTTGAGCGAGCATTCATGGACGCCGGCTGCGACCGTTTTCCGATGGCACATTACGGGTGTTCGGTCTTTGTCGCGGGCATTCCCGACGAAAATGGTCAGGGCTGCCGCAATTCCAACAGCCGTTGGGCGCTCGTGGCTGCGGGGGCGCAGGATGGTGCCGCTCCCGCTGCCGTGGGGTTTCGCTAGCTGAAAGGCCAGGTTGACCGCGACTTCGGGGCGGGACGGGTCTGTCAAGGCTCGTTCCTGCGGGGATCGTCCTCTGGTCGTAGAGGAACGGATCTAGGGCTCGGTGGGATGACTCCGCATTGTCTGAATTACGGGGGTTGTCACCCAAACCTGTTGCATGCAGGCGTTCGACCGAGGCGGCTCCTCCGGACCACGCGCAGCGCGGTTCCAACGCTAGCTCCGGGGCCGGAGGGGGCCGGTAGTGAAGCTCTGCCAGGAGGTCGCCTTGTATTGAACGAGCCTCCTGGGCCAACGCCTCAAGGGTTTTAAAGCGATGGGCTCTTAAGTAGGGCCGGAAGCGCGGGTGGCACTGACGGATCGCCCGTGCGACGCGCTGCTCTTCCGTAGCAGTGGGATCCGCTCTGCTGTACAGATCCTGCAATGCCCGAACGAATTCAGATAAGCTTTCCTCAGGATGTTGAGTACGCTTATGCAATTCCTCTAGGACACGGTATTCGTAATCCGGGGGAAGAAATTCGTTTTTGAACCGCTCCTGGAAGTCCTGCAAGGACGTAAACTCCGATTGCAACCGAAGCCAGCGGGCGGCGTCTCCGACCAAAGCAACCTGCAGGATGCGTTGGATTAGGACTTCGTCCGAAATTCCCATACCCGTCTGATAGGCGGTAAGGTCGTCCAGGAAATCGGCAACGGACTTCTTATCGGTGTAACCTGAGAAGGTAGGCACCGGTAAGTTGAGTCGTCGAGGTGCTTGTGCCTGCGGCGGCGAAACCGACCCGGCATCCATGCGTTGTACCACCAACGAGCACAACTCCGTCATGCGTGACAGGAGTTCTGCCGTTGCGATGGCGTCTGACTGCGGCGCGGGCACCTTCGCCTTGTCAGCCATCAGCTCCGAGGGCTCGTCCACCGGGTGGGAGCTGAAAAACTCAAAGAAACACGAAAAACGCACACACACACAGAAACAACAGCAATAAACTACAAACTACAACAAACTACTCAACTACACAAACTCACAGTGCCGCGTGTTCCCCGCCACGGGACGAACGAGCTCGGACCCCAAACGTTGGGCGCCAGTTGTGGAAACCTAAGTTCCCACAACCTCGGGGCGTCAGCCCGTCCGTTCCGTGCGCGAAGGAACAAGCAGCACAACAGATTCAATCAGAACACATACAGGTTTATTTTACCTTCAGCCGTCGAGAAAAGCCAAGCGAAAAATGACCCTAGTTCTACCGAGACCCCCGCTTTTATACAATGTTTGTCTGCCACGCCCCCTTGCTGTCGCTGTGGCACTGCGTGCCCCGTATCTTTTGATTAGATATCCCACAACCCTTACCCGTTGTTTTTATAATGGGAAATTCATTGTTTTAGCCAAATAAACGCCAGTCTACTCATTCGACGCTTTTCTCCACATTCAGATCGTGTATCTCAAGAGAAAATTCAAAAAGTATGGTGTAACGGCGGGGGAATATATTGTGTTCTTTCGGTAGCCAAATAAACGCCAGTCTACTCATTCGACGCTTTTCTCCACATTCGGATCGTGTATCTCAAGAGAAAATTCAAAAAGTATGGTGTAACGGCGGGGGAATATATTGTGTTCTTTCCTTTTGTGTTGTGTTTCTGTTGGGGGGTAGTGGCTCAGTTGTTTCTTTGGTGGTTTTGGCAAATTAGTTAGTGGTATTTGCTGCGTTTTGAACTGAGTCACTGTGCGGTCCGGCCTCCACGCGGCGCCCCCTGGGAAACGGCTACCACCAGCCGGCTAACAGGACCGCACGGGGCGTTTGGCCTTTTACTAAGAGACGAAGAATCTTCTTTTAAGTGTGTAGTTGCTTGGGGTCTGCCTTAGGGCAGACTTTTTAACGTCTCTTTAACCCGGCAGGGACCTGGTGTCTCGTTGATCGATTTCTTTCATCTCGACCAGTTGTTTGGTTACTATGGAGACTTGGGAGATACGCTTCCCGCCTGAAGATCTTACATGTCATGTTTGTGACAGCAGAGTCACTTCCCGTGTCAAATTAGAGACTCACTACTCTGAACATGGAATGCAACTTATCTGGAAATGTAGCCTATGTGAGAGGTCCACTTTCACGAAGAGCAAATCCATGTCATCCCACTACACAAAATGTAAAAGATGGGGTCTTGCCCGACGTGACACGGCTGCTGCTGTGCCGCCTGCCTCTGCGCCGGGCGCGTTTGCGTTTGGCGGTGGCGCGGATGGCGTGCCCTCCTCGCCGCCCGGTCCGACGGACCCTCTGGGGGATGTGAATCTGTCCCAGATTGATGCTCATACGATAATGCCTCAGCCTGGAGTGCCTAATGAAGCCTCCTGCAATGTCAACCTGACTATTGAACATACCTCACACGATACTTCCAACTTGTCCGTATCGAGAGAAATCTCGCTCCTAGCTGAAGCTTTGGACCTGGCGGGGGCAGTGCCGCCCGCTCGACTATTCGACTCAACGCATTATGGTCCTAGCTCACGGACTGAGACATATTCTTCTACTGTTGGGAGTCGAGGTAATGAAACTACGTTCAGTGAGGCTGAGAACGGTGGCGGCGAGGGCGGTGGGCGGTCCGCCTTACCGCTTGTCGCGGGCGGGTTTGGTGCAGTTGTGGATGGTATGGTGGCGCCCCGTGTCATCGAAGGTAATACTCATGACGATGAAGCCAGACCCAACCGAGCAACCTCTGCTCCTCAGGATGACGGTCCCATACTGTCCTATGGGAGGTGGAATGACCAGGATCTACGAGCTTTGGCCCTTATGGAATGTGACCTAATAGGGCATCCATTTATCAATCAGCAACTGGCGAAGCAATTTACAAGTCGTTCGCTCATGGCTATCAGAATGCAGCGGCACCAAAGTCGATACAAGGCCATATTGCGTAGCATTCTCGCTGAAAGAGAAAGTGCCAGAGTGCAGCAAAGGGCGCCTGGTCCAACCAATACTGCATTATCGCAAGTGTCCATTGAGGATATAAAGCGGGACCTGGCTGCTGCAGGTGTTGCAGATGAGTCTCTGGCCCATAATTTGGGAACTGTTCCTATCACCATTGGAGATATGCAGAAAATTTTCTCCCTCTTTGGAGTTAGGGAAGCTGCTGTAAAAAAACCTTCCAGAAAACGGCAGAACCACGGGAATGTTGAGGCCCAGAACCGCAGAGCCAGACGCAAGATGAGATTTCTCAGGCATCAGCACTTGTATCGCCTAGGGCCCCGTGTCCTGGCCCACCAATTACTGATGGAACACGACCAGGAGGGCTCTTCTCCTCAGTTGAGTGATGTCCATGAACTATACGACCCCATGTTCTCGACGGCATCGGGCCCAGTTGAAGGCGATTTGGAGTCAACAGTTAAAATACAAGTGCCTGTGGAATTGATTACAATTGAGGAGGTTGCGTTGGCTCTCAATAGCTCGAACGCCAAAGCGGCCCCTGGCCCTGACGGTCTAACTGTCAATGAGTTGGCTAAGGTTCCTACTTCAATTTTGGCCCATATGTTCAATAACTTTCTCAAGTTTAAAGACATTCCCGTGGAGCTAAAACACTCTAAAACGGTATTTATACCGAAGGCTTCTTCTTCCAGGTGTGCCTCAGATTTACGGCCACTAACAATGTCATCTATGGTCACGAGAATATTCTCCAAAATCTTGCTTGCTAGATTTTCTGCTGAGAACTCCTTCCACGCTTTTCAAGGTGGATTCCAAGAGGATAGGAGTTCCAGCACAAACCTACTGCTGTTACAGGGCATAATGAAGTGCCTTAAGAAGGGAAAAAAGAGCTTATTTGCGGCTTCTTTGGACATTCGCAAAGCTTTTGATGTTGTCAGCCATGAGGCCATATTTGGCGCGCTGAGAGGAAGGGGTTTTCCTGAGTTTTACATTACCCTTCTCCGCAACCTCTATGAGGGAGCCAGTACCTCTTTCTTTCTAAATGGTGTTACAGATGGGCATAAGATACCTGTACGAAGGGGCATCAAGCAGGGGGATCCCCTCTCCCCCTTTCTATTTAACGCAATTTTGGATCCCTTTCTACAGAAGTTGAATGCCAAGGGACTGGGGGTCCAGGTCGAGGGAGCCGAGGCTGCGGCACTTGCGTTCGCCGATGATATTCTGTTGATCGCACCAGGTTTTGAGAGTTTAAATGCACTTGTCCGTGAAACGGAACAATATCTAGCTGGGGTACAGCTTTCATTAAACCCCGCAAAAACTCAATACTTTGGTTGGCGGTACGACGGCATACGCAAGTGGTTCAATTACAGTTTGCCACCCTTGCGTATAGCCGGGAGCGAGGTGCGCAGCATTGGCAAGAACGAACCAGTTAAATACCTGGGCCTCCAGCTCTTTGTAAATAAGCCTCCCAAGGCATGTGATGAAATGACTGATAACATCTCAAGGATTATAACGATGGCTGCCCTCAAACCCTTTCAGCGAGTCAGATGTTTGAGCCTCATGGTTGTGTCTCGCTATCAATATATTCTTTCCAACGCTCTAAATGCTCAGAGAGAAGCGTTGCGTCGAGACAAGCTGTTGCGTGTCGCTGTAAAGAAAATGTTACATCTTCCAATGCCTTTCCCTACCACTCATGTGCATTTGCCAACTAGAGAGGGTGGTCTTGGGGTTGCCCAACTTGAGTGGACGGCTGTTGCCGCCCAGGCCAAGGCGTTTGCCCGAATGGCGCGACTAGCTCATCCTTTTATCGATGCCATTCTTTCTACTTCTTTGGCAGACGTCTATGAGCGGGTATGCAAACATCTCGACATCCCCTGCGGTCTACTCTCTCAGTCTGATGTTGGTTATGCCCTAGACGAGGCCCGGAAGCGATGGACTGAACGAATGAGACAGCCCTATACGAACGCCTCACTCTTCTCCCATGTCAAGGAGCCAGTGGGTAATCAATGGCTTGAGCCTGATTGCCGTTACGTCGTGGATGGTGATAGAATCCGAGCATTAAGGTTACGAACTAATCTGTACCCCACAAAAGCCTTGTCTAACAAGGGCTCGACCGATCCCGATGCTACTAAATGCAGGTTTTGTAAAAATAAGGAAGAAACTGCATATCACATATTACAAGAATGCGAAAAAATACATCTCCCGAGGATCGAGCGGCACAACTTTGTGTGTCGACAGGTGGTTCGCTTGATACAAAAATACAATCCTTTGGCTCACGTAGAACAAGAAAAAGTATACACCACGACGGCGGGAGTCCGGCTCAAGCCAGACATTGTGTTAAGAGATGGAAACGATGTGGCTATACTTGACTTGGCAGTGGCGTGGGACGCGTCTCCAAAAACGCTTGAGGAAGTCAACAGGGGTAAAGTCTCTAAGTATACACCCCTAGTCGATTCTTTCCCTGGCTGTAATGTTAGGGTCGCTGGGCTATGCTTTGGGGCCCGTGCGGGCACGTGTGCCTCTACAAGAAAGATCTTGAAGGATCTTGGTCTCTCTGGTCGAGATGTAGGATGGCTTGCCGCCAAGGTTTTGGTAGGCAGCCTTATCTGTCTAAATCGATTTGGAAAAATGGTCTGATCTCCAGGTTCCCTGTTAGTTATGTAGAATTAGGTTCCACTATTTTGGAGTTTTATCTTGTACGGTTTTTATTCCTCTTAATGTTCTGTAAGGGGATCTGTTGCGGCCAAGTGGCAGAACAACGCTTGCCCGAAAGGGCATGGCCGCAAAGCACCTCCTTCGGGACTTAATGTATTTTAACCCCTTTTTTAGGGGACATCTTTTTACTAGCCAAATAAACGCCAGTCTACTCATTCGACGCTTTTCTCCACATTCGGATCGTGTATCTCAAGGGAAAATTCAAAAAGTATGGTGTAACGGCGGGGGAATATATTGTGTTCTTTCTTGGGGGGTGTGGCTCAGTCGTTGGTTTCTCTTTTGTGCGAATTTGTGAATCAAGCCTTCTTGAGTGTTTTGACTGAGCCACGGTGCGGTCCGGCGTCCACGTGGCGCCCCCTGGTAACGGCCAAAAAGCCGGCTAACAGGACCGCACAAACGGCAGGAGCCGTGCTAGAAGTGAAAAGACTTTTGTGTTAATTGCCTTTTAGGCTTCCCTGCCCAGTTAGCAGGGACGCCCACGCTTTTAGACGAAGAGCTGAGCTCCATGCAGAGCAGTGCAATGGAAGAATGGGTTGTGGACTACCCGCCCGAAGAATTGACATGCCACAGGTGTGATGGACGGATGTCCTCAAGGCCGAAACTAGAGGAGGACTACAAGGGTCATGGTGTGTCCCTGATGTGGAGGTGTACGATCTGCAGGGTGAAGACCTCTGCCTCCAGCAAGATCTTATCTTCCAACTTTACAAAGTGCAAAAGAACTGCAGAAAGGAGGGGCGCTCCCTCGCCCGCGGGTGCGGCCGGCGGGGGGCGGGGGGGGGGGGGGCCTGGGTCGATGGGGCGGGCGGCCGGTTGCTCCGGTACCGGCGGCGGGGTTGATCTGGCTCCATCTCCCCCCAACAACGCAGCCGTTAGCGGCCCTGTGCGCTACACAGAATCATCGCTGCGCAGCCCAAGTGAGGGTTGCTCCTCTCAGTCCACCCATGCTGGCGAGAGTACTGTTGATCACGACATATCAGCCTTGGCCGAGGCCATAGTGCTTGCTATTCAGGAGCCGCATGGGGGCAATCGTCGAAGCAGCGAGAGGGAGGTTTCCTCCAATGAACGCAATAATTGCCAGGGCCAGCTCTCACCATCTGAGGTTGAGACTACTTCGAACACGGCGGGGATGATGGGGGCTGATTCGGCCTTGTCGCCGGTGGTTGGTGCTTCGTGCGCCGGTCCTGTTGGTTTGGGTCCTGCCCCGGTGGTTGTGTCTTACGGCCGATGGACTGCGTCAGAAATGAAGATGTTGGCTGGCCTGGAGCTGCAGATTGGGCGCCATCCTTTTATAAACTATGAACTGTCAAAGAGATATGCAGTAAGATCTCTGGCGAGCATCAGAGGCATACGCCACCTCGAGAAATATAAAAATATCTTGGCCTCTCTACGGGAGGAACGACGGGCGCGGGCCAACGTGACCCAGGAACATCCAAATGACATTGAGGATCAGGTTATCCCTGCTCAAGAGCCTAGACCGGAGGACTTGTGGGAGCTGGGTCTACCTGAAGCACTCAGTAGGAGACTACTGGCACATCCTGTGCAGTATGAAGATATCACAGAGATACTACGAATATATCTCCCACAGCAAGCTGCGGCTACAAGGCAGAAGGGACGGCGTAGGGAGCGAGTTACGCAGGCTCCGCGATCTAAGAAAGAAAGACGCCGATTGAGGTACATGGAGCATCAACGCCTATACCATAAAGGCCCTAAAGTCTTGCTACATCAGTTGATGACCGACACTGAAGATCACACGATCACGCTGGAGCAAGTGCATGATTTCTATGACCCCATCCTCTCTACTCCATCTAAGAAGGACGTTCAGGTGCCCAGCATGAACGCGAGGATGCGGCTTCAATATGGGCCTTTCGCTGACGCAGAAGTGGAGGAGGCCATTGCTCTACTCAACCTAAGCTCTGCTCCGGGGCCAGATGGGATGACGGTCTCCATGCTGCGAAAGGTGCCAGTGCCTGTTCTTGCTGTGCTCGTAAATAACATTATAAAGTTTCAAGCTGTGCCACAGGTGTTAAAGGCCTCTAGAACTGTATTCGTCCCCAAGAAGGCCGCCCCGCGCGGGCCCTCGGATCTACGGCCGATTACGATATCTTCAATCCTTGTGCGCCTCCTCTCACGTTTGCTGTTGGCCCGTTTCACCCGAGCTACCAAGTTCCACGACCATCAGAGTGGCTTTGAGTCAGACAAAAGCACGAGCTCCAATCTTCTGTTGCTGCAAGGAATTATGAAGATTGCGAAGGCTAGCCACCGTCATCTTTATGCAGCTAGTCTAGATATACGCAAAGCCTTTGACATGATTAGTCATTGTGCCCTGTTTGCTGCGCTGCGTGGACGTGGTATGCCGGCAGAATACATCGACTTGGTCCGAGAGCTATACCAAGGGTCGACTACAACCTTCCAGATGAATGGTGATACGGACGGTTCTTCTATAAGTGTCCGCCAGGGTATAAAGCAGGGTGACCCCCTGTCACCGTTTCTATTTAATTGTATCCTGGACCCCTTACTGCACCAGCTGAACGACTCAGGGCTGGGATTTCATCTGGGCCCGCACTCCGCAGCAGCAATCGGATTTGCGGATGATCTTATATTGCTCTCTGAAAATCATGCCGCCTTGCAGAAGCTGGTGGAAATGACGGAAGTATACCTGGAACGTATTGGTCTGCAGTTGAATCCATCAAAGACACAGTTTTTCGGATGGTCCTGGCCGAGTGCAAGTGGATGGTTCGAGTACAAGATTCCTCCCATCAAAGTAATGGGCCACGACATCCAACCTGTGTGCAGAAATACGCCAATCAAGTACCTGGGTCTCAACTTCTTCATTAACAAGGGACCTGAAGTGAACGATCCAGATGCCGCAGCTTCTACGAAGATTATCTCCGCAGCGGCCCTCAAACCGTTTCAACGTGTTCGATGTTTCCGGGAGCTCATCATCCCCAAGCAGCTGTATACAATATCAAATTCGATGGGTGTGCTGCGACAGAGTGAGAAGGCCGACAAGGCCAACAGATAATTTGTCAAGAAAACGTGCCATCTCCCTCACTCGTTCCCGAGCACCCACGTCTACCTGTCTGGAAAGGAAGGGGGTCTAGGGGTCCTGGCCCTTCGATGGACTGCCCCAGCTGTCCAGCTGAAAGCGCCAGCTCGATTGCAACGACTGCAGAATCCTTTTGTCGATGAAGTCTTCAACTCAACTCTGACAGAACAGAAGGCAGCACTCTGTAGATATTTACGTGTTCCCGACGGGATATCCGCTGCCAGAGAATTGGAGGTAGCTCTACGAGATGCTCGTACGCAGTGGCTGTCTGACATGAAGAGCCAGTACAGGAACAAGGGACTGTTTGCCCACCAAAAAGATCCTGTGGGAAACAGATGGCTCCATTGTGACAACCGCTACATAAAGGAGGGGGATAAGATCAAGGCCCTCCGTTTAAGAACGGATCTCTACCCCACACGCGTGCTGTATAATAAACACGCGGCCGATCCAGCCGCCAGATTGTGTCAGCATTGTGGTGAGGCGGAAGAGTCGGCATGTCATATATTACAATACTGTGAGCGCATCCATGGCCCCAGAATTGAACGACATAACTTCATTGTAAAGCAGGTGTGTCGGCTTATTACCAAGTATAACCCTGACGCGAAGATTACCTGTGAGAAGGTTCTCACGGTAGCCGGCACACGCTTAAAACCTGATATAATAGTGGAGTATGGAAACGAGGTTGTCATCCTCGACGTGGCCATAGCCTGGGACTCCAGTGTGCACAACCTGGAGAAGAAAAATGTGGAAAAGACTGAGAAATACCGGGCGTTGGCCACGCTGTTTCCAGACAAGAGTGTTCGGGTGTCGGGAATAGTTTTTGGGGCCAGGGGGATGACCTGCGGTTCGACGAGAAAGATTTGTGCTGACCTTGGCCTCACCACTGCGGACACTGCCTGGCTGGCAGCGCGAACATTGGTCGGCAGTTTAATCTGCTTGAGCAGATTTGTGAAGAAAGTATAGGCGGTTTAACTTGCCCTGTTGGGAGCTCAGCTCGTTTACATTTTTTGCCAAGTCAGTAGCTTTTATGCTAGTTTTACTTACATTCCTTTTGGGCTATCGCCAGATAGCTAAAGCCCATTACCCTTCACGGCGCTTCGCGCTCGTGGGGCTGCAGCGTCTGGCTTGGCTTTTTACTTTTTTACCCCTTCTTTTAGGGGACAGTTCGGTTTTAGCCAAATAAACGCCAGTCTACTCATTCGACGCTTTTCTCCACATTCGGATCGTGTATCTCAAGAGAAAATTCAAAAAGTATGGTGTAACGGCGGGGGAATATATTGTGTTCTTTTTGGGGGGGGGGGGTTGCTTTTCTCTTGCTACTCCGCCAGGCGCTCTCACTTAGCCAAGCGATTTGTCTCCAAGCAACACACAAGCGGTCCGGGCCTCCACGTGGCGCCCCCCGGGCAACGGTTGTAGCAACCGGCAAACCGGACCGCACACGCCATAAGGCGTGTAAAAGCGAAAAACAGAGTTTATATTGTGTTTTAGGCACCCTGCTCACTCAAGCAGGGCTGCTAACGTTTTTACTTCCCCTCGCACGAGGCCCACTGAAGTATGGAAAGGTGGGAGATACGATATCCGCCAGACGAGCTGGTATGCCACATTTGCCAGACGAGAGTCACGTCGCGATCTAAGCTTGAGCGACATTACACTGAACACGCACTACAAGTTTCCTGGAGATGTTCTCTGTGCAATGACAAGGTTTTGACGGCATGCGGGAGCATGTCGTCTCATCACTCAAACTGTAAACAACGGGCCAGGAAGAGCCAATCACAAGCACAAGCGGCTGATCCCTCACTACTAGATCAGCCAGGGTCTACACGAGGTGGGCCAACTGCTGGACCTGTATCCCAGGCGTCACCCTACCCGTCACCCGAGGATCCGGGCGATATACACAATATTCCAGCCCAAAACGGCTATGTGCCCCAAACAATATCAGAAAGCGACGAGCTCCAAGAGGCTGAGGTTGAAGATGTTGGTGCGGTGGCCGGCGGTGCCCCGGATGGGGCGCTGGGCGCGGCCTCCGGTGTGCCCGGCTGCGGGGCCGATCTGACCAGTTGCGACGAGCTAGTAGGCGTTACATGCGAGGGTGCGGATGAGTTCTCCCCGGATGAGTTAAACCTGTCGACGATGGCTCAGATGATTGTGGATGCGGGGGTAACCCCCCCTGGCCCTCATGAGCTGGACACCATCTTGAATGGTTGTCGAAGGACTACAACTGACATGAGTGGCGAGCCAACGGGGAGGACAGTCGGCTGCGAAGTGGCTGCTGTCCCGGCGTCAATTCCACACCATGGCCTACAAAATATAGATGGGAGTGATCCCACAACACGAACTGGTGGGTTGGCCCCCCGGCCGGGCTCGGCGGGGGTGGCGCTCGGTGTCCCGTTGGGGGCGTCTCTGGCTACCGTATCGCATGGAAGATGGACAGAAGCTGAGTTGAGATTGTTGGCTTCCGCTGAAATGCAGATTGGATCTCACCCGTTCATCAATCAGCAGTTGCATAATGTGTACCCGGTCAGAACGCTGATGGCCATACGAATGACTAGGCATACCCGCCGTTACCGAGATCTTATTCGGGAAATGCGAGCTGCGGCTGTGACAACTGTGGTACAAGGAGAAGCTAGTCCTATGATGGATCAACAGCGGACCTCGGCAGTCTGGTTCCCGGATTTGGAGAAATTCGGGATTACTGGTCATTTGAGAAGCCAGCTGACGGAGGGGCCACTGCAGCACCATGCACTTGATTCCATCCTCTCAGTGTACATAAAGAAAGGTAGCGACCAGAGACGCCCAGCTCGCAGAAGGCAAAAGACCAAAAATATGCAAGGGAATGCAAAGCAGAGACGGCGTCAGAGGTTCCAGCTGCGCCAGCACCTGTACAAAAAGGGGCCAAGGATCTTATACCATGAGCTACTCCAGGAAGACACCCAACACGACGTGGATCTGAAGGCATTGCATGGTCTTTACGACCCAATCTTCTCAACGAGATCGGAGAAAGAGGCTACAGTGCCACCACTACCTGGACAGTTGGTTATACCAGTGGATCCAGTTACGCCAGAAGAGGTGCGGACCTCACTAGCAGCTCTAAACGCAAAGTCCTCCCCGGGACCCGACAATTTGAGGGTCGAAGACTTGAAGATGATTCCGGTGGAGGTGCTAGCTGCAGTATATAACAACTTTCTGAAGTGGAAATGTATTCCGCCTCACTTGAAGAGGTCAAGAACAACCTTTCTCCCCAAGAATGCGGAACCCCGAGGCCCCTCGGACTTTAGGCCGATCACGATTTCGTCAGTGTTGGCGCGGCTCTACTCGAAAATCCTTCTGGAAAGAATGTCCGCCAGGAATAGCTTCCATCCACTCCAACAGGGATTCCAGGCAGATAGAAGTACCAGCAGCAATCTCTTACTCCTCCAAGGAATAATGAGGCTAGCAAAACATCAGCACAGGCCACTATACGTAGCTAGCTTAGACCTCCGTAAGGCCTTTGATTCCATCAGTCACTCCGGAATATTGGCAGCCCTGGAAGGTCGGTCCCTGCCAGATCATTATCTCCAGGTAGTCGATGACATGTACGCCGGATGCACTACCCAATTCTGCCTGCAGGGGGCTGTGGATGGTAGGGATGTTGCGGTCAGGAGAGGGATCAAACAAGGGGACCCACTGTCGCCCTTCTTCTTCAATTGTGTTATGGATCCCCTCTTGGCCGCACTCAACGACTCAGGCCTAGGGTTCCACGTCGACGGTACCTCGGCGGCCGCAATGGCATTTGCGGATGACGTGGTCTTGTTCTCTGAGAACCATAGCGCCCTGCAGGAATTAATTAACAAGACGGAGAGTTATTTGGCGGGTATCCAACTTGAAGTAAATCCGACCAAGACCCAGTATTTTGGTTGGCGCTGGGATGAATCCCGTGATTGGTTTACCTATGAGGTGCCTTCTGTCTCTGTCCGCGGTGAGACAGTTCAGCCTCTGAGCCGAGATACCCCACTGAGTTACCTGGGGTTATCCATCCACATTGCCAAGGGCCCGTTGTTATCGGACCCGACCATCGACAAGATCTTAGGTGTCATATCACGTGCAGCATTAAAGCCTTTCCAGCGGCTTCGCTGCCTCAAGGAACTTGTGGTGCAGAGGCGTCTCTACGCTCTGTCTAACTCCCTGGCGGTGACATCTCAAGGCGAGAGAGCAGACAAGGACCATTTGCGTCGGGCGAAGAAATATCTCCACTTGCCTGGGTCCTTTCCATCGTCCCACGTTTGGTTACCGGCTAGTCAGGGAGGTTTGGGCGTCCTCCAACTATCTTTTGTCGCTGTTGCAGTTCAGTTGAAGGCGATTGCCCGCTTGCAAAGGCTCGCGGTGCCTTTCGTCGACGCAGTCATGAATGCCGAGCTAGCAAGGCAAGCCGATGCTCTATCAGATCATTTAAGGATACCGGTCGGGGTCACCGCCGCCGCTGAATTGAAGGCTCTGGTGGGTGAGGAGCGCCGGGCTTGGGTCGAGCGTATGCAGGCAGGGTATAGACGCGCGGGGTTATTTTCTCACTCTAAAGACCCCCTATCCAACAGGTGGTTGCACCCGGAGAGTCGCCATCTAAAGGATGGCGACAGAATCAAAGCGCTCCGATTGCGGACCGGCGTCTATCCCTGCCGCGCACTTTTTAACATGCACGCCCGTGATCCGACCCAGCGCCTCTGCCACCATTGCGGCCGGAGTGAGGAGACCCCGGCCCATATCCTACAGCATTGCGAGAAGACGCACGGCCCCAGGATCGAACGGCACAATTATTTATGTAAACAGATCTGTCGCTTGGTGACACAGTATAGCCCCGGTGTCAGCATTACCCAAGAAAGAATTTTCAATGTGCAGGGGGCCCGCTATAAACCGGACATTGTCGTTGAAGATGGCGACAACGTCGTCATTCTGGATGTGGCTGTGGCATGGGACAGCGCTGCCAGCACCCTGGAGAGCAGGTGCAGAGAGAAAGTGCTAAAATATGATCTACTTAGGCAGTGCTTCCTGGGCAAGTCCGTGTTTGTGGAAGGGGTCGCCTTTGGGGCCCGAGGGCTTACCTGTGTCACCACGAGGAGGGTGTGCCGCTACCTGAGGCTCACGACGTCGGACATTTCATGGCTGGCGTCGAGGGCACTCGTTGGGAGCCTAATCTGCCTGGGCAGATTTGTTCGTTGTGTATGATTCAGCAATACTTGGTCTGCCGTTTGGCTATTGTGTGGCATCTTTTAGTCGCTGTCGTTGCGACCCTTTGCGGTCTCCATCGGACAGTGGGAAATTTACCGTATTTTCACGCGTATTAGCCGCGGCTTATGCGCGATTTATTTTTTTCGCGGACGCTCTGCGGCTTATCCGTGGGTGCGGCTCATCTGGTGACTATTTTTCCCTGGTACTTTCCACATACCCCGGGTTAAACGAAATGGCCGACAGTGCCTCATGTTTTTCGGAACAGGACCGCCCTGCCAGTGCACGAACAATACCGAACAGGGGCGGGTCCACTCCACATTCGAGTGGACTAACCCGTCAATCCACGAAAAACACGCAACGAGGGCAGAATCCGATCTTAGTAGAACACTAGAACTGACCTCCTTTGTTATACATCATGCCGACACCAGAATGTGGACAGGGTTTATGGCCTTCCCTACGGTTTCCTTTGTCGGCAGACCCACAGGAAGGGTTCAATACACCTGACATCGGGGTAAAACGTGGTTCTCATTTGACGAGAGCAGCAGCATTCGTGGACACGGGCACGGCAGTTAGAGATGAGGCATGGCTCCAACGCTGAGGCACAGCCACGACAGCGGCTTCAAACTAAAAGTCGTCGACTTCGCAGACAAGTACGGGAACAGGGCAGCTGGCAGGGAGTACGGCGCTGACGAGTGTTGAGCGTCTCTGTTGATTTTGTATGTGCATCACTGGTTTAGCGCACAAAGCAGTCGCGTCGTATTACCTGCGGTTTATCTGCGAGTGCGGCTTATCTGCAAAAACATTTTCGAAATGTATCTAAAAACGAGTCCTGCGGCTTATCTGCGGTGCGGCTAATACGCGTGAAAATACGGTACGTACTAGTGTTCGCTCGATTACTCCCCCCTTTGGTGCCCCGTGCGGGGATTTTTGTCGGGCGGTTTGGCCCTGTTTCTTTGTTAAAGTTTTTGTTTAGTCGACGACCCGGGCCAAGTTGGGCTTCTGGGCGCCACCTACCACACCTTGCTAACGCATGGTGTGGCGTCAAGAGCCAGACTTGCCCTCCTTTTAACCCGTCTTTGCGGGAAAGTTTGAGTTTTAGCCAAATAAACGCCAGTCTACTCATTCGACGCTTTTCTCCACATTCGGATCGTGTATCTCAAGAGAAAATTCAAAAAGTATGGTGTAACGGCGGGGGAATATATTGTGTTCTTTCGATAGGCAAATAAACGCCAGTCTACTCATTCGATTTGATTTGATTTGATTTGATTTGATTTGGGTTTTTCTGGCGCATTAGCTACTCAGGCCATAATGCGCCAAATACCACTATAAGTTTTATCTGTGTAAAATTTGTGTATTTACTAAAACAGTGTTGAGTGCTGGGTTAGTAATTAAAATCACAGATCCTTTAAAAACCCGGTATCTCTAAAAAACATATAGATCTTTTCAAAGGGTATGAAACTTTCATCGCCCAGCAAAAGCGCCGGGTGCAGTGGTAAGAAGTTTCTATAGAATAAAACAAAATGACGTTCACGAAGATGCTGATACGCTGGGCATACAATGAGGATATGGAGAATTGAGAGTTGTTCCCCACAGTGATTGCACTCGGGAGGGTCTTCTTCCCGTAAGAGATATCCATGTGTTAAGTATGTGTGTCCCAAACGGAGCCGACAAGATAGCACCTCATACAGTCGATTTGATGCAGATGGGGAAGGGCCTATCTTGGGTTTTATAGCATGTAATTTGTTGCTTGTCTGTTGGTCCCAAAAGCTCTGCCAGTGTCTGTTAATGCTGCTTTTTAAACATAGCCTGAGATCTTTTGATGGAATGTCGAAAGCCGTAATGTCGTTTGTTAGGGCAGCAGCAGCTGCTCGATCGGCCTTTTCATTTCCAGGTATCCCAACATGGCTGGGTACCCAGCAGAACAGTAACCGATAAGCCCTGTTAGCTATACTGCTTGCAATGCGCCTTGCGCGATGGACAATGGGGTCTTTTGTGCAATGAATGCTACAGATAGTCTGTAAGGAACTCAAAGAGTCTGTGTATATGACTGATGATTTGATACGATTTTGTAAGATATAATTCAGGGCTAAAATTATGGCATACACTTCCGCTGTGAAGACAGACATGGTGACCTTCAAACGATGTGACCTTGTAACTGTGCCAGTGACCATAGCGCACGATACCCCGGAAACGGTCTTTGAGCCATCAGTGTACAACTCTACATGGCTGCCAAAGCTATCCTTTAACACCTCAAATTCCTGCTGGAGTACACTGGTAGCAGTATCACGCTTGTTGTATCTGGAAAGGGATACGTTGCATTTTGGAGGGGGCTGCCATGGAGGGATTTTCTCAGTTGTCTCAAGAATCATAGAGTTGTATTCTGGAAAGCCATAGTGTTCGACTGCTTGTGACATTCTAACGCTAAAAGAAGGCACGGCTGAAGGTCTGTTCAAGAAGTGCTGTCTGAATTGTGTATCTTTCACACATTGATATGCTGGGTTCTCGGGGTGACCCCTGATTCTAAGTGCATATGAAGCAGCGAGGTAAAACCTACGTCTCTCTAAAGACCACTGATTCGCTTCTGTGTATAGACTTTGTATCGGAGAAGTTTTGAATGCTCCGAGTACTAAACGCAGTCCTTGGTGGTGTATTGGATCGAGGATTTTGAGTGTAGATGGCCGTGCTGAATCATACACAGCACACCCATAATCCAATTTGGAAAGAACAGTGGAGACGTAGATCTTCTTGAGTGTATCACGATCTGCTCCCCAGGACCGGTGAGAAAGCACCTTCAGAAGATTTAGAGATTTAATGGCCTTTACCTTGAGGTGTTTGAGGTGAGGAAGAAAAGTCAATTTCCGGTCAAATATAAGTCCAAGGAATTTATGCTCAGGCTTTACGTTAATGTCGTGGCTTCCCATTTTAAGTGTTGGTTCGGGAAACACTCCCCGTACCCTAGAGAAAGAGACGCATACTGTCTTTTCCGGAGAAAACTTGAAACCATTTTCGTGCGACCATTTGACCAACTTGTTTATTGTGAGTTGGAGTTGACGTTCGCACCTAGCAACGCTGGAAGAGGAACAAGAAATCTGAACGTCATCTACATACAGTGAATACCTGACTGAAGGAGGAATGGCACTTGCTATAGAGTTCATCTTTACAATGAAAAGAGTCACACTTAGGACGGATCCTTGCGGTACACCGTTCTCTTGTATGAATGGGCGAGAAAGTGTCGATCCAAGCTGGACCCGAAATAACCGTCCTTGAAGGAAATTGGCAATGCTGCGAAACATGCGGCCGCTTATTCCCAGAGTGTGCAGGTCCTGCAGAATACCATACCGCCAGGCAGTGTCGTAAGCCTTTTCGATGTCGAAAAATACGGACACACAATGCTGCCTTCGGACAAATGCTTCTCTGATGGCAGTCTCTAGCCGCAGCAGGTGATCTGTTGTCGAGCACGCAGCTCTGAAGCCACTCTGGAATTTATCGAGACATTTATTTTCTTCAAGGAAATACATCAGGCGATCATTCACCATGCGCTCAAAAGTTTTCCCTAGACAACTTGTGAGCGCTATGGGTCGATAGCTGGAAGGGTTTGAGGGGTCTTTTCCAGGTTTTAGCAATGGAACAACGGTTGCCACCTTCCAGCCAGACGGAAGACAACCCTCTCGCCAGACAAGATTAAAGAAATCAAGAAGGGATCCTAAAGATGTGGAAGATAAGTGCTGGATCATGGAGTAGGAAACACGATCGGGACCTGGTGCTGTAACTTTACTGGATGACAGAGCCCTTTGTAGCTCAGTCATTGTAAAGAGTGAATTGTATGCATACTTGTCACCGCCCTCGCTTGGAATCGTCTGCTTCTCAGCAGATGATTTTATTTTCAAAAAATCACTGCTGTAGTGAGCTGAGCTGGATACATGTTGCATATGTTCCCCAAGGGCATTGGCCTGCTCTTCCAAACTCTCACAAACTACGCCATTTACCTGCAGTAATGGGACAGAGAAACTTGTGTAGTCTCCTTTGATTTTCCTTAGCCTGTCCCATATAAGTTTTGAGGGAGCGTTACAATTTAAAGAAGACACAAAATTTTTCCAAGATTAATTTTTCGCCTGTCTTCGTGTCCAGCGTGCTTTTGCACGTGCTTTCCTGAATGCCACTAAGTTTGGAGTAGTGGGGTGCCTTCGAAAGACACCCCACGCCCGATTTTGTTCTTTCCGTGTAGTTTCACAGTCGCTCGTCCACCAAGGCTTGGAGCGCTTAGGGAGTCGACCGGATGTTTGTGGGATTGACTGTTGGGCGGCATTTATAATAGTGTCAATAATAAGATTATTGGCATCTTCTATACTTAAACCTTGGAAAGATGTTAGGATATTGGCCTTTTCCTTGAAGAGAGTCCAATCGGCCTGTGACAGTTTCCACCGAGGTGGACGTGTGCCTAAGGTATTTGTGGTATTATGCAGTTTCATGACAACCGGGAAGTGGTCGCTACCCCGAGGATTCTGCTCTACTGCCCAGTCAATGGTTTGAAACATTGATGGGCTGCACAAGGAGAGGTCGATGGCAGAGAAAGATTGGTTAGCGCTGCTTACATACGTAGGACTTCCTCTGTTTAGAAGGCAGATAGACCTAGAGAGTAATACGTTTTCCAGCATTTTTCCTCGCCGGTCGACTCTCGAGTTGCCCCATAAACAGTTATGGGCATTAAAATCTCCCAGTAAGAGGAAAGGCGGCGGGAGTTCGTCAATTAAAGATTCAAGAGTGTTCTGAGCAACCACAGCTGATGGTGGCAGGTATACGGAACATACAGTTATGACCCCTTGAAGACATATTTGAACGGCAACTGCCTCGAGTGCTGTTTTTAGTGGAAGGTGCTTTGCAGGGAGGGTTTTTGATGTGAGGATAGCAACACCTCCAGATGTACGTGTTGCATCAACCCGATCGTTTCGGAACAAGTTCCATCTCCGTAGTGTATGTGTTCGATGTGGATTCAAATAAGTCTCTTGTAGTGCAAAACAGAGTGTGTCATACTTGTCCGAAAGATCATTGACATCATCAATATTAGTGAGAAGCCCTCGACAATTCCATTGAAGGATCGCCATAATATAGAAAATGAGAAACGTGTGCACAAGAGGCGTCTCCGTCATAGGGAAGAGACTATGGTGTAAAGAAACTTTCATTATTTCTTCTTTGGGGGCATTATGGGCTGTCTCGGAGTTTTTTTCCGCACAGCCGCGAGTTCTTTGGGCGATATATCGGGGAGTGAGCCACTCCCCGAAATACTGCTCTTAGGCTTTTTTTGAGATTGTGAGCTCACGCTCGCGAACGAGCCTTGCGAGCTCGTGTCATCATCGCATTCCATGGAGCTTGCCTCCACGGTTTGCGATGACGAAAGTGGCGCCTGTGAGAGTGACGCCACTGAAGAGGGTTGGGAAGCTGTGGTTACAGTTACAGGAGGTGGTGTTTCAGAGAGAGGTGTACATGTTTCTTCACTTTGTGTTGTATTCTCTGTCTGTGTTGCGCATGAGATCATCTTTGGTTTCTCTTTAACGACAGATGAAAAGGATTTCTGGAACTGGAACGGAGATGCCTTCTTCCTGGCTTCTGGATAACTTAGTTTCTGTGTGACTTTGATGTGCATCACCTCTTTCTCAAACTTCCACTTTGGACAAGACCTAGAGTATGAAGGGTGGTCACCTGCGCAGTTGACGCAGTGATCCGGCCCTCTGCACTCCTTAGAGTTGTGGTCCTGCTTGCTGCAGCGGGCACAGCATGCAGAACCTCTGCAAGTATCGGAAGGATGGCCAAAGCGGTTACACTTGAAGCATCTGAGTGGATTAGGGATATATGGCCGCACCTCTGCAGTCAGATACCCTACCTTGAGCCTTTCTGGTAAAGTCGGGCAGTCAAATGTGAGGATTGTGTTGCGTGTCGTTATGTACTCATTGTTCTTCCTGATTTTGATTTTTCTTACGTCGATCACCTTTTGGCTTTTCAGATTTTCAAGAATCTCTTCTGACGGAACATCAATGAGTTCAGCTAACGATACAACACCACGGGAGGTATTCAGAGTCCTATGCAAGTTTGACGATATTTTGATTCCGAGCATCTGCTGTGTGTTCAGAATTCGCTCACAGTCGGCTTCCGAGGTACATTTAAGCAATAAGTCGCCTGATCTGAGGCGCTTAATTTCAGTCACATTTTTTGAGAGCGATGCCACCGCCTTCTCAATGAAAAACGGTGACATTTTTCCAAGTGGAGTGTTCTGTTCATTATCAGTGCTTGCACTGCTAATGACAATGTATTTTGCTTGAAAGGCGTCGAACGCCTGTTTGAAGACTTCGGTCCGCGGGCGCTTGCCGCCCGCGATCGAGGAGGGAATAGAATTTTTAACCATATGAGGTTTAAGAAAATGAATGTTCCCATTGGTCACCCACACTTCACATTCATACATGTGGGAAGGTCCCGGAGTTTTAAGGAAAACCCATCGGCCGGGGCTTGACCAAGACCCCGACCGCCACCGTTCAAGGTTTCTGACCCTTCACCTTGCATCCCCTCGGCACGGTACGGTTAACACCTTGGGACTGGGGGCTGGGGTCCGTGGTGGCGCCACTCACCAAACACCAGCCGAAGCCGGTGCCCCCTGCGGGGAGTCTACTCATTCGACGCTTTTCTCCACATTCGGATCGTGTATCTGAAGAGAAAATTCAAAAAGTATGGTGTAACGGCGGGGGAATATATTGTGTTCTTTCGATAGGCAAATAAACGCCAGTCTACTCATTCGACGCTTTTCTCCACATTCGGATCGTGTATCTCAAGAGAAAATTCAAAAAGTATGGTGTAACGGCGGGGGAATATATTGTGTTCTTTCGGTAGGCAAATAAACGCCAGTCTACTCATTCGACGCTTTTCTCCACATTCGGATCGTGTATCTCAAGAGAAAATTCAAAAAGTATGGTGTAACGGCGGGGGAATATATTGTGTTCTTTCGGTAGGCAAATAAACCCCAGTCTACTCATTCGACGCTTTTCTCCACATTCGGATCGTGTATCTCAAGAGAAAATTCAAAAAGTATGGTGTAACGGCGGGGGAATATATTGTGTTCTTTCGGTAGGCAAATAAACGCCAGTCTACTCATTCGACGCTTTTCTCCACATTCGGATCGTGTATCTCAAGAGAAAATTCAAAAAGTATGGTGTAACGGCGGGGGAATATATTGTGTTCTTTCGGTAGGCAAATAAACGCCAGTCTACTCATTCGACGCTTTTCTCCACATTCGGATCGTGTATCTCAAGAGAAAATTCAAAAAGTATGGTGTAACGGCGGGGGAATATATTGTGTTCTTTCGGTAGGCAAATAAACGCCAGTCTACTCATTCGACGCTTTTCTCCACATTCGGATCGTGTATCTCAAGAGAAAATTCAAAAAGTATGGTGTAACGGCGGGGGAATATATTGTGTTCTTTCGGTAGGCAAATAAACGCCAGTCTACTCATTCGACGCTTTTCTCCACATTCGGATCGTGTATCTCAAGAGAAAATTCAAAAAGTATGGTGTAACGGCGGGGGAATATATTGTGTTCTTTCGGTAGGCAAATAAACGCCAGTCTACTCATTCGACGCTTTTCTCCACATTCGGATCGTGTATCTCAAGAGAAAATTCAAAAAGTATGGTGTAACGGCGGGGGAATATATTGTGTTCTTTCGGTAGGCAAATAAACGCCAGTCTACTCATTCGACGCTTTTCTCCACATTCGGATCGTGTATCTCAAGAGAAAATTCAAAAAGTATGGTGTAACGGCGGGGGAATATATTGTGTTCTTTCGGTAGGCAAATAAACGCCAGTCTACTCATTCGACGCTTTTCTCCACATTCGGATCGTGTATCTCAAGAGAAAATTCAAAAAGTATGGTGTAACGGCGGGGGAATATATTGTGTTCTTTCGGTAGGCAAATAAACGCCAGTCTACTCATTCGACGCTTTTCTCCACATTCGGATCGTGTATCTCAAGAGAAAATTCAAAAAGTATGGTGTAACGGCGGGGGAATATATTGTGTTCTTTCGGTAGGCAAATAAACGCCAGTCTACTCATTCGACGCTTTTCTCCACATTCGGATCGTGTATCTCAAGAGAAAATTCAAAAAGTATGGTGTAACGGCGGGGGAATATATTGTGTTCTTTCGGTAGCCAAATAAACGCCATTCTACTCATTCGACGCTTTTCTCCACATTCGGATCGTGTATCTCAAGAGAAAATTCAAAAAGTATGGTGTAACGGCGGGGGAATATATTGTGTTCTTTCGGTAGCCAAATAAACGCCATTCTACTCATTCGACGCTTTTCTCCACATTCGGATCGTGTATCTCAAGAGAAAATTCAAAAAGTATGGTGTAACGGCGGGGGAATATATTGTGTTCTTTCGGTAGCCAAATAAACGCCAGTCTACTCATTCGACGCTTTTCTCCACATTCGGATCGTGTATCTCAAGAGAAAATTCAAAAAGTATGGTGTAACGGCGGGGGAATATATTGTGTTCTTTCGGTAGCCAAATAAACGCCATTCTACTCATTCGACGCTTTTCTCCACATTCGGATCGTGTATCTCAAGAGAAAATTCAAAAAGTATGGTGTAACGGCGGGGGAATATATTGTGTTCTTTCGGTAGCCAAATAAACGCCAGTCTACTCATTGGACGCTTTTCTCCACATTCGGATCGTGGATGCTGTGCTCTCTGAGCCCCTTAAAGACCATCAAGAAAGGCTAGCCCAATATCTGGGCATTCCCATGGGAATCTCTGATAGAGGCGACCTGGAGTTGGCACTGAGAGAGCCTCGCAAGCAGGCGATCGAGAAATCGATCCAAACCTATACCAACAAAAGTCTGTTCTCTCACCGAAGCGAGCCTGTTGGAAACCAGTGGTTATACCACGATTCCAGATACATGGCCGATGGAGACAGAATTCGAGCCCTCAGGCTAAGGACCAACTTATACCCAACCAGGGCCCTATCTAATAAACATGCCACTGATCCCAAAGCCATTGAATGCAGGTTCTGCAAGGAGAAGCCGGAGACAGCATTCCACATACTCCAAGAGTGTGAAAGGGTCCACTTACCAAGGGTGGAAAGACACAATTTTATAGCAAAGCAGGTCGTCCGACTGATCAAGAAGTACAATCCCGAGGTGGAAGTGGAAGAAGAGAAGCTGATAACTTCTCAAGATGGAGTCAGGTTGAAACCTGACATAATCATCAAGAAGGGCGATGACGTTAAGATCTTGGACGTTGCCATTGCATGGGACGCCAGCGCATCGACCCTGAAGGAAGTGAACCAAGGGAAAGTACAAAAATACTTATGCCTGAAAGCCTCCTTCTATATATTGTGTTCTTTCTGGGGGGTGGTTGCTGAGAACCTCCAGGCGAAATTGAATGCGTTATTGAATGCGATTTTAAGGTGCCTTGGATGCGATTATAGTGGTACTACCCACTCCAGCACCTGCATTCTATTCTTCTCACTTGTGTTACTATCTCAGCAACCCGGCAGACCCACGTGCACGTCGTGCCCCCCGGGCGGGTAATCCTGATGGAACCCGGCCAAGCGGTCTCGCCACAACGAGGGTCTATGACCCGAGGTGGGAGTGAAAATGCCCAGTGCCACACCACACTCACAACGGGACGGGTAGTTACCCGATCCGGAACCCCACCACCTGCGCTGGCGCCGCCAAATGGCGTAGGACAGCAAACCAGCAGAAGCATGACAGTCTTGAAATTCCCACCAGATGACCTGCTTTGCGTGGTATGTGGAGCCAGAGTTACGTCTCGAGAAAAGCTCGAAAACCATCGGAAATCTGCACACGACTTCCAGGTCTATTGGTTATGCTCTCTCTGTGATGAGAAGGAAGCTTCCTCTGCGAAGACTATGTCTTCTCAGTATACAAAATGCAAGAGGAAACTCGGCCAGAGGGCTAACGGGGCACCTTTTCAAGATCCACCCCGCCCTGGACCCAGTGGAGCGATCGATTCAACTCGACCTCCGGAGCCGCCGGCGCAGACACACCACGAGGACAAGGGGGCACCTTTTCAAGATTCACACCAGCTTGATCCCGATGGTGCGATCATTATGTCTGCGCCTGAACCACGGAGAGTGGCTGAACTCACTGGAAGTGCGATGTCGCAGCATCCCCCCACTTCCCCTGGGGTGGAAGTAGCCCAAGTCTTCTCCCATGGGAGATGGACCGAATCAGAGGTGGCAGCGCTGGCTCAGCTGGAGGCTGCCCTCGGCTCGCACCCTTTCATGAATCAAGAATTGGCCAAGGTTTTTCCCACCAGAAGCCTTATGGCGATCAGAATGATGAGGCACCAAGAAAGATACAAACGTGCCCTGCAGAGGATCAAAGAAGCAGTGTCCACGCAGTTGGTCACAGATGCTGACAATGAAGTCAGGGAGGAGGAAGCTATAGTGCTCAGTGTCGATGAGATTATGGAAGATATGGAGGAAGCTGGACTCCATAATAGAACCTTAGCCACCAACCTGGCTAATGTCCCCATGAGTATGGGAGACTGGTCAGAGATCACTAGACACTTTGGTGTGGCAGTCAAAGGCGGGACCCAGCAGACCAGAGGAAGGCCAAAGAGGAATGTAACCTTACCAAAGACCAGGAACGCCAGAAGAAGGGCCGTGTTCAGAGAACACCAACGACTATACAAATTAGGCCCAAAGGTGCTAGCTCACCAATTGATCATGGATCAGGAGGGAGATGGCCAAAGAGTCACTCTAAAAGATGTCCACGAGCTCTACGACCCACTATTCTCGTCCAAATCCAGAAGGATTGAGGGGGATTTGAGGTCAGATGGTAAAACCTCTGTTGAGGTTACCCCATTCCTCCTGGACGAAGTCATCTGGGCTATGAAGAGCCTTGATAAAAGAGCTGCTCCGGGTCCCGACGGACTCACGTGGACAGACTTGGCAAAGATACCGCCAAAGATCCTGACCCATATCCTCAATAACTTCTTGGCGTTCCAAGACATTCCCGATGAGATGAAAGCCTCTCGCACGGTATTTATACCGAAAAAGGCCAACCCGAGGTCTGCTGCGGATCTGCATCCTATAACCATGTCTCCGATGCTGAGCCGTCTCCTATCGAATATCCTACTTAGGAGATTTACGGAAGACAATACCTTCCATCCCCTCCAAGGCGGTTTTGAGAGTGACCGCAGTGCAAGCTCAAACTTGCTGATCCTCCAGGGCACGATGAAGTATCTAAAGACCAAGAAGAAAAGCCTCTATGCGGCTAGCCTTGATGTCAAGAAAGCCTTTGTCACGGTCAGTCACGAAGCCATATTCGGGGAAATGAAGGGGAGGGGGTTCCCGGACTTCTATATTCAGTTGCTCCGGAACCTGTACAGTAACTGTACAACCTCCTTCTTCTTAAATGGCAAGTCGGACGGCCAAAGAGTGTCTGTGAATCAAGGCATTAAACAAGGTGACCCGCTATCCCCATTTCTGTTCAATGCGGTCTTGGACCCGTTGTTACAGAAGGCCAATAAATCTGAATTGGGTGTGTCCGTGGGTGGCCAGAAGGCGGCGGCCATGGCGTTCGCCGACGACCTCTTACTGAAGTCAGGAAGTTATGAAGGGCTCAGAGCTTTGACTAACGAGACGACGGACTATCTTAAGAACCTGGCTTTGACTGTAAATCCCCGCAAAACGCAGTATTTTGGCTGGAGATACAATGGCGTGAGGAAGTGGTTTGACTATACACTCCCCCCATTGAGAATCGATGGATGTTCCATCCCATCCTTACCTAAGGAGATCCCAGTGAAGTACCTCGGGCTGCAGATATACCTGAACAAGCCCCCCAAGGCTAACGATGAGATGGCTGAGAAGACCGTGGCAGTGATCAGAAGGGCGGCCTTGAAGCCGTTCCAGAAGGTCAGGTGTATTAACACCTTGGTATCTACGAGATACCTATACATACTCTCTAATAGCCTCAATGTGAGATCAGAGGCAGCCCGACGTGATAAGATCATAAGGACCATTACCAAGAATGTGCTCCACCTTCCATCATCATTCCCAAACTCCCATCTGCACATGCCAGCAAGGGAAGGTGGGCTAGGCATGCTACCACTAGAGTGGACAGCGGCGACCTGCCAAGCTAAAGCCTATGCAAGGCTAGCCCGAATCGGGCTCCCTTTCGTGGATGCTGTGCTCTCTGAGCCCCTTAAAGACCATCAAGAAAGGCTAGCCCAATATCTGGGCATTCCCATGGGAATCTCTGAGAGAGGCGACCTGGAGTTGGCACTGAGAGAGGCTCGCAAGCAGGCGATCGAGAAATCGATCCAAACCTATACCAACAAAAGTCTGTTCTCTCACCGAAGCGAGCCTGTTGGAAACCAGTGGTTATACCACGATTCCAGATACATGGCTGATGGAGACAGAATTCGAGCACTCAGGCTAAGGACCAACTTGTACCCAACCAGGGCCCTATCTAATAAACATGCCACTGATCCCAAAGCCATTGAATGCAGGTTCTGCAAGGAGAAGCCGGAGACAGCATTCCACATACTCCAAGAATGTGAAAGGGTCCACTTACCAAGGGTGGAAAGACACAATTTTATAGCAAAGCAGGCCGTCCGACTGATCAAGAAGTACAATCCCGAGGTGGAAGTGGAAGAAGAGAAGCTGATAACTTCTCAAGATGGAGTCAGGTTGAAACCTGACATAATCATCAAGAAGGGCGATGACGTTAAGATCTTGGACGTTGCCATTGCATGGGACGCCAGCGCATCGACCCTGAAGGAAGTGAACCAAGGGAAAGTACAAAAATACTCATGCCTGAAAGCCTCCTTCCCCGGCAAGAATGTTGAAGTGCACGGTCTGTGCTTTGGTTCGAGAGCTGGCACCTGTGCAAGTACAAGACAGACCTTGAAAGATCTGGGATTTACCAAGAAGGATATCGGTTGGTTGGCAGCAAAGGTCCTAGTCGGCAGCCTGATCTGCTTAAGCCGTTTCTTCAAAACGGTATAGCCCGAGGGAACCCTGGCGAAACACCAAGACTACGCTACCGATACAAGCTCTGCGATACGGTTTGCTACCCCTACTGCAGGGGCTTCCAGATGC
Source organism: Ornithodoros turicata (assembly GCF_037126465.1). NCBI lineage: Eukaryota > Metazoa > Arthropoda > Arachnida > Ixodida > Argasidae > Ornithodoros > Ornithodoros turicata. Next base: position 1,028,425 of record NW_026999314.1, read on the forward strand.
ACTTTGGTGTTGGGTTCTGAGACGGATGCCGATGTAACTTACCCTCCCCGACTCAATCCGACTCACGGCATGATGAGCGGATTAAGAACAGGTTAGAAGGCTCAACACCGCCGTCCCCTGTCTTCCCAGCAGGGCTAACCAAATGGCCTCAGAGCCTGACGATACACCCCATTTGGGGAAAGAAGAGTTATAGCCAAATCAACGCCAGTCTACTCATTCGACGCTTTTCTCCACATTCGGATCGTGTATCTCAAGGGAAAATTCACAAAGTATGGTGTAACGGCGGGGGAATATATTGTGTTCTTGCCGTGGTCAAAGCGAAAACTATTGTGTTGAAAACCTTTTAGGCTCCCCTGTTGAGTGCACAGGGAGGTCAACGCTTTTACCCTGGGTAGTGGTGCCCTGAGGGTGCAATTCCCTTACAAGATGGATCCGGAGGAAGAGGTGCGGACCTACCCTCCCGGGAATTTGGTGTGTACTCGCTGCTCGGCCCAAGTATCCTCACGTCCGAAGCTGGAGGAGCATATGCAAACCCACTCCATAACGTTAATATGGTTATGCGAGATTTGCCGCAGCAAGAGATCTTCGTCTAGCAAGACAATCTCGTCTCATCATTCCAAGTGCCGCAGGCGACGAGCTACGAGAGACACACTTCAAGATCCACCATTGGATGCCGGTGCGGCTGTCGTTGGTCCTTCGGGCTCGGATTTGCCGGCGGCCGGAGTTGGCGGTATGGTCCCTCGCCTACGGTCAGGAGTTGACGGCCCTGGGCGGGTGCTAGACACCTTGTCCACACAAGTTCAGAACGGGCCTGCCTCACTGGGTGCTAGTTCACCCATTAGTCTCGACGTAGTCGAGTCAATACCTGACAGCGAGGCGCTTCGAACAAATTCAATCGCCGAGTCCGCGCCAACTATAGAGGCGGACATATCTGCTTTGGCCGGTGCCATTGCCGAATTTATGACGTCACCAAATGGCGATCCCAATTCTGGGGCTCCTGAGTCCGGGGCGAGTGTTGCCTCTCCGCCGCCTCCGCCTGCCGATTTGTCCGGGTCCGCTGGGCCGGCTCCGGCGGTGCCGGCTCCAACCGTTTCCTATGGGCGTTGGACCACTGCTGAGATCAAGCTCGTGGCTCATCTAGAACTGGAAATTGGTCCTCACCCTTTCATAAACCACGAGCTGTGGAAACGTTATCCTACACGATCTCTTCAGAGCATACGATCCCTGCGCCATCTAGAAAAATACAAGAATATCAAAAGAAGTATCCAGATTGAATCGCAGAATAGAACCGCTGGACCAACATCACCTCACCCAGCAACGAATCATGGAACTCAAGAGATGACGTCGGATCATCTATGCGAGGCAGCTATCGAGGCCGGATTGGACCCCGGTCTAGCCTTTAGAATACGGGACTTCCCCTTGCAATATAGGGATCTCGTTAAAATCTACGAGATCTTCCAAGCGCTTCCTGAAAAATCGCCTGCACGCAAGAAAGGCCATCAAGCGGCAAGTGGTTACACTCCTGCCAGTAAAGCTCAGCGCCGTAGGCAGCGCTTCCGAGAGCACCAGCGGCTCTACATGAAAGGTCCTAAAGTGCTTTTCCACCATCTTATGGCAACTGAGCAGGATGTCCAAATTTCTCTGGAATCCATTCATGAGGCCTATGACCCTATATTCTCCGGGCTGTCAGTGCCAGTGCAGACGCTACCACCAGTGCGCCGTACCTCCAACGTCCCTATTGGCCCAATTACTGTGCGAGAGATGGAAGCGGCACTCAAGGGACTAAACCATTCATCGGCACCTGGACCTGACCGCGTCACGGTCCCATTGCTCCAACGAGTGCCTCCTGTTATTCTGGCACACATCTTAAATAATTTCATGACGTATAAGTCCGTTCCTGCTGAACTGAAGAATTCACGGACTACCTTCATTCCAAAAAAGCCTTCTCCTACGGGTCCTTCCGATTTACGGCCAATCACCGTGCCGCCAATGTTGCTTCGTTTACTCTCACGAGTTCTATTATCCCGGTTGGCTCAATCTACTTCGTTCCACGATTATCAAAGCGGTTTTGAGCATGACAAAGGAACCAGCTCAAACCTCCTACTCCTTCAAGCTTTGATGCGGCAGGCAAAGAAGTCACATCGGCCACTATATGCGTCGAGCCTCGATGTGAGAAAAGCATTTGACAGTCTCAGCCACGAAGCTATTTTTGCCGCTCTGCGAAGCCGAGGTACACCAGAAGACTACATCGACCTCGTTAAAGATTTATATTCCGGATGCACGACCACATTCACCTTTAACGGGATAAGCGACGACGCTACTGTCACCGTGCGTCGTGGAATCAAGCAGGGTGATCCTCTATCACCATATCTTTTTAATTGTGTCCTAGACCCGCTCCTGCACGACTTGAACTCTTCAGGCATGGGATATCACCTCGGAAACACCCATGCTGGAGCGATCGCATTTGCGGACGACCTGCTAATATTGTCAGAGAATCACGAGGCTCTTCAACATCTCCTCGACAGAACAGAGAGTTACCTAGCAGAGGTTGGATTAAGATTGAACCCAACCAAAACACAATATTTTGGGTGGAAATGGTGCTCGGACACCGGTTGGTTCAACTACAAGATCCCGCCCATCACCCTGCAAGGACAGAAGGTGGAGCCTCTTGAGCGCGGTTCGTCCCTGCGATACCTCGGCCTCAACATCTCTGTAAGCCGAGGCCCTTTGCTTCAGGACCCAACAGCAGACCACCTATCCAAGCTTATTGCCAAGGCAGCGCTGAAGCCTTTCCAACGAGTGCGCTGCTATAAGGAAGTGGTTGTGCAGCGTCGACTTTACGCCCTCAGCAATTCTCTTGCTGTAATTTCGCACAGCGAGCGAACCGATAAAGTGGTACGAGAATTTGTGAAAAGAGTCTGTCATCTGCCCCACTCGTTCCCCAACACGCACATTTGGATGCCCTCGCGGCATGGGGGACTGGGAGTCTTAAATCTGAGATGGACTGCTATTTCGGTCCAAGTCAAGGCGCTCGCGCGACTGCAAAGACTCAACAACCCTTTCGTCGATGAACTGTTTGCAGAAGTACTCACCGCACATAACCAGAAACTATGTGCCCAACTTGGTATTCCCGAAGGCCTTACAAGTGCTCCAGACGTTACAACTGCTCTGCGAGATGGCCATCGTCTGTGGTTCGACCGTCTAAAGACTACTTACAAGAATCAGGGGCTCTTTGCCCATTACAGCGACTCCTCCGGTAATAAGTGGCTGTCCACAGATAGTCGCCTGCTCAAGGATGGCGACCGTATTAAGGGACTAAGGCTAAGAACAGATCTTTACCCGACAAGGGCCCTCTTCAATAAGCACGCTGAAGATCCGCAAGCAAGACTGTGCCATCACTGCAAGGAATCAGAAGAAACCGCAGTACACATACTGCAATACTGTAGCAAAGTTCATGGGCCAAGAGTTGAGAGACATAACTACATGGCTAAGCAGGTCTCCCGTTTGATTAAAAAATATTCGCCTGACGCCGAGGTCCAGCAAGAACGTGTATTTACCGTGAATGGCGCCCGACTTAAGCCAGACATCATAGTGGAAGAGAGCGATCGTATCACCATCATCGACCTAGCGATAGCCTGGGATAGTTCTGTGGGAAACTTAGAAAGAAAGAACAAGGAGAAGGCGGAAAAATACAACAGTCTATCCACTCTTTTTCCGGGAAAGCAAGTCAGGATTGCCGGTCTCGCGTTTGGCGCACGAGGAATGACCTGCCCTTCATCACGAAGTCTATGTCGCAACCTGGGCTTCTCCGTTTCTGATATCTCCTGGCTGGCATCAAGAGCCCTCGTCGGTAGCATCATCTGCTTGAAACGCTTTGTGCAGATGGTTTAGTCTTAAGCTGCATCCTTCGCACCACTACTTTATTTTTGGATAGTCAGTTATGTCCTTAGTATTTCCTTATAGCTTTATTTCTTTTGACGACTAGTCATGCATCTAATCGTCAAATACCACGACAACTCTGTTGTCGACGGGCAGGTGCTGACTACGCCAGTTTTAACCCTTCGGGGTACATTAGAGTTTTAGCCAAATAAACGCCAGTCTACTCATTCGACGCTTTTCTCCACATTCGGATCGTGTATCTCAAGAGAAAATTCAAAAAGTATGGTGTAACGGCGGGGGAATATATTGTGTTCTTTCGGTAGCCAAATAAACGCCAGTCTACTCATTCGACGCTTTTCTCCACATTCGGATCGTGTATCTCAAGGGAAAATTCAAAAAGTATGGTGTAACGGCGGGGGAATATATTGTGTTGTTTCGGTAGTCAAATAAACGCCAGTCTACTCATTCGACGCTTTTCTCCACATTCGGATCGTGTATCTCAAGAGAAAATTCAAAAAGTATGGTGGTAACGGCGGGGGAATATATTGTGTTCTTTCGGTAGCCAAATAAACGCCAGTCTACTCATTCGACGCTTTTCTCCACATTCGGATCGTGTATCTCAAGAGAAAATTCAAAAAGTATGGTGGTAACGGCGGGGGAATATATTGTGTTCTTTCGGTAGCCAAATAAACGCCAGTCTACTCATTCGACGCTTTTCTCCACATTCGGATCGTGTATCTCAAGAGAAAATTCAAAAAGTATGGTGGTAACGGCGGGGGAATATATTGTGTTCTTTCGGTAGCCAAATAAACGCCAGTCTACTCATTCGACGCTTTTCTCCACATTCGGATCGTGTATCTCAAGGGAAAATTCACAAAGTATGGTGTAACGGCGGGGGAATATATTGTGTTCTTGGGGGGTGTGGCTGAGTTTCTTTTGTTGCCCCGAATGCGATTAGTGTCTGATCTTCTTAAGGTGTGTTCGTAACTCAGCCACAGTGTGGACCGGCCTCCTCGTGGCGCTCCCTGGGCAACGGCTAGCAACAGCCGGCAAACAGGTCCACACAACGGCGTAAAAGCCGATACTAGAAGTGCAAAGTTTGTTTATATTTTTGTTTTTAGGCTCCCTGCTAATTTTCGCACACGAGCCAACGCTTTTAGACTCGTGCCAAGCCTTCCTTTCCTTCACTATGGCCGAGTGGGTTTTGAGGTACCCTCCTGATGACCTGACCTGTCACCTGTGTCAATTTCGATCTTCGTCCAGGCCAAAACTAGAGGCCCACTATGTTGAGCACGACTTCACCCTGATGTGGAAATGTAGCCAATGCATGGCCAAGACCGCTAAGTCAAGCAAGGTCCTTTCGTCCCATTTTACAAAATGCAAGAGGGCGGCTCTGAAGACAAGATCTCCCTGCCTGCGGTGGCGGGTGCCGGGGCGGGGCCCGTGTTGGCGGGGCCCGCGACCGGTTGCTCTGACGCGCCCGGGGTCGTGACGCTCCCACTGCTACCTGGCGATACTGCTCACTTTACTCCACTAGCATCTTTGGGTTCCACAGGGGCTTTGTCCCCTACTGCTGCGACGGGTACAGAGGATTGCTCCAGTTCTGATCTCTCGGCTTTGGCGGAAGCCTTAGCTGAGGAACCCGCCAGGAATATTACTTCGTTTACCTCGCCTGAGGGCGACACGGAGCTCAATTGTGATCGTCAAATTCCTTGTACCGTGGACCCAGAACCTCCTGTTACGGAGGCATACTTCCCAGATGGCGACGACGTGGAGGCCAGTGCGGTGGGGGCGGCTTCGGCTCCCGGTTTCGCGGCGGGTGCTTCGGGCGCGGGTTCGGCTGGCGGGGGGCCTGCCCGGGCGCCTGTCTCGTACGGCAGGTGGACAATCGCCGAGATGAGACTGCTCGCTGGCCTAGAAGTGGAAATTGGACGACATCCGTTCATTAACCTGGAACTATGGAAAAGATATTCCACCAGATCTCTCGCCAGCATACGCGGCATACGACACTTACAGAAGTACAAATCCATCTTGGCAAGTGTCCGCACGCAGCGGTTTTCCCAACGTGACACCCAACCAAACACCTCTCGCTCTGGCGAACAAGTTGAACATATTCAAGAGCAAGACGTTGGAAGTCTAGTGGCGGCCGGCCTGCCAGAGGTCATCGCCCAATATCTCTGCAACCAACCTATCCAAGATTCCGATATTCAAGAAATCTGCAAGCTGTACTGTCCTAGTCTGCGTGAGACAGGCGCTGTTGGAGGTAGCAGTAAGAAGACCAATAGAAGGCTACCGCGCAGCAAGAAGGCGCGCAAGAAATTGCGTTTCATGGAACATCAACGACTATATCACAAAGGGCCCAGAGTCCTGCTCCATCAACTAATGACCGAAAGCGAAGACAACCATATTTCCCTAGGAGAGGTCCATGAGTTTTTTGATGGCCTGTTCTCTACCCCTTCGCAGAAGAATGTATATGTACCTGAAATGGCGTGTAAGATGCGGGGGGTAGACAAGGGATGCTTCTCGGTTACGGAGATGGAGACTGGACTGCACCAGCTTAATCTGAGCTCTGCTCCCGGACCTGATGGAGTCACGGTAGCTATGATTCGCAAGATCCCTGTATCAGTCCTGACCCAAGTCATCAACAATATATGGAAATTCTGCGCCTTACCTCCATTGCTCAGGACTTCACGAACAATCTTTGTCCCTAAAAAGACTGCTCCTCAAGGACCTGCTGATCTTCGGCCCATTACGGTATCTTCGGTCTTTTTGAGACTACTCTCTAGATTACTCCTGGGGCGGTTCGCCAAGACCAACAAATTCCACGACTTTCAAAGTGGGTTTGAAGCAGATAAAAGTGCAAGCTCGAATCTACTACTGCTTCAGGGAATTATGAAGATGGCCAAGACCCAACATCGTCCCCTGTACGCGGCCAGCCTAGATATTAGAAAGGCTTTTGATATGGTTAGTCATTATGCCCTGTACGCGGCCCTACAAGGACGAGGTATGCCTCAAGAATACGTAGCTATGGTGAAGGATATATACTCAGCTGCTACTACCACCTTTCAGCTGAATGGAGAGACAGATGGAATCCCCATAAGTGTTCGGCGTGGGATCAAGCAGGGGGACCCTTTGTCCCCCTTCTAATTCAATTGCATCCTCGACCCCTTGCTTTGCCTTCTCAACGAGTCAGGCCTGGGATTTCACCTCGAAGACAGCTCCTTGGCCTCTGTCGGATTTGCTGACGACTTAGTGCTCATATCGGAAAATCACGATGCCCTGCAAAAGCTCGTCCAGATGACTGAGGAGTACCTCCAGCAAGTTGGGCTTCAGCTTAACCCAAACAAAACTCAATATTTTGGCTGGACTTGGGACAGCACTAGAGACTGGTTTAACTACAGTATTCCTCCACTGAGGGTCTCGGGTCTGGAAGTAGCGCCCGTTGACCGAAGCACGCCAATCCGATACCTTGGGCTTGGTCTCTATATTCATAAGGGGCCAGCTGAGGATGACCCAACGGCGGATGCAGCCACTGCTATAATATTGAAAGCCTCCTTAAAACCTTTTCAAAGGGTACGGTGCTATAAGGATCTAGTTATATCAAGGAAACTCTACACTATTTCTAACTCGCTGAACGTGATACGCCAGAGTGAAAAGGCAGATAAACATCATCGCGAGTTCGCAAAGAAAGTTTGCCATCTGCCCGGATCCTTCCCGAATACCCATGTCTGGTTCCCCCCAAGAGAAGGTGGCCTCGGTATTCCGGCCTTGCAGTGGACGGCAGTGGCTGTACAGTTAAAAGCCTTGGCTAGGCTCCAGAGCTTGCCAATCCTTTTGTGGATGCAGTTTTCAATGGTTTCCTGGAAAGGCACAAGGCTTCTATATGCCAACACCTGAAGGTCCCTGAGGGGCTTACCTCGATCGCTGATGTTGAGACGGCGCTGAGAGAAGCCCGCCGGCGATGGATAGAGAATCTCAAGGGCAGTTACGTTAAAAAAGGCTTGTTTGCCCACCAAAATGATTCTCTCGGCAATCGGTGGCTGTTTGCAGATAACAAGTTTATGAAGGATGGAGACAAAATTAAGGGTCTCCGGCTACGAACTGATTTATACCCAACTAGGGCTCTCTATAATAAGCATTCGGCCAACCCAGCAGCACGGTTATGCCAGCATTGCGGAGAGTCCGAGGAGACCGCCTGCCATATCCTACAATTCTGTGAGCGAGTGCATGGCCCTAGGATCGAGCGTCACAATTTTGTCGTAAAACAATTGTGCCGCCTAGTCTCCCAATATAATCCCGATATCCGTATTGCTAAGGAAAAGGTGCTTACGGTGCAGGGGACTAGGCTGAAGCCCGACATTATATTGGAGCAGGGGAACGAAGTTGTTATTCTCGACGTCGCCATTGCCTGGGATTATTCTGTTGCAAACCTGGAGAAGAAGAACACCGAGAAGGTCAGCAAGTACCAGGCTTTGGCGACGCTGTTTCCCGACAAGGATGTTCGGATATCGGGCGTGACGTTCGGTGCTAGGGGCATGACATGCCCTTCCACTCGCGCGATATGCTTGGACCTCGGCCTCTCAAAATCTGATATCGCATGGCTGGCGGCCAGAACGCTGGTGGGCAGTCTAATCTGCCTTAACCGCTTTATAAGGAAAGTCTAGGTCCTTGGCACTTTATACCCCTAGGCCAGTCAGTGCTTTTTAGCTGTTTTTCTAACCTCTTTTTATTTACTTAGGCTAAAGTGAGATTGCTAAAGCCTAAACGCAACACGGCGCTCCGCGCACGTGAGGCATGCAGCAACTGACTTGGCCTATTTTTATTTCTTTTACCCCATTTTCTACCGGGGAAGTTTATGTTTTAGCCAAATAAACGCCAGTCTACTCATTCGACGCTTTTCTCCACATTCGGATCGTGTATCTCAAGAGAAAATTCAAAAAGTATGGTGTAACGGCGGGGGAATATATTGTGTTCTTTCAACAACGTGCCGCTCCCGGTCCCGATGGCGTGACGGTGCAAGGCCTGAAGCGTATTCCACCCGACATCTTGGCGGCTGTGTTCACAAACTTTCTCAGGAATAAATGTGTGCCTGCGGATATCAAAGAGGCCAGAACGGTTTTCGTCCCCAAACGGTCTAAGCCTACTGGGGCCGGTGACTACCGCCCAATCACAGTGTCATCTCAGTTGCAACGGTTGTATAGCAAGATCCTGCTGCAGAGATTTACCCCGGCCACCTCCTTCCACAAGCTTCAAAGTGGATTTCAAGGGGACAAAGGCACTTCCAGCAACCTCCTGCTGCTGCAAGGCATGATGAAGTACGCCAAGCTCCACCACAGACCCTTCTTTGCGGCCAGTCTCGACCTACGTAAGGCCTTTGACCTTCTAAGCCATCACGCCATTTTCGCCGCCCTCAGAGGTCGTCAGTTATCGCAGCATTACCTGGATGTCCTGGATGACTTATATAATGGATGCCACACCACTTTTTGGCTGGAGGGAAAGTCGGACGACAGAAGAATACCGCTCAGGAGAGGAGTGAAGCAGGGGGATCCCTTATCCCCCTTTATGTTTAATTGTATCATGGATCCGCTCCTCCATCTCCTGAACTCCTCCGGTTTGGGCTTCCAGGCTTCGCAGGGAACAGCGGCGGCGATGGCATTCGCCGATGATGTTATCATCTTTTCGGACAACCATGCGGCACTGCAAGAATTGATCAGGATGGCGGAGGACTACTTTGGTCAGGTCCACCTGGAGGTCAACCCGAGGAAGACTCAATACTTTGGCTGGACCTGGTCCAGCCAGAGCGACTGGTTCCGTTATGACATTAGGCCTATTACCGTCTGTGGAGAAGAAGGAAGACCAGAGAAGAGCCCATTAAATACCTGGGGCTTTATTTATATGTCCATAAGGCTCCTTCCCTTGATGACACCAAGATTCGAGACATTAAGGACACCATCGATACCGCAGCTCTCAAACCCTTCCAACGGCTTCATTGCTACAAAGAGCTTATCATTCAACGGCGCCTCTACACTGTTGCAAACTCTCTCAACATTTTGGGTCAGGTGCAGAAGCTGGATGCGACTCATGTAAAGGATGCGAAGAGGTTTCTTCACTTGCCAGGTATCTTTCCTACTTCCAATCTCTGGCTGCCGAATAGGAGAGGCGGGTTAGGTATGCTTCAGTTGGCCTTCACGGCGATATCGGTACAAATCAAAGCATTGGCCCGCCTGCAGCGCTTGGGAAGCACCTTCGTTGACGCTATCGGGAACGAAGTCTTGGCGCCGCATCTCGACTCCCTCTGCCGGAAGTTATGGATTCCCACGGGTGTAACGAGTGGTAGAGAGCTCGATAGACTCCTTCGTGAAGCCCACAGCCGTTGGATGGTAGACATGAAGACCCGGTATTACAACAAATCCATCTTCGCCCACGAAAGCGATCCGTTAGCGAATCACTGGTTGAGCTCCACATCAAGACACTTAAAAGAAGGTGACAAGATTCGGGCTTTGCGCTTGCGGACGGGTGTCTACCCGTGCAGAGCCCTCTTCAACAAGCACGCCGCCGACCCTTCAGCTAGGCTCTGCCACCACTGCCAGGAAGGAGAGGAGACCCCGGCCCACATTCTCCAGCATTGCGAGCGGGTGTACGGGCCCCGCATCGAAAGACATAACTTCATCTGCCACCAGCTGTCAAGACTGACCCAAAAGTATAATCCTTCTGCCACCATACGTGAGGAGCTGATGATGATGATGATGATGATTGGAGTTTTAATGGCGCATTGACAACACAGGTCATAATGCGCCAACACTGTGATTAAAATTAGACTGGTAAAAAGTAGGTGCAATACTTAAAAAGGGAAGAAGTAACATCTAAAATACAAGACTAACTCTACAGAAGACTTATGATTCCAATGTCTCTTAAAAAATTAAAAATTTTCCTGAAAGGGATAATAGCCTCATCGCCAAGCAAGAGCGCTGGATGAAGAGGCAAAAAATACGTATAAAACTCTGTGAAATGATGTTGACGATGGATTTCGTGGTGTGGGCAGGTGATAAGAATGTGGATGACAGAGAGGAGTTCACCACAGATTTCACACAGTGGCGGCTCTTCTCCACAGAGTAAAAATTTGTGCGTAAGGAAGGTGTGGCCTATCCGCAACCTCGTTCGCAGAACACTCAAGAGACGATTTTCCTGGCGGTCTCCATAACTTTGGATGTGTTGTTTAATCAAGTGTAGCTTGTTTTGTGTCTGAGTGTTCCAGAAGCTCTGCCATTTTGTGTACAGTGATTTCCTGAGTGCTGCCCTAATATCCTGCATGGGCATCTCGAAAGGACTGACGTCTTTTGAAGCTGCAGCAGCAGCAGCCCGGTCGACAAACTCATTTCCCTGTATGCCTGTATGGCTGGGCACCCAGCAGAGGATTACAGAGTAGCCCTTCTTCTGTGCTGCACTGATTAAGAATTGTGCACGTTGAACAAGAAAATTCTTTTGTGGGTGCCTGCTACAAATGGCACTGATCGAACTCAAGGAATCTGTATATATTACCGAAGACTTTATGCAACCATGAAGAATGTACCGGAGTGCCAAGATAACGGCGTAAAGCTCTGCAGTAAAGATAGATGCTGCGTTGTTAATACGATGTGACTTTGTGCATGTACCAGAAATCATGGCACAAGTCACTCCTGCACTAGAGCTTGACCCATCTGTGTAAATTTCGGTGTGATTTCCAAAGCTTTCTCTCAAGTGTTCGAATTCTTGTTGTAGGACTCGTGCAGAAGTTTTCTGTTTACTGTATTTTGTCAAAGTGGTATCAGGCTTTGGAAGTGGTTCCCAAGGTGGGACCCTCTTACCACACTCTACAACTTGGGAATTAAAAGAAGAAATTTCGTGATGCTCAATATCCCTCTCAATTCGCATTGAGAAAGGAGGGACGACCGAAGGCCTGTTAATAAACATCTGTTTGAACCGTGTTTTTGTAACGCAGGTTAAAGCTGGTTGTTTTGGGTAGCTTCTTATTCTTAGGGCGTATGATGCCCCAAGGTAAAATCGCCGTCTGTTCAAGGAACAATCATTTGGTTCAACATATAGACTTTCAACCGGCGAGGTTCGGAATGCACCGAGCACGAGCCTAAGCCCCTGGTGGTGGACAGGGTCTAAAATTTTCAATACAGACTGACGGGCGGAGCCATATACGACACATCCGTAATCTATCTTTGAATGAATGCAAGAGGTATACACACGTCGCAAAGTTTCGTGGTCCACACCCCATGACTTGTGTGCGAGAATTTTCACTAAATTCGTCTACTTTATACACTTAACCTTCAAGCTTTGGATATGGGATTTGAAGGTCAGTTTAGAGTCGAATATGACGCCAAGAAATTTGCTCTCCAATTCTACAGATATATCTTGCCCATTAAGTTTGAGTGTGGGTGGTGGAAATGCTCCTCTCATTCTCACAAAGTGGACACACACTGTTTTCTCTGTGGAGAATTTAAACCCGTTTAGTGAAGACCACTTGGCCATTTTATTTATACACAGCTGCATCTGTCGTTCACATCTTGACAAGCTTGACGAACAACAGGATATTTGGATGTCATCCACATATAGAGAATATGATATGGAAGGTGGAATGACACTGGCTATGGAGTTAATTTTGACCAAGAATAATGTGACGCTAAGAACGGTTCCCTGCGGGACACCATTCTCCTGCACAAATGTACGGGATAAAGTAGTTCCCAGTTGAACTCTAAATGTTCTCTGCTGAAGGAAATCAGCGATGCATTTCAAAAGACGACCCCTTATACCCAAGGAATAGAGGTCCTGCAAGATACCGTATCGCCATGCGGTATCATATGCCTTTTCCATGTCAAAGAAAACTGACAAACAGTGCTGCCTCCTGACAAAAGCTTCACGAATAGTTGTTTCTAGACGAATGAGGTGATCCAGTGTAGAACACCCCATTCGAAAACCGCATTGGAATTGAGATATACAGTTATTTGTTTCTAGGAGATGAATCAGTCGGCTGTTCACAATTCTCTCAAAGGTCTTACCTATTCAGCTTGTAAGAGCAATAGGACGGTAACTGCCTGGACTCGAAGCTTCCTTCCCTGGTTTCAAGAGGGGTATTACAGTGGCAATTTTCCATGCAGATGGAAGTGTGCCCTGTATCCAGACATAGTTGAAAAAGTCAAGTAAACATTTTTTTGAAGAGTCAGACATGTGTTCAAGCATCAAATATGTAACTCGGTCTGGGCCTGGAGCAGTTGCTTTGGCAGATAATAAAGAGCGTGAAAGTTCTACCATGGTGAATGGTTGGTTATACGCAAAGCCATCACCATCACGTAACGGAAGTTTTTGTTTTTCAGCTCTTTGTTTAGTCTTAAGAAATTCACTTGTATAGTGTGAGGAGCTTGAAATGTTTTCAAAGTGTTCACCAAGGACATTAGCCTGTTCCTCTAGGCTTTGGCATACCTGGCCGTTGACTTCTAGAAGAGGAACAGAGCGGCTGAGATGATCCCCACGGATTTTACGGAGCCTGTCCCACACCACTTTGGATGGGGTATTAGAGGACAGAGACGACACAAAGTTGTGCCAAGAGGATCGCTTTGCTTGTTTTCGCGTCCATCTGGCCTTTGCTCGTGCCTTTTTAAAAAGTAAGAGATTTTGTGTTGTGGGGTACCTCCGAAAAGTGCCCCACGCCCGGTTTTGAAGTTTGCGACTTTCCTGGCATTCACTATTCCACCAAGGCTTCGGTCGCTTTGGGAGATTACCAGAAGTTTGGGGAATGGACGCAGTTGCTGCATCCAGAATAATGTTGGTGATGAGGTTGTTAGCTTCCTCTATTGTCACCACATCAAAGGGGATTAGTGAGAGGTCGCATTTTTCCATAAATTTATTCCAATCTGCATCTTGCAATTTCCACCTGGGTGGTCGTGTTGTTAGACTGTTCACAGACTGGTGATGTTTTAAAATGACTGGGAAGTGGTCACTTCCATAAGGGTTCTCATCCACAGTCCATTGCAGGTCCTGAAACAGAGATGGACTGCAAAAGGAGAGGTCTAATGCAGAGAAAGATTGAGTGGTTGTGTGCACATATGTTTGTAAGCCGTTATTCATGAGACAGCTAGACGATGACAACAAAAAATTTTCTAGCATTCTTCCGCGACTGTCGATTCTACTACTGCCCCATAGGGGATTGTGGGCGTTAAAATCACCCAAAAGGATAAGAGGGGATGGAAGCTGCCTGTACAGGTCTTCTATGTCCTTTTGTGTAACGGACTGCGATGGTGGGAGATAGACTGAGCAGATGGTAACAATTCTGTCGAGGCACACCTGCACAGCTACAGCCTCCAAGTCTGTAACTAAATTAACTTCTTTGGCTGGAAGAGACTGCCTTGTAATGATCGCTACACCACCAGATGCACGGTTTGTGTCATCTCGATCTTTGCGGAAAATATTGTATCTACGGAACGGATTTTGGACATGTGTGTTCAGATAAGTTTCTTGAACACAAAAGCATACTGCGTTGTGCTCCTCAAAAAGATCATGGACATCGTCTAAGTTAGAGAGTAGACCGCGACAATTCCACTGAAGGATTGTGTGGCCTGTCATGATAGCGGGAACAAGAAAAAGAAAGAGGGTGTACAACGCTTTGCTCTGCCGACCAGAGAAAAGGATTGCCATTACTGATGGCTGCTAGGTTTTACTCCTCTGGGGAGGAGTAATCCTCGGCTTCCTGGCTTTTCTTCTGGCCTCCGCCAAATCCTTTTCTGATATCTCGGGGAGAGAACCACTCCTCGAGAGGTTTCCTCTTGAGGGTGTCAGAAATGGTGAGCTCGTGCTCCCCAAGGAGAGCTCCGAGCTCGAATCATCATCACAATCCATGGAGGGCATCTCCACGGAGGGTGATGACGAGGGTAGGACTGCTGTCGCAGTCACTACCGCATTTTCATTATGGGGCTTGGTTTTCACCCCGTCTTCACTTGTTATTGGTTGTGTTCTAGGTGGGATGTCTGTCTGTGTGTGCACTGTTACCATCTTTGGTTTCTGTTGAAGTACAGTGGAGAAAGATTTTTGAGTGAAGAATGGGGATACCTTTTTCCTTGCTTCGGGGTAGCTGATATTTTCGGTTACCTTGATGCGCAAAATCTCCTTTTCCAATTTCCACTTAGCGCAAGACCTGGAGTAAGAGGGGTGATCACTGGAACAGTTTACACGGCAATCAGGCCCGCTACACTCTTTAGTATCATGGCCCTGATGATGATGATGATTTGGGTTTTTTTGGCGCAAAAGCTACTAGGGCTATCATGGCCCTGCTGGCCACAACGAGCGCAGCATGGCGACCCACGGCAGGCATCAGCAGCATGTCCGAAGCGGTTGCACTTGAAACAACGAAGAGGGTTTGGAATGTATGGACGAACCTCTACAGACAGATATCCAACTTTCAATTTATCAGGCAGCGAAGGACGGTCGAAGGTAAGAACTACGTTTCTGGTAGTGATGTACTCATTATTTTTCCGTATCTTGAGTTTCCTGACATCAATTACTGCCTGTTCCTTTAGATTTGCAAGAATCTCTTCTACTGGGACGTCAATTAATTCGGCAACGGCTACCGCACCACGGCATGTGTTCAGAGTTTTATGTAAGGATGCGGATATGGGGAGCCCAAGCATCTCTGTGGTGGTCAAGATCTGTTGGCAGTCTTTTTCCGATGTACACTTGATAAGGAGGTCACCTGATCGTAACTTCTTAATTTCGGTGATGTGGTTAGAGAGGGAGGACACCGCCTTCTCAATAAAGAAGGGCGACATCTTCCCAAGTGGTACACGTTTGTCTTCTTCCGAAGAACTAGAAGACAACACTATGTATTTCGACAAGAAAAAATGCTCTTTTGGTCTGGAGACTTCGGTCCGGGGGCGTTTGCCACCCCCGATCGGGGGAGAAGATAAGTGTTTAACCATATAGGTTTGATTGCTAGGCATTCCACCAGGTCACCCACACTTCATGCCTATACATGTGGGAAGGTCCCGGAGTTTTCAGAAAAACCCTTCGGCCAGGGCCTGACCAAGACCCTGACCGCCACCGTTCAAGGTTTCTACCCTTCACCTCACATCCCCTCGGCACGGTACGGTTAACACCTTGGGACTGGGGGCTGGAGTGCGTGGTGGCGCCACTCACCAAACACCAGCCGAAGCCGGTGCCCCCTGCGGGGTACGTGAGGAGCAAGTGTTTACAGTTGAAGGTGCCCGTTTGAAACCGGATATGGTGGTAGACACTGGTGACAGGGTGATAATTGCTGATGTGGCCATCTGCTGGGACGGGTGCATCTCCACTCTCGAACAAAAAGTGCGCGACAAAATCGCAAAGTATGAGCCTCTTCGCGCCTTGTTTCCTGGAAGAGAGGTTAAAGTCGAGGGTATCGTTTTCGGTGCCCGCGGCCTGACGTGCGGGTCTACGCGGCGCATTTGTGGCGAGTTGGGGTTGACTAAAAGTGATATAGCCTGGCTCGCGTCACGAACCTTGCTCGGGAGTCTGATCTGTTTGTCCCAGTTCATTCGCAAAGTGTAGTTTATTCGTCTTCCCCCTCCCTGTCCGGAAGTTTTAGTTTTGCGGCTGTTCGGCTGTATTGTGTTATTATCGTTTATTTTAACCAGGGCCGCAAGAGCGGCGTATGGTGCCAGCACAGCACGGCCCGAAAGGGTTCGTGTGGTACGCATCGCCGGGCTTCGCCCAGTTTTTAACCCCGTTAGGGGACAAAGTTGTTTTAGCCAAATAAACGCCAGTCTACTCATTCGACGCTTTTCTCCACATTCGGATCGTGTATCTCAAGGGAAAATTCACAAAGTATGGTGTAACGGCGGGGGAATATATTGTGTTCTTTCGGTAGCCAAATAAACGCCAGTCTACTCATTCGACGCTTTTCTCCACATTCGGATCGTGTATCTCAAGAGAAAATTCAAAAAGTATGGTGTAACGGCGGGGGAATATATTGTGTTCTTTCTATTGGGGGGTGGTTGCCAAGGATTCCCCCTGCTGTCACGTGCTTGCGCAGTTCTTGCTAGCGGCTTTGCCTCTGGTTCGTGACCCCTTTTTTTGCTTCTTCGAAGTGTGATTCATCCTTGGCAACCCGGCGGACCCGCGTCCTCGTCGCGCCCCCTGGGCGGGGGCCATTTTTTGGCCCCCGGCTAAGCGGTCCGCCACAGGGTCGGTGACCCGTAGAGTGAGGTAATTGTTTGGTGCTCTGAAGCTTTGAGAGGGCTAAGTATATTGCTTAGCTCCCCACCTCACTCCCACCTTTCCCCCTTGCCCTGTGCATCCCAAGTCCTTCCTTATGGATGAAAGGACCATCCTGTATCCGCCCCAAGACTTGTCTTGTGACCTATGTAGAACAACATTATCTTCACGTGCCAAGTACCAGGAGCACTACTTGAGCCACAACATTCGAATAAAATGGAAGTGCTCTGTCTGTCAAGATCGGGTGTTCGATTTGGTCCGTTCAATTTCATCTCATACGACCAAATGTACTCGACGACACCCGGCAGCTTCGCAGCCAGTGAGGATCGACGAACATCAGCCCACGTTTCCGGATGGCACTGAGAGAGAGCCGTCTGCCTCGGCACCTGTTCGAGTTGCTGTTGATGCCGGCGCTGAAGCCGACGAATCTGAAGTTATTTCTCATGCCCGCTGGACATTATCTGAACTGCGAGCTTTTGCCAACATAGAGGTTACCCTCAAGAACCATCCGTTCATCAATCAGGAACTGGCCAGGCGGTTCCCGACAAGGACTCTTATGGCAATTCGAATGCAACGTCACCAGCAACGATATAAAGACATTTTGCATCTTGCCAGCCTGAACCCCTCAATGGCTCATTTATCTGTACAAAATCCATCGCCTCCAACGGCTTCGGCTAAGGAGGGTCAAGCGACCACTCGGGACCAGAACGTGCCTGATGAGGAAGTACAAGAAACCTCAACAATGACAAGTCAGATTTTTGTGGTGCCTGACTGGCCGGCGGCAACCGGTGTTGATCATGCAAGAACAGAGGGACGGGCTGGGCCGGATGGCGTTGCTGACGCGGGGGACGCGGCCTCGGGCGTGCCCGGGCCGGTTGTTGACCCCATGGATCTCGATCGCCAGATATGTACTGTTGATGAGGCCGATGGCCTCGCCAGTCTGTCTGACAGCACATTAACCCAGCAAGAGCCCACTAGTTGGGCTACTCATGATATATCTCAATTGGCCGAACTGCTGGTGGAGGCGGGCGTTACGGGGCGTTACCCGCCCCGTCCTAACTCGATGAGCAATTTTTCAGGCCAAGGGGGCTCTCCTGTGGAGGCTCCCAGAGTCCAGACTGCTGCTGCTACCTCTGCCGGAATGGCTATTGTTGAACTAAGAGGTGGCACCCAGAGCAGAGTACCTGCTGGCGACGGGTCCGTGGGGGAGGCGGCTGTTTCGGGCTTGGCCGGGGCCGTGGTCCCTGCGGTGGCGGGGTCGTCTGACCGGGCTGTCATCATCACTAATGCGAATGACGGCGTACCTACGAGAAGAAACGAAATAGCCAACGATTTCGCCGAGGCCGGATTTACGGATGCCTCACTTGTGGAACGAATTCTTACTGAACCTCTATCAATGAATGACTTACAGAAGATATTCCTCCAGTTTGGTATCAGGCTGGGAGAGGGAAGATCTAGAAGAGGACCTTCTGGTAGGCACCCTTCTAATGGCCAGAGATCAAATCGCCCACTGAGAAGAAATCCGACTAACAGAAAAGAGCGGAAGAGAGCCAGGTTCGATAAGCACCAGAGATTATATCGACTGGGCCCAAAGATTTTAATGCACCAACTCATGACTGAAAATGAAGAAGGGCAGACCACTCTCTCGCTGGACGCTATCCACGCGTTGCATGATCCGTTACTATCAGGATCACCTCAGGAAACGAGTGTGCGGCTACCTTCCAATGCAAAAACGAATGCAGACATTGGAGCCTTTGAGCTCGATGAGATCTTATTGGCGTTGAGATCAATGAATAGAGGATCTGCTCCGGGTCCTGATGGTGTTACTGTGAATGACATCTTAGCAGTTTCGCCAAAAATTCTACTTCATGTTTTGAACAACTTTTTTCTGCATAGAGCAATCCCCATGGAACTAAAGAAATCTAAAACCGTCTTCATTCCTAAGAAGACTACACCGAGATCGGCGGCCGAGGTCCGCCCCATCACTATGTCCCCAATGCTCTGCCGATTGTACTCCAGAGTTCTCCTCCGAAGGTTATCTGATGACAACTCATGCCATCCGTTGCAAGGAGGATTTCAGGACGATCGGGGCACGAGTACTAATCTCTTGACTCTCCAGGCTCTCATGAGAATCCTTAAGAAGAAGAAGAAAAACTTCTATGGCGTCAGTCTCGATGTACGAAAGGCATTCGACTGTGTTACCCACGAGGCCATTGCCGCAGCAGTAAGGGGTAGGGACATCCCTGAGCACTTCGTTGAAGTCATTAATGATCTATACCAGGGATGTTCAACAACGTTTCATTGGAATGGCAGGACGGATGGGAGGGGCGTGCCGGTAAACCAAGGCATAAAACAGGGTGACCCCCTCTCTCGTTCCTGTTTAATGCTGTCTTAGACCCCTTACTGCAGCAAGCCAACTGCTCCGGCCTCGGGGTAGAGATAGAGGGTCAGCATGGGGCCGCTATGGCCTTCGCAGACGACGTCATGTTGTTTTCTTCGAGCCTGGAGGGTCTCAAAGCTTTGATCAGGATTACTGAAAACTATCTAAGTCAAGCCGGCCTAGTCCTGAATCCTCCTAAGTCACAGTATTTCGGATGGAGATACGACGGAGTGGCTAAATGGCTCAATTATGATATACGGCCGGTGAGCATTGGGGGCGTGTTGGTGACACCAAAGCCAAAGGATACTCCAATTACGTATTTGGGGGTTAAACTCTACGTAAATCGACCTAGTAGAGTGGAGGACTCGACCGCTGAGCTCATGGTGAAGCTTATCCAGGCATCGGCTTTAAAGCCATTCCAAAAGCTAAAGTGCCTTACCCAACTGATAGTTCCACGTCTGATATATCAGACATCTAACATCTTGGGATTGCTCTCGCAGGCTGCAAAGAAAGACAAAGAGATTCGAAATTTGGTCAAAAAGACGCCCCACCTGCCACATTCCTTCCCGAGCATCCACGTGCACTTGCCAACTAGGGAGGGTGGACTCGGAGTTTTAAGTCTTGAGTGGGTTGCCGCGTCCGTACAGTACAAAGCGCTGGCAAGAATGGCTCGACTAGCTTGTCCATTTGTGGACGTTGTGCACCTCCCTCGAATAGCCCGCCATAACTTTATTGCAAAGCAGGTAGCCAGATTACTGCGACAACACAATCCGGAAGCGACAGTTGAAGAGGAAAAGCTTTTGACGTCCGTCTCAGGCATTCGGCTCAAACCAGACCTCATTTACACGAAAGGCGACGAGGTAATCGTATTAGATACAGCCATTGCCTGGGACGCGAGTTCAACAACGCTTTCCGAGATCAATAAAGCTAAAGCTAATAAATATGCCTGTCTTTCGCAATCCTACCCTGGCAAGCACTTTTCGGTATTCGGGTTATGTTTTGGTGCTCGGGGAGGAACGTGCGCAGGAACTAGGAGAGCTTTAAGAGAATTGGGCTTTACTAAAAGTGATGTTTCTTGGTTGGCGGCCAAGGTTTTGGTCGGCAGTTTAATCTGCCTGACGAGGTTTAATCGCATGACTTAATTTTATGGAGCACAGGGTCATTTTATTTCGACCTTTACCATCTTTGGTGGTTGTTTGCTTTTTATAACTTGTTTTTTTCCCACTTTTATTTGCTTTTATAAAAGTGGCTGCCTTGGACCCAATGGCCGAAAGGCTGACCTCGACTTGTTCGTGGTCTGGGTCCAAGGTCACCCACTTTTGGTCGTATCCCTCTATTTTTTTAACTCCCCTCCGAGGGGGACAGTGCATGTTTTAGCCAAATAAACGCCATTCCACTCATTCGACGCTTTTCTCCACATTCGGATTGTGTATCTCAAGAGAAAATTCAAAAAGTATGGTTTAACGGCGGGAGAATATATTGTGTTCTTGGATATATCGGAGGGTGTGACTCAGCTTGTTTTCCTTGTGCTGTGTGAATTTTTCCTGCGGATAGTTGGAAAGCCTTAGGTGTCAGAAGCTGAGTCACGGTGCGGTCCGGCCTCCACGCGGCGCCCCCTGGAAACGGCAGCAGCAGCCGGCTAACGGACCGCACGAGGCCTTTGGCCTGGGTTGGAGCTCAACCCTGGTATTCTTTTGTTTCATTGAACTCCCTGTTCATAACAGGGGGACATACGCTCCTCCCACATCTACAGCAAGTTCAGGCTGGCAGGAAGTGTGATAACCTTCCCTTTACAAGATGAATAGATTTGAATTGTCCTATCCACCAGTGGAGCTCCGATGTCATCAATGCGGCAGCCGAGAGTCCTCGAGGGCTAAACTCGAGAACTACTATTCCACTCATTCTCTCGTGCTGGTGTGGAAGTGCGATATTTGCGAGGAAAAAACATCAGAGTCAAGTAAGGTGCTCTCGTCCCATTATACGAAGTGCAAACGGAAAGCATCAGCGGGGCGGGGAGCTCGCGCGCCGGCGGTTGCTGGCGCGGGGGGTTCCGTGCCGGACGGTGGGGCTGGCACTGTGGCCGCCTCGGCGCCTTCCTGCGACCTCTCGGCTATCTTCTCAAGTGACGGTGCTCCTCCCACTTCTTTACAATCAGGTGGCACTGCCGGAACGTCTTCTGATCTGGGCCAGGGAAGTACCTGTGGTACCAGCGATATTTCTCTGCTTGCAGAGGAGATTGCCAATGAGATGGTCAGGCTGGTTCAGCCAAACGTTACTACAGATTCCGACATCTCCGAATTGGCGGAAGAACTGGCCCAGCAGGGGCTTTGTCCCCGGTTACTCTTCATTCTGACGTTCGAGCGACTTGTGGCGTGCCTTTTGAGCCTGAGATGAATGCTAAAGGAGCTACCAATCCCTGCCGGGAGGGTAGGGATGCCGATGTTGCAGTGGGGGCGCTGCCGGGCGGTTCGGTGTCGGGCCCGCCGGTTGGCTGGGGGCCTTCTGCGCCTGCTGCCGACGGTGCGAGTGCCTCTCCCCTCCACACTTCGGCTCCTCAAGACTCTGAGTGCGCCCCGAACAGTCAACAAAGGAGTGCTTCTGTTCAGATATCGTATGGTCGAGGGACGGAGACCGAGATGAGGGCCTTGGCCTTCCTAGAGACCGAGATGCTTCATCATCCGTTCATAAATCAAGAATTGTCGAAACTTTTTCCCAGCCGCTCCCTCATGGCGATAAGGATGATGCGCCACCAAGATAAATACAAGGCTATTCTTCAGGAGTGCATTGCGGCAGCATGAACACGAGCTGCCGCACCCCACAGCCCCGCAGCAACGACTGTACTTGGTCCCTCAACTGGTCCTGGGGACATCAGAAGAGATTTTGCTGCGGTTGGTTTGAGCAACGAGGCGCTGTGCTACAATCTGATTCAAGCGCCGATGGGAATGGCGGATCTGAAGGCTATATACGATCATTTTGGTGTTTGCATTCGACTTCCGAAAAGTAACACAAAACGGCCACCCCGACGAACAATTGAGGGGAACCATGGCACGAGAAGACGTCTGCGGTTTAGGGAGCATCAACGTCTATATAAACTGGGACCTAAGGTTTTGGCGCACGAGCTCCTTATGGAGCAGCAGACGGATGTTGGCCGAGTCTCGCTGCAAGACGTCCACGACCTCTACGATCCTTTGTTCTCGACATCATCAAGACCTGTTCATCGAGACCTCACCTCGGCTAAGAAGATGCGGGTTGACACGGGTCCCATCAGCGAGAGCGAGGTTGCAAGGGCCATCACTGGTCTACAGGACAGGGTTGCGCCAGGTCCGGATGGTGTGTCCGTTCTGGAATTGAAAAAGATACCTCCTGCCATCCTTGTCCATGTCTTCAATAACTTTATTAAGTTCCAAGATATTCCGCAGGAATTGAAGACTTCGAAGACCGTGTTTATCCCTAAAGTGGCGGCCCCTAAGTGTGCGGCGGACCTCAGGCCCATTACCATGTCGCCCGTAATATGCCGGGTGTTTTCTAGGATACTCCTGGGGCGATTCTCCCAAGAGAATGCCTTCCACCCCTTACAGGGAGGCTTTGAAAACGATCGAAGCACCAGCTCTAACTTGTTGCTGCAGCAGGGAATCATGAAGCATCTGAAGAAGCGTAGGCGCAGTTTGTACGCTGCAAGCCTAGATGTGCGGAAAGCATTTGATACGGTGTCGCACGAGGCCATTTTTTCCGCTCTCCGGGGAAGAGGGTGCCCTGAGACTTATATAACCCTTATCAGAAACCTATACAGTCACACATCGACGTTCTTCCATCTGAACGGCAAGACAGACGGGCATCGTATCCCGACGAATCAGGGCATCAAGCAGGGGGACCCTTTGTCCCCCTTCTTGTTTAATCTGGTGCTTGATCCTCTGCTTCAGGAACTGAATAGTTGCGGCCTTGGTGTTGAAGTTGCAGGGACCAAGGCCGGCTGTCTTGCATTTGCTGATGATGTGATGCTGTTGTCCTCGAGTTTCGAGGTACAGATGGGTCCAAAACAAGCACAGGTGTCTCCTGTGCCATGGTATCCCGTTCATGTACTAGGATGCACCGCTTAAAGAGCATCACGTCCATCTTCACCGCTGAGGTTTATGCCATCATTTTAGCACTGAACTTCATTTTAGAAAGTAACATAGAATCATCTGTCATATATACAGATTCTCTTAGTGCTTTAGAATCCATATGTAATATCCAACCCCAGAAGAACCACCTTGTGCAGCGAGCTCAGTACATAGCCAGCAGGGTCGTAAACAGAGGTCTTTCTCTTATCATCTGTTGGGTGCCTAGCCACAGAGGGATAGCAGGCAACGAGCTTGCTGACAAAGCTGCCGCTGCTGCGCTCTCTGCTGATGTGACGCCATTTGATGTACCTTTTCAGGACTTGAAGCCCCATCTCAAGAAGACGATAAACAAAAGATGGCAGGAATATTGGGACACACAGATACACAATAAACTTCACCTGGTTAAAAATAACATAGGACACCCTATACAGAGCTTGGAAAAGAGAGCACATGAAGTAACCCGTACACGGCTAAGACCCGGTCACACTCACCTCACCCATAGTTTCCTTCTTCACAGAGAGGAGCCACCCGAGTGCACGCACTGTGGGGAACTCCTTTCTGTCCTACACATCCTTATTTCTTGTGCATCATATGAACCCCTTCGCCATCGTCACTTCCAGGAGTTTTATAGAAATCACCTACCGCTCCACCCAACCCTACTGCTGGGTGATGACGCTCTTTTACCGTTTAGTAGAGTCTATAATTTTATTAGAGACACTGGTTTTTTAAACGCCTTGTAATTTTAACGATATTTTCTGAAAACACAGTACTTGAGCTAATTTGTATCATGCAATGGTTGTAACCTTATCATTCCATTTTTAACTAGTGACATTTTTAACAATGTTTTGGCGCATTATAGCCTCCGTTGCTGCTGCGCCATTAAAATACCAATCATCATCAATCATCATCGAGTTTCGAGGGTCTCAGGGTGCTCATTCAGAGGGCGGAAGCCTTCCTTTCTCGTGTCCAACTGGACTTAAATCCCTCTAAGACGCAATACTTTGGGTGGCGTTATTGTGGCATTAAGAAATGGTTTGATTACGCCCTCCCACCCATCGTTATTGCCGGCTGTACCATCCGCCCACACGAGAAGGGGAGGCCCGTGACATATCAAGGCCTGCAGCTCTTTGTGAATAAGCCGCCGAGAACCTCCAATGACATTGCGGAGGCTACGACTCGTGTTCTCCGGATGGCCGCTTTGAAGCCCTTTCAGAGTCTTAGATGCCTATCCTCCCTTGTGGTTCCCCGGTACCTATACATTCTGTCGAATGCTTTGAACGTACTGCAGCAGGCGAAGAAACGGGACAAGGATGTGAGATGTCTGGTGAAGAAAATGCTCCACTTGCCGCTCTCCTTCCCTAATGTGCATATCCACCTGTCGGCTAGCGAAGGAGGGTTGGGAGTCCTCAGCTTGAATGGACTGCGGCGGCGTGTCAACTGAAGGCATTGGCGCGACTGGCACGGCTAGCTGACCCGTTTGTGGACGCCGTTCTGGCAGAAGCACTACAAGACCAAGTTGCAAAGTTATCGGAGGTCCTGGGCGTACCAACCGGAATTACCAGTCGGAGTGACTTGTCCACTGCGTTACATCATGCCCATAAGAGGTGGACAGTTAGTGCCATGCAGGGTTACGAAAACGCTGGCCTCTTTTCGCACTTGCAAGAGCCAGTCGGCAATATGTGGCTCAATCCTGATTGTCGATTCCTGGGTGATGGGGATCGGATTAGGGTTCTTCGTCTCAGGACGAACTTATATCCGACTAGGGCCCTATCCAACAAACAATCTGTTGACCCCGTGGCTACGCACTGCCGATTCTGCAACGGGAAAGTGGAATCGGCTTACCATATATTGCAAGAGTGCGACCGCATACATCTACCCAGGATTGAGCGACATAATTTTATTTGTAAGCAGATTGTCCGACTGGCTCAAAAATATGATCCTGCTGTAAGCATAGTGCAGGAACAGGTCATTACAGCGATAGACGGAACAAGGCTTAAACCCGACCTGGTGCTGACTAAGGGAGAAAACGTGGCGGTTCTGGATGTCGCAGTTACATGGGACTCCTCACCTGCAGCGCTGGAGGTTGTTAACAACAGGAAGATCGCCAAGTATTCTGTATTATCCGCGTCTTTCCCCGATAAGGCTGTTACAATCGCTGGCCTTTGCTTCGGCGCTCGAGGAGGCACCTGTGGTACCACGCGGCGGGTCCCCCAATCCTTGGGTCTTTCGCGCAGCGATATTGGTTGGTTGGCTGCTAGGAACGCTCGTAGGCAGTCTCATCTGTCTTACCCGTTTTAACAAGATGGTTTGAATCCTGAGCTTGCTGTGATTATTTTACGTCGGTTTTTTATGACAGTGGAAGTTTTACCCAACCTTTGTATTTTAATCTCCTCTTTCAGTCCTGCTAAGAGGAGACTATTGGGGCCCATTGGCAGTCCATCGCTGGCCCGTTTACGGGCTGGGCCCCAAAGCATCCGCTTAGACTTGACGTTTTATTTTACCCTACGTTTTTTACTGGGGACATTAGTGTTTTAGCCAAATAAACGCCATTCCACTCATTCGAAGCTTTTCTCCACATTCGGATCCTGCATCTCAAGAGAAAATTAAAAAGGTATGGTGTAACGGCGGGGGAATATATTGTGTTCTTTGTAGCAAATCAAATAGCACGCCTTTGCAAAAAATATAGCCCGGACGCTACTGTTACTCAAGAGAGGGTGTATACAACCATGGATGGAACCAGGCTGAAGCCGGACTTAGTGATGGCTTAGTGGAAGACGATTCAGTGACCATTTTAGATGTAGCGGTGGCCTGGGACGCCGCCCCCAGCACCCTGGAAGATATCAACAGAGCCAAGGAACAGAAGTATGCTGGGCTCGTCTCAACTTTTCCGGATAAACGTGTGTCCATCCATGGCCTGTGTTTTGGAGCGCGGGGTGGCACTTGTGTCACCACCCGAAATGCCCTGCAGAAGTTAGGCTTCACCAGAAGTGACATCAGCTGATTGGCCTCTCGAGTCTTAGTTGGCAGCCTTATCATGTTAAACCGTTATGGTGTAGTCTACCTTGTGAGTGCCTTTAGGTGTCTACTAGTTGGCTCAAGATTTTATTGGGTTGTACCCCTTTGTGTTGCTTTTATTCTGCTTGGTTTTAGCTGTATTCTTTTAACGGTTTTACCAAGCGGGAATGTTCGGGGTCACATGGGCAGACCACCGCCCGGCCCTGATTGGCTAATCATGGGCCCATCCCGAACACTTCCCTCTTGAACCGACGCAGGTTTTACCCCTCGGGGAAAATTCCAAGTTTTAGCCAAATAAACGCCATTCCACTCATTCGAAGCTTTTCTTCACATTCGGATCCTGCATCTCAAGAGAAAATTGAAAAGGTATGGTGTAACGGCGGGGGAATATATTGTGTTCTTTCCTTGTGTTTCTTTGGGGGGTGTGGCTCAGCTGAATTGTTGCTACACGTGTGTGCTACGTTTGCGCTGCTACGAGAGTGTTGAGAGCGCTTGTTCTTCTGCCTTCGGGCAGTGCGTCTGATCTTTTCTCAGCTGAGTCACGGGCGATCCGGCCTCCACGCGGCGCCCCCTGGTAACGGCAGTAGCAGCCGGCCAACGGATCGCCCACGGCACTTTGCCGTGGTCAAAAGCGAAGCTTTTTGTTCGACAGTCTTTTAGGTTGCCTTCCTCGTCGCAAGCCAATTAACGCTTTTACCTGCCACAGTCGTGACTTTTCGATACTGTGAGGCAGATTTGAGCATGGACCTCAATATGGAAGAGAGAGGATACCCTCCCACTGATCTTATTTGCCAGCCCTGCGGCCAGCAATTGCCCTCTCGTCCCAAGCTGGAGGTACACTACCGCGACCACTCACTGCGCTTCTCTGGCGTTGCAGCATATGTCGGGACAAGACAAGTGGCAACAGCAAAGTTATGTCATCCCACTTCACTAAGTGCAAACGGAAGAACTCTAACACCACCAAAGGCGACACGACCGATTCCCAAGTAGACCAAGGGGGCGCCTGCGCCTCGGGTGTGGCTTCGTCCGTGCACCGTTCGGGTGTGCCGGTGTCCGGTGCGGGTGCGGGGGCGTCGGGGCCCTTTCTCGGTAATCCATCCTTACTTCAAACACCTGGGCCGGACTCTGACGTCCGCAGCAATGGTGGGCAGCCGACGGCTGATACCGAGGTCAATTCTCCTACGTCCTATGGAGGCACGGCAGACTTGTCTGCCCTAGCTGAGTGCCTGGCCCTTGCCGGGTTAACGCCTCCTCTGCCAGTGGACGAGTGTGGGAGCGACACCAACGACCTCTCTGCCTTAGTGGCAGAAATACTAGACCATCAACAGCAGAATGTATTTCCCACCGAGGCTCTGCCTCCTCACTTCGACAATGCCCAGACACCCAGAAATGGGATGCAGGGAGTGGATGGAGCCGGGATGGGGGCGTTCGATGCTCCTTCGTCCGTGCCGGGCACTGGCTCGGCCGGGCGTGGCACGGGGGATGCGTCTCCCGTGGCGCGGGTAATCTCCTATGGCCGTTGGACGCTGGCCGAAATGAAGTTGTTGGCAACTTACGAACTCAACATTGGACCGCATCCCTTTATGAACATTGAGCTGGCCAAGCTTCACACGACCCGATCCCTAGCTAACACCAGAGGTCTGAGGCACCTGAGCAAGTACAAGGAAGTGCTCCGGGGGATGAAGCGGGAGCGTGATTGCCGGCAGGTTATCGCTGGACCTACTGCACAAGAAGCTACACATGGTCTTGCTTCCCTGGATATTGCTCCGGATGCCACCCAGAATGGAATCAATACCCTGGATCCTGCCCTAAGAGAACGGTTGCTTGAGTATCCTCTGCAGTACAGAGACTTGGAGAGTATCTATAGGTTATTTGGTGTCTCCACGGACCCTCGAAAGCCTGTTCAAACTAAGAAGCGGAATCTTGCTACACCTCCTCCTACCACCAAGTCCGCGCGCCGCAGAGAGCGTTTTAAACTCCACCAACGCCTGTACAAAAAGGGCGCGAAGGTCTTGGTGCACCACCTGATGAGCGAGGGAGAGGAGTCCCCAATACTCCTGGGATCCATTCACGATCACTTCGACCCCTTGTTCACTACTCCCTCTCTACCAGTTACTGAACCCATCTGCTCCTCGACGAAGATCGAGGTGCCCTATGTGCCATTTACGACTGAGGAGGTTCAGACCAGCCTCCGGGCTCTTAACTCCTCTTCTTCTCCTGGGCCCGATGGGATTTCCACCCAAGATCTCCGCAAGATCCCGGCGCCAGTGCTCGCATTGATTCTAAATAACTTACTCCACCACAAGGCAGTGCCATCAGAGCTAAAACAATCAAGAACGGTATTCATTCCAAAGAAGTCCGCCCCTGCCAGCGCTGCTGACCTTCGACCTATTACCGTTCCTCCTATGATCATGAGACTGCTATCAAGGATCCTCCTGGCAAGATTTTCCTCAGGAAACAGTTTTCACGAATTCCAGCATGGGTTCGAACATTCCAAGAGCACCAGCGGCAACCTGCTACTATTACAAGCAGTTATGCGCCATGCCAAGAAGGGTCACCGCCCCCTCTTCGCCGCCAGCCTTGACGCCCGTAAAGCGTTCGACTCCCTCAGCCACTCTGCCATATTTGCTGCACTACGCGGGAGAGACATGCCTAGCCCCTATATCGAACTTATTAGGGAGCTATATACTGGATGTACCACCTCCTTCTGCTTCAATGGGAAGGTCGACGATGTGACCGTCTCGGTTCGGCAAGGTATAAAGCAAGGGGACCCGCTCTCACCCTTTCTCTTTAACCGCGTGCTCGACCCACTACTCCAGCAGCTTAACCAGTCCCGATTGGGTTTTCACTTGGGTCCCACCTCAGCCGCTGCTATGGCATTCGCAGATGATCTGCTGGTCTTTTCAGAGAGCCACTCAGCCCTGTCTGAACTGTTGGGCACCACAGAACAGTTCTTGCAGCGGGTGGGGCTCACTTTGAATCCAACTAAAACCCAATACTTCGGATGGACTTGGTCGAGCACGCAGGGATGGTTTAATTACAACGTACCGCCAATCACGGTCAACGGTGTCAGCGTTTGACCCCTTGACAGAGAAGTCCCACTTCGATACCTCGGGCTCGACATTTACATCCACCGGGGCCCCTCACATCTCGACCAGACTGCCGACAACACCACCAGCATTATAACCAGGGCTGACCATTCCAGAAGGTTCGCTGCTTCCAAGAACTGGTAGTCCAGCGGATACTTTACAGCCTCTCCAACTCCCTCAGCCTGATCTCACATAGCGAGAAAGTCAACAAAGAATCCAGGGATTTCGTCAAGAAAACCTGCCACCTACCACACTCCTTTCCCAGCTCGCATATATGGCTTCCCGCAAGAGAAGGCGGCCTGGGAGTCAGCGATCTACAGTGGACTGTTCCAGCCATTCAAGTTAAAGCCCTTACGAGGCTGCATCGACGAGGAAACCCGTTCGTGGACGAGCTGTTCAATGATGTTCTAAGCGACCACCTCGGAAAGCTATGCCGTTGCCTAAGAATTCCTGAAGGCGTAACATCATTTGAAGACGTCGAGACGGCACTGCAAGAAGGACGCCGCCGATACGGAGACGCCGTACAGTCGCGTTACAAGAATAAAGGTCTATTTGCCCACACTCACGATCCCGTGGGCAATAGGTGGTTATACCCCGACTGTCGGTTCCTCAAGGACGGGGACCGCATTCGCGCCTTGCGCCTCAGGACCGACACCTACCCTACCCGCTTTCTGTCGAATCGGCATGCAGCAGACCCTGCCAGCCGTCTCTGCCATCACTGTCATGCCACGGACGAAACCGCGGTGCATATTTTGCAATTCTGTGAAAAAGTTCATGGTCCTCGTATGAGCGGCATAATTTCATTACAAAACAAGTTTGCCGCCTCATCTCCGAGTATGACCCCCACGTCAAGATCCATCAAGAGAAAGTCATCACTGTTCAAGGAGTGCGCCTGAAGCCAGATATCATTGTAGAGTCGGAACAGGATATTCACGTAGTGGACGTCGCTATTGCCTGGGACAGCTCCATCGCCAACCTCGAGCGTAAGTGCAAGGAGAAGACCGACAAGTACAAAGTTTTGTCAGCCGCATTTCCCGGCAGGTCGGTTGTTGTCTCAGGGTTGGCGTTTGGGGCTAGGGGGATGACATGCCCCACAACACGAATAGTTTGTAAAGAGCTCGGGCTATCCCTGTCCGACGTCTCTTGGCTTTCTGCCCGTGCCCTAGTTGGAAGCCTTATCTGCCTCAACCGCTTCGTGCGGATGGTCTGAATGTCCCGAAGTGTCCGGCTAGTTTTCGTCTCGGTCAGAAATGGTTTGATTTTAGTTCCCCCCCCCTCTTTCTTTTATGATTTATGACAAGAAGCCATAAGTCTAAAGGCCATTAACATCAGGCGGCGCCCTGCGCTCGTCAGGCACGCAGCTTCTGGCTTCGAGTTCCTACCCCATTTTATTTTTGGGGACGTCATGTTTTTAGCCAAATAAACGCCATTCCACTCATTCGAAGCTTTTCTCCACATTCGGATCCTGCATCTCAAGAGAAAATTAAAAAGGTATGGTGTAACGGCGGGGGAATATATTGTGTTTGTCTTTTGGGGGGTGGTGGCTCAGCTTTTCTTTTTGCTGCGATACCGAACGTGACCTTTGATCTTGATTTTCGTTGCGTTGTGCTGAGTCACCTGCGGTCCAGGCCTCCACGTGGCGCCCCCTGGAAACGGCTGCAGCAGCCGGCCAGCTGGACCGCAAACGGCGTTTGGCCGAGAAAGGAGTGTAAACTATTGTATCTTCACTGTCTGGGTCCTCTGTCAGAAGTGCAGGGGATCAACACTCCCTACTCCCTGTGGAAACCTCCTGGTGTATTTTGGTGGATCTCGTTGCGAGACCACATCATGGAAGAATGGGTAAAGCTTTACCCCCCTGACGAACTCTCCTGCTACCTTTGTGGCAGTCGGCTGTCTTCCAGGCCCAAACTTGAGAACCATATGAGAGAACATGACGTGGTGTTGCTCTGGAAGTGTAGTCTGTGCCAATCTAAGAAGTCCAACTCAAGCAAGGTCATGTCGTCCCATTTTACCAAATGTAAGAGAAGGACTGAGTTGGGGGACGCTGGTCCGCGCGGGCGGAGGCGACGCTACCTGTGCTGGGTGGTGGTGCTGACGCCGCCGCGGCCTTAGTCGTGCCAGGTGGTGGTGGAGCCGACGGCTCCGAGGCTTTTAGCACTATGGGCGGCGACGCCCCTGACGTCGATGTCCCTGAAGCTACGGGCCGGGGTGAAACTGTTTCCCCCAATATTTCTGAGTTGGCCCTTGCCATAGCGGAGGCTGGAGCTGAGGCGCCTGACCTCTTCTTCGAAAATCATGAACCTGAATCGTCGCCTGACATCTCCCAGTTGGCAGAAGCCATAACCAACGCCGGAGCTTTGCCTCCAGGCCACTGGGAGACGGCCTTTGCGGCCTATTGTACAGAGTCTGTCGGCATGGGACAAGTGCAGCCTCTAAAGGGTGCACTGCCTTGGGCGCGTCTGGGGTCGGGGCGGGGTCGGGATCACCGCCTCGCTTGGGGGCGGGCGCGTCTGCCGGCGGGGGTCCGGCGTCTTCCCAAACGAGACCGAACATCTTTGGAACAAGATCTTCTCCAGTGTGTGACGACGATGCCCAAACCTCCGAGTGTTCAACTGTTTTGTCACATGGGCGTTGGACGGAGGCTGATATGAGAGCCTTGGCTCTCCTTGAGAGCGAAGTACTCGGACACCAGTTTATAAACCAGGTGCTAGCAAAGGCATTTCCGTCTCGATCGTTAATGGCCATCCGTATGATGCGCCACCAGGACAAATATAAAACTATCTTGGCGGACATTACGAATAAGGGTGTTCCTGTTCCTGAGCAGGCAAGCAATATTCCATCAGCGGAGCCAGCTACTGACGGCTTCAAGATCGATGCACATGAGATCAATCACGATTTTATTGAGGTTGGCCTTCTTGATGAGGCCCTTTGGTTCAACCGAACAATGAGCCCAGCTACAACACAGGATCTGAAGGCGATCTTTTATCACTTCGGCTTGGTCTACGGTGGGAATCCTGCTCGTTCAAGACACAGAGGAGCTAGAAGAGGTTCATCAGGCGGTGATCGTAGATCCAGAAAGAAAGCAGCCTATCGGGAACACCAGAGATTGTATAGGCTTGGACCTAAGATCTTGGCCCATCAGCTTCTCTCCGAGGCCTGTGATGGATCCTCGGAGATTTCCCTGGACAGCATACATGAAGTATATGACCCCCTGTTCTCATCTCCTTCGGAACCAGTGCTCCATGATATTATTTCCGAGCAAAAGACCAAGATTCGACTCGGCCTGTTTTCGTGTGATGAAGTCGCCAAGGTGCTTGCCAGCCTGGATAAGAAGGTGGCCCCCGGCCCCGATGGCATTACTGCCACTCAGTTGCTGAAGATTCCCCCGAAGATCCTTCGTCACATCATGAACAATTTTCTGGCATTTCAAGATCTACCGCTTGAACTGAAGGCTGCCAAAACAGTGTTTACACCCAAGAATGACAACCCCAGGTCTCCGACCGATCTGAGGCCGATCACCCTATCTTCGCTAGTGTACAGGGTGTTCACTAAGCTTTTGCTTAGTCGATTCTCTGAGGACAATACTTTCCACCCCTACCAAGGCGGATTCCAGAGCGATCGCTCCACGAGTTCAAATCTCTTGATCCTTCAAGGAATTATGAAATTTCAGAAGAAACAGAAGCGCAGCTTATATGCGACCAGCCTGGATATCAGAAAGGCATTTGACACCATCAGCCACGATGCCATTTTCTCAGCTTTGAAAGGAAGA
Source organism: Ornithodoros turicata (assembly GCF_037126465.1). NCBI lineage: Eukaryota > Metazoa > Arthropoda > Arachnida > Ixodida > Argasidae > Ornithodoros > Ornithodoros turicata. The sequence goes on from NW_026999314.1 coordinate 1,061,884, forward strand.
GGATTTCCAGACTTCTATATCCGTTTGGTCCAAAACTTGTACACGGAAGCTACCACCACCTTCTTCTTTAACGGTACGACAGATGGCAAGAGAATTTCTGTCAGAGAGGGTATTAGGCAGGGAGATCCTTTATCTCCCTTCCTATTCAATGCCGTTTTGGACCCTTTCCTGCAGTCGGTTAACAGGTTGGGCCTAGGGGTGGAGATTGGTGGGTGCAATGGTGGCGCCATTGCTTTCGCCGATGATATACTGCTGTTATCTTCCAGCTGTGAGGGGTTGAGGGCGCTCCTTCGGGAGACAGAGAATTATCTGGCGAACGTTTGCCTTCGCATCAACCCACTCAAGACACAGTACTTCGGTTGGCAGTACAATGGCGTCACCAAGTGGTTCCAGTATGAGTTGCCCCCCATCTCTATCGCGGGCACGCCTGTTCACTGTTGTCGGAAATTGGACCCTGTTTCTTATCTTGGGCTTAAGCTATTTGTCAATAAGCCTCCTCGGTCCACGGATGAGATGACGCAGAACATCATTGCTGTCTTGCAAAAGGCTTCGTTGAAACCCTTCCAACGGTTGAAGTGTCTGAACGTTTTGGTGGTACCTCGTTACCATTACATCTTATCCAATGCCTTGAACGTCAAACAAGCCTCTGCCAAGGTCGACAAGGAACTACGAAAGGTTGTCAAGAGGATGCTCCATCTTCCTATGTCGTTCCCTAATGCCCACATCCATCTTCCAGCACGCCAAGGTGGTCTTGGGGTATCTCAGCTGGAATGGGCTGCTACTGCATCACAGGCCAAGGCCTTTGCCAGACTAATGCGCTTGGCCGACCCTTTTGTTGATGCCGTTTTATCAGAGGCGCTCCAGGACAACGTTGACAAACTTTATCAGTTTTTGGGTGTGCCAACGGGCATCACTGCCAGGGACAGCCTCACCTCTGCATTGCAACTGGCGAAAGACGAATGGGCGAGTCGATCGATGCGTCAGCATGGCAACCCTAGCATTTTCGCTCACCTGAAGGAGCCGCTTGGCAATCAATGGCTCAATCCGGATTGCCTGTACGTCAGGGATGGTGACAGGATAAGAGCCCTCAGATTGCGCACCAACGTCCAACTCGTGCCTTATCTAATAAGCAGTCGACAGACCCGACCGCGACAAGGTGCCGCTTTTGCAAGGAAAAAGAAGAGACGGCATTCCATATTTTGCAAGAATGCGAGCGTGTTCACCTGTTGCGGGTCGAAAGGCACAATTTTATAGTCAAACAGTTGGTGAGGTTGGTGCGCAAATACGATCCTGTTGCTGAGGTCGAGACTGAGAAGCTGTGCACTTCTCCTGACGTTACCAGGCTGAAACCGGATGTCATTATTAGATCGGGCGATCGAGTCGCTATACTTGATGTGGCGGTTGCCTGGGACGCATCGGTCTCTACCCTCGAAGACATTAATCGTGGAAAACGCCAGAAGTATGCATGTCTGGCCTCGTTGTTCCCTGGCTCTAGTGTCTCAGTTGAGGGTCTGTGTTTCGGGGCCCATGGTGCAACTTGTTCTAGTACCCGGCGGTCACCTAGGGCCCTCGGCCTGTCTAACAACGACATTGCTTGGCTTGCGGCCAAAACTCTCGTGAGCAGTTTAACCTGCTTATCTCGCTTTAACCGCAAGGTTTAATCAGTCGATCCACTTCGTTTGTCCTTTTTCACCAGTCGGTTTCTACGCATTTTAAGTCGACTTCTTCGATTTTGTGATGGTTTTATCCTTTTTCTGTGTTTATGTTTTATCCTTTTGGAGAATGCTCCTCTAGGGGGATACCATTGGGGCCCTTGTGGCAGAACAACGCCGACCCGTAAGGGTCTGGCCCCAAGGCATCAACTTAGGAGCCGACGTTTTACCCTTTTTGGGAAATTAGTTGTTTTAGCCAAATAAACGCCATTCCAGTCATTCGAAGCTTTTCTCCACATTCGGATCGTGCATCTCAAGAGAAAATTAAAAAGGTATGGTGTAACGGCGGGGAAATATATTGTATTCTTTGTGGAATATATTGTGCACTCTGAGCCCCTTAAAGACCATCAAGAAAGGCTAGCCCAATATCTGGGCATTCCCATGGGAATCTCTGATAGAGGCGATCTGGAGTTGGCACTGAGAGAGACTCGCAAGCAGGCGATCGAGAAATCGATCCAAACCTATACCAACAAAAGTCTGTTCTCTCACCGAAGCGAGCCTGTTGGAAACCAGTGGTTATACAACGATTCCAGATACATGGCCGATGGAGACAGAATACGAGCTCTCAGGCTAAGGACCAACTTGTACCCGACCAGGGCCCTATCTAATAAACATGCCACTGATCCCAAAGCCATTGAATGCAGGTTCTGCAAGGAGAAGCCGGAGACAGAAGCCGGAGAGACGGAGACATACTCCAAGAGTGTGAAAGGGTCCACTTACCAAGGGTGGAAAGACACAATTTCAGAGCAAAGCAGATCGTCCGACTGATCAAGAAGTACAATCCCGAGGTGGAAGTAGAAGAAGAGAAGCTGATAACTTCACAAGATGGAGTCAGGTTGAAACCTGACATAATCATCAAGAAGGGCGATGACGTTAAGATCTTGGACGGTGCCATTGCATGGGACGCCAACGCATCGAAGCTTTTCGAACTCATTCGAACTCAACTCATCTCAACTCAACGCAACTCATTCGAAGCTTTTCTCCACATTCGGATCCTGCATCTCAAGAGAAAATTAAAAAGGTATGGTGTAACGGCGGGGGAATATATTGTGTTCGCACGGGGCGGTGGTGGCCGTTCGGGACGCGGCGGAGCCGGGGCGGCCTGCTATGTCTTATGGTCGTTGGACCAAGGCAGAAATGCATCTTTTGGCTGTGCTTGAGCTAGATTTGGGAAAACACCCATTTATCAATCTTGTCCAAGCGTTACCCCACCCGTTCACTTATGAGCATCAGGGGTATACGTCATCTTCAAAAGTATAAACAAATACTGGCAGCTGCACGGTCAGCACGGTACATAGAAAGACAGGAATCTTCGAATCAAGAGCAGTTTGTGTCTGAGAGTAGTATGAGGTCAGAAGGCGAAGTCACTGAGCTCAGTGTGGAGGACCTTGAGAGAGCGGGACTGCCGCGGGACCTTGCTGAAAGGATTCTATCTGGACCTTTGCAGTATACTGATTTGGAGAAAATCGATCGAGCTTTCAATGCCTTTCCCCCGTCAAAACACCAACGTAATGTGCCAACTAAAAAAGCCCAGCCAAGTACGAAGGCAGCGAGAAGGAGAGAGAAATACCGTGAACATCAGCGTCTTTACAGAATGGGACCGAAGGTCCTTGTTCACCAGCTCCAAGCTGAGGGGGTGAGTTCCCCTGTTACACTAGCTGATGTTCACTCCATTTATGATCCACTCTTCTCTTCTCCATCTAAAGCCAGTGCCTCGGTGCCTTCGTCTAGAAATAAGGTTAAGGCATATTGCGGCCCTGTTGCCGACTCCGAAGTCGGGGAGGCATTGAGCTCTTTCAGGAATGGTACTTCTTCCGGTCCAGATGGAGTGACTGTTGAGCTATTGAAGCGGGTTCCCACGGTTGTCCTTGCTGCAGTACTTAATAATTTCATGAAGTTTGTGGTCGTTCCACCTCAAACATTCCAGAACCATCTTTATCCCTAAGGTACCAAGGCCTGAATCGGCTTTCGATTTCAGGCCTATTACGATCTCACCGTTGGTCCTTAGGTTGTTCTCTAAAATCTTATTGTCTCGCCTTTCGGCTGAAAATCGTTTTCACGATTTGCAAAGTGGGTTTGAAAGTGACCGGAGCACGAGTTCCAACATTTTGCTTCTTCAGGGCATCATGTTGCACTCCAAAAGAACACATAAGCCCCTGTACGTGGCGAGTTTGGACGTTAGGAAAGCTTTTGACTCCTTGAGTCATAATGCCATCTTCTCAGCCCTGGAGGTCAAGGACGTGCCACGACTTTTCCAGGAGTTGGTCAAGGAACTATATACTGGCAACACCACCACATTTCACTTGAACGGCAGAACAGACGGCGCCAGAGTCGCTGTACGACAAGGTATAAAGCAAGGAGACCCCTTGTCACCCTTTCTTTTCAATTGTGTCTTAGACCCTCTTCTTGCCCAATTGAACCAGTCCGGGTTCGGTTACCACGCTGGAGCGGCTTCGGCTGCCTCCATGGCCTTCGCTGACGATTTGCTGGTGTTTTCTGAGAACCATTCTGCCCTAACAAAGTTGCTGCAGATGGTTGAGACATACATGCAGTCGGTTGGTCTCGCGTTGAACCCTCGGAAAACCCAGTATTTCGGTTGACGATGGAACAGCGAAACCGGCTGGTTCGACTACGGTGCACCACCTGTGGAAATTGCAGGAGCACGGGTGGATGCTTTGGGAAGAGGAGGCGTTGTGAAGTACCTCGGGGTCTCCTTATCCATCAGTAAGGGTCCTCTGTTGGAGGATAAGTACAGCGACTCGGTTGCCCGGTTATTGATGAAGGCGTCGTTGAAGCCGCTTCAAAGAATTAAGTGCTACAAAGAACTAGTAGTATCCCGCCAGTTATACCTCCTTTCCAACTCCCTGGCTGTTCTTTCACAATCACAAAAAGTCGATAAGTGGCACAGGGCCTTTGTCAAGAAAACAGCTCACCTCCCAGGGTCTTTTCCTAACGTCCTGCTCTGGCTTCCTTACAGGAGTGGTGGGATGGGGCTTTTGCCAGTACTGTGGACAGCTCCAGCAGTCCAGTTGAAATCTTTGGGTAGACTGCGGCGCCTCGGCAACGTTCTTGTTGACGAAATTTTCAACGAGGTGCTTGGAGGCTACGCCTCGCGACTGTCCACAGTGCTGGGTGTTCCTGATGGTATAGTATGGTATAGTGCACGGAAAGGAGCTGCAACTGGCCTTGAACGAAAGCAAGAGGAAATGGTTCGGTGACAAGAAGGGTAGTTATGCAAAGAGGGATCTGTTTGCCTTCGAGAAGGATCTCCTCGGGAACCGATGGCTGCACCCAGACTGTCAGTTTATTAAAGAAGGCGATAAAATTAAGGCCTTGCGGCTCAGAGCGGATGTTTTCCCTACAATATCTCTTTTCAATAAACATGCTGAGGACCCCGCGGCTAGACTCTGTCACCACTGTCGGGAGGCCGAAGAGACGCCTTGCCACGTCCTCCAGTACTGTGAACGAGTGCACGGCCCCAGAGTCGAGCGCCACAACTCCATTGCAAAACAGTTACAGAGACTTGTTGTTAAATATTCTCCGAACACTACTGTTTCTGCGGAGAAAGTCTTCACTGTTGGTGGTGCTCGGCTCAAGCCAGACCTTGTACTAGATAGGGGCATGAGGTACTTGTGGTGGATGTGGCAATAGCGTGGGACTCTTCTGTGGCCAATCTTGAGAAGAAGGCAAGGGAAAAATCTGATAAATATGCCTGTCTGGCTCAGCTTTTTCCAGGCAGAGCATTCAGAGCGGACGGGGCGGTCCTCGGTGCCAGGGGTCTGGTTTGTCAATCCATGCGAAAGTTATGTGAGGAGCTTGGCCTTTCGAGATCGGATGTGGCATGGTTGGCGGACAGGGCCCTGGTGGGAAGTTTGATCTGCCTGAGCCGGTTTGTACGGAAGGTGTGACTGGGTCGGCCATTGGTTTCCCTCTGGTTTTGCTAGATCTTCTTGTGGTGTTGCTCGATATTCTCTGTGGTTTTGCGAGAGTTTTAACGCACAGTGTGCACTATAAGATCTTGCGTTGGCATTCGAGCGCTTGTTTGCTCGTTGGCTCCATCAATATTTCTTAACATCTGGTAGCAAATACTCTTCTTTGAATATCCTATAGTTCATCTAGATCTTCTTGCGGTGTTGCTAGATTTCGGGGTTGGTTTGCCTGATTCTTTACGCATAGTGTATTATTACACTCGAAGATATTTGCGTCAGCAGTCCGAGCGTTTGTTGTGCTCGTTCGCTCAGTCATATTCTGAACATCTTGTGGCAAATACACCTTCTTAATATCCTGTAGCAAATACACCTTCTTTTATCTTCTCGGTGAGTTGCTTGATCTTCTCTGTGGTTCGCTGGATTATTAACGCATAGTGTATTATTACACTTCAGATCTTTGTGTTGGCACTGCGAGCGTTTGTTTGCTCGTATGCTCCATCAATAAATTGAACATCTGTAGCAAATACACATTGAGCATCTTGTAACAATACACCTTTGAATATTCTGTAACAGATGTACCCTCCGAGTATTCTTACAACTCTTACAACTGTTGTGTGTAGCAAATACTACCATGCTGGCTCTTCCCCCCTGACTTTGCCATAGGGAAGTGGAGAGGAGTTCCCGTGGTTTCGCTATTTCGATCGGGACTCTTGTTTTGTGTTTTTGAGTTTTACTTTGAGGCGTACTACGCTCCACTCGTTTTAGCCATTTGTTGGGCGAGTTCTTATCTGTATTCTTAGTATGTTCTTTTACCGGTCTTAACCCCAAGTCTGGGCCTAAGGCCAACTAGCTCACTGCGCTCCGCGCGGTGAGGCTACAGATCCCCGACTTGGTTTTAACCCGTTCGCGGGTACAAGTTAGTTTTAGCCAAATAAACGCCATTCCACTCATTCGAAGCTTTTCTCCACATTCGGATCCTGCATCTCAAGAGAAAATTAAAAAGGTATGGTGTAACGGCGGGGGAATATATTGTGTTCTTTGGGGGGTGGATGCCAAGGTTCCCCTAAGCGATCGGATTGTTCGTGATTGCCAGTAGCGTTCTGTTGCTCGCAAGTTTCTTTGCTGCTGCTACTTTAGTGTTCACCTTGGCATCCCGGCGGACCCACGTCCTCGTCGTACCCCCTGGGCGGGGGTCAGGTTTGTCTGGCTCCCGGCTAAGAGGTCCGCCAAAGGGGTTCTACCCCGTGTGTGTGGGAACTGTTTGTACTCTTTCTTTGATTGGGCTAGGTATATCGCCTAGATCCATACCACACACCGACCCTATCCACTACTTTTACCCCCTTGCTCCGATACCTCGTTTCCTGATGGATCGCCGAGTGGTACTGTATCCTCCGGCTGACCTTACATGTTCAATATGTCGTCTTCCGTCTACTTCTAGGACTGCATTTCAACAACACTTTGCAGAGACGCATGGTGTCCAGTTGATCTGAAAGTGTTCAGTATGCCAGATCAAGGAGTTCGAATTAGTCCGTTCTGTCTCTTCGCATGTTACAAAATGCTCTAGAAGAAGACCAGCATCTCAGCCGCATGTTGCGGCTGTGTCTGTGTCAAACGCAAGTCCCAGTACGATACCCATGTCTGCGCCTCCTTACAATTCTACTCAACTTGGAGGTAATTCCTGTCCCACGATGGCTCCTCCCTGTAATTCAACTCAACCAGGAGGAAGTGCGACTGCTGCCACGCCCAATGTCATCATATCCCATGGTCGATGGAGTGAATCCGAGCTTAGAGCGCTAGCGAATCTCGAGGTCACGTTGGGAGACCATCCTTTCATGAACCAGGAACTATCAAAAAGATTTCCAACGAGGACTTTGATGAGCATCCGGATGCAGCGGCATCAAAAGCGCTATAAAGATATTCTGAGAGTGGCGAAGCAAAACCCCGTCATCGCCAGGATGACAGCAAGAGCGGTGTCGGCTGAGACCTCTGTTAAAGTGACTCCAGCGTCCGCACCTGGCATGACGTCCACTCAAGCCATTCAAGCTAGCATCCGGCCTGACTCTCCAACCCAGGTTTCTGCTCCTACGAATGTCCAGGATCTAGTACAAGATATAGTTCCAGTTGGTCTCCCACATGGCCAGTCTCAGACCTATGTAGCGCCTGATTGGCAACAAGGCTCGGATTCCAATACTTCAAGGATGTTTCGGGGCGATGAGGGGCTTGGTCGCGGTGGTGCCGGCTCCTTCCCCGGGGATGGATCGGGCGTGCCCGCGGGCGCGGCTGATCCCTTGGACATGTCTCGCGATGATGACAGTTCTTCGACCACCAGCATGCCTGAGACTTTTACGCCCATTCCACCTGGGCTAAGTAGCGATTCCTTGTCATCGGAATCCATGGATATCTCCATGGTAGCTGACATGCTAGCGAGTGAGGGGTTAACCCCTCCTGGCCCTATGCCGTGTGGCACGGTGGTGGCGTACCTTCAGTAGGTGAGATCTGTGGTGATCTTCATCCTGTCTCAGTGCAAAATGTTGAATCCGACGACGTCGGTAATGTTGGTGTAAATGGCAATGTGTCCGGGGTGTTGGCAGCGCCTGCGGGCTGGTCCGGCCCCGCTCCGGGTGGGGCGTCGGCGGATCCGCGGCGGGCTCCGATTCGTCAGGAGCTACCCACGACCTTGGACCGTTGTTACAAGATTTTCGGGAGGCAGGAATTTGTGATACTTCTTTAGCAAATCGGGTGGCTACTGGGCCCATCTCTATGAAGGACCTGTCTGATATTTTCTCGCATTTGGACTCTCTGCTGGCACAAAGCCGTTTCGCAGAACACAACAGACACCTGCGAGTGCGCCTATCCCTAAAAATAGGAGTGAGAGGACGCGCGCAAAATACAACAAGCATCAACGGCTCTATCGGCTTGGTCCCAGAATCCTTCTTCATCAACTCATGTCTGAACAAGAAGACGAGTCAGTGTCTATCTCCATCAAATACATTCATGACTTTTACGATCCTCTTATGTCAGCCTCTACGAGGCATTGTGGAATTGAACTGCCTTCGGCCTCAAAAACATTTGTGGATGTCTCGCTTTTTGAACCTGAGGAGGTAGCGTGGGCCCTCAAGGGTATGGACAGCAAGGCTGCGCCTGGCCCCGATCGAGTCACGGTTAGTGACATTCGTGCTTTGCCTCGGGGGATCCTCTGCCACATCGTCAATAACTTTTTGGTTTACGAAAAGATCCCTGAAGAACTAAAATAATCCAAGACGGTGTTTATTCCCAAAAAGAAATCGCCCAGGACTGCGGCGGATGTCAGGCCGATAACGATGTCGCCCATCTTGTGCCGTCTGTACGCTCGCATGTTGCTGCGCAGGGTTTCGGCTGACAATGCCTTTCACCCCTTGCAGGGTGGTTTTCAGGAGGACCGAGGTACGAGTACCAATCTGCTTGCCCTCCAGGCAATTATGAAGACCCTTAAAAAACAGAGGAAGAGTTTTTACGCCGTCAGCTTGGACGTGAAAAAGGCCTTCGATTGCGTGTCGCACGAGGCAATATTGGCAGCTGTACGGGGCAGAGATGTCCCTGAACACTATAGGTTGGTGTTGGAGGATTTGTACAAAGGGTGTTCCACCATGTTTTTCTGGAACGGAGGAACGGACGGAAGTAGGGTGCCTGTTACACAGGGTATTAAACAAGGGGACCCCGTTTCGCCGTTCCTCTTTAATGCAGTTTTGGACCCTTTCCTCCAACTAGCCAACCTGTCTGGCCTCGGGCTGCAGATAGACGGTGTTCACGCGGCAGCAATGGCCTTTGCTGACGACGTATTACTCTTTTCCTCGAGCCTGGAGGGTCTAAAGTCGTTAGTCAGCATGACGGAACGGTACCTCGGTCAGGCAGAATTGCAGCTGAACCCTGTGAAATCTCAATATTTTGGGTGGAGGTACAGCGGTACATCAAAATGGTTCGATTACGACATCCCGCCGCTGGCTGTGGCTGATAAGTTTATTCCGGCTAAAGGGAAAAACACGCCCATAACTTATCTTGGATTGAGGATTTATGTAAACAGGCCATCACGGATCGACGATGTGACAGGGGACCAAATGATAGATCTGATCAGGTCAGCAGCCTTAAAACCTTTTCAGAAGTTGAAGTGTCTACGTCAACTTGTCGTCCCACGATACCTCTACCAGGCTTCCAACATCCTATGTCCTCTAAGTCACTCTAGTGAAAAGGACAAGTCTGTCAGGAACCAGGTCAAGCAGATTTTGCACCTGCCGTATTCTTTTCCCAGTGCGCATGTGCACCTTCCGGCCCGAGAGGGTGGACTAGGCGTACCTCACCTTGAGTGGACGGCTGCTGCAGTACAGTATAAAGCCATAGCCAGGATGCTGAGACTCGCGGACCCCTTCATGAATGCGGTGGTGACCCTTGGCCTAAGGGGTAACATGAATAAATTGGCCTCATTCCTCGGCATTCCAAATGGAGTGACGGGGAAGGCAGAGGTAAACGAGGCGTTGGACAGCCTGCGTAAGACATACTGGGATAAGAGGTTGGCTGAGTATAACAACAAAGGACTCTTCACCCACAGAAAAGAGCCCGTGGGGAATGCCTGGCTCGTTGACGATTCCCGCCTTGTTAAAGACGGGGACCGTATAAGGGCCCTCAGGCTCCGAACCAACCTGTATCCCACCCGCACGCTGTCCAACAAACACGCTAGAGACCCTAAGGCCAGGGATTGCCGCCATTGTCAGTGAAAACCGGAAACCGCATTCCACATCCTTCAGGAATGCGAGAGGGTCCATTTGCCGCGAGTCGAAAGACATAATTTCATAGCTAAACATGTGGCTCGCTTGCTGCGGCAGCACAACCCGGAGGCAGTGGTCGTGGAGGAGAAATTAATGACATCAGTCGCTGGCGTCCGGCTTAAGCCTGACCTCATCTACACTGTTGGGGACGAGGTGAAAATTCTAGATGTGGCTATAGCCTGGGACGTGAGCTCCACGACCCTGTCTGATATAAATAAGGCCGAGGTACGAAAATATAGTGAACTCGCCGAATCCTTCCCTGGTAAACGTTTCTCAGTTCATGGGCTGTGCTTCGGCGCCAGAGGTGGCACATGCGCTGGTACAAGAAGGGCTTTAAGAGAACTGGGATTGTCCAGAGGTGATGTGGCGTGGTTGGCTGCAAAAGTATTATTGGGAAGTTTAATCTGCTTGACCCGGTTTAATTCCATTGTTTAATTTGTTGGTTTTATGGAGCAAGGGTACCCCTTTTATCGCAACTCCATCCATCTTGGTGGTTAGTTTCTCTCTTTTACTTGGATCGCCGTTTTTAATGGTTTTATTAAAAGTGGCTGCATTGGGACCTGTTGGCCGATAGGCTAACTACTGAGGATGGCCCCTGGTGGTATGGTCCCAACGACACCCACTTTTGAGTTGTCGATAGGTTTTTACCTCCTTTTTGAGGACATTGCGAGTTTTTAGCCAAATAAAAGCCATTCCACTCATTCGAAGCTTTTCTCCACATTCGGATCGTGCATCTCAAGAGAAAATTGAAAAGGTATGGTGTAACGGCGGGGGAATATATTGTGTTCTTTCCATTCTTTCCATTCCTAGAAAATTGCTAGGTATCTCGGCTTGACTCTGGGGTCTACCTCGGCTCGTGACGTGGACCTGGCCATCCGCGATGCCAAGAAAGCCTGGTGGGACAAACAAAAGATGAATTACAATAGCCGAGGACTATTTGCTCACTGCTCGGATCCCATCTCTAACCAGTGGTTGCAGCCCGATAGTCGTCTTTTAAGAGACGGAGACCGAATCAAAGCTTTCCGGTTGAGGACAGATATATATCCGACTCGTTCCCTCTTCAACAGGTATGCCACTGACCCTGCTGCTCGGGTTTGCCATCACTGTAAAAGTAGTGACGAGACAGCCGCTCACATTCTGCAGTATTGTGAAAAGGTGCATGGGCCTCGGGTGGAGAGACATAATTTTATCGCAAAGAATATCGCTCGTTTGGTGCGCAAGTACTCACCCGAGGTCTCAGTAACCGAGGAGCAGACCGTGACCGTAAATGGCACTCGACTGCGTCCTGATATCATCGTTGAAAGTGCCACGGAAGTGTTGGTGTTGGACATCGGGATCACCTGGGACTCTGCAATCGCCACACTGGAAAGAAAGAACTCAGAAAAGATGGCCAAGTACCAGGACATTGCCCAGCTGTACCCCGACAAGCAATTCAAAGTGGCTGGGGTCATTTTCGGTGCTCGCGGCCTCACGTCCACATCTACTAGGAAAATTTGTAGGCTCCTCGGTTTTACCAGATCTGACTTTTGCTGGCTGGCCTCCAGAGTCCTCCTCGGCAGCCTAATTTGTTTAAACCGGTTTATTAAGCTTGTTTAAATTCTATTTACGCACTACCCCTTGAGCGGAAGTCGGTGTTTTTCTAGGCGCCTAGCCTTTCTGTTTATAGCTTTTAGTCCACCTTTTTTAAGATCTTTTCTTTTGACCAAAGCCATTGTGCTAAGTGTCAACCACATAACGATGCTTTGAATCGTTGTCATGCAGCTTATGGCTTGGTGTCGTTTTACCCCCTCGGGGGACATTCCTGTTCTTAGCCAAATAAACGCCATTTCACTCATTCGAAGCTTTTCTCCACATTCGGGTATACCCACCGGCCGGCTATACCCACATTTTAGTGGGTATAGCCGGCCAAGAGGGGAGCACAGGCCTTTGGCCTGGTGCAGGTGCAAACTGAGTATTTACTTTCTTGGGCTTCCCTGTTCATTGCACAGGGGGCCTACGCCTGCTCCGTAGAGCGTGAGCGTCGTTTTGTATATGAGAGGATGGCATCCCATGAATGGGTTGCCATTTATCCGCCACTTGATAGTCTGTCATGCCACTTTTGTGACGTCCGTGTCACGTCTCGTCCGAAATTAGAGAGCCATTACTTAGATACACACGATACTAGGCTCATATGGAAATGTGGTGTGTGCTTGAGCAAAACATCTTTCTCAAGCAAAGTTATATCATCACATCACACCAAATGTAAGCGCAAGTTTAGGTCACAGGCGGACCCCACTGCCTCTGGCGCATCCGGGGCGGCTTGCGCCGCGTCGCGTGGGTCTGGCGAGTCGACGTCCGTAGTCTCCTGCTCTAGCCCAGAACGGCGCCCTCCTGATGGGGGTGGCAACAGCAGGGAGCAGCCTGTGTTAAGTCCGGTGATACCGGCTTCAATATCAGTCGTCGAGAGGTGCTCTCCCGTGGAGGAGGTACCGAGCAGAGCGGGGCGAGAATCTCTAAGTCCGGTAGTACCGGAAGCTGGCTCTTCCCTTGTGGGTGCGGCTGACGAGATTGAAAACCCCTCGACAATGAGCGAGTCGCAGTTGGCTTAGGCTCTGGCGGACAGGGGTATTGCCCCCCCCCTCCCCTGTTTGCCGAAACTGCTTCAGCGTTGGTCTCTGCACCAATCGAATGGGTACGTGGAGAAAATTCACCTCAACATACTTATCCTAAGAAGTCAGCTGAGCACGGGGACTGCGGTGCTGACGAGCTGGATCCATCCGGGGCGGGGGTGGCCTCTTCGGGTGGGCGGGAGATGGCGGGGCCCGTTATGTCTTACGGCCGCTGGACAAAGGCCGAAATGCACCTCCTGGCTGGGCTCGAGCTGGACTTGGGTAAACATCCGTTTATCAACTTGGAGCTCTCTAAGCGTTACCCCACGCGCTCTTTGATGAGTATACGGGGTATACGACACTTACAAAAGTATAAGCAGATTTTGGCGGCTGCACGTTCAGCCAGGTTTAAGGAGTTGGGAGACATTTCTAATCAAGAACATCATGTGTCTAATCAGAGTGCGAGGTCAGAAGGCGATGTGCTTGAGGTCGATGTGGAGGATCTTGTGAAGATGGGACTGCCTCGGGGCCTAGCGGAGAGCGTCCTGTCCGGACCATTACAGTACGCTGATTTGGAGGAGGTGTACCGAACCTTCAATGCCGTACCCCAACCCAAATATCAACGAAACAAGCCTCGTAAAGTATCCCAGCCGAGTACGAAGGCGGCTAGGAGGCGGGAGAGATACCGTGAACACCAGCGGCTCTACAAAATGGGGCCTAAGGTTTTGATTCACCATCTTCAGGCTGAAGGGGTTCCCTTTCCTGTGTCGCTGGTTGATGTTCACGCATTATATGATCCTCTATTCTCTTCCCCTTCTAAGCCTGACGTCACGGTGCCATCTACTAGCAGTACGGTTAGGGCATACTGCGGTTTTGTAACCGACTCTGAGGTTGGGGAGGCATTGGGTTCGTTTCGAGTGGGTACTTCCCCCGGTCCTGACGGGATAACTGTCGACTTGTTGAGGCGGGTTCCCGAGGTCGTCCTGGCCGCTATTTTGAGCAACTTTATGAAGTTTGTTGCGATCCCGCCCGAGCTCAAGCACTCACGCACGATATTCATCCCAAAGGTTCCAAAGCCTGAGTCGGCCTCGGACTTTAGGCCTATTACTGTGTCGCCCTTAGTGTTGAGGCTCTTTTCTAAGATCTTGCTTGCCCGTCTTATGGCGGAGAATCGTTTTCACGACTTGCAAAGTGGTTTTGAAAGTGACAAAAGTACCAGTTCGAATCTTTTGCTGCTTCAGGGCATTATGCTACATGCTAACAAGACCCACAAACATCTGTACGTGGCTAGTCTGGATGTGAGAAATGCTTTTGATTCTCTCAGCCATAATGCTATTTTTGCAGCTTTGGAGGGGAGAGATGTGCCCAGACTTTACCGCGAGTTGGTGAGGGAGTTGTACGCTGGAAATACCACCACCTTCCACTTGAATGGCCGAACTGATGGCGCCAGAATCGCCGTACGGCAGGGCATTAAACAGGGGGACCCATTGTCGCCTTTCCTCTTTAATTGTGTCTTGGATCCTCTATTGGCCCAGCTCAACCAGTCGGAGTACGGTTATCATATTGGAGCTACCTCAGCTGCCTCCACCGCATTTGCCGACGACTTACTGGTGTTTTCTGAGAGCCATGCTGCATTGACTAGACTACTGCAGATGGTTGACCAATATATGAAGTCGGTTGGTCTAGCACTGAATCCTCGGAAAACCCAGTACTTCGGGTGGCGGTGGAATAGTGACTCTGGCTGGATTACTCGGTTCCATCTATAGAGGCTGCTGGTGATGATGATGATTGGAGTTTTAATGGCGCATTGACAACGAAGATCATAATGCGCCATAAACTGAGGTATGATTGAGACAGTGGTGATGATATGGTTATTTAAGAGTAAACACGATGACTAATAAAAGATGAGTGTATACGTGTAAAACATTACTCTGCGACTATAAAAGGCTAATAACGCCAACGTCTCTCAGGAAATCAAAGACGCTTGTAAAAGGGACGAGAGCCTCTTCACCAAGCAAGAGGCTGCTGGTACCAAGGTGGAGGCTTTGGGGAGAGGCGGCATAGTTAAGTACTTGGGTGTCTCCCTCTCGGTTAGTCGTGGCCCTATTCTTGAGGATAAGTACAGCGATTCGGTAGGCCGTCTGATAATGAAAGCGGCACTTAAGGCATTTCAACGTGTGAAGTGCTATACAGAACTTGTGGTGTCGAGGCAGCTTTACCTGCTCTCCAACTCGCTGGCTGTGTTATATCAGTCCCAGAAAGTAGACAAGTGGCACAGAACATTTATTAAGAGAGCAGTCCACTTACCAGGCTCATTCCCCAACATCTTGCTTCGGCTTCCGTGCAGAGGTGGTGCGATATGACTTTTGCCAGTACTCTGGACAGCCCCAGCAGTCCAACTAAAGTCGCTGGGCAGACTGCGACGCCTTGGGAATCCATTTGTGGATGAGGTGTTTAATGAGGTACTGGGTGGCTATGCCTCACGGCTGTTCACGGTGCTG
Source organism: Ornithodoros turicata (assembly GCF_037126465.1). Classification (NCBI taxonomy): domain Eukaryota; kingdom Metazoa; phylum Arthropoda; class Arachnida; order Ixodida; family Argasidae; genus Ornithodoros; species Ornithodoros turicata. The sequence goes on from NW_026999314.1 coordinate 1,077,413, forward strand.
GGTGTCCCAGAAGGAATTGTACACGGGAAGGAGCTTGAGTTGGCTCTGAATGCTAGCAAAAGGAACTGGTACTTAGAGAGGAAAAACTGCTATGCTAAGAAAGATCTCTTTGCATTTGAGAGGGACTATCTGGGAAACAGGTGGCTTCACCCAGATTGCCGATTTATTAAGGAGGGTATTAAGATCAAAGCCCTCGGCTGAGAGCGGACGTGTATCCGACTAGGTCGTTATTCAACAAGCATGCGAGGGACCCTGCGGCTAGACTTTGCCATCACTGCCGGGAGGCGGATGAGACAGCTTGCCACTCCCTCCAATACTGCGAAAAAGTCCATGGCCCCCGAGTCGAGCGCCACAACTTTATTGTTAAGCAATTTCAAAGACGTGTTACTAAGTACTCTCCGAACACAGCAGTTTCTGCGGAGAAGGTCTTTACGGTTGCTGGCGCTCGGCTCAAACCTGATCTCGTTTTAGACATGGGGAGCGCAGTCGTGGTGGTGGATGTGGCGATAGCTTGGGATTCGTCCGCTAATAATCTGGAGAGGAAGGCCTCTGAGAAGTCTGCCAAATATGCTGGCTTGGCAGAGTTGTTCCCCGGTAGGGAGTTTCGGTCGGTCGGCGCGGTTCTTGGAGCTAGGGGCCTGGTTTGCCAGTCCATGAGAAAACTGTGCCATGAGTTGGGTTTCTCGAAAGCTGATGTGTCGTGGCTGGCAGCCAGGGCCCTGGTTGGCAGATTGATTTGCCTCAGCCGTTTTGTCCGCAAAGTTTAGCTGGGTGAGCCTCCTGGTGTTAAGTTTTTCCCATGATTGTATTGGATTCTGAGTGGTAATATAATAGATACTCTAGTCCCTTTTGCAATATCTCTTGTGCGCAATCCGCGGTATAAGGCGGCTTTGAGCTTTTCTTAGCACGATGTTTTACTTGCAGTTTCCCTGATGGGCTCTCCTTCGCTGATTTTGCCATATGGGAAGTGGTGGGAGTTCCCGTGATTACGCTAGATATTTCCGGGGCTCCCTTGTTGCTTTACGTTCCTTTTGAGTTTACGTCGCTCCGCTTATTTGAGCCCTTGTTGGGGTTGGTTTTTACTTGTCAGTTTATAATGTTTTATTGGTCTTAGCCCAAGCTTGGGTCTTAAGCCAACAAAAGCTCGCGGCGCTTGCGCTGCGAGGCTTTAAGATTCCCAGCTTGGTTTACAACCCGTTTTTTCGGGTACAAGGTGGTTTTAGCCAAATAAACGCCATTCCACTCATTCGAAGCTTTTCTCCACATTCGGATCCTGCATCTCAAGAGAAAATTAAAAAGGTATGGTGTAACGGCGGGGGAATATATTGTGTTCTTTCGGTGGGGGGTGGTTGCCAAGGTTCCCCCTGAGAGCTCTTTTGGTTTGCGTTGCGGATTGCTTTGTGCCTCTGCTAGTGCTCTTGCGTCTTCTTTGTTGTGTTACCCTTGGCAACCGGGCGGACCCACGTCCTCGTCGTGCCCCCTGGGCGGGAGCCAGGTTTGTCTGGCTCCCGGCTAAGAGGTCCGCCCCCGGGTTTTACCCGTTGAGTGTGGCAACTTCAGTACTTGCTTTTTTCGGTGAGCCTGGTACTCTGCCAGGTCTCCCACCACACTCCTCCCTGCATCCCGTGCTCCACTCTATTCCTACCCATGGAGTCTAGAGTGATACTTTATCCACCCGATGACCTGAGCTGTACTGAGTGTGCAGTGGTTTCTTCATCTCGATCTGGGTTCCAACAGCATTATGCTACGGTTCACGAAATCCTTATTACCTGGCTATGCTCCAATTGTCGAGAAAAACAGCTTGAGTTTGATTTGATTTGATTGTAAGTTTAATGGCGCAGCGACAACACAGTTTCAGTTGGTGCGATCTATATCCTCACATCTTACTAAGTGCTTACGAAGACGCCCTGCGGCCTCGCAGCCGCCGAGAGCTACATCCTCTGGGGCGATAGCGAAGGCACGATTGCCTGCGACTTGTCCAGAACAATCAGGACCAGAAGATGAGGACCAGCAGATCGATACAATCAGTGCAAGCATCGACTCTCATGGCCGGTGGACCGAGTCTGAATTGCGGGCCCTTGCTAATCTGGAAGCCACCATGATGCACCTCCCCTTTATCAACCAAGAACTGGCAAAGCGATTTACGACAAGGTCATTAATGGCGATTCGAATGCAGAGACATCAACAGCGTTACAAAGACATTTTACAAGTGGCTTTACGAGATAGGCCAGCAGCTTATTCATCAGCTGTTGTGGGTGTTGCCTGTCAAGATTATTCATTACAGGCTACCAACGCCCTCCAGATTGAAGCCCCAGAGCTCCTTAGCCTCCGAGATCAAGAGTCCGAGACCGTTGCCCTGCCAAGAAACGGATCTTATCTGAGTGAAGAGCAGATAGAGGGGTTCCCCGATGTGTCCGGGATCGGGCTTCCCGCCGGTTCGGCCGACGGGGCCTCGGGTGTGCCCGCTGTGGCGGCTGACCCGCTTGATTTGCCCTGCCCTATCACCACCCAAGAAGAGGCCGACGGCCTATCGACTGCTATCAGTTCACCTTGTTCAACGACCTCTCCTGCAATCGATTTATCCGACGATATTTCGCAGTTGGCCGTTCTGATCGCTAGAGGACAGACTACTCATTCCAGTTCTGCCCTTTACGGGGTTTTAGGAGATATACCCGCTTGGGAACCTCCTGGCTATGCGAACACGATTATGCAGGTTAGAGAACTGAGCACCCCAGAGGACCGCCTGTCGGTCGACAACAATTATAGGGGTATTAGTGGTGTGGACGGGCGATCGGGCGGAGAGGCGGCGGCTGCGGGTTCGGCCGGGGCCCCGGTGGCCGGGGCGTGTGGGGGCCCGCCCTTGGTAGCGTCGGGGGTGAATGCTTCTCTGACCATGAACGCCGAGACTATCATGAACGATTTTCAAGAACTCGGCTTTATCGACCCTCTGCTTATTAACAGGCTAATCTCGGATCCTGTTTCTGCTGAAGATCTCAAAGAAATCCTCAACAAGTTTGGAGTGACGATGGAGTCCCCGAGAGGGCGAAGGCCTCCTGCAAGGGTGACACCCAGAAGAGCCGAGCCTGCTAACAGATCTGAAAGAAAACGCTTAAGGTTCAATGAGCACCAAAGATTGTATCGTCTCGGCCCTAAAGTGCTCTTACATCAGTTGATGTCCCAAGTAGAAGATGGGGCCAGTTCCTTGTCGCTGAGGGATATCCATTCCTTTTTCGACCCTCTATTGTCTGGTTCAACTGTACGACCCGAGGTGGTTATGTCATCTACAAGTAAGACCACGGTGGAAGTTTCGCTCTTCGAGCTGGAAGATGTGAGAGTGGCCCTTGCTGGCATGGACAGAAAGGCTGCCGCAGGCACTGACCGAGTTTCTGTGAACGACTTGATGGCGGTGGACTCTAGGATACTGTTGCATATCATGAACAACTTTTTCGTATACAGGGCCATACCTGAGGAGCTAAAGAGCTCAAAGACAGTCTTTATTCCAAAGAAGACAGCTCCGAAATCGGCAAGTGATGTCCGACCGATCACCATGTCATCGATGCTATGCCGTTTGTACTCGAGATTACTTCTCCGGCGTTTGTCGGCCGAGAATTCCTTCCACCCCCTTCAGGGAGGGTTTCAAGACGATCGTGGAACAAGTACCAACTTGTTGACCCTCCAGGCCATTATGAAAATCTTGAAAAAGAAGAAGAAGAGCTTATATGCGGTTAGCCTAGACGTTCGGAAGGCGTTCGACTGCGTGTCGCACCAGGCCATTGCAGCAGCGGCGCGTGGTAGAGGCATCCCGGAGCATTACATAGAAGTGCTCAAAGACCTTTACAGTGGATGCTCTACCACCTTTTACTGGAATAGAGGGACTGATGGGAGGAGGGTACCCGTTCGACAGGGTATTAAGCAAGGTGACCCCCTCTCACCCTACCTATTCAATGCTGTTCTTGATCCGCTGCTGCAAACTCTTAATGGTTCTGGCTTGGGACTACAAATCGAAGGCAGGCACGCAGCCGCAATGGCCTTCGCAGACGATGTAATGCTCTTCTCTTCAAGCCTGGAGGGATTGAAGGCCCTGATTGGGCAGACGGAGGAATATCTCGGCCAGGCTGGACTTGTACTTAACCCGGAGAAATCTCAGTACTTCGGTTGGAAATATGATGGAAGAACCAAATGGTTCAGCTACGACATCACCCCGATAGTTATTGGCGGCAGGTTGGTCAACAAGAAAGGGAATGATAACCCGATAACGTACCTAGGTATCGATATATATGTCAACAGACCTTCTAGAGTCCGCGACTGCCTAACAGAGAAAATGATCGACTTGATCTGCTCGGCTGCGCTAAAGCCTTTTCAAAAAATTAAGTGCCTGAGGCAGCTAATATTAGAAAGATATCTATACCTACCAAGTTGCCAATGTACTGGGACTACTCTCGCAGGCTACCAAGCTCGACAAGGCTATTCGCAATAAGGTTAAAAAGATAATGCACCTACCGCACTCGTTCCCCAGTCCCCACGTTCACCTCCCGGCCAGTGAGGGAGGACTCGGCATTCTACATTTAGAATGGGTTGCTGCGGCGGTCCAGTTTAAGGCCCTAACCCGGATGGTGAGGCTGGCAGATCCTTTTGTGGACGCCGTCCTCACTTCTGGGCTGCATGAGAACATTACCCGATTGTCGACACATCGTGGCATTCCTGAGGGGATCACGGGCCGTAATGAAGTTAATAACGCCTTGAAGAGTCTGCAGAGGGTGTACTGGGATAGGGGAATCGCAAGTTATAACAATAAGAGCCTGTTTGCCCATAGGAAGGAGCCCTTGGGCAACTCATGGTTGGGCTGCGATTCTCGCATTATGAAGGACGGAGACCGTATTCGGGCTCTCCGTCTGCGCACCAACTTATATCCCACTCGCACCCTCTCAAACAGACACGCAGTGACCCCGCGGCCAGGAATTGTCGGCATTGCAGCCAGAGGCCTGAGACGACGTTCCACATTCTCCAGGAATGCGAGAAGGTTCACCTCCCCCGGGTTGAGCGGCATAATTTTATTTCTAAACAGATCGCTCGTTTGACTCGCCGATACAACCCTGAGGCCACAGTGATCGAGGAAAAGCTGATAACTTCAACAACTGGCGTCCGTTTGAAGCCAGATTTAATTTTTATGAAAGGCGATGAGATCCAGATATTGGAGGTAGCGATCGCCTGGGACGCCAGTTCCTCGACACTGACTGATATCAACAAGGCCAAAGAGGCTAAATATGTTTGCCTTGCCGAGTCCTTCCCTGGTAAGAGAGTTGCAGTACATGGTCTCTGTTTTCGTGCCAGGGGGGAACGTGTGCTGGGACACGAAGGGCCTTGAAACAGCTTGGCCTTAAGAATAACGATGTTTCGTGGCTGGCGGCCAAGGTGTTGGTCGGCAGTCTTATCTGTCTGACCAGGTTTGGTAACATGGTGTAGGAGTTCCATTGGTTTGGTTTCCATTGGTTCGTTTTTATAAGCACGAGATGTCTTTTTATGACGACTTCTCACCATCTTGTGTGATAGCTCTCTTCTTTTAGTCTCAGCTACTTTTATCGCTTTTATAAAAGTGGCTGCTTTGGGGCCTGTTAGCCTGTTGGCTGGCTGCGGGGAGTGGTCCTCTGCGGTCTGGCCCCAAAGACACCCACTTTTGTTGTTGTCGTTTTCTTACCTCGTTTGAGGAAATAGTCGTTTTAGCCAAATAAACGCCATTCCACTCATTCGAAGCTTTTCTCCACATTCGGATCCTGCATCTCAAGAGAAAATTAAAAAGGTATGGTGTAACGGCGGGGGAATATATTGTGTTCTTTCACCCTCAGTGCAATCTACAATTCTTGACCAGTAGCAAATACTACCTTGCTGGCTTTTTCCCCCTTGATTTTGCCATAGGGAAGTGGTGAGGTGTTCCCGTGGTTTTGCTGGAGTACATCGGGACTCCTCTTCTGTGTTTTCAGTTTAAAGTTGTTCGAGGCATACTTCGCTCCACTCTTTTTAGCCACTTGTCGGGCAGTGTTTTAACTCAGTATATTCTTATTATGTATTATGCATGTTTTATGCATCTTTTTGGTCTTAACCCCAAGTTTGGGTCTGCGACCACCAAGCTCGCTACGCCCCGCGCGGCGAGGTCTGCAGAGCCCCGACTTGGCTTTTTAACCCCTTGTGGGTACAATTCTGTTTTAGCCAAATAAACGCCATTCCACTCATTCGAAGCTTTTCTCCACATTCGGATCCTGCATCTCAAGAGAAAATTAAAAAGGTATGGTGTAACGGCGGGGGAATATATTGTGTTCTTTCTGCTGGGGGGGGGGGTGATTGTCGAGTGCCCTCTGTGTGTCTTCTGCGAATTTCGAAGCCTTTTCTTCTGCAGTGTATGCTCGACAATCAGGCAGGCCCACCTCCACGTGGTCCCCCTGGGCGGGTTCATCTAGGTGAACCCGGCTAAGTGGCCTGCCGCGGGTGTGTTACCCGCAGTGGGGCCAACTTTTTGGTCTGCGAATTTATTGTTAAATAAAGGCGGGTTGAGGCTCGACCTTAGCCCCACTGTCTTCCCAAAGAGCTGACGGTCCAAGGATGGACTCATACACAGTGGAGTTCCCTCCAGGGGAGCTCAGGTGCCATATCTGCGGAGAAAGATTATCTTCCAGAGAGAAATATCAAAATCATTACGTCAATGACCACCTCACCTCCATCAGTTGGAGATGCTCCAGTTGCAACATCAAAGAGCTCAGCTGCGCCAAAAGTATGAGCTCACATCATACCAAATGCAAAAGGCGTCTTGGTGCCCAACGAGATGTATCACCGATCCCTGGAGGATCGGCTCCTCCTGCAATGGTGCCCATGGCCCTTGCTTACGATGACCGGATAACGGGCTCTGCTCCCGCCTCCTTGAGAGTTGAAGGTCCCTCGGCTTCAGCGACTGAGTCAAGATCAAGAACAGTTCTACCTGAAGGCACATCCCAAGCTCAGGAACAAGTGACGGAGGGCCCCGCTGCGCGTCAGGGTGTGCGGTCGGGGGGGGGGGGGGGCTTTGCCCGACTCGGAGGCTGGCAGCTCAGTGTCGGGGGGTGGTTCCCCCGAAGAGGCTGAGGCATACCCTACTTCCCTAAATGCGGAGCCGCGGGCTGCCGCGGTATCTGAAAGAGAACCAAGAGACCCTCAGGGGTACTCGTCTAATGCCTGCCCTATTACTCAAACTCTGACGGTTTCGTCTAGAGGGCTAGGCGTCCCTGCTGCTAGCCTATCTCAAGAGCTAGAGCTCTCCAACATATCGGAGTTGGCGGAAGCCATAGTGGCAGCAGGGGCAGAACCCCCACAACTTGACGATCTCTCACCAGCTGTGGTCACCTCTTCTGAGGTGGACTCGGCGCCTCTCGGATACGGCGGTCCAACTGATTTGCTGCCGGACCCGGAGCCGGGCTTGGTCCCTCCTGGACGCGCGCCTGGGGGCGCGGCGGGACCCTTATCTTACGGGCGCTGGACGGACCCAGAAATCGTCGCTCTGGCTAGAGCCGAGATCCAGATAAAAGGCCACCTATACATTAATCAAGAATTGGCTAAGACCTTCACCTCACGATCTTTAATGTCGATAAGAATGATGCGACATCAGGAGCGCTATCGAAACACCCTTCGTAGGGTCGAAGAGGAGGAAGCAACTCAGCAGACAAGAGCACGGCCTGCAAGCCAATCCATGGCCCCGGAACAACGAACTGCATTGTGCCTCGAAGAGGTTCAAGCGGACTTGGCAAGAGAGGGAATCTTTGATCCCGCTTTGGGTCACAATTTGACGCTGGCCTCTCTTGATATGGAAGATCTGAAGGCAATATACAGGCATTGTGGCGTCAATTCAACCCGGCCTACGGGCAAGAAACAGAGATCTCGAAGACAATTCCAGTCGAGGCGGAGCTCCAAAAGGGCAAGAAAGCAAGAGCGGTTTGCACAACATCAGCACCTCTACCGCAAAGGCCCTAAGGTCTTGGCACATCACATCATGCTCGAAAGCGAGCTGGGCGGCGACGCCATCTCCCTGGAACACGTCCACACACCATATGACCCTATATTTTCTTCGAATGAACCGCTGGAGCGCTCACCAATTTCGTACGGTGTTCCTGCTCAGACGGGAACATATCCCATCATGCCGTTTTCAGCTGAAGAGGTAGAGGCATCTCTTAGAAGCATGAATGCGATATCCTCTCCCGGTCCAGATGGTATCCGTGCGAGTGACCTCCAACGACTCCCGACCACCATACTTACCCACATCCTCAACAATTTCTGGCACTACAAGAAGATACCAGAAGACCTCAAGGTATCGAGAACAGTCTCCATACCGAAGAAAGCCTCTCCTAGTTCGGCTGGGGATCTACGGCCCATCACGGTCACTCCTATGCTTACGAGGCTTCTCTCAGAGGTGATTCTCGGCAGGCTGTCTCTGGGTACCTAATTTCACCCCCTGCAAGGGGGCTTCCAGACTGACAGAAGCACCAGCACAAACTTCCTTCTGTTACAAGCTACAATGAAAATCATGAAAAAGAAGAAGAAGAGTCTATTCATCGCAAGCCTTGATTTGAAGAAAGCGTTTGATTCGCTGGCGCATGAGTCCATCTTTAATGCCCTGCGGCAACGAGGATTCCCGGAACACTATGTGGAGTTCATCGAGCACCTGTATACGGGATGTTCTACCACCTTCTATCTAGACGGGAAGTCGGACGGCAAAAGAGTGCCGGTACGCCGAGGGATCAAACAGGGGGATCCCTTATCCCCGCTGTTATTTAACATCGTCCTGGATCCCCTCCTGCACAAATTGAATTCATCAGGACTAGGAGTGACAGTAGATCAAGCCCATGCCTCGGCACTTGCTTTTGCCGATGACATAGTATTGTTGTCCGAGAGCTTTGAGGGGTTGAAGACTCTCGTCCTCAGTACTGAGGAGTTTCTAAAATAAATTGGTCTGACACATAACCCCTCCAAAACTCAATATCTGGGGTGGCGATATGACGGAAGGAAGAAATGGTTTAACTACGAGGTCCCACCACTGCCCTTAGGCGATACAATGATTCATCCTCGCCTGAAGAATGTTCCAACCAGATACTTAGGGCTCAGTATATACCCAAACAGGGGGCCCCAGGCGGAGGACGAACTGTCCGAGAAGATCAGGCACGCCTCACTCAAGCCATTTCAAAGAGTACGGTGCATCAATACCCTCGTAACCCCACGATACCTGTATATCCTTGCCAATTCCCTTGTGGTCTTGGGCGAGGCGTGAATGAGGGAGAAGTCATTGCGAATTGTTATCAAGCAAATCCTGCACCTACCCCACTCCTTTCCAACAGCCCACATCCACTTACCAGCTCGGGAGGGAGGACTTGGACTCCTACATCTTCAACGGACAGCTGCTACCATGCAACTCAAGGCCCTCGCCAGGATGGCCCGCCTACGATTTCCTTTCGTTGACGCCATTTTGGCTACGCTATCGGATCACGAGAGGCGCCTTTCATCCTTCCTGGGAGTCCCATCAGGCATAACATCTCAGACGAAGCTCGCGGCTGCGTTACAGTCAGCAAAGAAAGCTTACGTGTCCCATTCGATAGCATCTTATAACAACCGCTCCCTATTCGCTCACAGGAGGGAACCTGTAGGTAACACGTGGCTTTACCATGATAGCGCCTTATTAAAAGACGGGGACAGAATCAAAGCCCTCCGGCTAAGAACTAATTTGTATCCAACAAGAGCACTCACTAATAAGCACGCGGAGGGCCCTAAATCTAGGGAGTGTCAGTTCTGTCCGGGACGAGAGGAAACAGCATTCCACATCTTGCAAGGCTGTGAGAGAGTATACCTACCGCGAGTACAGAGGCACAATTTCGTAGAGAATCAGATAGTACGCCTCATTCAAAAGTACAACCCCGGCGTGTCAGTTACCCAGGAGAAGGTGTTCACCACCACAACCGGGGTTAGGTTGAAACCCGACATAGTGATCTCCGAAGGTGACTCGGTGACTATACTTGATGTGGCCGTCGCCTGGGACGCTTCACCGAGTTCATTGGAGGAGATCAACAGAGCTAAAGAACAAAAATATCTATGCTTGGCGGGAACCTTTCCTGATAAGTCAGTCTTAGTTAGGGGTCTCTGCTTCGGGGCTAGGGGCGGAACATGGGCCTCTACACGCGCCACATTAATGAGTTTGGGTCTCTCTCGCAGCGATCTCGCATGGCTGTCATCGCGTGTCCTCATTGGTAGCCTTATCCTACTTAATCGGTTTAACAGTTCTGTTTAATAGTTTGTCCTGACCTACCGGCTCTGCGGGTATCCTTTGTCGGATTAAGAGTTTTATGGGTTGTTCCCCTTTTATAGTATTTTAACCGCTTGGTTCTACTGTTTATTTTAACGGTTTTACCAAGTGGGAATATTGGGGGCCATCTGGGCAATCCATCGCCTAGTCCTGGTCTTAACCATGGGCTGACCCCCAACACATCCCACTTGAACCAACACCCTTTTACCCATTTTTTTTGGGAAATTCATTGTTTTAGCAAAATAAACGCCATTCCACTCATTCGAAGCTTTTCTCCACATTCGGATCCTGCATCTCAAGAGAAAATTAAAAAGGTATGGTGTAACGGCGGGGGAATATATTGTGTTCTTTCAGTTTGACAGTGCACCCGTTTATATATATTTTATCCGTCAGCTCTTGCGACTGTCGGGGTTGTTTTTACCTTCCGTTTTCTTAGTTTCCTCTTTTTGCTACTAAGAGGAGACGTTGGGGTCCGATGGCAGACCAACGCTAACCTCTCATGAGGTTGGGCCCCAAGGCACCCTTCTTGTAGCCTGACGATTTTACCTCCTTGAGGGGGACTTTTTTGTTTTTAGCCAAGTAAACGCCATTCCACTATATTCGAAGCTTTTCTCCACATTCGGATCCTGCATCTCAAGAGAAAATTAAAAAGGTATGGTGTAACGGTGGGGGAATATATTGTGTTCTTTCTGACCTCAAAAGGATTCCTCCCCCAGTTTTGGCTCTGCTACTGAACAATATTCTTCGGTTCAAGGCGATACCACCCGAACTTAAGTGCTCGAGAACGGTATTCATACCGAAAAAGTCTTCCCCTGCCACTGCCACGGACTTACGGCCCATAACGGTGCCCCCTATGATTATCAGGCTGTTATCCAGGGTTTTGCTGGGCCGCTTCTCCACCGGACATTGCTTTCACGAACTACAGCAAGGCTTAGAAACCAACAAGAGCACCAGCGGCAATCTTCTACTCTTGCAGGCGCTCATGCGCCATGCTAAGAAGGCTGATAAACCTTTCTACGCCGCCAGCCTTGACATAAGAAAGGCTTTCGACACCCTAAGCCACCATGCAATATTTTCTGCCCTACAAGGACGAGGCCTGCACGAGCAATACATCGAGCTCATTAAAGAGCTTTACAGCGGTTGCACCACAACCTTCTGCTTTAACGGCATTACCGATGACATCACTGTATCTGTCCGACAGGGCATTAAGCAAGGGGACCCGCTGTCGCCGTTCCTTTTTAACTCTGTACTCGACCCGTTGCTGGAACACCTTAATCGATCCGGGCTGGGGTTCCATTTGGGTTCCACTTCTGCCTCCGCAATGGCTTTCGCAGACGATCTACTGCTATTTTCCGAAAGCCACGCCGCCTTGACTGAACTGTTGGACATGACGGAGCAGTTCTTGCGGAGGGTGGGACTCGAATTGAACCCGGCTAACACCCAATATTTCGGATGGGCATGGTCGAGTGCACAGGGGTGGTTTAATTACAACGTACCGCCAATTGTGGTAAACGGCGTCAGCGTGGACCCTATTTCCAGAGATAGGCCCCTACGATATCTGGGATTGGATATATACATCAACCGTGGACCGTCCCATCTCGACGCAGTATCAGAGGCCACCACAAATGTCATCACGAAAGCCGACCTAAAGCCCTTTCAGAAGGTACGATGCTTCAAGGAGTTAGTGGTGCAGCGGCGTCTCTACGGATTGGCCAACTCCTTGGCCGTCATCCCCCATAGTGAGAAGGCCAACAAGAGCTCGCGTGAATTCATCAAGAAAACGTGCCACCTCCCCCACTCCTTTCCGAGCTCCCACATCTGGCTCCCGGCTAGGGAAGGTGGTTTGGGCGTGATCGACCTGCAATGGACTGCTCCTGCTGTTCAAGTTAAGGCTTTGGCCCGGCTACTACGAAGAGGACATCAATTTATCGACGAGCTCTTTAATGAGATCCTGCACGAACATCTATCGAAGCTCTGTCACTACCTTCGCATCCCTGAGGGTCTTTCCTCGTTTGAGGACATCGAGTCGGCGCTGAACGAGGGGCGCCGTCGGTATAAGGATGCCATGCAGTCGGGGTACAGGAACAAAGGACTATTTGCCCACACCCACGACCATGTGGGGAACCGATGGTTATACCCCGACTGCAAGTTCCTGAAGGACGGAGATCGGATCCGTGCTCTTCGCCTCCGGACAGACCTATATCCGACCAGATCTCTTTCTAATCGTCATGCCTTGGACCCCAATGCGCGTCTCTGCCACCACTGCGGTCAAACTGAAGAAACGGCGGTGCACATCCTCCAGTTCTGCGACAAGATGCACGGCCCACGTATAGAACGGCATAACTTCATCGCCAAGCAGGTGTGCAGACTCATCTCCGAGCCTAGTCCACATGCGAAAGTCACGCAGGAAAAGATCTTTACCGTTCAGGGAGTACGCCTTAAACCTGACATCGTGGTCGAAACCCCCGAAGAGGTCCACATAATCGACGTTGCCATTGCTTGGGACAATTCGGTTGCCAACCTGGAAAGGAAATGTAAGGAGAAGCGTGACAAGTACCAAGTTTTAACATCCGCTTTTCCCGTCAAAACCGTTACCGTTTCCGGTTTAGTCTTCGGCGCCAGAGGGATGGCTTGCCCTACCACAAGAACATTGTCAAAGCAACTCGGATTCTCCTCGGCGGACATCTCCTGGCTTGCTGCCCGAACCCTAGTTGGCAGCTTAATTTGCTTAAACCGGTTTGTGCGCATGGTGTAACCGGTGTCGTCGCGTCACAGCTGATTTTTCGCTCCGTCGGAGTAGTATGGTTATAGTCCCCCTTGTTCTTTTTACTTTAGACTCTCGACCACAAGTCACGAGCCTAAGTGCCAATACCACCAGGCGGCGCCTCGCGCTCGCAGGCATACAGACTCTGACTTGGAGTTCTTTTTACCCCGTTTTTTTTTTCGGGGACGCAGTTGTTTTAGCCAAGTAAACGCCATTCCACTCATTCGAAGCTTTTCTCCACATTCGGATCCTGCATCTCAAGAGAAAATTAAAAAGGTATGGTGTAACGGCGGGGGAATATATTGCGTTGGGGGGTGGTTGCTGAGAACCTCCATGCGAATTTGAATGCGTTATTGAATGCGATTTTAAGGTGCCTTGGATGCGATTATAGTGGTTCTACCCACTCCAGCACCTGCATTCTATTCTTCCTACTTGTGTTACTATCTCAGCAACCCGGCAGACCCACGTCCACGTCGTGCCCCCCGGGCGGGTAATCCTTATGGAACCCGGCCAGGCGGTCTCGCCACTACGAGGGTCTATGACCCGAGGTGGGAGTGAGGCTGCCCAGTGCCACACCACACTCACAACGGGACGGGTAGTTACCCGACCCGGAACCCCACCACCTGCGCTGGCGCCTAATGGCGTAGGACAGCAGACCAGCAGAAGCATGACAGTCTTGAAATTCCCACCAGATGACCTGCTTTGCGGGGTATGTGGAGCCAGAGTTACGTCTCGAGAAAAGCTCGAAAACCATCTGAAATCTGCACATGACTTCCAGGTCTATTGGTTATGCTCTCTCTGTGATGAGAAGGAAGCTTCCTCTGCGAAGACTATGTCTTCCCACTATACAAAATGCAAGAGGAAACTCGGCCAGAGGGCTAACGGGGCACCTTTTCAAGATTCACCCCGCCCTGGACCCAGTGGAGCGATCGATTCAACTCGACCTCCGGAGCCGCCGGCGCAGACACACCACGAGGACAAGGGGGCACCTTTTCAAGATTCACCCCAGCTTGATCCCGATGGTGCGATCATTATGTCTGCGCCTGAACCACGGAGAGTGTCTGAATTCACTGGAAGTGCGATGTCGCAGCATCCCCCCGCGTCCCTTGGGGCGGAAGTAGCCCAAGTCTTCTCCCATGGGAGATGGACCGAATCAGAGGTGGCAGCGCTGGCTCAGCTGGAGGTTGCCCTCGGCTCGCGCCCTTTCATGAACCAAGAATTGGCCAAGGTTTTTCCCACCAGAAGCCTTATGGCAATCAGAATGATGAGGCATCAGGAAAGATACAAACGTGCCCTGCAGAGGATCAAAGAAGCAGTGTCCACGCAGTTGGTCACGAATGCTGACAATGAAGTCATGGAGGAGGAAACTATAGTGCGTAGTGTCGATGAGATTACGGAAGATATGGAGGAAGCTGGACTCCATAATAGAACCTTAGCCACCAAACTGGCTAATGTCCCCATGAGTATGGGAGACTGGTCAGAGATCACTAGACACTTTGGTGTGGCAGTAAAAGGAGGGGCCCAGCAGACCAGAGGAAGGCCAAGAAGGAATGTCACCTTACCCAAGACCAGGAACGCCAGAAGAAGGGCCGTGTTCAGAGAACACCAACGACTATACAAGTTAGGCCCAAAGGTGCTAGCTCACCAATTGATCATGGATCAGGAGGGAGATGGCCAGAGAGTCACTCTAAAAGATGTCCACGAGCTCTACAACCCACTATTCTCGTCCAAATCCAGAAGGATTGAGGGGGATTTGAGGTCAGATGGTAAAACCTCTGTTGAGGTTACCCCATTCCTCCCGGAAGAAGTCATCTGGGCTATGAAGAGCCTTGATAAAAGAGCAGCTCCGGGTCCCGACGGACTCACGTGGACAGACTTGGCAAAGATACCGCCAAAGATCCTGACCCATATCCTCAATAACTTCTTGGCGTTCCAAGACATTCCCGAGGAGATGAAAGCCTCTCGCACGGTATTTATACCGAAAAAGGCCAACCCGAGGTCTGCTGCGGATCTGCGTCCTATAACCATGTCTCCGATGCTGAGCCGTCTCCTATCGAAGATCCTACTTAGGAGATTTACGGAAGATAATACCTTCCATCCCCTCCAAGGCGGTTTTGAGAGTGACCGCAGTACAAGCTCAAACTTGCTGATCCTCCAGGGCACGATGAAGTATCTAAAGACCAAGAAGAAAAGCCTCTATGCGGCTAGCCTTGATGTCAAGAAAGCCTTTGACACGGTCAGTCACGAAGCCATATTCGGGGCTATGAAGGGGAGGGGGTTCCCGGACTTCTATATTTAGTTGCTCCGGAACCTGTACAGTAACTGTACAACCTCCTTCTTCTTAAATGGCAAGTCGGACGGCCAGAGAGTGTCTGTGAATCAAGGCATTAAACAAAGCGACCCGCTATCCCCATTTCTGTTCAATGCGGTCTTGGACCCGTTGCTACAGAAGGCCAATAAATCTGAATTGGGTGTGTCCGTGGGTGGCCAGAAGGCGGCGGCCATGGCGTTCGCCGATGACCTCTTACTGATGTCAGGAAGCTATGAAGGGCTCAGAGCTTTGACAAACGAGACAGCAGATATACCTGAACAAGCCCCCCAAGGCTAACGATGAGATGGCTGAGAAGATCGTGGCAGTGATCAGAAGGGCGGCCTTGAAGCCGTTCCAGAAGGTCAGGTGTATTAACACCTTGGTATGTACGAGATACCTATACATACTCTCTAACAGCCTCAATGTGAGAACAGAGGCAGCCCGACGTGATAAGATCATAAGGACCGTTACCAAGAATGTGCTCCACCTTCCATCATCATTCCCAAACTCCCATGTGCACATGCCAGCAAGGGAAGGTGGGCTAGGCATGCTACCACTAGAATGGACAGCGGCGACCTCCCAAGCTAAAGCCTATGCAAGGCTAGCCCGAGTCGGGCTCCCTTTCGTGGATGCTGTGCTCTCTGAGCCCCTTAAAGACCATCAAGAAAGGCTAGCCCAATATCTGGGCATTCCCATGGGAATCTCTGATAGAGGCGACCTGGAGTTGGCACTGAGAGAGGCTCGCAAGCAGGCGATCGAGAAATCGATCCAAACCTATACCAACAAAAGTCTGTTCTTTCACCGAAGCGAGCCTGTTGGAAACCAGTGGTTATACCACGATTCCAGATACATGGCCGATGGAGACAGAATTCGAGCCCTCAGGCTAAGGACCAACTTGTACCCAACCAGGGCCCTATCTAATAAACATGCCACTGATCCCAAAGCAATTGAATGCTGGTTGTGCAAGGAGAAGCCGGAGACAGCATTCCACATACTCCAAGAGTGTGAAAGGGTCCACTTACTAAGGGTGGAAAGACACAATTTCATAGCAAAGCAGGTCGTCCGACTGATCAAGAAGTACAATCCCGAGGTGGAAGTGCAAGAAGAGAAGCTGAACTTCTCAAGATGGAGTCAGGTTGAAACCTGACATAATCATCAAGAAGGGCGATGACGTTAAGATCTTGGACGTTGCCATTGCATGGGACGCCAGCGCATCGACCCTGAAGGAAGTGAACCAAGGGAAAGTACAAAAATACTCATGCCTGAAAGCCTCCTTCCCCGGCAAGAATGTTGAAGTGCACGGTCTGTGCTTTGGTGCGAGAGCTGGCACTTGTGCAAGTACAAGACAGACCTTGAAAGATCTGGGACTTACCAAGAATGATATCGGTTGGTTGGCAGCAAAGGTCCTAGTCGGCAGCCTGATCTGCTTAAGCCGTTTCTTCAAAAAGGTATAGCCCGAGGGAACCCTGGCGAAACGCCAAGACTACGATACCGATACAAGCTCTGCGTTACGGTTTGCTACCCCTACTGCTGGGGCTCCCAGATGCACTTTGGTGTTAGGTTCTGAGA
Organism: Ornithodoros turicata; assembly: GCF_037126465.1. Lineage (NCBI taxonomy): Eukaryota > Metazoa > Arthropoda > Arachnida > Ixodida > Argasidae > Ornithodoros > Ornithodoros turicata. The sequence goes on from NW_026999314.1 coordinate 1,094,366, forward strand.
CGGATGCCGATGTAACTTACCCTCCCCGACTCAATCCGACTCACGGCATGATGAGCGGATTAAGAACAGGTTAGAAGGCTCAACACCGCCGTCCCCTGTCTTCCCAGCAGGGCTAACCAAATGGCCTCAGAGCCTAACGATACACCCCATTTGGGGAAAGAAGAGTTATAGCCAAGTAAACGCCATTCCACTCATTCGAAGCTTTTCTCCACATTCGGATCCTGCATCTCAAGAGAAAATTAAAAAGGTATGGTGTAACGGCGGGGGGGGGGGGGGGGGGGGGGGGTGATTGTCGAGTGCCCTCTGTGCGTTTTTATGCGATTTGTTGCACGTTCTCTTCTGCAGTGTATGCTCGACAATCAGGCAGGCCCACCTCCACGTGGTCCCCCCTGGGCGGGTTCATCTAGGTGAACCCGTCTAAGTGGCCTGCCGCGGGTGTGTTACCCGCAGTGGGGCCAATCTTCTTTGGTTGCGATTGCTTATTGAATAAAATGCGGGTTGAGGCTCGTCCTTAGCCCCACTGTCCTCCCAGAGAGCCGACGGTCAAAGGATGGATAACTCCTACTCAGTTTTGTTCCCTCCAGGGGAACTAAGATGCCACATCTGTGGGGAGCGTGTCTCCTCCAGAGAAAAGTACCAGAATCATTACCTCAATGACCACCAGATCTCCATCTCTTGGAAGTGCTCAAGGTGCAACATTAAAGAACTAGCTTGTGCCAAAAGCATGTCATCTCATCATACGAAATGTATAAGGCGTCTTAGCGCACTTCGTGACATGTCTCCGATCCCCGGGGGCTCGGCTCCTACGACTCATGCTGGCCCCGCCCACGTGGACCACATTGCGAGCACTGCTCCCGCCACCTTGGGAAATGAGGGTCCTGCTTCTTCTTCTTTGATCAAGAGTACAGCAAGCTCATTGGGATCTGAAGGCGCCTCCCAGTCTCACAGCAATGCAACAGAGGACCCCGCTGGGTGTCGGGGTGCGCGTCGGGAGGAGGCTTTGCCCGGCCTTGGGATTGGCGGCTCAGTGTCGGGGGGTGGTTCCCCCGAAGAGGCAGAGATTTACTCCATCTGTTTACAACCGGAACCGCGAGTTACAGCGGGTTCAGAGAGAGCACCTAATGACTCGTATGGGTGCACTTTAAAGGCCATCCCTATCACCCAAACTCAGACGGCCTCGTCTATAGGGATTGGCGTCCCTGTTGCCGGACTATTGGATGAGTTGGAGCTTTCCAATATTTCCGAGTTAGCGGAAGCCATAGTCGCAGCAGGGGCAGAACCGCCTCATTTGGACCTTCTCTCGCCGGTAAGGGCCACCTCCTCTGAGGAGGGTTTGGCGCCTCTAGGAAACTGCTATCCCACTGAACGGCTGCCGAGCCCGGGGTCGGGCTTGGTCCCTTCGGAGCGCGCGCCCGGGGGCCCTGCGGGACTCATATCATATGGGCGTTGGACGGATCCTGAGGTCCTCGCTTTGGCCAGGGCCGAACTCAAGATCAAAGGCCACCCATTTATCAACCAAGAGCTGGCCAAGTCCTTTACGACAAGATCGCTCACGTCTATAAGAATGATGAGGCATCAACAACGATACCGAGACACTCTGCGAAAGGTGGAGGAGGAAGATAACCTACAAGCATCAGCTCGTCCTGTAAGCCGACCTATGCCACAGCAACAACACACTGGGCCTTGCCTTGAGGAAGTTCAAGCTGATTTAAGGAGGGAGGGAGTTCTTGATCCCGCATTGGCTCACAATTTAGTATCGGCCCCACTCACCATGGATGACTTGAAGGCAATTTATGAGCACTTTGGCGTCAATCCTACCCGGCCTAGGAGCGGTAAAGGGAGAACCAAGAGAAGATACCAGTCAAGACGGAGCTCCAAGAGGGCGAGGAAGCAAGAACGTTTCTCACATCACCAGCACCTTTACCGCAAAGGCCCTAAAGTCCTGACACACCATCTTCTGCTTGAAAATGAAATGGGAGGCGATGCCATCTCTTTGGGTGATGTTCACGCCATGTATGACCCCATCTTCTCCTCGTGTGAGTCACCTGAACGCCCACCAATTTCTTATGGAGTTCCTGGACAGTCGGGGTCATTTCCAGTTTCTCCGTTCACAAGCGAAGAAGTCGCCTTCTCACTTAGGGGAATCAACACGAAATCTTCCCCAGGGCCCGATGGTACCCGTGCGTGCGACCTTCAACGGCTCCCTACCTCCATCCTCACCCATATTCTCAACAACTTTTGGCACTTTAAGAAAATACCGGATGACTTAAAGACCTCAAGAACAGTCTTCATTCCCAAGAAGGCCTCCCCTACTTCTGCAGGGGATCTCCGGCCCATTACGGTCACCCCGATGTTGACAAGACTCCTTTCTAAGGTGCTACTCGGCCGCCTATCGCAAGGTACCCCATCCTCTCCAAGGAGGATTTCAGGCAGACAGGAGTACGAGTACCAATCTTTTGTTGCTTCAAGGAACAATAAAAATCATGAAGAAGAAGAAACGAAGCTTGTACATCGCAAGTATTGACTTGAAAAAGGCATTCGATTCCCTATCGCACGATGCCATCTTTTGTGCCCTCCGGAATAGGGGATTCCCTGAGCAATATGTGGAATTTATCGAGCACTTGTATGAGGGATGCTCCACAACCTTTCACCTGGATGGACAGTCAGATGGCAAGAGGGTTCCGGTGCGTCGAGGGATAAAAAAGGGAGAACCTCTATCTCCGCTGTTATTTAATGTCGTCCTTGACCCCCTCCTCTACAAGTTAAACTCGTCAGGGCTCGGCGTCACAATTGATCGGACCCACGCCTCGGCTCTAGCCTTTGCCGACGACATTGTGTTGATGTCGGAGAGCTTTGAGGGCCTGAAGACCCTTATATTCAACACCGAGGAGTTCCTGAAGTCAACTGGACTGTCTCTAAATCCATAGATTGAGAAGTTACCCGTCAGAAAGAACTCGTTACAAGTTAAGTTACCGTGTGACAAATGTAACTAAGTTAATAACGAAGTTCTTCAGCCTGAAACGTAACTCGCAGTTACTGAGTTACCTAAAAAAAAGAACGAGCTACTTCCAAGTTACTTCAGACACAAAATAGCATTACGCAGGTGCAGCGCGCATGAGCAGTTGAGTTAGACCTTGAGTTGCCTGGGGAGGAGTGCAACACGCTTAGATCGTTTATGTCCAACAATAGACACCTCCCCGTTTGTAAACAAATGACGTCATAGTGTTCGACAGCGCCACAAATTTGGTAAAATTGAACTACGCTCGAAGCTAGAGGTGAACAAGATCGCGCCCGAAAGCCACGGTCTTCAGGGGACTACGATATGTTCCCTTAAAGGGACGCGACCCTTGGTCCTGGTCTTCCTTCAGTGAGAGGCAGAGAACAAGTGCCCATTCGTGGAACCTAGCCCTCTCCTTCCGATTTGTTTCGGTTTCAGTCTGTCTACCATTGTCATGATGACGTTCCTGTGGTAGAGGTCTATTCGAACGCTTTGCATCTTGCTTCCTGTGGGTGCACAATGGTTCAGCTTCATTTCAATGGCAGCGGTTCTTACTTCCTGAATAAAATACTGTCATTGATTGAATATCACGTTTCATGGCAAAAAATGTCATGAAGGAACGGGAGAGAAGCAAGAAAATATGTGGATGTGAGTGGAAAGCGAGTAAAAAGTAACTAGGAACTTAACTTTAGTTGTTAGAGCAAAGTTACCTGAAAAAGGAACGAGTTCCTCTGAAAGTTACCACGGCGCAAAAGTACCGAGTTAAGTTACAAGTTGCCAAAAAAAGGAACTTAGTTACAGTAACGAGTTACTTGTAACGAGTTACCTCGAACTCTGTCTAAATCCCTCCAAGACACAATATCTAGGATGGAGGTATGATGGACGAAGAAAATGGTTCAATTATGAAATCCCACCACTTCCCATTGGCGACACGGTGATCCACCCACGTTTGAGGAACGTCCCTTCGAGATATCTCGGACTCAGCATTTATTCCAACAGAGGGCCCCAGGCGGAGGATGAACTTTCCGAGAAAATGCTTAGAACCATCCGGCACGCCTCACTAAAACCTTTTCAAAGAGTTCGCTGTATAAACACTCTTGTAACCCCTCGGTATTTATATATCCTCGCCAATTCCCTCTCGGTACTGGGCGAAGCGGGCAGGAAGGAAAAGTCGTTGAGGAACGTCATCAAGCAGATATTACACCTTCCTAGCTCCTTCCCAACAGCACACATTCACTTGCCTGCTCGCGAGGGTGGCCTGGGGCTATTACATCTGCAGTGGACAGCTGCCAGCATGCAGCTAAAGGCCCTCGCAAGGATGGCCCGCTTGGGTTGCCCATTCGTCGACACGATTCTAGCGGCCATGGAAGATCATGAAAGGCGCCTCTCCTCCTTTTTGGGAATCCCTTCAGGCGTTACAGCTCAAGCGGATTTGGCATCAGCGCTGCAGGCATCTAAGAAAGCTTATGTGTCCAGAACTATTGCGGCCTACAACAACCACTCCTTATTTTCCCACAGGAGGGAACCGGTAGGGAACACCTGGCTCCATCACGACAGTGCCTTATTAAAGGATGGTGATAGGATTAAAGCCCTTCGGCTTAGAACCAATCTATATCCAACCAGATCACTCACCAACAAGCACGCCGAGGACCCCAAGGCAAGGGAATGCCAGTTCTGCACCGGTAGAGAAGAAACCGCTTTCCACATTTTGCAAGGATGCGAACGGGTTCACTTGCCTAGGGTACAGAGGCATAATTTCGTGTTAAATCAAATAGTTCGCCTGGCCCAGAAGTATAACCCTGGTGCAACAATAACCCAGGAGAGGGTGTTTACTTCCCCAACCGGAGTTAGGTTAAAGCCGGATATTGTTATCTCCGAAGGTGACTCGGTGGCGATACTTGACGTGGCGGTCGCCTGGGACGCCGCACCGAGTTCACTGGAGGAGATAAACAGAGCCAAAGAATTAAAGTACGCATGTCTGGCGGGTACCTTCCCGAACAAAACAGTCTCAGTTAACGGGTTATGCTTCGGGGCCAGGGGAGGAACTTGTGCCTCTACTCGCTCTACTTTAACGAACTTGGGGTTCTCCCGGAGTGACCTGGCTTGGCTGTCCTCTCGCGTCCTAGTAGGAAGCCTGATAGTCCTTAATCGTTTTAACCATTCGCTTTAGTTTGTCCTGACCAACCGGCTCTGCGGGTATCTTTTATCGGTTCAAGAGTTTTATGGGTTGTTCCCTTTTATTGTGTTTTAACCACCTGGTTCTACTGTTTTAACGGTTTTACCAAGTGGGAATGTTGGGGGCCATCTGGGCAGACCATCGCCTAGCCCTGGTCTCCGACCTTGGGCTGACCCCCAACACATCCCACTTGAACCGATCTCCCCTTTTTTACCCATTTAGTTGGGAAAGTCTAAGTTTTAGCCAAATAAACGCCATTCCACTCATTCGAAGCTTTTCTCCACATTCGGATCCTGTATCTCAAGAGAAAATTAAAGAGGTATGGTGTAACAGCGGGGGAGCTGGCACCTGTGCAAGTACAAGACAGACCTTGAAAGATCTGGGATTCACCAAGAATGATATCGGTTGGTTGGCAGCAAAGGTCCTGGTCGGCAGCCTGATCTGCTTAAGCCGTTTCTTCAAAAAGGTATAGCCCGAGGGAACCCTGGCGAAACACCAAGACTACGATACCGATACAAGCTCTGCGTTACGGTTTGCTACCCCTACTGCAGGGGCTTCCAGATGCACTTTGGTGTTGGGTTCTGAGACGGATGCCGATATAACTTACCCTCCCCGACTGAATCCGACTCACGGCATGATGGGCGGATTAAGAACAGGTTAGAAGGCTCAACACCGCCGTCCCCTGTCTTCCCAGCAGGGCTAACCAAATGGCCTCAGAGCCTAACGATACACCCCATTTGGGGAAAGAAGAGTTATAGCCAAATAAACGCCATTCCACTCATTCGAAGCTTTTCTCCACATTCGGATCCTGCATCTCAAGAGAAAATTAAAAAGGTATGGTGTAACGGCGGGGGAATATAGTGTTCTTTCAATGGGGGGTGTGGTTCAGTTGACTCTTTTGCTACGTATGCTACGAGTTTTCCCCGCTATTGTTGCAGTTTGTTTCGCTTGTCCTTTTCAACTGAACCACAGGGCGATCCGGCCTCCACGCGGCGCCCCCTGGTAACGGCAGTAGCAGCCGGCCAACAGGATCGCCCACGGCATTTTGCCGTGGATAAAGCCGAAACTTAAGTGTCAGAGTTTTAGGCCCCCTTGCGCAGTTTGCAAGGAGGTCAACGATTTTATCCACCCAGCTGAGGGTCTCGATTTACAGACAATCCCTCACTGTTCTTATGCGAAGAGTTGCCCCCAACATGCCGTTACAAGAGGAAACGTGGACTAATCCACCTGAAGATCTCGTGTGCAGATGGTGTGACTTGCGTCTCGCCTCAAGACCTAAGCTTGAAGACCATGTGTCGCAGCATTCTATTCGACTAGTTTGGGAGTGCGGAATGTGCCAAGCGAAGACATCCACCTCCAGCAAAGTAATGTCCTCCCATTACACAAAATGTCGGCGGAAGACAGGACAACACCAGGCAGGGAGTGAAGGTGCTGCTGGTGCGGTGGCTGCTGCCCCCTCGACCTCCGGGGGTGTGTCGGCCTCCGGGTTGGATACGGGGTTGGTGGTTGTCCCACAAGGCAGGTGCTCGCTCGTGGCCAGTGTGGAAGTCTCGGTTGCAGCTGACACTGACGTGTCGCATCGCTCTTATAACCAGGAAGATGAGCCTACTCACTATGCGTCCTGGAATAACTCCGGGGGAGTGGGAACTTCTGATATAGTGTTGAAACCGACGGTAATGGCGCCCTCGTCAGACGATGTCTCTGAGGCATCGGAAAGTGCCGACATATCTCAGTTGGCAGGGGCCATTGTGGAGTTTCAGGCTCGAGCTGCTGCTGACGATTGTTCTTCTACTGAGACCATACGTGGATACACGCAACCTTTGGCCAATACACCGCCGGGGGACATCCCTCCTTGTTCTGACCCGGGGGCCCGCTCGGCCCCGGTTGGGGTTCTGGGGGACGCGGCCTCTGTACCACTGGTATCCTACGGGCGGTGGACTACCGCTGAGATGAAGTTACTCGCATCTCTTGAGGTGGAAATTGGCTCCCACCCTTTTATCAACTTGGAGCTGTCACGCAAATATCCAACTCGCTCCCTTGCGAGCATTCGAGGAATAAGCCATCTTCAGAAGTACAAAGACATTCTACGCTCGGTCCGGGCCACTACCCAACAACGCTCGATGCAAACAAGAAGAGTCATCCCTTCGACTCCCCCTGATCCTGATTGCAATATTGCCAGTGTCTGCCAGCAGGCTATTCGAGAAGGACTGGATGCTGCTATGGCGGAGCGAATTCGAGACCACCCGCTCCAATACCATGATGTTAATGAGATTTTCCAACACTTCAAGGCTGTTCCGGATGAGGGATCTAAAAGGAAAAGAACAAAGCGGAACAAGAAGAAGCAAGTTGCTGTAGAAGAACGCAACAAGGCTGAAAAAAGGAGAAGGCGTTACTATGAACACCAACGCCTATATCACAAAGGCCCACGAGTACTGCTACACCAGCTAATGATTGAGGGCAGTGGGTCACCGATCACCTTAGAGGCAATCCACACAACATATGACCCCATCTTTTCTACGCAATCGGCCAATATAACGTCAGATGTCATCTCCGCCCATAAAATGAGTGTTGAGGTGACGGCCATTGCTAAAGAGGAAGTTGATGCGGCCCTGCAGCAACTCAATGCAACTTCAGCACCTGGCCCGGATGGGGTGACCACCCAGCTAATGAAGAGAGTGCCCTCAGGAGTGCTTGCGCTCCTCCTCAATAACATCCTGGTTCATCAGTCTATACCAGCGCAGCTGAAGCAATCGCGAACGGTGTTCGTACCAAAGAAGACAAGCCCTGCTGAGCCTTCTGATCTTCGTCCTATTACGATACCATCAAATTTTATGCGGTTGCTGTCAAGAGTCCTGCTAAGCCGTTTTACGCAGAACAACCGGTTCTCAGATCTGCAATCCAGATTTGAAGATGACCGCTCAACAAGCTCGAATCTCCTCCTTCTGCAAGCTTTGATGCGGCATGCGAAGCGAAAGCACAAGCCATTCTATGCTACTAGCTTGGACGTACGCAAAGCGTTCGATTCGTTAAGCCACCATGCCATCTTCGCGGCCCTTCGGGGACGTGGAATGCCGGAGGTCTATGTGTCATTGATTCAAGAGCTTTACTCGGGATGCACGACAACATTTTCTTACGAAGGGCAAGAGGATCCGGCTGTGATAACCGTGCGCCAAGGCATCAAGCAGGGGGACCCTCTGTCCCCCTTTATCTTCAATTGTGTGCTTGATCCCCTCCTGCATGAGCTCAATACGTCTGGCCTGGGTTACCATCTAGACTCATCTGCGGCGTCAGCTATGGCGTTCGCTGACGATGTCTTGCTGTTTTCGGAGAACCACTCAGCACTCCAGACTTTGTTAAACAGGACTCAAGAATACCTGCGAGGTGTGGGCCTACGGCTCAATCCAACAAAAACCCAATACTTTGGTTGGGTTTGGTCCAGCCTCAAGGGGTGGTTTGACTATGCTATTCCCCCGCTGTTCCTCCAGAATGAGCGGATAGACCCCGTAGACAGAAATACTCCTGTACGCTACTTGGGGCTGAACATCCTGATCTACAAAGGCCCGGACCTCCAGGATCCAGTGGCGACTCAGATCGAACATTTTATCTCACGTGCTGCCCTTAAACCCTTCCAGAAGATCAAATGCTACAGGGAGCTGGTGATTCAACGCCGTCTTTACGCGCTGGCAAACTCTTTGGCTGTCATCCCTCAGAGCGAGAAGATGGATAAAGAGAACAGGAAGTACATCAAGAGAGTGGTCCACTTGCCTCACTCCTATCCGAACACACATGTTTGGCTGTCAGCCAAGGAAGGAGGACTAGGCATCCCCAACACTCAATGGACCGGCCCGGCGATACAATTAAAAGCATTGGCCCGTTTACAAAGGCTGGGCAACTCCTTCATAGATGAAGTCTTCAATGCTGTCCTATCTGTGCATGCTGATAAAATATGCACGCACCTTAGAATCCCGCATGGCCTTACATATGCGGCCGATTTAGATGTCATTTTGAAGGATGGCCGGCGACAGTGGTTTGAGGATTTGAAGGCTCGCTATGCCAAGAAGGGTCTCTTTGCCCATCAACGAGATCCCCTAGGAAACAAGTGGCTAGCGCACGATAGTCGGCTACTCAAGGATGGGGATCGAATCAAAGCACTGCGTCTTCGTACCGACATCTACCCCACGCGTGCGCTTTTTAACAAGCACGCGGCCGACCCGTCTACGCGATTGTGCCACCACTGTAAGGCATCCGAAGAAACTGCAGTTCACATATTGCAGCATTGTGAAAAAGTTCACGGGCCGAGGACAGAACGCCATAATTACATCGTTAAGCAAGTATGCCGACTAGTGGGACAGTATTCACCCCAAATTAAGATCTCCACGGAAAAGACTCTTACCATTAATGGGGAGCGGCTTAAACCGGACATGATTTTTGAGCAAGGAGATGAAGTTGTTATCGTGGATGCGGCAATCGCCTGGGATAGCTCGGTAGCGAACCTGGAGCGCAAGAACACGGAAAAGATTTTGAAGTACAGTTCTCTCTCCGCATTGTTCCCCGGTAAAAAGGTCACCGTGTCGGGTTTAGTCTTCGGCGCGAGAGGTATGACCTGCCCCTCAGCTCGGAAAATCTGTAAGAGTCTTGGTCTATCGGTATCAGATGTGGCATGGCTGGCCTCGCGCGCGTTATTGGGCAGTATAATCTGTCTGGGGCGGTTTGTTCGCATGGTCTAGTTGCGACCCTCAGCGTTATTCCCGAGGCAGTTCGGTAGTTTAGTTTTGGTTCGGTAGTTTAGTTTTTTAGTTATAAATTGGCAGCAGTCAAACGTCTAACTGTCAATAATCAAAACGGCGCTCCGCGCTGCGAGACAAGCAGACGCCGACTCTGTTCTCATTCTTTTTACCCCTCTTGGGGACATTAACGTTTTAGCCAAATAAACGCCATTCCACTCATTCGAAGCTTTTCTCCACATTAGTATCCTGCATCTCAAGAGAAAATTAAAAAGGTATGGTGTAACGGCGGGGGAATATATTGTGCTTCGGGGCAAGAGGAGGGACATGTGCCTCCACGAGGAACGCCTTGATGGAGTTAGGACTCCCCAGGATCGATGTCGCATGGCTGGCCTCCCGTGTATTGATAGGCAGCCTTATTGTTTTGTCGCGTTTTAACCGTATGGTGTAAATTTTTGTTCCGTCCTTTGGTTACGACCTCTTTGGGTGCCTTCTGTCGATTCAAGGTTTTAGTGGGTTGTTCCCCTTTTCGTATTTTAGTTCCACTTGATTGACGCTTTTAGCGGTTTTGATTTGATTTGATTGTAAGTTTAATGGCGCAGCGACAACTGAGATCTTTTAGCGGTTTTAATCAAGTGGGAATATTTGGGGCCACTTGGGCAGAACACCGCCTAACCCCCCGGCTGGCTAGCCAAAGGGGGTTGGCCCCAAATAAATCCCACTTAGACCGGCGCAGTTTTACCCCTCTTGGGGAAGTTTTGTGTTTTAGCCAAATAAACGCCATTCCACTCATTCCAAGCTTTTCTCCACATTCGGATCCTGCATCTCAAGAGAAAATTAAAAAGGTATGGTGTAACGGCGGGGAAATATATTGTGTTCTTTCATTCATTGTGTTCTATCAAACATGTTAAGGATGGGGACAGAATCCGGGCTTTGCGCCTCCGGACGAACCTGTACCCAACGCGCTCCTAGTCAAATAAGCATTGCGCGGATGAGATGGCAACCCTCTGCAGATTTTGAAAAGAAAAGAAAGAGACCTCCTATCATATTTTGCAGGAGTGTGAGAGGGTCCATTTCTCCCGCGTGGAGCGCCATAACTATATTTGCAAGCAGGTCGTCCGGTTGGTGCAGAAGTACGACCCGCAGGTTCAGGTGACACAAGAGAAATTAATTACAACCGCTGACGGTAAGCGCCTAAAACCTGATCTCAAGAGAAAATTAAAAAGGTATGGTGTAACGGCGGGGGAATATATTGTGTTCTTTCATTCAGCTCCTCAGAGCTGTCGGAAACGGCCTGACCTGGCTCCTCAACCCCGCCTCCTCGTGGTAGGACCCGGGCAACGCCTTTGGCGGCTAAAGGGGCTACTGAGGGAGCAAATCTCGTCGGTGGGGATTAGCTGACCCCACAAGTGCTGCGCACTATAACGACCGATCCGAGGCTGGCGAAGCCGACTGGAGGGCAAGAGGTAGTGGTAGAGCAGTACTGGGCGACCATTTCCCAATGGTACTCGGCGTCCGGACACAGTTCCTGTGGGTAACTTCAGTGGCGCGTGGTTGTAACCCAGCTTCGAGGGGGCCGGAACCTAGTCTGCGAGACACGAGTACTGGGAGGTCTCGGTTCGTCCGATGCTATGGCAACCATTAATGTGGCAGCCATTATCATTACGTCTGCGCCTGAACCACGGAGAGTAGCTGAATTCACTGGAAGTGCGATGCCGCAGCATCCCCCCCGCATCCCTTGGGGTGGAAGTAGCCCAAGTCTTCTCCCATGGGAGATGGACCGAATCAGAGGTGGCAGCGCTGGCTCAGCTGGAGGTCGCCCTCGGCTCGCACCCTTTCATGAACCAAGAATTGGCCAAGGTTTTTCCCACCAGAAGCCTTATGGCAATCAGAATGATGAGGCACCAGGAAAGTTACAAACGTGCCCTGCAGAGGATCAAAGAAGCAGTGTCCACGCAGTTGGTCACGAATGCTGACAATGAAGTCAGAAAGGAGGAAACTATAGTGCTCAGTGTCGATGAGATTATGGAAGATATGGAGGAAGCTGGACTCCATAATAGAACCTTAGCCACCAACCTGGCTAATGTCCCCATGAGTATGGGAGACTGGTCAGAGATCACTAGACACTTTGGTGTGGTAGTAAAAGGAGGGACCCAGCAGACCAGAGGAAGGCCAAAGAGGAATGTAACCTTACCCAAGACCAGGAACGCCAGAAGAAGGGCCGTGTTCAGAGAACACCAACGACTATACAAGTTAGGCCCAAAGGTGCTAGCTCACCAATTGATCATGGATCAGGAGGGAGGTGGCCAGAGAGTCACTCTAAAAGATGCCCACGAGCTCTACGACCCACTATTCTCGTCCAAACCCAGAAGGATTGAGGGGGATTTGAGGTCAGATGGTAAAACCTCTGTTGAGGTTACCCCATTCCTCCAGGACGAAGTCATCTGGGCTATGAATAGCCTCGATAAAAGAGCAGCTCCGGGTCCCGACGGACTCACGTGGACAGACTTGGCAAAGATACCGCCAAAGATCCTGACCCATATCCTCAATAACTTCTTGGCGTTCCAAGACATTCCCGAGGAGATGAAAGCCTCTCGCACGGTATTTATACCGAAAAAGGCAAACCCGAGGTCTGCTGCGGATCTGCGTCCTATAACCATGTCTCCGATGCTGAGCCGTCTCCTATCGAAGATCCTACTTAGGAGATTTACGGAAGATAATACCTTCCATCCCCTCCAAGGCGGTTTTGAGAGTGACCGCAGTACAAGCTCAAACTTGCTGATCCTCCAGGGCACGATGAAGTATCTAAAGACCAAGAAGAAAAGCCTCTATGCGGCTAGCCTTGATGTCAAGAAAGCCTTTGACACGGTCAGTCACGAAGCCATGTTCGGGGCTATGAAGGGGAGGGGGTTCCCGGACTTCTATATTCAGTTGCTCCGGAACCTGTACAGTAATTGTACAACCTCCTTCTTCTTAAATGGCAAGTCGGACGGCCAGAGAGTGTCTGTGAATCAAGGCATTATACAAGGCGACCCGCTATCCCCATTTCTGTTCAATGCGGTCTTGGACCCGTTGCTACAGAAGGCCAATAAATCTGAATTGGGTGTGTCCGTGGGTGGCCAGAAGGCGGCGGCCATGGCGTTCGCCGATGACCTCTTACTGATGTCAGGAAGCTATGAAGGGCTCAGAGCTTTGACTAACGAGACAACTGACTATCTTAAGAACCTGGCTTTGACTGTAAATCCCCGCAAAACGCAGTATTTTGGCTGGAGATACAATGGCGTGAGGAAGTGGTTTGACTATACACTCCCCCCATTGAGAATCGATGGCTGTTCCATCCCATCCTTACCTAAGGAGATCCCAGTGAAGTACCTCGGGCTGCAGATATACCTGAACAAGCCCCCCAAGGCTAACGATGAGATGGCTGAGAAGATCGTGGCAGTGATCAGAAGGGCGGCCTTGAAGCCGTTCCAGAAGGTCAGGTGTATTAACACCTTGGTATCTACAAGATACCTATACATACTCTCTAACAGCCTCAATGTGAGATCAGAGGCAGCCCGACGTGATAAGATCCTAAGGACCATTACCAAGAATGTGCTCCACCTTCCATCATCATTCCCAAACTCCCATGTGTACATGCCAGCAAGGGAAGGTGGGCTAGGCATGCTACCACTAGAATGGACAGCGGCGACCTGCCAAGCGAAAGCCTATGCAAGGCTAGCCCGAATCGGGCTCCCTTTCGTGGATGCTGTGCTCTCTAAGCCCCTTAAAGACCATCAAGAAAGGCTAGCCCAATATCTCGGCATTCCCATGGGAATCTCTGATAGAGGCGACCTGGAGTTGGCACTGAGAGAGGCTCGCAAGCAGGCGATCGAGAAATCGATCCAAACCTATACCAACAAAAGTCTGTTCTCTCACCGAAGCGAGCCTGTTGGAAACCAGTGGTTATACCACGATTCAAGATACAAGGCCGATGGAGACAGAATTCGAGCCCTCAGGCTAAGGACCAACTTGTACCCAACCAGGGCCCTATCTAATAAACATGCCACTGATCCCAAAGCCATTGAATGCAGGTTCTGCAAGGAGAAGCCGGAGACAGCATTCCACATACTCCAAGAGTGTGAAAGGGTCCACTTACCAAGGGTGGAAAGGCACAATTTTATAGCAAAGCAGGTCGTCCGACTGATCAAGAAGTACAATCCCGAGGGGGAAGTGGAAGAAGAGAAGCTGATAACTTCTCAAGATGGAGTCAGATTGAAACCTGACATAATCAGCAAGAAGGGCGATGACGTTAAGATCTTGGACGTTGCCATTGCATGGGACGCCAGCGCATCGACCCTGAAGGAAGTGAACCAAGGGAAAGTACAAAAATACTCATGCCTGAAAGCCTCCTTCCCCGACAAGAATGTTGAAGTGCACGGTCTGTGCTTTGGTGCGAGAGCTGGCACCTGTGCAAGTACAAGACAGACCTTGAAAGATCTGGGATTTACCAAGAATGATATCGGTTGGTTGGCAGCAAAGGTCCTAGTCGGCAGCCTGATCTGCTTAAGCCGTTTCTTCAAAAAGGTATAGCCCGAGGGAACCCTGGAGAAACACCAAGACTACGCTACCGATACAAGCTCTGCGATACGGTTTGCTACCCCTACTGCAGGGGCTTCCAGATGCACTTTGGTGTTGGGTTCTGAGACGGATGCCGATGTAACTTACCCTCCCTGACTCAATCCGACTCACGGCATGATGAGCGGATTAAGAACAGGTTAGAAGGCACAACACCGCCGTCCCCTGTTTTCCCAGCAGGGCTAACCAAATGGCCTCAGAGCCTAACGATACACCCCATTTGGGGAAAGAAGAGTTATAGCCAAATAAACGCCATTCCACTCATTCGAAGCTTTTCTCCACATTCGGATCCTGCATCTCAAGAGAAAATTGAAAAGGTATGGTGTAACGGCGGGGGAATATATTGTGTTCTTTCACGGAGACCGAGATGAGGGCCTTGGCCTTCCTGGAGGCCGAGATGCTTCATCATCCGTTTATAAATCAAGAATTGTCGAAACTTTTTCCAAGGCGCTCCCTCATGGCGATAAGGATGATGCGCCACCAAGATAAATATAAGGCTATTCTTCAGGAGTGCATTGCGGCAGCATCAACACCAGCTGCCGCACCCCAGGGTTCCGCAGCAACGACTGGATTTAGTCCCTCGACTGGTCCTGGGGACATCAGAAGAGATTTTGCTGCGGTTGGATTAAGCAACGAGGCGCTGTGCTACAATCTAATTCAAGCGCCGATGGGTATGGCGGATCAGAAGGATTTATACGATCATTTTGGTGTCTCCATTCGACTTCCTAAAAGTAACACCAAACGGCCACGCCGACGAACAATTGGGGGGAACCATGGCACGAGAAGACGTCTGCGGTTGAGGGAGCATCAACGTCTGTATAAACTGGGACCTAAGGTTTTGGCGCACGAGTTCCTTATGGAGCAGCAGGCGGATGTTGGCCGAGTCTCGCTGCAAGACGTCCACGACCTTTACGATCCTTTGTTTTCGACATCGTCAAAACCTGCTCACCGAGACCTCACCTCAGCTAAGAAGATGCGGGTTGACACGGGTCCCATGAGCGCGATCGAGGTTGCAAGGGCCATTACTGGTCTACAGGACAGGGTTGCGCCAGGTCCGGATGGCGTGTCCGTTCCGGAATTGAAAAAGATACCTCCTGCCATCCTTGTCCATGTCTTCAATAACTTTATTAAGTTCCAAGATATTCCGCAGGAATTGAAGACTTCGAAGACCGTGTTTATCCCTAAAGTGGCGGCCCCTAAGTGTGCGGCGGACCTCAGGCCCATTACCATGTCGCCCGTAATATGCCGGGTGTTTTCTAGGATACTCCTGGGGCGATTCTCCCAACAGAATGCCTTCCACCCCTTACAGGGAGGCTTTGAAAACGATCGAAGCACCAGCTCTAACTTGTTGCTGCTGCAGGGAATCATGAAGCATGTCAAGAAGCGTAGGCGCAGTTTGTACGCTGCAAGCCTAGACGTCCGGAAAGCATTTGATACGGTGTCACACGAGGCTATTTTTTCCGGTCTCCGGGGAAGAGGGTGCCCTGAGACTTATATAACCCTTATCAGAAACCTATACAGTCACACATCGACGTTCTTCCATCTCAACGGCAAGACAGACGGGCATCGTATCCCGATGAATCAGCGCATCAAGCAGGGGGACCCTTTGTCCCCCTTCGTGTTTAATCTGGTGCTTGATCCTCTGCTTCAGGAACTGAATAGTTGCGGCCTTGGCGTTGAAGTTGCAGGGACCAAGGCCGGCTGTCTTGCATTTGCCGATGATGTGATGCTGTTGTCCTCGAGTTTCGAGGGTCTCAGGGCGCGCATTCAGAGGGCGGAAGCCTTCTTTTCTCGTGTCCAACTGGACTTAAATCCCTCAAAGACGCAATACTTTGGGTGGCGTTATTGTGGCATTAAGAAATGGTTTGATTACGCCCTCCCACCCATCGTTATTGCCGGCTCTACCATCTGCCCACACGAGAAGGGGAGGCCCGTGACATATCTAGGCTTGCAGCTCTTTGTGAATAAGCCGCCGAGAACCTCCAATGACATTGCGGAGGCTACGACTCGTGTTCTCCGGATGGCCGCCTTGAAGCCGTTTCAGCGTCTTAGATGCCTATCCTCCCTTGTGGTTCCCCGGTACCTATACATTCTGTCGAATGCTTTGAACGTACTGCAGCAGGCGAAGAAGCGTGACAAGGATGTGAGATGTCTGGTGAAGAAAATGCTCCACCTGCCGCTCTCCTTCCCTAATGTGCATATCCACCTGTCGGCTAGGGAGGGAGGGTTGGTAGTCCTCCAGCTGGAATGGACTGCGGCGGCGTGTCAACTGAAGGCATTGGCGCGACTGGCACGGCTAGCTGACCCGTTTGTGGACGCCGTTTTGTCAGAAGCACTACAAGACCAAGTTGCAAAGTTATCGGAGGTCCTGGGCGTACCAACCGGAGTTACCAGTCGGAGTGATTTGTCCACTGCATTACATCATGCCCATAAGAGGTGGACAGTTAGTGCCATGCAGGGTTACGAAAACGCTGGCCTCTTTTCGCACTTGCAAGAGCCAGTCGGCAATATGTGGCTCAATCCTGATTGTCGATTCCTGGGTGATGAGGATCGGATTAGGGCTCTTCGTCTCAGGACGAACTTATATCCGACTAGGGCCCTATCCAACAAACAATCTGTTGATCCCGCGGCTACGCACTGCCGATTCTGCAACGGAAAAGTGGAATCGGCTTACCATATATTGCAAGAGTGCGACCGCATACATCTATCCAGGATTGAGCGACACAATTTTATTTGTAAGCAGATTGTCCGACTGGCTCAAAAATATGATCCTGCTGTAAGCATAGTGAGGGAACAGGTCATTACAGCGATAGAGGGAACAAGGCTTAAACCCGACCTGGTGCTGACTAAGGGAGAAAACGTGGCGGTTCTGGATGTCGCAGTTGCATGGGACTCCTCACCTGCAGTGCTGGAGGTTGTTAACAACAGGAAGATCGCCAAGTATTCTGTATTATCCGCGTCTTTCCCCGATAAGTCTGTTACAATCGCTGGCCTTTGCTTCGGCGTTCGAGGAGGCACCTGTGGTACCACGCGGCGGGTCCTCCAATCCTTGGGTCTTTCGCGCAGCGATATTGGTTGGTTGGCTGCTAGGACGCTCGTAGGCAGTCTCATCTGTCTTACCCGTTTTAACAAGATGGTTTGAATCCTGAGCTTGCTGTAATTATCTTACGTCGGTTTTTTTATGACAGTGGAAGTTTTACCCAACCTTTGTATTTTAATCTCCTCTTTCAGTCCTGCTAAGAGGAGACTATTGGGGCCCATTGGCAGTCCATCGCTGGCCCGGTTACGGGTCGGGCCCCAAAGCATCCGCTTAGACTTGACGTTTTATTTTACCCTACGTTTTTTACTGGGGACATTAGTGTTTTAGCCAAATAAACGCCATTCCACTCATTCGAAGCTTTTCTCCACATTCGGATCCTGCATCTCAAGAAAAAATTAAAAAGGTATGGTGTAACGGCGGGGGAATACATTGTGTTCTTTCGGTAGCCACATAAACGCCATTCCACTCATTCGAAGCTTTTCTCCACATTCGGATCCTGCATCTCAAGAAAAAATTAAAAAGGTATGGTGTAACGGCGGGGGAATATATTGTGTTCTTTCGGTAGCCAAATAAACGCCATTCCACTCATTCGAAGCTTTTCTCCACATTCGGATCCTGCATCTCCAGAAAAAATTAAAAAGGTATGGTGTAACGGAGGGGGAATATATTGTGTTCTTTCGGTAGCCAAATAAACGCCATTCCACTCATTCGAAGCTTTTCTCCACATTCGGATCCTGCATCTCAAGAGAAAATTAAAAAGGTATGGTGTAACGGCGGGGGAATATATTGTGTTCTTTCTGGGCATTCCCATGGGAATCTCTGATAGAGGCGATCTGGAGTTGGCACTGAGAGAGGCTCGCAAGCAGGCGATCGAGAAATCGATCAAAAACCTATACCAACAAAAGTCTGTTCTCTCACCGAAGCGAGCCTGTTGGAAACCAGTGGTTATACCACGATTCCAGATACATGGCCGATGGAGACGGAATTCGAGCTCTCAGGCTAAGAACCAACTTGTACCCAACCAGGGCCCTATCTAATAAACATGCCACTGATCCCAAAGCCATTGAATGCAGGTTCTGCAAGGAGAAGCCGGAGACAGCATTCCACATACTCCAAGAGTGTGAAAGGGTCCACTTACCAAGGGTGGAAAGACTGATCAAGTCCGACTGATCAAGAAGTCCGACTGATCAAGAAGTACAATCCCGAGGTGGAAGTGGAAGAAGAGAAGCTGATAACTTCTCAAGATGGAGTCAGGTTGAAACCTGACATAATCATCAAGAAGGGCGATGACGTTAAGATCTTGGACGTTGCCATTGCATGGGACGCCAGCGCATCGACCCTGAAGGAAGTGAACCAAGGGAAAGTACAAAAATACTCATGCCTGAAAGCCTCCTTCCCCGGCAAGAATGTTGAAGTGCACGGTCTGTGCTTTGGTGCGAGAGCTGGCACCTGTGCAAGTACAAGACAGACCTTGAAAGATCTGGGATTCACCAAGAATGATATCGGTTGGTTGGCAGCAAAGGTCCTAGTCGGCAGCCTGATCTGCTTAAGCCGTTTCTTCAAAAAGGTATAGCCCGAGGGAACCCTGGCGAAACACCAAGACTACGCTACCGATACAAGCTCTGCGATACGGTTTGCTACCCCTACTGCAGGGGCTTCCAGATGCACTTTGGTGTTAGGTTCTGAGACGGATGCCGATGTAACTTACCCTCCCCGACTCAATCCGACTCACGGCATGATGAGCGGATTAAGAACAGGTTAGAAGGCTCAACACCGCCGTCCCCTGTCGTCCCAGCAGGGCTAACCAAATGGCCTCAGAGCCTGACGATACACCCCATTTGGGGAAAGAAGAGTTATAGCCAATAAACGCCATTCCACTCATTCGAAGCTTTTCTCCACATTGGGATCCTGCATCTCAAGAGAAAATTAAAAAGGTATGGTGTAACGGCGGGGGAATATATTGTGTTCTTTCGGTAGCCAATAAACGCCATTCCACTCATTCGAAGCTTTTCTCCACATTCCGATCCTGCATCTCAAGAGAAAATTGAAAAGGTATGGTGTAACGGCGGGGGAATATATTGTGTTCTTTTTTTTTTGGGGGGGGGGGGTGACTCGGACTTGGTTTGCTGTGCTGAGCGAAATTTATTTGTGCAAATCAGTGTTCTTTCGAGTGTTATCCGAGTCACCGGGCGGTCCGGCCTCCACGTGGCACCCCCTGGGCAACGGCTTCAGCAGCCGGCGAACGGACCGCCCGAGGCCTTTGGCCTGGGATTGAGCGCAACTTGCGTATTGCTTACTCTACAAAGCCCCTGTTCACATACAGTGGGTCTTCCGCTCTTCCCACCTTCGCAGTGAAGTTTATTGAGGAAGCTTTTAGCCTATTGGCGCATCATGAACAACAACAATACTAACAGATGGGAGAGATCCTATCCTCCCGACGAACTTGTTTGCCATCATTGTGGTTCGCCGGAGTCGTCGAGAATCAAGCTTGAGCATCATTACGCTACTCACTCCATGGTGCTTGTATGGAGATGTGATATATGCTGTAACAAGACTTCTGAATCGAGTAAAGTCCTATCTTCACATTACACCAAGTGTAAAAGGAAGACCTCGACTGGGCGGGGGGCCCTTGTGCCGGCGGTTGCCGGCGCGGGGTGCTCTGTGCCGGGTGGCGGGTCTGGGGCCGTGGTTGCCCCGGCGTCCTCCGGCGGTGTTCTGGCAGATGCTGAAACGGGTGATTCTCTTCCTTCTACTCAACCAGGCGGCACTGGTAATGTGTCCCAGGCCGACGGCCAAAGCGACGTGTATGGGACACGCGAGGTCTCCCTCTTGGCAGAGGCCATCGCGGCGGAGATTGCAGGACCCACTCAAACGGGTGACCCTGGTTCTGACGGTGACATCTCCGCGCTAGCGGAAGCGCTGGCCAGGGATGGGGTGTTAACCCCACCCGCTATTCGATCGTCGGGAGAAGTTCCCCTCTGTGGGGCTTCCGTAGTGCCTAACCAAATTATGCCTGGAGTTTTCAGAGACACCAATTGCTGTCAAGTTGACAGTTCTGCTGGCGCCGCCGAGGGGGGGCTGTTGGGTGGCGCGGCGCTGGAGCCGTCCTCTGGCTCGGGGCCTCCTGGGCCGGCGATCATTGGCACCGGTGCCCCCCCTTCTACTAATTACCCCTACCGTGGATCTGAAGGCGATTCCAACAACCAGCTCCGGACGGCGGACTGCTATGTGCCCCACGGCCGTTGGACTGATACAGAGATGAGAGCTTTGGCCCTTCTTGAATGTGACATGCCTCACCACCCTTTTATTAATCAAGAATTGACTCGTCAATTCCCCAGTCGCTCTCTGATGGCCATCAGAATGATGCGCCATCAGAAGAAGTATAAAGACATCCTGAAGGAGTGTTCCATGAATGCTTCTAGACCTCAACCAACCCTGAGCCCCGAACCGGTAGTAGATATTGATCAACCGGCTAGCCTTATCGACATAAAGAGGGACTTCGCCACTGCAGGGATACAGGATGATGCTTTATGCCATAACTTGACGTATGCGCCTCTGGGTATGGATGACTTGGACATCATTTACCATCATTTCGGTGTTCGGCCAAAGCCTTCTAAGAATAAGCCTTCCCACTCAGCCCGGCGGCCCGTGACGGGTAATAGGAACGCGAAACGCAGAGAGAAGTTTCGTGAACACCAGCGGCTCTACCGTTTGGGACCGAGAATTTTAGCCCACGAACTGCTGATGGAACAGAGCGATGGAACCAGCAAGGTGTCCCTCCAGCAGGTGCACGAACTCTTCGATCCTCTATTTTCTGCTGCGTCCAAGCCTGTCCCGAACAAACAAACACCCACAGCAAGAATGAATGTTTCCATGGGCCCGATTACGGCAAGCGAGGTTGCCCACGCTGTGGAAGGACTACACCACAAGGTTGCTCCTGGTCCGGATGGGGTGACGGTGCCCGAGTTGAAGAAAATTCCTGCCACTATCCTTCTTCACATCTTCAACAATTTCCTAAAATTTCAAGATGTGCCGCATGAGTTGAAGACCTCTAAGACGGTCTTTATCCCTAAAGTCCCAAATCCGAAGGTGGCGGCTGACCTTCGCCCGATTTCAATGTCATCTATCCTGTGCCGAGCCTTTTCGAGAATATTGCTGAGCCGGCTATCTGAGAGCACGTCGTTTCACCCGCTTCAAGGAGGCTTCCAAGACGACAGAAGCACCAGCTCCAACTTATTGCTTCTGCAGGGAGTGATGCGCTACCTTAAGAAGAACAAGCGCAGTTTGTACGCCGCCAGTTTAGACGTGAGAAAAGCCTTTGACACCGTTTCTCACGAGGCTATATACACCGCTCTCCGTACTCGAGGATGCCCCGAGTTCTACATCGAACTCATTCGTAATCTATACTCTCAAACATCCACGTTTTTCTTCCTCAATGGCGGGACCGACGGCCGCCGCATTTCCACCCGGCAGGGGATCAAGCAAGGTGATCCTTTATCACCATTTTTGTTTAATGTAGTGCTTGATCCCCTGCTGCATGAACTGAATACTTGCGGGTTGGGTGTACAAGTTGCTGGAGCGAACGCCGGCGGTCTTGCCTTTGCGGATGACATTCTTCTTATGTCTTCGAGCCTCGAGGGACTTCGGGCCCTCACCCAAAGAACAGATGCCTACTTATCAAGGGTTCATTTACAACTCAACCCTACAAAAACCCAGTATTTTGGATGGAGGTATAGCGGGGTTAAGAAATGGTACGAATACTCCCTGCCACCACTCTCAGTTGCCGGCTCCATGGTCCAGCCCCGCGATAAGACTCAACCGGTGAATTATCTTGGCCTGGACCTATATGTCAACAAGCCGCCAAGACCCACCAATGATCTCACCGAAGCCTTCACTGGAGTCATTCGCAGGGCGGCGCTTAAGCCATTTCAACGGATGAGATGCCTTAGCTCTTTGGTGTTGCCGCGCTACCTTTATATTCTATCAAACACTTTAAATGTGATCCAGCAGTCGAAGAAAAGGGACAAAGGGATGCGCATTGCCATTAAGAAGATCCTCCACTTGCCCCTCTCTTACCCAAATCTGCATGTCCACCTGCCAGCCAGAGAGGGGGGCCTTGGCATGCTGCAACTCGAGTGGACAGCGGCGGCCTGTCAATTAAAAGCTCTCGCTCGGCTCGCAAGATTGGCCGACCCGTTCGTCGACGCTGTGCTTGGAGAGGCACTGCAAGACCAAGTTTGCAGGCTTTCAGCTGCGCTCGATGTCCCCTTGGGCATTACCAGTCAGATGGACTTGTCCCGAGCTCTGCAAGAAGCCCACAAGCGATGGACCCAGAAAGCCATGCAGCTATATGAAAACCAGGGGTTGTTTTCCCATCTGCAAGAACCCATAGGGAACACATGGCTTTATCCTGACTGCCGCTTCCTGGCCGATGGTGACAGGATCCGTGCCCTTAGATTAAGAACAAACCTGTGGCCGACCAGAGCCCTGTCAAACAAGCAGTCTCTCGACCCGACCGCGACCCTATGCAGATTCTGCAAGGATAGACAAGAAACTGCGTACCATATCTTGCAGGAATGCGGTCGGGTCCACTTTCCTCGAATAGAGAGACATAATTTTATTTGCAAACAGGTTGTTCGCCTGGCACAGAAATATGATCCTGCCATCACCGTTCAGAGGGAGAAAGTCTACACGGCGGTCGATGGGACCCGACTTAAGCCCGACATTGTCATTGCCAAGGGTGACAATGTCACCATTCTCGACGTGGCGGTAGCGTGGGACCCCAATCCTGCGGCTCTCGATATCATAAATAACGGAAAGGTGGCTAAGTACTCCATTTTGTCAGCCTCCTTTCCCGACAAGAATGTCAGAGTCGCCGGTCTCTGTTTCGGAGCACGTGGGGGTACATGCGCCAGTACACGTCGTACTCTTCTTTCCCTTGGCCTCACCAAAAGCGACTCTGCTTGGCTTGCCGCGAAAACGCTTGTTGGAAGCTTGATCTGCCTCTCGCGCTTCAACAAGGCTGTTTAAGTTTTAATTTTGATGCTTTCTCTGCTTCACTGTGCGATTTTAGCGTCTGGTTTTATATCATCGACTGTTTTAGCCTTTTTGGTTTCCTTGTTTCTTCTTGCAGTCTTGGTTAGAGGAGACCGTTGGGGCCCAATGGCATAACATCGCTGGCCTGCTTGCGGGCCGGGCCCCAAGGCATTCGCTTAACCTTGACGCCTTTTTTTTACCCATCCCTTTTGGGAAATGATAGTTTTTAGCCAATAAACGCCATTCCACTCATTCGAAGCTTTTCTCCACATTCGGATCCTGCATCTCAA
The DNA here is from genome assembly GCF_037126465.1 of Ornithodoros turicata. Classification (NCBI taxonomy): domain Eukaryota; kingdom Metazoa; phylum Arthropoda; class Arachnida; order Ixodida; family Argasidae; genus Ornithodoros; species Ornithodoros turicata. The sequence continues at coordinate 1,118,247 of NW_026999314.1, forward strand.
GAGAAAATTAAAAAGGTATGGTGTAACGGCGGGGGAATATATTGTGTTCTTATTGTGTACTCCACTTACTGGCCCGCCTGGAACTTTCGGTGGGAGACCACCCTTTTATCAACATGAAGTTATATGAAGCCTATCCAACGAGGTCCCTACACAGTATCAGAATGACGCGCCATTCGAAGAGGTATACGCAGATCCTACGAAATCTTCGTGAGACTACAAGAGTGCCTCCACATTCCACTCATGGGCCTGGTGTCTTGCCTGAGAATGATGTCATCCGGAGCATGCAAGAGGAGATCCAGCGTGCGATTGAAGGCACCCAGTTGCCGGACGAACTGAAAAGGCGCTTGAAGAATGGCCCTATTTTGCAGAAAGACATCGAGGCTGTCTTCCAAGTCTTCAATATTCAACCCAGACATTCAACACCAAGAAAGTCGAACAGACCAAGGCCAAGACCTCCAACAAATGCGAGGGAGAGAAGGCGTCAGCGATATAGAGATCACCAGAGACTATACAACAGGGGCCCAAGGGTTCTTTGCCATGAGCTGATGATGGTCAAAAATGATACGACGGTGGACCTTACGGCCCTCCATGAGGAATTTGACCTGGTGATGTCCTCCCCCTCGCCGGCTGCTGTCAAGGTGCCTCCCTTGCCTGGACGTTTGAACGTGGATGATGATGATGATGATTGGAGTTTTAATGGCGCATTAACTACTTAGGTCATAATGCGCCAACACTGTGATTAAAATAAGACTAGCAAGAAGTAGGTGCAGTACTTAAAAAAGAAGAGAAGTAACATCTAAAATACAAAACTAAAACTACACAAGACTTACAATTCCAGTGTCTCTTAGAAAATTAAAAATTCTACTGAAGGGGATAATAGCCTCATCGCCAAGCAAGAGCGCTGGATGAAGAGGCAAAAAATGCGTATAAAACTCTGTGAAATGATGCTGACGATGGATTTCGTGGTGTGGGCAGGTGATAAGAATGTGGATGACAGAGAGGAGTTCGCCACAGTGCTCACACAGTGGCGGCTCTTCTCCACAGAGTAAAAATTTGTGCGTGAGGAAGGTGTGGCCAATCCGCAACCTTGTTCTCAGAACACTCAAGAGACGATTTTCCTGCCGGTCTCCGTAACTTTGGATGTGTTGCTTAACTAAGTGTAGTTTGTTGTGTGTCTGAGTGTTCCAGAAACTCTGCCATGTTGAATACAGTGATTTCCTAAGTGCTGACCTAATATCATGCATCGGTATCTCAAAAGAACTGATGTCTTTTGAAGCTGCAGCAGCAGCAGCGCGGTCAGCAACCTCATTGCCTTGTATGCCTGTGTGGCTAGGCACCCAGCATAAAATAACTGAAAGTCCCCTCTTTTGTGCCGCACTCACTAAGGACTGTGCACGCTGAATCAGAAAATTCTTTGGTTTGCGTGTGCTGCAAATAGCATTAACAGAACTTAAAGAATCTGTATATATAACTGAAGACTTGATACAGCCTTGAAGAATGTGCGTAAGTGCAAGGATGATCGCATAAATTTCTGCAGTAAAGATAGATGCTATATTGTTTAGACGATGTGACCTCACACATGTGCCAGAAGTCATGGCACAGGTCACACCTGCACTAGACTTTGATCCGTCAGTGTAAATTTCTGTGTGAGTCCCAAAAGTTTCCCTCACGTGTTCAAATTCTTGCTGTAGTACATGTGTAGAGGTGTTGTGTTTGCTGTATTTAGTCAAAGTTGTATCATACCTTGGATGTGATTCCCAAGGTGGGACCATCTTACCATATTCTGCAACTTGGCAATTATAGGAAGGAAAATTGTGATCCTCAATATCCTGTTCAATTCTCATTGAAAGAGGAGGGACTACTGAAGGCCTGTTAATAAACAGCTGTTTGAAACGTGTTCTTTTAACACAAGTCAGTGCAGGATGTTGTGCATAACTCCTTATTCTTAGAGCATAGGACACCACAAGATAAAACCGTCTTCTAGTCAAGGAATATTCATGTGATTCCACATACAGACTTTCGACTGGCGACGTTCGGAATGCACCAAGGATAAGCCTGAGCCCTTGGTGATGAACAGGATCTAGAGCTTTTAATACAGATTGGCGGGCTGAGCCGTAGACGATAGACCCATAATCTATCTTAGAGCGAATGCAGGCACTATATACACGGCGGGGTGTCTCCTCGTCTGCACCCCAAGATCTGTGAGAGAGGATTTTCAGTAGATTCAGTGACTTCACACATTTTGCCTTCAGGTTTTGAATATGGGGCTTGAAAGTGAGCTTTGAATCGAACGTAATGCCAAGAAATTTGCATTCTGATTTCACAAGAATATCTTGTTCATTAAGGTGCAGCGAAGGAGACGGAAACACTCCTCTGATTCTCTAGAAATGAACGCAGATTGTTTTTTCCGGAGAGAATTTAAACCCATTATGTGAGGACCATTTTGCCATTTTATTTATACAGAGTTGCATCTGTCGTTCACATCTGGGTAAGCTCGCTGAACAACAAGATATCTGGATGTCATCCACATACAAGGAAAAAGATATAGAGGGTGGGATGACACTGGCTATAGAGTTGATTTTGATAAGGAATAATGTGACGCTCAGAACAGAGCCCTGCGGGACACCATTCTCTTGCACGAACAAACGGGATAAGGTAGTTCCCAGCTGAACTCTGAATGTTCTGTGTTGTAGGAAATCAGCAATGCATTTAAAGAGACGACCCCGTATACCGAACGAATGGAGATCCTGTAGGATGCCGTATCGCCATGCAGTGTCGTATGCTTTCTCCAAGTCAAAGAAAACTGACAAGCAGTGTTGCCTCCTGACAAAAGCTTCACGGATGGTTGTTTCTAGACGAACGAGGTGGTCCATGGTGGAGCACCCCATTCGAAACCCACTCTGAAATTCTGATAGGCACTTATTCATTTCAAGAAAATAAACCAGTCGGTTATTCACCATTCGCTCGAAGGTTTTTCCTATGCAGCTTGTCAGCGCGATGGGACGATAACTGGCAGGACAAGAGGCTTCCTTTCCGGGTTTCAGGACGGGGATTATGGTGGCAATTTTCCATGCAGAAGGTAGTGTCCCCTGTATCCAAACGAGGTTGAAGAACTGAAGTAAACATTTTTTTGATATGTCAGACAAGTTCTGTAGCATTGAGTATGCAATACGGTCTGGGCCAGGAGCAGTCGCTTTTGCTGACAACAAGGAACGTGACAATTCTACCATGGTGAAAGCCTGGTTATATCCCAAACAGTCTCCGCCATTTACTGCAATCTTCTGTTTTTCGGATCTTTGTTTAATTTTTAGAAATTCACAGCTATAATGGGAGGAACTTGAAATGCTTTGGAAGTGTTCCCCAAGTGCATTAGCCTGTTCTTCTAAATTTTCGCATACATGACCGTTAACTTCTAAAAGAGGGACTGAATGACTGATATGCTCTCCTCTGATTTTACGAAGTCTGTCCCATACGATTTTGGATGGGGTATTACAAGATAGAGAAGATACAAAAGTTTGCCAAGAGGATCGTTTAGCCTGTTTTCGTGTCCACCTGGCCTTTGCTCTTGCCTTTTTGAAAAGTAAAAGATTATCTGAGGTGGGGTATCTCCGAAATGTACCCCATGCACGATTTTGAAGTTTGCGAGTTTCCTCGCATTCATTATTCCACCAGGGTTTAGGTCGTTTTGGGAGGCGACCAGATGTCTGGGGAATGGATACTGTTGCTGCATCAAGTATGATGTTGCTGATAAGATAATTAGCTTCTTCTATTGTTACACTATCAATAGGAATTAAAGATAGGTCACTTCTTTCTGAAAACTGCCTCCAGTCGGCCAGTTGGAGTTTCCATCTAGGAGGGCGTGTTGTCAGAGTGTTCACTGGCGTAAGATATTTTAACACCACTGCGAAGTGATCACTCCCAAGTGGATTTTGTTTTACAGTCCATTCTATCTCCTGAAACAAGGATGGACTGCAAAAAGACAGGTCTAAGTTTGAGAGAGACTGACTTGAAGAATGTATGTATGTAGGTGCCCCTGTGTTTAAAAGGCAGGTGGATGTTGATAATAAGAAATTCTCTAACATTTTCCCTCGAGTGTCAGTTCTTGTACTGCCCCAAAGTGGATTATGAGCATTAAAGTCACCTAGAACTATAAAAGGACTTGGAAGTTGGCTGCATAAATCTTCTAATTCTTTTTGTGTAATAGTGTCTGATGGCGGCAAGTATACCGAGCAGATGGTGACGATCCTGTCTAAACACACCTGCACAGCTACAGCTTCCAAGTTTGTAACTAGGTGAATTGCTTTTGTTGGGAGAGATCGTCGTGTGATGATCGCTACACCACCAGATGCTCGGGTGGCGTCACTTCGATCTCTTCGAAATATGTTGTGTCTACGCAGTGGATTTTGTGTTTGGTTGTTCAAATATGTTTCTTGAAGACAAAAGCATGATGTGTTATACTTCTCGAAAAGATCGTTGATGTCATCTAGATTAGAGAGTAACCCTCGGCAATTCCATTGGAGGATCGTGTGTTGCATAATGATTGCCGTAAGAAGAAAGACGCCTGTCAAGAACTTTTGCCGACTAGGAAGAGCTTCCATTACCTATTTTTTGTTGGAGGTGTGACCCGCGGCCTTGTGGTTTTCTTTCGTGCAGCCGCAAGCTCCTTGTCAGATATGTCAGGGAGTGACCCGCTCCCCGACAGACTAGATCTATTCTTTTTGGGGGCTTGGGAGCTCGTGCTCGCAAAGGAGCACTCAGAGCTCGTCTCGTCCTCGCAATCCATGGATGTCACCTCCGTGGACTGTGAGGACAGGAGTGGCGCCGGTGTTAGCGACGCCACAGGAATTTCGGGAGTTGGAGGTGGATCTGCACCTCCTTGGATCTGACTTGCGTTGGTCTGGGTGAATATTGACTGCTCGGTCTGTGTGTACTGTGTGACTAGTTTTACTTTCTGTTTTACAGCTGTGGCAAAAGATTTCTCGAAAAAGATGGGGGCTACTTTTTTCCTGGCTTCTGGGTAAGTGAGGTTATGCGTGACTTTAACATGTAGGACTTCCTTTTCATATTTCCATTTTGCACAGGATCTCGAGTAGGATGGGTGGTTAGAAGAGCAGTTGACACAACAGTCTGGCCCTTTGCATTCTTTTGTTTCGTGGTCGGCCTTCCCACACCGTGCGCAACAGGCGGAGCCACGGCATGAGTCGGCAGCATGACCGAATCTGTTACAACGGAAGCAGCGCAACGGATTTGGGATGTATGGGCGAACTTCTGCTGACAGGTATCCTACTTTTAACTTTTGAGGCAGAGTCGGGCGATCAAAGGTAAGGATAATATTGCGGGTTGTAATGTACTCATTGTTCTTTCTTATTTTTATTTTTCGTACATCTATGACGTCCTGGTCTTTCAGGTTTAGAAGAATTTCCTCAACGGGGACGTCGATGAGTTCTGATACGGCAATGACGCCTCGACTGGTGTTCAGTGTCTTGTGCAAGGAAGCTGATATCCCTTTTCCCAACATTTCATGTGTGTTCAGAATGGTCTCACAGTCTGTTTCATGTGTGCACTTTATTAACAAGTCGCCTGATCGCATGCGCTTTATCTCAGGTATATGCTTAGACAGAGATGCCACCGCCTTCTCAATGAAGAACGGCGACATCTTACCCAACGGGACTACTTTTTCTTTGTCATTTACAGTCGCTGAAAGAACGATGTACTTTGCTGTAAAGTTCGTAGGCATTGCTTTGAATACTTCGGTCCGGGGACGTTTGCCGCCCCCGATCGTAGAGGAGGAAGAAGTTTTAACCATGTACGGTTTTAAGAAATGGACGCTCCTACAAGTCGCTCACGTTTCACGTCCATACGCGTGAGAAGGTCCCGGAGTTTTAAGGAAAACCCATCGGCCGGGGCTTGACCAAGACCCCGACCGCCACCGTTCAAGGCTTCTACCCTTCGCCTTTCATCCCCTCGGCACGGTACGGTTAACACCTTGGGACTGGGGGCTGGGGTCCGTGGTGGCGCCACTCACCAAACACCAGCCGAAACCGGTGCCCGCTGCGGGGTTTTGAACGTGGAGATGCGACACATAACTGAGGAAGAAGTTCTTCAATGCTTGGGATCTGCGAACGCGAATTCTGCACCTGGGCCAGATGGCGTCACCTTGAACATGATGAAGCGAATCCCAGTGGATGTCCTCTGCACCATCTTTAACAATTTCCTGGCCTTCAAAACGGTGCCGCCCGAACTCAAAAGATCAAAAACGGTGTTCGTACCGAAGAAAGCAAACCCTACCAAAGCTTCGGAATTTCGGCCAATCACAATTTCGTCCATGCTGCTGAGGTTATATAGTAAGATCCTGTTGGCCAGATTTTCAGCGAGTGGAGGTTTCCACGACCTGCAGCAGGAGTTTCAGGCTGATAAAGGCACAGGGACTAATCTCCTACTCCTCCAAGGGCTGATGCGATATGCGAAGAGGAAGCGAAGGCCACTCTACGTGGCTAGTTTAGATCTGCGGAAGGCTTTCGACCTCGTTAGCCATCATGCCATCTTTGGTGCACTTCGGGGTCGATCGCTACCAGAGGATTACACCACCATCATAGAAGATCTTTACTCTGGGTGCACGACCTCCTTTTACCTCCAGGGGTCATCTGATCGCACAGAAATTCCAGTGAGGAGGGGCATTAAGCAAGGCGACCTCTTGTCGCCCTACCTGTTCAATAGCGTCATGGACCCACTCCTTCATGAGCTAAATGACTCAGGACTCGGATTTCACATGGACTCTACAACAGCAGCGGGGATGGCTTTTGCCGACGACCTCCTTCTATTCTCGGATAACCACGAAGCTCTTCAAGAATTAATTAAAATGACCGAGCGATATCTTCAACAAGTCCAGCTTCAATTGAATCCCTCCGAAACGCAGTTTTTCGGATGGAAGTGGTCCTCAGAACGAGGGTGGTTTGACTATGACGTAGCCCCCATTCTGGTGTGTGGGAGCGCTGTTCTACCGGCTACAAGAGAGCAACCCTTTACTTATTTGGGGCTCAAGATCTACGTCCACAGTGGACCTTCAATGATTGATGAAAAAGCAGAAGAAATCACGAAGGTGTTGCTGGGTGCTTCCTTAAAGCCATTTCAGCGGCTGCGGTGTTACAAAGAACTAGTTGTACAGAGAAGATTATATACGCTGGCTAATTCCCTTGGTGTTATTAGTCACGCGGAGAAAATTGACAAGGTCCATCTGAGACAAGCCAAGAAAATACTTCACCTCCCAGGCTCCTTCCCTTCGTCTCACATTTGGATGCCTAGTGGGAGGGGGGCCTGGGAGTCCTGCAGCTAGCCTTTGTAGCTACACAAGTCCAGATCAAGTCTCTGGCACGACTTCAGCGCCTGGCCAACCCATTCGTGGACTGCATATTCAACGAGATCCTGAGCTCCCACATGGGTGCCCTGTGTCACTACGTCGACATTCCGGTTGGGATGTCAGACCCTCACGATTTATCAAGACTATTGCATGAGGCCCACACTCGTTGGACAGCGAAGATTGTTAGTGGGTACAAGCAGAAGTCCTCATTCGCCCATATGAATGATCAACTTGCGAACAAGTGGCTACATACGGATGCGAGACATCTAAAAGATGGAGATCGCATTAGAGCGTTGCGGCTGCGGACAGGAATCTATCCCTGTAAAGCTCTATATAACAAACACGCAGCGGATCCCAGGGAGCGGCTCTGTCATCACTGCCACGAATCGGAAGAGACCCCCGTACACATTTTAGAGTTTTGTGAGCGAGTTCACGGCCCCCGCGTAGAACGACATAATTTTATTTGCGACCAAGTAGTCAGACTAACGGAGAAGTACAACCCGAATGCTAAAGTTCTGCAGGAGCAGGTATTTTCGGTTCAGGGCCTTCGGTTAAAGCCAGACATTGTCATCCACGATAAAAATGAGGTAACGACCGTTGATGTCGCCATTACCTGGGACAATGCGGTTTCGACCCTGGAGAGGAAGGTTCAGGAAAAGATTTCGAAATATGAGCCACTACGACAGTGCTTCCCGGACAAAGCAGTTGCGGTCGCTGGTCTGGTTATTGGTGCGCGGGGACTAACGTGTTCTTCATCTAGGAAACTGTGTCAGGCTCTTGGATTTACGAAGGCCGACGTGGCTTGGTTGGCCTCAAAAGCTCTCCTGGGGAGCCTTATTTGTTGAAGCCGTTTTGTACGTATGGTTTAGTGCTTCCATTCCCTATCGTCGACATCTTGGTTCCTGGCGGCTTTTATAATTATTTTATCTGGATTAGCCTGGGTTTAACTGTTTCTACTTTATTTTACGACTCCTGGACCTTAAGAACTGGATCTGGGTGCCACCAACCGTGCGTTGCCCTATGGGCATCGCATGGCACGCAATCCTGGGCTTTGTCCACCTTTTACCCCCTTTTTTTCCGGGGGACACTTAAGTTTTTAGCCAAATAAACGCCATTCCACTCATTCGAAGCTTTCCTCAATCCGACTCACGGCATGATGAGCGGATTAAGAACAGGTTAGAAGGCTCAACACCGCCGTCCCCTGTCTTCCCAGCAGGGCTAACCAAATGACCTCAGAGCCTAACGATACACCCCATTTGGGGAAAGAAGAGTTATAGCCAAATAAACGCCATTCTACTCATTCGACGCTTTTCTCCACGTTCGGATCCTGCATCTCAAGAGAAAATTAAAAAAAGTATGGTGTAACGGCGGGGGAACATATTGTGTTCTTTCGGTAGCCAAATAAACGCCATTCTACTCATTCGAAGCTTTTCTCCACATTCGGATCCTGCATCTCAAGAGAAAATTAAAAAGGTATGGTGTAACAGCGGGGGAATATATTGTGTTGGATGCCTAGTGGGAGGGGGGGCCTGGGGGTCTTGCAGCTAGCCTTTGTAGCTACACAAGTACAGATCAAGTCTCTGGCACGACTTCAGCGCCTCGTCAACCCATTCGTGGACTACATATTCAACGAGATCCTGAGCTCCCACATGGGTGCCCTATGTCACTACGTCGACATTTCGGTTGGGATGTCAGACCCCCACGATCTTTCAAGAATATTGCACGAGGCCCACACTCGTTGGACAGCGAAGATTGTTAGTGGGTACAAGCAGAAGTCCTCATTCGCCCATATGAATGATCAACTTGCGAACAAGTGGCTACATACAGATGCGAGACATCTAAAAGATGGAGATCGCATTAGAGCGTTGCGGTTGCGGACAGGAATCTATCCCTGTAAAGCTCTTTATAACAAACACGCAGCGGATCCCAGAGAGCGGCAAATAAACGCCATTCCACTCATTCGAAGCTTTTCTCCACATTCGGATCCTGCATCTCAAGAGAAAATTAAAAAGGTATGGTGTAACGGCGGGGGAATATATTGTGTTCTTTCAACCTATACCCAACTTATACCCAACCAACTTATACCCAACTTATACTTACACTATTATTACTATTACTATTGTTACTACTACTATTACTATTGTTATTTATACTTGGCACCAACTTATACCCAACCAGGGCCCTATCTAATAAACATGCCACTGATCCCAAAGCCATTGAATGCAGGTTCTGCAAGGAGAAGCCGGAGACAGCATTCCACATACTCCAAGAGTGTGAAAGGGTCCACTTACCAAGGGTGGAAAGACACAATTTTATAGCAAAGCAGGTCGTCCGACTGATCAAGAAGTACAATCCCGAGGTGGAAGTGGAAGAAGAGAAGCTGATAACTTCTCAAGATGGAGTCAGGTTGAAACCTGACATAATCATCAAGAAGGGCGATGACGTTAAGATCTCGGACGTTGCCATTGCATGGGACGCCAGCGCATCGACCCTGAAGGAAGTGAACCAAGGGAAAGTACAAAAATACTCATGCCTGAAAGCCTCCTTCCCCGGCAAGAATGTTGAAGTGCACGGTCTGTGCTTTGGTGCGAGAGCTGGCACCTGTGCAAGTACAAGACAGACCTTGAAAGATCTGGGATTTACCAAGAATGATATCGGTTGGTTGGCAGCAAAGGTCCTAGTCGGCAGCCTGATCTGCTTAAGCCGTTTCTTCAAAAAGGTATAGCCCGAGGGAACCCTGGAGAAACACCAAGACTACGCTACCGATACAAGCTCTGCGATACGGTTTGCTACCCCTACTGCAGGGGCTTCCAGATGCACTTTGGTGTTGGGTTCTGAGACGGATGCCGATGTAACTTACCCTCCCCGACTCAATCCGACTCACGGCATGATGAGCGGATTAAGAACAGGTTAGAAGGCTCAACACCGCCGTCCCCTGTCGTCCCAGCAGGGCTAACCAAATGGCCTCAGAGCCTGACGATACACCCCATTTGGGGAAAGAAGAGTTATAGCCAATAAACGCCATTCCACTCATTCGAAGCTTTTCTCCACATTCGGATCCTGCATCTGAAGAGAAAATTAAAAAGGTATGGTGTAACGGCGGGGGAATATATTGTGTTCTTTTGGGGGGGGGGGGTTGCCAAGGTTCCCCCTGATGTCCTTCGAGTTTCGTCAGTGCGCTAGCGATTCGTCCCTAGTGAGAGTTCTCGAGTCTTCTCTAGTGTTTAGCCTTGGCAACCCGGCGGACCCACGTCCACGTCGTGCCCCCTGGGCGGGAGCCAGAGTTTTTCTGGCTCCCGGCTAAGTGGTCCGCCAAAGGGTGTTAACCCGTAGAGCGTGGAACCTTCTGTTCTTCATTGCCTTTGAGAACCAGGTCCTCTGCCTGGTTACGCACCACGCTCCTCCCTTCCCCACATATGAGCTCCACAAACGACCATTATGGAAGAGATAAAAGAAATTCTCTATCCGCCACAAGATCTCTCTTGCGAGATTTGCGAGGTCCGGTTATCCGCTCGTGCAAAGCTGCAAGAGCATTATGAAGCAGCACATATGATCCAGGTTTCCTGGAGATGCTCGGTATGTAGGGACAGAACCTTCAGTTCGGTTCGATCGATCTCGTCACATATGACAAAATGTGCCAGGCGGCAGCCGCCAGCCACGCAGCCCACAGTTTCGATTGCTGGGTCCAACATCACCTCTGCGAGACTTACGGCTTCTGCCCCACAACCCGAACTGTCGGACACAACAGAGACTCCAAGTGTCACGGCGGCCAGTTCTCAAGCTGTAATTTCACATGGCCGGTGGGCTCTTTCCGAGCTCAGAGCTTTGGCTAACATAGAGGTGACCTTGATGGGACACCCCTTTATGAATCAAGAAATCGCGAAGCGATTCCCATCAAGGTCACTTATGAGTATACGTATGCAAAGACATCAAGAACGCTACAAAAGCATACTTCGAGAGGCTCAAAGAGATCCCACGACGGCCCAGTTGAGCGTGAATAGACCTATTGCAGAAAATGGCCAGAGTGTCAGAACGGATGATACGCCCTCCATCTCAGTTGTTGCTGGAACTTCCGGCCGTACTGTTACGATTGTTGAAGAAGAAGAAGTGGCACTGGAGACAAGAAAAAGATCTCAGTCCCCGGGAGCGGAAACGATCTCGGCTGTGGACGGTTGGCCTAGGGAAGAAGGTGAGCCGTCACCTGCAAGAACGGTTCATGGAGGCCTCGGGGGCGTCCCTGCTGAGGTGGGAGACGGGTTCCCGGGTGTGCCCGACGCCGTCCCTGATCCCATGGAAACCTCCTGCCCGTTTAGCACCACCATTGAGGCTTATGGCCTAAACGTCACGCAATCGCCAGAGCCGGAATTGGAGGGCAGCTTATGCGCCTCCGAAATCTCCCAACTTGCGGAGATGTTGGCTGCCGAAGGACTAAGTCCTCCTAAAGCCGAAAGGATCTTCGACGCAACCGGCCTGAGGGGTTTGTCTGCGGACGCCCCATGTTTCACTTTACAGCCCTTGACGAGGGCGGCGAGAATTGTGCAGGCAACCTCTTTGGAGGCGAACACTATTGTGCAGGCAACCTCTACGGAGGCGAATATTATTGAGCAGACCTGCGGTGCTGGTGGGAGACCCGTGGTGGGGGCGGCGCCGGGTTCGGCCGGGCTCGCGGCTTCCGTTGAGGCGGGGGCATCTCCGGGTACTTCAGGACCGACCGAGCGAACGGAGAGAGAGAATCCCAGTATATTAAGGGATTTCCAAGATGCGGGCATTACTGATGCCGCGTTTGTGGAAAGAATTCTTACTTATCCAATTTCCATGAGTGACCTCAAACGTATATTTCTACACTTTGGAGTGGATATCGGGACGAGAAGACCCACACGTCACCCTCCTCCAGAAAGGCACGATAAGCACAAGCCAAAAAATAGAAAAGAAAGGAAGAAGGCCCGTTACAACGAACAACAAAGATTATACAGGCTCGGCCCCAGGGTCTTGGTGCACCAGTTAATGTCGGAGAATGACAAGGGGGAAGTTTCTATCTCTCTTGAGGACATTCACGCCTTTTATGACCCGCTGCTGACAGGCTCATCGGGCGAGAAAGACATATCGCTCCCGTCCCTAACAAAGACCTCAGCTCCGGCATACGCCATTGCAATTGAGGAAGTGACTGCGGCCATGCAGCAGATGGACAGGAGATCTGCCCCTGGACCCGACGGGGTTACGGTGGATAAGATCCGAGCCGTGCCTCCCAGCATCTTACGGCACATTTTGAATAACTTTTTCCAATTCAGAAGGCTTCCTAATGAACTCAAACAAGCCAAAACAGTTTTCATACCCAAGAAGTCCACCCCTCAGTCAGCTGCAGAACTCAGGCCTATCTCTATGTCCCCGATGCTCTGCCGCCTTTACTCAAGAATTCTGCTTCGTCGACTTTCCGAAGATAACTCTTTCCACCCACTTCAAGGAGGGTTCCAGGACGACCGGGTAACGAGCACTAACCTGTTGGCCCTCCAGGCTTTGATGAAGATCCTCAAAAAGAGGAGGAAGAGTTTGTACGCTTGTAGCCTTGATGTCCGCAAGGCCTTCGACACCGTCTCCCACGAGGCCATTGCTGCAGCCATGAGGGGCAGGGAAGTTCCTGATCACTACGTGGAAGTGGTCAGGGACTTATATAAGAACTGTTCCACAGTGTTCCACTGGAACGGCAGAACGGACGGAAGGGGAGTACCAGTGAATCAGGGTATAAAACAAGGAGACCCCCTTTCGCCGTTCTTGTTCAACTCCGTTCTGGATCCCTTGCTCCAAATGGCGAACGCTTCCGGCCTCGGGGTGGAGGTTGAACGACAACACTCTGCTGCGATGGCCTTTGCGGACGATGTCATGCTATACTCATCTAGCTTGGAGGGCCTCAGGACGTTGATTAGAATAACGGAAAACTACCTTGCACGCACCGGTCTTGTCCTCAACCCTCGAAAGTCGCAATACTTCGGTTGGCGATACGATGGAACCACTAAGTGGTTTGATTATGACATTCAACCTCTGAGCATCGGGGGCACAGTGGTACAGCCTAGAGGCAGGGACGTGCCAATAACGTATCTTGGCCTTAAGCTGTTCGTAAATAGACCATCTAGAGTGGAAGATGCAACCACGGAGCGCATGATCGATATTGTGTGTAGGGCAGCGCTTAAACCCTTTCAGAAGCTGAAGTGTATCAAGCAGCTGATCGTGCCCAGATTACTTTATCAAACATCCAACGTTTTAGGTCTTCTATCCCAGGCTTCTAAGCGGGATAAGGCGATACGTAATTTGGTGAAACGGACACTTCACCTGCCTCACTCCTTCCCTAGTGTCCACATACATCTTCCGAATAGGGAAGGAGGCCTGGGGGTGACTAGTCTCGAGTGGGTGGCGGCTGCCGTCCAATACAAGGCAACTGCGAGAATGTCTAGACTCGCCCATCCCTTCATCGATGCTGTCCTGAATGTGGGTCTACACGACAATACTCGGAGAATAGCGGTGCACCTTGGGATCCCGGAGGGTATCACCAGAAAGGAAGACGTCAATGAAGCGATTAACTCCCTGAGAAAAGACTATTGGAAGAAGAAGAGGGAGGCTTACAATAACAAAAGTCTCTTTGCCCATCTCAGGGAGCCGGTGGGGAACACTTGGTTGGGGTGCGACTCCCGATTGCTTAAAGACGGTGACCGAATTAAAGCCCTCCGTCTGCGCACCAACCTGTTCCCCACCAGAGCGCTATCCAATAAACACTCAAGGGATCCCAGGGCTCGTGATTGTCGACATTGCGGCCAAGCGGTGGAGACTACTTTTCATATTCTACAAGAATGTGAGCGCGTCCACCTACCGAGAGTGGCGCGCCACAACTTCATCGCTGGCCACATTGCTCGATTAATAAGACACCACAATCCGGAGGCGTCGGTGGAGGAGGAGAGGCTGATCACTTCGACAGAGGGCACTAGGCTAAAGCCTGATCTCGTCGTCACCCGTGGCAACGAGGTCGTGGTGTTGGACATAGCCATCGCGTGGGATGCCAGCCCCACCACCCTATCGGACATAAATAGAGCGAAGGCCGCGAAGTATGTTTGCCTAAGGCAGACCTTCCCCGAGCATCACTTTTTCGTGAACGGGTTGTCATTCGGGGCTCGAGGAGGAACTTGTACAGGAACCCGCAGAGCGCTTCGCGACCTCGGACTGACCAATAGTGACATTTCATGGCTCGCCGCGAAAGCGCTAGTAGGGAGCCTCATTTGCTTAAGCAGATTTAACAGAATGGTCTAACTGCTTTTTCTTCTTTTTATCGGAGCTCAGATGTTTTTTTATATTGCGACTTACCATCTTGGTGGTGGTCTTGTGTTTCCTGGGTTTTATTCTTCCCACTTTTATTGATTTTATAAAAGTGGCTGCCCTGGGTCCAGTGGCCGAAAGGCTGACCTCGACTCGGTCGTGGTCTGGAACCAAGGACACCCACTTTTGGTCGCAACCCCTTATATTTTTTTACCCCATTCTTGGGGAAAGTAACCGTTTTAGCCAATAAACGCCATTCCACTCATTCGAAGCTTTTCTCCACATTCGGATCCTGCATCTCAAGAAAAAATTAAAAAGGTATGGTGTAACGGCGGGGGAATATATTGTGTTCTTTCTGTTTGGGGGGTGGTTGCTGAGAACCTCCAGGCGAATTTGAATGCGTTATTGAATGCGATTTTAAGGTGCCTTGGATGCGATTTTAGTGGTTCTACCCACTCCAGCACCTGCATTCTATTCTTCTTACTTGTGTTACTATCTCAGCAACCCGGCAGACCCACGTCCACGTCGTGCCCCCCGGGCGGGTAATCCTGACGGAACCCGGCCAAGCGGTCTCGCCACAACGACGGTCTATGACCCGAGGTGGGAGTGAAGATGCCCAGTGCCACACCACACTCACAACGGGACGGGTAGTTACCCGATCCGGAACCCCACCACCTGCGCTGGCGCCGCCGAATGGCGTAGGACAGCAAACCAGCAGAAGCATGACAGTCTTGAAATTCCCACCAGATGACCTGCTTTGCGGGGTATGTGGAGCCAGAGTCACGTCTCGAGAAAAGCTCGAAAACCATCTGAAATCTGCACACGACTTCCAGGTCTATTGGTTATGCTCTCTCTGTGATGAGAAGGAAGCTTCCTCTGCGAAGACTATGTCTTCCCACTATACGAAATGCAAGAGGAAACTCGGCCAGAGGGCTAACGGGGCACCTTTTCAAGATCCACCCCGCCCTGGACCCAGTGGAGCGATCGATTCAACTCGACCTCCGGCGCAGACACACCACGAGGACAAGGGGGCACCTTTTCAAGATTCACCCCAGCTTGATCCCGATGGTGCGATCATTATGTCTGCGCCTGAACCACGGAGAGTGGCTGAATTCACTGGAAGTGCGATGTCGCAGCATCCCCCCGCGTCCCTTGGGGTGGAAGTAGCCCAAGTCTTCTCCCATGGGAGATGGACCGAATCAGAGGTGGCAGCGCTGGCTCAGCTGGAGGCCGCCCTCGGCTCGCACCCTTTCATGAATCAAGAATTGGCCAAGTTTTTTCCCACCAGAAGCCTTATGGCAATCAGAATGATGAGGCACCAGGAAAGATACAAACGTGCCCTGCAGAGGATCAAAGAAGCAGTGTCCACGCAGATGGTCACGGATGCTGACAATGAAGTCAGGGAGGAGGAAACTATAGTGCTTAGTGTCGATGAGATTATGGAAGATATGGAGGAAGCTGGACTCCATAATAGAACCTTAGCCACCAACCTGGCTAATGTCCCCATGAGTATGGGAGACTGGTCAGAGATCACTAGACACTTTGGTGTGGCAGTAAAAGGCGGGACCCAGCAGACCAGAGGAAGGCCAAAGAGGAATGTAACCTTACCAAAGACCAGGAACGCCAGAAGAAGGGCCGTGTTCAGAGAACACCAACGACTATACAAATTAGGCCCAAAGGTGCTAGCTCACCAATTGATCATGGATCAGGAGGGAGATGGCCAGAGAGTCACTCTAAAAGATGTCCACGAGCTCTACGACCCACTATTCTCGTCCAAATCCAGAAGGATTGAGGGAGATTTGAGGTCAGATGGTAAAACCTCTGTTGAGGTTACCCCATTCCTCACGGACGAAGTCATCTGGGCTATGAAGAGCCTTGATAAAAGAGCTGCTCCGGGTCCCGACGCACTCACGTGGACAGACTTGGCAAAGAAACCGCCAAAGATCCTGACCCATATCCTCAATAACTTCTTGGCGTTCCAAGACATTCCCGAGGAGATGAAAGCTTCTCGCAAGGTATTTATACCGAAAAAGGCCAACCCGAGGTCTGCTGCGGATCTGCGTCCTATAACCATGTCTCCGATGCTGAGCCGTCTCCTATCGAAGATCCTACTTAGGAGATTTACGGAAGACAATACCTTCCATCCCCTCCAAGGCGGTTTTGAGAGTGACCGCAGTACAAGCTCAAACTTGCTGATCCTCCAGGGCACGATGAAGTATCTAAAGACCAAGAAGAAAAGCCTCTATGCGGCTAGCCTTGATGTAAAGAAAGCATTTGACACGGTCAGTCACGAAGCCATATTCGGGGCAATGAAGGGGAGGGGGTTCCCGGACTTCTATATTCAGTTGCTCCGGAACCTGTACAGTAACTGTACAACCTCCTTCTTCTTAAACGGCAAGTCGGACGGCCAAAGAGTGTCTGTGAATCAAGGCATTAAACAAGGTGACCCGCTATCCCCATTTCTGTTCAATGCGGTCTTGGACCCGTTGTTACAGAAGGCCAATAGATCTGAATTGGGTGTGTCCGTGGGTGGCCAGAAGGCGGCGGCCATGGCGTTCGCCGATGACCTCTTACTGATGTCAGGAAGTTATGAAGGGCTCAGAGCTTTGACTAACGAGACAACTGACTATCTTAAGAACCTGGCTTTGACTGTAAATCCCCGCAAAACGCAGTATTTTGGCTGGAGATACAATGGCGTGAGGAAGTGGTTTGACTATACACTCCCCCCATTGAGAATCGATGGATGTTCCATCCCATCCTTACCTAAGGAGATCCCAGTGAAGTACCTCGGGCTGCAGATATACCTGAACAAGCCCCCCAAGGCTAACGATGAGATGGCTGAGAAGATCGTGGCAGTGATCAGAAGGGCGGCCTTGAAGACGTTCCAGAAGGTCAGGTGTATTAACACCTTGGTATCTACGAGATACCTATACATACTCTCTAACAGCCTCAATGTGAGATCAGAGGCAGCCCGACGTGATAAGATCATAAGGACCATTACCAAGAATGTGCTCCACCTTCCATCATCATTCCCAAACTCCCATGTGCACATGCCAGCAAGGGAAGGTGGGCTAGGCATGCTACCACTAGAATGGACAGCGGCGACCTGCCAAGCTAAAGCCTATGCAAGGCTAGCCCGAATCGGGCTCCCTTTCGTGGATGCTGTGCTCTCTGAGCCCCTTAAAGACCATCAAGAAAGGCTAGCCCAATATCTGGGCATTCCCATGGGAATCTCTGATAGACGCGACCTGGAGTTGGCACTGAGAGAGGCTCGCAAGCAGGCGATCGAGAAATCGATCCAAACCTATACCAACAAAAGTCTGTTCTCTCACCGAAGCGAGCCTGTTGGAAACCAGTGGTTATACCACGATTCCAGATACATGGCCGATGGAGACAGAATTCGAGCCCTCAGGCTAAGGACCAACTTATACCCAACCAGGGCCCTATCTAATAAACATGCCACTGATCCAAAAGCCATTGAATGCAGGTTCTGCAAGGAGAAGCCGGAGACAGCATTCCACATACTCCAAGAGTGTGAAAGGGTCCACTTACCAAGGGTGGAAAGACACAATTTTATAGCATAGCAGGTCGTCCGACTGATCAAGAAGTACAATCCCGAGGTGGAAGTGGAAGAAGAGAAGCTGATAACTTCTCAAGATGGAGTCAGGTTGAAACCTGACATAATCATCAAGAAGGGCGATGACGTTAAGATCTTGGACGTTGCCATTGCATGGGACGCCAGCGCATCGACCCTGAAGGAAGTGAACCAAGGGAAAGTACAACAATACTCATGCCTGAAAGCCTCCTTCCCCGGCAAGAATGTTGAAGTGCACGGTCTGTGCTTTGGTGCGAGAGCTGGCACCTGTGCAAGTACAAGACAGACCTTGAAAGATCTGGGATTTACCAAGAATGATATCGGTTGGTTGGCAGCAAAGGTCCTAGTCGGCAGCCTGATCTGCTTAAGCCGTTTCTTCAAAAAGGTATAGCCCGAGGGAACCCTGGCGAAACACCAAGACTACGCTACCGATACAAGCTCTGCGATACGGTTTGCTACCCCTACTGCAGGGGCTTCCAGATGCACCCTCCCCGACTCAATCCGACTCACGGCATGATGAGCGGATTAAGAACAGGTTAGAAGGCTCAACACCGCCGTCCCCTGTCTTCCCAGCAGGGCTAACCAAATGGCCTCAGAGCCTGACGATACATCCCATTTGGGGAAAGAAGAGTTATAGCCAAATAAACGCCATTCCACTCATTCGAAGCTTTTCTCCACATTCGGATCCTGCATCTCAAGAGAAAATTAAAAAGGTATGGTGTAACGGCGGGGGAATATATTGTGTTCTTTCCCGGCGTGGCACACCTTTTTCGCTGCTTCTTCTCCCGTGTTTTGCGAAGTGTTATGTACGGTGTGTCACAAGTGCTCCCCCACCTCCTCGTGGTGCCGGGTGGTAACGGCTCTGCTCTTTGCATAGCCGGCCAAGTGAGGAGCGCAGGCCTTTGGCCTGGCGCAGGTGAAACCTGAGTTTCTTATTCTTCTGGGTCTCCCTTTTCATAGCACAGGGGGCCTACACCTGCTCCGTTGAGCGTGAGTGTATTGTCTTCTTTTATTCTTTGAGGATGGCGACCCATGAATGGGTTGCCATCTATCCACCACTGGACAGTCTTTCTTGTCACCTTTGCGATCTTCTTGTGTCATCTCGACCCAAACTAGAGAGCCATTACCTCCATAGACATGACACTAGGCTCATTTGGAAGTGCGGTGTCTGCTTGAATAAAACATCCAATTCAAGCAAAACAATATCTTCACACCACACAAAATGCAAAAGGAAATTGAAGTCCCAGGCGGGTCTGTCTGGCTCGGGTGCGTCCGGGGCGGCTTGCGCCGCGTCGGGTGGGCCTGGCGAGTCGACGGCTGCGGCCCCTAGTTCTAGTCCAGAATCTCTTTCATTCTCTCCTGATGGAGGTGGCAATATCAGGGAGCAGAGTGTCTTAAGTCCGGCTGAGCCGGCTCCACAATCAAACATCGAGAAATGTTCTTCCTTTGAGGAAGAGTTCAACACTTCGGGGCAGGTTGCTCTGAGTCCGGCTATGCCGGAAGTCGGTCCTTCTCTTGAGGTAGTGGCTGACGAGCCTGAAACCCCTACGACAACGAGCGAGTCACAGTTGGCTCAGTTACTGGTAGACAGATGTATTGCCCCCCCTCCTCTGTTTGCTGAGACAGCTCAAGGATTGGTGTCCGCACCAATTGAGTGGGAACGAGGTAACATCAAACCTCAACATCTTCTTTCTTCACATTCTGGCAGTTCTGGGGACCGCGTGGTTGACGAGCTGGGTCCGCACGGGGCGGCGGTGGCCCCTCCGGGGGCGTCGGAGCCGGAGAGGCCCGCTATGTCTTACGGTCGCTGGACCAAAGCAGAAATGCATCTTCTTGCTACGCTTGAGATAGAGATTGGAAAGCATCCCTTCATCAATCTTGAACTTTCCAAACGTTACCCCACCCGCTCACTTATGAGTATCAGGGGTATACGTCATCTGCAGAAATACAAACAAATATTAGCAGCTGCACGTTCAGCACGTTTCCAAGAGATACATGAATCTTTAAATCAAGAGCAATGTGTGTCACAGCACAGCATGAGGTCAGAAGGCGAAGCTATTGAGTTCTGTGTGGAGGACCTTGAAAGGGCAGGACTGCCGCGGGACCTTGCTGAAAGAGTTCTTTCTGGTCCATTGCAGTATACAGATTTGGAGAGTATTTACCGAGTCTTCAATGCGTTTCCCCAACCCGAACATCGATCTACTAAGCCTACTAAAAAAGCCCAGCCTAGTACGAAGGCAGCGAAAAGGAGGGAGAGGTATCGTGAACATCAGCGTCTTTACAGAATGGGGACGAAGGTCCTGGTTCACCAGCTTCAGGCTGAGGGGGCGAGTTCCCCTGTCACGTTGGCTGATGTTCACTCCACTTATGATCCACTCTTTTCCTCTCCTTCCAAAACCAGTGTTACGGTGCCTTCGTCTAGAAGTAAGGTTAAGGCGTATTGCGGCTTTATTGCCGATTCAGAAGTTGGGGAGGCATTGAGCTCTTTCAAGACAGGCACTTCTTCTGGTCCAGACGGAGTGACCGTTGAGTTGTTGAAGCGGGTCCCCGCGGTTGTCCTTGCCTCAGTCCTTAACAATTTTATGAAGTTTGTGGTCGTTCCACCGGAACTCAAACACTCCAGAACGATCTTTATTCCTAAGGTGCCAAGGCCTGAGTCGGCTTCCGACTTCAGGCCCATCACGATCTCCCCTTTGGTCCTTAGGTTGTTCTCGAAAATTCTTCTATCCCGCCTTTCGGCTGAGAATCGCTTCCACAACCTTCAAAGTGGATTCGAGAATGACCGGAGCACGAGCTCCAACCTTCTGCTTCTTCAGGGTGTCATGCTGCATTCCAAAAGAACACATAAACCCTTATACGTGGCGTGCTTAGACGTTAGGAAGGCATTCGACTCTCTGAGTCACAACGCCATCTTTTCGGCTCTTGAGGGCAAGGACGTGCCACGACTGTACCAGGAGTTGATGAAGGAGCTGTACACTGGTAACACGACTACTTTTCATCTGAACGGCAGAACCGATGGTGCCAGAGTCGCTGTACGTCAGGGAATTAAGCAAGGACACCCCCTGTCACCTTTTCTCTTTAATTGTGTATTAGACCCCCTCCTCGCCCAACTCAACCAGTCCGAGTTCGGGTACCACGCTGGAGCAGCCTCCGCTGCCTCCATGGCCTTCGCAGACGACTTACTGGTGTTTTCCGAGAAACATGCTGCGTTAACCAGATTGTTGCAGATGGTTGAAGCCTACATGAGTTCAGTTGGTCTGGCACTGAATCCTCGGAAAACCCAGTATTTCGGTTGGCGTTGGAACAGCGAGACCGGCTGGTTTGATTACGGTGCACCACCTGTGGAAATTGCAGGAGCGCGGGTGGATGCTCTGGGAAGGGGAGGAGTGGTCAGGTACCTTGGGGTTTCCTTGTCTGTCAGCAGAGGTCCTCTGCTTGAGGACAAGTACGGTGACTCTGTGGCCAGGTTGTTAATGAAAGCGTCGTTGAAGCCGTTTCAGAGGATAAAGTGTTACAAGGAGCTTGTAATATCACGACAGTTGTACCTCCTCTCCAACTCTCTGGCGGTTCTTTCGCAGTCGCAGAAGATCGACAAATGGCACAGGTCCTTCGTTAAAAAGACAGCACATTTGCCCGGGTCCTTTCCTAACGTCTTGCTCTGGATGCCTTGTAGAAATGGTGGCATGGGGTTTTGCCGGTACTGTGGACAGCCCCAGCAGTCCAGTTGAAGTCCTTGGGGAGACTGCGGCGCCTTGGTAACGTCTTCGTTGACGAAGTTTTCAACCAGGTGCTTGGGGGCTACGCCTCACGGCTGTCCACAGTGCTAGGTGTTCCGGATGGAGTTGTACACGGGCAGGACTTGCAGCTGGCCCTGAATGAAAGCAGAAGGAAGTGGTTTAACGACAAGAAAGGGAGTTATGCAAAAAGAGATATTTTTGCTTTTGAAAAAGATCTGTTGGGAAACCGATGGCTGCACCCAGACTGCCAATTCATGAGGGAAGGCGACAAGATAAAGGCCTTACGACTCAGAGCGGACGTTTATCCAACGCGTTCCTTATTCAATAAACACGCAGAGGACCCCGCGGCCAGGCTTTGCCATCATTGTCATGAGGCCGAAGAGACGCCTTGCCACATCCTCCAGTACTGCGAGCGAGTTCACGGCCCCAGAGTCGAGCGCCACAACTTTATCACCAAGCAGATGCACAGACTTGTAACCAAATATTCTCCCACTACAACTGTCACTGCGGAGAAAGTCTTTTCTGTTGGTGGTGCTCGGTTCAAGCCAGACCTTGTATTAGATAGGGGGCATGAGGTACTGGTGGTGGATGTGGCGATCGCGTGGGACTCCTCTGTGGCCAATCTGGAGAAAAAAGCTAAGGAAAAGTCTGACAAGTATGCCTGTTTGGCGCAGCTCTTTCCAGGCAGAAGTTTCAGAGCGGTCGGGGCGGTCCTTGGAGCCAGGGGTCTGGTCTGCCAATCCATGCGTAAGTTATGCGAGGAGCTCGGCCTCTCGAGGTCCGATATGGCATGGTTGGCAGCCAGGGCCCTGGTTGGTAGTTTGAGCTGCCTGAGTCGGTTTGTAAGGAAGGTGTAGCTGGGTCGTCCATCGGTTTCTCCCAGTGGTTGCTAGATCTAGGTGGTTTTGCTAGGTCTTTGCCGCTTGGCGTATGAATACACCTTAACATCTGGCGGTCAGCATTTTGAGCGTTTTAAGCTCAATTGCTCCAAGAACATCTTCTTAGTAAATACCTTCTTAACCATTTTGTGGTTTGCTAGATCTAGATGGTTTTGCTAGATCTTTTCGCTTGGTGTACGAGTACACCCTAACATCTGGGCGATTAGCATTTTGAGCGTCCGTTGGACAAGCTCAATCGCTCCATGAACTTCTTATTTAGCAAATTCCTTCAACCAAACATCCTTTCTAGCAAATACTCCTTCAACATTACTAGTCACTGTAACACTGTCTTTCCCTGTTGGTTTTGCCATAGGGTAGTGGTGTGGAGTTCCCGGTGGTTTCGCTCGATGTAATCGGGACTCCCTGCTTGAGTTGTTTAGTTATTTTAACTTGAGGCGTTTTACGCTCCGCTCGTTTTAGCCTATTGTTGGGCTTGGTTCTTATCAGTATTCTTACTTTGCTCTTTTTAACGGTCTTACCCCAAGTCTGGGTCTAAGGCCAACTAGCTCACTGCGCTCCGCGCGGTGAGGCTACAGATCCCCGGCTTGGTTTTAACCCGCTCGCGGGTGCACGTTTGTTTTAGTCAAATAAAGGCCATTCCACTCATTCGAAGCTTTTCTCCACATTCGGATCCTGCATCTCAAGAGAAAATTAAAAAGGTATGGTGTAACGGCGGGGGAATATATTGTGTTCTTTCGACGTTCTGCCTCAATGGTCAAGCTGACGGTAGAAGAGTCGCCACTAAGCGGGGGATTAAGCAGGGGGACCCACTATCCCCATTCCTTTTTAATATAGTGATGGATCCCTTCCTGCAGCAAGTCAACAGATCAGGAGTAGGTGTGGAAGTTGCCGGCGTAAACGCCTCAGCGATGGCATTCGCGGATGATGTTCTTTTGATGTCGTCCAGCTTAGAAGGCCTCAAGGCCCTTATATCGGAAGCCGAAAGGTTTTTCAAGGACATCCACCTTTCGTTGAACCGTATCAAGGCCCAGTATTTCGGCTGGAAGTACAACGGCGTCAGAAAATGGTTTGATTACAGTATACCACCTATCACCATTGCGGGAACGATTGTTCATCCCAAGACCAAGGACGTCCCCGTCAAGTACCTTGAATTGCGTCTCTTCACCAACAAAGCACCACAAGTAGACGAGCCCTACTCCGAGAGGATTTCGGCGCTAATCTCGAAGGCCTCTCTAAGGCCTTTTCAGAAGTTGCGATGCATTAACTGCCTTGTAGTACCTAGGTACTTGTATATACTTTCGAATGCCCTTAATGTAAGGCAGGCAGCGCCCCGACGAGATAAGCAGCTGCGAGTCCACATCAAGAAAGTACTGCACCTTCCCCAGTCCTTCCCGAATATTCACGTGCACCTTCCCAACCGGGAGGGAGGCCTGAGGTTGCTTCAGTTCCAATGGACGGCAGTAGCCGCTCAAAGGAAGGCCCTCGCGCGTATGGCCCGGCTTGCCCATCCTTTCGTGGACAGTATCCTATCTGAGTCACTTGCGGACATCATAGAGAAAACGAGCGCGTACCTACAAGTTCCCGCCTCCATCACGAGCCAGCACGACCTGGCCCTAGCCCTGAAGGACGCACAGAAGAAGCGTATCAACGAGAATGCGGCCCACTACACCAACGCTGGAATATTCTCGCATCGTCGCGAGCCGGTGGGCAACCATTGGATAAGACCAGACTGCCGTTACATGTCGGACGGCGATCGGATCCGGGCGATGAGACTGCGTACTAATCTTTATCCCACGCGGACGTTATCGAATAAGCATGCAATGGACCCGGCCGCACTCCTGTGCAGGTTCTGCGGGGAGAAAAATGAGACTGCGTTTCACATCCTGCAGGAGTGCGACCGTGTCCATTTGTCCCGTGTAGAAAGGCACAACTTCATTGCCAAGAATATAGTGCGATTGGCGAAGAAATACACCCCCGGCGTCACCGTGGATCAAGAGAAGCTTTACTCAGCGTCTAAAGCCGGATATAGTTATAACTAACGCAGATAAAGTCACTATCCTTGACGTCGCCATCGCGTGGGACGCGTCCACCACGACACTAGAAGACGTCAACAAGACCAAGGTTCCGAAATATACCTGCCTCAAGAATTGTTTCCCAGACAAGCAGGTCGAAGTGCCGGGACTTTGCTTTGGCGCTCCTGGGGGCACCTGCCCAGGGACGCGTTCTGCCCTTCGAGACTTGGGCTGCTCTACTGCGGATATGGCTTGGTTAGCCGCCAGAGTTATTACTAGAAGTTTGATCTGCCTCACTCGGTTCAACCAGAAGATTTAGACTTGGCCGACTGTGCTCTCAGTCACTTTTAATGAGTCGGCTCTTGCCGTTTTTATGGGCCAGTTTTACCCCTCTACTGTTTTAGTTTCTTCTTTCTGATGCAAAGAGGAGACTTTGGGGTCCTTGGGCAGACTACCGCCAACCTTTTCGGAGGTTAGACCCCAAAGCGCCCCTCTTGTAGCTGACGTTTTTACCCCTCTTTTAGGGGACTTTTGTTGTTTTAGCCAAATAAACGCCATTCCACTCATTCGAAGCTTTTCTCCACATTCGGATCCTGCATCTCAAGAGAAAATTAAAAAGGTATGGTGTAACAGCGGGGGAATATATTGTCTTCTTTCTTCTTATTCTTATTATTCTTGTGTTCTTTGGGGGGTGTGGCCCAGCTGATTTTCTCGTGCGCTGTGTGACTTAGAAAAGCGATTGGATTGGTGTGTGCTATTTAGGTGTCAGCAGCTGAGCCACGGTGCGGTCCAGCCTCCTCGTGGCGCCCCCCGGGCAACGGCAACAGCAGCCGGCGAATAGGACCGCACGAGGCCTTTGGCCTTGGTTGGAGTGCAACTTCAGTGTTTTCTTCAAGTTCGCAAGCTCCCTGTTCATAACAGGGGGATCTACGCTCCACCCGAAGGCGCAGCAAGTTGAAGGTTACTGTGAGAGCTAACTGTCTGCAGGATGGACAAGTTCGTCCTTTCCTACCCGCCAGAAGAATTACGATGCCACCATTGTGGTAGTCGGGAATCCTCAAGAGCGAAACTCGAGACTCATTATACTGCCCATGCACTTGTCTTGGTGTGGAGATGTGACATCTGCTTGGAAAAGACATCTGAATCAAGCAAGGTTCTATCATCGCATTACACGAAATGCAAACGGAGGGCTTCGACCAGGCGGGGGACTCCCGTGCCGGCGGTTGCCGGTGCGGGGGGTTCCGTGCCGATTGGCGGGTCCGGCGTTGGTGCCGCCCCGGCGCCCTCTTGTGACCTTCCGGCTCCTTCACAGAGTGACAAGGCTCCTATTCCTTCTGCTGAATCCGGTGGCGATGCCGAAATGCTTCAAAGCCAGTGCACCTATTGGAATACGCCAGAAATCTCCCAGTTAGCTGGGGAAATCGCCGTGGAATTGGCTGAGCTTGCTCAGACCAACTACAATAATTCTGACCACGATATTTCTGAGCTGGCGGATGCACTGGCCCGGGATGGGGCTTTGCCTCCCCCTGTCTTTAGTTCGACGAATGGAGTTCCCCTGTGCGGGGCTCCTGGCACGCCTAATCTGAACGAACCGGACGTTTATGGAGTCACTGCACCTACTTCTGAGGGTGCGGATGCCGGGGTTGCAGTGGGGGTGACGTTGGGCGGTCCTCCGTCGGGCCCGTCGGTTGGCTGGGTTCCTCCTGCGCCGGCGGTCGGCGGGGCGTGTGTCCCTGGTTCGACTACTACAATCCTGTCGGAACCTGAAAACTACTCTACTGATCAAACTGGTGGTGCCTCTGCGCACATATCCTACGGAAGATGGACAGACACCGAGATGCGGGCCCTGGCCTTCCTGGAGAAGGAAATGCTCCACCACCCCTTCATAAATCAGGAGCTGTCTCGCTTATTCCCGAGCCGGTCATTAATGGCCATAAGGATGATGCGGCACCAAAGCAAGTACAAGGTCATCCTCCAAGAATGTATAGCGGCAACAACTCGGCTTGACACCGTATCTCATAATCCCATGCCAGCGGCTGGATCCAGTCTTCTGCCTGACTTGACGAGTCCGGGAATTATACGAAGAGACTTCGCAGCAGTCGGGATTGAGAATGAGGCTTTATGGCATAATTTGACTCAAGCACCGCTTGCGATGCCGGATCTGAAGGCTCTATATGACCACGTTGGGGTTCAGCTTCGATCACCCAGGAATGGCGCTCCTCGCCCACCCCAGCGATTGCATGATGGCAACCACAGTGCCCGGAGAAGGGCTAAATTTAAGGAGCACCAGCGATTGTATAGGCTGGGGCCGAAGATATTGGCCCATGAACTTTTGATGGAGCAGGAGGCCGGTGCCAGCAGCGTTAATCTGCAAGATGTCCATCAGCTGTTTGATCCCCTGTTTACCACACCTTCTGCTGCTGTGCAGCAAGGCTTGACTTCCACGAACAAGATGACAGTCCCTTTAGGCCCGATATCAGAAAGCGAAGTCGTTAATGCCATCAACGGTCTCCACGATAAGGCCGCCCCTGGGCCTGATGGTCTGACGGTCCCTGAACTCAAGAAGATACCGGCGGCTATATTAGCCCATGTGTTTAACAACTTCATGACATTTCAGGATGTGCCGCAGGATCTGAAAACATCGAAAACAGTGTTCATACCAAAGGTGGCGGCCCCGAAGACAGCGGCAGATCTTAGGCCGATTACCATGTCATCAGTTATTTGTCGAGCATTCTCAAGAATTCTTCTGGGTCGACTGTCTCAACACAACACCTTCCATCCCATGCAGGGAGGGTTCGAGGACGACCGCAGCACCAGCTCAAACCTGTTACTACTACAAGGTATCATGAAGTATCTCAAGAAAGGCAAGCGGAGTCTCTACGCGGCTAGCCTCGATATTCGAAAGGCCTTCGATACTGTTTCCCATGAGGCCATATTCACTGCTCTACGTGGAAGGGACTGCCCTGAAAACTATATTGCTCTGATTAAGAACCTCTACAGCAATACGTCGACATTTTTCCACCTTAACGGCAGAACAGACGGCCGTCGCATCGCTACAAGACAAGGCATCAAGCAGGGGGACCCGCTGTCCCCGTTCCTATTTAATATTGTGTTGGACCCCCTGCTACAGGAATTAAACAGCTGTGGCCTTGGAGTGCAAGTTTCGGGGGCTAAGGCCGGCTGTCTTGCCTTTGCCGACGACGTCATCCTGTTGTCGTCAAGCTACGAGGGTCTCAGGGCACTGATTCAACGTACGGAGGCCTTTCTGTCCCATGTCCAGCTACAGCTAAACCCAGCCAAGACACAATACTTTGGGTGGCGATATTGTGGAGTTAAAAAATGGTTCGACTACGCCCTCCCACCCATAGTAGTAGCTGGCTCTACTGTCCAACCACATGAGAAAGGCAGGCCAGTGACATACCTCGGCCTACAGCTATTCGTCAATAAGCCGCCGAGGACGACCAACGATGTCACGGAAGCTACGGCCAGGGTAATCCGAGGAGCTGCGTTGAAGCCTTTTCAGCGCCTGAAGTGTATCTCAACGCTGGTAGTGCCCAGATATCTCTACGTCCTCTCAAACGCATTGAA
Source organism: Ornithodoros turicata (assembly GCF_037126465.1). Taxonomy (NCBI): domain Eukaryota; kingdom Metazoa; phylum Arthropoda; class Arachnida; order Ixodida; family Argasidae; genus Ornithodoros; species Ornithodoros turicata. Next base: position 1,146,734 of record NW_026999314.1, read on the forward strand.
TGTCCTGCAGCAGTCGAGGAGGAGAGACAAAGACATAAGGCTCATCGTTAAGAGGATCCTCCACCTGCCCTTGTCATTCCCGAATGCACACGTCCATCTGTCGGCCAGGGAGGGAGGACTCGGTGTTCTCCAATTGGAATGGACGGCTGCAGCCTGCCAGCTCAAAGCTCTGGCCAGATTGGCCCGTTTAGCCGATCCGTTCGTGGATGCGGTCCTGGCAGAGGCTCTTCAAGACCAGGTGGTGAAGCTGTCGGAGGTTCTTGACGTCCCAGTTGGGATTACCAGTTGCATCGACCTCGCCAGGGCCCTCCATGAGGCACACAAGAAATGGATTGTGAAGGCTATCCAGGGTTACGATAATGCGGCCCTCTTTTCCCATCTCCAGGAGCCTGTTGGTAACCTATGGCTTCGTCCGGACTCTCGGTTCTTGGGCGACGGTGACCGGATCAAAGCTCTGCGTCTACGGACGAACCTTTACCCTACGAGAGCGCTTTCAAATAAGCAGTCCACCGATCCAACGGCCACGCACTGCCGATTCTGTAAGAATAAAGTAGAATCGGCGTACCACATTCTACAGGAGTGCGGCCGCATTCACCTACCAAGGATCGAGCGTCACAATTTTATCTGCAGACAGATAGTCCGGCTGGCGCAGAAATATGACCCCTCCCTGACCGTGCAACAGGAAAAAGTCATGACGGCGATCGATGGAACTAGGCTGAAACCAGATTTTGTCATATCTAAAGGGGACAATGTTGCCATCCTCGACGTCGCCGTGGCTTGGGATTCCTCACCAGCAGCCCTAGAGGTGGTGAATAATGGGAAGGTCGCTAAGTATTCAGTCCTGTCGGCTTCCTTCCCTGACAAGAATGTCACCATTGCGGGGCTTTGCTTCGGTGCCCGTGGGGGAACCTGCAGCAGCACACGACGGGTCCTCCATCAGCTTGGACTCACAAGGAGCGATATTGGCTGGCTTGCTGCCAGAACTCTTGTGGGCAGCCTTATTTGTCTTTCACGTTTTAGAACTATGGTTTAAATTCGTCCCCTTTAACTTGCTGCGAGTTTCTTTTAATCGTCGGTTTTAAGACAGTGGAAAGTATTTTATCCCGCTTGGGTTTCTTTTATTCTCCCTTTTTCGGTCTGGCTAAGGGGAGACTCTTGGGGCCCAATGGCTGACCATCGCTGGCCCGTTTTCGGGTCGGGCCCCAAAGCATCCACTTAGACTAGGCGCTTTATTTTAACCCTTTTTGAAGGGAAATTATTGTTTTAGCCAAATAAACGCCATTCCACTCATTCGAAGCTTTTCTCCACATTCGGTTCCTGCATCTCAAGAGAAAATTAAAAAGGTATGGTGTAACAGCGGGGGAATATATTGTGTTCTTTCCGTTCTTCGTTGTGTTGCCGTACTCGGAGAGGCTCTCCAAGATCAGGTCTCCAAGCTCTCAACTGCGTTAGATGTACCGATGGGCATTACAAGCCAGTTGGATTTGTCGGCGGCCCTATACGGAGCCCATAAGCGCTGGACCCAGAAGGCCATGCAACTGTACGAAAATCAGGGGCTATTTTCCCATCTACATGAACCTCTTGGGAACACATGGTTGCATCCCGATTGCCGCTTCCTGGCCGATGGTGACAGGATCCGTGCCCTTCGACTTCGGGCGAATTTGTGGCCGACTAGAGCCTTGTCTAACAAGCAGTCTCTCGACCCGGCCGCAACCTTGTGCAGATTTTGTAAGGATAAGCAAGAAACAGCATACCATATCCTACAAGAATGCGGCCGGGTCCACTTTCCTCGGATCGAGAGGCATAATTTTATATGCAAACAAGTAGTCCGCCTCGCTCAGAAGTACGATCCTGCCATCATCGTCCAACGGGAGAAGGTGTACACGGCAATCGACGGAACCCGTTTAAAGCCCGACATTGTCATTGCCAAGGGTGACAATGTCACTATCCTCGACGTAGCGGGGGCGTGGGACCCCAACCCTGCGGCTCTAGAAGTCATCAACTCCGGGAAGGCGGCAAGGTATTCCATTTTATCAGCCTCCTTCCCTGACAAAAATGTTCGAGCCGCCGGTCTCTGTTTCGGTGCCCGCGGGGGTACCTGCGCCAGCACTCGCCGAACTCTACTTTCCCTTGGCCTCAGTAAAAGTGATTCTGCATGGCTCGCTGCTAGAACGCTCGTGGGAAGTCTAATTTGCCTCTCACGTTTCAATAAGGCCGTTTAACTTTCAATGCTTCCTCGTGTTTGCTGCGTGATTTTAGCGTCAGGTTTTAAATCATCGATTGTTTTAAACTCTTTTGTCCCCGCAGGGGGCACCGGCTTCGGCTGGTGTTTGGTGAGTGGCGCCACCACGGACCCTAGCCCCCAGTCCCAAGGTGTTATCCGTACCGTGCCGAGGGGATGAAAGGCGAAGGGTAGAAGCCTTGAACGGTGGCGGTCGGGGTCTTGGTCAAGCTCCGGCCGATGGGTTGTCGAAACTCCGGGACCTTCCCGTATGTATGAGTATGAAGTACGGGCGACTCTTTGGAATACTCGTTTCAACAAACCTGTATGGGTAAATTTTCTTCTCCTCTTGAGATCGTGGCCGCAAAGCGACCACGAACCGAAGTTTCACAAAGTTCATATAAACAGTTCATTGCCAAGTATATAGTACTGTCTAGTGAAGACCCTGAAAAAGAGAAAAACGTACCACTAGGAAAGATGTCACCATTTTTTATTGAAAAAGCGGTGGCGTCCCTGTCTAAAAATATCACTGAAATAAAACGTATCAGATCTGGTGACTTGCTCATAAAATGCACGAATGAGAAAGACTGCAACCGCATATTAAATGCTCATGAAATGATGGGAGTAAAGCTTGCAGCTTCGATGCATAAAACACTAAACACTTGCAGGGGTGTCATCTCAGTCTTCGAGCTGGTTGACGTGCCAGCTGAAGAAATCTTGATGGAGCTCAGGGACCAGGATGTCGTTGATGTACGCAAAATCAAAATCCGTAAAAATGGGGAGTGCATCACCACACGAAACATAGTACTGACTTTTGACAGGCCCACACTTCCAACAAAACTAAAAGCAGGCTACTTGTCAGTAGACGTCCGACCTTACATTCCGAACCCGTTGCGCTGTTTTCGGTGCAACAGGTTTGGACATGCTGCAGACGGGTGCCGCGGCTCTGCTTGTTGCGCACGGTGTGGAAAGAGTGACCATGAGACCAAAGAATGCAAAGGGCCAGACTGCTGTGTCAATTGTTCTTCCAACCACCCATCCTACTCGAGGTCATGTACAAAGTGGAAATATGAAAAAGAAGTCCTGCACGTTAAGGTTACACAGAACATCAGTTACCCAGAAGCCAGGAAAAAAGTAGCTCCCATCTTTTTCGAAAAATCCTTTGCCACAGCCGTAAAACAGAAAGTAAAACTAGTAACACAGTTCACACAAACCGAGCAATCACTGCTGATAGAGACAACCACAAAAGAAGTCCAGGGAGGTGCACGTCCACCTCCAGTCCCCGAAACTCCAGTGGCGTCCCTAACACCGACGCCACTTCTGTCCTCACAGTCCACGGAGACCACATCCATGGACTGCGAGGACGAGACGAGCTCTGAGCGCTCCTTCGCGAGCACGAGCTCCCAAGTCCTTCAAAAGAATAGAGCTAGTCTGTCGGGGAGTGGGTCACTCCCTGACATATCTGACAAGTAGCTTGCGGCTGCGCGGAAGAAACCCACAAGGCCGCGGGTCACACCTCCAACAAAAAATAGGTAATGAAAGCTTTTCAAAGTCGGCAAAAGTTTCTGACACACTTACTACTACTTCTTAGTACTGCAACTATTATGCAGCACACGATCCTCCAATGGAATTGTCGTGGGTTCCTTTCTAACTTAGATGATGTGAACGATCTCTTCGAGACGTATAATGCTACATGTTTTTGTCTTCAGGAAACATATTTGAACAACCAAACACAAAATCCACTGCGTAGACACAACATATTTCGAAGAGATCGAAGTGACGCCACCCGAGCATCTGGTGGTGTAGCGATCATCACACGACGATCTCTCCCAATAAAAGCAATTCACCTAGTTACAAACTTGGAAGCTGTAGCTGTGCAGGTGTGTTTAGACAGGATCGTCACCATCTGCTCGGTATACTTGCCGCCATCAGACACTATTACACAAAAAGATGATGATAATTAGGGTTTATTGGCGCAAAAGCTACCAAGGCTATAGAGCGCCAAGCAATGGTATGTACGATGGCAAACGTAAAATCAGAGATGATTATTTAAGAACTACCGGAGACAGTTACCACATATGATAAAATGACTAAAATAACAGTATGAGATCACAAGAGACCAATTAGCTGGATGTCCTTGAAATATTCATACACAGCTGTAAAAGGTACTTCAGCCTCATCACCCAGCAAAAGGGCCGGGTGAAGCGGTAAACAATATCTGTAAAATCGATAGAAGTGACGTCGACGAACATCTTCATAGGATGGACATGTAATGAGGATGTGCATAACAGAAAGCGTCCCCCCGCAGTGGTCACACTCCGGGGCGTCCTCACGCCGCAACAAGTACCCGTGAGTAAGGAATGTATGACCCAACCTTAGCCGACAATGTACCACCTCATGCAGACGGTTTGGAAGTGGAGATGAGTTTCTCCCGAGATTAGGCTTGACAGAATGTAACTTATTTTTATCCTGCGTGTCCCAAAATATCTGCCACTGATCATTGATGACGTTTCTTAATGCCCGTCTAATATCCTGCATCGGGGCCTCAAGAGGGGTTATATCTTCAGTTAGTGCACTTGTGGCAACACTATCAGCTCTCTCATTACCAGGTATCCCGACATGGCTGGGTACCCAGCAGAACATCAGATTGTAAGACCTCTCCGAGATCATACTCGCTAAACACCTCGCATGGTGAACAAGCAAGTCCTTAGTTGGGTGCAAGTTGCAAATAGCCTGCAGTGAGCTCAGAGAATCTGTATACACTACAGATGAAGTAATTTCATTATGCAATATGTACTTGAGTGCTAAAATTATCGCATACACTTCTGCGGTAAAAATGGACATGCTGGTTCTGAGACGGTGTGAGCTCGTGTGTGAACCCGTAACCATGGCGCACGAAACCCCTGTGCTGATTTTTGAACAGTCAGTGTAAAACTCTGTGTGCTTGCTAAAGCTTTCTCTAAGATGAAGGAATTCTTGTAACAAAACAGCCTGTGAAGTGTCAGATTTCTTGAATTTTGTTAGTGACTTGTTGAAACTTGGAGGTGGTTGCCATGGAGGCAGCCTTTGGTTAAATTCCATGACCTTGTAATCGTATTCAGCGAAGTTGCATCGTTTAACTTCCTGAGAGATGCGCATGCAAAAAGGAAGCGATTGTGACGGTTTATTCAAAAACTGTTGCTTGTATTGAGTGTCCTGCACACATTCGAGCACTGGATGTTGGGGGTAACACCGAACCCTAAGTGCATATGTGGCGCTAAGAAAAAACCTCCGTCTTGCGAGAGACCAGTGGTTCGACTCGACAGACAAACTCTCCACTGGCGATGTTCTGAATGCACCAAGGACTAAGCGTAGTCCCTGGTGATGTATCGGATCGAGTATCCTCAAAGCAGTTGGTCGAGCCGACCCATAAACAGCACATCCATAGTCCAATCTAGAAAGGACAGTGGAGATGTAGATGCGATTCAGTACTTCGCGATCTGCTCCCCAGGACCGGTGTGAAAGTACCTTTAGAATGCTAAGGGATTTAATGCACTTATTCTTGAGTTGTTTCATGTGTGGCAGAAATGTCAGTTTTTTGTCAAAGATGAGCCCGAGAAATTTGTGCTCAGGCTGTACATTAATTGGGTGGCTGCGCAACTTCAAAGCTGGCTCAGGGAAAACGCTCCGAAGCCTCGAAAAGTGGACACAGACAGTCTTTTCAGGAGAGAACTGGAAGCCATTTTCATTTGACCACTTCACTAACCTGTTGATTGTCAGCTGGAGCTGGCGCTCGCATGCAGACACATTTGAAGAGCAATAGGAAATCTGCACGTCATCAACGTACAACGAGTACTTAATTGAAGGAGGAATTACTTTTGCTATTGAGTTCATTTTCACGATAAAGAGTGTGACACTTAGAACTGACCCCTGTGGGACACCGTTCTCCTGTACAAATGGTCGGGACAGTGTTGTTCCTACCTGGACTCTGAAGGTTCTCCCTTCGAGGAAGTTCGAAATACAGCGCAGCATGCGACCGCGAAGTCCCATTGCATACAAGTCTCGAACAATACCGTACCGCCAAGTGGTGTCATAGGCCTTGTGCAGGTCAAAAAATACACTGACACAATGCCTACTTCTTACAAAAGCCTCCCTAATTGTTGTTTCAAGGCGCAAAAGCTGGTCCGTTGTCGACCGTGCAGCCCTAAAGCCACATTGGTATCGATCCAAGCAGTTATTTTCCTCTAAAAAATATATGAGGCGGTTGCTGACCATGCGTTCAAAAGCTTTTCCCAAACAACTTGTGAGCGCTATGGGCCTATAGCTAGATGGATCTGATGAATCCTTTCCTGGCTTCAACAGCAGGATTATGGTCGCTGCTTTCCAACCAGAGGGAGTGATCCTTCTCGCCATACGGTGTTGAAGAAATCTAAAACGCATTCTAACGAGGAATTGGATAGGTTTTCTAGCATGCTGTATGTCACACGATCTGGACCTGGTGCAGTAACCTTTCTGCGTGATAGGGCCCTCAGCAGTTATGTCATTGTAAATAAGGAGTTGTAAGTGTACCCATTGCCAGATCCAAGGGGGACGGTCTGCTTCTCTGACTGTTCCTTGATTTTAATGAAGTCAGTGCTATAATGTGAAGAGCTCGATATGCTCTGAAAGTGTTCTACAAGGGCGTCTACCTGTTCTTGCACGTTTTGGCATACAACGCCATTTACTTGTAGTAGAGGAACAGAAAAACTAGCATAATCTCCCTTTACTTTTCGGAGCCTGTCCCAAATTACCTTTGAAGGTGTGTTGTTATTCAGACTTGAGACAAAGTCCTTCCACGACGCTTTTTTGGCTTGGCGCCGTGTCCAACGGGCTTTAGCCCTAGCCCTTTTAAACCGGATTAAGTTTGTTGTGGTTGGATATTTGCGGAAGATACTCCATGCCCGATTTTGCTCCTTCCGCGTATCCTTGCAGTCGGTGTTCCAGCAAGGCTTGGAGCGCTTTGGCAGGTTCCCAGACGTTTGTGGAATGGATAGAACAGCTGCATTTATGATCGCATCAGTCACCACTCTGTTTGCTTCTTCAATATCTCCTCTTTCAAGAGACAGAGATGACAAATCCCCCCCCCCCCAACTGTTTTCTTAAAATTACTCCAATCCGCGCGGGAAAGGTTCCATCGAGGCGGTCGTGTTCTTAAGCTACTTGTTGGACCAGGAAATCTAAGTACAACTGGAAAATGATCGCTACCGCGAGGGTTTGCTTGCATATCCCAATTGACATTATAATACAGAGAGGGGCTGCACAAAGAAATATCTAGGGGTGAAAATGTCTGAGTGGCAGAATTTATGTACGTTGGGAGACCAGTGTTCAAAAGGCAGAGCTGCTTTGACAGTAAAACCCTTTCAATTAGCTTGCCACGACTGTCGAGCCTTGAGCTGCCCCACAGCGGATTATGGGCGTTAAGGTCCCCGAGAATCATGAAGGGCTGAGGAAGCTGATCACATAACTGTTCAAACTCTGCTTGGTCTATGTTTTCTGCTGGCGGTAAGTACAGAGAGCAGACAGTAATTACCTGTTCGAGACATACTTGAGCAGCAACAGCCTCTAGGTTTGTTACCAGGGGTACGGCCCTTGCAGGTACAGACTGCGGGACAACGACAGCCACACCTCCCGATGCGCGCGCGCACCCTAAACGATCCTTTCTGAACACGGTGTATCTCCGAAAGGGGTTTATGCTTTGTGGGTGTAAATTTGTCTCCTGTAAGCAAAAACAAACCGCCCTATGTTCCTCGAAGAGGTCTTTTATGTCATCGACATTTGCAATAAGACCCCGACAGTTCCAATGGAGGATTGTTTGGCCCATAATGTACGAAAGAAAGAGAAAAAAGATTAAATCTAAGTACCTCGAATCAGAGGACTGTGCTTTCATTTCCTACTTTTTTGGCGCAGTTATTTTCTGTCGAGGGGTTTTCTTCCTGGCCTCTGCCAGTTCCTTGTCAGAGATGTCTGGGAGCGAACCACTCACAGACAAACCCTTGACAGTCTTTTTCTGTGATTCTGAGCTCGTGCTCACGAATGAGCGTTCTGAGCTCGAGTCATCGTCACAATCCATAGAGATTTTCTCCACGGAGGACGACGACAGTTGTGACACCACACCTTCAGGTGGCGTCATGGATGTAGTTGGTAAGACAGTGGGTGTGATGTCAGTTTGCGTTTTGGTGGATTGTACCTGTGTTTGTGTTGCGTGTGTTATCATTCTTGGTTTCTCCTTAGCCTTGTCTGCATAAGATTTGTTTCCGAACAAAAATGGTGATACCCTTTTTCTTGCCTCAATGTAACTTATATTAAGTGTCACTTTAAGATGTAGAACCTCATTTTCGGCTTTCCATTTTGGACAAGACCGAGAATAAGAGGGGTGGTTCTCAGAACAATTGTTCAGCACGATCACATTCCTTGGTTTCGTGTCCCTCCTGCCCACAACGTGCGCAACAGGGGCGGCCTGTACATGCACCTGCAGCGTGTCCAAAGCGGTTGCACTTAAAGCAACGAAGAGGGTTGGGTATGTAAGGCCTAACGTCGGTTGTTAGGTACCCCACCTTAAGCTTCTCAGGTAGCACCGGTGTGTCAAACGTAAGTATAACGTTCCTAGTGGTGATATATTCGTTGTTTCGTCTGATTTTTATCTTGCAGACGTCTATAACTTGTTGGTCTTTCAAGTTCACCCTTCAGCTGGCACATGGATGAGTTCAGACAGGGAAATGACACCTCGGCATGTATTCAGGGTCTTATGTAGAGACGCTGAGATCTTGTGCCCCATCATCTCTGAATGAATGTTTGAAGAATTGTTTTGCTATCCCTTTCGGATACACATTTGAGCAGTAAGTCACCAGACCTCATGCGTTTCATCTCTGTCACATTTTTTGAAAGTGATGCAACCGCTTTTTCGATGAAAAAGGGCGACATTTTACCTAAAGGAGTGGGCTCAGGGCCAGCACTAGTCAAGACAATGAACTTTGGTGTGTTGTTTGGCGTGTTCAATAGCACAGTTTGTAAGCCATCGGTGCGAGGGCGCTTACCGCCCCCGATCAAAGATTTAGAAGACGATTTTTTACCCATGCGGTATTTAGAGCTGGACGATCCAAACTGTCTCCCACACTTCACGTCCATACATGTGGGAAGGTCCCGGAGTTACTGAAAACCCATCGGCCGGGGTTTGACCAAAACCTCGACCGCCTCCGTTCATGGTTTCTCTCCCTTCACCTTTCATCCCCTCGGCACGGTAGGTAACACCTTGGGACTGGGGGCTGGGGTCCGTGGTGGTGCCACTCACCAAACACCAGCCGAAGCCGGTGCCCCCTGCGGGGTACACAAAAAGAATTAGAAGATTTATGCAGCCAACTTCCAAGTCCTTTTATAGTTCTAGGTGACTTTAATGCTCATAATCCACTTTGGGGCAGTACAAGAACTGACACTCGAGGGAAAATGTTAGAGAAATTTTTATTATCAACATTCATCTGTCTTTTAAACACAGGGGCACCTACATACATACATTCTTCAAGTCAGACTCTCTCAGCCTTAGACCTGTCTTTTTGCAGTCCATCCTTGTTTCAGGAGATAGAATGGACTGTAAAACAAAACCCACTTGGAAGTGACCACTTCCCAGTGGTGTTAAAATACCTTACTCTAGTCGACACTCTGACGACACGCCCTCCCAGGTGGAAATTTGAAATAGCCGACTCGAATCAGTTTTCTGAAAAATGTGACCTCTCTCTGATTCCTATTGATACGGTGACGATCGAGGAAGCTAGCAATCTTATTAGTAACATCATCCTCGATGCAGCAACACAATTCATTCCCCAGGCTTCTGGTCGTCTCCCAAAGCGACCTAAACCCTGGTGGAACAGTGAATGCGAGGAAACTCGCAAACTTCAAAATCGGGCATGGGGCACATTTCGGAGGTACCCCACATCACAAAATCTCCTACTTTTTAAAAAGGCAAGAGCAAAGGCCAGGTGGACACGCAAGCAAGCTAAGCGGTCCTCTTGGCACGCCTTTGTATCGTCTCTGTCTTGTAACACCCCATCCAAAGTGGTATGGGACAGACTTCGCAAAATCAGAGGAGAACATGTCAGTCATTCCGTCCCTCTTTTAGAAGTTAACGGTCAGGTATGTGAAAGCCTAGAAGAGCAGGCGAATGCGCTTGGGGAGCATTTCCAAAGAATTTCTGACTCATCTCATTATAGTAAAAACTTTCTTAAGATCAAAGACACTGCAGAAAAGAAGACAATTCGAATGAGTGGCGGGGACGACCATGGATATAATCAGCCGTTTACTATGATAGAGCTGCAGAGGTCATTATCTTCAGCAAAGGCTACCTCACCTGGTCCAGACCGAGTGACATATTCCATGCTTCAGCACTTGTCCGAAACATCGAAAGAATGCTTGCTTCGTTTCTTCAACCGAATCTGGGCAGACGGCACATTACCATCCGCATGGAAAACTGCCACCGTTGTTCCACTGTTAAAACCTGGAAAAGACCCTTCAAATCCAACTAGCTATCGACCTATCGCTCTCACAAGCTGCATCGGCAAAACATTTGAGCGTATGGTCAATGGTCGGCTCGTCCATTTTCTAGAGGAAAACAAATGTCTCTCTGAACTTCAGTGTGGTTTTCGTGCCGTGCGGTCCACAACGGACCACCTGGTTCGAGTAGAAACAATGATACGTGAAGCTTTCGTCCGAAGACAACACTGCCTCTCTGTTTTCTTTGATCTTGAGAAGGCATACGATACCGCTTGGCGGTATGGTATCCTACAAGATCTGTACTCTTTTGGGATCAGGGGGCGCATACTTAGGTGCGTCATGAACTTCCTACAAAACAGGACATTCCAAGTACGACTTGGAACGACGCTATCTCGTGTTCTGGTTCAAGAGAATGGAGTGCCACAGGGATCTGTCCTGAGTGTTACTCTCTTCCTTGTGAAAATCAATTCAGTAGCCAATGTAATTCCACGTTCCATGTCATGCTCCTTATACGTAGATGACATTCAAATATCATATTCTTCTACAAATCTAGCAATATGCGAGCGTCAGATGCAGCTAGCTCTAAACAAGCTTACCACATGGTCCCTCGAAAATGGGTTTAAGTTCTCGCACGAGAAAACTGTCTGTGTTCACTTCTCTAGGGTCAGAGGAATGCTTCCTTCACCTACTCTTAAGCTGAATGGGCAGGACCTCACTGTTAAGAGTGAGCACAAATTTCTTGGGGTCACGTTTGATAGCAAACTTACTTTCCTACCGCACATTAAGAGCCTTAAAACTAAATGCATCAAGTCCCTAAGCCTCTTAAAGGTGCTGTCACACAGATCCTGGGGCGCAGATCGTGACACGTTGCATAGAATTTACATTTCGACAGTGAGGTCAAGATTGGACTATGGGTGCATTGTCTATGGATCTGCCCGCGAGTCTGCTCTCAAGATTTTGAACCCAGTTCACCACCAGGGGTTGCGTTTAATAACTGGTGCCTTTCGTACATCACCAGTTGAGAGTCTATATGTCGAATCCAAGGAGTGGTCCTTGGAGAGACGTAGGTTCTACCTCTCAGCATCATATGCGCTTAGAGTGAAAGGCTATCCAGAACATCCTGCACTCCACTCTGTGAGGGAGACACGGTTTAAGCAGTTCTTTCTCAGCAAACCCACAGTTATACCTCCTTTTAGTATGCGTGTGCTACAGGGAATCGAAACGTATGAGTTCATTGAGTATCACACACCAATTTTGCAAGCGTGTGTGGGAGCTCCGCCGTGGGATGTACTTCCTGAATGCAATTACTCTTTAGCTAAATATAACAAACATGGCACTCCACCATGTGTCCTCCAACAAGAATTCAGTTATGTAGCCGAAAGCTTTGGAGATCACACTGCTTTTTATACCGATGGGTCAAAGACACACACATCCGTTTCTTGTGCAATGGTTACTGAATCTTGCACGAAGTCTCAGCGGCTTCCAAACTCTGCATCAGTTTTTACTGCAGAGCTATATGCAATAATCATGGCGCTTAGCTTCATCCTAGACCGTCAGATCAAGTCTTCGATCATCTACAGCGATTCACTCAGTTCTCTTAAAGCCATCTGTAGAATGCAGAAACAGAAAAATCACCTTGTATTAAGGTCCCGATATCTTGCAACCAAGGTAATCAAAAAAGGTCTCTGTTTAGGTTTTTGCTGGGTTCCCAGCCACGTTGGGATACCCGGCAATGAACTCGCAGATGCAGCAGCTGCAGCTGTGCTCTCTTCTGAAGTGAGCCTATTGGAGAGTCCCTCTCAAGACCTTAGGTCAGTCCTGAGGAGGAAAATTAATGAGAAATGGCAACAAGAGTGGGCTACACGAGAAAACAACAAGCTTTGGATGTCAAAAAACACAATCTTAGGAAGCATACCGAGTTTTAAAAATCGTCTCCATTCAGTAGTTTTTAGTCGCTTACGCATTGGTCACACACACCTCACACATGGTTTTTTACTGCGCCGGGAGGAACCACCGGAACGTACGCTGTGTGGGGAGCAGCTGTCTGTGCTGCACATCCTAATCACGTGTCCTGCACATGAACCTCATCGTCAGTATCACTTTAAAGAGCTTTACAAATATCAGTTGCCACTTCATCCAGCCTTGTTGTTGGGTGATGAGCCTCTTTTACCCTTCATGAGAGTTTTTAACTATTTTAAAGATATTGGCTATTTAAATACAATATAGTTTTACCTAGCTGCTCATGTATCTTGTTTTACTATCTAAACTTTTCTAAAACTATGGTTTTAGTTTAATCTTGCTGCTTTTACATTGTCACCAACCATCCCCATTGTCTTTTCACCATAGCTTTGGCGCACTATGACCCTAGTTGTCCGTGCGCCATAAAAACCTGAATAATCATAATCATCATCAAACTCTTTTGTTTTTTCGTTTCTTCTTCCAGTCTGGGTAAGAGGAGACCGTTGGGGCCCAATGGCATAACATCGCTGGCCTGCTCGCAGGCCGGGCCCCAAGGCATTCGCTTAACCTTGACGACTTTATTTTACCCATCCCCATGGGACATGATTGTTTTAGCCAAATAAACGCCATTCCACTCATTCGAAGCTTTTCTCCACATTCGGATCCTGCATCTCAAGAGAAAATTAAAAAGGTATGGTGTAACAGCGGGGGAATATATTGTGTTCTTTCGGTAGCCAAATAAACGCCATTCCACTCATTCGAAGCTTTTCTCCACATTCGGATCCTGCATCTCAAGAGAAAATTAAAAAGGTATGGTGTAACAGCGGGGGAATATATTGTGTTCTTTCGGTAGCCAAATAAACGCCATTCCACTCATTCGAAGCTTTTCTCCACATTCGGATCCTGCATCTCAAGAGAAAATTAAAAAGGTATGGTGTAACAGCGGGGGAATATATTGTGTTCTTTCGGTAGCCAAATAAACGCCATTCCACTCATTCGAAGCTTTTCTCTACATTCGGATCCTGCATCTCAAGAGAAAATTAAAAAGGTATGGTGTAACAGCGGGGGAATATATTGTGTTCTTTCGGTAGCCAAATAAACGCCATTCCACTCATTCGAAGCTTTTCTCCACATTCGGATCCTGCATCTCAAGAGAAAATTAAAAAGGTATGGTGTAACAGCGGGGGAATATATTGTGTTCTTTCGGTAGCCAAATAAACGCCATTCCACTCATTCGAAGCTTTTCTCCACATTCGGATCCTGCATCTCAAGAGAAAATTAAAAAGGTATGGTGTAACAGCGGGGGAATATATTGTGTTCTTTCGGTAGCCAAATAAACGCCATTCCACTCATTCGAAGCTTTTCTCTACATTCGGATCCTGCATCTCAAGAGAAAATTAAAAAGGTATGGTGTAACAGCGGGGGAATATATTGTGTTCTTTCGGTAGCCAAATAAACGCCATTCCACTCATTCGAAGCTTTTCTCCACATTCGGATCCTGCATCTCAAGAGAAAATTAAAAAGGTATGGTGTAACAGCGGGGGAATATATTGTGTTCTTTCGGTAGCCAAATAAACGCCATTCCACTCATTCGAAGCTTTTCTCCACATTCGGATCCTGCATCTCAAGAGAAAATTAAAAAGGTATGGTGTAACAGCGGGGGAATATATTGTGTTCTTTCGGTAGCCAAATAAACGCCATTCCACTCATTCGAAGCTTTTCTCCACATTCGGATCCTGCATCTCAAGAGAAAATTAAAAAGGTATGGTGTAACAGCGGGGGAATATATTGTGTTCTTTCGGTAGCCAAATAAACGCCATTCCACTCATTCGAAGCTTTTCTCCACATTCGGATCCTGCATCTCAAGAGAAAATTAAAAAGGTATGGTGTAACAGCGGGGGAATATATTGTGTTCTTTCGGTAGCCAAATAAACGCCATTCCACTCATTCGAAGCTTTTCTCCACATTCGGATCCTGCATCTCAAGAGAAAATTAAAAAGGTATGGTGTAACAGCGGGGGAATATATTGTGTTCTTTCGGTAGCCAAATAAACGCCATTCCACTCATTCGAAGCTTTTCTCCACATTCGGATCCTGCATCTCAAGAGAAAATTAAAAAGGTATGGTGTAACGGCGGTCGAATATATTGTGTTCTTATCAAGAAAGGCTAGCCCAATATCTGGGCATTCCCATGGGAATCTCTGATAGAGGCGACCTGGAGTTGGCACTGAGAGAGGCTCGCAAGCAGGCGATCGAGAAATCGATCCAAACCTATACCAACAAAAGTCTGTTCTCTCACCGAAGCGAGCCTGTTGGAAACCAGTGGTTATACCACGATTCCAGATACATGGCCGATGGAGACAGAATTCGAGCTCTCAGGCTAAGGACCAACTTATACCCAACCAGGGCCCTATCTAATAAACATGCCACTGATCCCAAAGCCATTGAATGCAGGTTCTGCAAGGAGAAGCCGGAGACAGCATTCCACATACTCCAAGAGTGTGAAAGGGTCCACTTACCAAGGGTGGAAAGACACAATTTTATAGCAAAGCAGGTCGTCCGACTGATCAAGAAGTACAATCCCGAGGTGGAAGTGGAAGAAGAGAAGCTGATAACTTCTCAAGATGGAGTCAGGTTGAAACCTGACATAATCATCAAGAAGGGCGATGACGTTAAGATCTTGGACGTTGCCATTGCATGGGACGCCAGCGCATCGACCCTGAAGGAAGTGAACCAAGGGAAAGTACAAAAATACTCATGCCTGAAAGCCTCCTTCCCCGGCAAGAATGTTGAAGTGCACGGTCTGTGCTTTGGTGCGAGAGCTGGCACCTGTGCAAGTACAAGACAGACCTTGAAAGATCTGGGATTCACCAAGAATGATATCGGTTGGTTGGCAGCAAAGGTCCTAGTCGGCAGCCTGATCTGCTTAAGCCGTTTCTTCAAAAAGGTATAGCCCGAGGGAACCCTGGCGAAACACCAAGACTACGCTACCGATACAAGCTCTGCGATACGGTTTGCTACCCCTACTGCAGGGGCTTCCAGTGCACTTTGGTGTTGGGTTCTGAGACGGATGCCGATGTAACTTACCCTCCCCGACTCAATCCGACTCACGGCATGATGAGCGGATTAAGATCAGGTTAGAAGGCTCAACACCGCCGTCCCCTGTCGTCCAAGCAGGGCTAACCAAATGGCCTCAGAGCCTGACGATACACCCCATTTGGGGAAAGAAGAGTTATAGCCAAATAAACGCCATTCCACTCATTCGAAGCTTTTCTCCACATTCGGATCCTGCATCTCAAGAGAAAATTAAAAAGGTATGGTGTAACAGCGGGGGAATATATTGTGTTCTTTCGGTAGCCAAATAAACGCCATTCCACTCATTCGAAGCTTTTCTCTACATTCGGATCCTGCATCTCAAGAGAAAATTAAAAAGGTATGGTGTAACAGCGGGGGAATATATTGTGTTCTTTCGGGGGGTGTGGCTCAGCTGTCTTTTCTGCTACGTGAGTGCTACTTGTGCTTTGCGATATCAGAGTGAGTGTTTTTCTTCTGCCTCAGGGCAGTGCGTTTGCCTGCTACAGCTGAGTCACGGGTGATCCGGCCTCCACGTGGCGCCCCCTGGTAACGGCAGTAGCAGCCGGCCAACGGATCACCCACGGCATTTTGCCGTGGCTAGAGTGAAACTTTTGTTCAATTTGTGCTTTTTAGGCTGCCTTGCTCGTTGCACGGCAGCCCACGCTTTTAGTCAATCACAGCTGTGATACTTCGGCGCTGTGTGCCACAAGCGAAAGACTGTTTCGAGAATGAGTCTCGAAGAAGCCATACGAGGATATCCACCAAAGGATTTGATCTGCCCACGATGTGGATTGCAGTTATCCTCAAGACCGAAGCTGGAATGTCATTACCACGATCACTCCCTCGAACTGCTATGGAGGTGTAGCATGTGTCAAACTAAAACGAGCACCAGTAGCAAAGTGATGTCTTCGCACTTCACAAAGTGCAAGCGTAAAACTCAAGGACGACCCGACGACATCCTCTCCAACAATGCCACTGGCATTAACGACGGCGATGGCGCCCTTGGCGCGGCCTTTGGGGGGTCGGGTTCGGGTGTGCCGGCGCCTTGCGGGGTCGCCGGGGTATCGGTGTCCCGCCACGACAATTCCCCTACTGCTACTTCGACTGGGCAGGGCACTTTGGCCCGGGTCAATGGCGGCCTATCTTCTCAAAGTTCCAACATTGCTCCCACCACGTCTGATGGAGATTCCTCGGATATTTCCGCCCTTGCGGCGGAGCTTGCCCTACTAGGGCCTGCATCTCCAATACCTTCGTTCGACAAAGACGTAGGTGACTCACAGAACCTCTCCGCTCTGGCAGCGGAGATTGCTGAACACCAACAAATGAGCATGAATGCTGCCGAGGCTATGTCTCTCTCATC
Organism: Ornithodoros turicata; assembly: GCF_037126465.1. NCBI lineage: Eukaryota > Metazoa > Arthropoda > Arachnida > Ixodida > Argasidae > Ornithodoros > Ornithodoros turicata. Next base: position 1,163,847 of record NW_026999314.1, read on the forward strand.
TAATGCCCACGATCCTTCTATAGGATCTTCCTGCGGGGACATTGTCGGGGTGCGGACCCAGGGTGCCGCGGCGGCCTTGCGGGGTGTCGGTTCGGCCGAGCTTGGCTCGACGGAGGTTGCGTCGGCGGCGCCACTAATTTCCTATGGGAGATGGACCATAGCAGAAATGAAGCTGCTCGCCACATATGAGCTACAGATCGGGCAGCACCCGTTTATTAATGTCGAACTGGCCAAAAGACACAACACCAGATCTTTGGCAAGCATCAGAGGCCTTCGCCACCTAAGCAAGTACAAATCTGTGTTGAGATCGATGAGAGAAGAGCTCCGCCAACAACATCCCTGCAGTCCTGCTCAAGGAGCTGCTGGGTCTACCGAAGAACTACAACCTGACACCACTTCTGCAGCTAGCCAAGCTGGTTTGAGCGACCTTGATCCCGGAATAAAGGACAGACTTGAGAACTACCCTCTGCAGTATCGGGACCTGGAATCCATCTATGGTATATTTGGCATTTCGCACAAGAAATACACCAAGTCTGCAGCGAGGCACCCTCACCCTGGACCCGCTCCAAGTACCAAGGCATCACGCCGGCGAGAGCGCTTTAAATTGCACCAGCGCCTCTACAAGAAAGGTCCCAGGGTGTTGGTGCATCACATTATGACAGAAGGAGATCATTCTTCAATTACGCTCGATTCTATTCACGAGCTATTCGACCCCCTGTTTACGGCCCGATCTGCACGAACAACCGAGGAGTTCGCCACCAGTTCCCGAATCAAGGCGCCCTACTCGCCTTTTACCTCTGAGGAGGTCGACGCTTTTCTCAAGATGATGAACTCTTCTTCTTCGCCAGGCCTCGATGGCGTAAGCGCTTCCGACCTCAAGAGGATTCCTCCCCCAGTTCTGGCTCTGCTGCTGAATAACATTCTTCAGTTCAAAGCGATACCTCAGGAACTCAAATGCTCGAGAACGGTTTTCATACCGAAGAAGTCTTCCCCGGCCACTGCCACGGACTTACGACCCATAACGGTGCCCCCTATGATTATCAGGCTGTTATCCAGGGTTCTGCTGGGTCGCTTCTCAACCGGACATCACTTTCATGAACTCCAGCAAGGCTTCGAAATCAACAAGAGCACCAGCGGCAACTTACTGCTCTTACAGGCGCTCATGCGCCAGGCCAAGAAGACTCATAAGCCTTTCTACGCCGCCAGCCTTGATATAAGAAAGGCGTTCGACACCTTAAGCCACCATGCCATATTTTCTGCCCTACAAGGACGAGGTCTGCACAAGCAGTACATTGAGCTCATCAAGGAACTTTACAGCGGTTGCACCACAACCTTCTGCTTTAACGGCGTTACCGATGACATCACCGTATCCGTCCGGCAAGGCATCAAGCAGGGGGACCCGCTGTCGCCGTTCCTTTTTAACTGTGTACTCGACCCGTTGCTGGAACACCTTAATCGATCCGGGCTGGGGTTCCATTTGGGTTCCACTTCTGCCTCCGCAATGGCTTTCGCAGACGATCTGCTGCTATTTTCTGAAAGCCATGCCGCCTTGACTGAACTGTTGGACATGACGGAACAGTTCTTGCGGAGGGTGGGACTCGAATTGAACCCGGCTAAGACCCAATACTTCGGATGGGCATGGTCGAGTGCACAGGGGTGGTTCAATTACAACGTACCGCCAATTGTGGTGAACGGCGTCAGCGTGGACCCCATTGCGAGAGATACGCCCCTACGATATCTGGGACTGGATATACTCATCAACCGCGGACCGTCTCATCTCGACGCAGTCTCAGAGGCCACCTCCACTGTCATCATGAAAGCCGACCTGAAGCCCTTTCAGAAAGTACGATGCTTCAAGGAGCTAGTGGTGCAGCGACGTCTCTATGGATTGGCCAATTCTTTGGCGGTTATTCCCCATAGCGAGAAAGCCAACAAGAGCTCACGTGAATTTATTAAGAAAACGTGCCACCTCCCCCACTCCTTCCCGAGCTCTCACATCTGGCTCCCGGCAAGAGAAGGTGGTTTAGGTGTCATCGATCTCCAATGGACTGCCCCTGCTGTGCAAGTTAAGGCTCTGGCCCGGCTCCTACGAAGAGGTCATCAGTTTATTGACGAGCTCTTCAATGGGATCTTACACGAACATCTTTCGAAGCTTTGTCAATACCTTCGCATCCCAGAGGGTCTTTCCTCGTTCGAGGATATCGAGTCGGCGCTAAACGAGGGTCGCCGTCGGTACAAGGATGCCATGCAGTCGGGGTACAGAAACAAAGGATTATTTGCCCACACCCACGACCATGTTGGGAACCGCTGGTTATACCCTGACTGCAAGTTTATGAAGGACGGCGATCGGATCCGCGCTCTTCGCCTCCGGACCGACCTTTATCCGACAAGATCTCTTTCCAATCGTCATGCCCTGGACCCCAATGCACGTCTCTGCCACCACTGTGGTCAAGCTGAAGAAACGGCGGTGCACATCCTCCAGTTTTGCGACAAGGTGCACGGCCCGCGCATAGAACGGCACAACTTCATCGCCAAGCAGGTGTGCAGACTCATCAACGAGCATAGTCCGCAGGCGAAAGTCACGCAGGAGAAGATCTTTACCGTTCAGGGAGTACGCCTTAAACCTGATATCGTGATCGAAACCCCCGAAGAGGTCCGCATAATCGACGTGGCCATTGCTTGGGACAATTCGGCAGCCAACTTAGAAAGGAAATGCAAGGAGAAGCGCGACAAATATCAAGTTTTAACATCCGCTTTTCCCGACAAACCTGTTACAGTTTCCGGCTTGGTTTTCGGCGCCAGAGGGATGACGTGCCCTACCACAAGATCACTGTCTAAGCAACTCGGATTTTCTTCGGCGGACATCTCCTGGCTTGCTGCCCGGACCCTAGTGGGCAGTTTAATTTGCTTGAATCGGTTTGTGCGCATGGTTTAAATGGCGTCGCATCACAGCCGTCGTCGCTTCACAGCTGATTTTTCGCTCCGTCGGAGTAGTTTGGTTTTAGTCCCCCCCTTGTTTATTTTATTTTAGACTCTCGACCACAAGTCACGAGCCTAAGTGCCAATACCAACAGGCGGCGCCTCGCGCTCGTCAGGCATACAGTCTCTGACTTGGAGATCTTTTAACCCCGTTTTTTTTCCGGGGACGTAGTTGTTTTAGCCAAATAAACGCCATTCCACTCATTCGAAGCTTTTCTCTACATTCGGATACTGCATCTCAAGAGAAAATTAAAAAGGTATGGTGTAACAGCGGGGGAATATATTGTGTTCTTTCGGTAGCCAAATAAACGCCATTCCACTCATTCGAAGCTTTTCTCTACATTCGGATCCTGCATCTCAAGAGAAAATTAAAAAGGTATGGTGTAACAGCGGGGGAATATATTGTGTTCTTTCGGTAGCCAAATAAACGCCATTCCACTCATTCGAAGCTTTTCTCTACATTCGGATACTGCATCTCAAGAGAAAATTAAAAAGGTATGGTGTAACAGCGGGGGAATATATTGTGTTCTTTCGGTAGCCAAATAAACGCCATTCCACTCATTCGAAGCTTTTCTCCACATTCGGATCCTGCATCTCAAGAGAAAATTAAAAAGGTATGGTGTAACAGCGGGGGAATATATTGTGTTCTTTCGGTAGCCAAATAAACGCCATTCCACTCATTCGAAGCTTTTCTCCACATTCGGATCCTGCATCTCAAGAGAAAATTAAAAAGGTATGGTGTAACAGCGGGGGAATATATTGTGTTCTTTCGGTAGCCAAATAAACGCCATTCCACTCATTCGAAGCTTTTCTCTACATTCGGATCCTGCATCTCAAGAGAAAATTAAAAAGGTATGGTGTAACAGCGGGGGAATATATTGTGTTCTTTCGGTAGCCAAATAAACGCCATTCCACTCATTCGAAGCTTTTCTCTACATTCGGATACTGCATCTCAAGAGAAAATTAAAAAGGTATGGTGTAACAGCGGGGGAATATATTGTGTTCTTTCGGTAGCCAAATAAACGCCATTCCACTCATTCGAAGCTTTTCTCTACATTCGGATCCTGCATCTCAAGAGAAAATTAAAAAGGTATGGTGTAACAGCGGGGGAATATATTGTGTTCTTTCGGTAGCCAAATAAACGCCATTCCACTCATTCGAAGCTTTTCTCTACATTCGGATACTGCATCTCAAGAGAAAATTAAAAAGGTATGGTGTAACAGCGGGGGAATATATTGTGTTCTTTCGGTAGCCAAATAAACGCCATTCCACTCATTCGAAGCTTTTCTCCACATTCGGATCCTGCATCTCAAGAGAAAATTAAAAAGGTATGGTGTAACAGCGGGGGAATATATTGTGTTCTTTCGGTAGCCAAATAAACGCCATTCCACTCATTCGAAGCTTTTCTCCACATTCGGATCCTGCATCTCAAGAGAAAATTAAAAAGGTATGGTGTAACAGCGGGGGAATATATTGTGTTCTTTCGGTAGCCAAATAAACGCCATTCCACTCATTCGAAGCTTTTCTCCACATTCGGATCCTGCATCTCAAGAGAAAATTAAAAAGGTATGGTGTAACAGCGGGGGAATATATTGTGTTCTTTCGGTAGCCAAATAAACGCCATTCCACTCATTCGAAGCTTTTCTCTACATTCGGATCCTGCATCTCAAGAGAAAATTAAAAAGGTATGGTGTAACAGCGGGGGAATATATTGTGTTCTTTCGGTAGCCAAATAAACGCCATTCCACTCATTCGAAGCTTTTCTCTACATTCGGATCCTGCATCTCAAGAGAAAATTAAAAAGGTATGGTGTAACAGCGGGGGAATATATTGTGTTCTTTCGGTAGCCAAATAAACGCCATTCCACTCATTCGAAGCTTTTCTCTACATTCGGATCCTGCATCTCAAGAGAAAATTAAAAAGGTATGGTGTAACAGCGGGGGAATATATTGTGTTCTTTCGGTAGCCAAATAAACGCCATTCCACTCATTCGAAGCTTTTCTCTACATTCGGATCCTGCATCTCAAGAGAAAATTAAAAAGGTATGGTGTAACAGCGGGGGAATATATTGTGTTCTTTCGGTAGCCAAATAAACGCCATTCCACTCATTCGAAGCTTTTCTCTACATTCGGATCCTGCATCTCAAGAGAAAATTAAAAAGGTATGGTGTAACAGCGGGGGAATATATTGTGTTCTTTCGGTAGCCAAATAAACGCCATTCCACTCATTCGAAGCTTTTCTCCACATTCGGATCCTGCATCTCAAGAGAAAATTAAAAAGGTATGGTGTAACAGCGGGGGAATATATTGTGTTCTTTCTTGTGTTTTGGGGGGTGGTGACTCGGAATTGGTTTGCATATATTGTGTTATATTGTTCTTTCTTGTGTTTTGGGGGGTGGTGACTCGGAATTGGTTTGCTGTGCTGAGCGAAATTTATTTGTGCAAATCAGTGTTCTTTCGAGTGTTATCCGAGTCACCGGGCGGTCCGGCCTCCACGTGGCACCCCCTGGGCAACGGCTTCAGCAGCCGGCGAACGGACCGCCCGAGGCCTTTGGCCTGGGATTGAGCGCAACTTGCGTATTGCTTACTTTACAAAGCCCCTGTTCATATACAGTGGGTCTTCCGCTCTTCCCACCTTCGCAGTGAAGTTTATTGAGGAAGCTTTTAGCCTATTGGCACATCATGGACAACAACAATACTAACAGATGGGAGAGATCCTATCCTCCCGACGAACTTGTTTGCCATCACTGTGGTTCGCGGGAGTCGTCGAGAATCAAGCTTGAGCATCATTACGCTACTCACTCCATGGTGCTCGTATGGAGATGTGATATATGCTGTAGCAAGACTTCTGAATCGAGTAAAGTCCTATCTTCACATTACACCAAGTGTAAAAGGAAGACCTCGACTGGGCGGGGGGCCCTTGTGCCGGCGGTTGCCGGCGCGGGGTGCTCTGTGCCGGGTGGCGGGTCTGGGGCCGTGGTTGCCCCGGCTTCCTCCGGCGGTGTTCTGGCAGATGCTGAAACGGGTGTTTCTCTTCCTTCTACTCAACCAGGTGGCACTGGTAATGTGTCCCAGGCCGATGGCCAAAGCGACGTGTATGGGACACGCGAGGTCTCCCTCTTGGCAGAGGCCATCGCGGCGGAGATGGCAGGGCCCACTCAAATGGGTGACCCTGGCTCTGACGGTGACATCTCCGCGCTAGCGGAAGCGCTGGCCAGGGATGGGGTGTTAACCCCACCCGCTATTCGATCGTCGGGAGAAGTTCCCCTTTGTGGGGCTTCCGTAGTGCCTAACCAAACTATGCCTGGAGTTTTCAGAGACACCAATGGCTGTCAAGTTGACAGTTCTGCTGGCGCCGCCGAGGGGGGGCTGTTGGGTGGCGCGGCGCTGGAGCCGTCCTCTGGCTCGGGGCCTCCTGGGCCGGCGATCATTGGCACCGGTGCCCCCCCTTCTACTAATTACCCCTACCGTGGATCTGAAGGCGATTCCAACAACCAGCTCCGGACGGCGGACTGCTATGTGCCCCACGGCCGATGGACTGATACAGAGATGAGAGCTTTGGCCCTTCTTGAATGTGACATGCCCCACCACCCATTTATTAATCAAGAATTTGCTCGTCAATTCCCCAGTCGCTCTCTGATGGCCATCAGAATGATGCGCCATCAGAAGAAGTATAAAGACATCCTGAAGGAGTGTTCCATGAATGCTTCTAGACCTCAACCAACCCTGAGCCCCGAACCGGTAGTAGATATTGATCAACCGGCAAGCCTTATTGACATAAAGAGGGACTTCGCCACTGCAGGGATACAGGATGATGCTTTATGCCATAACTTGACGTATGCGCCTCTGGGTATTGATGATTTGAACACCATCTACCATCATTTCGGTGTTCGGCCAAAGCCTTCTAAGAATAAGCCTTCCCACTCAGCCCGGCGGCCTGTGACGGGTAACAGGAACGCGAAACGCAGAGAGAAGTTTCGTGAACACCAGCGGCTCTATCGTTTGGGGCCGAGAATTTTAGCCCACGAACTGATGATGGAACAGAGCGATGGAACCAGCAAGGTGTCCCTCCAGCAAGTGCACGAACTCTTCGATCCTCTATTTTCTGCCGCATCCAAGCCTGTCCCGAATAAACAAACACCCACAGCAAGAATGAATGTTTCCATGGGCCCGATTACGGCAAGCGAGGTTGCCCATGCTGTGGAAGGACTGCACCAGAAGGTTGCTCCTGGTCCGGATGGGGTGACGGTGCCCGAGTTGAAGAAAATTCCTGCCACTATCCTTCTTCACATCTTCAACAATTTCCTAAAATTTCAAGACGTGCCGCATGAGTTGAAGACCTCTAAAACGGTCTTTATCCCTAAAGTCCCAAACCCGAAAGTGGCGGCTGACCTTCGCCCGATCTCAATGTCATCTATCCTGTGCCGAGCCTTTTCGAGAATATTGTTGAGCCGGCTATCTGAGAGCACGTCGTTTCACCCGCTTCAAGGAGGCTTCCAAGACGACAGAAGCACCAGCTCCAACTTATTGCTTCTGCAGGGGGTGATGCGGTACCTTAAGAAGAACAAGCACAGTTTGTATGCCGCCAGTTTAGACGTGAGAAAAGCCTTTGACACCGTTTCTCACGAGGCTATATACGCTGCTCCCCGTACTCGAGGATGCCCCGAGTTCTACATCGAACTCATTCGTAATCTATACTCTCAAACATGCACGTTTTTCTTCCTCAATGGCGGGACCGACGGCCGCCGCATTCCCACCCGGCAGGGGATCAAGCAAGGTGATCCTTTATCACCATTTCTGTTTAATGTAGTGCTTGATCCCCTGCTGCATGAACTGAATACTTGCGGGTTGGGTGTACAAGTTGCTGGAGCGAACGCCGGCGGTCTTGCCTTTGCGGATGACATTCTTCTTATGTCTTCGAGCCTCGAGGGACTTCGGCCCTCACCCAAAGAACTGAGGCCTACTTATCAAGGGTTCATTTACAACTCAACCCTACAAAAACCCAGTATTTTGGATGGAGGTATAGCGGGGTGAAGAAATGGTACGAATACTCCCTGCCACCACTCTCAGTTGCCGGCTCCATGGTTCAGCCCCGTGATAAGACTCAACCGGTGAAGTATCTTGGCCTGGACCTATATGTCAACAAGCCGCCAAGACCCACTAATGATCTCACCGAAGCCTTCACTGGAGTCATTCGCAGGGCGGCGCTCAAGCCATTTCAACGGATGAGATGCCTTAGCTCTTTGGTGTTGCCGCGCTACCTTTATATTCTATCAAACACTTTAAATGTGATCCAGCAGTCGAAGAAAAGGGACAAAGGGATGCGCATTGCCATTAAGAAGATCCTCCACCTGCCCCTCTCGTACCCAAATCTGCACGTCCACCTGCCAGCCAGAGAGGGGGGCCTCGGCATGCTGCAACTCGAGTGGACAGCGGCGGCCTGTCAATTAAAAGCTCTCGCTCGACTCGCTAGATTGGTCGACCCGTTCGTCGACGCTGTGCTTGTCCTGCATCTCAAGAGAAAATTAAAAAGGTATGGTGTAACAGCGGGGGAATATATTGTGTTCTTTCGGTAGCCAAATAAACGCCATTCCACTCATTCGAAGCTTTTCTCCACATTCGGATCCTGCATCTCAAGAGAAAATTAAAAAGGTATGGTGTAAGAGCGGGGGAATATATTGTGTTCTTTCGGTAGCCAAATAAACGCCATTCCACTCATTCGAAGCTTTTCTCTACATTCGGATCCTGCATCTCAAGAGAAAATTAAAAAGGTATGGTGTAACAGCGGGGGAATATATTGTGTTCTTTCGGTAGCCAAATAAACGCCATTCCACTCATTCGAAGCTTTTCTCCACATTCGGATCCTGCATCTCAAGAGAAAATTAAAAAGGTATGGTGTAACAGCGGGGGAATATATTGTGTTCTTTCGGTAGCCAAATAAACGCCATTCCACTCATTCGAAGCTTTTCTCCACATTCGGATCCTGCATCTCAAGAGAAAATTAAAAAGGTATGGTGTAACAGCGGGGGAATATATTGTGTTCTTTCGGTAGCCAAATAAACGCCATTCCACTCATTCGAAGCTTTTCTCTACATTCGGATCCTGCATCTCAAGAGAAAATTAAAAAGGTATGGTGTAACAGCGGGGGAATATATTGTGTTCTTTCGGTAGCCAAATAAACGCCATTCCACTCATTCGAAGCTTTTCTCCACATTCGGATCCTGCATCTCAAGAGAAAATTAAAAAGGTATGGTGTAACAGCGGGGGAATATATTGTGTTCTTTCGGTAGCCAAATAAACGCCATTCCACTCATTCGAAGCTTTTCTCCACATTCGGATCCTGCATCTCAAGAGAAAATTAAAAAGGTATGGTGTAACAGCGGGGGAATATATTGTGTTCTTTCCAAAACCATCTGAAATCTGCACACGACTTCCAGGTCTATTGGTTATGCTCTCTCTGTGATGAGAAGGAAGCTTCCTCTGCGAAGACTATGTCTTCCCACTATACGAAATGCAAGAGGAAACTCGGCCAGAGGGCTAACGGGGCTCCTTTTCAAGATCCACCCCGCCCTGGACCCAGTGGAGCGATCGATTCAACTCGACCTCCGGAGCCGCCGGCGCAGACACACCACGAGGACAAGGGGGCACCTTTTCAAGATTCACCCCAGCTTGATCCCGATGGTGCGATCATTATGTCTGCGCCTGAACCACGGAGAGTGGCTGAACTCACTGGAAGTGCGATGTCGCAGCATCCCCCCACGTCCCTTGGGGTGGAAGTAGCCCAAGTCTTCTCCCATGGGAGATGGACCGAATCAGAGGTGGCTGCGCTGGCTCAGCTGGAGGCCGCCCTCGGCTCGCACCCTTTCATGAATCAAGAATTGGCCAAGGTTTTTCCCACCAGAAGCCTTATGGCAATCAGAATGATGAGGCACCAGGAAAGATACAAACGTGCCATGCAGAGGATCAAAGAAGCAGTGTCCACGCAGATGGTCACGGATGCTGACAATGAAGTCAGGGAGGAGGAAACTATAGTGCTTAGTGTCGATGAGATTATGGAAGATATGGAGGAAGCTGGACTCCATAATAGAACCTTAGCCACCAACCTGGCTAATGTCCCCATGAGTATGGGAGACTGGTCAGAGATCACTAGACACTTTGGTGTGGCAGTCAAAGGCGGGACCCAGCAGACCAGAGGAAGGCCAAAGAGGAATGTAACCTTACCAAAGACCAGGAACGCCAGAAGAAGGGCCGTGTTCAGAGAACACCAACGACTATACAAGTTAGGCCCAAAGGTGCTAGCTCACCAATTGATCATGGATCAGGAGGGAGATGGCCAGAGAGTCACTCTAAAAGATGTCCACGAGCTCTACGATCCACTATTCTCGTCCAAATCCAGAAGGATTGAGGGGGATTTGAGGTCAGATGGTAAAACCTCTGTTGAGGTTACCCCATTCCTCACGGACGAAGTCATCTGGGCTATGAAGAGCCTTGATAAAAGAGCTGCTCCGGGTCCCGACGGACTCACGTGGACAGACTTGGCAAAGATACCGCCAAAGATCCTGACCCATATCCTCAATAACTTCTTGGCGTTCCAAGACATTCCCGAGGAGATGAAAGCCTCTCGCACGGTATTTATACCGAAAAAGGCCAACCCGAGGTCTGCTGCGGATCTGCGTCCTATAACCATGTCTCCGATGCTGAGCCGTCTCCTATCGAATATCTTACTTAGGAGATTTACGGAAGATAATACCTTCCATCCCCTCCAAGGCGGTTTTCAGAGTGACCGCAGTACAAGCTCAAACTTGCTTATCCTCCAGGGCACGATGAGGTATCTAAAGACCAAGAAGAAAAGCCTCTATGCGGCTAGCCTTGATGTCAAGAAAGCCTTTGACACGGTCAGTCACGAAGCCATATTCGGGGCAATGAAGGGGAGGGGGTTCCCGGACTTCTATATTCAGTTGCACCGGAACCTGTACAGTAACTGTACAACCTCCTTCTTCTTAAACGGAAAGTCGGACGGCCAAAGAGTGTCTGTGAATCAAGGCATCAAACAAGGTGACCGGCTATCCCCATTTCTGTTCAATGCGGTCTTGGACCCGTTGTTACAGAAGGTCAATAGATCTGAATTGGGTGTGTCCGTGGGTGGCCAGAAGGCGGCGGCCATGGCGTTCGCCGATGACCTCTTACTGATGTCAGGAAGTTATGAAGGGCTCAGAGCGTTGACTAACGAGACAACTGACTATCTTAAGAACCTGGCTTTGACTGTAAATCCCCGCAAAACGCAGTATTTTGGCTGGAGATACAATGGTGTGAGGAAGTGGTTTGACTATACACTCCCCCCATTGAGAATCGATGGATGTTCCATCCCATCCTTACCTAAGGAGATCCCAGTGAAGTACCTCGGGCTGCAGATATACCTGAACAAGCCCCCCAAGGCTAACGATGAGATGGCTGAGAAGATCGTGGCAGTGATCAGAAGGGCGGCCTTGAAGCCGTTCCAGAAGGTCAGGTGTATTAACACCTTGGTATCTACGAGATACTTATACATACTCTCTAACAGCCTCAATGTGAGATCAGAGGCAGCCCGACGTGATAAGATCATAAGGACCATTACCAAGAATGTGCTCCACCTTCCATCATCATTCCCAAACTCCCATGTGCACATGCCGGCAAGGGAAGGTGGGCTAGGCATGCTACCACTTGAATGGACAGCGGCGACCTGCCAAGCTAAAGCCTATGCAAGGCTAGCCCGAATCGGGCTCCCTTTCGTGGATGCTGTGCTCTCTTCGCCCCTTAAAGACCATCAAGAAAGGCTAGCCCAATATCTGGGCATTCCCATGGGAATCTCTGATAGAGGCGACCTGGAGTTGGCACTGAGAGAGGCTCGCAAGCAGGCGATCGAGAAATCGATCCAAACCTATACCAACAAAAGTCTGTTCTCTCACCGAAGCGAGCCTGTTGGAAACCAGTGGTTATACCACGATTCCAGATACATGGCCGATGGAGACAGAATTCGAGCTCTCAGGCTAAGGACCAACTTATACCCAACCAGGGCCCTATCTAATAAACATGCCACTGATCCCAAAGCCATTGAATGCAGGTTCTGCAAGGAGAAGCCGGAGACAGCATTCCACATACTCCAAGAGTGTGAAAGGGTCCACTTACCAAGGGTGGAAAGACACAATTTTATAGCAAAGCAGGTCGTCCGACTGATCAAGAAGTACAATCCCGAGGTGGAAGTGGAAGAAGAGAAGCTGATAACTTCTCAAGATGGAGTCAGGTTGAAACCTGACATAATCATCAAGAAGGGCGATGACGTTAAGATCTTGGACGTTGCCATTGCATGGGACGCCAGCGCATCGACCCTGAAGGAAGTGAACCAAGGGAAAGTACAAAAATACTCATGCCTGAAAGCCTCCCTCCCCGGCAAGAATGTTGAAGTGCACGGTCTGTGCTTTGGTGCGAGAGCTCGCACCTGTGCAAGTACAAGACAGACCTTGAAAGATCTGGGATTCACCAAGAATGATATCGGTTGGTTGGCAGCAAAGGTCCTAGTCGGCAGCCTGATCTGCTTAAGCCGTTTCTTCAAAAAGGTATAGCCCGAGGGAACCCTGGCGAAACACCAAGACTACGCTACCGATACAAGCTCTGCGATACGGTTTGCTACCCCTACTGCAGGGGCTTCCAGTGCACTTTGGTGTTGGGTTCTGAGACGGATGCCGATGTAACTTACCCTCCCCGACTCAATCCGACTCACGGCATGATGAGCGGATTAAGAACAGGTTAGAAGGCTCAACACCGCCGTCCCCTGTCGTCCCAGCAGGGCTAACCAAATGGCCTCAGAGCCTGACGATACACCCCATTTGGGGAAAGAAGAGTTATAGCCAAATAAACGCCATTCCACTCATTCGAAGCTTTTCTCCACATTCGGATCCTGCATCTCAAGAGAAAATTAAAAAGGTATGGTGTAACAGCGGGGGAATATATTGTGTTCTTTCGGTAGCCTAATAAACGCCATTCCACTCATTCGAAGCTTTTCTCCACATTCGGATCCTGCATCTCAAGAGAAAATTAAAAAGGTATGGTGTAACAGCGGGGGAATATATTGTGTTCTTTCGGTAGCCAAATAAACGCCATTCCACTCATTCGAAGCTTTTCTCCACATTCGGATCCTGCATCTCAAGAGAAAATTAAAAAGGTATGGTGTAACAGCGGGGGAATATATTGTGTTCTTTCGGTAGCCAAATAAACGCCATTCCACTCATTCGAAGCTTTTCTCTACATTCGGATCCTGCATCTCAAGAGAAAATTAAAAAGGTATGGTGTAACAGCGGGGGAATATATTGTGTTCTTTCCAAGTGCAAGAGGAAGACATCTGTTGGGCGGGGGGCCCTTGTGCCGGCGGCCGCCGGCGCGGGGTGCTCTGTGCCGGGTGGTGGGTCTGACGCCGTGGTCGCCTCGGCCTCTCCCGGCGGTCTGTTGGTTACTACTGAAAATGGTGACTCATCTCCACTTGTTCAACCAGGCGGCACTGCTATTCAGTCAGGCGGCACTTTGTCCCAGGCTGACGGCCAGATGGAATTTTGCGGGACACGCGAGGTCTCCCTCTTAGCAGAGGCCATCGCAGCGGAGATCACAGGATCCACTCCGGTGGGCGATCCTGTAACAGACGACGAAATCTCCGAGCTAGCGGAAGCGCTGGCCAGGGATGGGGCGTTAACCCCTCCCGTTATTCGACCGTCAGGTGAAGTTCCCCTTGGTGGGGCTTCCACAGTGCCCAATCAAGTCATGCCTGTTATGTTTAGAGACACCAATCCCTGTCGAGTTGACAGGTTTGCCAACGCCGCTGTGGGGGGGCCGTTTGGCGGTCCGGCGCCGGAGCCGCCTCCTGGTTCGGGGTCCTCTGGGCTGGCGGCCCGCGGTGCGGGTGCCCCCTCCTCTCCTGCCAGCTATGCCCACAATGGATCTGAAGGCGATTTTAATGACCAGTCCCGAGCAGCGAGCTGCTATGTGCCCTATGGTCGCTGGACCGACACGGAGATGAGAGCTTTGGCCCTTCTGGAGCGTGATATGTTGCGTCACCCATTCATTAACCAGGAGCTGGCTCGTTTATTTCCAAGTCGCTCTTTGATGGCCATCAGAATGATGCGCCATCAAAAGAAATACAAAGATATCTTGCAAGAGTGCCTGGCAAGCGCTTCTACACCCCACGTCATTCCTACCCCTGAGCCGGTCCTGAATATTGACCAACCGGCAAGCTTGAATGATATAAGGAGGGACTTTGCTGCCGTGGGGATAGATGACGACGCTCTATGCCACAACCTTTTCTATGCGCCCCTGGGAATGGACGACCTCAACGCCATTTACCAACACTTTGGCGTCCGGCCAAAGTCTTTCAAGAATGGACCTGTCCGTTCTGTCCGGCATGCTACAACTGGGAATCGCAACATGAAGCGAAGAGCAAGGTTTAAAGAACACCAGCGGCTCTATCGCCTAGGACCAAGGGTTCTAGCTCACGAATTGCTCATGAAGGACCGTGACGGATCCAGTAAGGTGTCCCTACAGGAGGTGCACGAGCTTTACGACCCGTTATTTTCTGCCACATCAAGACCAGTCTCGAGCACACAGTTCTCCACAGCACGAATGAACGTCTCCATGGGTCCTGTAACACTGAGCGAAGTTGCCCATGCTGTGGAGGGACTTCACCAAAAGGTTGCTCCAGGCCCGGACGGGGTGACGACGTCTGAGATGAAGAAAATTCCTGTCGCCATTCTCCTGCACATCTTCAATAACTTCCTGAAGTACCAGAATGTGCCTCAAGAGCTCAAGACCTCAAAGACGGTATTCATTCCCAAAGTCGCCAATCCGAGGACAGCAGCGGATCTCCGACCCATTACAATGTCGTCGATTTTGTGCCGAGCCTTCTCCAGAATCCTGTTAAGCCGGTTGTCTGAGAACACGTCCTTTCATCCGCTCCAGGGCGGATTCCAAGATGACAGAAGCACCAGCTCTAACTTACTGCTTCTGCAGGGCACGATGCGCTATCTCAAGAAAAATAAGAAAAGCCTTTATGCTGCGAGTCTTGACCTGAGGAAGGCTTTCGATACCGTATCCCACGATGCCATATTCGCCACTCTCCGTGCCCGAGGTTGTCCGGAGTTTTACGTTGAACTCATCCGGAACTTGTACACTCAGACCTCCACCTTCTTTTACCTCAACGGTGTGACCGATGGCCGTCGCATCCCCACCCGGCAGGGGATCAAGCAGGGTGATCCTTTATCACCCTTTCTATTTAACGTCGTGCTTGATCCCCTACTTCACGACCTAAACAGTTCCGGGTTGGGTGTCCAAATTGCTGAAGCGAACGCCGGAGGTCTCGCCTTTGCGGATGATATACTCCTTACGTCTTCAAGCTTCGAGGGACTACGGGCCCTCATTCAAAAGACAGAAGCCTATTTATCAAGGGTCCACCTTCAGCTAAACCCTATGAAGACGCAATACTTCGGTTGGAGGTATAGCGGAGTAAAAAAGTGGTTCGAGTACGCCTTACCACCTCTTTCGGTCGCGGGCTCCATCGTCAAGCCTCGAGAGAAGACTCAGCCTGTGAAGTATCTTGGTCTAGAGCTCTACGTCAACAAGCCACCAAGACCCACCAATGAACTCACAGAGGACATCGCCGGAGCCATCCGCAGGGCGTCGATCAAGCCTTTCCAACGTCTGAGATGTCTGGGCTCGCTGGTTATCCCGCGTTATCTCTACATCCTGTCCAACAGTTTAAACGTGCTCCAGCAAGCGAAGAGAAGAGACAAAACGATGCGAACAGCCATAAAGAAGATTTTACACTTGCCCCTCTCCTACCCCAACCTGCACGTTTACTTACCTGCCAGAGAGGGGGGCCTTGGGCTGCTGCAACTGGAGTGGACGGCCGCGGCCTGCCAGCTCAAAGCTCTTGCCCGGCTCGCAAGACTGGCCGACCCCTTCGTTGACGCCGTACTCGGAGAGGCCCTCCAAGATCAGGTCTCCAAGCTCTCAACTGCGTTAGATGTACCGATGGGCATTACAAGCCAGTTGGATTTATCGGCGGCCCTTTACGAAGCCCATAAGCGCTGGACCCAGAAGGCCATGCAACTGTACGAAAATCAGGGCCTATTTTCCCATCTACATGAACCTCTTGGGAACACCTGGTTGCATCCCGATTGCCGCTTCCTGGCCGACGGTGACAGGATCCGTGCCCTTCGACTTCGGGCGAATTTGTGGCCGACTAGGGCCTTGTCTAACAAGCAGTCTCTCGACCCGGCCGCAACCTTGTGCAGATTCTGTAAGGATAAGCAAGAAACAGCCTACCATATCCTACAAGAATGCGGCCGGGTCCACTTTCCTCGGATCGAGAGGCACAATTTTATTTGCAAACAAGTAGTCCGCCTCGCCCAGAAGTACGATCCTGCCATCGTCGTCCAACGGGAGAAGGTGTACACGGCAATCGACGGGACCCGTTTGAAGCCTGACATTGTCATTGCCAAGGGTGACAATGTCACTATACTCGACGTAGCGGTGGCGTGGGACCCCAACCCTGCGGCTCTAGAAGTCATCAACTCCGGGAAGGCGGCAAAGTATTCTATTCTATCAGCCTCCTTCCCTGACAAAAATGTTCGAGTCGCCGGGCTCTGTTTCGGGGCCCGCGGGGGTACCTGCGCCAGCACTCGCCGAACTTTACTTTCCCTTGGCCTTAGCAAAAGTGATTCTGCATGGCTCGCTGCTAGAACACTCGTGGGAAGTCTAATTTGCCTCTCACGTTTCAATAAGGCCGTTTAACTTTTAATGCTTCCTCGCGTTTGCTGCGTGATTTTAGCGTCAGGTTTTTAAATCATCGATTGTTTTAAACTCCTTTGTTTTTTCGTTTCTTCTTCCAGTCTGGGTAAGAGGAGACCGTTGGGGCCCAATGGCATAACATCGCTGGCCTGCTTGCAGGCCGGGCCCCAAGGCATTCGCTTAACCTTGACGATTTTATTTTACCCATCCCCATGGGACATGATTGTTTTAGCCAAATAAACGCCATTCCACTCATTCGAAGCTTTTCTCCACATTCGGATCCTGCATCTCAAGAGAAAATTAAAAAGGTATGGTGTAACAGCGGGGGAATATATTGTGTTCTTTCGGTAGCCAAATAAACGCCATTCCACTCATTCGAAGCTTTTCTCCACATTCGGATCCTGCATCTCAAGAGAAAATTAAAAAGGTATGGTGTAACGGCGGGGGAATATATTGTGTTCTTTCGACTCTCTTGTACTCAGTCTTTCTCCTGTCAGGAGGACCCACGTGTTCCTGTTGATACAGGTTCACTGTCTAATAGTGGTGCAGTGGCCGGCGCTGTTGGGGGTGCTGCGGTCCTTATGCCTGCGGCGGTGGCTTCGGGCCCCGGCTGCGCCGGTGGGGGATCTGCCCGGGCTCCGGTCTCGTATGGAAGATGGACTGTTTCAGAGATGAAGCTGCTGGCCAACTTGGAAATTGAAATTGGCCGCCATCCGTTTATTAACCACGAGCTGGGGCAGAGATATCCCACACGCTCCCTCGCAAGTATCCGTGGCATCCGTCACCTACAGAAATATAGAACTATTCTCGCCGAGGTCCGACGGCTACGAAGTGATGTGTCCTCTGCTCAACCTAACACCATGCATATATGCGATGGGGCAGTGCAAGTGCCGGAGCTCGGCGTTGATGACCTTACCCGCTGTGGTTTGGGAGAAGCTCTTGCAAATCGTCTATGTGATCTTCCGGTGCAGTACGCAGATATCTTGGAAATATACCAGTTATATTGCCCGGAACGCCAGGACTTACGAATCACCAAAAGAAGAAGGAATGTTAGAGATGTGCCCAGAAACCCTATAACGAGGAGAGAGCGCAAGAGAAGAAGATTTGCAGAACATCAGCGTCTCTATTCCAAGGGGCCGAAAGTCCTGCTACATCAGGAGATGGTGAAGGGTGGAGGTGGTGGCATTACTCTTAAGGACATACATGAATTGCATGATCCCCTGCTTTCCACTCCATCTAAGAGGGATATCTCGGTGCCGGAGATGCCTGACAAGACTCACGTTGAAATTGGAATCTTCTCCACTGATGAGGTGCTGGAGGGGCTCAGACGACTTAATAGAAGCTCTGCGCCTGGGCCGGATGGTGTCAGCGTGGTAATGCTGAGCAAGATACCACTTGTGGTCGTCACCCAGGTCATGAATAACATCCTGAAGTTTCAAGCCATCCCGCCGGAGCTAAAGCGTTCCCGTACGGTCTTCGTGCCCAAGAAGGTCGTCCCTCAAGGTCCCTCTGATCTAAGGCCAATCACTGTATCCCCGGTCCTCCTCAGATTGTTCTCGAGGCTGCTACTGGAACGCTTCTCTAAGTGTAACAAGTTCCACGATTACCAGAGCGGCTTCGAGGATGATAGAAGTACAAGCTCCAACCTGCTTCTCTTGCAAGGACTGATGAAGATTGCAAAATCCAGTCATAGACACTTATATGCTGCTAGCCTAGACATCAGGAAAGCTTTCGACATGTTGAGTCACCATGCTATTTTTGCTTCACTTGGCGGCCGAGGGGTGCCTGCAATGTATATATCCTTGGTGGAAGAGATGTATGCGTCTTCAGTTACTACTTACCAGCTCAACGGTGAAGGGGACGAAATTCCTGTATGTGTACGTAGGGGAATCAAGCAGGGAGATCCGCTCTCCCCCATACTTGTTTAATTGCATCCTTGATCCCCTACTGCGTCTCCTCAACGGTTCTGGGCTGGGCTTCCACCTGCAGGACTCCTCTATGGCTGCAATCGCCTTTGCAGATGATTTGGTGCTAGTGTCGGAGAACTATGATGCTCTACAACGGCTAATTCGTATGACTGAAGAACATCTGCAGCTGGTTGGTCTGGAACTGAATCCTGGCAAGACCCAGTATTTTGGCTGGTCATGGGATAGCACGAAGGACTGGTTCCAGTACAAGATCCCGCCGATTCAAGTTATGGACCAGTGGATACACCCTCACGAAGCTGATAGGCCCATTCGATACCTTGGGCTCAACATGTACGTTAATAGAGAACCTACCGACCATGATGCCATGGCTGATGATGCCACGAGAATTATTACGGGAGCTGCCCTCAAGCCTCTGCAGCGTGTTCGCTGCTACAAGGAGCTGGTAGTCTCAAGAAGGCTCTACACCATTTCAAACACCTTGGATGTGATAAGACTCGGTGAAAGGGCAGATAAGACCAACAGGTTATTTATTAAGCGTGCCTGTCACCTCCCCAGTTCTTACCCGAACGCCCTTCTGTGGTTGCCTCCTAAGGAGGGTGGCCTGGGTCTTATGCCTCTTCAATGGACGGCACCCTCCGTGCAGCTTAAGGCCCTGGCGAGGCTTCAGCGACTTGGAAATCCTTTTGTCGATGAGATATTTAATGCCTATCTCCAGGGGCACAAGGAAAAGATTTGTCGGTACCTCAGAGTACCCGAGGGTCTCACTTCAGTCAGCGATATCGAGTATGCCCTCAAGGAAGCCCGTGGCCAGTGGATCCAGAACATTAAGGAGCAGTATGCTAAGAAGGGCTTGTTTGCCTTCCAAAATGATCCGCTTGGTAACAGGTGGCTATACCACGATAATCGTTTTATGAAAGAGGGAGACAAGATTCGTGGACTAAGGCTGCGAGCGGATTTATATCCCACCAGATCCCTGTATAACAAACACGCTGCCAACCCTGCTGCGCGTCTGTGTCAGCACTGCGGTGAGGCCGAGGAGACGGCTTGTCATATTTTGCAGTATTGCGAGAAGATTCATGGCCCTAGGGTTGAGCGCCACAATTTCATAGTGAAACAGCTTTGTCGTCTGGTGGCTCAACACAACCCTGGTATTAGTGTCACCAGAGAAAAGGTGTTCACTGTTGAGGGCACCAGACTGAAGCCTGATGTCGTTCTGCAGCAGGGGAATGACGTGGTAATCTTGGATGCGACCATCACCTGGGACTCTTCAGTGGCTAACCTGAAAAAAAAGAATGCACAGAAGGCCAGCAAGTACCAGGCTTTGGCCGCATTATTCCCCGACTGCAGCGTTAAGATAGCTGGGGTGGCGCTCGGCGCTAGGGGTATGACATGCCCATCTACTAGGAGAATCTGTGCTGACCTCGGCCTTTCCAAGTCAGACACAGCATGGTTGGCCGCCAGGAGTCTGGTGGGTAGCCTTATTTGTTTGAACCGTTTCAATAAGAGAGTGTAGGGTCCCACCACGTTAACTACCTTTGACCTGTCAGAAGCGTTTCTTTCGCTAGTATTCTAACCCCTGTTTTATTTGCTTTTGGCCTCCGTCAGGGGTCTAAAGCCCATTTGCTGCGCTCGCGGGGCTGCAGCGCCTGGCTAGGTCTTTTATTTATTTTACCCCTCTTTTACGCCGGGGACAATTGTGTTTTAGCCAAATAAACGCCATTCCACTCATTCGAAGCTTTTCTCCACATTCGGATCCTGCATCTCAAGAGAAAATTAAAAAGGTATGGTGTAACAGGGGGGAATATATTGTGTTCTTTCGGTAGCCAAATAAACGCCATTCCACTCATTCGAAGCTTTTCTCCACATTCGGATCCTGCATCTCAAGAGAAAATTAAAAAGGTATGGTGTAACAGCGGGGGAATATATTGTGTTCTTTCGGTAGCCAAATAAACGCCATTCCACTCATTCGAAGCTTTTCTCCACATTCGGATCCTGCATCTCAAGAGAAAATTAAAAAGGTATGGTGTAACGGCGAGGGAATATATTGTGTTCTTTCGGCAGCCAAATAAACGCCATTCCACTCATTCGAAGCTTTTCTCCACATTCGGATCCTGCATCTCAAGAGAAAATTAAAAAGGTATGGTGTAACGGCGGGGGAATATATTGTGTTCTTTCGGCAGCCAAATAAACGCCATTCCACTCATTCGAAGCTTTTCTCCACATTCGGATCCTGCATCTCAAGAGAAAATTAAAAAGGTATGGTGTAACGGCGGGGGAATATATTGTGTTCTTTCATTCATATTGTGTTCATTAGCAGGCGATCGAGAAATCGATCCAAACCTATACCAACAAAAGTCTGTTCTCTCACCGAAGCGAGCCTGTTGGAAACCAGTGGTTATACCACGATTCCAGATACATGGCCGATGGAGACAGAATTCGAGCCCTCAGGCTAAGGACCAACTTATACCCAACCAGGGCCCTATCTAATAAACATGTCACTGATCCCAAAGCCATTGAATGCAGGTTCTGCAAGGAGAAGCCGGAGACAGCATTCCACATACTCCAAGAGTGTGAAAGGGTCCACTTACCAAGGGTGGAAAGACACAATTTTATAGCAAAGCAGGTCGTCCGACTGATCAAGATGTACAATCCCGAGGTGGAAGTGGAAGAAGAGAAGCTGATAACTTCTCAAGATGGAGTCAGGTTGAAACCTGACATAATCATCAAGAAGGGCGATGACGTTAAGATCTTGGACGTTGCCATTGCATGGGACGCCAGCGCATCGACCCTGAAGGAAGTGAACCAAGGGAAAGTACAAAAATACTCATGCCTGAAAGCCTCCTTCCCCGGCAAGAATGTTGAAGTGCACGGTCTGTGCTTTGGTGCGAGAGCTGGCACCTGTGCAAGCACAAGACAGACCTTGAAAGATCTGGGATTTACCAAGAATGATATCGGTTGGTTGGCAGCAAAGGTCCTAGTCGGCAGCCTGATCTGCTTAAGCCGTTTCTTCCCTTTAAGGTATAGCCCGAGGGAACCCTGGCGAAACACCAAGACTACGCTGCCGATACAAGCTCTGCGATACGGTTTGCTACCCCTACTGCAGGGGCTTCCAGATGCACTTTGGTGTTGGGTTCTGAGACGGATGCCGATGTAACTTACCCTCCCAGACTCAATCCGACTCACGGCATGATGAGCGGATTAAGAACAGGTTTGAAGGCTCAACACCGCCGTCCCCTGTCTTCCCAGCAGGGCTAACCAAATGGCCTCAGAGCCTGACGATACACCCCATTTGAGGAAAGAAGAGTTATAGCCAAATAAACGCCATTCCACTCATTCGAAGCTTTTCTCCACATTCGGATCCTGCATCTCAAGAGAAAATTAAAAAGGTATGGTGTAACAGCGGGGGAATATATTGTGTTCTTTCAGGGAATATATTGTGTTCTATATTGTGTTCTTTCGGGGGGCGTGACTCAGGTATTCGGGTGCTTTGCTGTGCGATCTATTGTGCTCTCGAATAGAGGTTTTTGGTGTGTATCCTGAGTCACGGGCGGTCCGGCCTCCTCGCGGCACCCCCCGGGCAACGGCAGCAGCAGCCGGCTAACGGACCGCCCACGGCATAAGCCGTGGTAGGAGTGGAAGAACTCGGTGTTGTGATTTTATGCCATCCAGGTCTATACTGGATCGGCAACGCTCTTACCTGGCCTGGCAGGGAGTTAACGCGAAATGGAAGATCGGGAAGTTTATTTCCCACCTGGTGACTTAGTCTGTGGAGTATGCCAAACCCGCTTGTCATCGCGGGAGAAGTTCGAAAGACATCTTGTCAGCGAACACGATATAAAGGTGAAGTGGCGATGTGACAACTGCCTGGAGAAAATCTTGGATTCGGCGAAGAGCATGTCTTCCCATTACTCAAAGTGTCGTCGGAGGCACAGACCGATACTGCAAGAGCTCGAAGAGCAGCCATCGGAGCAGCAGAGCCAAGATTCCCCTGGGTCGGCAATACAAGATCCTGCGGCCCACACGGACGGATGTCCTCAAAGTGACCACCAGATACCCGACAATGATGACCATGCTGGAGAGATGACTGCCCGTGCGGGGTCTCCGTCGGGTGGCTCCTGTCCGACTGCGACTCGGGCGGGGCTGGATTTGCCCGACCCCGGGCCTGAGCCAATCACCAGGGCTGCCGAAGAATCGGCAAGGCCCGTGACCGACGAAGGGACGATCTATACTACGACGGGTCCTGCGCCGAGTTCACCTTCTACAGCTGACTTGACGTCTTTATTGGCGCAAGAAGACCTCACTCCCCCCTTGGGGGGGCCCGACGGGCCACAGTGGGTCTCGCAGGTTGATTCCTGCAGGGTGAATATTCGTCAGGCAGGCGCACAGGACCGATCTCCCGAACAAACTGTGAGAGGCTCGGACCCGGGGCCGGGTTTGTCCGGCTTGGGCCGGGGCGCGGGGGATGGGGGCGGCCCGGCGGTGATCTCGTACCGGCGATGGACGGAGGCTGAACTGACTCTCATGGCTCGTGCTGAGATTGCCCTGGGGTCTCACCCCTTTATGAATCAAAACCTTCATACGAAATACCCTCATCGTTCCCTCCAGAGCATCAGAATGATGCGGCATTCTACAAGATACAAGTCGCTCCTACGTAGTCTCCCTGAGCAAGAAGAGCGCCAGAGGGTCGCTACACTACAAGACACGCTGACTACGCCTGCCGCAACGATGACCCAAGGAGCGGCTCCAGCCCAAGGTCTGCTCTCCCAGAACTTAATGGAACGAATTATGGGTGGCCCCCTTCAAGGACACGATATCGACGCCATCTACGAGGCTTACGGGGTGGAGAGAATAAGAATACAGGGAAAAAGGCCCGCACGCAGCGGTGAGAAGCAGCCTAAGACGAGGAGCGAGCGCCGACGAGCTAAGTTCAAGCAGCACCAAAGACTTTATGCTAAAGGGCCGAAGGTCCTGTGCCATGAGCTTATGGCGGAAGCCGGTGGCTACAAGGTCACGACGCCAGACCTGCACGAGGAATATGATATGGTGTTTTCCTCTCCCTCGTCTAAAGAGATCCAGGTTCCGGCTATTGGGGGTCCGATGCTCGTCCCCTTTTCTCCAATCGAGGCTGACGAGGTTGAGCGATGCCTGGCATCAGCGAAACAACGTGCCGCTCCCGGTCCCGATGGCGTAACGGTGCAAGGCCTGAAGCGTATTCCACCCGACATCTTGGCGGCTGTGTTCACAAACTTTCTCAGGAATAAATGTGTTCCTGCAGATATCAAAGAGGCCAGAACGGTTTTCGTCCCCAAACGATCTAAGCCTTCGGGGGCCGGTGACTACCGCCCTATCACAGTATCATCTCAGCTGCAACGGTTGTATAGCAAGATCCTGCTGCAGAGATTTACCCCGGCTACCTCCTTCCACAAGCTTCAAAGTGGATTTCAAGGGGACAAAAGCACTTCCAGCAACCTCCTTCTGTTGCAAGGCATGATGAAGTACGCCAAGCTCCACCACAGACCCTTCTTTGCGGCCAGTCTCGACCTGCGTAAGGCCTTTGACCTTCTAAGCCATCACGCCATTTTCGCCGCCCTCAGAGGTCGTCAGTTATCCCAGCATTACCTGGATGTCCTGGAGGACTTATATAATGGATGCCACACCACTTTTTGGTTGGAGGGCAAGTCGGACGGCAGAAGATTTGATTTGATTTGATTCGGGTTTTATTGGCGCATCAGCTACAAAGGCCATAATGCGCCAAATACCGCTGAAGACTAGTTAGTTAAAAAGTACATGTGTAGGACTAAAATATGAGTAACTGTTGCATTAGTATTTAAAATCACAGATGTTTTAAAAAACCAGTATCTTTAAAAAACCTATACACGTTCTCAAAAGGAACAAAGCTGTCATCACCCAGCAGAAGCATTGGGTGGAGGGGCAAGAAGGTTCTATAAAAGGGAGCAAAATGGTGTTGACGAAGATGTTGGTACGCTGGACACGTGATGAGGATGTGAATGATCGAAAGCTGTTCCCCACAGTGGTTGCATTCCGGTGGGTCTTCTCCTCGTAGAAGATACCCATGCGTCAAGTATGTGTGTCCCAAACGAAGGCGAGAGGATAGCACTTCATATAGTCGACTGGACATACCTTGTGAGCAGGTGCCTACATTGGGCTTGATACTATGTAATTTATTATTGGTTTGCTGGTCCCAAGATGTCTGCCAGTCGTTATTGATGCATCTTCTTAGACATAGTTTGAGGTCTTGATATGGAATTTCGAAAGGGGTTATGTCACTTGTTAGAGCAACCGTAGCAGCATGATCAGCTCGCTCATTGCCAGGTATCCCAACATGACTGGGTACCCAGCAGAAGAGTAGCTGAAAGGCCCTATTAGCTATAGTGCTTGCCAGGCTCCTTGCACGATGAACTACCAGGTTTTTAGTGGGGTGTATGTTACAAATAGCCTGCAGAGAACTGAGAGAATCTGTGTATATTACTGAGGATCTTATGTGATTTTGTAGGATGTAGTTGAGGGCTAAAATTATTCCATACACTTCAGCAGTAAAAATAGACATGGTGCTCTTTAGACGGTGTGAACGTGTAACTATTCCAGTAACCATAGCACATGAAACCCTGGTATTTGTTTTTGATCCATCAGTGTAGAATTCAATATGGCTGCCAAAGGTTTCCCTTAGGTGCTCAAATTCCTGTTTCAATACAATGTTTGGCGTATCATGTTTGTCGAATCTCGTCAGTGATTTATCACATTTTGGATAAGGTTGCCATGGTGAGATTTTTTTGCTGCAAGGACGGCAGAAGAATACCGCTCAGGAGAGGAGTGAAGCAGGGGGATCCCTTATCCCCCTTTATGTTTAATTGTATCATGGATCCGCTCCTCCATCTCCTGAAACTCTTCCGGTCTTGGCTTCCAGGCTTCGCAGGGAACAGCGGCGGCGATGGCATTCGCCCTATGATGTCATCATCTTTTCGGACAACCATGCAGCACTGCAAGAATTGATCAGGATGGCGGAGAACTACTTTGGTCAGGTCCAACTGGAGATCAACCCGAAAAAGACCCAATACTTTGGCTGGACCTGGTCCAGCCAGAGCGACTGGTTCCGTTATGACATTAGGCCTATTACCGTCTGTGGAGAAGAAGTCAGGCCCTTGACCAGAGAAGAGCCCATTAAATACCTGGGGCTTTATTTATATGTCCATAAGGCTCCTTCCCTCGATGACACCAAGATTCGAGACATTAAGGACACCATCGATGCGGCAGCTCTCAAACCCTTTCAACGGCTTCATTGCTACAAAGAGCTAATCATTCAACGGCGCCTCTACACTGTTGCAAACTCTCTCAACATTCTGGGTCAGGTGCAGAAGCTGGATGCGGCTCATGTAAAGGATGCGAAGAGGTTTCTTCACTTGCCAGGAAGCTTTCCTACTTCCCATCTCTGGCTGCCGAATAGGAGAGGCGGGTTAGGTATGCTCCAGTTGGCCTTTACGGCGATATCAGTGCAAATTAAAGCATTGGCCCGCCTGCAGCGCTTGGGAAGCACCTTCGTTGACTCTATAGGGAACGAAGTCTTGGCGCCGCATCTCGACTCCCTCTGCCGGAAGCTATCGATTCCCACGGGTGTAACGAGTGGTAGAGAGCTCGATAGACTCCTTCGTGAAGCTCACAGCCGTTGGATGATAGACATGAAGAACCGTTACTATAACAAATCCATCTTCGCCCACGAAAGCGATCTGTTAGCGAATCACTGGTTGAGCGCCACATCAAGACACTTAAAAGAAGGTGACAAGATTCGGGCGTTGCGCCTGCGGACGGGTGTCTACCCGTGCAGAGCCCTGTTCAACAAACACGCCGCCGACCCTTCAGCTAGGCTCTGCCACCACTGCCAGGAAGGAGAGGAGACCCCGGCCCACATTCTCCAGCATTGTGAGCGGGTGTACGGGCCCCGCATCGAGAGACATAATTTCATCTGCCACCAGCTGTCAAGACTAACCCAAAAGTATAATCCTTCTGCCACCATACGTGAGGAGCAAGTGTTTACAGTTGAAGGTGCCCGTTTAAAACCGGATATGGTGGTAGACACTGGTGACAGGGTGATAATTGCTGATGTGGCCATCTGCTGGGATGGGTGCATCTCCACTCTTGAACAAAAAGTTCGCGACAAAATTGCAAAGTACCTCTCCGTGCTGTGTTTCCGGATAGAGAGGTTAAGGTTGAGGGTATCGTCTTCGGTGCCCGCGGCCTGACGTGCGGGTCTACGCGGCGTGTTTGTGGCGAGTTGGGATTAACTAAAAGCGATATGGCCTGGCTCGCGTCACGTACCTTGCTCGGAAGTCTAATCTGTTTGTCACGGTTTATTCGTAAAGTGTAGTTTATTCGTCTTCCCCCTCCCTGTCAGGAAGTTTTAGTTTGCGGCTGTTCGGCTGTATGGTGTTATTATCGTTTATTTTAACCAGGGCCGCAAGAGCGGCGTATGGTACCAGCACAGCACGGCCCGAAAGGGTTCGTGTGGTACGCATCGCCGGGCTTCGCCCAGTTTTTAACCCCGTTAGGGGACAGAGTTGTTTTAGCCAAATAAACGCCATTCCACTCATTCGAAGCTTTTCTCCACATTCGGATCCTACATCTCAAGAGAAAATTAAAAAGGTATGGTGTAACGGCGGGGGAATATATTGTGTTCTTTCACACCCGGCCCGGCGTGGCACACCTTTTTCGCTGCTTCTTCTCCCGTGTTTTGCGAAGTGTTCTGTACGGTGTGTCACAAGTGCTCCCCCACCTCCTCGTGGTGCCGGGTGGTAACGGCTCTGCTCTTTGCATAGCCGGCCAAGTGGGGAGCGCAGGCCTTTTGGCCTGGTGCAGGTGAAACCTGCGTACTTTCTTCTTTTGGGTCTCCCTGTTCATAGCACAGGGGGCCTACACCTGCACCGCTGAGTGCGAGCGTTTTGTCTTTCATGCGAGGATGGCGACCCATGAATGGGTCACCGTCTATCCACCAGAAGTCAGTCTTTCTTGTCACCTGTGTGATCTTCCTGTGTCGTCACGACCCAAACTCGAGAGCCATTACCTTCTTACACACAATACCAGGCTCATTTGGAAATGTGGTGTTTGCTTGATTAAAACTTCCAACTCAAGTAAAACCATATCATCACACCACACTAAATGCAAAAGAAAGCTGAGATCCCAGGCGGACCCCTCTGGCTCGGGCGCGTCCGGGGCGGCTTGCGCCGCGTCGGGTGGGTCTTGCGAGTCGACGGCTGCAGTCCCCAGTTCCAGTCCAGTACTTCTTCCATGCTCTCCTGATGGGGGAGGCAGTATCAGGGAGCAAAGTGTCTTAAGTCCGGCGAAGCCGGCTCCACCATCAAGCGACAAGAGGTGTTCTCCCCTCGGGGAGGCATCGAGTATTTCGGGGCAGGTTATTCTAAGTCCGGCTATGCCGGAAGTCGGTCCTTCCCTTGTGGTAGTGGCTGACGAGCCTGACACCCCTATGACAACGAGCGAGTCAGAGTTGGCTCAATTGCTGGCGGACAGGGGTATTGCCCCCCCTCCTCTGTTTGCCGAAACAGCTCGTGGATTGGTCTCTAAACCGATCGAGTGGCAGAGAGGTAACATCAAGCCTCAATACTCACAGTCTTTACATTCTGGCGGTTCTGGGGACTGCGAAGTTGATGAGTCGGGTCCACACGAGGCGGTGTTGGCCGTTCCGGGTGCGGCGGAGCCGGAGAGGCCTGCTATGTCTTATGGTCGTTGGACCAAGGCAGAAATGCATCTTCTTGCTGTGCTTGAGCTAGATTTGGGAAAACACCCATTCATTAATCTTGAACTGTCTAAACGTTACCCCACCCGCTCACTTATGAGCATCAGGGGTATACGTCATCTTCAAAAGTACAAACAAATACTGGCGGCCGCACGGTCAGTGCGTTACCAAGAAATGCAGGAATCTTTGAATCAAGAGCAGTGTGTGTCTGAGAGTACCATGAGGTCAGAAGGCGAAGTCACTGAGCTTAGTGTGGAGGATCTTGAGAGGGCGGGACTGCCGCGGGACCTTGGTGAAAGAGTTCTCTCTGGACCACTGCAATATACTGACTTGGAGAGAATTTACAGAGTTTTCAATGCCTTTCCCCATCCAAAACACCAACGCACTCTGCCAACTAGATCAGCCCAGCCTAGTACGAAGGCAGCGAGAAGGAGAGAGAAGTACCGTGGACATCAGCGTCTTTACAGGATGGGACCGAAGGTCCTTGTCCACCAGTTGCAAGCTGAGTGGGTGAGTTCCCCTATCACGTTGGCTGATGTTCACTCCACTTATGACCCACTCTTCTCTTCTCCTTCCAAAACCAGTGTCTCGGTGCCTTCGTCTAGAAGTAAGGTTAAAGCGTACTGCGGCCCTGTTGCCGACTCAGAAGTGGGGGAGGCTTTGAGCTCCTTTAAAAATGGTACTTCTCCTGGTCCAGACGGAGTGACTGTCGAGCTGCTGAAGCGGGTTCCCGAGGTCGTCCTTGCGGCTGTCCTTAACAACTTTATGAAATTTGTGGTCGTTCCACCTGAGCTCAAACATTCAAGAACCATCTTTATCCCTAAGGTACCAAGGCCTGAATCGGCTTCTGATTTCAGGCCCATTACGATCTCACCCTTGGTCCTTAGGTTGTTCTCCAAAATCTTATTGTCCCGCCTTTCGGCCGAAAATCGTTTTCACGATTTGCAAAGTGGGTTTGAGAGTAACCGGAGCACGAGCTCCAACCTTCTGCTTCTTCAGGGCATCATGTTGCACTCCAAAAGAACACATAAGCCCCTGTATGTGGCGAGCTTGGACGTTAGGAAGGCTTTCGATTCCCTGAGTCACAATTCCATCTTTTCAGCCCTTGAGGGCAAGGACGTGCCACAACTCTTCCAGGAGTTGGTTAAGGAACTGTATACTGGCAATACCACCACGTTTCACTTGAACGGCAGAACAGACGGCGCCAAAGTCGCTGTACGACAAGGTATAAAGCAGGGAGACCCCTTGTCACCCTTTCTTTTTAACTGTGTACTAGACCCTCTTCTTGCCCAATTGAACCAGACCGAGCTTGGATATCACGCTGGAGCGGCTTCGGCTGCCTCCATGGCCTTCGCTGACGATTTGCTGGTGTTTTCCGAGAACCATTCTGCTTTAACAAGACTGCTGCAGTTGGTGCAGTTGGTCTCGCGCTACATCCTCGGAAAACACAGTATTTCGGTTGGCGATGGAACAGCGAAACCTGCTGGTTCGACTACGGTGCACCACCTGTGGAAATTGCAGGAGCACGGGTGGATGCGTTGGGGAGAGGAGGTGTTGTGAAGTACCTTGGGGTCTCCTTATCCGTCAGCAAGGGTCTTCTGTTGGAGGATAAGTACAGTGACTCGGTTGCCCGATTATTGTTGAAGGCGTCGTTAAAGCCGCTTCAGAGAATTAAATGCTACAAAGAAATAGTAGTATCACGCCAGTTATACCTCCTGTCCAACTCCTTGGCTGTTCTTTCTCAGTCACAAAAAGTCGACAAGTGGCACAGGTCCTTCGTTAAGAAAACAGCACATCTACCAGAATCTTTTCCTAACGTCCTGCTCTGGCTGCCTTACAGGAGTGGTGGTATGGGGCTTTTGCCAGTACTGTGGACAGCTCCAGTTGAAGTCTTTGGGTAGACTGTGGCGCCTCGGCAACGTGTTTGTTGATCAAATTTTACGACGTGCTTGGAGGCTACGCCTCGAGACTGTCCACAGTGCTGGGTGTTCCTGACGGTATTGTGCATGGTAGAGAGTTGCAACTGGCCCTGAATGAAAGCAAGAGGAAGTGGTTCGGTGACAAAAAATGTAGTTACGCTAAGAGGGATCTCTTTGCTTTTGAGAAGGATCTCCTTGGGAATCGATGGCTGCACCCAGACTGCCAGTATATTAAAGAAGGCGACAAAATCAAGGCCTTACGGCTCAGAGCAGATGTCTTCCCAACACGCTCTCTTTTCAACAAACACGCCAGGGACCCCACGGCCAGACTCTGTCATCACTGTCGTGAGGCTGAGGAGACGCCTTGCCACATCCTTCAGTACTGCGAACGAGTGCATGGCCCCAGAGTCGAGCGCCACAACTTCATTGCCAAGCAGTTGCAAAGACTTGTTGTTAAGTATTCTCCGAGTACTACTGTTACTGCGGAGAAGGTATTTGCTGTTGATGGTGCTCGGCTCAAGCCAGACCTTGTATTAGATAGGGCATGAGGTAGTGGTGGTGGATGTGGCAATCGCGTGGGACTCTTCTGTGGCCAATTTAGAGAAGAAGGCAAAGGAAAAATCAGAAAAGTATGCCTGTCTGGCTCAACTTTTTCCGGGCAGAACGTTCAGAGCGGTTGGGGCGGTCCTTGGAGCCAGGGGTCTGGTTTGTCAATCCATGCGAAAGCTGTGTGAAGAACTTGGGCTTTCGAGGTCTGATGTCTCATGGTTGGGGGCCAGAGCCCTGGTAGGTAGTTTGATCTGCCTGAGTCGGTTTGTTCGTAAGGTATGACTGGGGCAGCCATCGCTTCGGTGTGGTTTTGCTAGATCTTCTTATGGTGTTGCCAAACTTTCTTATGGGTTTTGCTAGATCTTTACGCATAGTGAATTAATACACTTAAGATCTTGCGTCAGCCGTCCGAGCGTTTTTTTTTTTTTTTTTTTGTGCTCGTTGGCTTACCAATACACTTCATCATCTGTAGCAAATACACCTTCTTTAAACATCTTGTGGCAAATACACCTTCTTTTGATCTTCTCAATGGTGTTGCTAGATCTTCTTATGGTTTTGCTAGATCTTCAACGCACAGTGTATTAATACACTTTAAGATCTTGCGTTAGCAGTCCGAGAGTTTTTTTGTGCTCGGTTGCTCCATTATATTCTTCAATATTTGTAGCAAATATACCTTCTTGAACATCCTGTAGCAAATACACCTTTCTTTGATCTTCTCGGTGGTGCTGCTAGATCTTCTTTGTGGTCTTATTGGATCTTTAGCGCACAGTGTATTATTGCACTTGAGATCTCGGCGATGGCATTACGAGCGCCTGTTTTGCTCGTTTGCCCCATTATTATTCTTTGAAGATCTTGTACCAATAAGACATTCTTGAGCATCTAGTACCAAATACACCTTCTTTGAACAATTTGTAACAATTACACCTTTCGAGTGTGAGTGCACCTTCTTTGAATACACCTTCTTGAATATTACATAGCAAATACACCCTCTGAGCACTTTACAATCCTTGTCTAGTTGCAAATACTACCTTGCTCGCTTTTTCCCCCTTGATTTTGTCATAGGGAAGTGGAGAGGAGTTCCCGTGGTTTTGCTAGATTTCATCGGGACTCCTGTTTTGTGTTTTGAGTTTATTTTGAGGCGTATTACGCTCCACTCATTTTAGCCACTTGTCGGGCAGTGTTTTAATTCAGTATATTCTTACTATGTATTGTGCATATTTTATGCATTTTTGTCGGTCTTAACCCCAAGTTTGGGTCTGCGACCACCAAGCTCGCTACGCTCCGCGAGGTCTGCAGAGCCCCGACTTGGCTTTTTAACCCCTTGTGGGTGCATTTATGTTTTAGCCAAATAGATGCCATTCTACTCATTCGACGCTTTTCTCCACGTTCGGATCCTGCATCTCAAGAGAAAATTAAAAAAGTATGATGTAACGGCGGGGGAATATATTGTGTTCTTTCGGTAGCCAAATAAACGCCATTCTACTCATTCGACGCTTTTCACCACGTTCGGATCCTGCATCTCAAGAGAAAATTAAAAAAGTATGGTGTAACGGCGGGGGAATATATTGTGTTCTTTCGTTATATTGTGTTGTGTGGGGGGTGTGGCTCAGGTATCTTTCAGCTGCGAATTGCCAAGAGTTGTATTCGATTGACTGGCGTCTTCTTTAAAGTGTTTGCCTGAGCCACGGTGCGGTCCGGCCTCCACGTGGCGCCCCCTGGTAACGGCTGCAGTTGCCGGCTAACAGGACCGCACAACGGCTAGTATAGCCGTTTTCTGAAACGAAAATCTTGTGTTCTACGTGTTCGTTTTAGACCAGTCTGCCAATTACGCAGATCGGTCAACGTTTTAGACCATAAACCGAATTCACCACCATGCCAATGGAAGAGTGGACAACAGGCTATCCACCTAACGACTTGATTTGCCATATCTGCAGCGAGCGAGTGTCTTCGAGACCCAAGCTTGAGGAGCATTAAAAGGTACACAACATAGCCCTCATTTGGAGATGCGACGTTTGTGGTCGGAAGACATCTAACTCCTCGAAGACAATATCGTCCCACCACTCGAAGTGCAAGAGAGCATATGCAAGAAATACAGACCCATCCCGGGCGGGTGCTCGCGGGGACGCGGCTTCCCTGCCCACGGGTGTGGCTGCTGGCCTTTCCGCCGGGGCGCCGGCGCTGATGCCGCCTTCACGAGTCGATGACGATCTTCAGAACGACTTGGGTGATGCCCATTCAGAAGCAGCAGGAGTGCTTGATGAGGAAGCTAGGCCTGACCTGGCTCCTGTCAGTTGTAACACTTCATATGTCACTCCAGATGACGACGTTTCGGCCTTGGCTGAGGCCTTGGCTAATGCGGGGCTGTCGCCCCCGACTGTCGGCATGATGCCTAACTGGAGTTCCCCTAGTGGGTCTCCGAGCTTTGCTGCACTTAACAACGAAGCTAGTCGTAGTATCAACCTTCATACGGACTACGACACCCATATGCCCTCTATGGGAGGAGCACGTCAGGTCACGAATGTGGGGGAGGGGGTGTCGGCGCCTACGCCTCTGGCGGGGGGGTCGGGTGCCGCATGCGGGGGACCGGAGGCGGTGGTTCCGCGGGTCTCGTACGGGAGGTGGACCCAGGCTGAGATGAGACTGTTGGCCGTCCTGGAAATGGAACTTGGCCCGCATCCCTTTGTAAACCAAGAGCTCCACAAGCGATACCCTACGCGCTCTCTAATGAGTATTCGGGGTATTCGGCACCTTGCAAAATACAAAACAGTTCGTGCCTCTGTGATGAATGAGCACCGCCAAAGGAATGCCCAAGGTCAGAATATCGCCCAAGTTGATGTAGGGCCCCGTACCAACTTAGTTGCGGAGGAACAAGAATTAGACTGCCTCGTAAACCTGGGGGTTCCACAAGCTACGGCTCTGCGCATACGTGACTGTCCCATGCAAGCTCACGATTTGGACGAGATATACAGACTTTATGACGTGGAGCATCGTACGGCTATTGGTGGCTGTGTCAAGGCACGAAAGCCTCGCAAGGAACATCTGCCGAGGAATCGTGAGGAGCGAAGGAGAAGGCGGTACGCTGAACACCAGCGGCTGTACGCCAAGGGTCCCAGGGTGCTTCTACACCAATTAATGACGGAAAGCAACCAGGAGTCCACTACACTGCAGGACCTACATGCCTTCTATGACCCCATTCTGTCAATGACATCGAGCAAAGAAGTGCCTGAAGTGCAGGAGAAGATGGAGGTGGCTTTGTCTTTAGTGGCGCCTACTGAAGTCGAGGTAGCGCTGTCACGTCTCCACCTGAAGTCAGCGCCGGGACCTGACGGCGTCACGGTTGCGTCCTTGAAGAAGATACCGGTGGAGGTCTTAGCCCATGTAATGAACAACTTTATTAAGTTCCGGACAATACAAGCGGAACTGAAGATATCTCGAACGGCATTTTTTCCAAAGAAGAGCGCTCCTGAGGGGCCATCAGACTACAGGCCGATAACCATCTCTCCAGTCATGCTGAGGCTCTTCTCGAGAATTCTGCTGGAGCGTCTGTCGTCCGCAAGCAAATTCCATGATCTTAAGGCCGGCTTCGAGAGTGATAAAAGTGCCAGTTCCAACCTGCTGTTGCTTCGAGGAGTCATGAAGGACGCTAAGATGTCCCACAAGTCGCTTAATGTGGCAAGCCTCGACATAAGAAAGGCATTTGATTCCGTTAGCCACTACGCCCTTTTTGCTGCACTGGCTGGAAGAGGTTTGGATGAGGGCTACATTGCTCTCATCGAGGATATGTATCGAGGATCCAGTACTGTCTTCCAGCTTGGACGCGAGACCGATGCAAGACCTGTCTCTGTTAGACAAGGAATCAAGCAAGGCGACCCTCTCTCGCCATTCCTTTTTAATTGTATCATCGACCCGCTGCTTCGTACTCTCAACGATCTTGGTCTGGGATATCACATTGGCTCCGCTTCCGCAGCCGCTATGACCTTCACGGATGATCCCATCATTTTCTCGGAAAGCCACGCTGCACTACAGCAACTGATTAATCGTACGGAGCGGTACCTGGCCGACGTGGGATTGAAACTCAATCCATCGAAGACACAGTATTTTGGTTGGACGTGGCCAGGACCATCCGGATGGTTTGACTATGCCATCCCGCCTGTGAACGTCATGGGGACCCGGATCCAACCTGTGCCCAGAGGTACCAACATCCGCTACCTGGGCCTGAACCTGCTTGTCAATAAAGGGCCCTCGCCAGTGGATAGCCATGCTGATACAGCAATGAAGTTACTGGCCACAGCCGCGTTGAAGCCGTTTCAGAAGGTCCGCTGTCTGAGGGAACTGGTGGTTTCGCGTCGACTCTACACCTTGGCGAACTCTTTATCAGTGGTTCCTCACAGCGACAAGGCTGACCGGCGTCACGTTGAATACGTCAAGAGAGTGTGCCATCTTCCTGCCTCTTCTCCCACATCGCACATCTGGTTTCCTGCGAGAGAAGGAGGGTTGGCGGTTATGCCTTTGCAGTGGCTGGCTCCAGCGACGCAGTTGAAGGGTCTTGCCCGCCTTCAACGACTTGGTAATGGATTCGTCGATGCGGTGTTTGCTACCGTTCTGGGCAAGCACCAGGCCATGCTCTGTCACCGGCTGAGACTCCCCGAAGGCATTACCAATGACCAACAGCTGAATGAGGTCCTCCGGCAGGGGAGGCAGCGTTGGACCCTAGACATGAAGGCTAAATACAGCAACAAGGGCCTCTTTGTTCATCAGAAGGATGCCGTTGGGAACAGGTGGCTTCAGCCCGACAATCGTCTCATGAAAGATGGGGACAGGGTGCGGAGCCTTCGCCTTAGGGCGGATTTATACCCTACACGAGCCCTGTACAATAGACATGCAACCAACCCGGCGGCAAGACTTTGTCAGCATTGCGGCGAAAGCGATGAGACAGCGTGCCATATCCTGCAGTATTGTCCACGAGTCCATGGGCCACGTGTGGAGAGGCATAACTTTATTGTTAAACAACTTTGCAGACTGGCCAAGCAGTACAACCCAGGCGCCAAGATTACCACGGAAAAGGTGTTTACTCTCGACGGTGTCAGGCTTAGGCCTGACGTGATCCTAGAGCAGGGCAACGATGTTGTCATACTAGATATTGCAATTGCCTGGGATTCATCACAGTCGAACGTCGAGCGTAAACACCTGGAAAAGGTTACTAAGTATCAAGGGTTGGCGCAGCTGTTCCCCGATAAAAATGTACTTGTCTCCGGGGTCGTTTTCGGAGCTCGGGGCATGACTTGCGCATCAACATTGAAAATTTGTAAGACGTTGGGCCTTACTGTGGCCGATTGTGCATGGCTCTCCGCACGTACCCTGGTGGGTAGTTTAATATGCCTTAATCGCTTTCATAAGATGGTGTGAGTGGTGTTTCTACCAGCATTCGGTTTTATTTATTTCAGCCAAGCTCGTTCCCTTGCACGTTTTAAAACCCTTTTTTCCCACTAAATGAGCAAGCCAGATGGCTAAAGCCCATTTCACCTTTGCGGCGTTTTGCGCCGCGGGGCATGCAGCATCTGGCTTGGCTATTCTTTTTACCCCCCTTTGCGGGGGACATTTTTAGTTCTAGCCAAATAAACGCCATTCTACTCATTCGACGCTTTTCTCCACGTTCGGATCCTGCATCTCAAGAGAAAATTAAAAAAGTATGGTGTAACGGCGGGGGAATATATTGTGTTCTTTCACCCTATATTGTGTTCTTTTGCCCGGCGTGGCACACCTTTTTCGCTGCTGCTTCTTTCCGTGTTTGCGAAGTGTTCTGTACGGTGTGTCACAAGTGCTCCCCCACCTCCTCGTGGTGCCGGGTGGTAACGGCTCTGCTCTTTGCATAGCCGGCCAAGTGGGGAGCGCAGGCCTTTTGGCCTGGCGCAGGTGAAACCTGAGTTTCTTATTCTTCTGGGTCTCCCTGTTCATAGCACAGGGGGCCTACACCTGCTCCGTTGAGCGTGAGTGTATTGTCTTCTTTTATTCTTTGAGGATGGCGACCCATGAATGTGTTACCATCTATCCACCACTGGACAGTCTTTATTGTCACCTTTGTGATCTTCTTGTGTCATCTCGACCCAAACTAGAGAGCCATTACCTTCATACACACGACACTAGGCTCATTTGGAAGTGCGGTGTCTGCTTGAATAAAACATCCAATTCAAGCAAGACAATATCTTCACACCACACAAAATGCAAAAGGAAACTGAAGTCCCATGCGGGTCTGTCTGGCTCGGGTGCGTCCGGGGCGGCTTGCGCCGCGTCGGGTGGGCCTGGCGAGTCGACGGCTGCGGCCCCTAGTTCTAGTCCAGAATCTCTTCCATGCTCTCCTGATGGGGGTGGCAATATCAGGGAGCAGAGTGTCTTAAGTCCGGCTGTGCCGGCTCCACAATCAAACAACGAGAAATGTTCTTCCCTTGAGGAAGAGTTCAACACTTCGGGGC
The DNA here is from genome assembly GCF_037126465.1 of Ornithodoros turicata. Lineage (NCBI taxonomy): Eukaryota > Metazoa > Arthropoda > Arachnida > Ixodida > Argasidae > Ornithodoros > Ornithodoros turicata. The sequence continues at coordinate 1,201,263 of NW_026999314.1, forward strand.
AGGTTGCTCTGAGTCCGGCGATGCCGGAAGTCGGTCCTTCCCTTGAGGTAGTGACTGACGAGCCTGAAACCCCTACGACAACGAGCGAGTCGCAGTTGGCTCAGTTACTGGTAGACAGAGGTATTGCCCCCCTCCTCTGTTTGCTGAGACAGCTCAAGGAGTGGTGTCCGCACCAATTAACTGGGAACGAGGTAACATCAACCTCAACATTTTCTTTCTTCACATTCTGGCAGTTCTGGGGACCGCGAAGTTGACGAGTTGGGTCCGCACGGGGCGGCGGTGGCCCCTCCGGGGGCGTCGGAGCCGGAGAGGCCCGCTATGTCTTACGGTCGCTGGACCAAAGCAGAAATGCATCTTCTTGCTACGCTTGAGATAGAGATTGGAAAGCATCCTTCATCAATCTTGAACTTTCCAAACGTTACCCCACCCGCTCACTTATGAGCATCAGGGGTATACGTCATCTGCAAAAATACAAACAAATATTAGCAGATGCACGTTCAGCACCTTTCCAAGAGATATAGGAATCTTTAAATCAAGAGCAATGCGTGTCGCTGCACAGAATGAGGTCAGAAGGCGAAGCTATTGAGTTCTGTGTGGAGGACCTTGAAAGGGCAGGACTGCCGCGGGACCTTGCTGAAAGAGTTCTTTCTGGTCCATTGCAGTATACAGATTTGGAGAGTATTTACCGAGTCTTCAATGCATTTCCCCAACCCAAACATCGATCTGCTAAGCCTACTAAAAAAGCCCAGCCTAGTACGAAGGCAGCGAAAAGGAGAGAGAGGTATCGTGAACATCAGCGTCTTTACAGAATGGGGCCAAAGGTCCTGGTTCACCAGCTTCAGGCTGAGGGGGCGAGTTCCCCTGTCACGTTGGCTGATGTTCACTCCACTTATGATCCACTCTTTTCCTCTCCTTCCAAAACCAGTGTTACGGTGCCTTCGTCTAGAAGTAAGGTTAAGGCGTATTGCGGCTTTATTGCCGATTCAGAAGTTGGGGAGGCATTGAGCTCTTTCAAGACAGGCACTTCTCCTGGTCCAGACGGAGTGACCGTTGAGTTGTTGAAGCGGGTCCCCGCGGTTGTCCTTGCCTCTGTCCTTAACAATTTTATGATGTTTGTGGTCGTTCCACCGGTCGTTCAAACACTCCAGAACGATCTTTATCCCTAAGGTGCCAAGGCCTGAGTCGGCTTCCGACTTCAGGCCCATCACGATCTCCCCTTTGGTCCTTAGGTTGTTCTCCAAAATTCTTCTATCCCGCCTTTCGGCTGAGAATCGCTTCCACGACCTTCAAAGTGGATTCGAGAATGACCGGAGCACGAGCTCCAACCTTCTGCTTCTTCAGGGAGTCATGCTGCATTCCAAAAGAACACAGAAACCCTTATACGTGGCGAGCTTAGACGTTAGGAAGGCATTCGACTCTCTGAGTCACAACGCCATCTTCTCGGCTCTTGAGGGCAAGGACGTGCCACGACTGTACCAGGAGTTGGTGAAGGAGCTGTACACTGGTAACACGACTACTTTTCATCTGAACGGCAGAACCGACGGTGCCAGAGTCGCTGTACGTCAGGGAATCAAGCAAGGAGACCCCCTGTCACATTTTCTCTTTAATTGTGTATTAGACCCCCTCCTCGCACAACTCAACCAGTCCGAGTTCGGGTACCACGCTGGAGCAGCCTCGGCTGCGTCCATGGCCTTCGCTGACGACTTGTTGGTGTTTTCCGAGAACCATGCTGCGTTAACCAGATTGTTGCAGATGGTTGAAGCCTACATGAGTTCAGTTGGTCTCGCACTGAATCATTGGAAAACCCAGTATTCGGTTGGCGTTGGAACAGCGAGACCGGCTGGTTTGACTACGGTGCACCACCTGTGGAAATTGCAGGAGCACGGGTGGATGCTCTGGGAAGGGGAGGAATGGTCAGGTACCTTGGGGTTTCCTTATCTGTCAGCAGAGGTCCTCTGCTTGAGGACAAGTACGGCGACTCTGTGGCCAGGTTGTTAATGAAAGCGTCGTTGAAGCCGTTTCAGAGGATAAAGTGTTACAAGGAGCTTGTAATATCAAGACAGTTGTACCTCCTTTCCAACTCTCTGGCGGTTCTTTCGCAGTCGCAGAAGATCGACAAATGGCACAGGTCCTTCGTTAAAAAGACAGCACATTTGCCCGGGTCCTTTCCTAACGTCTTGCTCTGGATGCCTTGTAGAAATGGTGGCATGGGGGTTTTGACGGTACTGTGGACAGCCCCAGCAGTCCAGTTGAAGTCTTTGGGGAGACTGCGGCGCCTTGGTAACGTCTTCGTTGACGAAATTTTCAACCAGGTGCTTGGGGGCTACGCCTCACGGCTGTCCACAGTGCTAGGTGTTCCGGATGGAGTTGTACACGGGAAGGAATTGCAGATGGCCCTGAATGAAAGCAGAAGGAAGTGGTTTAACGACAAGAAAGGGAGTTATGCAAAAAGAGATCTCTTTGCTTTTGAAAAAGATCTCTTGGGAAACCGATGGCTGCACCCAGACTGCCAATTCATGTGGGAAGTCGACAAGATAAAGGCCTTACGACTCAGAGCAGACGTTTATCCAACGCGTTCCTTATTTAATAAACACGCAGAGGACCCCGCGGCCAGGCTTTGCCATCACTGTCATGAGGCCGAGGAGACGCCTTGCCACATCCTCCAGTACTGCGAGCGAGTTCACGGCCCCAGAGTCGAGCGCCACAACTTTATCACCAAGCAGATGCACAGACTTGTAACCAAATATTCTCCCACTACAACTGTCACTGCGGAGAAAGTCTTTTCTGTTGGTGGTGCTCGGCTCAAGCCAGACCTTGTATTAGATAGGGGGCATGAGGTAGTGGTGGTGGATGTGGCGATCGCGTGGGACTCCTCTGTGGCCAATCTGGAGAAAAAAGCTAAGGAAAAGTCTGACAGGTATGCCTGTTTGGCGCAGCTTTTTCCAGGCAGAAGTTTCAGAGCGGTCGGGGCTGTCCTTGGAGCCAGGGGTCTGGTCTGCCAATCCATGCGTAAGTTATGCGAGGAGCTCGGCCTCTCGAGGTGTGATGTGGCGTGGTTGGCGGCCAGGGCCCTGGTTGGTAGTTTGATCTGCCTGAGTCGGTTTGTAAGGAAGGTGTAGCTGGGACGTCCATCGGTTTCTCCCTGTGGTTTTGCTAAATCTAGGTGGTTTTGCTAGATCTTTGTCGCTTGGTGTATGAGTACACCTTAACATCTGGGCGGTCAGCATTTTGAGCGTTTCAAGCTCAATTGCTCCAAGAACATCTTCTTAGTAAATTCCTTCTTAACCATTCTGTGGTTTGCTAGATCTAGATGGTTTTGCTAGATCTTTTCGCTTGGTGTACGAGTACACCCTAACACCTGGGCGGTTAGCATTTTGAGCGTCCGTTGGGCAAGCTCAAGTGCTCCATGAACTTCTTATTTAGCAAATACCTTTCAACCAAACATCTTGTGTAGCAAGTACTCCTTCAGCATAACCAGTCACTGTAACACTGTCTTTCCCTGCTGGTTTTGCCATAGGGTAGTGGTGTGGAGTTCCCTGTGGTTTCGCTCGATTTAATCGGGACTCCTTGCTTGAGTTGTTTAGTTATTTTAACCTGAGGCATTTTGCGCTCCGCTCCTTTTAGCCTATTGTTGGGCTTGGTTCTTATCAGTATTCTTAATATGCTCTTTTTAACGGTCTTACCCCAAGTCTGGGTCTAAGGCCAACTAGCTCACTGCGCTCCGCGCGGTGAGGCTACAGATCCCCGGCTTGGTTTTAACCCGCTTGCGGGTGCACGTTTGTTTTAGCTAAATAAACGCCATTCTACTCATTCGACGCTTTTCTCCACATTCGGATCCTGCATCTCAAGAGAAAATTAAAAAAGTATGGTGTAACGGCGGGGGAATATATTGTGTTCTTTCGCTCGATTGATCGGGACTCCTTGCTTGAGTTGTGTTGTTATTTTAACTTGAGGCGTACTGCGCTCCGCTCTTTTAGCCTATTGTTGGGCAAGTTTCTTATCAGTCTTCTTCTTGTGGTGTTTTATCGGTCTTAACCCCAAGTTTGGGTCTAAGGCCAACTAGCTCACTGCGCTCCGCGCGGTGAGGCTGCAGATCCCCAACTTGGTTTCAACCCGCTTGCGGGTACAAGTTAGTTGTAGCCAAATAAACGCCATTCTACCCATTCGACGCTTTTCTCCACGTTCGGATCCTGCATCTCAAGAGAAAATTAAAAAAAGTATGGTGTAACGGCGGGGGGAATATATTGTGTTCTTTCCTCCTCTTTTGCCTTTGTGCCTCTTTTCCCACGTCGCACATCTGGTTTCCTGCGAGAGAAGGAGGGCTGGCGGTTATGCCTTTGCAGTGGCTGGCTCCAGCGACGCAGTTGAAGGGTCTTGCCCGCCTTCAACGACTTGGTAACGGATTCGTCGATGCGGTGTTTGCTACCGTTCTGGGCAAGCACCAGGCCATGCTCTGTCACCGGCTGAGACTCCCCGAAGGCATTACCAATGCCCAACAGCTGAATGAGGTCCTCCGGCAGGGGAGGCAGCGTTGGACCCTAGACATGAAGGCTAAATACAGGAACAAGGGCCTCTTTGTTCACCAGAAGGATGCCGTTGGGAACAGGTGGCTTCAGCCCGACAGTCGTCTCATGAAAGATGGGGACAGGGTGCGGAGCCTTCGCCTTAGGGCGGATTTATACCCTACACGAGCCCTGTACAATAGACATGCAACCAACCCGGCGGCAAGACTTTGTCAGCATTGCGGCGAAAGCGATGAGACAGCGTGCCATATCCTGCAGTATTGTCCGCGAGTCCACGGGCCACGTGTGGAGAGGCATAACTTTATTGTTAAACAACTTTGCAGACTGGCCAAGCAGTACAACCCAGGCGCCAAGATTACCACGGAAAAGGTGTTTACTCTCGACGGTGTCAGGCTTAGGCCTGACGTGATCCTAGAGCAGGGCAACGATGTTGTCATACTAGATATTGCAATTGCCTGGGATTCATCACAGTCGAACCTCGAGCGTAAACACCTGGAAAAGGTTACTAAGTATCAAGGGTTGGCGCAGCTGTTCCCCGATAAAAATGTACTTGTCTCCGGGCTCGTTTTCGGAGCTCGGGGCATGACTTGCGCATCAACATTGAAAATTTGTAAGACGTTGGCCTTACTGTGGCCGATTGTGCATGGCTCTCCGCACGTACCCTGGTGGGTAGTTTAATATGCCTTAATCACTTCCATAAGATGGTGTGGGTGGTGTCTCTACCAGCATTCGGTTTTATTTATTTCAGCCAAGCTCGTTCCTTTGCACGTTTTGAAACCCTTTTTTCCCACTAAATGAGCAAGCCAGATGGTGATGATGATGATTCAGGTATTCATGGCGCATAAGCAACGAAGGCCATAAGCAAGCCAGATGGCTAAAGCCCATTTCACCTTTGCGGCGTTTTGCGCCGCGGGGCATGCAGCATCTGGCTTGGCTATTCTTTTTTTACCCCCCTTTGCGGGGGACATTCTTAGTTTTAGCCAAATAAACGCCATTCTACTCATTCGAAGCTTTTCTCCACGTTCGGATCCTGCATCTCAAGAGAAAATTCAAAAAGTATGATGTAACGGCGGGGGAATATATTGTGTTCTTTCGGTATCCAAATAAACGCCATTCTACTCATTCGAAGCTTTTCTCCACGTTCGGATCCTGCATCTCAAGAGAAAATTAAAAAAGTATGGTGTAACGGCGGGGGAATATATTGTGTTCTTTCTAGGCTGAGACTGAGGTTCTTCTAGACTGAGGCTCAGGTTTGGTGATGATGATGATGATTGGAGTTTTAATGGCGCATTAACTACTCTCAGGTTTCTGCTGGGCTTTTACAATTTTGTGAGCGAGTTCACGGCCCCCGCGTAGAACGGCATAATTTTATTTGCGATCAAGTAGTCAGACTAACGGAGAAGTACAACCCGAAAGCTAAAATTCTGCAGGAGCAGGTATTTTCGGTTCAGGGCCTCCGGTTAAAGGCAGACATTGTCATTCACGATAAAAATGAGGTAACGATAGTTGATGTCGCCATTACCTGGGACAATGCGGTTTCGACCCTGGAGAAGAAGGTTCAAGAAAAGATTTCGAAATATGAGCCACTTCGGCAGTGCTTCCCGGACAAAACAGTTTCGGTCGCTGGCCTGGTTATCGGCGCGCGGGGACTAACGTGTTCTTCAACTAGGAAAGTGTGTCAGGCTCTTGGATTTACGAAGGCCGACGTGGCATGGTTGGCCTCAAAAGCCCTCCTCGGGAGCCTTATCTGTTTAAGTCGTTTTGTACGTATGGTTTAGTGCTTCCATTCCCTCTCGTCGACATCTTCGTTCCTGGCGGCTTCTATAATTATTTTATCTGGATTAGCCTGGGTTTAACAGTTTCTACTTTATTTTATGACTCCTGGACCTTAAGAACTGGATCTGGGTGCCACCAACCGTGCGTTGCCCTATGGGCATCGCATGGCACGCAATCCTGGGCTTTGTCCACCTTTTACCCCCTTTTTTTCGGGGGACACTTAAGTTTTTAGCCAAATAAACGCCATTCTACTCATTCGAAGCTTTTCTCCACGTTCGGATCCTGCATCTCAAGAGAAAATTAAAAAAAGTATTGTGTAACGGCGGGGGAATATATTGTGTTCTTTCGGTAGCCAAATAAACGCCATTCTGCTCATTCAAAGCTTTTCTCCACATTCGGCACCTGCATCTCAAGAGCTATACAATCGGGCTACAGGAATAAAGGACTTTTTGTCCAAACTCACGACCACGCCGGGAATCGATGGTTGTTGATGATGATGATGATGATTAGAGTTTTTATGGCGCAGCGACTACAAAGGTCATAATGCGCCAAACACGGTTATAAACACATATGAATCAAGTTATCAGAACAAGGTGACTGAAATTCAACCTAAAAATATACTGATGTAGTTAAAAGAAGTGTGTGTAAAGTTTTCTTGCGAAAAGTAACTAAAAAGCTATAGGCTCCCAAGCAGGACTATGTCCATAAAAAAGTTCTGAACATTCTCAAAAGGAATGACAGGCTCATCACCCAACAGCAGTGCTGGGTGAAGAGGTGTACAATGCTTGTAGGATTCAGTGAAGTAGCGCTGCCGATGAGGTTCGTGTTGTGGGCACGTGATCAGAATGTGAAGAATGGAGAGCTGCTCGTTACAATGGGTGCACTGCGGTGGCTCCTCTCCACGAAGTAGGTGGCCGTGCGACAAAAATGTATGCCCAATTCTGAGCCTGTGTCTCAGCACATCCTGGAGGCGTTGTTGGATTGCATGTACCTTATGCCCTATGTGTGGTTTTGTGAGATGAAGCTTGTTCCGAGTTTGTTCATCCCAGAACTGCTGCCATTTTTCATTAATGGCATTTTTTAATGCACGTCTGAAGTCATGGAAAGGGATGTCGAATGGGGTAATTTCTGATGAAAGAGCTGTTGCTGCGGCTCGGTCTGCGAGTTCATTTCCTGGGATATCCACGTGACTGGGCACCCAACAAAATGCTAAGTTATAACCTCTGTTTAGTATCCTATTGGCCAAAGAACGTGCTCTATGAACTAGAAGGTTCTTAGTCCGCTGCAGACTACTCATAGCATGCAGAGAGCTAAGAGAGTCTGTGTAAATTACTCCAGATTTAATACCTGTTTGCAATATAAAATTAAGTGCCAAGATCAGTGCGTATACTTCAGCAGTAAAAATGGATGCTGCTGGATTTAAACGGTGCGACCTTGTCACTGCTGCAGATACCATGGCGCAGGAGACGCTGTCAGCAGTCCGTGACCCATCTGCGTATATTTCAGTGTGGTCGCCAAAGGAATGCTTTAATTCGAAGAACTCTTGCTGAAGGACTAAGGGCGATGTATCCTTTTTATTGTATTTAGTTAAGGAGCAGTTGAACTGTGGTTGTGATTGCCAAGCAGCACTTTCGTCACCCTGTTCTAGGATCCAGGAATCCTGATACAAAAATTTATAAAACTCTTGATACTGCAAGGCTCGCATGCTAAAAGGCCGTACCACTGATGGTCTGTTTACAAATAGTCGCTGAAGCCGTGTGCCTTGGACACAAGGCAGAGCTGGATTCTGACGATGGCTTTTAATTTTAAGACCATAAAGAATAGTGAGGTAAGCCCGTAGCCTGTCCAAAGACCACTCACTGGACTCGACGTACAAACTTTCCACTGGTGAGGTGCGGAAAGCTCCAAGAGCTAACCGCAGGCCCTGGTGATGTACTGGGTCAATTAACTTGAGGACTGACGTACGAGCAGAACTGTAAACAACACAACCATAATCCGTCTTGGACCGAATTACTGATGCATATATTTTGTGGAGGGTTGTTTTATCTGCTCCCCAAGACCTGTGAGCGATAACTTTCATGAGATTTGAAGACTTTATGCATTTCGCTTTGAGTTGTTTGATGTGCGGCAAAAACGTAAGCTTTCTATCAAAAATCATTCCCAGAAATTTGTGTTCTTCTCGGACAGCAATGTCCTTACCATTCATTGAAAGTGTGCGGTTTGGAAGTAGTCCCTTTTTTTCTGGTAAACAGAACGCAGATAGTCTTTTCCGAAGAGAATTTGAATCCATTCTGGTCTGCCCATTTAACCAATCTGTTTATTGCTAGTTGTAACTGCCTCTCACAAGTTGCCAAATTTGCAGACGAGTAAGAGATTTGAATGTCATCAACGTACAGCGAATACGATATAGACGGAGGAATTCCAGTGAATATGGAGTTCATTTTCACAATGAATAATGTCACACTAAGCACGGAGCCCTGAGGAACTCCATTCTCCTGTAGAAATGGTTGTGACAGAGTGCTGCCCAGTTGGACCCTGAAAGTTCTATCTTGGAGAAAGTCAATTACGCAGCGTAAAAGCCGGCCCCGTATCCCTAAAAAGTACAGATCCCGGATGATACCATACCTCCACGCGGTATCATATGCCTTTTCTAAATCGAAGAATACTGAGGCACAGTGATTCCGCCTGACAAACGCTTCTCGGATTGTAGTCTCCAAGCGAACAAGGTGGTCTGTAGTTGAACGTGCAGCTCGGAATCCACATTGGTACTTATCCAGACAGTTATTGCATTCAAGATAGTATACTAGTCGGTTGTTGACAATTCTTTCGAATGTTTTGCCCAAACAGCTGGTGAGGGCAATGGGCCTGTAGCTCGTGGGATTTGATGCTTCTTTGCCAGGTTTCAGAAGTGGGATTACAGTTGCTACCTTCCATGCTGTTGGCATCTGCCCGTCATCCCAGACTTTGTTGAAGAAGTTTAGAAGACACCCTTTGGATTCCTCTGATAAGTGGGCGATCATGGAATAGGTGACCCTATCTGGACCAGGAGCACTGTCCTTCACTGAGGACAATGCTCGCTGGAGCTCTACCATTGTGAACGGCTGGTTGTATGTATAATTTTCACCGCCCACAGTTGAAATGACTTGTTTTTCTGCACGTTTCTTTACAGACAACAACGTTTTGCTGTAATGTGCAGAACTGGAAACATTTTCAAAATGTTCACCTAGGAGGTCCGCCTGTTCGTCTAAACTCTGACATGGAACACCATTGACTTGAAGGAGAGGAATGGAGAAACTCTGGTAGTCTCCTTTAATTTTCCGGAGCCTATCCCATACTTTCTTTGACGGGGTTCCATGTGTGAAAGAAGAAATAAAGTTGAGCCAAGAAGACCTTTTTGCTTGCTTTCGCGTCCACCTTGCTTTGGCACGTGCTTTTTTGAAGGCAAGAAGATTCTGTGATGTGGGGTATCTACGAAAGGTACCCCACGCACGATTCTGTTCCTTTCTAGTTTTTGCGCAGTCGTCAGTCCACCAAGGTTTTGGACGCTTGGGGAGCCGGCCCAATGTCTGTGGGACCGATTGTTTGGCGGCATCTATGATTGTGCTTGTAACAAAAGTGTTTGCCTCTTTGACTGACATGTGTTCAAAAGAAGAGGACTGGAGGTTGGCTTCCCTTTGGAACAAACTCCAGTCAGCCTGTGCTAGTTTCCATCGGGGTGGTCGTGTTGTGAGTGTATTTCTATTTGATTTGATTTGGGTTTTTCTGGCGCATTAGCTACTAAGGCCATAATGCGCCAAATACCAGTGTAAGTTTTATCTGTGTAAAATTTGTGTATTTACTAAAACAGTGTTGAGTGCTGGGTTAGTAGTTAAAATCACAGATCCTTTAAAAACTCGGTATCTCTAAAAAACATATAGATCTTTTCAAAGGGTATGAAACTTTCATCGCCCAGCAAAAGCGCCGGGTGCAGTGGTAAGAAGTTTCTATAGAATAAAACAAAATGACGTTCACGAAGATGCTGATACGCTGGGCATACAATGAGGATATGGAGGACTGAGAGTTGTTCCCCACAGTGATTGCACTCGGGAGGATCTTCTTCCCGTAAGAGATATCCATGTGTTAAGTATGTGTGTCCCAAACGGAGCCGACAAGATAGCACCTCATACAGTCGATTTGATGCAGATGGGGAAGGGCCTATCTTGGGTTTTATAGCATGTAATTTGTTGCTTGTCTGTTGGTCCCAAAAGCTCTGCCAGTGTCTGTTAATGCTGCTTTTTAAACATAGCCTGAGATCTTTTGATGGAATGTCGAAAGCCGTAATGTCGTTTGTTAGGGCAGCAGCAGCTGCTCGATCGGCCTTTTCATTTCCAGGTATCCCAACATGGCTGGGTACCCAGCAGAACAGTAACCGATAAGCCCTGTTAGCTATAGTGCTTGCAATTCGCCTTGCACGATGGACAATGGGGTCTTTTGTGCAATGAATGCTACAGATAGTCTGTAAGGAACTCAAAGAGTCTGTGTATATGACTGATGATTTGATACAATTTTGTAAGATATAATTCAGGGCTAAAATTATGGCATACACTTCCGCTGTGAAGACAGACATGGTGACCTTCAAACGATGTGACCTTGTAACTGTGCCAGTGACCATAGCGCACGATACCCCGGAAACGGTCTTTGAGCCATCAGTGTACAACTCTACATGGCTGCCAAAGCTATCCTTTAACACCTCAAATTCCTGCTGGAGTACACTGTTAGCAGTATCACGCTTGTTGTATCTGGAAAGGGATACGTTGCATTTTGGAGGGGGCTGCCATGGAGGGATTTTCTTAGTTGTCTCAAGAATCATAGAGTTGTATTCTGGAAAGCCATAGTGTTCGACTGCTTGTGACATTCTAACGCTAAAAGAAGGCACGGCTGAAGGTCTGTTCAAGAAGTGCTGTCTGAATGGTGTATCTTTCACACATTGATATGCTGGGTTCTCGGGGTGACCCCTGATTCTAAGTGCATATGAAGCAGCGAGGTAAAACCTACGTCTCTCTAAAGACCACTGATTCGCTTCTATGTATAGACTTTGTATCGGAGAAGTTCTGAATGCTCCGAGTACTAAACGCAGTCCTTGGTGGTGTATTGGATCGAGGATTTTGAGTGTAGATGGCCGTGCTGAACCATACACAGCACACCCATAATCCAACTTGGATAGAACAGTGGAGACGTAGATCTTCTTGAGTGTGTCACGATCTGCTCCCCAGGACCGGTGAGAAAGCACTTTTAGAAGATTTAGAGATTTAATGGCCTTTACCTTGAGGTGTTTGAGGTGAGGAAGAAAAGTCAATTTCCGGTCAAATATAAGTCCAAGGAATTTATGCTCGGGCTTTACATTAATGTCGTGGCTGCCCATTTTAAAGTAGCACAGAAGTCATTTTTAACACCCAGTTTTCTTCCTATAAAACTGTTAAGTTTACCAGTAAGATGTACCATGCGAAGTAATTTACACCACAGAGTCATAATTATCGCGGAAATTGAATTTAAAATACGCCGCAAAAAGCGACCGTGCGCAACGGTGGTGAAGAGCAGTACCAGCCTGTGATCTGCCTGGAACCTCGCGCTGACGCTATAAGGAGAACGCTCGCTGATTGGCCTAGAAAAATGTTGTCTGCTACTCCGCTGTCGTCTGCTACTCGGCTGTTCGGGGTTCTGATAAAGCCTTTCTCCTTGCTCGGTAATGCTTCGGCCGCCCCTTCTATCCCCAATTCTCCGGGAAAACTTGCAAAACAGGTTTACGGCGGCAAAGGGACAATGCGCTGACCCCCACTGACCGGCAAACCAGAACGAGTCTCCTTATGCCGTCATCGGTGACGTGCCATCATACCTCCTCATCCTCGTTATAGCTGGAGTGGCGAGTTAAGGGTGAAGGCGCGGAGCTATGTTTATGCGAGTTTTTTTCTGGGAAACAAATTGCACACATCAAAACCTTTCGCGCTATTCAGTATAATGACGCACACACTTTCATCAGATGTCTTAATCTGATTTTTTTTTGGATGGCCCTCTGTACTCCTTTAAGTGTTGGTTCGGGGAACACTCCCCGTACCCTAGAGAAAGAGACGCATACTGTCTTTTCCGGAGAAAACTTGAAACCATTTCCGTGCGACCATTTGACCAACTTGTTTATTGTGAGTTGGAGTTGACGTTCGCACCTAGCGACGCTGGAAGAGGAACAAGAAATCTGAACGTCATCTACATACAGTGAATACCTGACTGAAGGAGGAATGATACTTGCTATAGAATTCATCTTTACGATGAATAGAGTTACACTTAGGACGGATCCTTGAGGTACACCGTTCTCTTGTATGAATGGGCGAGAAAGTGTCGATCCAACCTGGACCCGGAATAATCGTCCTTGAAGGAAATTGGCAATACAGCGAAACATGCGGCCGCTTATTCCCAGAGTGTGCAGATCTTGCAGAATACCATACCTCCAGGCGGTATCATAGGCCTTTTCAATGTCGAAAAATACGGACACACAATGCTGCCTTCGGACAAATGCTTCTCTGATGGCACTCTCTAGCCGCAACAGATGATCTGTTGTCGAGCACGCAGCTCTGAAGCCACTCTGGAATTTATCTAGGCATTTATTTTCCTCAAGGAAATACATCAGGCGATCATTAACCATGCGCTCAAAAGTTTTCCCTAGGCAACTTGTGAGTGCTATGGGTCGATAACTGGAGGGGTTTGTGCAGTCTTTTCCAGGTTTTAACAATGGGACAACGGTTGCCACCTTCCAGCCAGACGGAAGACAACCCTCTCGCCAGACAATATTAAAGAAATCAAGAAGGGATTCTAAAGATGTGGATGATAAATGCTGGATCATGGAGTAGGTAATGCGATCAGGACCTGGGGCTGTAACTTTACTGGATGATAGAGCCCTTTGTAGCTCAGTTATTGTAAAGAGTGAATTGTATGGGTACTTGTCACCGCCCTCACTTGGAATAGTCTGTTTCTCAGCAGATGATTTTATTTTCAAAAAATCCCTGCTATAGTGAGCTGAGCTGGATACATGTTGCATATGTTCCCCAAGGGCATCGGCCTGCTCTTCCAAATTCTGACAAACTACGCCATTTACCTGCAGTAATGGGACAGAGAAACTTGTGTAGTCTCCTTTGATTTTCCTTAGCCTGTCCCATATAAGTTTTGAAGGAGTGTTAGAATTCAAAGAAGATACAAAACTTTTCCAAGATTCTTTTTTTGCCTGTCTTCGTGTCCAGCGTGCTTTTGCACGTGCCTTCCTGAATGCGACTAAGTTTGGTGTGGTGGGGTGCCTCCGAAACACACCCCACGCCCGATTTTGTTCTTTGCGTGTAGTCTCGCAGTCGCTTGTCCACCAAGGCTTGGAGCGCTTAGGGAGGCGACCGGATGTTTGTGGGATGGACTGTTGAGCAGCATTTATAATGGTGTCCGTAATAAGATTATTGACATCTTCTATACTTAACCCTTGGAAAGATGGTGTTAGGAGATTGGCTTCTTCCTTGAAGAGATTCCAATCAGCCTGTGACAGTTTCCACCGACGTGGACGTGTATCTAGGGTGGTTGGTACATTATGCACTTTCAGAACTACAGGAAAATGATCGCTACCCCGAGGATTCTGGTCCACTGCCCAGTCAATGCTTTGAAACACTGATGGGCTGCACAAAGAGAGGTCGATAGCGGAGAAAGACTGACTAGCGCTACTTACATAAGTGGGACTTCCTTTGTTAAGAAGACAGATAGCTCTAGAAAGTAATATCTTTTCCAACATTTTTCCTCGCCTGTCGACTCTTGAGCTTCCCCATAAGCAGTTATGGGCATTAAAATCTCCCAGTAAGAGGAAAGGCGGTGGGAGCTCGTCAATTAAAGTTTCCAGTGTGTTTTGGTCTACCACAGCTGATGGTGGTAGGTATAAGGAACATACAGTTATGACCCCCTGAAGACATATTTGAACGGCAACTGCCTCAAGTGCTGTTTTCAGTGGAAGGTGCTTTGTAGGGAGGGTTTTTGGTGTAAGGATAGCAACACCTCCAGATGTACGTGTTGCATCAACCCGATCGTTTCGGAACAGGTTCCATCTCCGGAGTGTATGTATCTGTTGTGGATTAAGATAAGTCTCTTGTAGTGCAAAACAGAGTGTATCATACCTGTCCGAAAGATCATTGACATCATCAAGATTAGTGAGAAGCCCTCGACAATTCCACTGAAGGATCGCCATAGTATAGAAAATGAAAAAGGTGTGCACAAGAGGCGTCTTCGTCATTGGAAAGTGTGTACTGTGTAAAGAAGATTTCATTATTTCTTCTTTGGGGGCATTATGGGCTGCCTCGGAGTTTTCTTCCGAGCAGCCGCAAGTTCCTTAGGTGATATATCGGGGAGTGAGCCGCTCCCCGACATACTGCTCTTAGGCTTCCTTTTTGTTTGTGAGCTCACGCTCGTAAAAGAGCCTTGCGAGCTCGTGTCGTCATCGCATTCAATGGAGCTTGCCTCCACAGTTTGCGATGACGAAGGCGGCGTCTGTGAAAATGACGCCGCGGAAGAGGATTGCGAATCTGTGGTTACTGCTACAGGAGTTGGTGTTTGAGAAAGAGTTGTACATGTTACTTCACTTTGTATGGTATTATCTGTCTGTGTTGCACATGACATCATCCTTGGTTTCTCTTTAACAACAGATGAAAAGGATTTCTGGAACGAGAACGGAGATGCCTTCTTCCTAGCTTCTGGATAACTTAGTTTCTGTGTGACTTTGATGTGCATCACCTCTTTCTCAAACTTCCACTTTGGACAAGAGCTAGAGTACGAAGGGTGGTCACCTGCGCAGCTGACACAGTGATCCGGCCCTCTGCACTCCTTAGAGTCGTGGTCCTGCCTGCTGCAGCGGGCACAGCATGCAGAACCTCTGCAAGCATCGGAAGGATGGCCAAAGCGGTTACACTTGAAGCATCTGAGTGGATTAGGGATATATGGACGCACCTCTGCAGTCAGATACCCTACCTTTAGCCTTTCTGGTAAAGTCGGACAGTCGAACGTAAGGATTGTGTTGCGCGTTGTTATATACTCGTTGTTTTTCCGGATTTTTATTTTCCTGACATCAATCACTTTTTGGCTTTTTAGATTTTCCAGTATCTCTTCTGATGGAACGTCAATGAGTTCCGCTAGTGACACGACACCACGGCAGGTATTAAGGGTCCTATGCAAGGTTGCTGATATTTTGATCCCGTGCATCTCCTGTGTGTTCAGTATACGCTCGCAGTCGGCTTCAGACGTGCATTGCAGCAGTAGGTCACCTGATCTAAGGCGTTTGATTTCTTTCACGTTCTTTGACAGAGATGCCACCGCCTTTTCGATGAAGAACGGTGACATTTTCCCGAGTGGAGTGTTTTTTTCAGTCTCTGAGTTCACACTGCTTACAACAATGTATTTATTTTGAAAGGCGTCAAACGCCTGTTTGAAAACTTCGGTCCGCGGGCGCTTACCGCCCGCGATCGAGGAAGGAATAGAATTTTTACCCATATAAGGTTTAAGTAAACGAATGTTCCAGATGGTCACCCACACTTCACATTCATACATGTGGGAAGGTCCCGGAGTTCTAAAGAAAACCCATCGGCCGGGGCTTGACCAAGACCCCGACCGCCACCGTTCAAGGTTTCTACCCTTCACCTTAAATCCCCTCGGCACGGTACGGTTAACACCTTAGGACTGGGGGCTGGGGTCCGTGGTGGCGCCACTCACCAAACACCAACTGAAGCCGGTGCCCCCTGCGGGGTGAGTGTATTTGTAGCACCACACAATTTCACGATGACAGGAAAGTGGTCACTCCCTCGAGGATTGTGTTCAACTGCCCAGTCTACACAGTTAAACAGGGAGGGACTGCACAGCGAGATATCTAAAGAAGAAAAGCTTTGTGTCGCTGCATTGACGTAAGTAGCTTGCCCTGTGTTGAGCAAGCAAATTGACCTTGACATCAAAACCCTTTCCAGCATTTTCCCTCTGACGTCTAACCTTCTGCTGCCCCACAGGGGGCTGTGTGCATTCAGGTTCCCAAGTATAAGGAAAGGTTGAGGCAGCCGGTCGCAAAGATGCTCAAAGTCTCTTTGGTGGATTACTCCTGAAGGGGGCAGGTACAATGAACACACTGTAATGACCCTGTCGAGACATATTTGTACAGCTACAGCCTCAAGGTCTGTAACAACTGGAACGGAATTGGAAGGAATGGACTGCGGAGTGATCAGAGCCACACCTCCAGATGAAGGTGAGATGTCCGTACGGTCCTCTCGAAAAACATTATATCTTCGAAATGGGTTAATACTTTGCTTGTTCAAGTATGTCTCTTGCAAACAGAAACAGACAGCTTTATACTTTTCAAGAAGGTCATGTATGTCATCTATGTTGGTGAAGAGGCCTCGACAGTTCCATTGTAGAAGGACCTGTCCCATGAAAAGGATTGTGGTTAAGAAAAACAAAGAGACTTTGACCATTATGTGCATTTAAGGAGGCAGCACCCTTGGTGGGGGCTGTTTCTGCTGGTCCGTGGGTCTGTTGCCTCTGCCTCTACCACTCGATCTCTCGCGTTTCTCTTTTGATTGCGAGAAAGTGCCTGGGAGACTCGAAGACGACTTTTGTGAAGCACGGTCTTCGTCGTCGAGCTCCATGTTAATAACAGGTACCTGGGATGGATCTTTGAGCAATCCATCCCAGACGGATGCCGTGCAAGCAACCTCAGCTGAGGCCGCTGCAGGCATAGAGGAAGTAATGAGACCAGAAGGAGAAGGAGACACTTCCGTATCTCCCTCCCTCTGAGGGGGAGTGTCGGGTGGAGGCCCAGCAGTTTGGGTCTCCACAGACCTCCTCTGTGGTGCCACTCCCCTGCGCACCACTTCGGAGAAAGTGCCCTTTTTCCTGAACTCTGTTTGTGCCTTTGCATCTTTGTACGATATATTTTGTTCTGCCTTGATTCTAAGGATTTCTTTTTCATCTTTCCATCGGGGGCATGACCTGGAGTAGACAGGGTGGTCACCTTTACAATTTGCACACCGCACTTCATTTCAGCAGGATTCTGCTGTGTGGTCTCTACGAGAGCATTTGGGACATGTTTCCTGTCCACGGCAGACCTGAGACCCGTGTCCGAAGCGTTGACACTTGAAACAACGCCGCGGATTAGGGACATAGGGTCGCACGTGGCAGTTGAGGTAACCAGCCTAGATGGTTGTAGGAAGCTTGTGTAGTTGAAAAGATAGAACAATGTGCTTTGTTGAGATTTCTTTGCCGTCCCGACGCATCACTATTCGCTTTGCTGCCACGACACCCTCTTCCCGCAGGCCTTCCTCAATCTCAGAGTCGGTGCACTCGAGAAGCTCAATTTCCGAGATCACGCCCCTGACAATATTGAGGTTTCTGTGCTTTTCGATAGATACCGGTATGTCCCCAATTTTCTTGACCGCTTGGAGGGCCGAGCTTTGCTCCCTGGTTTGAACCTCGATTTGAAGGTCGCCAGATGAGAGCTTTTTTGCAGTGTAGGTCTTTCCAATTGATTTTTCTATTTCCCTGGCAATGACAAACGGTGATATCTTAGAGAGTGGTTTTGCCTCGTCTTCAGAATGGAGTACCAGGAATTTCGGAAACCATGGTTCTGGAGATAGGTTGAAAGAGTTCACTGGTGCTTCGGTGCAGCGCCGCTTATGGCGCTGATCTTGTTTTTTTTTAACGTGAAGAATCCATGCAAAGAAAAAAAATGGTTTGGTGCAGCAGGTGTGTCGCCCACCATCGAGCCCAACGAGGGAACGTGTCCCACATGTTAACACTTGCCTCGGCACTATACCCTAGTGCAGCTTCTGGAGAGTGAAAAGACTGCCCAAGGTTGAGCCTTGCCGCCAAAGAAGGTGAAGGTAGGAGAAGGATGATAGTGAAGGGGTAGAGAAAGAAAAAGTAATGAAAAGGGAGATGGCGACTAGCTGAATAATCCTGGCCGGGCCTTCCAGGACCACCCGTCTATGGGAAGCAGGGGCCAAAGCGGTGTGTTGCTTTCCCGGAGGGGCCCCGAAGGGTCCTAAACAACCTCCGGGTCCACTCAACCGCCAGGATATCCCTTTCCCCAGACACGGGAAAGCCACGCACAGCTATACGTGGGGGTCTCCCTCCTGCGGCGACCCAACCGTGAGTGCAGGAGGGGGCTACTGCGGCTGCTGCCGGGCGATGGGGGCGCCAAGTTCCCGACGCCGGGACTTTCCAATAAATAGTCCTCTAATCCGGCGGCAATCCAATGCAGATTTTGTAAGGATAAGACTGAGACAGCCTATCACATCCTTCAGGAATGTGATAGGGTACATCTGCCCCGGATAGAGCGACACAATTTTATCGTTAACCAGATAGTTCGCCTGGCCCGCAAGTACGACTACTCCATCGGCGTGCAGCAGGAGAGAGTCCTCACGGCTATTGATGGAACAAGACTAAAGCCGGACATTGTCATCACCAGGGGAGAGGAGGTCATTATCCTGGACGTCGCTGTGGCGTGGGACGCGTCCCCTACCGCCCTTGAGATTGTAAACCGGGGAAAGGTTGCGAAATACTCTATTTTGACGGCTTCCTTCCCTGGCAAGTACGGTCTCGGTCGCTGGGCTTTGTTTTGGGGCGCGTGGGGGAACGTGTGGCAGCACGAGGAAATCTCTTCATGCGTTGGGCCTCACAAGAAACGATTTGGGCTGGCTAGCTGCGAAAACCCTCGTCGGCAGCTTAATTTGTCTGTCGCGATTTAACAAGATGACGTAGTTCGCTCGTTGCATCTAGTGTTTTAGCCTCGGTTTTTAAGCTTGGATAGTTTTAGTCGTTTTATCTTGTATACATTTCCTTTTAGCTCGGCTAAAAGGAGACCATTGGGGCCCAATGGCAAAACATCGCTGGCCTGCAAAGGCCGGGCCCCAAGGTACCCGCTTGGTCCGAGCGCTCTTTTACCCTTTTAGGGACATTTCTGTTTTTAGCCAAATAAACGCCATTCTACTCATTCGAAGCTTTTCTCCACATTCGGATCCTGCATCTCAAGAGAAAATTTAAAAAGTATGGTGTAACGGCGGGGGAATATATTGTGTTCTTTCACACAGTATAGCCCCGGTGTTAACATTACTCAAGAAAGAATTTTCAACGTGCAGGGGGCCCGCTACAAACCGGACATTGTCGTTGAGGATGGCGACAACGTCGTCATTCTTGATGTGGCTGTGGCATGGGACAGCGCTGCCAGCACCCTGGAAAGTAGGTGCAGAGAGAAAGTGGCAAAATATGATTTACTTAGGCAGTGCTTCCCGGGCAAGTCCGTGTTTGTGGAGGGGGTCGCCTATGGGGCCCGAGGGCTTACCTGTGTCACCACGAGGAGGGTGTGCCGTTACCTGGGGCTCACGACGTCGGACATATCATGGCTGGCGTCGAGGGCACTCGTCGGGAGCTTAATTTGCTTGGGCAGATTTGTCCGCTCTGTATGAATTAGCAACACTTGGTCTGCCGTTGGGTTGGTGTGTGGCATCTTTCATTCTTTGTCCGCTGTCGTTGTGACCCTCTGCGGTCTCCATCGGACAGTGGGAAGTCTACGGTTTAGCGTTTGATCGATTACTCCCCCCCCCTTTTGGTGTCCCGTGCGGGGATTTTTGTGGGGCGGTTTGGCCCTATCTCTTTGTTAAATTTTTCACTAGTCGACGACCCTGGCCAAGTTGGGCTTCTGGGCGCCACCTACCACACCTTGCTAACGCATGGTGTGGCGTCAAGAGCCAGACTTGCCCTCGTTTTAACCCGTCTTTGCGGGAAAGTTTGAGTTTTAGCCAAATAAACGCCATTCTACTCATTCCAAGCTTTTCTCCACATTCGGATCCTGCATCTCAAGAGAAAATTAAAAAAGTATGGTGTAACGGCGGGGGAATATATTGTGTTCTTTCCAGCTCCAGTAGCATAGTGGTTAAGATGATCGCTTTCCACGCCGGTGACACGAGTTCGAATCCTCCCACCGACTGTTGTATCAGGTTTTCTCTGCGTTTTCCGAAAACTTTAGTCCCGATGAAGTCGGCCCAGGACGCACACTAACCCCACTCCTTCCCGCTGCCCTCTCTCCATCTGTACGCCGCTCATAGCCACAGTTGCTTCGCGGCGCTAACATGGCAATAAAAAAAGTAGTCTAGCTAGCTAAGATGCTCACACTAGCAAATGCAGAACAATTACTTTTCGGGCCTTGATTATCATGCGGGTGACGCTTCTGCGGCTGCCATGGGGTTCGCTGACGATGTACTTCTCATGTCAGACAACCATGAGGCCCTGCAGGAGTTGATACACATCACGGAAAACTACATTGAAAAACTCTGTCTCCAAATTAATCCAGCCAAGACTCAATACTTTGGCTGGACGTGGTCAAGTGATCGAGGATGGTTTGATTATGCAGTAAGACCGATAGTGGTGGCCGGACACTCTATATCACCAACGCAGCGGGAGAACCCCCTCGTCTACCTGGGGCTGCGGATACACGTTCATAGTGGGCCAGCGCTCAGTGACCCCAAATGTGACGAAATCACGGACCTCATCGCTATGGCTGCGCTCAAGCCCTTCCAGCGTCTCAGATGTTTTAAAGAGCTGGTAGTGCAACGCCGGTTGTACACCCTTGCTAACTCGCTGGGAGTTATTGGCCACGCCGAGAAGATCGACAAGGTCAATATCCGGCATATCAAGAAGTTGATGATGATGATGATTGGAGTTTTAATGGCGCATTAACTACATAGGTCATAATGCGCCAACACTGTGATTAAAATAAGACTAGCAAGAAGTAGGTGCAGTACTTAAAAAAGAAGAGAAGTAACATCTAAAATACAAAACTAAAACTACACAAGACTTACAATTCCAGTGTCTCTTAGAAAATTAAAAATTCTACTGAAGGGGATAATAGCCTCATCGCCAAGCAAGAGCGCTGGATGAAGAGGCAAAAAATGCGTATAAAACTCTGTGAAATGATGCTGACGATGGATTTCGTGGTGTGGGCAGGTGATAAGAATGTGGATGACAGAGAGGAGTTCGCCACAGTGCTCACACAGTGGCGGCTCTTCTCCACAGAGTAAAAATTTGTGCGTGAGGAAGGTGTGGCCAATCCGCAACCTTCTTCTCAGAACACTCAAGAGACGATTTTCTTGCCGGTCTCCGTAACTTTGGATGTGTTGCTTAACTAAGTGTAGTTTGTTGTGTGTCTGAGTGTTCCAGAAACTCTGCCATGTTGAATACAGTGATTTCCTAAGTGCTGACCTAATATCATGCATCGGTATCTCAAAAGAACTGATGTCTTTTGAAGCTGCAGCAGCAGCAGCGCGGTCAGCAACCTCATTGCCTTGTATGCCTGTGTGGCTAGGCACCCAGCATAAAATAACTGAAAGTCCCCTCTTTTGTGCCGCACTCACTAAGGACTGTGCACGCTGAATCAGAAAATTCTTTGGTTTGCGTGTGCTGCAAATAGCATTAACAGAACTTAAAGAATCTGTATATATAACTGAAGACTTGATACAGCCTTGAAGAATGTGCGTAAGTGCAAGGATGATCGCATAAATTTCTGCAGTAAAGATAGATGCTATATTGTTTAGACGATGTGACCTCACACATGTGCCAGAAGTCATGGCACAGGTCACACCTGCACTAGACTTTGATCCGTCAGTGTAAATTTCTGTGTGAGTCCCAAAACTTTCCCTCACGTGTTCAAATTCTTGCTGTAGTACATGTGTAGAGGTGTTGTGTTTGCTGTATTTAGTCAAAGTTGTATCATACCTTGGAGGTGGTTCCCAAGGTGGGACCATCTTACCATATTCTGCAACTTGACAATTATAGGAAGGAAAATTGTGATCCTCAATATCCTGTTCAATTCTCATTGAAAGAGGAGGGACTACTGAAGGCCTGTTAATAAACAGCTGTTTGAAACGTGTTCTTTTAACACAAGTCAGTGCAGGATGTTGTGCATAACTCCTTATTCTTAGAGCATAGGACACCACAAGATAAAACCGTCTTCTAGTCAAGGAATATTCATGTGATTCCACATACAGACTTTCGACTGGCGACGTTCGGAATGCACCAAGGATAAGCCTGAGCCCTTGGTGATGAACAGGATCTAGAGCTTTTAATACAGATTGGCGGGCTGAGCCGTAGACGATAGACCCATAATCTATCTTAGAGCGAATGCAGGCACTATATACACGGCGGAGTGTCTCCTCGTCTGCACCCCAAGATCTGTGAGAGAGGATTTTCAGTAGATTCAGTGACTTCACACATTTTGCCTTCAGGTTTTGAATATGGGGCTTGAAAGTGAGCTTTGAATCGAACGTAATGCCAAGAAATTTGCATTCTGATTTCACAAGAATATCTTGTTCATTAAGGTGCAGCGAAGGAGACGGAAACACTCCTCTGATTCTCGAGAAATGAACGCAGATTGTTTTTTCCGGAGAGAATTTAAACCCATTATGTGAGGACCATTTTGCCATTTTATTTATACAGAGTTGCATCTGTCGTTCACATCTGGGTAAGCTCGCTGAACAACAAGATATCTGGATGTCATCCACATACAAGGAAAAAGATATAGAGGGTGGGATGACACTGGCTATAGAGTTGATTTTGATAAGGAATAATGTGACGCTCAGAACAGAGCCCTGCGGGACACCATTCTCTTGCACGAACAAACGGGATAAGGTAGTTCCCAGCTGAACTCTGAATGTTCTGTGTTGTAGGAAATCAGCAATGCATTTAAAGAGACGACCCCGTATACCGAACGAATGGAGATCCTGTAGGATGCCGTATCGCCATGCAGTGTCGTATGCTTTCTCCAAGTCAAAGAAAACTGACAAGCAGTGTTGCCTCCTGACAAAAGCTTCACGAATGGTTGTTTCTAGACGAACGAGGTGGTCCATGGTGGAGCACCCCATTCGAAACCCACTCTGAAATTCTGATAGGCACTTATTCATTTCGAGAAAATAAACCAGTCGGTTATTCACCATTCGCTCGAAGGTTTTTCCTATGCAGCTTGTCAGCGCGATGGGACGATAACTGGCAGGACAAGAGGCTTCCTTTCCGGGTTTCAGGACGGGGATTATGGTGGCAATTTTCCATGCAGAAGGTAGTGTCCCCTGTATCCAAACGAGGTTGAAGAACTGAAGTAAACATTTTTTTGATATGTCAGACAAGTTCTGTAGCATTGAGTATGCAACACGGTCTGGGCCAGGAGCAGTCGCTTTTGCTGACAACAAGGAACGTGACAATTCTACCATGGTGAAAGCCTGGTTATATCCCAAACAGTCTCCGCCATTTACTGCAATCTTCTGTTTTTCGGATCTTTGTTTAATTTTTAGAAATTCACAGCTATAATGGGAGGAACTTGAAATGCTTTGGAAGTGTTCCCCAAGTGCATTAGCCTGTTCTTCTAAATTTTCGCATACATGACCGTTAACTTCTAAAAGAGGGACTGAATGACTGATATGCTCTCCTCTGATTTTACGAAGTCTGTCCCATACGATTTTGGATGGGGTATTACAAGATAGAGAAGATACAA
The DNA here is from genome assembly GCF_037126465.1 of Ornithodoros turicata. Lineage (NCBI taxonomy): Eukaryota > Metazoa > Arthropoda > Arachnida > Ixodida > Argasidae > Ornithodoros > Ornithodoros turicata. The sequence continues at coordinate 1,225,128 of NW_026999314.1, forward strand.
AAGTTTGCCAAGAGGATCGTTTAGCCTGTTTTCGTGTCCACCTGGCCTTTGCTCTTGCCTTTTTGAAAAGTAAAAGATTATCTGAGGTGGGGTATCTCCGAAATGTACCCCACGCACGATTTTGAAGTTTGCGAGTTTCCTCGCATTCATTATTCCACCAGGGTTTAGGTCGCTTTGGGAGGCGACCAGATGTCTGGGGAATGGATACTGTTGCTGCATCAAGTATGATGTTGCTGATAAGATAATTAGCTTCTTCTATTGTTACACTATCAATAGGAATTAAAGATAGGTCACTTCTTTCTGAAAACTGCCTCCAGTCGGCCAGTTGGAGTTTCCATCTAGGAGGGCGTGTTGTCAGAGTGTTCACTGGCGTAAGATATTTTAACACCACTGGGAAGTGATCACTCCCAAGAGGATTTTGTTTTACAGTCCATTCTATCTCCTGAAACAAGGATGGACTGCAAAAAGACAGGTCTAAGGTTGAGAGAGACTGACTTGAAGAATGTATGTATGTAGGTGCCCCTGTGTTTAAAAGGCAGGTGGATGTTGATAATAAGAAATTCTCTAACATTTTCCCTCGAGTGTCAGTTCTCGTACTGCCCCAAAGTGGATTGTGAGCATTAAAGTCACCTAGAAGTATAAAAGGACTTGGAAGTTGGCTGCATAAATCTTCTAATTCTTTTTGTGTAGTAGTGTCTGAAGGTGGCAAATAGATTGAGCAGATGGTGACAATTCTGTCTAGACACATCTGCACGGCTACAGCTTCCAAGTCTGTAACTAGGTGTACTGCTTTTGTTGGGAGAGATCCTCGTGTGACGATCGCAACACCACCAGATGCTCGGGCGGCGTCAGTTCGATCTTTTCGAAAGATATTGTGTCTTCGCAGTGGATTTTGTGTTTGTGTATTCAGATATGTTTCTTGAAGACAAAAGCATGATGTGTTATACTTCTCGAAAAGATCGTTGATGTCATCTAGATTAGAGAGTAACCCTCGGCAATTCCATTGGAGGATCGTGTGTTGCATAATGATTGCAGTAAGAAGAAAGACGCCTGTCAAGAACTTTTGCCGACTAGGAAGAGCTTCCATTACCTATTTTTTGTTGGAGGTGTGACCCGCGGCCTTGTGGTTTTCTTTCGTGCAGCCGCAAGCTCCTTGTCAGATATGTCAGGGAGTGACCCGCTCCCCGACAGACTAGATCTATTCTTTTTGGGGGCTTGGGAGCTCGTGCTCGCAAAGGAGCGCTCAGAGCTCGTCTCGTCCTCGCAATCCATGGATGTCACCTCCGTGGACTGTGAGGACAGGAGTGGCGCCGGTGTTAGCGACGCCACAGGAATTTCGGGAGTTGGAGGTGGATCTGCACCTCCTTGGATCTGACTTGCGTTGGTCTGGGTGAATATTGACTGCTCGGTCTGTGTGTACTGTGTGACTAGTTTTACTTTCTGTTTTACAGCTGTGGCAAAAGATTTCTCGAAAAAGATGGGGGCTACTTTTTTCCTGGCTTCTGGGTAAGTGAGGTTATGCGTGACTTTAACATGTAGGACTTCCTTTTCATATTTCCATTTTGCACAGGATCTCGAGTAGGATGGGTGGTTAGAAGAGCAGTTGACACAACAGTCTGGCCCTTTGCATTCTTTTGTTTCGTGGTCGGCCTTCCCACACCGTGCGCAACAGGCGGAGCCACGGCATGAGTCGGCAGCATGACCGAATCTGTTACAACGGAAGCAGCGCAAGGGATTTGGGATGTATGGGCGAACTTCTGCTGACAGGTATCCTACTTTTAACTTTTGAGGCAGAGTCGGGCGATCAAAAGTAAGGATAATATTGCGGGTTGTAATGTACTCATTGTTCTTTCTTATTTTTATTTTTCGTACATCTATGACGTCCTGGTCTTTCAGGTTTAGAAGAATTTCCTCAACGGGGACGTCGATGAGTTCTGATACGGCAATGACGCCTCGACTGGTGTTCAGTGTCTTGTGCAAGGAAGCTGATATCCCTTTTCCCAACATTTCATGTGTGTTCAGAATGGTCTCACAGTCTGTTTCAGATGTGCACTTTATTAACAAGTCGCCTGATCGCATGCGCTTTATCTCAGGTATATGCTTAGACAGAGATGCCACCGCCTTCTCAATGAAGAACGGCGACATCTTACCCAACGGGACTACTTTTTCTTTGTCATTTACAGTCGCTGAAAGAACGATGTACTTTGCTGTAAAGTTCGTAGGCATTGCTTTGAATACTTCGGTCCGGGGACGTTTGCCGCCCCCGATCATAGAGGAGGAAGAATTTTTAACCATGTACGGTTTTAAGAAATGGACGCTCCTACAAGTCGCTCACGTTTCACGTCCATACGCGTGAGAAGGTCCCGGAGTTTTAAGGAAAACCCATCGGCCGGGGCTTGACCAAGACCCCGACCGCCACCGTTCAAGGCTTCTACCCTTCGCCTTTCATCCCCTCGGCACGGTACGGTTAACACCTTGGGACTGGGGGCTGGGGTCCGTGGTGGCGCCACTCACCAAACACCAGCCGAAACCGGTGCCCCCTGCGGGGATATCAAGAAGTGTCTACATCTTCCGGGATCCTTCCCTACGTCCCACATCTGGTTGCCCGCGAGAAGAGGTGGGCTTGGAGTGCTTCAGTTGGCATTCGTCGCTGTGCAAGTTCAAATAAAATCACTGGCCCGGTTGCAGCGCTTAGGCAACCAGTTTGCGGATGTTATATTTAACACCGTGCTGAACGATCATCTCTTGAAGTTATGCCATTACATTGATATCCCGACGTGCGTGACTGGAGTGCTCGAGCTCAACAGTGTCATCAAGGCTGCACACGACCACTGGTCCGCTAAGATCAAGGACGTTTACAAGACCAAGTCCAATTTCGCACACGAAAACGACCCCTTTGCCAACAGGTGGTTGATGGAAGATTCCGGTCTCCTCAAGGATGGAGACAAGATCCGCGCCTTGCGCTTGCGAATGGGTGTTTACCCGTGTCGGGCATTGTCTAATAGACATGCGCCCGATCCAGAGGACCGGCTATGCCATCATTGTAAGCAAAGTGAGGAAACGCCGGTTCACATCCTGCAATTTTGTGAACGTGTGCACGGACCCCGAGTAGAACGTCACAACTACCTCTGTGATCAGATTGCCCGCCTCATTTCTCGGTATAACCCTCAAGCCCAGGTCACCCAGGAACAAGTCTTTACGGCTCAGGGAGTGCGCTTAAAGCCCGACCTTATAGTACAGGAGGCGGATCGGGTCACTGTCCTTGATGTCGCCGTGGCCCGGGCAACGGCAACAGCAGCCGGCGAATTGGACCGCACGAGGCCTTTGGCCTTGGTTGGAGCGCAACTTCAGTGTTTTCTTCAAGTTCGTAAGCTCCCTGTTCATAACAGGGGGATCTACGCTCCACCCGAAGGCGCAGCAAGTTGAAGGTTACTGTGAGAACTAACCGTCTGCAGGATGGACAAGTTCGTCCTTTCCTACCCGCCAGAAGAATTACGATGCCACCATTGTGGTAGTCGGGAATCCTCAAGAGCGAAACTCGAGACTCATTATACTGCCCATGCACTTGTCTTGGTGTGGAGATGTGACATCTGCTTGGAAAAGACATCTGAATCAAGCAAGGTTCTATCATCGCATTACACGAAATGCAAACGGAGGGCTTCGACCAGGCGGGGGACTCCCGTGCCGGCGGTTGCCGGTGCGGGGGGTTCCGTGCCGATTGGCGGGTCCGGCGTTGGTGCCGCCCCGGCGTCCTCTTGTGACCTTTCGGCTCCTTCACAGAGTGACAAGGCTCCTATTCCTTCTGCTGAATCCGGTGGCGATGCCGAAATGCTTCAAAGCCAGTGCACCTACTGGAATACGCCAGAAATCTCCCAGTTATCTGGGGAAATCGCCGTGGAACTGGCTGAGCTTGCTCAGACCAACTACAGTAATTCCGACCACGATATTTCTGAGCTGGCGGACGCACTGGCCCGGGATGGGGCTTTGCCTCCCCCTGTCTTTAGTTCGACGAATGGAGTTCCCCTGTGCGGGGCTCCTGGCACGCCTAATCTGAACGAACCGGACGTTTATGGAGTCACTGCACCTACTTCTGAGGGTGCGGATGCCGGGGTGCAGTGGGGGTGACGTTGGGCGGCCCTCCGTCGGGCCCGTCGGTTGGCTGGGTTCCTCCTGCGCCGGCGGTCGGCGGGGCGTGTGTCCCTGGTTCGACAACTACAATCCTGTCGGAACCTGAAAACTATTCTACTGATCACACTGGTGGTGTCTCCGCGCACATATCCTACGGAAGATGGACAGACACCGAGATGCGGGCCATGGCCTTCCTGGTGAAGGAAATGCTCCGCCACCCTTTCATAAATCAGGAGCTGTCTCGCTTATTCCCGAACCGGTCATTAATGGCCATAAGGATGATGCGGCACCAAAGCAAGTACAAGGCCATCCTCCAAGAATGTATAGCGGCAACAACTCGGCTTGACACCATATCTCAGAATCCCATGCCAGCGGCCGGATCCAGTCTTTTGCCTGACTTGACGAGTCCGGGAACTATACGAAGAGACTTCGCAGCAGTTGGGATTGAGAATGAGGCTTTATGGCATAATTTGACTCAAGCACCGCTTGCGATGCCGGATCTGAAGGCTCTATACGACCACTTTGGGGTTCAGCTTCGATCACCCAGAAATAGCGCTCCTCGCCCACTCCAGCGATTGCATGATGGCAACCACAGTGCCCGGAGAAGGGCTAAATTTAAGGAGCACCAGCGTTTGTATAGGCTGGGGCCGAAGATATTGGCCCATGAACTTTTGATGGAGCAGGAGGATGGTGCCAGCAGTGTTAATCTGCAAGATGTCCATCAGCTGTTTGATCCCCTGTTTACCACACCTTCTGCTGCTGTGCAGCAAGGCTTGATTTCAACAACCAAGATGACAGTCCCTTTGGGCCCGATATCCGAAAGTGAAGTCATTAATGCTATCAACGGTCTCCATGATAAGGCCGCCCCTGGGCCTGATGGTCTGACGGTCCCTGAACTTAAGAAGATACCGGCGGCTATATTAGCCCATGTTTTCAACAACTTCATGACATTTCAGGATGTGCCGCAGGATCTGAAAACATCCAAAACCGTGTTCATACCAAAGGTGGCGGCCCCAAAGACAGCGGCAGATCTTAGGCCGATTACCATGTCATCAGTTATCTGTCGAGCATTTTCAAGAATTCTTCTGGGTCGACTGTCACAACACAACACCTTCCATCCCATGCAGGGAGGGTTTGAGGACGATTGCAGCACCAGCTCAAACCTGTTATTGCTACAAGGCATCATGAAGTATCTCAAGAAAGGCAAGCGGAGTCTCTACGCGGCTAGCCTGGATATTCGAAAGGCCTTCGATACTGTTTCCCATGAGGCCATATTCACTGCTCTACGTGGAAGGGACTGCCCTGAGAACTATATTGCTTTGATTAAGAACCTCTATAGCAACACGTCGACATTTTTCCACCTTAACGGCAGAACAGACGGCCGTCGCATTCCCACAAGACAAGGCATCAAGCAGGGGGACCCGCTGTCCCCGTTCCTATTTAATGTTGTGTTGGACCCCCTGCTACAGGAATTAAACAGCTGTGGCCTCGGAGTGCAAGTTGCGGGGGCTAAGGCCGGCTGTCTTGCCTTTGCCGACGACGTCATTCTGTTGTCTTCAAGCTACGAGGGTCTCAGGGCACTGATTCAACGTACGGAGGCCTTTCTGTCCCATGTCCAGCTACAGCTAAACCCAGCCAAGACACAATACTTTGGGTGGCGATATTGTGGAGTTAGAAAATGGTTCGACTACGCCCTCCCACCCATAGTAGTAGCTGGCTCTAATGTCCAACCACACGAGAAAGGCAGGCCAGTGACATACCTCGGCCTGCAGCTATTCGTCAATAAGCCGCCGAGGACAACCAACGATGTCACAGAAGCTACGGCCAGGGTAATCCGAGGAGCTGCGTTGAAGCCTTTTCAGCGCCTGAAGTGCATCTCAACGCTGGTGGTGCCCAGATATCTCTACGTCCTCTCAAACGCATTGAATGTCCTGCAGCAGTCGAGGAGGAGAGACAAAGACACAAGGCTCATCGTTAAGAGGATCCTCCACCTGCCCTTATCATTCCCGAATGTACACGTCCATCTGTCGGCCAGGGAGGGAGGACTCGGTGTTCTCCAATTGGAATGGACGGCTGCAGCCTGCCAGCTCAAAGCTCTGGCCAGATTGGCCCGTTTAGCCGATCCGTTCGTGGATGCGGTCCTGGCAGAGGCTCTTCAAGACCAGGTGGTGAAGCTGTCGGAGGTTCTTGATGTCCCAGTTGGGATTACCAGTTGCATCGACCTCGCTAGGGCCCTCCATGAGGCACACAAGAAATGGACTGCAAAGGCTATCCAGGGCTACGATAACGCGGCCCTCTTTTCCCATCTCCAGGAGCCTGTTGGTAACTTATGGCTTCGTCCGGACTCTCGTTTCTTGGGCGATGGTGACCGGATCAAGGCTCTGCGTCTACGGACGAACCTTTACCCCACAAGAGCGCTTTCAAATAAGCAATCCACTGATCCAACGGCCACGCACTGCCGGTTCTGTAAGAATAAAGTTGAATCGGCATACCACATTCTACAGGAGTGCGGCCGCATTCACCTACCAAGGATCGAGCGTCACAATTTCATCTGCAGACAGATAGTCCGGCTGGCACAGAAATATGATCCCTCCCTGACCGTTCAACAGGAAAAAGTCATGACGGCGGTCGATGGAATTAGGCTGAAACCTGATTTTGTCATATCTAAAGGGGACAATGTTGCCATCCTCGACGTCGCCGTGGCTTGGGATTCCTCACCGGCAGCCCTAGAAGTAGTGAATAATGGGAAGGTCGCTAAGTATTCAGTCCTGTCGGCTTCCTTCCCTGATAAGAACGTTACCATTGCGGGGCTTTGCTTCGGTGCCCGTGGGGGAACCTGCAGCAGCACACGACGGGTCCTCCATCATCTTGGACTCACAAGGAGCGACATTGGCTGGCTTGCTGCCAGAACTCTTGTGGGCAGCCTTATTTGTCTCTCACGTTTTAAGACTATGGTTTAAATTCGTCCCTTTAGCTTGCTGCGAGTTTCTTTTAATCGTCGGTTTTAAGACAGTGGAAAGTATTTTATCCCGCTTGGGTTTTTTATTCTCCCTTTTTCGGTCTGGCTAAGGGGAGACTCTTGGGGCCCAATGGCTGACCATCGCTGGCCCGTTTTCGGGTCGGGCCCCAAAGCATCCACTTAGACTAGGCGCTTTATTTTAACCCTTTTTTAAGGGAAATTATTGTTTTAGCCAAATAATCGCCATTCTACTCATTCGAAGCTTTTCTCCACATTCGGCACCTGCATCTCAAGCGAATTAAAAAAGTATGGTGTAACGGCGGGGGAATATATTGTGTTCTTTCGGTAGCCAAATAAACGCCATTCTGCTCATTCGAAGCTTTTCTCCACATTCGGATCCTGCATCTCAAGAGAATTAAAAAAGTATGGTGTAACGGCGGGGGAATATATTGTGTTCTTTCGGTAGCCAAATAAACGCCATTCTACTCATTCGAAGCTTTTCTCCACATTCGGCACCTGCATCTCAAGAGAAAATTCAAAAAGTATGGTGTAACGGCGGGGGAATATATTGTGTTCTTTCGGTAGCCAAATAAACGCCATTCTGCTCATTCAAAGCTTTTCTCCACATTCGGCACCTGCATCTCAAGAGAAAATTCAAAAAGTATGGTGTAACGGCGGGGGAATATATTGTGTTCTTTCGGTAGCCAAATAAACGCCATTCTGCTCATTCAAAGCTTTTCTCCACATTCGGCACCTGCATCTCAAGAGAAAATTCAAAAAGTATGGTGTAACGGCGGGGAATATATTGTGTTCTTTCGCCCGGCGTGGCACACCTTTTGCCCGGCGTGGCACACCTTTTCGCTGCTTTTTGTCTGTGTTTTGCGAAGTGTTCTTGGCGGTGTGTCACAAGTGCTCCCCCACCTCCTCGTGGTGCCGGGTGGAAACGGCTTGCTTTTTGCATAGCCGGCCAAGTGGGGAGCGCAGGCCTTTTGGCCTGGTGCAGGTGAAACCTGTGTTCTTTCTTCTTTTTGGGTCTCCCTGTTCATAGCACAGGGGGCCTACACCTGCACCGTTGAGTGCGAGCGTTGCGTCTTTTACATTGAAGATGGCGACCCACGAATGGGTCACCGTCTATCCACCACAAGTCAGTCTTTCTTGTCACCTTTGCGACCTGCCTGTGTCGTCACGACCCAAGCTCGAGAGCCACTACCTTCTTACACACAGTACAAGGCTCATATGGAAGTGTGGTGTTTGCTTGAACAAAACATCCAATTCAAGTAAAACCATATCTTCACACCACACCAAATGCAAAAGAAAGTTCAGTTCCCAGGCAGACCCCTCTGGCTCGGGTGCGTCCGGGGCGGCTTGCGCCGTGTCGGGTGGGCCTTGCGAGTCGGCGGCTGCAGTCCCTAGTCCCAATCCAGAAATTTCGGGGCAGGTTACTCTAAGTCCGGCTATGCCGGAAGTCGGTCCTTCTTTTGAGGTTGTGGCTGACGAGCCTGATACCCCTATGACAACGAGCGAGTCAGAGTTGGCTCGTTTGTTGGCGGACAGGGGTATTGCCCCCCCTCCTCTGTTTGCCGAAACAGCTCGTGGATTGGTCTCTGCACCAATCGTATGGCAGAGAGGCAACATCGAGCCTCACCAGTCTCAGTCTTTGCATTCTGGTGGTTCTGGGGACTGTGAAGTTGATGAGTCGGGTCCGCACGGGGCGGTGCTGGCCGCTTCGGATGCGTCGGAGCCATTGAGGCCTGCAATGTCTTATGGTCGTTGGACTAAAGCAGAAATGCATCTTCTGGCTGTGCTTGAGCTAGATTTGGGACAACATCCATTTATCAATCTTGAATTGTCCAAGCGTTACCCCACCCGCTCACTTATGAGCATCAGGGGTATACGTCATCTTCAGAAATATAAACAAATACTGGCAGCTGCACGGTCAGCACGATGCAAAGAGAGACAGGAACTTTTGAATCAAGAGCAGTTTGTGTCAGAGAGTAGTACGAGGTCAGAAGGCGAAGTTGCTGAGCTCAGTGTGGAGGACCTTGAGAGAGCGGGACTGCCGCGGGACCTTGCTGAGAGGGTTCTGTCTGGACCATTGCAATATACTGACTTAGAGAGAATTTACCGAGTTTTCAATGCCTTTCCCCATCCAAAACACCAACGCACTTTGCCAACTAAACCAGCCCAGCCTATGACGAAGGCAGCGAGAAGAAGAGAGAAGTTCCGTGAACATCAGCGTCTTTACAGGATGGGACCGCAGGTCCTTGTCCACCAGTTGCAAGCTGAGGGGGTGAGCTCCCCTGTCACGTTGGCTGATGTTCACTCCATCTATGATCCACTCTTTTCTTCTCCTTCCAAAACTAGCGTCTCGGTGCCTTCGTCGAGGAGTAAGGTGAAAGCGTATTGCGGCCCTGTTGCCGACTCAGAAGTGGGGGAGGCTCTGAACTCTTTCAAGAATGGTACTTCTCCAGGTCCAGACGGAGTGACGGTTGAGCTGTTGAAGCGGGTTCCCGAGGTGGTCCTCGCTGCGGTGCTTAACAACTTTATGAGATTCGTGGTCGTTCCACCTGAGCTTAAGCACTCGAGAACCATCTTTATCCCTAAGGTACCAAGGCCTGAATCGGCTTCCGATTTCAGGCCTATCACGATCTCACCCTTGGTCCTTAGGTTGTTCTCCAAGATCTTATTGTCCCGCCTTTCGGCTGAAAATCGTTTCCACGATTTGCAAAGTGGGTTCGAGAGTGACCGGAGCACCAGCTCCAACCTTCTCCTTCTTCAGGGCATCATGTTGCACTCCAAAAGAACGCATAAGCCCCTGTATGTGGCGAGCTTGGACGTTAGGAAGGCTTTTGATTCCTTGAGTCATAACTCCATCTTTTCAGCCCTTGAGGGCAAGGACGTGCCACCACTCTTCCAGGAGTTGGTTAAGGAATTGTATACTGGCAATACCACCACGTTTCACTTGAACGGCAGAACAGACGGCGCCAGAGTCGCTGTACGACAAGGTATTAAGCAGGGAGACCCCTTGTCACCCTTTCTCTTTAACTGCGTACTAGACCCTCTTCTTGCCCAGCTGAACCAGACCGAGCTTGGGTATCATGCTGGAGCGGCCTCGGCTGCCTCCATGGCCTTCGCTGACGATTTGCTCGTGTTTTCCGAGAACCATTCTGCTTTAACAAGACTGTTGCAGATGGTTGAGACATACATGACGTCTGTTGGTCTCACGTTGAATCCTCGGAAAACACAGTATTTCGGCTGGCGATGGAATAGCGAAACCGGCTGGTTCGACTACGGTGCACCACCTGTGGAAATTGCAGGAGCACGGGTGGATGCTTTGGGAAGAGGAGGTGTCGTGAAGTACCTCGGGGTCTCCTTGTCCGTCAGTAAGGGTCCTTTACTGGAGGACAAGTACAGCGACTCTGTTGCCCGATTATTGATGAAGGCGTCGTTGAAGCCGCTTCAGAGAATTAAATGCTACAAAGATCTAGTAGTATCACGCCAGTTATACCTCCTTTCCAACTCCCTGGCTGTTCTGTCCCAGTCGCAAAAAGTCGACAAGTGGCATAGGTCCTTCGTGAAAAAAACAGCTCATTTACCAGGATCATTTCCTAACGTCCTGCTCTGGCTGCCTTACAGGAGTGGTGGTATGGGGCTTTTGCCAGTACTGTGGACAGCTCCAGCAGTCCAGTTGAAGTCCTTGGGTAGACTGCGGCGCCTCGGCAACATGTTTGTTGATGAAATCTTTAACGAGGTGCTTGGAGGCTACGCCTCGCGACTGTCCACAGTGCTCGGTGTACCTGACGGTATAATACACGGTAAGGAGTTGCAGCTGGCCCTGAATGAAGGTAGGAGGAAATGGTTTGGTGACAAGAGAAATAGTTACGTCAAGAGGGATCTCTTTGCTTTTGAGAAGGATCTCCTCGGAAATCGATGGCTGCATCCAGACTGCCAGTTCATTAAAGAGGGCGACAAAATCAAGGCCTTGCGGCTCAGGGCAGACGTTTTCCCAACCAGGTCTCTTTTCAATAAGCATGCCGAGGACCCCGCGGCCAGGCTCTGTCATCACTGCCATGAGGCCGAAGAGACGCCTTGCCACATCCTCCAGTACTGCGAGCGAGTGCACGGCCCCAGAGTCGAGCGCCACAATTTCATTTCGAAACAGTTGCAAAGACTTGTCACCAAGTATTCTCCGGACACCATTGTTTCCGCGGAGAAAGTCTTCACTGTTGGTGGCGCTCGGCTCAAGCCAGACCTTGTGCTAGACAGGGGGCATGAGGTAGTCGTGGTGGATGTGGCAATCGCGTGGGACTCTTCCGTGGCCAACCTCGAGAAGAAGGCAAAGGAAAAGGCTGAAAAGTATGCTTGTCTGTCGCAGCTGTTTCCTGGTAGACCTTTCAGGGCGGTCGGGGCGGTCCTTGGAGCCAGGGGTCTGGTTTGTCAGTCCATGCGAAAGCTATGTGAAGAACTTGGGCTTTCGAGGTCTGATGTCTCATGGCTGGCAGCCAGGGCCCTGGTGGGTAGTTTGATCTGCCTGAGCCGGTTTGTACGTAAGGTATGACTGGGGCAGCCATCGGTTTTCCTGTGGTTTTGCTAGATCTTCTTATGGTGTTGCCAAATTTCTTATGGGTTTTGCTTGATCTTTACGCATAGTGTATTAATACACTTGACATCTTGCGTCAGCAGTCCGAGCGGTTTTTGTGCTCGTTGGCTTCCAACATACTTCCTTATCTGTAGCAAATACTCTTCTTTTCCATCAGTCTGTGGCAAATACACCTTCTTTTGATCTTCTTAATAGTGTTGGTCTCTTGGTTTTGCTAAGTCTTCAACGCACAGTGTATCAACACACTTTAAGATCTTGTGTTAGCAGTCCGAGAGTTTTTTTGTGCTCGGTTGCTCCATTACATTCTTCATCATGTGTAGCAAGACAATTTCTTAAACATCCTGTAGCAAATACACCAGTTTTCCATCTTATGGGTGGTGCTGCTAGATCTTCTTTGTGGTCTTATTGGATCATACTGCGCCGTGTATTATTACACTTGAGATCCTGGCGATGGCAGTGCGAGCGCTGTTTGCTCGTTTGCCCCATTACTGTTCTTTAACATCTGTACCAATTCGACATCTTTGAGTATCTGGTAGCAAATACGCCTTCCTTTGAATAATATGTAGCAAATACACCTTGGAGATTGTACCTTCTTTACACTACATAGCAAATACACCCCTGAGCATTTGTAATCCTTTGAGTAGCAAATACTACCTTTCTTGCTGGCTTTTCCCCTCTGATTTTGTCATAGGGAAGTGGAGAGGAGTTCCCGTGCTTTCGCTAGATTATCGGGACCCCTGCTTTGTGTTTGAGTTTATTTCGAGGCTTATTACGCTCCACTCTTTTTAGCCACTTGTCGGGCAGTGTTTTAACTCTGTATATTTTAATATGTGTTTTGCACATTTTTGTGCGTTGGTCTTAACCCCAAGTTTGGGTCTGCGACCACCAAAACTCGCTACGCTCCGCGCGGCGAGGTCTGCAGAGCCCCGACTTGGCTTTTAACCCATTTTTGGGTACATTCCTGTTTTAGCCAAACAAACGCCATTCTACTCATTCGAAGCTTTTCTCCACATTCGGCACCTGCATCTCAAGAGAAAATTCAAAAAGTATGGTGTAACGGCGGGGGAATATATTGTGTTCTTTCAGCCAAATAAGCCAAATAAAGCCTTTTAGCCAAATAAACGCCATTCAGCTCATTCGAAGAGGGAAAATTGAAAAGGTATGGTGTAACGGCGGGGGAATATATTGTGTTCTTCCCCCCCCCCCCTGTCTTCCCGGCAGGGCTAACCAAATGGCCTCAGAGCCTAACGATACACCCCATTTCGAGAAAGAAGAGTTATAGCCAAATAAACGCCATTCCACTCATTCGAAGCTTTTCTCCACATTCGGCACCTGCATCTCAAGAGAATTAAAAAAGTATGGTGTAACGGCGGGGGAATATATTGTGTTCTTTCTTTGATGGCTGAGAAGATCGTGGCAGTGATCAGAAGGGCGGCCTTGAAGCCGTTCCAGAAGGTCAGGTGTATTAACACCTTGGTATCTACGAGATACCTATACATACTCTCTAACAGCCTCAATGTGAGATCAGAGGCAGCCCGACGTGATAAGATCATAAGGACCATTACCAAGAATGTGCTCCACGTTCCATTATCATTCCCAAACTCCCATGTGCACATGCCAGCAAGGGAAGGTGGGCTAGGCATGCTACCACTAGAATGGTTTGATGATTGGGGTTTTTTTGGCGCATGAGCAACTAAGGCTATAATGCGCCAATACTGTGATATATGATCTCTTTACCAGTTAAAAGATAAAGATCAATTTAAAACTGATATAAACATAAAAAATATATGTGACTTCAGATATCTCTTAGGTACCCAGTGTCCCTAAAAAACTTGTAAACTCGGCTAAAACTTACAAGCGGCTCATCGCCCAGCAAAAGGGCTGGGTGAAGAGGAATTCTATACCGGTAGAACTCAGAAAAATGAGTTTGGCGATGATGTTCCTGGAGAGGGCAGCTGATGAGAATGTGAAGAATAGACAACTGCTCAGCACAGTGCACACACTGAGGAGGGTCCCTCTGGAGAATTAAAAATCCATGTGTGAGAAATGTGTGGCCGATACGCAAACGAGACATGACTACTTCATAAAGCCTCTCTTTGAAAACTCCTGCAGGCTTACCTACATTGCACTTGATCAAATGTAATTTATTATTTGTCTGTGTGTCCCAGTCGTGTTGCCATTTTAAGTTAATTGCTCTACGCAAGGCAGACCTCAGATCCTGTGCTGGTACGTCAAAGGGGGTTATGTCACCTGAGAGTGCGTTGGTAGCCGCTGTGTCCGCGAGCTCGTTACCGGGTATCCCGACGTGGCTGGGCACCCAGCAAAGTGTCAAGGAAAGACCTGTGTTTATTATGCGGCTAGACAGGTGTTTTGCTCGCAGAACAAGGAGGTTTTTTGGTGGTTGCAGGCTACATATAGCCTGCAGGCAACTAAGTGAATCAGTATACACAACTGATGACCTGATGGAAAGTCGTAGTATATGATTAAGTGCCAAGATTACGCCATACACTTCTGCGGTAAAAATGGAAGTTGTGTTTGGCAATCGATGCGATCTACAAGATGTGTCTGTAACCACTGCACATGAGACACCGGTGTCCGTTCTGGAACCATCTGTGTAAAATGCGACATGGTCCCCAAAACCTTCTTTTATAGACAGAAACTCTTGCAGGAGTACGGCTGTGGGAGTTTCGTGTTTCTTGTACTGCAATAAAGATGTATTGTGTTTGGGCGGTGCTTGCCACGGAGCAATCATCCCACTAGTTCCTACAGGCGTAGAATCGTACTCTGAAAAACCGTGTGTTTCAATTTCCTGCAGGATTCGCAAGCTGAAAGGAGGTGTAGGTTTGTTAAGAAATAACTGTTTGCAGCGTGTCTGAGTAACACAAGAGAAAGCTGGGTGCTGTGGATAACTTCGTACTTTTAGTGCATATGTGGAGGCAAGGTAAAATCTCCGCCTTTCTAATGACCACTCGTTGCACTCCACATAGAGACTCTCGACCGGCGACGTGCGAAACGCTCCCAAGACCAGTCGCAGTCCCTGGTGGTGGACAGGGTCTAGAGCTCTCAAGACGGACTTTCGTGCAGAGCCGTACACGACAGATCCATAGTCAAGCTTGGAACGGATGCAAGATGTGTAGATGCGACGCAGAACCTCACGGTCTGCACCCCAGGATCTATGTGACAAGATTTTGAGAATGTTCAGCGATTTCCCGCATTTACTTTTTAGGTTCCTTATGTGAGGGTTGAAAGTGAGCTTGCGGTCAAAAAGTATACCCAGGAATTTATGCTCAGATTTGACCGTAATATCTTGGCCATTCATTTTAAGTTCTGGCTCAGGAAACATACCCCTTACTCTTGAGAAGGGTACGCAAACCGTTTTCTCAGGTGAAAAATTAAACCCATTCTCAGATGACCATTTTGCTAATTTGTTCACACAGAGCTGGAGTTGTCTCTCACATCTTGAAATGCTTGTAGACGAACAAGATATCTGAACATCGTCAACGTATAGTGAGTAAATGACGGATGGCGGAATAGCGTGCACAATAGAGTTCATTTTGACTATGAAGAGTGTCACGCTCAGAACGGAACCCTGTGGGACACCGTTCTCCTGAATAAAAGAACGTGAGAGTGATGTGCCCAACTGGACTCTAAAAGTTCTGTCCTGTAGAAAATTTGCGATGCACCGGAGCATACGACCGCGTACACCGAAATTGTACAAGTCGCGAACGATACCATATCGCCATGCTGTATCGTACGCTTTTTGAATATCGAAAAATATGGAAATACAATGCTGTTTTCTGACAAACGCTTCCCTGATGACAGTTTCCAGCCGCAGCAGATGATCAGTGGTTGAGTGGGCGGCTCTAAATCCGCACTGATACCTGTCGAGACATCCATTTTCTTCGAGGAAGTACATCAGGCGGTAGTTAACCATGCGCTCGAACGTTTTGCCTAAACAACTTGTAAGGGCTATAGGCCTGTAGCTACATGCGTTGGAAGGATCTTTCCCTGGCTTCAAAAGTGGAATGACTGTCGCCACTTTCCAACGAGATGGGAGTTCACCCTGATTCCAAACTGAATTGAAAAAGTGCAGAAGACCTTCTAGTGATGTTTTTGATAAGTGCTGCAACATGCTGTACGTGATTCGATCTGGCCCTGGTGCTGTTTGTTTTGGGGACGACAGAGCACGCAGCAGCTCCATCATACAAAATGGTTTATTAAAAGCATGTCTGTCATTGGTGCCATATGTAATTTTGAATTTCTCAGCATCATCTTTGACTTTTAAGAAATCCCTGGTGTAGTGAGAGGAGGAAGAAACGCTCTGGAAGTGTTCTCCCAAGACATCTGCCTGTTCTTCTAAAGTTTGGCACACCCTACCATTCCTCTCCAAGAGAGGAATAGAGAAGCTTGTGTAACTGCCCTTTATTTTCTTTAATCGATCCCACACAACCTTAGTTGGGGTATTGCTATTCAAGGAGGAGACAAAACCCTTCCACGATTCACTCTTTGCTTGTCGGCGTGTCCACCTAGCTTTTGCTCGAGCTTTCTTAAACGCCAGTAGATTTGCTGGGGTTGGATACCGCCGGAACTTGCCCCAAGCACGGTTCTGCTCTTTTCGTGTATTTCCACAGTCCTCTGACCACCAAGGCTTGCAACGCCTGGGCAGTTGACCTGATGACTGTGGAATGGACTTGGTTGCTGCTTTTACAAGAGTGTCTGTTACATAGTTATTTGCGTCATTAATGTTCAGCCCAAGGAGGGACTCTATAGAAAGTGTGGCTTCTTGTTTAAAGAGGTTCCAGTTTGCTAACTGTATCTTCCAACGAGGTGGGCGGGTTCTAATAGCACCTGATGGTCGATTGATCTCTAAAAGGACAGGGAAGTGATCGCTACCATAGGGGTTTTCGTCCACTGTCCATGAAATGTCCTGAAATACAGATGGACTGCACAGCGAAATATCTATGGCTGAAAAGGACTGCGAAGCAGCATTAACATGAGTAGCGTTTCCTGCGTTGAGCAGGCAGATTGGCAAGGATGCTAATAATTTCTCAAACATTTTGCCTCGGGTGTCAACTCTGGAACAACCCCAGAGCAAATGATGCGCATTGAAATCTCCCAGTAGTAGAAAAGGCGATGGGAGCTGATTAATGAGATCCTCAAGCTGTCTCTGTTCGACCCTGACTGATGGCGGTAGGTATAAAGAGCATACCGTCACTACACGGTCAGTGCAGATCTGTACAGCAATGGCCTCAAGATTTGTGGAAAGTAGAACGTCTCTCGTGGGAAGTGTTCTGGCCGTGAGAATGGCCACACCTCCGGAAGCACGTGCCGTGTCTGTTCGGTCCTTACGATAAACGTTCCACCGTCGGAGGTGGAAAGGGGTATCTGGAATCAAATTTGTTTCTTGGAGACAGAAACAGACAGCATGATGTTTGTCTGCCAAATCATGGACATCATCAAGATTTTTCAGCAAACCCCGGCAGTTCCACTGAATAATGCTCTGGGAACCCATAAGAAATGCACAGAAGAGGAAAAAGAATATGGACTGAACGACTACTCTAATGCGTAAAGACCTTGTGGAACAACTGTCCATGAATGCGGAGGGATTAAGGAGCTTGTATTCTCGGTGGAGGAACCCTTTGTTGTTGTTCCTTGGCTTTTCCTCCTCGTCCTCGGCCAGCTTTTTTCCCTCTCTGTTCCTTGCCCATGGAAAGACTTGGTAGACTCGAAGACGACTTCTGAGAGCAGCAGTCGTCGTCATCGAGATCCATGCTCTGACTCGTGTTTTGAGACAGGCCCATGGCAATC
This sequence comes from Ornithodoros turicata, assembly GCF_037126465.1. NCBI lineage: Eukaryota > Metazoa > Arthropoda > Arachnida > Ixodida > Argasidae > Ornithodoros > Ornithodoros turicata. Next base: position 1,242,623 of record NW_026999314.1, read on the forward strand.
CCGTCCCAAACGGAAGGGGATGCAACAACCTCCTCTGAGGTTAACATTGCATCTCCCTGGCTGTTCGTCTGAGAGGCCACTGGAGGAGAACCCTCAGTGTCCCTCTCTTTGTGTTGGGGAGTGTGGAGGGGAGCCCCAGAGGTCTGGGTCTCCACCGATACTCTGAGTGGTGCCACTCCCCTGCGCACCACATCAGAGAAGGTTCCTTTCTTCTGGAACGCCAATTGTGCCTTTGCTGCACTGTATGTAATATTTTGCTCGGTTTTCAGCTTGAGGATCTGTTTCTCCTCTTTCCAACAAGGACATGATCTGGAGTAAACAGGGTGGTTACCCTTGCAATTGGCACACTGAAAGTCATTGCTGCACGACTCTGACGAATGGTCTTTGCCGGAACACTTAGCACATACGGGCTGCCCACGGCATACCTGAGAACCGTGGCCAAACCGCTGGCACTTGTAACAGCGACTCGGATTTGGGATGTAAGCCCTCACATTGCAACTGAGGTAACCGGCTTTGATTGTTTCTGGCAGCTTGTGGAGCTTGAAAGAAAGGATTATGTGCTTTGTTGGGATTTCTTTCCCATCCCTACGCATGACTATTCGCTTTACGGCTACCACACCGTGCTGTTGTAGGCCTTCTTGAAGTTCCGATTCCGAACAGTCAAGAAGGTCGCTCTCAGAAATTACTCCTTTAACAATGTTGAGACTCCGGTGAGAACTTACTGTGACAGATATCCCATTGATGCTTGTCAGTGAAAGAAGCGCACTGCTTTGCTCTCGCTTTTCAACATGGACTTGGATATCTCCAGAGCCCAGTTTCTTGGCATTGTATTCTTTACCTATCAGCTGTTCAAGTGCTTTCGCTATTACAAAAGGAGACACTTTTGACAGTGGTCTTGTGTCATCATTCGAGTGGACAACGAGAAACCTCGCAAACCATGGTTCGGGTGTTGAGGTATTTAAATCAATTTGCTGGTACTCGGTGCGGAACCGTTTCCGATTCCGATCTCGGGGTTTTAAAGAAGAGGATGCCATAAAGGTGACAATACAATTCGATGCAAGGGTCCTGCCGCCCACCACGGAGCCCAACCAGGGGACCGCGTTTGACGCAGTAGCAGGTACGCCTACACTATACCCAAGTGCAGCTTCTGGAGAGTGAAAGACTGCCCAAGGTTGACCCTTGCCGCCAAAGAAGGTGAAAAGAGGAAAAGGAAAGAAAGAAGGAGACCAAGGAAGAGAAAGTGATGAAAAGGGAGATGGCGACTAGCTGAATAGTCCTGGCCGGGCCTTCCAGGACCACCCGTCTATGGGAAGCAGGGGCCAAAGCGGTGTGTTGCTTTCCCGGAGGGGCCCCGAAGGGTCCAAAACAACCTCCGGGTCTACTCAACCGCCAGGATCCCCCTTCCCCAGACACGGGAAAGCCACGCACAGCTATACGTGGGGGTCTCCCTCCTGCGGCGACCCAACCGTGAGTGCAGGAGGGGGCTACTGCGGCTGCTGCCGGGCGATGGGGGCGCCAAGTTCCCGACGCCGGGCCACTAGAATGGACAGCGGCGACCTGCCAAGCTAAAGCCTATGCAAGGCTAGCCCGAATCGGGCTCCCTTTCGTGGATGCTGTGCTCTCTGAGCCCCTTAAAGACCATCAAGAAAGGCTAGCCCAATATCTGGGCATTCCCATGGGAATCTCTAATAGAGGCGACCTGGAGTTGGCACTGAGAGAGGCTCGCAAGCAGGCGATCGAGAAATCGATCCAAACCTATACCAACAAAAGTCTGTTCTCTCACCGAAGCGAGCCTGTTGGAAACCAGTGGTTATACCACGATTCCAGATACATGGCCGATGGAGACAGAATTCGAGCCCTCAGGCTAAGGACCAACTTGTACCCAACCAGGGCCCTATCTAATAAACATGCCACTGATCCCAAAGCCATCGAATGCAGGTTCTGCAAGGAGAAGCCGAAGACAGCATTCTACATACTCCAAGAGTGTGAAAGGGTCCACTTACCAAGGGTGGAAAGACACAATTTTATAGCAAAGCAGGTCGTCCGACTGATCAAGAAGTACAATCCCGAGGTGGAAGTGGAAGAAGAGAAGCTGATAACTTCTCAAGATGGAGTCAGGTTGAAACCTGACATAATCATCAAGAAGGGCGATGACGTTAAGATCTTGGACGTTGCCATTGCATGGGACGCCAGCGCATCGACCCTGAAGGAAGTGAACCAAGGGAAAGTACAAAAATACTCATGCCTGAAAGCCTCCTTCCCCGGCAAGAATGTTGAAGTGCACGGTCTGTGCTTTGGTGCGAGAGCTGGCACCTGTGCAAGTACAAGACAGACCTTGAAAGATCTGGGATTTACCAAGAATGATATCGGTTGGTTGGCAGCAAAGGTCCTAGTCGGCAGCCTGATCTGCTGAAGCCGTTTCTTCAAAAAGGTATAGCCCGAGGGAACCCTGGCGAAACACCAAGACTACGATACCGATACAAGCTCTGCGTTACGGTTTGCTACCCCTACTGCTGGGGCTTCCAGATGCACTTTGGTGTTAGGTTCTGAGACGGATGCCGATGTAACTTACCCTCCCCGACTCAATCCGACTCACGGCATGATGAGCGGATTAAGAACAGGTTAGAAGGCTCAACACCGCCGTCCCCTGTTTTCCCAGCAGGGCTAACCAAATGGCCTCAGAGCCTAACGATACACCCCATTTGGGGAAAGAAGAGTTATAGCCAAATAAACGCCATTCTGCTCATTCGAAGCTTTTCTCCACATTCGGATCCTGCATCTCAAGAGAATTAAAAAGGTATGGTGTAACGGCGGGGGAATATATTGTGTTATTTCGGGGGGTGTGGTTCAACTTCGTTTCTGGTCTTGCTGTGCGATATTTTGAGTGCCCAGATTCGTGACGCTGCTTTTCGAGCTGGACCACGGGCGGTCCGGCCTCCTCGTGGCGCCCCCCGGGCAACGGCTTACAGCAGCCGGCAAACGGACCGCCCACGGCATAAGCCGTGGTTAGAGTGCAAATTGTGTTTCTTGTTGTGTTTTTAGGGAGCCCAGCTAAGCGCTGAGCTTCCAAGGCTCTTACCTGTTCGCCAGGATATCACCAAGATGGATGACTATGAAGTCACTTATCCGCCCGAAGGGCTTACCTGTCACCTATGTGAAGAAAGATCAACATCACGAGCCAAATTTGAGGCCCATTACTTGAGACATAATAAGAGGGTCGTGTGGAGGTGTGGGGTATGCATGCTTAAGACTCTGTACGCATGTACTAGCATGTCTTCCCACCATACCAAGTGTAAGAAGAAGATGGCTGCTCAAAGAATTACATCCTCGGAGACATCTCAATCAAGACCTTCAGGTCTACATGACGGCCCTTCAGGATCGATTGCGGTGGCTGCTTCAATCATACCCTCTGTTGGGAATGGTCAGGAAATCGACCAGGCTACTTGCCATGGTGTGGAAGATGAAGTAGTGGAAGATGAAGTTGTGGAAGATGGACTTCATGAAGTTGAGGTTACAGGGGCCATTGCGGGATCTTTGGCTGGAGGGGATGCGTCTGCGGGGGGCGGCGGGGGTCCGGGTGTGCCCGGCCTCGTCGCTGACCTACAGCGTGCGGAGGAGGAAGTCATGGGGAGCCCTGGCCCTCTGGATCAGAACGTTACAAACAGTTCCTTCGAGATTTCAGCCTTGGCTGGTCTGCTCGCTGAGGAGAACTTAACTCCTCCTGCCGGAATGGTTAGGCGAGGGTACTATGAACCTGTTATGATGCAGAACGAACTAGCAGAGAATGCTCCCCAAGAAGCGTATGTCAACGACTTGCCCTCCACTGATAATAGACAGGAATTGTCTAGGGGCCCTGGTGACCTTCAGGCCTATGACCAAGAACCGCAGAATGGATTGGGGATGGGTCCGGGTTCGCCCGGTGTCCCGCCGCCTCGCGGGGGCGTACCTCCTCCGGCCTTGGTCTCGTACGGCAGATGGACGGAAGCGGAACTCCACTTACCGGCCCGCCTGGAACTTTCGGTGGGAGACCACCCTTTCATCAACATGAAGTTATATGAAGCCTATCCAACGAGGTCACTACAAAGTATCAGAATGACGCGCCATTCCAAGAGGTATAGGCAAATCCTACGAAATCTTCGTGAGACTACAAGAGTGCCTCCACGTACTACTCATGGGCCTGGTGTCTTGCCTGAGAATGATGTCATCCGGAGCATGCAAGAGGAGATCCAGCGTGCGATTGAAGGCACCCAGTTGCCGGACGAACTGAAAAGGCGCTTGAAGAATGGCCCTATTTTGCAGAAAGACATCGAGGCTGTCTTCCAAGTCTTCAATATTCAACCCAGACATTCAACACCAAGAAAGTCCAACAGACCAAGGCCAAGACCTCCAACAAATGCGAGGGAGAGAAGGCGTCAGCGGAATAGAGATCATCAGAGACTATACAACAGGGGCCCAAGGGTTCTTTGCCATGAGCTGATGATGGCCAAAAATGATACGACGGTGGACCTTACGGCCCTCCATGAGGAGTTTGACCTGGTGATGTCCTCCCCCTCGCTGGCTGCTGTCAAGGTGCCTCCCTTGCCTGGACGTTTGAACGTGGAGATGCGACACATAACTGAGGAAGAAGTCCTTCAATGCTTGGGATCTGCGAACGCGAATTCTGCACCTGGGCCAGATGGCGTCACCTTGAACATGATGAAGCGAATTCCAGTGGATGTCCTCTGCACCATCTTTAACAATTTCCTGGCCTTCAAAACGTTGCCGCCCGAACTCAAAAGATCAAAAACGGTGTTCGTACCGAAGAAAGCAAACCCTACCAAAGCCTCGGAATTTCGGCCAATCACAATTTCGTCCATGCTGCTGAGGTTATATAGTAAGATCTTGTTGGCCAGATTTTCAGCGAGTGGAGGTTTCCACGACCTGCAGCAGGGGTTTCAGGCTGACAAAGGCACAGGGACTAATCTCCTACTGCTCCAAGGGCTGATGCGATATGCGAAGAGGAAGCGAAGGCCACTCTACGTGGCTAGTTTAGATCTGCGGAAGGCTTTCGACCTCGTTAGCCATCATGCCATCTTTGGTGCACTTCGGGGTCGATCGCTACCAGAGGATTACACCACCATCATAGAAGATCTTTACTCTGGATGCACGACCTCGTTCTACCTCCAGGGGTCATCTGATCGCACAGAAATCCCAATGAGGAGGGGCATTAAAGGGGTTGAGAAATCATACGGATAGGACTTTGTCTCTAGCAGGGTCTGTACACTTCACTCCACGCACTTCGTACGCAAAGTCCCGCTTCCCACATCCTATTATTTTTTATGCTATCGAGTTTTAAAAATCCCCTATTTTCGAGGCCCCCGTCGACCGTCGCGCCATGCGGCGCCGAACAGCTCCGTGACACAAACGGGAAGTTACGTCAGAACGGAAGTTCTGTGACTGAACGTCATAGCGGTTTCCGCTTTCGTTCGGAGCACGTTTCTCGCGTCCGCGTGTTTTGACCTGCGGTGTTGTGGGGTTCGTTGGCATTGTTTTATTCTTATTTTTTTTTCTGAGGTACTGAGTTTCTAGTTAGTACCATGTCCCGGCGCTGCGTTGTGCCGTGCTGCAACCCGGAACCTAGTGCAAGCTTTCATGAGCTGCCAAGAAGAAATCCTAGGAGGCAGTTGTGGATCGACGCCTTGTGGCCAGAAGGCGACTTGCCCACCAACATGAACGTAGTTGTTTGTAGTAAACACTTTACAGTGCACTCATTCAGGGCAAATAGTATGAACGCCGCGGCTGCACAAGCTGCAGGCATTTCGTTTGCACGTGCAAGACTGACAAGTGACGCAGTCCCAACTCTGTTCCTGAGAGGAACCGGCGTGCACTTTGGCGGCGTAAGTTCATGTTTCTCACTTCACATTCGCAGTGTTTGCGCTGAACGCCTGTCTTTCGCAGTAGAGTGCTAATTAGTCACAACTAATCAGGAGAACGCCTCAGGGGGCTGCCGCTATGATCGTAGGATACCAGAAATATGTAGTGATTAGCTACAATGGAATGAAAAATTCTGTGCTACGCCAGTGTGCAAAAATGCGTTAATTTTTGCAGGAGGCAGAGACTCTGTTTCCAACCGAACCTGCCAGTTTCGCGTCAGAGGATAGCTTCGCCGTTTTTCCTCCTGAAGGCGATCACACGTACTCTTCCCGGGACGATAGCTCTGCCACCCTGGTCGATCATGCAAGCATATTGTGTGGCAATTGTAGAAGAAGGGACCAGGCTTCAGTGTCAACACAAACAGATGCCTCGCTTACAATTTCTTCATCGAAAGGTTAGTACACGATGTCAGTATTGCTTTTCTGTGGACCTGAGCTCACAGATTGTAACATGAAACAGGTACACAGGTGAACTTGCATGTCAGGCACCTTGTGACTGTAGCCACCCAAACAGATGTGTGCGCCCCGTACACACAGTGTGCAAAAAATTCCACGGATGCATCAACAATGACTACTACTGCACCTGAACCTTGTGTTGCGTTGTCTGAGCAAGAGGAGTCTTGTACCTTTTCGCCCAAACTTTATTCAAGCCCTGTTACTTCAAGTACGCCTCACACAAATGAACAGCATGACAAGGACACAACCTACTCTCCTTCCTTTGACGACAGTTTTGTGAGGTATGGTTCCTCTGGGTAATGGTGCATAACAGTTTTCATACATATATTATGTGTAAACTGCAGACTGTATTACAAAAAATGAAGCAGACAGAGAAAATAAAACAGAAAAAAAAAGCATTGCACGTGCAAACTGTTCCATCGGTTTAGGTGTCTTGAGAGGTAATGACCTTTCTCAACTGAGACATGGCCGTGTACTGCAAGGTGTTACATCACCACCACCACCCATCTTTTTCAAACTGTTGAGATAGAAAACTAACTAGAAATATGAGATTGTATTGGGTAAACAGCTCCAGTACAGTGCCTTGTAGTTTGTCACTCTTGGGCACTTCCATAATGGAAAAACTTGCATTGTAGCACCTCCTTAGCGACACACTCACTTCTACAATATGCCATCACACTGCTGCGTTTCTATGCAGCACCCCACGAGAGGACTCCAATATTCCACTCCATGCAGAGAAGAAATATGTCGTCTTTGAGAGTTGCCTCCTCCAGCTGCTCCAGGAATGCAAAACATGTCACACACCAGCCAAAACCACGCTGTCTTCAGAAGGAACCTTTCTGACTGCCAGTTCTGTTTGCTCAAATGGGCACCAGCATACATGGACCAGCCAGCCAATGATCAATGGGAAGGCAGCAGGAAACCTCCTACTGTCGGCTGCCATCCTGTTTTCCGGATCAAGTCCTGCGAAAGTTCTCAGGCTGCTCCGCTTCATAGCTGTACAGGTATAACCAAGAAGCTGAAATTAAAAATAGCATGAGGTGAGGTAACATAAAAATTGTGGCATCCTTCTGCAGGTTATGTGTGACCGAACATATTTTAATTACCAGAGAGGTTTTCTGGTACCTGCTATAGAAAAGATCACGCATCCCACAACTTTAGATATACAGTGCTAGGCTTTATAATAGTAAAAATTGCGAGTATATTTACATGTAAGGTGAGTTCGATCAGAAATGTGTGACTAACATGCTGGAAGTGTGCGCTATGCATATTAAAGTGAATACAATGAGAAGAAAAGCATTTTATGTTTAAGGTGTGGAGCATAAAGCAGCAGCAGATTCTGGCAGAACTGAGAGGGCAGCCAGTTGAGCTTGTCAGTGATGGGCGCTACGACTCGCCAGGGTTCAGTGCGAAGTACATGACCTACTCTTTCCTGGCGTCTTCAGTTAACAAAGTCATCCACAGTGTCCAAATTCAAGTTGGAGAGGTAAGGTGTTGGGACAGGGATTCGGGATTGTGCAGACGTTCTGTTGCTCTTGTTATTATACTTATGATTGGTATGACGCTAATATGTTACTACTTGTTCACTAAACCTTTGGGGGTTTCCTTTTGGAGATATGGTACCTTAGTTTCTTAATACACTTAATGCAACACTGAATTTCATAACCCGTGACTGTTTCTGCGAATGTGCTTTACAGTGTGAGCAAGTACGAAGCAGCGTCAGTATGGAGAAACATGCTTTGGTGACTGGTTTAGCCGACCTCCGAGCAGAAGGCATCCAGATTGCGTCGCTGACAACAGATCGCCACTCCGACATTCGCAAATACATGCGTACGCAGCAGGCTGATATAAAGCACAGATTTGACATCTGGCATGTAGCGAAAAGCAAGTGCATCATTTCCGCTTTCAGTTTTCGCATATGTATTAAAATTCTACACTTGCTTCATGTAGGCTTAAAGAAGAAAATGGCTGCTGCCAGTAAGCGACGGGGGCTGGAAAAGGTGGGACTCTGGATCCAGTCTGCTACTAATCACATGTATTGGAGTGCTGCCATGAGTGGAGACGACACAGAGCTGCGTCTCTGATGATGATGATGATTAGGATTTTCATGGCGCATCGACAACTATGGCCATAATGCGCCAAATGCTGGTGAGTGCATAAAACTGAGTTAAAAATATACTGATGTAATTAAACAAAGACTATATTTGTAAATAAAACAAGCTGTGGCAGTCTAAAATGGGCAAGTTAAAACCTCAAAGCTTATTGAGAATATTAATGTCTTCTAAAAAGTGCAACACTTTTTGGAAAGGCACAGCTGGTTCGTCACCGATTAACAGGGTCGGGTGGAAAGGCAGGCAATACTTATAAAATTGTTGAAAGTGTTTCTTGCGTTGCTCCTCAAAAAAAGGACATGTACAGAGAATGTGTAAAATGGTCAGCTGGACACCACACTGCACACATACAGGAGGGTCCTCACGTCGAAGTAAGAAGCCATGTGTCAAGTACGTGTGTCCAATTCTCAGTCGGGAGGCTAATGTATCTTGTAAACGGTTTGATGGACTTGACCCGGGACTTCTCACATAGGGTTTTATCACGTGCAACTTGTTATCCTTTTGTGTGGTCCAAAATTCCTGCCACTTGTGATTGATCGCCCTCCTCAGCAGGGGTCTCAAATCCTGATGAGGGAAGGCAGTAGGGGTGATCTCACCCGAGGCCGCGGCCTCTGCAGCAGCCCGGTCAGCTTTTTCATTCCCCTGTATGCCTACATGGCTGGGCACCCAACAAAGGGTCAGGCGATAACCCCTGTTGAGAACTGTGTTGGCAAGATATCGCGCTTGCTGGACAAGAGTGTTTTTTGTTCGTTGCAGTCCACAAATAGCATACAGAGCGCTGAGTGAATCTGTGTAGACTACAGATGATTTAATTCCATTTTCAAGGATGAAGCGCAATGCAAGCATCAGGCCAATGATCTCAGCGCTGAAAATTGAAAATTTCTGTTGTAAGCGGCTAGCCCTTGTGACGTTCTCCGTTACCATAGCGCACGATACACCGGCTTCACTCTTTGATCCATCTGTATAGAAGGCAGTATGGTCGCCGAAGCTTTCCCTCAAAGTCTCAAACTCCTGCTTCAAAACTACAGTGTTTGTGTTTCTCTTGTTGTACCTTGTTAAGGAAACGTTTGACGGTATAACTAGCTGCCAAGGTGGTATTCTTTCATTACATTTTGAAAGTGAAGAATAATCGAGGGAAAAACTGTACAATTCAGCATTTTGCCGTGTTCGCAAGCTAAATGGGCGAATTACTCTTGGCTTGTTCAAGAACATTTGCTCAAAACGAGTCTCCGTAACACATGAGAGTGCAGCATGCTCTGTGTAGCTAGAAATTTTTATTGCATAGAGGATTCCAAGGTAGGCCCGTCGTCTCTCGAGAGACCACTCATTGCATTGCACATAGAGACTTTGCACAGGCGATGTTCGGAATGCTCCCAGGATTAATCGCAAGGCGTGGTGGTGAACAGGATCTATGCATTTCAGAGCAGATTGTCGGGCTGACCCGTACACTATGCACCCATAGTCAAGCTTAGCCCTGACAACACAGTTGTAGATGCGGTGCAGCGTTTCACGGTCTGCACCCCAGGATCTGTGGGCGATAATCTTAAGAAGATTCAATGCCCTCACACATCTAGTTTTCAAGTCCTTGATGTGGGGAACAAATGTAAGCTTTTTGTCAAAGATGACACCAAGGAATTTGTGTTCGCTCTTCACAACAAGTTCTTGACGGTTCATTCTAAGCGAGGGATCGGGGAACATCCCTCTGACTCTCGAAAATGGGACACAGACAGTTTTTTCAGCTGAGAATTTGAAGCCGTTCTCATTTGCCCATTTTACGAGATTATTGATGGTGATTTGAAGTTGTCTTTCACATCTCGATATGCTAGCAGAAGAGCATGAAATTTGAACATCATCCACATATAGCGAGTATGTAACCGAAGGGGGAATGACATTTGCAATGGAATTCATTTTAAGAATAAACAGAGTGACACTGAGCACAGATCCCTGCGGGACGCCATTTTCTTGTACAAATGGGCGTGACAGTGTTGTGCCAAGTTTGACCTTGAAGGTGCGTCCCCGAAGGAAGTCAGTGATACATTGCAACAGTTTACCACGTATTCCAACAGAATACAAATCCCGAAGGATACCATACCGCCAAGTGGTATCGTAAGCCTTCCGCAGATCGAAGAAAACTGACATGCAGTGCTGCCTTCTTACAAAGGCTTCTCTGATGGATGTTTCCAATCGAATAAGATGGTCAACAGTGGAACACCCCGCTCTGAACCCACACTGGTATTTGTCTAATAACCCATTTTGTTCGAGGTAGTGTACCAGACGATGGTTGACAATTCGCTCAAACGTTTTCCCTAAGCAACTTGTGAGGGCTACAGGTCTGTAATTGGATGGGTTTGAGGGATCTTTGCCTTGTTTCAGCAATGGGATAACTGTAGCCATCTTCCATGATGATGGCATCTGCCCCTTGTCCCAGATCTTATTGAAGAGTTTGAGCAGACCTTGTTTTGATCCTTCTGACAGGTGCATAAGCATGGAATATGTGATACGGTCTAATCCAGGAGCACTGATTTTTACTGAAGACAGTGCTCGCAGGAGTTCCACCATTGTAAGAGGCTGGTTATACGAATGTCTCTCCCCACCTTTGACTGGAAAAACGTGTCTTTCGGATTGTTGCTTCACGAGCAGAAAGTTCTTGCTGTACTGAGAACTACTTGATACATCATGAAAATGTTGACCAAGCACGTCAGCCTGCTCACCCAAGTTACTACATGGAATACCATTGACCTCAAGCAGAGGAACTGAAAAGCCATTGTAGTCTCCTTTAATCTTTCGAAGCCTATCCCATACTATTTTGGATGGAGTTCTTTGTGTCAAAGAGGAAACAAAGCTACACCAGGACGATCGCTTCGCCTGCTTTCTGGTCCATTTGGCCTTTGCACGTGCCTTCTTAAATGAAAGAAGGTTTGCTGGTGTTGGGTATCGACGAAAGATGCCCCATGCACGGTTTTGTTCCTTGCGTGTTTCCTTGCATTCATGAGTCCACCAAGGCTTGGGGTGTTTGGGAAGACATCCAGATGTTTGTGGAATGGCTCGCTCAGCAGCGCCTATAATTATTTGGGTGACAAGAATATTTGATTCCTCGATCGACATTATCTCAAAAGACAAGGGCGCCAAATTGGCTTCTTCTCTGAACACATTCCAGTCTGCCTCCGACAGTTTCCACCGTGGTGGTCGTGTCATGAGACTGTTTGTAGGGCCTCGGAAATGTAAGACTACAGGGAAGTGATCACTCCCCCGAGGATTCTGTTCGACTGTCCAGTCAAGAAACTGGAAAATGGATGGGCTGCATAGTGAAATGTCTATGCAAGAAAAAGTTTGTGTTGAAGCGTTCACATAAGTAGGTAGCCCAGTATTCAGAAGACAGAGTGACCCCGAAAGGAGGACCCTCTCCAACATTTTCCCCCGTGCATCTAGTTTTGAACTTCCCCACAAAGGATTGTGGGCATTCAAGTCGCCTAAAATCATAAACGGCTGGGGAAGTTGATTGCATAAGTCTTCAAAATCTCTTTGCTCTATTACCACTGATGGGGGCAGGTACAGTGAACATACCGTGAGAGTCCTGTCGAGGCACGCTTCGACTGCTACTGCCTCCAAGTCTGTAACGAGTGGAAAGTGTTTTGCAGGTATGCACTGTGGAAGGACTACAGCCACACCACCGGATGCACGTGCGCTGTCTGTCCGGTCCTTCCTGAAAATATTATGTCTGCGGAAAGGATTTAAGTGTTTTTCGTGTAGGTATGTTTCTTGTAGGCAGAAGCTGCGTCTCTCCATCTGGAAGAGTATGCATTTTTTTCAGCCTAGGCACAAAATTTCATTTACCAGCAGCAATACCATTTACATATTTTGTACGTAGGTATCAACAATCACGTTGCTAACGTGCATGATGGGCACGATGGACAGTACACACGATGCCTGCATGGGAGCCTCGAAAGGAGAGACTGGCTTTGTCCTGGTAGCGAATTTCTTACTCTCACTTTGACATAACTTGGTTTGATTTTCCTGACGTGCACATTAACCCTTATACCTCTGATATGTAGGCTCACCTAAACACAGTCGTTTCGTATCCCTCACTACGGACCGTTGCCTTTTAAAGGACATAGCTCAGCTGTCACCAGCGGGGCAGACTTACAGCCTTGAGTCATTCCATGCGGTCATCATTCACTTCGCTTCAAAGTCTGTGCCTTACACTCCGGCTGTCATGCAAGCTAGGTAATGATGATGATGATGATGATGATTCAGGTTTTCTTGGCGCATAAGCAACGAAGGCCGCTAGGTAATGACTTTGTGCTCTAGGTGCACCAGTGCACTCTTCCCTCCAACAAAACACTACTCGTGATGTGATCAGAAGGCTTTCAACACCTTTTCTGTGCAGTTAATTGCAAAAAAATCCTCGAAGCCAGGTCTTGAGGATTGCAGTTATTAGTTAGTATACGCCTCGTAGAAAGCTAATTTCTGATGCCATACACATTTTCAGAACACGACTTGCAGCTATCCATTTCAACGAAAATGCAAATCGAGTGCAAGCAGTGAAGCGGAGCGGAGAAGGAAAATTCAAGATCAAGCTGCAGCGTGCAAGGGAGGGTCATTATGTGGCGTGCCCACTAAATGTGGACGCAACATACGGTACACAGACTGTCTTCTTTTTAGCAAGTCTAAAATTACAGACGATGAACTGTAATAGAGGGCATATGTGCATTTAGACAATTTATTTTGGTTTGATGGAACTGTAATATATTTCAGACTACATCAGGGATTTGATGGAAGAAACTGTTGCAGCATGTCAGCGCTTCAGAACCTTCGACGAGGCTTTTGCTGCCAGCAACGAAGACGTGCCTCCACCCATGACAGCACACCATCCCCGAACACAGTCCGCTGCAGAACTCGCTGCTATACGCCAAAAGAGATTTTGTGATGTCCGACGAAGGCTTGAGTATGAATAATGTACTCTGCTGATGGGTACAGTGGACTTGCACTAACTGAAGGCAAGGGCAACCATGCTTCTCCTTAATTTAAACAGTTTTTCTGTTTCTAAACAACAATTTCTAGTCTTTGTTGTATTTAAAAATAATGTGACTTATTTTTTCTCATGCACTAGAATGTTGCTAAATGGAATTGCTGCTTGAAGGGGTTGTACACTTTCATAGATGTGGTTTACTACATCATGGATGCATTTTTTTCCGCACCATAATACTGATGGGGAAAGAACTATTTTTCTATGTGGTGTACTTTGCGAGATACAAGCCTTTGAACAGCCAACCTAGCAAAGAACCAGACATTACAGATTTCAGAGCTGCAGCCACTCCGATTAGTATAGCCACGAGCAAGTGACCTCTCTTTTGCTACCTCACTGGCGGCAGTGAGTGCTGTGTTGTTAGTGTACCCAGGACACACAACTGCCCACTATGATAGTTGCGACGTCAGTGGCGTAAAAGTTGCACTGCTCTAGACCATTGAAACATGGGCGTCATAAGAAACGTGGCAGTGCTGCGTATAGTAGCAGTACGTGCTATGCATGTTATTTTTACAGGAACTGTACAGTTGAAGTTTGCTAATATCCCATGGTCATACCCACAAATTTAGGTCATAAAGCTGGCCTTGCTATTGCAGTACTGATATTCCTGAGAGAAACTGATGTTCTGAGGCTGGAACAACATAGAAGGGAGAGATACAAACAAAGCCTCATTGATATTCCTGATGAGTGCTGTATGTCAGATTAGTCACTGATCCTACAATTGTGGCAATATTTATTATATTTGCTTGTTGTATTGTATCGTATCTGCATTATTATTTGTAAAACTAAAATTGAGCATTGTTCAATGAGCTAACCGAGTGTCACGTCCGGTGTATACCGTTTGCGTTAGAACTGTTGTTTTGAAGTGTCCAGGTGTCAATATTACGTCCTTCTAGTGTCACTTTGTTAGTTTTTGTTGCATGTTGCCATCAGAACTCAGGGGCACCTGGTTCTGTTCTTTGTCCAGTTAGTCTACCAGTCATTGTGCAAGGTGTGCAAGTTAATCCATAATCAGCTACATTGTTAAGATGGATTGAAATGATTTGCTTTCTAAGTGGCAGAAAGTTGCAAGTAACGTGAAAAGTGTTTACTTGTGGTGCTTCGTGATGATCGAGCTATTATCAACAAGCTGTGCAGGCATCCATCACACTGTTGTTGAGCATATAAGCTACGGTTGCTGTAAGAGCTGAGCTTAGATATTCAACAACACTATGCATAGTGTTCAAAACTATATTCAACACTACGTACAGACACTCTCACCATGTTGTGGTGTACAATTGAAGGTGTTGGAATTACTTACAACCAAGGATTTTCCCGGTGTTCCTCCCACACCCCTAAAAGTGCACAATGCGCCTGCCCAGAATTTGGTAAAACTATGCAGTATTTTCTAAAAGGCATTGACAAGGCAATGGATATGCGGTATATTGTGATGTCGCATTACCGTTGGGAGGTACCAACATCATATAAGAGAAAAATTCTGGGAAAATCCCTGCCTAGAGCAGTAATGAATATGTACTAGTTAGATTGGCCTGTGATGTAAGGCCATGAATACTGTGGTGTGTTGAACGTGATCATTGTTCTCCTGTAGTATGTGCAGATGTTAAGAGAGATCCTTGTACGACTCTTTAGCACGCTGTTCTTCGGTTGAATTCAGCCCACACGATGATGATTGGAGTTTTTGTGGCACATCAACAACAAAGGTCATAATGTGCAAGCACTGTGATCAAGATGAGATGAGTTTAAAATAGGTAACATGTTAAATATAAGCAGAGAAGTAACATATAAAATGCCCCTCTAAAACTACAAATGGTTTAATATTGCAATAGCACTTACAAAATTAAAAGCTCTACTAAAAGGGACGATATCCTCATCACCAAGCAATAGTGCTGGATGAAGAGGCAAAGAATATGTGTAAAACTCTTTGAAATGATGCTGACGAGTTTTTCAGTTTGAATTGTGATCCTCTAATACATGTGTGATTTGCTTTCTCTAAAGTGGGCTCTGTAAATTATTTTGATTCTAAAAATTAAAACACTACATATTCTGTATTTGCACACGTCTCATGAGTTCCTATATTTTTCACACTCCATGACAAGCCACCCTTGACTGCTTGAACCCTGTGTATGATGTGGAGGGAAACTCCTTTCTAATGGTTGTGACTACACATGCTGGAAGTGTTTTCCGATTGTCTGGCCCAAGGTATCCCAAAATCCAGCGTGTGAACTGTCTATAAGCAGCAAAGCGATACACATTCTGCAAGGAAAATCCACATTATGATGAAATGGATTAACCACTATGCTAGCGGGCATGCAAGACAAAAGCCGGGGACCCTACAACTGTTATGGACTATGTGACAAACTAAGTGCTTTGGCAAAATGCTGCCCAAGCTCCAAGATTTTCGGAGCAAATGAAGGGTGTGATACAGTGCAACAATAATGCTTAACGAAACATTTTCACATCACATGTAATACCAAATAGATCTGACGAACTTCTTCATCTTGGATACATACCTGTACCCTCTTTCTTGCGCTTGTTGCTGATTCGAATCTGGCGTATTGGGATCCTGAGGCTCGCACAGCGCGACAGAAAGGACCTCAGTGTGCAAACACACTGTGCGGAAGTGCTCGTTCTCTGTGATACAACCCTTCGGTTCTTTGCGCAGCACCTCGTTGATGCGGCGGCAACAAATGCGTTCCTGTACAGTCGGCATTTGTCCGCATATGCGACAATCACACCTGGATGGAAATATAGTTCAGAGACTGGTAATCACCGGCGATCATACTCTGATCTGAATGTTTTACACTTGGCTTACAAACAACAGCGAACGTACGGCAGCTCAGCCCCAAAATACTTGAAACATACGTGCGTTATTTCTCGGGCTCGAAAGAATCTGACACTTTACAGAAACAGAAGACACCGGAAGGTGTTTTACACAAGACGACCTCAATGTTTTAAATGCTCAGCTTACCAGTCATTTAGCGTCCTATTTTGTTCGTCCGGAGTCGGTTCGTCCGTGGAGACGCTTGTGTCACCGTCTTCTGTATCCGACGCCGACTCCAATGAACTCTCTGCAGACTCTCGTACAGGATCGTCCGGATATGGTGTCATCCCGAATTCCTGGCTCAGTCTCAGAAGCCTCCTCTCGAGTTCGGAAAGCGATCCTTCTTCCATCTGATCGGAAAGCGAAAGCACTTCGCCGCGTGCCAGCGTTCGACGCGTCCCTGTTTACAGGCGTCGTCATGGGGACGGAAACCTTCACACTTCCGCCCTTCTGCTGCGCGCTCGGTACTACGTCATACCGAGAACGGGCGAGGAGGTGGTGAGTCAAGAGTGAAGGGATCTCCCCAAATCCCATGCGCCGTAACTTCGCAACGCGGGAGCGCAGCGTGAAGGGGTTTCGACGAAGGTGTTTGGTACCCATAAATCTACATTTCCACTATGATTTTATCCAATATTCGGATTTGGATTCTCAACCCCTTTAAGCAAGGCGACCCCTTGTCGCCCTACCTGTTCAATAGCGTCATGGACCCACTCCTTCATGAGTTAAATGACCCAGGACTCGGATTTCACATAGACTCTACAACAGCAGCGGGGATGGCTTTTGCCGACGACCTCCTTCTATTCTCGGATAACCACGAAGCTGTTCAAGAATTAATTAAAATGACCGAGCGATATCTTCAACAAGTCCAGCTTCAATTGAATCCCTCCAAAACGCGGTTTTTCGGATGGAAGTGGTCCTCAGAACGAGGGTGGTTTGACTATGACGTAGCCCCCATTCTGGTGTGTGGGAGCGCTGTTTTACCGGCTACAAGAGAGCAACCCCTTACTTATTTGGGGCTCAAGATCTACGTCCACAGTGGTGATGATGATGATGATTAGTATTTTAATGGCGCAGCAGCAACAGAGGCTATAATGCGCCAAAACATTGTTAAAAATGTCACTAGTTAAAAAAGGAATGCTAAGGTTAAAACCAGTAAATGATATAAATTAGCTTAAGTACTGTGGTTTCAGAAGAATATCGTTAAAATTACAAGGCGTTTAAAAAACCAGTGTCTCTAATAAAATTATAGACTCTACTAAACGGTAAAAGAGCGTCATCACCCAGCAGTAGGGCTGGGTGGAGCGGTAGGTGATTTCTATAAAACTCCTGGAAGTGACTATGGCGAAGAGGTTCATACGATGCACAAGAAATAAGGATGTGTAGAACAGAAAGGGGTTCCCCACAGTGCGCGCACTCGGGTGGCTCCTCTCTGTGAAGGAGGAAACTATGGGTGAGGTGAGTGTGGCCAAGTCTTAGCCGTGTACGGGTTACTTCATGTGCTCTCTTTTCCAAGCTCTGTATAGGGTGTCCTATGTTATTTTTTACCAGGTGAAGTTTATTGTGTATCTGTGTGTCCCAATATTCCTGCCATCTTTTGTTTATCGTCCTCTTGAGATGGGGCTTCAAGTCCTGAAAAGGTACATCAAACGGCGTCACATCAGCAGAGAGCGCAGCAGCGGCAGCTTTGTCGGCAAGCTCGCTGCCTGCTATCCCTCTGTGGCTAGGCACCCAACAGATGATAAGAGAAAGACCTCTGTTTACTACTCTGCTGGCTATGTACTGAGCTCGCTGCACAAGGTGTTTTTCTGGGGTTGGATATTACATATGGATTCTAAAGCACTAAGAGAATCTGTATATATGACAGATGATTCGATGTTACTTTCTAAAATGAAGTTCAGTGCTAAAATGATGGCATAAACCTCAGCGGTGAAGATGGACGTGATGCTCTTTAAGCGGTGCATCCTAGTAGATGAACCGGATACCATGGCACAGGAGACACCTGTGCTTGTTTTGGACCCATCTGTATAAATTTCAGTGTGGTTCTGAAAACTACTCTTCAGGTGCTCAAATTCCTGTTGTAGCACTAAGGTAGGGGTCACATGTTTTTTGTACTTTGTAAGGTAGCAGTTATATTTTAGCGGTGGTTGCCATGGAGGTACCCTCGGACTATTTTCTGCGATCATATAACTGTAAGCAGTAAAGCCATAGAGTTGAATCTCATCTGATATTCGCATGCTAAAGGGAGGGATTACTGCTGGTTTGTTTAGGAAGAGTTGGTTACAACGACTGTTCTTAATGCAGGATAAAGAAGGATGTTGAGAGTAGCCTCTTATCCTTAGTGCATACAGAGTCCCAAGAAAGAAACGACGTTTTGCTAAGGACCACTCGTTTGCTTCCACATACAGACTTTCAACAGGTGATGTACGGAAAGCCCCCAGCACGAGTCGCAGTCCCTGGTGATGTACCGGATTCAGAGCCCCCAGCACAGATTGGCGTGCAGACCCGTACACAAGGCATCCATAATCTAGTCGTGATCGGACTGTACATGTGTACACGCGGTATAGTGTTTCGCGATCTGCACCCCAAGATCTGTGTGAGAGGATTTTAAGGATATTTAAAGATTTCAAGCATTTCACTTTTAAGCTCTTTATGTGGGCTCCAAAGGTGAGCTTTGTATCGAAAATGACACCAAGGAATTTGTGTTCTGATTGGACTGCCAGTTCGCATCCGTTTATGCTTAGCTTGGGCTCCGGGAATAACCCCCTTACCCTAGAAAATGGTACACAGACTGTCTTTGCAGCTGAAAACTTAAACCCATTTTGAGACGACCATTTGGCAAGCTTATTAATTGTGAGCTGGATTTGCCTCTCACACATGGCCAAGTTCGTAGACGAATATGCTATCTGGAGATCATCTACATACAAAGAGTACATAATTGAGGGTGGAATCGCATTGGCAATAGAGTTCATTTTGATAATAAAAAGTGTAACACTCAGTACTGATCCTTGTGGCACACCATTTTCTTGTATGAAGAGACGAGAGAGTGATGTGCCCAGCTGTACCCTAAAAGTCCTTCCCTGAAGGAAATTAGAAATGCAGTGAAACAGACGCCCACGTATTCCAAAATCGTGCAGGTCCCGGAGGATACCATACCGCCATGCCGTATCGTAGGCCTTTTCTAGATAAAAAAAGACCGACAAACAGTGCTGTTTTCTTACAAATGCCTCCCGAATGATAGTTTCTAGACGGACGAGATGGTCATGTGTAGAACATCCGACTCGAAAACCACACTGATACTTACTAAGACACTGATTTTCTTCTAGATAATAGACAAGGCGGTTGTTTACCATCCGTTCAAACATTTTGCCGAGGCAACTCGTGAGAGCTATAGGCCTGTAACTGCTTGGGTTAGAGGCGTCTTTTCCTGGTTTTAAAAAAGGAAGAATTGTAGCTAGTTTCCAGCGAGAAGGAAGTTGCCCTTCTTTCCAAACTAGGTTAAAGAAATGGAGAAGACATTCTCGTGCTTCAGCTGACAGGTGCCTTAGCATCGAGTATGTGATGCGATCCGGTCCTGGGGCCGTGTCTTTCGATGGCAAGGCCCTAAGAAGCTCAGTCATATTAAAAGACTTATTATATGCGAAATGTTCACCATGACCTGCAGATATACTCTTCTTTTCAGCAGATGTTTTCACCTTCAAGAATTCCTTACTGTAATGTTCAGAACTGGAAACGCTCTGAAAGTGTTCGCCCAGGACGTTGGCTTGGTCTTCCAAACTGTCACAGGGAGACCCATTGATTTGCAGAAGAGGGGTAGAAAAGTTACGATAGTCGCCTTTAATATTTCTCAGCCTCTCCCAAACTTTCTTTGAGGGTGTATTTGATGTCAATGATGAGACAAAGCCTCTCCATGATTCTTTTTGAGCTTGCCTCCGTGTCCATCTCGCTTTCGCCCGTGCTTTCTTGAAGTTCAGTAAATTCTGTGCAGTGGGGTACCTACGAAAGATACCCCATGTTCGATTTTGTTCCTTTCGTGTTTTGTCACAGTCGCTCGTCCACCAAGGCTTGGGGCGCTTGGGGATGCGACCAGATGTTTGTGGAATGGACTCAATAGCTGCCTCTAAGATTGTGGTTGTAATAAAGTCATTAGCCTGGTTGACATCCATATCAAATAAAGACTCCGATGGAAGTGTGGCTTTCTCTTGAAAGAGGTTCCAATCAGCTAAAGATAGTTTCCACCGTGGTGATCGTGTAGTCACAGTGTCTGGTGTATTGCTTAACTTTAGGACTAAAGGGAAGTGATCACTTCCTCGAGGGTTGTCTTCTACTGTCCAGTCTATGTCCTGGAACAGAGATGGACTGCAGAAAGAGAGGTCAATTGCTGAAAAGGACTGTGTGGCACTATTTACGTAGGTTGCAGCTCCTGTGTTGAGCATGCAAATTGACCTTTTAAGCAAAATCATTTCTACCATCTTCCCCCGTCTATCGATCTTTCGACTGCCCCATAAAAAGTTATGGGCATTGAAATCGCCAAGTATAAGATATGGTGACGGCAGTTCATCCAGTAAATCTTCTAGTTGTTTTTGCTCTACCACCACTGATGGAGGTAAATATAAAGAGCAAACTGTTAAGACCCTATTAAGACAAATTTGAACAGCAACTGCTTCAAGACTTGTTTTCAGTGGTAGGTGCTTCGTAGGAACAGAATTTCGTGTCAGGACTGCAACACCGCGAGATGTACGTGTTGCATCTAAACGATCTTTTCGGAAGAGGTTCCACCGCCTGAGTGTGTGTGTCTGTTGGGGTGCAGGTAAGTTTCTTGTAGTGCGACACAGAATGCATCATACCTGTCCGAAAGATCGTTGACATCATCCAGATTTGTGAAAAGCCCTCGACAATTCCACTGTACGATAGCCATAAGGAAGAAACTAAGAGGAATATATACAAAATGTGTCTGCATTATGGAGAAAAGTGTACTATTCAAGCAAAGTATTATAACTTTTTCTTTGGGGGCATTATGGGCTGTATCGGTGCTTTCTTCCGAGCAGCCGCCAGTTCCTTAGGTGATATATCAGGGAGTGAGCCACTCCCCGATAGACCACCTTTCGGCTTTCGTTTTGACTGGGAGCTCGCGCTCGTGAATGAGCTTTGCGAGCTTGTGTCGTCATCGCACTCCATTGAAGTCGTTCCTATGGGTGGCGATGACAGGAGTGGCGTCGATGACGGTGACGCCACGGAAGTTTGGGTGGTTGGAGGTGGGTCATTACCTCCTTGGTCTTCACTTGTGTTTGAGTCTGTAAATACTATTGCTTCTGTCTGTGTGCACTGTGTGATCAATTTTGCTTTTTGTTTGACTGCTGCTGTAAATGACTTCTCAAAAAAGATGGGCGATACTTTTTTTCTGGCTTCTGGGTAGCTTAAGTTTTGAGTAACCTTAACATGCAAAACTTCCTTTTCATACTTCCACTTCGCACATGATCTGGAGTATGATGGATGGTCCTTGGAGCAGTTGATGCAGCAGTCTGGCCCTTTACATTCTTTAGTCTCGTGGCCAGACTGTCCACATCGTGCACAACAGGCGGAGCCACGGCACGAGTCCGCAGCATGGCCAAACCTGTTACAACGGAAACACCGGAGAGGGTTTGGAATATAGGGACGGACATCAGCTGAGAGGTATCCGACTTTCAGTTTCTCGGGTAGTGTAGGCTGGTCAAATTTAAGCACGATGTTCCTGGTTGTTATGTACTCATTATTTATCCTTACTTTTATCTTGCGCACATCAATCACTTGCTGCTCTTTCAAGTTGGCAAGGATCTCCTCCACCGGTACATCAATTAGCTCGGGAACTGCAACTACTCCACGACAGCTGTTCAAAGTCTTGTGAAGCGATGCAGAAATCCGTGTGTCAAGCATTTCACGAGAGTTCAGGATCCGCTCGCAATCAGCCTCAGACGTACATTTTAGTAGAAGATCTCCTGATCGCAGCTTCTTTATTTCTGAAATGTTTGTCGATAAAGTTGTCACTGCTCTTTCAATAAAGAAAGGTGACATCTTTCCAAGAGGTACAGTTTTTTCATTTTCTGAAGACACGGCTGATAATACAATATATTTGGCACTAAATAGATTGGCTTTGAGTATGGGAACTTCGGTCCGGGGACGCTTACCGCCCCCGATCGGAAGAGAGTTTGAGTGTTTTACCATGCGAGGTTTAAGAAAAAGAATGTTCCTATTGGTCGCCCACACTTCACATTCATACATGTGGGAAGGTCCCGGAGTTTTAAGGAAAACCCATCGGCCGGAGCTTGACCAAGACCCCGACCGCCACCGTTCAAGGTGTCTGACCCTTCACCTTGCATCCCCTCGGCACGGTGCGGATAACACCTTGGGACTGGGGGCTGGGGTCCGTGGTGGCGCCACTCACCAAACACCAGCCGAAGCCGGTGCCCCCTGCGGGGACGTCCACAGTGGACCTTCAATGATTGATGAAAAAGCAGAAGAAATCACGAAGGTGTTGCTGGGTGCTTCCTTAAAGCCATTTCAGCGGCTGCGGTGTTACAGGGAACTAGTTGTACAGAGAAGATTATATACGCTGGCTAATTCCCTTGGTGTTATTAGTCATGCGGAGAAAACTGACAAGGTTCATCTGAGACAAGCCAAGAAAATACTTCACCTCCCAGGCTCCTTCCCTTCGTCTCACATTTGGATGCCTAGTGGGAGGGGGGGCCTGGGGGTCTTGCAGTTAGCCTTTGTAGCTACACAAGTCCAGATCAAGTCTCTGGCACGACTTCACCGCCTCGCCAATCCATTCGTGGACTGCATATTCAACGAGATCCTGAGCTCCCACATGGGTGCCCTATGTCACTACGTCGACATTCCGGTTGGGATATCAGACCCTCACGATTTATCAAGAATATTGCACGAGGCCCACATTCGTTGGACAGCGAAGGTTGTTAGTGGGTACAAGCAGAAGTCCTCATTCGCCCATATGAATGATCAACTTGCGAACAAGTGGCTACATACGGATGCGAGACATCTAAAAGATGGAGATCGCATTAGAGCGTTGCGGCTGCGGACAGGAATCTATCCCTGTAAAGCTCTATATAACAAACACGCAGCGGATCCCAGGGAGCGGCTCTGTCATCACTGCCACGAATCGGAAGAGACCCCCGTACACATTTTACAGTTTTGTGAGCGAGTTCACGGCCCCCGCGTAGAACGACATAATTTTATTTGCGACCAAGTAGTCAGACTAACGGAGAAGTACAACCCGAATGCTAAAGTTCTGCAGGAGCAGGTATTTTCGGTTCAGGGCCTTCGGTTAAAGCCAGATATTGTCATCCACGACAAAAGTGAGGTAACGATAATTGATGTCGCCATTACCTGGGACAATGCGGTTTCGACCCTAGAGAAGAAGGTTCAAGAAAAGATTTCGAAATATGAGCCGCTACGACAGTGCTTCCCGGACAAAGCAGTTTCGGTCGCTGGTCTGGTTATTGGTGCGCGGGGACTAACGTGTTCTTCAACTAGGAAACTGTGTCAGGCTCTTGTATTTACGAAGGCCGACGTGGCTTGGTTGGCCTCAAAAGCCCTCCTGGGGAGCCTTATTTGTTTAAGCCGTTTTGTAGGTATGGTTTAGTGTTTCTATTCCCTATCGTCGACATCTTGGTTCCTGGCGGATTTTATAATTATTTTATCTGGATTAGCCTGGGTTTAACTATTTCTACTTTATTTTACGACTCCTGGACCTTAAGAACTGGATCTGGGTGCCACCAACCGTGCGTTGCCCTATGGGCATCGCATGGCACGCAATCCGGGGCTTTGTCCACCTTTTACCCCCTTTTTTTTTCCGGGGGACACTTAAGTTTTAAGCCAAATAAACGCCGTTCTACTCATTCGAAGCTTTTCTCCACATTCGGCAACTGCATCTCAAGAGAAAATTCAAAAAGTATGGTGTAATGGCGGGGGAATATATTGTGTTCTTTCGGTAGCCAAATAAACGCCATTCTGCTCATTCGAAGCTTTTCTCCACATTCGGATCCTGCATCTCAAGAGAATTAAAAAAGTATGGTGTAACGGCGGGGGAATATATTGTGTTCTTTCTGTTCTTTCTGTTCTTTCTATCTGTTTTGGGGGGTGGTGGCTCGGATTGGTTTGCGTTTGCTGTGTGTGCGAAATCTATTGGTGCGAACCTGCGATTCTTCAAAGTGTTATCCGAGTCACCGGGCGGTCCGGCCTCCTCGTGGCACCCCCTGGGCAACGGCTTACAGCAGCCGGCGAACGGACCGCCCACGGCATAAGCCGTGGTTGGAGCGAAGCTCTGTTGTGTTTTTTTTCATATCGTTGGCGGCCCAGCTACTTTTCGCTGGGACGTTTACGCTCCCTCCTTTACCTGGAGAATCTGTGACTATGAACACTCATGAAGTCATCTACCCGCCTGATGGGCTTATATGCCACATCTGCGCGGACCGTCAGACGTCAAGGGCCAAATTCGAAAAACACTACCTCGAACATCAGGTGAAGATCTGTTGGAGATGCGGCATATGCATACAGAAGACCCTATTGACATCATCGAGCATGTCCTCTCACCACTCCAAGTGCAAGAAAAAGCAAGCTATTGGAGGCCAGAATGCACAAGCCAACTCTGGTGAGCAGGACGATGTTCAGGAGGGTTCCGGTGCTGTGGCAAGTGCCGTAAGTGCCACCCCGCGAGGTGGTATGGAAGATGACTGCGAGGACCAACCTAGTGATGAGGCTGTGGGATCTGCCCCGGTGGTGGTTGTGCCCGGTGGCGGGGACGGGGGTTCGGGTGTGCCCGGCCTGCCCGCTGATCCTGATACTGGCACTAGTCAACGTTCAAACTCGATGTGGGCTGACAACGCCGAGGCTCCTAGGGACATTGATGGACTTGATCCATCTTCACCGCATGAAATTTCTGCTTTGGCCAGTCTGCTAGCGGCAGAGGGTTTGTCCCCCCCACAGGTCGCTGAGATGATTGCTAGCGCCGGGCACATTATCGAAGAGAATGTTGCCAAATCGGCTGACGGCCATACAGACGCTGCTCCGGCAGCTTGCTTGAATTCAGCCTCGCACCTCACGGTGCAATCGCCCCATCTTATGGTGCCTTCGGGGTCGGCGGGTCGATCGGGTTCGCCCGCTCTCGCGGCCCCGTTCCCGGGTTCGTCATCATCCGGGGTGATCTCGTATGGCCGATGGACTGAGGCCGAGCTCTGTCTCCTCGCCCGCACCGAAATTGGGATTGGAGAGCATCCGTTTATCAACCTAAAGATGCACGAAGTCTATCCAACTCGGACCTTACAGAGCATCCGTATGACCAGACATTCCCGGCGTTACAGAGCCATACTACAGAATATGAGGAGCGAGGTGGCATCTTCCGGGCCTTTACCTGAAAACGTGGTCTCCAATGTCCTGCTCCCTACAGTCAACGTCGATGAGAACATAACCTCTGGTTTAGAGGTTTCAGGGTTCGAGGATGCGGCTATCCGACGGATGAGTTCTGCTCCTATCCAGATGCGTGACGTGGAGACCGTTTACAAGCATTTTGGGATTGTCCCTCGCACTCCCAGGAACAAATCTAGAGCTTCTACAGCCAAGACTCCTAAGAACAGACAAGAAAGGAGAAGACAACGTTACCTCGAACATCAAAGACTTTATCGGAAGGGCCCCAAAGTCCTACTCCACGAACTATCTACGAAGGGTGCGGAAGGTACTCCTGTTTCTTTGGAGGCCATACACGAAGAGTTTGATGGCATCATGTCTTCACCTTCCCCCCGATCCATATCCGTGCCACAGCTACCTGGAAGATTATGTGTACCGGTGACCCCTGTCTCCGAGGAGGAAGTTCTGCATTGCCTATCTGTGACCAATGCGAATGCTGCTCCTGGGCCTGATGGCATAACAGCAGGAATGGTCAAACTCATCCCGCCCAGAATCTTGTGTTGCATTTTCAACAATTTCCTCCACTACGGTGTAGTTCCTGGCGAATTGAAGCGATCCAGGACGGTATTTGTGCCAAAGAAGAACAGACCTGCTGGACCTGCTGATTTCCGACCAATCACTGTTGGCCCTGTCTTGTTGCGTTTGTACAGCCGAGTGTTACTGCGACGTTTTACAACTGAAGGCTCATTCCACGATTTACAGAGTGGATTTCAAGACGATCGCTCCACCGGGTCCAACCTCTTACTGCTCCAAGGCGTCATGCGCCATGCCAAGCGCAGGCATCAACCTCTTTACGTGGCAAGCCTGGATCTCAGGAAGGCGTTCGATTCTATCGGCCACTACGCTATCTTTTCTGCGCTCCAGGGCAGATCCCTTCCTGAGAAGTATATCACCATCTTGCAAGATTTGTACGAAGGCTGTACCACGACGTTCTGGCTTGGCGGTGCTACCGATGGTATCCAAGTTCCAGTAAGGAGGGGGATTAAGCAGGGCGACCCGTTGTCGCCCTTCCTAATTGTGTGCTCGACCCCCTCCTGCACGAACTGAACACCTGTGGACTTGGCTACCATGCGGGCGACGCATCGGCAGCGGCGATGGCTTTCGCCGATGATTTGCTCCTACTATCTGACAACCACGAGGCCCTACAAGAACTAGTGCGTCTCACGGAGCTGTATCTTGACAACGTCCAGCTTAAGATCAACCCTGTCAAGACCCAATATTTTGGCTGGAAATGGTGCAGTGAGCGTGGGTGGTACGACTACAACGTTATGCCAATAACGGTCGCTGGATGTTCTATCCCGCCTTCTCAGCGAGAGAACCCCCTCGTGTATCTGGGGCTACGAATACACGTCCACAGTGGGCCAGCCTTTACCGATCCAAGGACCAACGACACGGTGGACTTCATCGCAAGTGCAGCACTCAAACCGTTCCAGCGCCTAAGGGCCTTCAAGGAGCTGGTTGTCCAGCGTCAGCTGTATACTCTTGCGAATTCGCTTGGCGTCATAGGACATGCGGAAAAAACTGACAAGCTCAACGCGCGCCAGGTCAAGAAATTCCTGCACCTCCCCGGATCTTTTCCCTCATCTCATGTGTGGATGCCCTCAAGAAAAGGAGGCTTAGGAGTCCTACAATTAGCGTTCGTGGCCGTCCAGGTCCAGTTGAAATCGCTGGCCAGATTGCTTCGTCTTGGCAACCCTTTCGTGGATACAATCTTTAACACGATATTGAATGACCACATGCAAAAGTTGTGCCAGTACGTTAACATCCCTGTCGGCATAACTGGGGCCCGAGAGCTAAATGATATCCTCAAGGCAGCGCACGAATGCTGGTTCAGCAAAATCAAGGACACCTACAAAATCAGATCTAATTTCGCGCATGAAAATGACCCCTTTGCCAATAGGTGGCTCATTGAGGACTCCCGTCTCCTCAAAGATGGAGACAGGATTCGCGCCCTACGTCTGAGAACGGGAATTTACCTGTGTCGGGCGCTGTCGAATAAGCACGCACCAGACCCGGCAGATCGGCTCTGCCACCACTGCGGACAGGGAGAAGAAACGCCAGCCCACATCCTCCAATTTTGTGAGCGCGTCCACGGTCCCCGCATCGAGCGCCACAACTACCTATGTGACCAGATGGCTCGACTCATAACCCAGTACAACCCCCAGGCCAGGGTGACCCAAGAGCAGGTATTTACAGCACAGGGAGTCCGCTTGAAGCCCGATCTCGTGATACACGAAGCCGAGCGGGTAACTATCCTTGACGTCGCCGTGGCCTGGGATAATTGTGCTGGCACTCTAGAAAAGAAAGCATCGGAGAAGAGAATGAAGTATGAGCCACTGCGTCAATGTTTCCCTAACCACCAAGTTGTTATTGAGGGAGTGGCGTTTGGTGCGCGGGGCCTCACTTGTACTACTACGCGAAAGGCCTGCTTTAAACTCGGTTTCAGTAAGGCGGATGTGGCCTGGTTGGCTTCTAGAACTTTGGTTGGCAGCCTGATCTGTCTGGGTAGGTTTGATGATGATGATGATGATGATTTGGGTTTTTTTGGCGCAAAAGCTGCTAGGGCTATAATGCGCCAAACAACAAGGTAATGTGATGAACCTAGTTAAAAACTTGAGATGCTCATGTTAAAACACTTGGCTAGTAGTGGCTTAAAAAAACATGAAAGGGTTAAGAAAAGAGCTCACTGTAAAATTCACAGTTTGTTAAGATATCCGATATCCTTTAAAAATTTATATACTCCAGTAAAAGGAACAATAGCCTCATCCCCCAGCAAAAGAGCTGGATGAAGAGGTAAAGAGTAACGATAAAATTCAGTGAAGTGACGCTGACGATAACTTTCATGTAATGGGCATGTAATTAGAATGTGTTGGACCGAAAGGGGCTCTCTGCAGCGCACGCACTCAGGTGGGTCCTCCCCACGCAGCAAAAACCCGTGAGTCATGTATGTGTGTCCAACCCTTAACCTGCATCTTAAGACATCTTGTAGCCTGTTTTCAAGACTTTGTGAGCGATTTCCCGTTTGAGGCTTCACCGGGTGTAGCTTATTCTGCTCTTGTGTGCTCCAAAACTGCTGCCATTTTATGTTGATAGCATTCATCAAAAATAACCTGAGGTCTTGAACAGGGACATCAAAGACTGTTATGTCAGCTGAAAGTGCAGCTGCAGCTGCACGATCCGCATTTTCGTTACCCTGTATGCCCACGTGGCTTGGCACCCAGCAAAGGGTTAAACGATAGCACTTGTTAGTTATTGTATTAGCTAGACGTCGTGCTCGCTGCACAAGAAAATTTTTTGTTTTTTGGACTGAACATATTGCCTGCAAAGAGCTGAGGGAATCTGTATAGATGACTGATGACACAATGCAATGTTGTAAAATGTAGTTGAGTGTAATGATGATCGCATAAACCTCTGCACTGAATATCGACATGACTTTGTGTAAACGGTGAGTTATTGTGACTGTCCCAGTTACCATGGCGCAAGATACACCAGCATTTGTCTTCGATCCGTCCGTGTAAAACGCCACATGCTTTCCAAAGCTTTCTCTTAAACCCTCGAACTCCTGCTGCAGCACAGCCGTGGAAGTGTCGCTTTTTCTGTACTTGGTCAGTGAAGAGTTGGAATGTGGTGGTGGTTGCCATGGAGGCAGGCTCCCACCAGATTGCAAAAGCGGAGTGTTGTAGTGGGTAAAATCATAAAATTCAACTTCTCGTAAAACTCGCATGCTAAAAGGAGGAACGACTGAAGACTTGCTTAGGAACAGTTGTTCAAAAGACGTCCTTGTAACGCATGAGAGAGCCGCATGTTGTGGATAAGTACGAATCTTCAGTGCGTACATGACACTAAGATAAGCTCGTCGCCTTGCTAGAGACCACTCATTGCATTCGACGTATAAGCTTTGAACGGGTGACGTTCGGAATGCTCCGAGGACCAGTCGCAAGCCCTGATGATGTATAGGATCTAAGCACTTTAGGACAGATTGCCGTGCCGATCCATAAACTGCACATCCGTAGTCCAGCCTGGACCGAACTGTAGACATGTAGATCTTGTACAATGTTTCTCTGTCTGCCCCCCAAGACCTGTGAGACAGAACTTTTAAAAGGTTCAAAGATTTCACACATTTAGCCTTCAATATTTTTATGTGGGGAAGGAAGGTAAGCTTTTTGTCAAAGACTAGACCTAGAAATTTACATTCTGTCCCTACAACAAGATCACTGCCGTTCATTTTAAGTGATGGCTCGGGAGACATTCCTCGAACTCTTGAAAATGGCACACATACGGTCTTGTCTGGGGAGAATTTAAAGCCATTTTCACTGGACCATTTAGTTAGCCTGTTAATTGTGAGCTGCAACTGTCTTTCGCACATGGCTAGGTTGCAGGAAGAATAAGATATTTGGACATCATCAACATAGAGCGAGTACTTGACTGAAGTGGGTATAACCTTAGCGATAGTGTTCATTTTAAGAATAAATAGAGTAACGCTCAAAACAGATCCTTGTGGAACACCATTCTCCTGTACAAAAGGACGCGAAAGGGTTGTGCCGAGTTGGACCCTGAATGATCTTCCTTGAAGGAAGTCGGCGATGCAGTGGAACATACGACCACGTATTCCACATGAATGCAAATCAAGCAAGATTCCATATCGCCATGCGGTATCATAGGCCTTTTCAAGGTCGAAAAAAACAGACACACAATGTTGTTTTCGTACAAAGGCTTCGCGTATGAATGTTTCTAAACGAACAAGATGATCCGTAGTGGAACACCCTGTCCGAAATCCGCACTGATATTGGTCAATGCACTCATTTTCCTCAAGATAGTGTATGAGACGGTTATTCACCATTCGCTCAAAAGTCTTCCCGAGACAACTTGTGAGTGCTACAGGCCTATAGCTTGATGGATTTGATGCATCTTTTCCTGGTTTTAAAAGCGGGATAACGGTTGCAACCTTCCAGCGAGAAGGGATATGTCCCCTTTGCCATACAGTATTAAAGAAATCAAGAAGACTTTCCAGAGAAGTGTTTGACAAATGCTGTAGCATGGAGTAAGTTATTCGATCTGGTCCAGGCGCTGTGATTTTTGATGATGACATTGCCCTTAACAATTCTATCATTGTAAAAGGCATATTGTAAGAATACTTTTCGTAAGCTCCACTAGGAAAATTCTGTTTCTCCTTCTGTTGTTTGATTTTTAAGAAGTCGCTACTATAATGCAAGGAGCTCGAAACCCCCTGAAATTGCTCACCAAGAGCATTGGCCTGTTCATCCATGTTCTGACACGTTGTGCCATTTATTTGTAACAATGGGACAGTAAAGCTGGCATATTCGCCCTTGATTTTCCTGAGTCTGTCCCATACAGTTTTTGTGGGAGTCTTCGTACTTAAAGAGGATACAAAATTTCTCCACGATTCACGTTTTGCTTCTCTTCGTATCCGCCTTGCTTTTGCCCTGGCTTTTTTAAATATAATTAAATTTGTTGTTGTAGGGTACCTTCGAAAGGTACCCCATGCACGGTTTTGTTCTTTACGAGCTACCTCGCAATCACTCGTCCACCAAGGCTTTGGGCACTTGGGGAGACGACCGGATGTTTGCGGAATGGAATTAGTAGCTGCCCTTATGATCGTGTCTGTAATCATGTTGCTCATTTGTTCAACAGCCATACCTTCAGTAGAAGACAGTGAAAGATCGGCTTCTCTCTGAAACATGCCCCAATCTGCCTCTGATAATTTCCAACGAGGTGGACGTGTTGCAAGGGTATTTGAGGGCAGGTGTAATTTTAGGGTAACTGGGAAATGGTCACTTCCACGAGGATTTTCATCCACTACCCAGTCTAGCATTTGGAAAATGGATGGGCTACACAGAGAGAGATCTATTGCAGAGAATGTCTGTGTAGCAGCGTTCACATATGTTGGTGTACCAGTATTGAGTAGACACACTGGTCTTGAGAGTAATAGCCGTTCTAACATTTTGCCACGACTATCCGCCCTTGTGCTGCCCCACAAGTAGTTATGGGCATTGAAATCTCCCAATATAAGACGCCACAGAAGAGGATTGCGAAACTTTTGTTACTGTTACGGGAGGTGGTGTTTGAGAAAGAGGTGTATGTGTTTCTTCACTTTGTGTTGACTTTTCTGTCTGCGTTGCACATGAAATCATCTTTGGTTTCTCTTTAACGACAGATGAAAAGGATTTCTGGAACAGGAAGGGAGATGCCTTCTTCCTTGCTTCTGGATAACTTAGTTTCTGTGTAACTTTGATGTGCATAACCTCTTTCTCAAACTTCCACTTTGGACAAGACCTAGAGTATGAAGGGTGGTCACCTGCGCAGTTGACGCAATGATCCGGCCCTCTGCACTCCTTAGAGTTGTGGTCCTGCTTGCTGCAGCGGGCACAGCATGCACAACCTCTGCAAGTATCGGAAGGATGGCCAAAACGGTTACACTTGAAGCATCTGATTGGATTAGGGATATATGGCCGCACCTCTGCGGTCAGATACCCTACCTTCAGCCTTTCTCGTAAAGTCGGGCAGTCAAATGTGAGGATTGTGTTGCGTGTCGTTATGTACTCATTGTTCTTCCTGATTTTGATTTTTCTTACGTCGATCACCTTTTGGCTTTTCAGATTTTCAAGAATCTCTTCTGACGGAACATCAATGAGTTCAGCTAACGACACAACACCACGGGAGGTATTCAGAGTCCTATGTAAAGTTGATGATATTTTGATACAGAGCATCTGCTGTGTGCTCAGAATTTGCTCACAGTCGGCTTCCGAGGTACATTTGAGCAATAAGTCACCTGATCTGAGGCGCTTAATTTCAGTCACATTTTTTGACAGCGATGCCACCGCCTTCTCAATGAAAAACGGTGACATTTTTCCAGGTGGAGTGTTCTGTTCATTATCAGTGCTTGCACTGTTAATGACAACGTATTTTGCTTGAAAGGCGTCGAACGCCTGTTTGAAGACTTCGGTCCGCGGGCGCTTGCCGCCCGCGATCGAGGAGGAAATAGAATTTTTAACCACATGGGGTGTAAGAAAATGAATGTTCCCATTGGTCACCCACACTTCACATTCATACATGTGGGAAGGTCCCGGAGTTTTAAGGAAAACCCATCGGCCGGAGCTTGACCAAGACCCCGACCGCCACCGTTCAAGGTTTCTGACCCTTCACCTTGCATCCCCTCGGCACGGTACGGATAACACCTTAGGACTGGGGGCTGGGGTCCGTGGTGGCGCCACTCACCAAACACCAGCCGAAGCCGGTGCCCCCTGCGGGGCTGGGTAGGTTTACTAGAATGGTTTGATCCCAGTTCCCTCCGTCCTAGTCGATTCTCCAGGGTTAATTTTAATTGAGGCATGCGCGTGTTTTACGGTTTTTTAAAACTCTTCTCTTTTATCTCAGACCCCAAAGACCGGAGTCTGAGTGCCACATACCAATGCGGTGCTTCGAGCCCGCATGGCATGCAACTCCGTGCTTTGCTTTCTTTATTTTTTACCCCCCTTGGGGGACATTTCGTTTTAGCCAAATAAACGCCATTCTACTCATTCGAAGCTTTTCTCCACATTCGGATCCTGCATCTCAAGAGAAAATTAAAAAAAGTATGGTGTAACGGCGGGGGATATATTGGGGCGGGGGGATATATTGTGTTCTTTCTACAGGGCACTAAACAAGGGGACCCGCTTTCGCCGTTCCTCTTTAATGCAGTTTTGGACCCTTTCCTCCAACTGGCCAACCTGATAGACGGTGTTCACGCGGCAGCAATGGCCTTTGCTGACGACGTATTACTCTTTTCCTCGAGCCTAGAGGGTCTAAAGTCATTAGTCAGCATGACGGAACGGTACCTCGGTCAGGCAGGATTGCAGCTGAACGCTGTGAAATCTCAATATTTTGGGTGGAGGTACAGCGGTACATCAAAATGGTTTGATTACGACATTCCGCCGCTGGCTGTGGCTGATAAGTTTATTTCGGCTAAAGGGAAAAACACGCCCATAACTTATCTTGGATTGAGGATCTATGTAAACAGGCCTTCACGGATCGACGATGTGACAGGGGACCAAATGATAGATTTGATCAGGTCAGCAGCCCTAAAACCGTTCCAGAAATTGAAATGTCTGCGTCAACTTGTCGTCCCACGCTACCTCTACCTGGCATTCAACATCCTAGGTTCTTTAAGTCATTCGAGTAAAAAGGACAAGTCTGTCAGAAACCAGGTCAAGCAGATGTTGCACCTGCCACATTCTTTTCCCAGTGCGCATGTGCACCTTCCGGCCCGAGAGGGTGGACTCGGCGTACCTCACCTTGAGTGGACGGCTGCCGCAGTACAGTATAAAGCCATAGCCAGGATGTTGAGACTCGCGGACCCTTTTATGGATGCGGTGGTGACCCTTGGCCTGAGGGATAACATGAATAAATTGGCCTCATTCCTCGGCATTCCAACTGGAGTGACGGGGAAAACTGAGGTGAACGAGGCGTTG
Organism: Ornithodoros turicata; assembly: GCF_037126465.1. Taxonomy (NCBI): domain Eukaryota; kingdom Metazoa; phylum Arthropoda; class Arachnida; order Ixodida; family Argasidae; genus Ornithodoros; species Ornithodoros turicata. The sequence continues at coordinate 1,276,870 of NW_026999314.1, forward strand.
GACAGCTTGCGTAAGACCTATTGTTACAAGAGGTTGGCTGAGTATAACAACAAAGGACTCTTTGCCCACAGAAAAGAGCCGGTGGGCAATGCCTGGCTCGTTGACGATTCCCGCCTTGTCAAAGACGGGGACCGTATAAGGGCCCTCAGGCTCCGAACCAACCTATATCCCACCCGCACGCTGTCCAACAAACACGCTAGAGACCCTAAGGCCAGGGAGTGCCGCCATTGTCACTCAAAACCGGAAACCGCATTCCATATTCTACAGGAATGCGAGAGGGTCCACTTGCCGCGAGTCGAAAGACATAATTTCATAGCTAAACATTTGGCTCGCTTGCTGCGGCAGCACAACCCAGAGGCAGTGGTCGTGGAGGAGAAATTAATGACATCAGTCGCTGGCGTCCGGCTTAAGCCAGATCTCATCTTTACTGTTGGAGATGAGGTAAAAATTTTGGATGTGGCTATAGCCTGGGACGCGAGCTCCACGACCCTGTCTGATATAAATAAGGCTAAGGTACGAAAGTACAGTGAACTCGCCGAGTCCTTCCCTGGTAAACGTTTCTCAGTTCATGGGCTGTGCTTCGGTGCCAGAGGTGGCACATGCGCCGGTACAAGAAGGGCTTTAAGAGAATTGGGATTGTCCAGAGGTGATGTGGCATGGTTGGCTGCAAAAGTATTAGTTGGAAGTTTGATCAGCTTGACCCGGTTTAATTCCATTGTTTAATTTGCTGGTTTTATGGAGCAAGGGTACCCCTTTTATCGCAACTCCATCCATCTTGGTGGTTAGTTTCTCTTTTTATCTGGATCGCCGTTTTTAATGGTTTTATTAAAAGTGGCTGCATTGGGACCTGTTGGCCGACAGGCTAACTACTGGGGATGGCCCCTGGTGGTATGGTCCTAACGACACCCACTTTTGAGTTGCTGATAGGTTTTTACCTCCTTTTTGAGGACATTGCGCGTTTTTAGCCAAATAAACGCCATTCTACTCATTCGAAGCTTTTCTCCACATTCGGATCCTGCATCTCAAGAGAAAATTAGAAAAGTATGGTGTAACGGCGGGGGAATATATTGTGTTCTTTCTCTTGTGTTCTTGGGGGGTGTGGCTCAGCTGATTTTTCTTGTGCTGTGAGACTTCGAAGAAAAGCGATTGTATTGGTGCTCTTTAGGTGTCAGCAGCTGAGCCACGGTGCGGTCCAGCCTCCACGTGGCGCCCCCCGGGCAACGGCAGCAGCAGCCGGCGAATTGGACCGCACGAGGCCTTTGGCCTGGGTGCGAGCGAAAGTTGTGTGGCAGTTTCTTCTTTCAAGCTCTCTGTTCATGACAGGGAGCCCTACGCTCCTCCCTCAGTTGTTTCCGGAGGATTCCTAGGTCAGCAACTGCTCGACCATGGAGAAGTGGGTCGCGGTATACCCTCCACAAGGCCTGATATGTGCGGCAAACCAGAGTCGTCACGACCTAAGCTGGAACAACATTATGTAGCCCACGGAGTGATCCTAGTGTGGAAGTGTGACATTTGTAACGACAAAACAGCAGAATCGTCCAAAGTAATGTCCTCTCATTACACGAAATGTAAGCGTCGAGCCTCACAAGGGCAGGGGGCTTCTGCGCCGGCCGGTGCCGACGCGGTTGGCTCCGTGCCGGGAGGAGGGTCTGGCATCGGTGTCGCCACGGCGACCTCCAGCGGTCATTCGGCTGATGTTGCGTCTGGTGGTGCTCCTTGCTCGACTATCCAGACCGTGGCAAACGATGACTCTCATCAAGGACAGAGTGGGTTAACACCTGATTCAGAGTTGGACATTTCCCACTTAGCTGAGGAAATTGTTGCTGCTGTTGGGAGGCCCAGAGCCCCCAGCGACCCCACTTCTGTGTGCGACGTGTCCGCTTTGGCGGAAGCCTTGGCCATGGAGGAGGGCTTGTCCCCTCCCCCTCACGTACATGGAGCCAATGGCGAGAGATCCGGTCAGAATGGAGCTACCATGCCCTGCCTTGTTGGCGGGCCAGTCGAGGTCCCTGGGGGTGCGTCGGTCGTGATCGGGTGCCGGATTATTCCCTTGGTTGGGGGCCGTCTGGGTCGGCGCCGGCGGGCGAGGGAGCCGCCCCAACTACATCTCTACCTTCTCAACTTGCCGTCATGTGCCCTACAGAGCCAACAGCTTGCTTATCATATGGAAGATGGACCGATACGGAAATGCGGGCCTTGGCCCTGCTAGAGAAAGAGCTCTTGCACCACCCGTTCGTAAATCAAGAGCTGGCCCGCCGTCTTCCAAGCCGGTCTCTCATGGCTATACGCATGATGAGGCATCAAGGAAAATACAAGACCATACTTCAACAGTGTTTAGCCGTTCCTTCCCAAGACTATGTACGGACAGATGCTTCTCCGGCAGTTCCGGATTTGAGTACAACTTCGGCAACTTCTGACGTCCGTGAAGACCTTATGGCGGCAGGTCTTGTGAACGATGCCTTGAGCGACAACATCAGCAAGGTCCCTCTGGAAATGGGTGATCTTCAGACTCTGTATGATTACTTTGGAGTACAGAGACGTCAGCAACGACGTCATCAGGGCACCCCGAGACGTCCTGTCCGCCAACCCAGTAATCTGAACCGCAATGCAAGACGGCTTGAGAAGTTCAGAGAACATAAGCGATTACACCGGCTGGGCCCGCGTGTCCTCGCCCATGAACTGATTATGAAGAGACACGATGACTCCCCATCCGTCGATCTTGAAGAAGTACACCAGTTTTACGACCCGTTGTTCTCTGCTGATTCTAAGCCTGTCCACGGGACTATTCCTTCAACAAGCAAGATGGTGGTGCCTCTGGGTCCCATCGTTGAAGAAGAGGTTGTTCGAGCGTTAGACAGCATGAATGACGGCGTAGCACCAGGGCCGGATGGGATTACTGCCTCAGAACTCAAGAAGGTGCCTGCAAAGACCCAGATGCACGTCTTCAACAATTTTATCCAATTCCAGGATGTTCCACAGGACCTTAAGTTGTCGAAGACCGTATTTATTCCGAAAGCAGCAGCCACAAGATCGGCTTCAGACTTGAGACCAATTACTATGTCGTCTGTGCTGTATAGAGCATTTTCCAAGATCCTGCTGGGTCGCCTGTCCCAACGGACCGCCTTTCATCCGTTGCAAGGCGGCTTCCAAAATGATAGGTGTACAAGTACAAACCTACTACTGCTACAAGGTGTGATGAAGTACTCCAAAAAGATGAAGAAAAACCTATTTGCTGCCAGTTTAGACGTTCGAAAGGCTTTCGATACGGTGTCCCATGAAGCTCTCTTTGCCACCCTAAGGGGTAGGGGATGTCCTGAACACTATATTACGCTAATAAGGAACCTCTACAGCCATACTTCTACTACCTTCTACTTGAATGGGAAGACCGATGGACGACGGGTACCTACCAGGCAAGGGATCAAGCAGGGCGATCTTTTATCGCCCTTTTTATTCAACGTTGTCTTAGACCCCTTGCTTCAAGCACTTAACCAGAAGGGCGTTGGTGTCGAGGTGGGGAGTGCCCAGGCTGGGTGCATGGCCTTCGGAGATGATGTTCTTCTAATGTCCTCAAGCCTCGAGGGCCTTAGGTCCCTCCTACGCGACGCCGAGGCTTATCTTGCCGGTGTTCAACTACATCTGAACCCGGCAAAGACGCAGTATTTTGGGTGGCGTTACAGCGGAGTGCGCAAGTGGTTCGAGTATGCGCTGCCACCCATTACTATTGCCGGCGTCGTCGTAACATCAAAGGATAAAAGTCTGCCCATCACCTACCTGGGAATGGAACTCTTCGTTAATAAGCCCCCCCCCCCCGTCCAACCAACGACGTCACGGAAGCCTCTATCAAGGTCCTGCTTGATGCTGCCCTAAAACCGTTCCAACGGTTGAGGTGCCTGAGCGTCCTTGTGCCCCCAAGATTCCTATATATCCTTTCCAACGCTTTACGCGTTCTACGAGAAGCTAAGAGGAGGGATAAAAGTATGAGACTGGCTGTAAAGAGGATCTTGCACCTCCCCCTCTCTTACCCCAACATTCGTGTGAACATGCCCACAAGAGAGGGTGGGTTGGGACTTATGCAGTTGGAATGGACCGCCGACGCCTGCCAGCTAAAGGCACTAGCCCGCATGTCCCGACTTGCCGACTCGTTTGTCGACGCAGTTTTCGTCGAGGCTCTTGGAGAGCAAGCTCAGAAGTTATCGGAAGAGCTCCATGTTCCATCAGGGGTCACGGGACGTCTGGACCTGGATACTGCCATCCGCGCGGCGAGAAAAGAGCATTTTCAGCGGGCAATGGGAGACTACAACAACATGGGGCTGTTCTCCCACATGAAGGAGCCTGTTGGCAATGCCTGGCTCTCTCCTGATTGCCGTTACATGGGGGACAATGACAGAATAAAGGCGCTTCGGCTTAGATCAAATCTGTACCCGACTAGGGCTCTGTCCAATCGACAGTCGACAAATCCGGCGGCAACCCAGTGCAGGTTCTGCGCTGAAAAGACTGAAACTGCTTACCATATTTTACAAGAGTGCAGCAGAATCCACTTGCCCCGGATCGAACGGCACAACTACATCGCCAAACAGATAGTCCGTCTAGCCAAGAAGTATGATCCCACCATTGGCGTCGATCAGGAGAGGGTCTTGACTGCCGTTGACGGCACTCGGCTAAAGCCTGATATCATCATAACGAAAGGAGAACAAGTCCTCATCCTCGACGTTGCCGTCGCGTGGGACGCGTCCCCTGCCGCTCTGGAAGTTGTTAACCAGGGGAAGGTAGCGAAGTATTCCGTGTTAGCTGCTTCCTTACCTGACAGAATGGTATCGGTGGCGGGGTTGTGTTTCGGAGCGCGTGGGGGGACGTGCCCCAGTACCAGAAGAACCCTTCAGGCGCTAGGCCTTACTAGAGGATATTTGGGTTGGCTAGCTGCCAAAACCCTTGTTGGCAGCCTGATTTGTTTGTCGAGATTTAGAAAGATGACCTAGGATTCCTTCGGAGCATATTATAGTTTTAGCCTCGGATTTTAGCTGTGATAGTTTTACCTACCTTTTCTTTTGAACAGTTTCCTTTTAGCTCAGCTAAGGGGAGACCATTTGGGGCCCAATGGCAAATCATCGCTGGCCTGTAAAAAGGCCGGGCCCCAAGGCATCCACTTTCTGAGTGCTTTCTTTTAACCCTTTTTGGGACATTCCAGTTTTTAGCCAAATAAACGCCATTCCACTCATTCCAAGCTTTTCTCCACATTCGGATCCTGCATCTCAAGAGAAAATTAAAAAGGTATGGTGTAACGGCGGGGGAATATATTGTGTTCTTACAAAGAACTAGTAGTATCACGCCAGTTATACCTCCTTTCCAACTCCTTGGCTGTTCTTTCTCAGTCACAAAAAGTCGACAAGTGGCACAGGTCCTTCGTTAAGGAAACAGCACATCTACCAGGATCATTTCCTAACGTCCTGCTATGGCTGCCCTACAGGAGTGGTGGTATGGGGCTTTTGCCAGTACTGTGGACAGCTCCAGCAGTCCAGTTGAAGTCCTTGGGTAGACTGCGGCGCCTCGGCAACATGTTTGTTGACGAAATCTTTAACGAGGTGCTCGGAGGCTACGCCTCGCGACTGTCCACAGTGCTGGGTGTACCTGACGGTATAGTACATGGTAAGGAGCTGCAACTGGCCCTGAATGAAGGCAGAAGGAAATGGTTCGGTGACAGGAGGAGTAGTTACGTAAAGAGGGATCCTTTTGCTTTTGAGAAGGATCTCCTCGGAAATCGATGGCTGCACCCGGACTGCCAGTTCATTAAAGAGGGCGACAAAATTAAGGCCTTGCGGCTCAGGGCAGACGTTTTCCCAACCAGATCTCTTTTCAATAAGCACGCCGAGGACCCCGCGGCCAGGCTCTGTCATCACTGCCATGAGGCCGAGGAGACGCCTTGCCACATCCTCCAGTACTGCGAGCGAGTGCACGGCCCCAGAGTCGAGCGCCACAACTTTATTGCGAAACAGTTGCAGAGACTTGTCACCAAGTATTCTCCGGATACCAATGTTTCCGCGGAGAAAGTCTTCACTGTTGGTGGCGCTCGGCTCAAGCCAGATCTTGTGTTAGACAGGGGGCATGAGGTAGTCGTGGTGGATGTGGCAATCGCGTGGGACTCTTCCGTGGCCAATCTTGAGAAGAAGGCGAAGGAAAAGGCTGAAAAGTATGCTTGTCTGTCGCAGCTGTTTCCTGGTAGAGCTTTCAGGGCAGTCGGGGCGGTCCTTGGAGCCAGGGGTCTGGTTTGTCAGTCCATGCGAAAGCTATGTGAAGAACTTGGGCTTTCGAGGTCTGATGTTTCATGGTTGGCAGCCAGAGCCCTGGTGGGTAGTTTGATCTGCCTGAGCCGGTTTGTACGTAAGGTATGACTGGGGCAGCCATCGGTTCTCCTGTGGTTTTGCTAGATCTTCTTATGGTGTTGCCAAATTTCTTATGGGTTTTGCTCGATTTTTACGCATAGTGTATTAATACACTTGACATCTTGCGTCAGCAGACCGAGCGGTTTTTGTGCTCGTTGGCTTCCAACATACTTCTTTATCTGTAGCAAATACTCTTCTTTCTCCATCAGTCTGTGGCAAATACACCTTCTTTTGATCTTCTTAATGGTGTTGCTAGGTCTTCTTGGTTTTGCTAGATCTTCAACGCACAGTGTATTAATACACTTCAAGATCTTGTGTTAGCAGTCCGAGAGTTTTTTGTGCTCGGTTGCTCCATTACATTCTTCATCATGTGTAGCAATACAATTTCTTGAACATCCTGTAGCAAATACACCAGTTTTCCATCTTATAGGCGGTGCTGCTAGATCTTCTTTGTGGTCTTATTGGATCTTACCGCGCCGTGTATTATTACACTTGAGATCTTGGCGATGGCATGGCGAGCGCTGTTTGCTCGTTTGCCCCATTACTGTTCTTTAACATCCTGTACCAATTCGACATTTTTGGATATCTGGTAGCAAATACGCCTTTTTGAATAATATGTAGCAAATACACCTTGGAGTTCGTACCTTCTTTACACTACATAGCAAATACACCCCTGAGCATTTACAATCTTTTTGAGTAGCAAATACTACCTTCTTGCTGGCTTTTCCCCTCTGATTTTGTCATAGGGAAGTGGAGAGGAGTTCCCGTGGTTTTGCTAGATTATCGGGACCCCTGCTTTGTGTTTTAGTTTATTTCGAGGCTTATTACGCTCCACTCTTTTTAGCCACTTGTCGGGCAGTGTTTTAACTCTGTATATTTTAATATGTGTTTTGCACATTTTTGTGCGTTTTGGTCTTAACCCCAAGTCTGGGTCTGCGACCACCAAAACTCGCTACGCTCCGCGCGGCGAGGTCTGCAGAGCCCCGACTTGGCTTTTAACCCATTTTTGGGTACATTTCTGTTTTAGCCAAATAAACGCCATTCCACTCATTCGAAGCTTTTCTCCACATTCTGATCCTGCATCTCAAGAGAAAATTAAAAAGGTATGGTGTAACGGCGGGGGAATATATTGTGTTCTTTCTGGTTGAGACATATATGACGTCTGTTGGTCTCACGTTGAATCCTCGGAGAACCCAGTATTTCGGTTGGCGGTGGAACAGCGAAACCGGCTGGTTCGACTACGGTGCACCCCCTGTGGAAATTGCAGGAGCACGGGTGGATGCGTTGGGAAGAGGAGGTGTCGTGAAGTACCGGGGGGTCTCCTTATCCATCAGTAAGGGTCCTCTGTTAGAGGATAAGTACAGCGACTCAGTTGCCCGATTGTTGATGAAGGCGTCGTTAAAGCCGCTTCAGAGAATCAAATGCTACAACGAACTAGTAGTATCGCGCCAGTTATACCTCCTTTCCAACTCCTTGGCTGTTCTTTCCCAATCACAAAAAGTTGATAAGTGGCACAGGTCCTACATCAAGAAAACTGCACATCTTCCGGGATCTTTTCCTAACGTCCTGCTCTGGCTACCTTACAGGAGTGGTGGTATGGGGCTTTTGCCAGTGCTGTGGACAGCTCCGGCAGTCCAGTTGAAGTCGTTGGGTAGACTGCGGCGCCTCGGCAACATGTTTGTCGACGAAATCTTTAACGAGGTGCTCGGAGGCTACGCCTCAAGACTGTCCACAGTGCTGGGTGTTCCTGACGGAATAGTGCATGGAAGGGAGTTGCAACTTGCCCTGAATGATAGCAAGAGAAAATGGTTCGGTGACAAAAAAGGTGGTTATGTTAAGAGGGACCTTTTTGCCTTTGAGAAGGATCTTCTCGGTAATCGATGGCTGCACCCAGACTGCCAATTTCTTAAAGAAGGCGACAAAATCAAGGCCTTGCGGCTCAGAGCAGATGTCTTTCCAACACGCTCTCTTTTCAACAAACACGCCAGGGACCCCACGGCCAGGCTCTGTCACCACTGTCATGAAGCTGAAGAGACGCCTTGCCACATCCTTCAGTACTGCGAACGAGTGCATGGCCCCAGAGTCGAGCGCCACAACTTCATAGCCAAACAGTTGCAAAGACTTGTTGTTAAGTACTCTCCCAGTACTAAAGTTACTGCGGAGAAGGTCTTTACTGTGGATGGTGCTCGGCTCAAGCCAGATCTTGTATTAGATAGGGGGCATGAGGTAGTGGTGCTGGATGTGGCAATCGCGTGGGACTCTTCTGCGGCTAATTTGGAGAAGAAGGCAAAGGAAAAATCAGAAAAGTATGCCTGTTTGGCTCAACTTTTTCCGGGCAGAACGTTCAGAGCGGTCGGGGCGGTCCTTGGAGCCAGGGGTCTGGTTTGTCAATCCATGCGGAAGCTGTGTGAAGAACTTGGGCTTTCAAGGTCAGATGTTTCATGGTTGGCGGCCAGAGCCCTGGTGGGTAGTTTGATCTGCCTGAGTCGGTTTGTACGTAAGGTATGACTGGGGCAGCTATCGGTTCGGTGTGGTTTTGTTAGATCTTCTCATGGTGTTGCCAAGTTTTCTTATGGGTGTTGCTTGATCTTTACGCATAGTGTATAAATACACTAAAAAGATCTTGCGTCAGCAGTCCGAGCGTTTTCTGTGCTCGTGGGCTTATCAATATTCCTCATATCTCCAGCAAATACATCTTCTTCAAACATCTTGTGGCAAATACACCTTCCTTTAATGGTGTTGCTAGATCTTCTTGTGGTTTTGCTAGATCTTTAACGCACAGTGTATTAATACACTTTAAGATCTTGCGTTAGCAGTCCGAGAGTTTTTTGTGCTCGGTTGCTTCATTACATTCTTGAACATTGTAGCAAATACATCTTCTTGAACATCCTGTAGCAAATACACCTTTCTTTGATCTTTGGTGATGCTGCTAGATCTTCTTCTGGTCTCTCTGGGTCTTTAGCGCATAGTGTATTATTACACTTGAGATCTTGCGTTGGCATTATGAGCGATTGTTTGCTCATTTGCCCCATTAATATTCTTGTCCATCTTGTACCAATCAGACGTTCTTGAACATCTGGTAGCAAATACACCTTCTTCATACATTACGTAGCAAATACACCTTTTTGAGTATACCTTCTTGGATCATTACGTAGCAAATACACCCTCAGTGCAATCTATAGTTTTTGACCAGTAGCAAATACCACCTGCTGGCTTTTCCCCCTTGATTTTGCCATAGGGAAGTGGTGAGGTGTTCCCGTGGTTTTGCTAGAGTACATCGGGACCCCTCTTTTGTGTTTCTAGTTTTAAGTTGTTTGAGGCATACCTCGCTCCACTCTTCTTAGCCACTTGTCGGGCAGTGTTTTAATACAGTAAATTCTTATTATGCGTTATGCATGTTTTATGCATTTTTGGTCTTAATCCCAAGTTTGGGTCTGCGACCACCAAGCTCGCTACGCTCCGCGCGGCGAGTTCTGCAGAGCCCCGGCTTGGCTTTTTAACCCCTTGTGGGTACATTTATGTTTTAGCCAAATAAACGCCATTCCACTCATTCGAAGCTTTTCTCCACATTCTGATCCTGCATCTCAAGAGAAAATTAAAAAGGTATGGTGTAACGGCGGGGGAATATATTGTGTTCTTTCATTCAGCTCCTCGGAGCTGTCGGAAACGGCCTGACCTGGCTCCTCAACCCCGCCTCCTCGTGGTAGGACCCGGGCAATGCCTTTGGCGGCTAAAGGGGCTACTGAGGGAGCAAATCTCGTCGGTGGAGATTAGCTGACCCCACAAGTGCTGCGCACTATAACGACCGATCCGAGGCTGGCGAAGCCGACTGGAGGGCAAGAGGTAGTGGTAGAGCAGTACTGGGCGGCCATTTCCCAATGGTACTCGGCGTCCGGACACAGTTCCTGTGGCTAACTTCAGTGGCGCGTGGTTGTAACCCAGCTTCGAGGGGGCCGGAACCTAGTCTGCGAGACACGAGTACTGGGAGGTCTCGGTTCGTCCGATGCTATGGCAGCCTCCTGTAACGGTGCCTATTTGTTCGCCATCAAACCGAGGAAATGTTCACCGAGGTCACATTGGGGCCCTCAGATGCCGGGAGGTATTGCTACCCTCCTGTAATCCAGCGTATTAGGAGGCTGAGGGGCACGGGGTATATTCCGGTGCTACCCGTTCATGAACTGCTTTTGCTACAATGGCCCCATGTCCAGATGGTCGGTGGACCCTTATGAGACGGACCGTCAGGCGACGGTCTCGCAGCACTCCCAGTGCCGGGAGATAGGAAACGTGATGGCTTCCTAGTAGTGTTCATCACTGGTGTCCTTTCACGTCGCCAACGGCGGCAATCCCCGGTGGTACCCGGTGTTCGGGCACAGTTCCTGTGGCTAGCTTCCGTGGCGTGTGGTTGTAACCCAGCTTCTTGGGGACCGGAACCTAGCCTGCAAGACACGAATACCGGGAGGTGTGGCGGCCTTTTGTAGCAGCAGCCGAAGGGGTAAAACCCCCGTTTTTCTGCTGGGTTTAAGTTCACCGGGACCGCTTTGTGGTGAGGCGAAAGTTTTTCCGTCCCCTTCCCCGTTCCACAGGGGCCCTCAGGGAGGCTAGGAGGGGTGGCGTCCTCCTGTAATCCAGTTATGGAAGCTGAGGGGTGCGGGGGGCTTTGGCAACCCCCGGCGCTATCCGACGAGTGGTGTGGTGCGAGGGCCTTAGCCGGTGGTGGGCCGGAGCCAGGCACGTATCTCGGCCAGCTGGGGCCTCTCTCAGGGTTCATCTCTGTTGGGGGGTCTCAGCTATGTTGGGCGAGCACTCCGAGCCATCAAGTGTGCGAAGAGTGGCATGGGGTGTCACCTGGTGGTCCTGTACTGCGAGTGGGGGCACTCCGCGCCAGACAGACATAGCCAAATAAACGCCATTCTACTCATTCGAAGCTTTTCTCCACATTCGGATCCTGCATCTCAAGAGAAAATTAAAAAGGTATGGTGTAACGGCGGGGGAATATATTGTGTTCTTTCCCTTCCACATATTGCAGGGTTGTGAAAAGGTTCATTTGCCCCGAGTTGCTAGGCATAATTTCGTCGCTGACCAGGTGTCGCGGCTTTGCAAGAAATACAATCCTAATGCGAGTGTTATTCAGGAAAGGGTTTACACTACCAGTGACGGTGTCAGACTTAAGCCCGACATAGTGATGTCTGAAGGCAACTCCGTAACGATTCTAGATGTAGCGGTCGCATGGGATGCCGCACCGGGTACCCTGGAAGACATCAATGCAAGTAAAATTCAGAAGTATGCCGGCCTGATTTCCACATTTCCAGACAAGCAAGTAACCATCCACGGATTGTGTTTCGGTGCGAGGGGCGGCACCTGTGCTTCCACCCGCAGCGCTCTGTTGGGCATCGGATTTACGAGAAGTGACCTTACTTGGCTTGCCTCCCGCGTTTTAATTGGAAGTTTAATCGTACTTAATCGTTTTAACCGTTCGGCTTAGTCCTTTCGAGTGAGCGGCTCTCAGGTATATTACCAGTTGGCTCAAGATTTTATTGGGTTGTACCCTCTTTCTCTGTTTTATTCCGCTTGGTTTTAGCTGTTTCCTGTTTTAACGGTTTTACCAAGCGGGAATGTTGGGGGACATAAGGGCAGACCATCGCCTGACCCTGGTTGGCTAACCAAGGGTCGTCCCCCAATACTTCCCACTTGAACCGACGCAGTTTTACCCTTTTTGGGAAATTCCGAGTTTTAGCCAAATAAACGCCATTCCACTCATTCGAAGCTTTTCTCCACATTCGGATCCTGCATCACAAGAGAAAATTGAAAAGGTATGGTGTAATGGCGGGGGAATATATTGTGTTCTTTCACGGAGACCGAGATGAGGGCCTTGGCCTTCCTGGAGGCCGAGATGCTTCATCATCCGTTTATAAATCAAGAATTGTCGAAACTTTTCCCCAGTCGCTCCCTCATGGCGATAAGGATGATGCGCCACCAAGATAAATATAAGGCCATTCTTCAGGAGTGCATTGCGGCAGCGTTAACGCCAGCGGCCGCACCCCAGACTCCCGCAGCAACGACTGGATTCGGTCCCACGACAGATCAGAAGAGATTTTGCTGCGGTTGGAATAAGCAACGAGGCGCTGTGTTATAATCTTATTCAAGCGCCGATGGGTATGGTGGATCTGAAGGCTTTGTACGATCATTTTGGTGTCTGCATTCGGCTTCCTAAAACTAACACCAAACGGCCACCCCGGCGAACAATTGAGGGGAACCATGGCAAGAGAAGACGTCTGCGGTTTAGGGAGCATCAACGTCTATATAAACTGGGACCTAAGGTTTTGGCGCACGAGCTCCTTATGGAGCAGCAGACGGATGTTGGCCGAATCTCGCTGCAGGATGTCCACGAACACCACGATCTTTTGTTTTCGACAGCATCAAAACCTGTTCATCGAGACCTCACCTCGGCTAAGAAGATGCGGGTTGACACGGGTCCTATCAGCGAGAGCGAGGTTGCAAGGGCCATCACCGGTCTACAGGACAGGGTTGCGCCAGTTCCGGATGGCGTGTCCGTTCCGGAATTGAAAAAGATACCTCCTGCCATCCTTGTCCATGTCTCCAATAACTTTATTAAGTTCCAAGATATTCCGCAGGAATTGAAGACTTCGAAGACCGTGTTTATTCCTAAAGCGGCGGCCCCTACATGTGCTGCGGACCTCAGGCCCATTACCATGTCGCCCGTAATATGCCGGGTGTTTTCTAGGATACTCCTGGGGCGATTCTCCCAACAGAATGCCTTCCACCCCTTACAGGGAGGCTTTGAAAATGATCGAAGCACCAGTTCTAACTTGTTGCTGCTGCAGGGAATCATGAAGCATCTCAAGAAGCGTCGGCGCAGTTTGTACGCTGCAAGCCTAGATGTCAGGAAAGCATTTGATACGGTGTCACACGAGGCTATTTTTTCCGCTCTCAGGGGAAGAGGGTGCCCTGAGACTTATATAACCCTTATCAGAAATTTATACAGTCACACATCTACGTTTTTCCATCTCAACGGCAAGACAGACGGGCATCGTATCACGACGAACCAGGGCATCAAGCAGGGGGACCCTTTGTCCCCCTTCTTGTTTAATTTGGTACTTGATCCTCTGCTTCAGGAATTGAATAGTTGTGGCCTTGGCGTTGAAGTTGCAGGGACCAAGGCCGGCTGTCTTGCATTTGCTGATGATGTGATGCTGTTGTCCTCGAGTTTCGAGGGTCTCAGGGCGCTCATTCAGAGGGCGGAAGCCTTCCTTTCTCGTGTCCAACTGGACTTAAATCCCTCAAAGACGCAATACTTTGGGCGGCGTTATTGTGGCATTAAGAAATGGTTTGATTACGCCCTCCCAACCATCGTTATTGCCGGCTCCACCATCCGCCCACACGAGAAGGGGAGGCCTGTGACATATCTAGGCTTGCAGCTTTTTGTGAATAAGCCGCCGAGAACCTCCAATGACATTACGGAGGCTACGACTCGTGTTCTCCGGATGGCGGCCTTGAAGCCCTTTCAGTGTCTCAGATGCCTATCCTCCCTTGTGGTTCCCCGGTACCTATACATACTGTCGAATGCTCTGAACGTACTGCAGCAGGCGAAGAAGCGTGACAAGGATGTGAGATGTATGGTGAAGAAAATGTGTGTGTGTGTGTGTGTGTGTGTGTGTGTGTGTGTGTGTGTGTGTGTGTGTGTGTGTGTAATTGAAGGTTTTATGGTGCAAGGGCAGCTATGGTGAAGAAAATGCTCCACCTGCCGCTCTCCTTCCCTAATGTGCATATCCACCTTTCGGCTAGGGAAGGAGGGTTGGGAGTCCTCCAGCTTGAATGGACTGCGGCGGCGTGTCAACTGAAGGCATTGGCGCGGCTGGCACGGCTAGCTGACCCGTTTGTGGATGCCGTTCTGGCAGAAGCACTACAAGACCAAGTTGCAAAGTTGTCGGAGGTCCTGGGCGTACCAACCGGAATTACCAGTCGGAGTGATTTGTCCACAGCATTACATCATGCCCATAAGAGGTGGACAGTTAGTGCCATGCAGGGTTACGAAAACACTGGCCTCTGTTCGCACTTGCAAGAACCAGTCGGCAATATGTAGCTCAGTCCTGAGTGTCGATTCCTGGGTGATGGGGATCGGATTAGGGCTCTTCGTCTGAGGACAAATTTATATCCGACCAGGGCCCTATCCAACAAACAATCTGTTGATCCCGCGGCTAAGCACTGCCGATTCTGCAGCGGTAAAGTGGAATCGGCTTACCATATATTGCAAGAGTGGGACCGCATACATCTACCCAGGACTGAGCGACACAATTTTATCTGTAAGCAGATTGTCCGACTGGTTCAAAAATACGATCCCGTTGTAAGCATAGTGCAGGAGCAAGTCATTACAGCGATAGACGGAACAAGGCTCAAACCGACTTGGTGCTGACTAAGGGAGAAAACGTGGCGGTTCTGGATGTCGCAGTAGCGTGGAACTCATCGCCCGCAGCGCTGGAGGTTGTCAACAACAGGAAGATCGCGCAGTATTCCGTATTATCCGCGTCCTTCCCCGATAAGGCTGTTACAATTGCTGGCCTTTGCTTCGACGCTCGAGGAGGCACTTGTAGTACCACGCGGCGGGTCCTCCAATCCTTGGGTCTTTCGCGCAGCGATATTGGTTGGTTGGCTGCTAGGACGCTTGTAGGCAGTCTTATCTGTCTTACTCGCTTTAATAAGATGGTTTGAATCCTGAGCTTGCTGTAATTATTTTACGTTGGTTTTTTATGACAATGGAAGTTTTACCCAACCTTTGTATTTTACTCTCCTCTTTCAGTCCTGCTAAGAGGAGACTATTGGGGCCCATTGGCAGTCCATCGCTGGCCCGTTTACGGGCCGGGCCCCAAAGCATCCACTTAGACTTGACGTTTTATTTTACCCTATGTTTTTTACTGGGGACAGCGTCGTTTTAGCCAAATAAACGCCATTCCACTCATTCGAAGCTTTTTTCCACATTCGGATCCTGCATCTCAAGAGAAAATTGAAAAGGTATGGTGTAACGGCGGGGGAATATATTGTGTTCTTTCAAGATTTCAAGATTCAATAAGCACCAAAGACTATATCGCCTCGGATCTAGAGTGCTGGTCCACCAGTTGATGACCGAAGATGAGAGTAGCGCTGTGAGCATTTCCTTGGATAACATCCACAGTTTTTACGATCCACTGCTGTCGGCATCTGGCGGAGATCAATTATTACACCTGCCATCACGATCTAAGACCACAGCTCCAGAACATCCAATCGAAGTGGAAGAAGTGATAACGGCTTTACGGCCTATGGACAAGAAGTCGGCCCCCGGACCAGACGGGGTAACCGTTGAGAAACTTGTGGCTGTGCCTCCGGAGATCCTCTGCTTGATCCTGAACAACTTCTTCGAATTCAAGAAAATGCCCGATGAACTAAAACAATCTAAAACCGTGTTCATCCCGAAGAAGACTACACCACGGTCGCCAGCAGAAGTCCGACCTATCACCATGTCCCCAATGCTCTGTCGGCTTTATTTAAGAATTCTATTGCGAAGGCTATCCGAAGATAATTCTTTTCACCCACTGCAGGGAGGGTTCCAGGATGACCGGGGGACTAGTACGAACCTGTTGGCCCTCCAGGCAATGATGAAAATCCTGAAGAGAAAGAAGAAGAGCTTTTATGCTTGCAGCCTCGACGTCCGGAAGGCTTTCGATAGCGTGTCACACGGGGCCATTACTGCAGCCATGAGGGGCAGGGACATTCCGGAGCACTATGCGGAGGTTGTTGAGGATCTATATACTCATTGTTCAACAACTTTTCACTGGAATGGTAAAACGGACGGGAGGGGCGTGCCAGTAAACCAGGGCATTAAACAAGGTGACCCCCTCTCGCCGTTTCTTTTTAACGCAGTGTTGGATCCCCTGCTCCAAGTGGCGAATGTTTCTGGCCTCGGTGTTGAAATTGAAGGTCGACACGCTGCTGCGATGGCCTTCGCGGACGATGTTATGCTGTTCTCGTCTAGCTTTGAGGGCCTAAAAGCATTAATTAGGATGACAGAGAACTATCTCGATCGTACCGGTCTCATCCTGAACCCTGAGAAATCACAATACTTCGGATGGCGGTATAATGGAATAAGCAAGTAGTTTGATTATGCCATTCAGCCAGTGAGCATTGGGGACAAGATGGTGATGCCCAGAGGTAGAGACACCCGAATCACATACCTCGGGTTAAAAATCTACGTCAACAGACCATCAAGAGTTGAGGACGCCACAACGGATCGTATGATCGACCTCATACGCTCGGCTGCGTTAAAGCCGTTCCAAAAACTTAAATGCATTAATCAGTTGGTTGTGCCAAGAATTCTATACCAGACGGCCAACGTCATGGGACTGTTGGCGCAGGCAACCAAACGGGACAAAAGCATAAGGAATTTGATCAAGAGGACCCTCCATCTTCCCCATTCATTTCCTAATATTCACATCCACTTACACAACCGATAAGGGGGCTTAGGTGTCACCAATTTGAAATGGGTGGCTGCGACAATCCAATATAAGGCGATATCCAGGATGACCCGATTGACCGAACCTTTCATCGATGCAATCCTGAGTGTGGGTCTTCATGATAACATTCAGAGAATTGCTACTCACCTTGGGATCCCTGTCGGTATCACGGACAAGACGGAAGTTAACGAAGCCCTCAGGGCCTTGAGGAAGGATTATTGGAGAAACAAGAGGGAGGCCTACAACAACAAAGGCCTCTTCGCTCCCCTCAAGGAACCTGTGGGGAACACCTGGTTGGGATGCGATTCACGACTCCTGAAGGACGGAGATAAGATAAAAGCACTTCGTCTACGCACCAACCTGTTCCCCACGAGGGCACTATCTAACAAACACGCCAGGGACCCCAAGGCCCGGGAGTGCAGGCATTGTGGGCAGGCGGTGGAAACAACGATGATGATGATGATGATTGGGAGTTTAATGGCGCATTGGTGGAAACAACATTTCACATTCTTCAACAATGTGAGCGAGTCCACCTTCCTCGTGTGGCTCGCCACAATTTCATCGCTGCCCACATTGCCAGGCTGATCAGACACCACAATCCGGATGCATCGGTGGAGGAGGAGAAATTGATAACTTCCACAGTGGGAACAAGATTGAAGCCCGACCTCGTGGTTTCCCGTGGTAACGAGGTGGTCGTCCTGGATATCGCCATTGCGTGGGACGCTAGCTCAACTACTCTGTCCGATTTGAATCGAGCGAAGGCCGCAAAATACGCCTGCCTGGACCAAACATACCCCGATAAACATTTCTCCGTCCAGGGCTTGTCCTTTGGAGCGCGAGGGGGGACTTGTGCAGGAACACGCAGAGCCCTTCGAGAGTTGGGTCTTACAAATGGGGATATATCCTGGCTTGCCGCAAAAGTGCTCGTAGGGAGTATCATATGTCTAGCAAGATTTAAAAGAATGGTCTGAGTTTGTCTCTAATTTTATGGAGCCCAGTTGTTTTTTATCGACCGTACCATCTTGGTGGTGGTAGTTCTTTTACCTGGTATTTTCTTCCACTTTTATTGTTTTATAAAAGTGGCTGCCTTGGGCCCATTGGCCGAAAGGCTGACCTCGACTAGTTCGAGGCCTGGGCCCAAGGTCACCCAAGGTCACCCCTATATTTTTACCTCAGTTGCTGGGGACACTTTCCTGTTTTAGCCAAGTAAACGCCATTCCACTCATTCGAAGCTTTTCTCCACATTCGGATCCTGCATCTCAAGAGAAAATTGAAAAGGTATGGTGTAACAGCGGGGGGATATATTGTGTTGACTGACTATCTTAAGAACCTGGCTTTGACTGTAAATCCCCGCAAAACGCAGTATTTTGGCTGGAGATACAATGGCGTGAGGAAGTGGTTTGACTATACACTCCCCCCATTGAGAATCGATGGATGTTCCATCCCATCCTTACCCAAGGAGACCCCAGTGAAGTACCTCGGGCTGCAGATATACCTGAACAAGCCCCCCAAGGCTAACTATGAGATGGCTGAGAAGATCGTGGCAGTGATGAGAAGGGCGGCCTTGAAGCCGTTCCAGAAGGTCAGGTGTATTAACACCTTGGTATCTACGAGATACCTTTACATACTCTCTAACAGCCTCAATGTGAGATCAGAGGCAGCCCGACGGTTTTTTTTTTTTTTTTTTTTTTGATTGCGTGTTAGCGCCGCGAAGCAACTGGGGCTATGAGCGGCGTACAGATGTGGACAGACGGAGAGAGGACAGCAGGAAGGAGTGGGGGACAGGGGGAGCAGCCCGACGTGATAAGATCATGAGGACCATTACCAAGAATGTGCTCCACCTTCCATCATCATTCCCAAACTCCCATGTGCACATGCCAGCAAGGGAAGGTGGGCTAGGCATGCTACCACTAGAATGGACAGCGGCGACCTGCCAAGCTAAAGCCTATGCAAGGCTAGCACGAATCGGGCTCCCTTTCGTGGATGCTGTGCTTTCTGAGCCCCTTAAAGACCATCAAGAAAGGGTAGCCCAATATCTGGGCATTCCCATGGGAATCTCTGATAGAGGCGATCTGGAGTTGGCACTGAGAGAGGCTCGCAAGCAGGCGATCGAGAAATCGATCCAAACCTATACCAACAAAAGTCTGTTCTCTCACCGAAGCGAGCCTGTTGGAAACCAGTGGTTATACCACGATTCCAGATACATGGCCGATGGAGACAGAATACGAGCTCTCAGGCTAAGGACCAACTTGTACCCGACCAGGGCCCTATCTAATAAACATGCCACTGATCCCAAAGCCATTAAATGCAGGTTCTGCAAGGAGAAGCTGGAGACAGCATTCCACATACTCCAAGAGTGTGAAAGGGTCCACTTACCACATTTTTATAGCAAAGCAGGTCGTCCGACTGATCAAGAAGTACAATCCCGAGGTGGAAGTGGAAGAAGAGAAGCTGATAACTTCTCAAGATGGAGTCAGATTGAAACCTGACATAATCATCAAGAAGGGCGATGACGTTAAGATCTTGGACGTTGCCATTGCATGGGACGCCAACGCATCGACCCTGAAGGAAGTGAACCAAGGGAAAGTACAAAAATACTCATGCCTGAAAGCCTCCTTCCCCGGCAAAAATATTGAAGTGCACGGTCTGTGCTTTGGTGCGAGAGCTGGCACCTGTGCATGTACAAGACAGACCTTGAAAGATCTGGGATTTACCAAGAATGATATCGGTTGGTTGGCAGCAAAGATCCTAGTCGGCAGCCTGATCTGCTTAAGCCGTTTCACCAAAAAGGTATAGCCCGAGGGAACCCTGGCGAAACACCAAGACTACGATACCGATAGAAGCTCTGCATTAGGGTTTGCTACCCCTACTGCTGGGGCTTCCAGATGCACTTTGGTGTTAGGTTCTGAGACGGATGCCGATGTAACTTACCCTCCCTGACTCAATCCGACTCACTGCTCGACGAGCGGATTAAGAACAGGTTAGAAGGCTCAACACCGCCGTCCCCTGTCTTCCCTGCAGGGCTAACCAAATGGCCTCAGAGCCTAACGATACACCCCATTTGGGGAAAGAAGAGTTATAGCCAAATAAACGCCATTCCACTCATTCGAAGCTTTTCTCCACATTCGGATCCTGCATCTCAAGAGAAAATTGAAAAGGTATGGTGTAACGGCGGGGGAATATATTGTGTTCTTTCGCCCGGCGTGGCACACCTTTTTCGCTGCTTCTTTTCCGTGTTCTGCGAAGTGTTCTTGACGGTGTGTCACAAGTGCTCCTCCACCTCCTCGTGGTGCCGAGTGGTAACGGCTCTGCTCTTTGCATAGCCGGCCAAGTGGGGAGCGCAGGCCTTTGGCCTGGTGCAGGTGAAACCTGTGTTCTTTCTTCTTTTGGGTCTCTGTTCATACCACAGGGGACCTACACCTGCGCCGCTGAGTGTGAGCGTATTGTCTTTTACTCGAGGATGGCGACCCATGAATGGGTCACCATTTATCCACCACAAGTCAGTCTTTCCTGTCACCTGTGTGACCTTCCTGTGTCGTCACGACCTAAACTCGAGAGCCATTACCTTTTTACACACAACACAAGGCTCATTTGGAAGTGTGGTGTTTGCTTGAACAAAACTTCCAACTCAAGTAAAACCATATCATCACACCACACTAAATGCAAAAGAAAGCTGAGATCCCAGGCGGACCCCTCTGGCTCGGGTGCCTCCGGGGCGGCTTGCGCCGCGTCGGGTGGGTCTTGCGAGTCGACGGCTGCAGTCCCCAGTTCCAGTCCAGCAGTTCTTCCATGCTCTCCTGATGGGGGTGGCAGTATCAGGGAGCTGAGTGTCTTAAGTCCGGCGAAGCCGGCTCCATCATCAAGCGACGAGAGGTGTTCTCCCCTTGGGGAGGCATCGACTATTTTGGGGCAGGTTATTCTAAGTCCGGCTATGCCGGAAGTCGGTCCTTCCCTTGTGGTAGTGGCTGACGAGCCTGACACCCCTACGACAACGAGCGAGTCAGAGTTGGCTCAATTGCTGGCGGACAGGGGTATTGCCCCCCCTCGTCTGTTTGCCGAAACAGCTCGAGGATTGGTCTCTGAACCGATCGAATGGCAGAGAGGTAATATTGAGCCTCAATACTCACAGTCTTTACATTCTGGCGGTTCTGGGGACTGCGAAGTTGATGAGTCGGGTCCGCACGGGGCGGTGCTGGCCGTTCCGGGTGCGGCGGAGCCGGAGAGGCCTGCTATGTCTTATGGTCGTTGGACCAAGGCAGAAATGCATCTTTTGGCTGTGCTTGAGCTAGATTTGGGAAAACATCCATTTATTAATCTTGAACTGTCTAAACATTACCCCACCCGCTCACTTATGAGCATCAGGGGTAAACGTCATCTTCAAAAGTACAAACAAATACTGGCGGCTGCAAACACACAGACAAATAATAAGCTCCACTTGGTTAAACCTCACATTCAGGATGCAGGAGACCGGCTGGAAAACCGCCTGTTGTGCACTTTACGAGCAAGGCTACGTATAGGCCATACTTACCTTACACACGGTTTCTTACTTCGGGGAGAGGAGCCACCTCAGTGTGCGCACTGTGGTCAGCTCCTGTCTGTCGTACACATACTCATCACATGCACACATCATGAAATAGTGAGTGAGTGATTGAGGTTTTTCTGGCGCATGAGCGACTAGGGCTATTATGCGCCAAGACAATGATAAAATGTTATCTATTTAAAAAAGGGAATTTAAAATTTAGTTTAAAGGTACTTGATGCAACCAACATCGTTTAAAAAATTGTATACACAATTAAAAGTAACCAGGGGCTCATCACCCAGCAAAAGTGCGGGATGGAAGGGAATGTGATATTTGTAAAAGGCGGGAAAGTGGCGGCGACGGTGAGCTTCGTGCAGTGGGCACATTATCAGAATATGCAAAACAGAAAGCGGTTCCCTGCAAGGCACACACAGGGGTGGATCCTCCTCCCGTAAAAGGAATCCGTGTGTCAGGTAGGTGTGGCCAATACGTAACCGAGCTGACAGAATTTCGTGAAGGCGGTTACTGAAAGCATGTGTGGGCTTGCCTATGTCATGTTTGATTAGATGAAGTTTATTAGTGTTCTGTGTGTTCCATTGTTTTTGCCATTTCTCATTAATCGTCTTTCGTATGACTGAACGCAAGTCTTCAGCTGCCACTTCTGTAAATGCGAGGTCGCCGGACAGTGCCTCGACAGCGGCCTTGTCGGCTTGCTCGTTGCCACGTATACCTACGTGACTTGGCACCCAGCAGAGTGTTAGAGAGAAACCTTTGTTTGTAATTTGGCTGAATAAATGCTGGGCTTGTTGCACGAATGGGTTCTTTTGTTTCCGTAAGCTGCATATTGCTTGTAGACAGCTCAGGGAATCGGTGTACACGACTGATGTATCAATGTGAGAGTGTAACACATGATTAAAAGCGAGGATCACAGCGTATACCTCTGCACTGAAAATGGAAAAAGTGTTTGGCAGACGGCGAGACACAGCAGACGTGCCTGTGACCATTGCACATGAAACCTTTGAGCCCGTTTTAGAGCCATCCGTGTAAAGGGCGACATGGTCTCCAAAACTGTCCTTTAATGATAAGAACTCCTGCTGGAGCACAACTGTAGAAGTTTCTTGCTTTTTATATTTTAATAACGATGTGTTATGTGTTGGTGGTGGTTGCCATGGGGGAAGCCTCCCACCACTTGCTACTAGAGTCACCCTGCCCTGGTCAGGGAAGCCATAAGCTTCCATTTCCAGGGACAGTCGCATACTAAAAGGAGGAATGACAGAAGGTCTGTTCAAAAACAGCTGCTGGAAACGGGTTTCTGTGGCACAGGCTAGGGCAGGGTGCTGCGGGTAAGATCTCACCTTCATTGCATATGTAGAGGCAAGGTAAAATCTCCGTTTTTCCAGCGACCATTCATTACACTCTGCATACAAGCTTTCAAGTGGTGATGTTCGAAAAGCTCCCAACACCAGACGGAGACCCTGGTGGTGAACTGGGTCTAAAATCGCCAGGGCAGACCTCCGTGCAGAGCCATAAACCAAAGACCCGTAGTCAAGCTTTGAGCGAATGACGGAAATATAAATACGACGCAGGACTTCGCGGTCTGCACCCCAAGACCTGTGCGACAAGATCTTGAGTATATTTAAGGCCTTCATTGACTTGACTCTGAGATTTTTTATGTGAGACACGAAATTGAGCTTTTGGTCAAAGATGACACCAAGGAATTTGTGTTCATGCATGACAGTAATATCCTGGCCATTCATTTTGAGTGTGGGCTCAGGAAACACACCCCTCACTCTTGAGAATGGGACACAAACAGTTTTCTCAGGAGAAAACTTGAAACCGTTTTTGGTGGACCAGTCTGAAAGTTTGTTTATGGTGAGCTGGAGCTGTCTCTCACACCTAGAAACGCTTGTGGAAGAACAGGATATTTGAATGTCATCCACATATAAGGAGTACGTGACAGACGGTGGAATTGCATGGACGACAGAGTTCATCTTTACAATAAAGAGTGTTACGCTTAGAACAGACCCCTGCGGGACTCCATTCTCTTGTGTGAACAGGCGGGACTGTACAGTTCCCAGCTGCACCCTAAATGTTCTCCCCTGAAGAAAGTTTGCAACGCAACGGAAGAGCCGACCACGTATCCCAAAAGAGTGTAGGTCACGAAGGATGCCATACCGCCAGGCGGTATCGTACGCCTTTTCGAGGTCGAAAAAGATGGATACACAATGCTGCCGTCTGACAAAGGCCTCCCTAATAACAGTCTCCAAACGTAATAGCTGGTCTGTTGTTGAGCATGCAGTTCTAAAGCCACACTGATATCGGTCTAGGCATTCATTTTCTTCAAGGTAGTACATAAGCCTGCAGTTCACCATACGTTCAAAAGTTTTTCCTAAGCAACTGGTAAGGGCAATAGGCCTGTAACTGCTTGGATTGGAAGGACTTTTCCCTGGTTTTAGCAGTGGAATGATGATCGCCTCCTTCCAGCGGGACGGGAGGCAGCCCTCAATCCAGAGAGAGTTAAAGAAGCATAGAAGGGTTTCTAGCGATGAAGGTGTTAAATGCTGCAGCATAGAGTACGTGATGCGATCTGGCCCTGGAGCTGTCTGTTTTGAAACGCTCAGTGCTCTTAAAAGTTCTGTTATGGTAAAAGGCCTATTGTAAGCGTAGTTGTCGCCAGTACCACATGACAGGGTGCACTTCTCGGCAGAATCCTTGATCTTCAAGAACTCCCGTGTGTAATGAGTAGAAGAGGAAATGTTTTGGAAATGTTCACCTAAGGCGTCAGCCTGGTCTTCGATGCTCTGACACGTGCTTCCATTTATTTGCAGAAGTGGAACAGAGAAGCTCCTGTAGTCGCCTCTGATTTTTTTCAGTCTGTCCCATACAAACTTGGATGGAGTGCTACTATTTAGGGTGGATACGAAATTTTCCCAAGATTGCCGTTTCGCTTGTTGCCGTGTCCACCTTGCTTTCGCACGGGCTCTTTTAAAAGCGAGTAAGTTTGCTGGGGTTGGGTATCGTCTAAACTTACCCCATGCACGGTTCTGCTCCCGTCTGGTGTTCGCACAATCACTCGTCCACCAGGGCTTGCAGCGTCTAGGAAGACGACCTGAAGATTGCGGAATGGATTTAGTGGCTGCGTCAATAATAATGTCTGTAATAATGTCATTTGCTTCATTAATGCCGAGTCCATGGAGTGATTCTGCTGACAGAATGGCTTCTTGTTTAAAGGAGCCCCAATCGGCAAATTGTGTTTTCCAACGGGGTGGTCGGGTAGTGAGGGTAGCTGCCAGTTGATTGAGTTTTAATACAAGAGGGAAGTGGTCGCTACTGTAAGGACTGTCGGCAACTGTCCATGAAATGTCTTGGAATAGAGATGGACTACATAGTGAAATGTCAATAGCTGAGAAAGTCTGTGAAGCCGAATTGACATGTGTTGCACTCCCTGTGTTGAGAAGGCAGATTGGCAAAGATGTTAGCATTTTCTCTAACATCCTACCTCGTGTGTCAACTTTTGAGCAACCCCACAGAGAATGGTGTGCATTAAAATCTCCAAGCAGAAGAAAAGGCTGTGGCAGCTGTCTGAGAAGGTCTTGAAGTTGCTTTTCTTCAACCTTAGCTGATGGCGGCAGGTACAGAGAACACACCGTCATCACACGGTCAGTGCAAATCTGCACTGCAACAGCCTCAAGATTTGTAGAAAGTTGGACATCTCTCGTGGGAAGTGTTCTGGCCGTGAGAATGGCCACACCTCCGGAAGCACGTGCCGTGTCTGTTCGGTCCTTACGGTAAACGTTCCACCGTCGGAGGTGGAAAGGGGTGTCTGGAACCAAATTTGTTTCTTGGAGACAGAAACAGACAGCATGATGTTTGTCTGCCAAATAATGGACATCATCAAGATTTTTCAGCAAACCCCGGCAGTTCCACTGAATAATGCTCTGAGAACCCATAAGAAATGCACAGAAGAAAAAGAATATGGACTGAACGACTACTCTAAGGCGTAAAGACCTTGTGGAACAACTGTCCATGAATGCGGAGGGATTAAGGAGCTTGTATTCTCGGTGGAGGAACCCTTTGTTGTTGTTCCTTGGCTTTTCCTCCTCGTCCTCGGCCAGCTTTTTTCCCTCTCTGTTCCTTGCCCATGGAAAGACTTGGTAGACTCGAAGACGACTTCTGAGAGCAGCAGTCGTCGTCATCGAGATCCATGCTCTGACTCGTGTTTTGGGACAGGCCCATGGCAATCCCGTCCCAAACGGAAGGGGATGCAACAACCTCCTCTGAGGTTAACATTGCATCTCCCTGGCTGTTCGTCTGAGAGGCCACTGGAGGAGAACCCTCAGTGTCCCTCTCTTTGTGTTGGGGAGTGTGGAGGGGAGCCCCAGAGGTCTGGGTCTCCACCGATACTCTGAGTGGTGCCACTCCCCTGCGCACCACATCAGAGAAGGTTCCTTTCTTCTGGAACGCCAATTGTGCCTTTGCTGCACTGTATGTAATATTTTGCTCAGTTTTCAGCTTGAGGATCTGTTTCTCCTCCTTCCAACAAGGACATGATCTGGAGTAAACAGGGTGGTTACCCTTGCAATTGGCACACTGAAAATCATTGCTGCACGACTCTGACGAATGGTCTTTGCCGGAGCACTTAGCACAGACGGGCTGCCCACGGCATACCTGAGAACCGTGGCCAAACCGCTGGCACTTGTAACAGCGACTCGGATTGGGGATGTAAGCCCTCACATTGCAACTGAGGTAACCGGCCTTGATTGTGTCTGGCAGCTTGTGGAGCTTGAAAGAAAGGATTATGTGCTTTGTTGGGATTTCTTTCCCATCCCTACGCATGACTATTCGCTTTACAGCTACCACACCGTGCTGTTGTAAGCCTTCTTGAAGTTCCGATTCCGAACAGTCAAGAAGGTCGCTCTCAGAAATTACTCCTTTAACAATGTTGAGACTCCGGTGTGAACTTACTGTGACAGATATCCCATTGACGCTTGTCAATGAAAGAAGTGCACTGCTTTGCTCTCGCTTTTCAACGTGGACTTGGATATCTCCAGAGCCCAGTTTCTTGGCATTGTATTCTTTACCTATCAGCTGTTCAAGTGCTTTCGCTATTACAAAAGGAGATACCTTTGACAGTGGTTTTCTGTCGTCATTCGAATGGACAACCAGAAACTTTGCAAACCATGGTTCGGGTGTCGAGGTATTTAGATCAATTTGCTGGTACTCGGTGCGGAACCGTTTCTGATTCCGATCTCGGGGTTTTGAGGAAGAGGAAGCCATAAAGGTGACAATACAATTCGATGCAAGTGTCCTGCCGCCCACCACGGAGCCCAACCAGGGGACCGCGTTTGACGCAGTAGCAGGTACGCCTACACTATACCCAAGTGCAGCTTCTGGAGAGTGAAAGACTGCCCAAGGTTGACCCTTGCCGCCAAAGAAGGTGAAAAGAGGAAAAGGAGAGAAAGAAGGAGACCAAGGAAGAGAAAGTGATGAAAAGGGAGATGGCGACTAGCTGAATAATCCTGGCCGGGCCTTCCAGGACCACCCGACTATGGGAAGCAGGGGCCAAAGCGGTGTGTTGTTTTCCCGGAGGGGCCCCGAAGGGTCCAAACATCATGAAATACATCGCAAACATCACTTCAAGGTATTTTATAAATACTTCTTACCTCTTCACCCAGCCCTATTGCTTGGTGAAGAGGCTCTCGTCCCTTTTACAAGCGTCTTTGATTTCCTGAGAGACGTTGGCGTTGTTAGCCTTTTATAGTCGCAGAGTAATGTTTTACACGTATACACTCATCTTTTATTAGTCATCGTGTTTACTCTTAAATAACCATGTCATCACCACTGTCTCAATCATACCTCAGTTTATGGCGCATTATAATCTTCGTTGTCAATGCGCCATTAAAACTCCAATCATCATCATCATCATCAACTGGCGGCTGCACGGTCTGCACGTTACAAGGAAATGCAGGAATCTTTGAATCAAGAGCAGCGTGTGTCTGAGAGTAGTATGAGGTCAGAAGGCGAAGTCACTGAGCTCAGTGTGGAGGATCTCGAGAGGGCGGGACTGCAGCGGGACCTTGCTGGAAGGGTTCTGTCTGGACCACTGCAATATACTGATTTGGAAAGAATTTACCGAGTTTTCAATGCCTTTCCCCATCCAAAACACCAACGCACTTTGCCAACTAAATCAGCCCAGCCTAGTACGTAGTACCGTGAACATCAGCGTCTTTACAGGATGGGACCGAAGGTCCTTGTCCACCAGTTGCAAGCTGAGGGGGTGAGTTCCCCTGTCACGTTGGCTGATGTTCACTTCACTTATAACCCACTTTTCTCTTCTCCTTCCAAAACCAGTGTCTCGGTGCCTTCGTCTAGAAGTAAGGTGAAAGCGTACTGCGGCCCTGTTGCCGACTCAGAAGTGGGGGAGGCTTTGAGCTCCTTTAAAAATGGTACTTCTCCTGGTCCAGACGGAGTGACTGTTGAGCTGTTGAATCGGGTTCCCGAGGTTGTCCTCGCTGCTGTGCTTAATAACTTCATGAAATTCGTGGTCGTTGCACCTGAGCTCAAACATTCCAGAACCATCTTTATCCCTAAGGTGCCAAGGCCTGAATCGGCTTCCGATTTCAGGCCTATTACGATCTCACCCTTGGTCCTTAGGTTGTTTTCCAAAATCTTATTGTCCCGCCTTTCGGCTGAAAATCGTTTTCACGATTTGCAAAGTGGGTTTGAGAGCGACCGGAGCACGATCTCCAATCTTTTGCTTCTTCAGGGCATCATGTTGCACTCCAAAAGAACACATAAGCCCCTGTATGTGGCGAGCTTGGATGTTAGGAAGGCTTTTGATTCTTTGAGTCACAATTCCATCTTTTCAGCCCTTGAGGGCAAGGACGTGCCACGACTATTCCAGGAGCTGGTTAAGGAACTGTATACTGGCAATACCACCACATTTCACTTGAACGGCAGAACAGACGGCGCCAGAGTCGCTGTACGGCAAGGCATAAAGCAAGGAGACCCCTTGTCACCCTTTCTTTTCAACTGTGTGTTAGACCCTCTTCTTGCCCAATTGAACCAGTCCGAGTTTGGATATCACGCTGGAGCGGCCTCGGCTGCCTCCATGGCCTTCGCTGACGATTTGCTGGTGTTTTCTGAGAACCATTCTGCTTTAACAAGACTGCTGCAGATGGTTGAGACGTACATGACGTCAGTTGGTCTCACGCTAAATCCTCGGAAAACACAGTATTTCATTTGGCGATGGAACAGCGAAACCGGCTGGTTCGACTACGGTGCACCACCTGTGGAAATTGCAGGAGCACCGGTGGATGCTTTGGTGATGATGATGATGATAATTAGGGGTTTCATGGCGCAACGACAACGAGGATCATAATGCGCCAAGACTCTGTTGAAGTTTAAACGACATTTAACTTAAAAATACGCTGATTAGTTTAAAACATGGTAAAACAAAAAAATTCAGAGGGTGTGAAACATATAAAAGTGGGGAAATAAGACACTACAATTCGTTGATGGTGCCTATATTTCTTAAAAACTGAACGATGTTATCAAAAGGAATGAGGGCCTCATCTCCTAGCAATAGGGCTGGGTGAAGAGGCAAAGAGTATTTATAAAACTGAGTGGAAGTAGTTTTGGCGATGTTGTTCGAGAGCTGGGCAGCTAATGAGTATATGTACAACTGTAAGGTTTCTTCCACAGTGTTCACATTGGGGTGCATCTTCTCCCCGTAGCAAATGTCCATGTGTTAGGTAAGTGTGTCCCAGCCTTAAGCGGCTTGATAATACTTCCTGTAGTCTGTTTTGAAACTGCAGTACCACTCTACCTATGTGTGCCTTCACAGTGTATAATTTGTTACTGCTTTGTTCTTTCCAAACATCTTGCCATTTTACATTAATAATATTTTTTAGTTCTCGCAACAAATCATCATACGGTGTGTCAAAGGGTGTGATGTCGTTGCCGTGGGCGGCTGCCGCCTCGCGGTCGGCCCTCTCGTTGCCGCTTATACCGACGTGACTAGCAACCCAGCAAAGTGTCAAACTGTACCCTTTTTCTTGTATAACAGCTGCCAGGTACCTAGCACGTCTCACTAATAGATTCCTGCACGGTTGTGGACTATATATGGCACGTACAGAGCTCAGGGAGTCTGTGTAGATGACTGATGATGATATACGTGTCTGTAAAATATGATTAAGAGCGACAACGATAGCGTACATCTCTGCGCTGAAAATCGACAATACATTGTTCAGGCGGTGTGATTTTGTGCATGTGCCGCTTATCATCGCGCATGCTACTCCTATGTCGGTCTTCGAAGCATCAGTGTATATTTCAACATGATCACCAAGGCTTTCTCTAAGATGCTGAAATTCGTGCTGTATTTCTTCAACAGCATTTTCCCGTTTATTGAACTTAGTTAGTGAAATATTGTATTGTGGTGCCGGCTGCCAAAGAGGAATCATCTTGCTAGCCTCTAAGGAAGAATGGACGTAATGTGTAAAACCAAAGTATTCAATATCTCGTTCAAGCCGAATGCTAAAAGATGGTATAGCTTTGGGCTTGTTTGTGAAAAACTGCTTCGAGAGTGCCCTTTACACATGGCAATGTAGGATGTTGAGGGTAACCTCTAATCCTTAAACCATACGATGTTCCAAGATAAGAACGCCGTCTTTGCAAAGACCATTCAGTCGATTCAACGTACAGGCTTTCTATCGGACTGGTCCTGAAGGCTCCAAGCACCAACCGTAATCCTAGGTGGTGCACAGAGTCCAATGCCTTCAAAACTGAAGGGCGTGCTGATCCGTAAACGAAACATGCATAGTCTAACTTCGCACGAACCGTGGAGGTGTATATACGATGGAGCGTGCGACGGTCTGCACCCCATGATTTATTTGATAGGATTTTAAGTATGTTGGAAGCTTGAAGACACTTAGCTTTTAGATTCTTTATGTGGCACAAGAAAGTGAGCTTTCTGTCAAATATGACACCGAGAAACCTATGTTCTTCACTAACAGTCAGGCTGTGACCATTTATAGAAAGTACAGGGTTTGGAAAAAGTCCTCTTCTCCTGGAAAATGGGACACAGACTGTTTTTTCCGCGGAAAAATGAAATCCGTTCTGGTCAGCCCATTTAACGAGTTTGTTTATTGTGAGCTGCAGCTGCCTCTCACACGTGCTCAAGTTTGCTGATGAGTACGAAATCTGGACATCATCGACATACAAGCAGTACGATATAGATGGAGGGATAGCACTAGCAATAGAATTCATTTTCATTATAAATAGAGTGACACTCAGTACGGAGCCCTGGGGAACTCCATTCTCTTGAACAAATAATTGCGACAGAGTTGTTCCTAGTCGAACTCTGAAAGTTCTCCCTTTAAGAAAATCAATGACACACCGAAGGAGTCGCCCACGTATGCCAACACTGTGAAGATCTCGAACAATACCATACCGCCAGGCAGTATCGTATGCCTTTTCCAGATCAAAGAACACTGAAATACAGTGATTTCCCCTGACAAAGGCTTCTCGAATTGTGGTTTCGAGGCGGATAAGGTGATCAGTTGTTGAACATCCTGCACGGAATCCACACTGGTATTTACAAAGACAGTTATTCACCTCAAGGAAGTATACCAGCCGATTATTAACCATCCTTTCGAAAGTCTTTCCCAAACAGCTAGTGAGAGCGATGGGCCTGTAGCTGGTTGGATTTGAAGAAACCTTGCCAGGCTTCAGCAGTGGAATGACTGTTGCTGTCTTCCATGCCATTGGCATCTGCCCCTTATCCCAGACTTTATTGAAAAGTTTTAGTAAACTTTCTTTGGATTCCTCTGATAGGTGGGTGATCATGGGGTATGTCACGTCGTCGTGGGCCAGGAGCGCTGACCTTCACTGAGGCCAATGCTCGCCGGAGCTCTACCATAGTGAATGGCTGGTTGTATGTGTCATTTTCGCCACCCACGGTTGAAATCGCTTGTTTTTCAGCACGATTCTTTACAGAGAGGATATTTCTGTTGTAATGAGCAGAACTGGACACACTTTGGAAATGTTGACCTAGGAGATCGGCCCGTTCTTCTAAACTCTGGCAGGGGACTCCATTAACACAAAGAAAAGGAACAGAGAAACTCTGGTAGTCTCCTTTAATTTTCCGGAGTCTGTCCCATACTTTCTTTGACGGTGTTCTATGTGTTAGAGAAGAAACGAAATTGCACCAAGAAGACTTTTTTGCTTGTTTTCGCGTCCATCTCGCTTTGGCACGTGCTCTTTTGAATGCAAGGAGGTTATGTGGTGTTGGGTATCTACGAAAGATACCCCATGCACGATTTTGTTCCTTTCTCGTCTTCGCGCATTCGTCAGTCCACCAAGGTTTTGGACGCTTGGGGAGCTGACCTGATGTCTGTGGAATGGATTTGTGAGCAGCATCTATGATCATACCGGTAAGGACACTGTTTCCTTCTTCAATGGACATATCTTCAAAATATGACAAATGAAGGTTGGCTTTCATTCGAAACTCACCCCAATTAGCCTTAGATAATTTCCATCGTGGTGGTCGTGTTGAAAGCGAGTTCGCAACACCACGAAATTTTAGGATGACAGGAGAGTGCTCACTTCCCCTTGGGTGCTGCTGGACTGTCCAGTTAAAACAATCGAAGAGGGAGGGACTGCACAGCGAAATGTCTAGACAAGAGAAGCTTTGTGTTGCAGAGTTGATGTATGTAGGCTGTCCTGTGTTAAGCAGGCAAACAGGCCTTGACATCAAAACTCTCTCTAACATTTTCCCTCTACCATCCAGCCTTGTACTGCCCCACAAATGATTGTGAGCGTTTAGATCCCCA
This sequence comes from Ornithodoros turicata, assembly GCF_037126465.1. Lineage (NCBI taxonomy): Eukaryota > Metazoa > Arthropoda > Arachnida > Ixodida > Argasidae > Ornithodoros > Ornithodoros turicata. The sequence continues at coordinate 1,309,100 of NW_026999314.1, forward strand.
AGTATCATGAATGGCGGAGGAAGCTGGTCACAAAGATGCTCAAAGTCTTTTTGTTCAATTGAAATTGAAGGTGGAAGGTACAGTGAGCATAATGTAATCACCCTGTCGAGCCATATTTGTACAGCCACGGCTTCCAAGTCTGTGACAAGAGGAAAGGGGGTTGCTGATGATGATGATGATTGGAGTTTTAATGGCGCATTAACTACGGAAAGGGGGTTGCAGGTATGGACTGTGGGACAATGACAGCGACACCTCCAGATGCGCGGGTGCTGTCTGTGCGGTCTTTTCTAAATACATTATGTCGACGAAAAGGATTTACACTGTTCTCATGTAGATATGTCTCCTGTAAGCAACAGCAAACTGCCTTTTGTTCTTCTAAGAGGTCATTAATGTCATCGAGGTTGGAAAAGAGACCTCGACAATTCCATTGTATTATATTACCTAGACCCATGAGAAGGAAGACAGAAAGGAGAAGGAGCAATATCTTCATCGTGCCTTGGATGCAGGTACATACCCCTATGGACTGTGTGTACATGAATGTCTTATTCAAGGGGGGGTTATTCTTCGTGGAGGTAATTTCTGCATGTCTTTTTTTCTGCTGCCCCTACCTCGACCAGATGTTTTCTCTCTCTTTTCTTTTCCCTGAGAGAGAACACCTGGCAAACTGGATGACGATTTCTGGGATAAGCAGCCATCGTCATCCAATTCCATGTTTTGTGACATGGTCTGGGATGGTTCCGGCATGGTTCCGTCCCAGACTGAGATTGTGCCATCAACATCACTGGAAACTGTGGCTATCTCCTTGCTGCGTGCCTGGCGAGCCAGCGTGCTCCCAGGAGACGTAGGAGCAGGAAGAGACACACTTGTGTCTCCACCTTTCTGCTGGGGAGTTTGAGGTAGACACCCAGAAGTCTGGGTCTCTACAGATTTCCTCAGTGGTGCGACTCCCCTGCGCGCCACCTCGGAGAAAGTGCCTTTACTAGCAAACTCTGCTTGTGCTTTTGCTGCTTTATATGGTATGTTCTGTTCTGCTTTGATGCGAAGTATTTCTTTTTCTGCTTTCCACCGGGGACAAGATCTTGAGTATACTGGGTGCTCACCTTTGCAGTTTGCGCAACGCACCGTGTTCTCACATGATTCTGGTGTGTGACCATTGCCTGAACATTTTGGACATGTTTCCTGTCCACGGCAGACCTGTGATCCATGCCCGAAACGTTGACACTTGAAGCAACGTCGCGGGTTGGAACGTAGGGTCGCACGTGGCAGTTCAGGTAACCTGCTTTGATGGTTTGAGGGAGTCTCTGCAGCTGGGATGACAGTACGATGTGCTTGGTTTGCATTTCTTTGCCATCCCGACGCATCACTATCCGCCTCGCCGCCACAACGCCATGCTCGCGCAAACCTTCTTCGATCTCGATGTCGGAACAGTCAAGGAGTTCACTGTCGGAAATCACCCCCTTGAAAATGTTCAGGATACGGTGTTTTGTGATTGATACTGGAATGTCACCGAATTTCTTTATAGACACAAGGGATGAACTTTGGGATCAGTTTTCTACTTCAATTTGAATGTCTCCAGATGAGAGCTTCTTTGCTTTGTACGATTTTCCTATGATTTTTTCAATTTCTTTTGCAATGAGGAATGGTGACACTTTCGATAACGGCTTCGTCTCGTCCTCAGCATGGGCCACAAGGAATTTCGGGAACCATGGCTCTGGAGACAGGTCTAAGCTGAGCGAGTTCATTGGTGCTTCGGTGCAGCGCCTCTTTTAACGCTGATCATGTTTTTTTGAGTGTACTGAATCCATACAAGGAAAAGATTGGTTCGGTGCACATGTGTGTCGCCCACCATCGAGCCCAACCAAGGGAGCGTGCCCCGCACGCTAACACTTTCCTCTGCATTATACCCTAGTGCAGTTTCAGAAGGGTGAAAGAACTACCAAGGTTGACCCTTGCCGCCAAAGAAGGTGAGTAAGGAAAAATACAAGAAGGATGAGGAGATGAAAGGAGAAAGTAAGGAAAATAGGAGATGGCGACTAGCTGAATAGTCCTGGCCGGGCCTTCCAGGACCACCCGTCTATGGGAAGCAGGGGCCAAAGCGGTGTGTTGCTTTCCCGGAGGGGCCCCGAAGGGTCCTAAACAACCTCCGGGTCCACCCAACCACCAGGATCCCCCTTTCCCCAGACACGGGACAGCCACGCACAGCTATACGCGGGGGTCTCCCTCCTGCGGCGACCCAACCGTGAGTGAAGGAGGAGGCTACTGCGGCTGCTGCCGGGCGATGGGGGCGCCAAGTTCCCGACGCCGGAGGTGGATGCTTTGGGAAGAGGAGGTGTTGTGAAGTATCTCGGGGTCTCCTTGTCCATCAGTAAGGATCCGCTACTGGAGGACAAATACAGTGACTCTGTTGCCCGGTTGTTGATGAAGGCGTCGTTAAAGCCGCTTCAGAGAATTAAATGCTACAAAGACCTAGTAGTATCACGCCAGTTATACCTCCTTTCCAACTCCCTGGCTGTTCTTTCTCAGTCACAAAAAGTCGACAAATGGCACAGGTCCTTCGTTAAAAAGACAGCACATTTGCCCGGGTCCTTTCCTAAAGTCTTGCTCTGGATGCCTTGTAGAAATGGTGGCATGGGGGTTTTGCCGGTACTGTGGACAGCCCCAGCAGTCCAGTTGAAGTCTTTGGGTAGACTGCGGCGCCTCGGCAACGTGTTTGTTGATGAAATTTTCAACGAGGTGCTTGGAGGCTATGCCTCGAGACTGTCCACAGTACTGGGTGTTCCTGACGGTATAGTGCACGGCATGGAGTTGCAACTGGCCCTGAATGAAAGCAAGAGGAAGCGGTTTGGTGACAAAAAAGGTAGTTATGCTAAGAGGGATCTCTTTGCTTTTGAGAAGGATCTCCTCGGAATCGATGGCTGCACCCAGACTGCCAGTATTAATACACTTGAAGATCTTGCGCTAGCAGTCCGAGAGTTTGTTGTGCTCGGCTGCTTCATTAATATTCTTAACATCTGTAGCAAATATACCTTCTTGAACATCCTGTAGCAAATACACCTTTCTTTGATCTTTGGTGATGCTGCTCTGCTCTTTGGTGATGATCCTCTCGGTGGTGCTGCTAGATCTTCTCTGTGGTCTTATTGGATCTTTAGCGCACAGTGTATCATTACACTTGAGATCTTTGCGTCGGCATTACGAGTGTTGTTCCGCTCGTTTGCCCCAATAATATTCTTGAACATCTTACACCAAATACACACATGAACATGAACACAATGAACATCTAGTAGCAAATACACCTTTGAACATTATGTAGCAAATACACCCTTTGAGTATTCCCACAACCCTTGTTCCGTAGCAAATACTTATACCTACCTGGCTTTTTTTCCCCTCTGATTTTGTCATAGGGAAGTGGAGAGGAAGTTCCCGTGGTTTTGCTATAGTTGATCGGGACTCCTGCTTTGTGTTTTGTTTTTAATTGAGGCTTGCTACGCTCCACTCTTTTTAGCCTCTGGTTGGGCAAGTTCTTATCTGTATCCTTAATATGTTCTTTTTAACGGTCTTACCCCAAGTCTGGGTCTAAGGCCGACTAGCTCACTGCGCTCCGCGCGGTGAGGCTGCAGATCCCACACTTGGCTCTAACCCGCTTGCGGGTACATGTTTGTTTTAGCCAAATAAACGCCATTCCACTCATTCGAAACTTTTCTCCACATTCGGATCCGGTATCTCAAGAGAAAATTAAAAAGGTGTGGTGTAACGGCGGGGGAATTTATTCTGTTCGTGGAATATTGGGAATATATTTTGAGGTTAATACCATCATCCAAGATTTCATGGAAGCTGGACTGAATGATCCTGGTCTGGCTGCTCGCCTATTGTCTGGACCTATCACGATGTAAGATCTCTCAGCAATTTTCCTGCACTTCGGCATTGTGGCTGGCACCAGGACTCATCATAATAAGCACCAGTCTTCTCCAGATGTTCCGGTGCCTAAGAATAGAAGTGCGAGAAAACGCTCACGGTTTAACAAACACCAGCGTCTATATCGGCTGGGCCCTCGCATTCTTGTACATCATCTGATGTCTGAAAGAGAGGATGGTTCCACACCAGTTTCCATCCAAGATATACACACCTATTTTGACCCGTTGTTGACAGCCTCTACGAGGCATTCGGGAGTACAGCTACCCTCTTCCACCAAGACCTCAGTCGATACGTCTGTCTTCCAACCTGAAGAGGTGGCGTGGGCCATAAGAGGCATGGACAACAATGCTGCTCCAGGTCCAGATCGGCTAACGCTAAACGATCTTCGAGTGGTGCCGACTAAGATCTTATGCCATATCGTCAATAATTTCTTTGTGCATAAACAAATCCCCGAAGACCTAAAACAGTCGAGGACTGTCTTCATTCCCAAAAAGAGTTCCCCTAGGGAAGCGGCGGATGTAAGACCGATTACGATGTCACCTATGTTGTGCCGGATTTATTCTCGTTTGCTGTTACAGCGATTATCTGCTGATAACAAATTCCATCCTATGCAGGGCGGTTTCCAGGAGGATAGGGGAACCAGCACCAACCTTTTGGCGCTCCAGGCATTGATGAGGACTCTAAAGAAACGAAGAGTTTGTACGCAGTGAGCTTAGATGTCAGAAAGGCCTTCGACTGCGTATCCCATGAGGCCATATTGGCGGCTGTTCGGGGAAGAGATATCCCTGAACACTACAGCTGCATTCTGGAGGATTTGTACCAGGGGTGTGCAACAACTTTCTTTTGGAACGGTAGAACGGACGGAAGGAGGGTGCCAGTCCATCAAGGCATTAAACAGGGAGACCCCCTTTCGCCGTTCCTGTTCAATACCGTTCTAGACCCCTTCCTCCAGATGGCAAACAGCTCTGGCCTCGGGATACAGTTGGTGAACTCACACGCTGCAGCGATGGCCTTTGCTGACGACGTACTACTCTTTTCGTCGAGCCTGGAGGGCCTCAAGGCGCTGGTGCGAATGACGGAGAAATACCTATCCGGAGCCGGTTTAGAACTAAACCCCGCTAAGTCCCAGTATTTTGCATGGAAATATGATGACACAACAAAATGGTACGATTACGACATCCCACCGCTAACCGTGGGGGACAAGCAGATACCTCCCTGCGGAAGAGACGTCCCCATCACGTATCTCGGCTTAAAACTATATGTCAATAGGCCCTCGAGGATTGACGATGTGATGGCTGAAAGAATGACTGAATTGATTAAGTCGGCGGCACTCAAGCCATTCCAAAAGCTAAAATGCCTCCGTCAGCTTGTGGCTCCACGCTACCTGTATCAGGCTTCGAATATCTACGGCCCCCTTTCTTTGTCCGCGAAGATAGACAAGTCAATCCGTGGTCTGGTTAAGCAGACTCTCCACTTCCCGCACTCTTTCCCCAACTTACATGTACACCTCCCGGCCCGTGAGGGAGGGCTTGGCATCCTGCATATTGAATGGATTGCCGCAGCAGTCCAGTATAAAGCCATCGCCCGCATGCTTCGCCTGGCTGACCCGTTCACAGATGCCGTCGTGTCCCTTGGGCTCAATGATAATTTGGCCAAGCTTGCCTCGTTCCTGGGTATCCCCAGCGGAATAACTGGAAAAGCTGATGTCAATGCTGCCTTGGACAGCCTGCGCAAGACCTACTGGGAAAGAAAATTGAGTCGATATAATAACAAGGGTCTCTTTGCCCACAGAAAATGATGATGATGATGATGATTAAGGTTTTTTTGGCGCATTAGCGACGAAGACCATAGTGCGCCAAGACAATGGTATGGATGGTTAGTAGTTTAAAAGGATTATTTCAATTAAAAAATAATAATAAAATAAAATAAAACAATATATATGAGCCTAGATGTGCTTTAAATACCCAGTGTCTCTTAAAAACTTGTATATATGGCTAAAATCGACTAGAGGTTCATCACCGAGTAGAAGAGCAGGGTGAAGAGGGACCTTGTATTTGTAAAAGAATGGAAAGTGTAGGTGGCGATGATGTTCTAAAAGTGGGCATGTTATGAGTAGATGTATGATAGATAGGTCTGTTCCACAGTGAGGGCACTGAGGCGTGTCGTCCCTTCGTAGCAAATGCCCATGAGTTAAAAAACTGTGCCCAATCCTCAAACGGCTCGATAAAACTTCATGGTGGCGGTTTTCAAAAGCTTGTGTAGGTTTGCATAGGCGAGGTTTTACTGTGTGCAGTTTGTTTGTTATCTGCTTATCCCAAAAAGCTTGCCAATCCGTGTGGATGGCTTTCTTCAGTTGCTGCAGCAAGTCATTAAGTGGAATCTCAAAAGGAGTTATATCGTTGCCTAAAGCAGCAGATGCAGCGCGGTCTACTTTCTCATTGCCGGAAATTCCGACATGGCTGGGTACCCAGCACAGTCTCAGCTGGAACCCTTTTTCTTGTATAATGCTGGCCAGGAATTGTGCGCGTCTTGCCAGGAGGTTTTTATGTGATTGAATACTGCAGATGGCACGTAACGAACTCAAAGAGTCTGTGTAGATTACTGTGTGTGTCATGTGTGTTTGTAAAACATGGTTCAGTGCTATGATAATACCATAGAGTTCTGCAGTAAAAATTGAAAAGACATTGTTTAGGCAATGTGCCTTTGTGCACGAGCCACATACCATAGCACATGACACTCCTGTGGAAGACTTTGAAGCGTCAGTATATATCTCGGTGTGGTCTTCAAAGCTCTTGAGAATCAGAAATTCCTGCTGGATTTCTGTGGTGGGTGTTTCCCATTTATTAAACTTTGCAAGTGAAACGTCATATGCAATTGGTGGTTGCCAGGGAGGAGTCAACTTACTGGCAACCAAGGAAGGTGAGTTGTAACTGAAAAAGCCATAACATTCGACGTCTCGTTGTACACGAATGCTGAAAGGTGGCACAGCTCTGGGTTTATTAAGAAACAGCTGTTTGAAGTTGCTCCGTGTCACTGAAGGAAACGAAGGATGCTGAGGGTGGCCTCTTATTCTCAAACCATAGGACAAGGTAATATAAGACCTTCGCCTCCCTAACGACCACTCATTTGCCTCTGCGTACAGACTATAAACAGGGGTGGTTCGGAAAGCCCCCAGCGCCAGTCGCAAACCAAGGTGGCGTACTGTGTCGAGGGCCTTTAGCGTGGACGGTCGTGCTGACCCATAAGCAGGGCATCCGTAATCCATTTTAGAGCGGACTACAGACCGGTAAATGCGAAGGAGTGTTTCCCGATCAGCACCCCACGACCTGTGGGATATTACCTTGAGTATATTTGTGGACTTTAAACATTTGTTTTTCAAGTTCCTGATGTGTGCCCCAAAAGTAAGCTTTCTCTCAAACACAACACCGAGGAACTTCTGTTCAGTGCGTACGGGCAGGTTTTGACCATTGATGGATAGTATCGGGTCTGGGTACAGACCCCTTCTCCTTGAAAATAGAACACAAACAGTTTTCTCGGGTGAGAAACTAAATCCGTTTTGACTTGCCCATTTAACCATTTTGTTAATTGTAAGTTGGAGCTGCCTTTCGCATGTACTCAGGTTTGTTGACGAATAAGAAATCTGGACGTCATCAACATATAAGCAATAGGAAATGGACGGGGGAATTGCAGCAGCCATTGAATTCATTTTTATAATAAAGAGAGTAACACTAAGCACACAGCCTTGGGGAACTCCATTTTCCTGGATGAAAGGACGTGAAAGAGTTGTCCCCAGTCGGACCCTAAACGTCCTTCCCTGGAGGAAATTCATCAGGCAACGTAGGAGTCGCCCTCGAATGCCAAGCGCATAGAGATCCCTGATAATACCGTAGCGCCAGGTGGTATCATACGCTTTTTGGAGGTCAAAAAACACTGACACACAGTGATGCCGTCTCACAAACGCCTCACGAATTGTGGATTCTAGTCTAACTAGATGGTCCAACGTTGAACGTGCAGGTCTAAAACCACACTGGTAGTTATTAAAGTAGTTATTGTCCTCTAGATAGTACGTCAGCCGGTTATTGACCATTCTTTCGAATGTCTTACCGAGGCAGCTAGTTAATGCAACAGGTCGGTAACTTGTTGGACTGGACGCATCTTTCCCGGGCTTTAAAAAAGGAATGACTGTGGCTACTTTCCATGCTGATGGCATCTGTCCCTTGTCCCAGACCGTGTTGAAGAACTTCAATAGATGCTCTTTGGAATCATCGGACAAATGACTAAGCATTGGATATGCAATGCGGTCTGGTCCAGGAGCGCTGACTTTTACTGAAGCCAGCACTCGTTGGAGTTCTACCATGGTAAAAGGCTGGTTGTACTTGTAGTTGTCACCACCCGTAATTGGAATTGTTTGCCTTTCGGCTTGCTCCTTAATATGCAGGAAGTTTCTATCATAATGTGAGGAGCTCGATACGTCAGAGAAATGTTGACCAAGGACGTTAGCCTGCTCTTCTAGGCTCTGACACGGTATGCCATTAACCTGAAGCAGGGGAATGGAAAAACTAGTGTAATCACCCTTAATTTTTCGAAGTCTATCCCACACAACCTTTGACGGTGTTGTGCGCGTTAACGAAGAGACAAAGTTACGCCACGACGTCCGTTTTGCTTGTTTTCTGGTCCATTTTGCCCTGGCTCGTGCCCTCTTGAATGTCAGGAGGTTTTCAGGAGTGGGGTATCTGCGGAAGATACCCCATGCTCTGTTTTGTTGCTTTCGTGTCTGTGTGCATTCATCCGTCCACCAAGGTTTGGGACGCTTGGGGAGCCGGCCAGATGTCTGCGGGACAGACTGTTCAGCGGCATTTATGATGGCCGTTGTGACAAACTCGTTTGCCTCTTCAATAGACATGTGTTCAAAATATGAAGAAACAAGCTTTGCCTCGTTCTGGAAAAAGCTCCAGTCAGCCTCTTGAAGTTTCCACCTTCGCGGTCGCGTCGAGATGGAATTTGTAGGACCACGAAATTTCGAAACTACCGGGAAGTGGTCACTTCCACGAGGATTCTGGTCCACGGTCCAGTCCAGACAATGGAAGAGGGAAGGACTGCACAGTGAAATGTCCAAGCAAGAAAAACTTTGTGTTGAGGAGTTGACGTATGTAGGCAGCCCAGTGTTCAAAATGCAAAGGGACCTTGAAAGAAGAACTCTCTCCAACATTTTTCCTCGCGTATCCAGTCTTGCGCTGCCCCATAAAGGATTGTGGGCATTCAGGTCGCCCAGAATCATGAATGGCTGTGGGAGTTGATTACACAAGTTTTCAAAATCTCTTTGTTCTATTAATTCTGATGGGGGAAGGTACAGTGAACATATAGTGAAAACCCTATCGAGGCACCCTTGAACAGCAACTGCTTCCAACCCTGTAACAAGTGGGATTTGTTTTACAGACACAGATTGCGGAAGGACTATAGCCACACCTCCAGACGCACGTGTGGTATTTGTACGGTTCTTCCTAAAAATAGTATGTCTGCGGAAGGGATTGAAACTTTGTTCCTGAAGGTAGGTTTCCTGTAAACAGAAGCAAGCTGCAGTGTATTTTTCAAAGAGATCGTGTACATCATCTATGTTAGTGTAGAGGCCTCGACAGTTCCTATGAAGGATTACCTGTCCCATAATGAAAGTAGTGATGAATAAGAACAAAGAGAGACTGTACATTATGTAGGAGGTGTAACCCTTGGGGGGGGGGCTGCTTGTGTTTCCCTAGGGACGTACTGCCCCTGCCTCGGCCTCCTTTTTTCGTTCTTTGTTCCTTCCATGGGGAAGGATTGGGGGGAAGGCTTGACGATGATTTCTGCGACATGCAGTCATCATCGTCAACATCCATCGTGTGTGTGGCAGCCTGGGATGAGCCCCCTGTGAGCCCGTCCCAAACTGACAGCTTGCCATCAACCTCCGTAGAGGTTGTGGCCGCTACTTCCCGGCTGCCCACCTGAGCAGCTGGTGCCAGCGGAAGCAAGCTCTCCGCAGGCTTTTCTTGTGTGGGGGGAGTGTGGGGTGGAGACCCAGAAGTCTGCGTCTCCACAGATTTCCGCAGTGGTGCCACTCCCCGGCGCACCACTTCGGAGAACGTGCCTTTTTTGGCAAATTCTACCTGTGTTTTTGCGTCTTTATACGAGATATTCTGCGTCACTTTTACTTTGAGTACTTCCTTCTCTTCCTGCCAACGGGGGCAGGACCTGGAGTAGACAGGGTGGCTCCCTTTGCAGTTCGAACAGCGGACTTCGTTTGCACAGGATTCTGCAGAGTGGTCCATGCCAGCACATTTTGGACAGATCGCCTGTCCTCGACAGACCTGCGACCCATGTCCAAAACGCTGGCACTTGAAACAGCGTCGCGGATTCGGGATATACGGACGTACATGGCAATTAAGATACCCTGCTTTGATGGTCTGAGGAAGCCTGTGCAATTGAAAGGAAAGGACAATGTGTTTCGTCGGGATGTCTTTACCATCCCGACGCATCACAATTCTCCTTGCTGTCACAACGCCTTGGTCTTTAAGTCCTTCCTCGATCTCAGTGTCTGAGCAGTCAAGGAGTTGAGACTCTGAGATGACGCCCTTCACGATGTTAAGTGTTCGGTGTCTGGTCACAGTGACTGATATATCAGAAATTTTATTAAAGGGACTGTCGCATCCGGAACCGTGGTTACGAATCCAATACCAATGTGTTCGGTACACTACCACCGAGCTATTTGCCAAATTTTCTCCTTCCAAAACTGACCGGGTGATGAGGAATCGAATTTAAAAGATCTGGTTTCGTTTTGATCCTCGAAAGCGCCAGCGCCAACAACATCGCGTGACGCAAGGTCGAATCTGGCTAATCCGCTGTGAAGGACGCTGTCGTCTGCCGCCAAGTCTGGGGCTGCTTTGTTTTTTTTCGGCACGTCGCCCGTATTCACATGTGACACTTTCTAGTGACTCGGATACTATCGCTACGCTTGCATCCTTCGCGTGGGATGTCGTTTGGAAACCGACGCAGCGTTCCCGACTCCAGGAAAACTTCCTTCGAAAACCTCGATGTTTGATTTCGCACACCAAGGACACAGCTACAGCGAGACCACAGACGAAGCGAAAGTTGGAAGCAGCTACATCACTAGCGGGTATCCAGATGAAGCAAGGAGTGTTCATGCTGTCCGTGTATGCTCCTCGCATTTCACCGATAATGTGTACCTGGATGAGAACATCATGGAAGTGCAACTTGGATTGACACAAAAAAGGAACGAATTGAAACTTGACGCCGTTCCGACAGTATTCCACGAACAAAGCGAGCCAGCAACTTCGACAGTAAGTCACAATGTCTATGTAGTTTCCCAATCGGGTCTGTCACTCTTGCGCGTGAGTAACTTAGCAGCAAAAGACGAAATCGGTACAACGTAAGGTATCCCCTAACCTATGATTAATAACTAGATAAATAAAATACAATAAACAAGTTCAAGTCATGTCATTCATATGAACGTGATTGACTTTTCTCGTTGTCGGACGCGTTATCATGAAACTTTCACTGTTACTGAACCTGTGACTTTTGTGGAATGTGGTAGACATGATTGGTTTTCATGTGTATTACAGCTGCAGGCAGTTCGACAGGGTCAAGCGCAAGTGGTACGTATATTACTTAAATACATATAATGTGTTTACAATTTTTGGACACAGAACAATTCGCAAACTATGAACCCCGATCACTAAAAGGAAGAACTGACGCTGTTTGTGTGCTGGTGTTAGAAACAGGCACTATACAAACAGTACCTCTGTCCGTAACATAAGCGCCATAACCCACTTCCCAGTTACCTTTTATCTCTCTGTTTGTGAACCGTTTGTGTGCTATAGGGCGGCGGTTTTTGCGGTTGTCGTAGCCAACTTGAGGTGCACTTTTGACGTTCTGTGTTATAGAAGGACCAGGTGCTGCTGATCAAGTCCCATCCATCCATGAAACGGCATCAAACAATGTACGTGTGTGCACGGCAATTTTGCTGAGAGACCTGGTTTTTACACTAATGCCTTTACGACGCCTCTGACAAATTAGGATCTTCCAGAACAGTGCTTTCTTCATCCAAGTTCAAGAAGTAAAGAGAATGACTTCATGGCTTCTACTGACACCTCACAGCTACATGCCAAGACAAAATAACTTGACAGCAGGAAATGAAAAAAAAAAAAAAAGAAAGGTCTGTTTCAGGTCCACCCAAATCTTTGTGCAGAGGCTGACAACAACAACGCTATTGTGAGATGATGAATGATGCTGATGCAGCGTTGAGATTAAGCCCTTGTTTCCTTTTTTGCAATGCTATACATTACTGCTGGTTAAATGTAAAATGATGCACCTACCTCCAGACATTAAAGGGGCTACCAGAGATGTAGTGTCAATTCAACAGAAAACCTGCATGTTCTACGAGGCACTGTCACATAAGCATTGGCCAAATTTGCTGTCCTGTGAGCTTTGATAGGATATGCAGTAGATAGTAAGAGGCCTCTTACTGTAAAAGGGAGGTGCATTGAGTAGCGGCGTCTGAGGCATGAGGGCCATTTCAGGATGTACTAACCCTTCTAAAATTTTACACTTGGTTATGCTCAGAGATCGATCCAGATCCCCCCAACACCCCGAGTTTTTTTTCCTGTGTACCACTGTTATAATGAAACCGTCCAATTTACTGTCCAATCGTCCCGTTTTCATTGCAATTGAAGTACTTACAAAACTCTTTATTTTATTTTTTATTTTTGTGAGTCCCCGCTTCAGATCCCAAGGGACATTGCCAGTGTGGTGCACGCCGATAACTGTCTGTGCATAGCAAATAATAAATATCTGTGCGTGAAGAGTTGGATGTGGACTTGTGCAATGGCTCTTGAATGGACAACACTCAGTCAACACAAAGATTTATTCACATTTGCGTAACTTATTGCCTGTCATTATAATAATTATTATAATACATAGACAAGAGGTAATGCTCTGCCAAGGATCTCTGAAGTTACAGTCTTGAAAGCTGTTTTCAAGACAGTGGTGCTAAAAAATTGGATCAATGGCAGGTATCAAAATTTGTTTTGCTGTATCAAGGCAGAACAATCTTCCGTGGGAATGACAAATTTTGGACATTCCCAGACAGATGTATCACTTACTATGATAATGAGGTGTAACTGTACCATTAGTGAGTTATGAAACGTTACCTGAAATTATTTGACGTGTTATATCCCTCACATGCTATAATACTGCCAACGATAAGAAGCATTACGCTATCATTAAAAGTATAACTGTCACTTATGGCCAGGTAGTTTATTGCTCCTGCCTATTCCTTTGCACTTCTCGGGATTACTGTGGTAACACAGATTCTGTTTCACACTTCTCAATTGGAAACTACGCAAGTCTATTATGGTGTAGGTGTGAACAGGAAATGAGGCACACTAAAGATGATAGTCCTGATAGGACCAGGATGGAAAAACGTTGGCGAATCATGCGGACGACACACCCAGGTATCTGTCGTCTGTTTTTCGGTCCAAGGAATCTCCAAACTCAGCTTGTAAACACACAATAAGCAGTGAACCTGACGTAGCTGTAAAAAGAAAGGACACTTTCCTAAACACGTAGCATAGTAATTTCCTGAGAATCATTCTAATTCTAACCCGGCTCTTGAGTTGCACAGTTGGTTAGAGCCTTCGTAACTTTCATGGGGCATTCGTCGTGTGTGCAAACAACGACGACAACTACGAAAATAAGGATTGCTCGACGTGCCTATCTATCGTGGGCACAGTAGGCGAAGACTGTGATCGTCGCTGCAATACTGCGGTAGATACACCACTAGAAGTTCTGGCCGATGACAGGGAGCTGGGAACAAAGTGTGATGCGTGCGTGTTGTGCGTGCCGTCATTGCACAACTCTACCACTTCACCCACTGCAGCATATAGGTACTCATCCAGTTCCTGAGGAACACAGACGCCGCACAAACACTTGGGTTGTTTCCTGCGTCGTAGTGTGAATGTCACGGGATTAAATATTGAGCACTCCGATCATGAACGTACCTAAAGCAGTGGTCCTGAGGCTCGTTCTGTTGCGCTAACGCAGCTGCGGCACGTACATCACCAGCGACTTGCAGAATAAGCGGATCCGTCGAATATGGGCCGTCATCAAACATGTATATTCATCACGGGAGCTATTACTAAAGGCATTTGAACAGCACGATTCGCCACTTCCGCGTTCCGAGTCCGCCATCTCCGTATGTGCCTTCGCCTTCGTCTCCCTGACCTTGCTCATGCAAGCTGCAAGCCGCGGGGACTCCTCTGGCTCGCCGCGTTGTTATTGGTCAGATTCCATGTGACGTTGCTAAAGATTCTCAGCAGGGAGTTCCGCTTGACGCCCGCTTCCGTCGTCTGCTGTAGCGCCGCTTACACACGAATTATGCAAAAAGTATTCCGTCGATCGGAACGGGACTTTCGGAGTCATGGTCAGTGAAGGACGGGGAATCTCATTTCACTGTGGTTTCGGAATCGATCTGTGGTCGATGCGACTGTCCCTTTAAGTGAAAGGAGAGCGGAACTTTGTTGCCTTGTGGTCACTTCAATTTGTAGATCTCCTGTGGTCAGCTTTCGAGCATTATAAGATTTCCCTATTGTCTTTTCTAACTCTCTTGCAATCGTGAATGGTGATACCTTAGCCATAGGTTTGGTCTCATCTTCCGAGTTGACTATGAGGAACTTCGCAAACCAAGGTTCAGGAGTCAAGTCGAGGATTTGCATAGCTGGTGCATCGGTGCAGCGCCTCTTTTGGCGCTGATCATGTTTTTTTGTACGAGAAGAATCCATAAAAGAGAAGACTGATTCAGTGCAGGAGGTGTGTCGCCCACCATCGAGCCCAACGAGGGAACGTGTCCCACACGCTAACACTTGCCTCTGCACTATACCCAAGTGCAGCTTCTGGAGAGTGAAAGACTGCCCAAGGTTGACCCTTGCCGCCAAGGATGGTGAAAAGAGGAAAAGGAGAGAAAGAAGGAGACCAAGGAAGAGAAAGTAACGAAAAGGGAGATGGCGACTAACTGAATAATCCTGGCCGGACATTCCAGGACCACCCGACTATGGGAAGCAGGGGCCAAAGCGGTGTGTTGCTTTCCCAGAGGGGCCCCGAAGGGTCCAAACCAACCTCAGGGTCCACTCAACCGCCAGGATCCCCCTTTCCCCAGACACGGGAAAGCCACGCACAGCTATACGTGGGGTCTCCCTCCTGCGGCGACCCAACAGTTGGTGCAGGAGGGGGCTATTGCGGCTGCTGCCGGGCGATGGGGGCGCCACTTTCCCGACGCCGGGGCCCACAGAAAAGAGCCTGTGGGCAACTCTTGGTTAATGTGCGATTCCCGCCTAATGAAAGGTGGGGATCGCATTAGAGCCCTTCGTTTGCTGATGATGATGATGATGATTGGAGTTTAATGGCGCATTGACGACAAAGATCATAATGCGCCACAAACTGAGGTATGATTGAGACATTGGTGATGTTATGGTTATTTAAGAGTAAACATGATGACTAATAAAAGATGAGCGTATACGTGTAAAACATTACTCTGCGACTACAAAAGGCTAATAACGCCAACGTCTCTCAGGAAATCAAAGACGCTTGTAAAAGGGACGAGAGCCTCCTCACCAAGCAATAGGGCTGGGTGAAGAGGTAAGAAGTATTTATAAAATTCCTTGAAGTGATGTTTGCGATGGATTTCATGATGTGTGCATGTGATGAGTATGTGTACAACAGACAGGAGCTGACCACAGTGCGCACACTGAGGTGGCTCCTCTCCCCGAAGTAAGAAACCGTGTGTAAGGTACGTATGGCCTATACGTAACCTTGCCCGTACAGTGCACAACAGGCGGTTTTCCAGCCGGTCTCCTGTATCCTGAATGTGAGGTTTAATTAAGTGGAGCTTGTTATTTGTTTGTGTGTTCCAAAAGGCTTGCCATATTCTGTGCAGTGATTTCTTGAGTGCCGATCTCATGTCTTGCACGGACATCTCAAAAGGTGTGATGTCATTTGGGAGAGCAGCTGCAGCTGCTTTATCTGCTAACTCATTGCCTTTGATGCCTACGTGGCTGGGCACCCAGCACAAGATAAGGGAGTACCCCTTTGTCCTTACCAAACTGGCTAAAGATCTTGCTCGCTGCACAAGAAAGTTCTTTGTTGAGTGCTGACTACAAATTGCGTTAATGGAACTCAAGGAGTCTGTATATATAACAGAGGACTTTATGGAATCTTGAAGGATGTAGTTGAGAGCCAAGATAATGGCGTAAACCTCGGCAGTAAAAATTGATGCAAATGTTTTTATACGATGAGACCTTGTGTGCGCGCCACAAATCATGGCACAAGTCACTCCTGCACTAGACTTGGACCCATCTGTGTAAATCTCAGTATGGGTATCAAAGCTGTCTTTCAAGTGTGCAAACTCTTGTTGAAGTACTGATGAGGCACTGTCTTGCTTCTTGTATTTTGACAAAGAGGTGTCAGACCTTGGAGGTGGTTCCCAGGGTGGGAGCTTTCTGCTACACTCTACAACTTGTAGGTCACAGGACGTGAAACCGTGGCAATCAAACTCTGATGCAATTCGCAAGGAGAATGGAGGGACCACAGAGGGCTTGTTAATAAACAGCTGTTTAAAGCGTGTGTGCTTGACGCAAGTCGAGGCTGGATTTTGGGGTTGACTATTTATTCTAAGTGCGTACGACGTACCGAGGTAAGAACGCCGTCTTTTCAAGGAGCATTCCTTTGATTCAACGTATAGACTCTGTACTGGAGACGTTCGGAAGGCGCCAAGCACGAGCCTGAGCCCCTGGTGATGGACAGGGTCCAGGGCTTTCAACACCGACTCGCGAGCAGAGCCGTAGACAAAGGACCCATAATCAAGTTTCGAGCGAATACATGCAGTATACACTTTGTGCAGTGTCTCCTGGTCTGCACCCCAAGATCTGTGAGAAATTATTTTTAGAATGTTTAATGATTTGACACACTTTATCTTTAGGTTTTGGACATGAGCCTTGAAGGTCAGCTTCGAGTCGAAAGTGATGCCAAGAAATTTGGCTTCTGGTTGAACAAGGATATCTCGTCGGTTAAGCTGCAGTGTCGGTGGTGAAAAGAGTCCTCTAATCCTAGAGAAATGGACACACACAGTTTTCTCAGCTGAAAATTTAAATCCATTTGATGAAGACCACTTGGTCATATTATTGATGGCTACCTGCATCTGTCGTTCGCATATTGACAGGTTCGCGGAGCAACAAGATATTTGAATGTCATCCACGTACAAGGAGAAAGATATGGAGCGTGGGATGACATTGGTCACAGAGTTGATTTTCACAATAAATAAGACAACACTGAGAACGGATCCCTGCGGGACACCATTCTCTTGTACGAAGGGGCGGGATAGAGTGGTTCCCAATCGCACTCTAAAGGATCTGTGCTGGAGGAAGTTTGAAATGCATCTAAGGAGTCTGCCCTCCACGCCAAAAGAGTAAAGATCCTGCAGAATACCGTGTCGCCACGCAGTGTCATACGCTTTCTCTAAATCAAAGAAAACGGATAGGCAATGTTGTCTTCTGACGAAGGCTTCACGGATTGTGGTTTCTAGCCGAACAAGGTGATCCATAGTGGAGCACCCCGTTCGAAAACCACATTGAAATTCAGAAAGGCAATTATTTTCTTCCAAATGATGAACCAGCCGGTTATTGACCATTCGCTCAAATGTCTTCCCAATACAACTCGTAAGGGCGATAGGTCTGTAACTGGCTGGGTTCGATGCTTCCTTTCTTGGCTTGAGAAGGGGAATGACAGTCGCAGTCTTCCATAATAATGGTAATGTTCCCTCTGCCCAAACGCGGTTAAAGAAAAGGAGCAACAATTTTTTTGAGTCATCGGACAAGTGGCACAGCATAGAGTAGGTTACTCTGTCTGGGCCCGGGGCAGTGGCTTTAGCAGCGAATAGGGATCGCTGAAGCTCCACCATCGTGAACCGCTGATTGTACACGTACTCATCACCACCACTCATTGGAATTTTTCGTTTCTCAGTGTTTCTTTTTACTCTAAGAAATTCGGGACTGTAATGGGATGAATCAGAGATGCGTTCAAAATGTTGTCCGAGCGCATCCGCCTGTTCTTGTAGGCTTCCGCACACCTGCCCGTTGACTTCTAAAACAGGGATTGTATAACTGCGGTGTTCTCCTCTGATTTTGCGAAGTCTGTCCCGCACTACTTTGGAGGGGGTACTGTGAGATAGAGAAGACACGAAGTTCTGCCAAGATGACCGCTTTGCTTGTTTCCGCGTCCATCTGGCCTTGGCTCTCGCCTTTTTAAACAAAAGAAGATTTTGTGATGTGGGGTACCTCCGAAATGTACCCCACGCACGATTTTGAAGTTTACGAGTTTCCTTCCACTCGCTGTTCCACCACGGCTTCGGTCGTTTCGGTAGACGACCGGAAGTCTGGGGAATGGATTGTGTTGCTGCATCGAGGATGACGTTGGTAATTACATTGTTGGCCTGTTCAATCGTCATCCTCTCCACAGGGATTAACGACAGGTCACATTTTTTAGAGAAAGCATTCCAGTCAGCATGTTGGAGCTTCCATCTAGGGCGGCATGCTGTCAGACTATTGACTGCACACATATACTTCAGGACCACTGGAAAGTGATCACTCCCAAGTGGGTTTTCTTCCACACTCCATTCTATATTTTGATATAGAGATGGACTGCAAAGCGATAAATCTAAGACCGAAAAAGACTGACTTGAACAATGGACGTACGTAGGTGCTCCTGTATTTAAAAGACAGATGGAGGTTGATAACAAGACCCTTTCCAACATTTTCCCTCGGCCGTCGGTTCTTGCACTGCCCCAAAGCGGATTGTGGGCGTTAAAGTCGCCTAAGAGTATAAATGGAGTTGGAAGTTGGCTGATTAAGTGTTCTATATCCCTCTGTGCAAAACTTCCTGATGGTGGCAAATAAACCGAGCAGATAGTGACAATTCTGTCCAGACACATCTGCACGGCTACGGCTTCCAAGTCTGTAACTAAGTGGACTTCTTTGGACGGAACAGTTCCTCGTGTGACGACAGCCACGCCACCAGATGCGCGAGTGGCGTCTGTTCGATCTCTTCGAAATACATTGTGTCTACGAATTGGATTTGGTGTGTGTGTGTTTAAGTATGTTTCTTGGAGGCAGAAACATGCTGCATTGTACTTGTCGAAGAGATCGTTAATGTCGTCTAATGATGATGATGATTGGGGTGTTTTTGGCGCATGAGCAACTAAGGCTATAATAATGTCGTCTAAGTTAGAAAGTAAACCACGGCAGTTCCACTGGAGGAAGTGGTTCATAACGGTCACACTAAAAAGGAGGAAAAGAAAGCGCAGCACTTGGTGACAACGACTAGAAAGGACTTGTACCATTTAGGGGGGTTGGACCCTTCGCGGGGGTTGTTTCTGTTGCTCATTCCCTTTGAAACCCCTTCCTCGTCCTTTTTCTCGTTTTTCCTTCCGTTGTGAAGGAATGCTGGGGAGGCTCGACGATGACTTCTGCGACATGCAGTCATCATCATCGACCTCCATACTTTGGGTGCCTCTTTGGGAAGGGGTTTTTACTACCCCGTCCCAAACTGATTGTGTGCCATCGACCTTAGAGGAGGCCATGGCTGTTTCTTTGTGGCCAGTTGAACGGCTGGCCTCCGTAACTGCAGGAGTCACCTGAGTGTCTCCAGCCTCCTGTTGGGGAGTGTAGGGTGGGAACTCAGAGACCTGCGAGCAGGTTTGAGTTTCCACAGATTTCCTTGGTGCTGCCACTCCCCTGCGCACCACTTCGGAGAAAGATCCTTTCATTTGAAATTCGTATTGTGTCTTTGCAGCTCTGTAAGGAATGTTTTGTACGGTTTTGATCTTTATGATTTCTTTTTCTTCTTTCCAACGTGGACACGATCGAGAGTACACCGGGTGGTTGCCCTGGCAGTTGGCACAACGGTACTCATTGCTGCAAGTCTCTGGCGAATGGTCTTTGCCAGAGCACTTTGGGCAGGTGGAGTGTCCGCGGCAGACAAGCGAACTGTGCCCAAAATGCTGGCACTTGAAACAACGTCTTGGGTTTGGAATGTATGGTCTGACATTGCAACTGAGGTAACCAGCCTTTATATTAAAGGTAACGCATGTAGTTGAAAAGAAAGAATAATGTGCTTGGTTGGGATTTCCTTACCATCCCTCCTCATAATGATCCGTTTTGCAGAGACCACGCCCTGCTCACTCAGTCCATCTTCAATCTCAGATTCTGTGCATTCGATGAGTTCATCTTCTGATATTACACCTTTGGTTATGTTCAGTGTGCGGTGTACGTTAACATTTACAGGTATGTTCCCGATGTTTGACAGTGTCTGTAGTGCCGTGCTTTGATGTTTGTTCTGTACTTCGACCTGGATATCCCCTGCATTCAGTTTTCTTGCGTTGTAAGATTTACCGATTACTTTTTCGAGTTCCTTCGCCACAACAAAAGGAGAAATTTTAGCAAGTGGCTTTCCCTCTTCCTTAGACTGAATTATTAGGAACTTCGGAAACCAAGGGTCTGGAGACAGATCAAGCAGATTCGGTTCAGGTCTCTCGGTGCGGCTCCGTTTTAGGCGCCGATCAGTTTTTTTAGAGTGGTGGTTATCCATGTAAGAAGATATTATTGTTCAGTGCAGCAGGCGTGTCGCCCACCATGGAGCCCAACTTGGGGAACGTGCCCCGCACGCTAACACCTACCTCTGCACTATACCCTAGTGCAGCTTCTGGAGAGTGAAAAGACTGCCCAAGGTTGACCCTTGCCGCCAAAGAAGGTGAAGGGAGGAAAAGGAAGACAGTGAAGGAGTGGAGAAAGAAAAAGTAATGAATAGGGAGATGGCGACTAGCTGAATAATCCTGGCCGGGCCTTCCAGGACTACCCGACTATGGGAAGCAGGGGCCAAAGCGGTGTGTTGCTTTCGCGGAGGGGCCCCGAAGGGTCCAAAACAACCTCCGGGTCTACTCAACCGCCAGGATCCCCCTTTCCCCAGACACGGGAAAGCCACGCACAGCTATACGTGGGGGTCTCCCTCCTGCGGCGACCCAACCGTGAGTGCAGGAGGGGGCTACTGCGGCTGCTGCCGGGCGATGGGGGCGCCAAGTTCCCGACGCCGGGCCTTCGTTTGCGCATGAACATCTTTCCCACGCGCACGCTGTCGAACAGGTATGCTGGGGATCCTAGGGCAAGGGACTGTCGGCACTGTTGCTCCAAACCGGAGACCGCGTTTCACATCCTTCAAGAATGTGAGCGGATCCATTTGCCACGTGTTGAGAGACACAACTTCATCGCGAAGCATGTGGCCCGTCTGCTGCTTCAACACAATCCGGAGGCAGTGGTCAAGGAGGAAAAACTGATAACCTCCAGGGCTGGCGTACGGTTGGAACCCGACCTCATCTGTACAATGGGTCATGAGGTCAGAATCTGTGATGTAGCGATTGCCTGGGACGCCAGCCCAACGACCCTGTCGGATATTGACAAGGCTAAAGTGTTGAAATATGCGGAACTTGCTGAGTCCTTCCCTGACAAAAGAGTTTCCGTGCACGGCTTGTGCTTTGGTGCCAGGGGAGGTACATGTGCGGGTACCAGAAGAGCTTTACGTGAGATGGGCCTAACCAGAAACGATGTTTCCTGGTTGGCCGCAAAAGTGCTGGTGGGAAGTCTGATTTGCCTTTCAATATTCAACAAGATTGTCTAGTCCATTGGATTTTATGGAGCTTGGGAGATTTTTAGCGACAACTCCATTCTATTGGGGGTAGTTCGATGTTTTATTGGTTTTCACTTTTATCGCTTTTATGCTCATAAAAGTGGCTGATTTGGGTCTCATTTGCCTTCGGCTAACTGCTGGGGGTGGTCTCCGGTGGTTGGGGCCCAAATACACCCACTTTGAGAGTTGTCGGGTTAGGTTTTACCTCTTTTGAGGACATTGCAAGTTTTAGCCAAATAAACGCCATTCCACTCATTCGAAGCTTTTCTCCACATTCGGATCCTGCATCTCAAGAGAAAATTGAAAAGGTATGGTGTAACAGCGGGGGAATATATTGTGTTTGTGTTCTTGTACTCCCAGACTTCCACATTCTTCTATCTTAATGGAAAGACTGACGGCTGTCGCATTCCCACCCGCCAGGGGATCAAGCAGGGCGACCCTTTGTCGCCCTTCTTATTCAACGTGGTGCTTGATCCCCTGTTGCAAGAACTTAATAAGAGCGGACTGGTTGTCCAAGTGGCCGAGACGAATGCTGGAGGTCTCGCCTTCGCCGATGACGTCTTGTTGATGTCATCGAGTTTTGAGGGATTGCGAGCTCTCACCCAGATGACGGAGGCTTATTTGGCAAGGGTACATCTTCAACTTAACCCAGCCAAAACCCAATATTTCGGGTGGCGGTACGTGGGGTCAAGAAATGGTTTGAGTATGCCCTGCCACCACTATCAGTTGCGGGTGCACTTGTGCGGCCCCTGGATAAATCCTCGCCGGTGACGTACCTTGGCCTTCAACTATACGTTAATAAGCCGCCAAGACCGACGAACGACCTCACTGAGGCTACTGCTTGGGTCATTCGGAAAGCAGCTCTTAAGCCCTTTCAGAGGATAAGATGCCTGGGATCGTTGGTGACTCCTCGCTACCTATATATATTATCAAACGCCTGGAACGGCTTGCAGCAGGCTAAGAAGAGAGACAAAACATTGCGGCTGGCTATTAAGAAGATCCTCCACTTACCCCCCTCCTTTCCCAACATACATATACATCTTCCAGCCCGAGAGGGGGGGGCTTGGAGTTCTGCAACTTGAATGGACGGCGGCCGCGTGCCAGCTAAAGGCCCTCGCTCGACTGGCTCGTTTAGCCGATCCTTTTGTCGACTCCGTTTTGGGCGAAGCTCTGCAGGACCAAGTCATCAGGCTTTCAGCAGCCCTCGGCGTACCTACGGGCATTACTAGCAGGATGGACCTGTCATCTGCGCTTCAAGAAGCTCACAAATGCTGGATCCAGAGGGCCATGGGACAATATGAGAATCAGGGTCTTTTCGTCCATTTGCGTGATCCTACAGGAAACGTATGGCTTCAACCCGACTGCCGCTTCATCGCTGATGGAGATAGGATCAAGGCTCTCCGACTTAGAACGAATTTGTGCCCAACCAGAGCACTATCTAATAAGCAGTCTCTCGATCCGGCCGCCACATTATGTAGGTTTTGTAAAGACAAGAAAGAAACCGCATACCACATCTTGCAGGAATGCGGCCGGATCCACCTTCCCAGGAGAGACATAATTTTATTTGCAAGCAGGTTGTTCAGTTGGCACATAGATACGATCCCTCCATCAGCGTCCAGCAAGAAAAGTTGTATACGGCAGTCGATGGGACCAGGTTGAGGCCAGACATCATCATCACGAAGGGCGACACGGTGACCATCCTCGACGTGGCGGTTGCCTGGGACCCCAACCCTGCGGCTCTCGAAGTGGTCAACAATGGGAAGGTAGCCAAGTATTCTGTCCTGTCTGCTTCCTTCCCGGATAAGAATGTGAGAGTCGCGGGGCTCTGCTTTGGAGCCCGAGGTGGTACCTGTGCCAGCACCCGTCGAGCCCTATTCTCCCTGTGTTTCACACGAAGTGATGCCGCATGGCTCGCTGCCAAAACGCTTGTTGGCAGCATCATATGCTGATGATGATGATGATGATTCGTGTTTTAATGGCGCAGCGGTAACTACGACCATAATGCGCCAAGACCATGATAAAAAGCATTAACAGTTTAAGAGATAATGTTCTACTGATTAACTAAAAGGTATAAGGATTTGGTTAAAACTTTTTTTTTGATTCGGGTTTTATTGGCGCATCAGCTACAAAGGCCATAGTGCGCCAAATACCACTGAAGACTAGTTAGTTAAAAATTACATGTGCATGACTAAAATTTAAAGTAACTGTTACATTAGTATTTAAAATCACAGATCTTTTAAAAATCCAGTATCTTTAAAAAACCTATACACGTTCTCAAAAGGAACAAAGCTGTCATCTCCCAGCAGTAGCATTGGATGGAGGGGCAAAAAGGTTCTATAAAAGGGAGAAAAATGATGTTGACGAAGATGTTGGTACGCTGGACACGTGATGAGGATGTGAATGATCGAAAGCTGTTCACCACAGTGGTTGCATTCCGTTGGGTCTTCTTCTCGTAGAAGATACCCATGTGTCAAGTATGTGTGTCCCAAACGAAGGCGGGAGGATAACACTTCATATAGTCGATTGGACATACCAGGTGATCTGGAGCCTACATAGGGCTTGATACTGTGTAATTTATTATTGGTTTGCATGTCCCAAGATGTTTGCCAGTCATTATTGATGCATCTTTTCAGACGTAGTTTGAGATCTTGATATGGAATTTCGAAAGGGGTTATGTCACCTGTTAACGCAGCCATAGCAGCATGATCAGCTTGTTCATTGCCAGGTATGCCAACATGACTGGGTACCCAGCACAAGAGTACCTGATAGGCCCTACTAGCTATAGTGCTTGCCAGGCTCCTTGCACGATGAACTACCAGGTTTTTAGTGGGGTGTATGTTACAAATAGCCTGCAGAGAACTGAGAGAATCTGTGTATATTACTGAGGATCTTATGTGGTTTTGTATGATGTAGTTGAGGGCTAAAATTATTCCATACACTTCAGCAGTAAAAATAGACATGGTGTTCTGTAGCCGGTGTGAACGTGTGACAACTCCAGTAACCATAGCACATGAAACCCTAGTATTTGTTTTCGATCCACCGTGTAGAATTCAACATGATTGCCAAAGGTTTTCCTTAGGTGCTCAAATTCCTGTTTCAGTACAATGTTTGGGGTATTACGTTTGTCATATCTAGTGAGTGATCTATCATATTTTGGATGAGGTTGCCATGGAGGGATTTTTTTACTGCACTCAAGGATCATGGACTTATATTCTGTAAAGCCATAGTGCTCAATTTCCTTAGACATGCGCATACTAAATGGCAATACCGCTGAAGGCCTGTTTAAAAAGAGTTGTTTATATTGTGTGTCTCTTACAGCAGGGATCGCCGGGTTTTGTGGGTAGCCTCTAATCCTTAATGCATATGACGTACTCAGGTAGAACCGCCGCCTTTCGAGAGACCACTCATTGGTTTCTACGTAAAGGCTCTCGACAGGCGAGGTCCGGAAAGCTCCAAGGACCAGGCGCAGTCCCAGGTGATGTACAGGGTCCAACATTTTCAGAGTAGAAGGTCGTGCTGACCCATACACCACACAACCGTAATCAAGTTTTGAAAGGACAGTGGAGACATAGATCCGGTGTAACGTATCGCGATCTGCTCCCCAGGATCGGTGTGAGAGTACCTTTAAAATGTTCAAAGACTTTATGCATTTTTTCTTGAGGGTTTTCAGGTGAGCTGAGAATGAAAGTTTTTCGTCGAAAATGAGACCAAGGAATTTGTGTTCAGATTTCACGCTTATACTTTGGTTGCACATAGAAAGAGTGGGGTCTGGGAACATTCTCCAAAACTTCGAGAAACGAACACAGACTGTCTTGTCGGGAGAGAATTTGAAGCCATTTTCCTGAGACCATTTAACCAGTTTATTTATTGTTAGCTGTAGCTGACGTTCGCACACCGATAGGTTAGAGGAGCAATAAGAAATCTGAACATCGTCGACGTACAACGAGTATTTGATTGATGAAGGGATAATACTTGCTAAAGAGTTCATTTTTACAATGAAAAGGGTCACGCTAAGTACGGATCCCTGCGGGACACCATTTTCCTGGATGAATGGACGAGATAGTGTTGTCCCAACTTGTACCCTGAAAGTTCTTC
The DNA here is from genome assembly GCF_037126465.1 of Ornithodoros turicata. NCBI lineage: Eukaryota > Metazoa > Arthropoda > Arachnida > Ixodida > Argasidae > Ornithodoros > Ornithodoros turicata. The sequence goes on from NW_026999314.1 coordinate 1,334,882, forward strand.
CCTGTAGGAAATTGGTAATACATTGGAACATTCTGCCACGTATACCGAGTGCATGCAAGTCTCGAAGGATACCATATCGCCATGCTGTATCGTATGCCTTCTCTAAATCGAAGAAAACAGACATACAATGCTGTTTCCTGACGAAGGCTTCTCTAATGGTAGTCTCCAAACGCAAAAGTTGGTCGACTGTTGAGCACGCAGCTCTAAAGCCACACTGATATTTATCCAAACAATTATTTTCTTCTAGAAAATACATAAGACGATTGTTGACCATGCGCTCAAAGGTCTTCCCCAGACAACTTGTCAGCGCTATGGGTCGGTAACTGCACGGGTGCGAGGGATCTTTTCCTGGCTTCAGCAGTGGAACTATGGTTGCCTCCTTCCAGCCAGAAGGGAGAACACCTTCTCGCCAGATAAAATTAAAGAAATCCAGGAGAGACTTTAATGAAGACAGATGTTTAAGCATGGAGTACACTATGCGATCAGGTCCAGGTGCCGAGTTTTTAGGGGATGACAGAGCCCTTTGTAGCTCCGCCATTGAAAAAGGTGAGTTGTAACCACACTTCTCATCTGACCCACTGTCAACTGCATGCCTTTCAGCAGATAATTTAATTTTTAGGAAATCTCTGCTGTAATGGGATGAACTTGACACTTGTTGGAAATGTTCCCCGAGGGCATTGGCCTGCTCCTCCATACTTTGACACACTGTACCATTTATTTCTAACAATGGTACACAGAAGCTTGTATAGTCGCCCTTTATTTTCTTTAGTCTGTCCCATATTATTTTTGATGGAGTGTTACTATTTAAGGATGATACGAAATTTCTCCAAGACTCTTTCTTTGCTTGCCTTCGCGTCCAACGTGCTTTCGCCCGAGCCTTTCTGAAAGCAATTAGATTTGTTGTAGTGGGGTGCCGTCGAAAGACACCCCACGCCCGGTTTTGTTCTTTGCGTGTGCTTCCACAATCGCTCGTCCACCAAGGCTTGGAGCGCTTGGGGAGTCGGCCAGATGTTTGCGGAATGGACTGTTCAGCGGCATTTATAATTGTGTGAGTGACCAATTTATTTGCCTCCTCAACATTCAAACCCTGAAAAGCAGAAGACAGGAAATTTGCTTCTCTTTCAAATATGTCCCAATTTGCCTCTTGTAATTTCCACCGTGGTGGACGAGTTTTTATGTTGTTAGTGTAACCATGCAATTTAATAATAACCGGAAAATGATCGCTACCTCGGGGATTCTGTTCAACTCTCCAGTCCATGCAGTGGAAAAGAGAAGAACTGCACAAGGAGATGTCTATTGCGGAAAACGACCTTGATGCAGAGTTTACATACGTTGGCAATCCCGTATTTAGTAAGCAGACAGGCCTTGCAAGGAGGACTCGTTCCAACATTCTCCCACGACTATCGGTTTTTTGGCTCCCCCACAAGATGTTGTGTGCATTGAAATCTCCAAGCAGAATGAACGGTGCGGGAAGCTGGTCCAAAATATCTTCTATTTGTTTCTGTTTAACAGCTATCGAAGGTGGAAGATAAAGAGAACATACAGTTATTACATTATCGAGACAAATGTGAATAGCAACAGCCTCAAGTGTTGTGTTTAGTGGAATGTACCTTGCAGGAAGGTGTTTTCGTGTCAGAACTGCGACACCTCCAGAAGCCCGTGCTGTGTTGGATCGGTCCTTCCTAAAGAGATTCCATTGTCTGAATGGATTAGGGTTACAGGGGTTCAGATAAGTTTCCTGCAAGCAAATACAGGCGGCAGTGTGTGTTTCACAAACATCATGAACATCATCTATATTTGCGAGCAGGCCTCGGCAATTCCACTGAAGGATAATGCTAGGCTTCATTAAGGTAATTAGGAGGAGGAAAAGGAACACCTGCATTGTGTAGTGTGTGTATTTTATGTGAATTTTGTGTTGTCTCTGCATGGCTTTTTGGAGCCTGTATTCTTGGTGGGGGTATTTTCTGCTGCTCCTTATGCTTTCCTCTACCTCTACCACCTGACTTCTCCCGCTTGTCCTTCCCCTGAGAAGAACCAGCTGGAAGACTCGACGACGACTTCTGTGATGAGCGGTCGTCGTCGTCAACTTCCATGGTTAGGGCTTGGGACGGATAGCTTGTAATCTCGTCCCAAACAGAAGGGGAGCCAGCAACCTCTGATGAGGTTGTTGCCGTCCCGTTTGGGCTGGCAGTTTGGCCAGCCTGAGGGGACACTTCCGTGGCCCTCTCTTTTCTTTGGGGAGTGTGGAGTGGAGGTCCAGGAGTCTGGGTCTCCACAGATACTCCGAGTGGTGCCACTCCCCTGCGCACCACTTCGGAAAAAGTGCCTTTATTCTGAAATTCCAGTTGTGTCTTAGCTGCTTTGTATGTGATGTTTTGCTCTGTCTTTATTTTTAAGATTTGTTTTTCTTCTTGAAATCGGGGGCACGACCTGGAGTAGACGGGGTGCTCGCCACGATAGTTTACACATTTTACGTTACTTTGGCAAGGCTCTGGTGTGTGGTCTTTCTCAGCACATTTTGGGCATGTTGCATGTCCCCTGCAGGTCTGCGAGCTGTGTCCAAAGTGTTGGCATTTAAAGCAGCGCCTCGGGCTAGGAACATATGCTCTTACTTGACAGTTGATGTATCCTGCCTTCAAGGAAGAAGGAAGTGTATGGAGCTGAAAGGACAGGACTACATGCTTAGTTGGTATTTCCTTGCCTTCCCTGCGCATTACAATTCTTTTTGCGAGCACGACTCCCTGATCTTGTAAGCCTTCTTCTATTTCGGTATCTGAGCATGGGAGCAATTCATCCACAGAAATCACACCTTTAACAATGTTCAGAGTGCGATGTGCTGTGACAGATACAGGTGTATCGCCAATTTTCTTTAGTGATTGGAGGGCTGCGCTCTGTTGTTTGGTCTGAACTAGAACCTGAATGTCACCTGTTCTTAGCTTTTTGGCCTCATAGGATTTCCCTATTAACTGTTCTAGAGCCTTTGCAGTCACAAAGGGAGATATCTTTTCGAGTGGGCAGTTCTGGTCTTCTGAGTGTAGGATAAGAAACTTTGAGAACCAGGGTTCTTGAGTCACATTAAGAAGATTCATAGTTAGTGCCTCGTTGCGGCTTCTTTTAGGAGGCCGATCACGTCTTTTAGAGGTTTGAGTGTCCATGCAAAAAATATATGGTGTTCAGTGCAGTAGGTGTGTCGGCCACCACCGACCCCAACCAAGGGAACATGCACTGCACATTAACACATCCCTCTGCACTATACCCAAGTGCAGCTTCTGGAGAGTGAAAAGACTGCCCAAGGTTGACCCTTGCCGCCAAAGAAGGTGAAAAGGAGGAAAGATAGAGGGAGAGCAGAAGAAAGAAAAAAGTAATGAAAAGCGAGATGGCGACTAGCTGGATAGTCCTGGCCGGGCCTTCCAGGATCACCCGTCTGTGGGAAGCAGGGGCCAAAGCAGTGTGTTGTTTTCCCGGAGGGGCCCCGAAGGGTCCAAACCAACCTCCGAGTCCACTCAACTGCCAGGATCCCCCTTTCCCCAGCCACGGGAAAGCCACGCACAGCTATACGTGGGGGTCTCCCTCCTGCGGCGACCCAACCGTGGGTGCAGGAGGGGGCTACTGCGGCTGCTGCCGGGCGATGGGGGCGCCAAGTTCCCGACGCCGGGTTGGTTAAAACTAACGGATTACCAATCAAATGGTATAAGAGAAAGCTGTAAAACTAGAGAGCATTTAAAAGACCAATATTTTGGAAGAATTTAAGAACCTGTTCAAATGGCACGAAAGCTTCATCCCCTAGTAAAAGGGAAGGATGGAGAGGTAAATTGTATATGTAAAAGTCGTGGAAATGACGATGTCGGTGGGTTTCATACAATGGACATGTGATGAGAAAGTGAAGGACGGAACTGTATACGCCACACCGTGTGCAGAACGGGGGATCCTCCCTACGGAGGAGGTGACCGTGCGTCAAATGGGTGTGGCCAATCCGGAGCCTGGTGGAAACAACTTCATGGAGGCGATTGCTCAAAACAGGGGTTGGTTTCCCTACGGCTGGTTTAACTAGATGGAGTTTGTTGTCATGTTGTGTATCCCAATGCTGCTGCCACTTGCTGTTTATGCTTCTGAGAAGTGCTGGGCGGAGGTCTTGGGAGGGTACATCAAAATGGCTGATTTCTAACGAAAGGGCAGCTGTGGCAGCAGTGTCAGCGAGTTCGTTCCCGGGTATACCAACATGACTGGGTACCCAGCAGAAGGTTAAAGAAAGGCCCTTTTTCGTTACTCTACTGGCAAGGCACTGTGCCCTGCGCACAAGCAGATTTTTTGACATCCCCATGTTGCCTATTGCTTTCAGACAACTTAGAGAATCCGTGTAGATGACTGATGACTTGATATGATATTGTACGATGTAGTTCAATGCAGTTATGATACCATATACCTCAGCACTAAAAATGGAGAGTACGTGAGGTAGACGATTTGAAAGTGTACATCCGTCGGTTATCATTGCGCATGATATGGCGGTGTCTGTTTTTGAGCCATCTGTATAAAAAGCACGGTGTTTGCCAAGACTTTCCTTTAGGGACTCGAACTCCTGCTGGAGTACGACGGGTGGGGTGTCCTGCTTCTTCCACTTCGTCAAGGTATAATTAAAACACGGAGGAGACTGCCATGGTGGAATACGCGAGGTAGCCCGTACTACCGTGGAATCACAATGGGGGAAGTTATAACCCTCACACCCTTGAAGGACCCTCATGCTGAATGGAGGGACAACGGTGTGCTTATTAAGAAACAGCTGTTTATAGCATGTGTCTTCAACACAGGGAATGGCTGGGTTATAGGCATATCCTTTTACCCTAAAAAAGTATTGAACGGACAGGTAAAACCGCCTCCTTTCTAGCGACCATTCGTTGCTCTCAACATAAAGGCTTTCCACTGGTGATGTGCGGAAAGCTCCAAGTGTCAGACGCAAGCCTAAATGATGCACTGGATCTAGGACCTTAAGCACGGATTGCCGGGCTGAACCATAAACCACACACCCGTAATCAAGTTTGGACCGTATTGTTGAGGTATAAACTCTGTAAAGGGTCTGACGGTCCGCACCCCATGATCTATGGGACAAAATTTTTAAGAGGTTCATAGATTTTGTGCATTTGACTTTTAAGTGTTTGATGTGGGTAAGAAATGTAAGCTTCGTGTCAAAGATGACTCCCAGGAACTTGTGCTGGTCTTTTACCTGGAGGTCACACCCATTTAACTTAAGTGAGAGTGAGGGAAATAATCCTCGAACCCTTGAAAAAAGAACGGAGATAGTTTTCTCGGTTGAGAAGCTGAACCCATTTTGAGTTGCCCATCTACTCAGCTTGTTTATAGCGACCTGCAGCTGCCTCTCACACACTGTTAAATTCGTCGAGGAGCAACACATTTGAATGTCGTCTACGTATAAAGAGTATGTTATGGAAGGTGGGATAACTTGTGCGACAGAATTGATTTTTACAAGGAACAGGGTGACACTCAGAACGGAGCCCTGTGGGACTCCATTTTCTTGCATAAATGGACGAGAGAGAAGTTCGCCAAGGCGGACTCTAAACGATCTATCCTGCAGAAAGTTAGCGATACATCTCAGAAGGCGCCCACGTATTCCAAGGGAATAGAGATCTTGCAGGATACCATACCGCCACGTGGTATCATAAGCTTTTTCAAGATCAAAGAAAACTGATGCGCAGTGGCGCCTTCTGACAAAAGCTTCCCGAATGGTTGTTTCCAAACGAATGAGATGATCGGTTGTTGAGCATCTCATTCGAAACCCACACTGAAATTGCGACAAGCAGTTATTCTCCTCCAGATAGTGCACAAGACGGTTGTTAACAATTCGTTCAAATGTCTTTCCAATGCAGCTCGTGAGGGCGATCGGCCTGTAACTACTTGGCGTTGAGGAATCCTTTCCAGGTTTCAGGATTGGGATGATGGTAGCAGTCTTCCAAGCAGATAGCATTGTGCTCTTGGACCAAACTTTGTTAAAGAACTCTAGTAGAGAAATTTTAGACTGTTCTGATAAGTGTTGTAGCATTGAGTAGGTGACCCTGTCTGGTCCTGGGGATGTGACGTTTCGAAATGATAAAGATCTTAGAAGCTCCATCATTGTAAAGGGCTGGTTATACAAAAGCTCTTCACCACCATTCATTGGAATTACTCGTTTTTCTGCGTTGGATTTTATTGTTCTGAATTCCCTGGAATAATGTGATGAGCTTGAGACATTTTCAAAGTGTTCTCCGAGAGCATTGGCCTGTTCTTCTAGGTTGTTGTTTGATTGGCCATTAATACATAAAAGAGGGATGCTGTAACCGATATGCTGTCCCTTGATCTTTCGGATCCTATCCCAAACAATTTTGGATGGGGTATGACCGGCTAAAGATGACACGAAACCGCGCCAAGATGACCGTTTTGCTTGTTTGCGTGTCCATCTTGCTTTGGCCCTCGCTTTTTTAAAAAGCAAGAGGTTATTTGCGGTTGGATATCTTCGGAATACCCCCCAAGCACGGTTTTGAAGTTTGCGTGTCTCCTCACATTCGGCCGTCCACCAAGGCTTTGGGCGCTTGGGCAGGCGGCCAGAAGACTGTGGAATACTTTCAGTTGCTGCTTGTATGATAACATTTGTGATGAGGTCGTTAGCATTATCAATTGCTACATGATTCAATGGGATCAGACTGAGGTCGCACTTCTCACTAAAACAACTCCAGTCAGCGTCCTGGAGTCTCCATCTCGGAGGACGTGTTGTGAGTGTATTAGCTACTGGAAGATATTTCAAGATCACTGGGAAGTGGTCGCTTCCAAAGGGGTTTGCCTCAACTGTCCATTCTACATCCTGGAAAAGTGATGGGCTGCAGAAGGACAGGTCTAAAACAGAGAAAGTCTGAGTTGGAGTATGTAAATAAGTTGGTGATCCTGTGTTTAAGAGGCAGATCATAGATGATGAGAGGACTGCTTCCAGCATCTGTCCCCTGCAGTCAACCCTTATGCTACCCCAAAGAGGATTATGGGCATTAAAATCACCCAAAAGTAGAAAAGGCTGTGGCAACTGACTATATAAACTTTCTATGTCTGTTTGTGTGACAGTTGCTGCTGGTGGCAAGTAAACTGAGCAGACTGTCACAACTTTATCGAGACAGATCTGCACAGCCACAGCCTCCAACTGTGTCACTAATTGTACTTGCTTAGTTGGAAAGGATCCTCGTGTGACAATCGCTACGCCGCCAGATGCACGTGCTGCGTCTGTTCGATCTTTTCTGAAGACGTTATGTCTGCGAAGTGGATTCAAAGTGTTCGTGTTTAGATAAGTCTCCTGCAGACAGAAACATGCCGCATTGTATCGGTCGAAAAGATCATTGACGTCATCCAGATTTGACAGCATTCCACGGCAGTTCCATTGAATGAAACTTCCCATCATAATAAATGAAATAAAGATGGCGAGCGCAGTACAAAGAAAGATAAAGACATTAAAACCTCTACTGTGCAGCTTGGGAACCAAGAATTGCATTTAGGGGGCTTGAACTCTCCGCAGTTGTTGTTTCTGCTGTTCGTTTGCTTTTGCGCCCCTGCCTCTACCGGTTGTCCTCTCGCGTTTCTCTTTCGCTTGGGAGAAGGTGCTTGGAAGACTCGATGACGACTTCTGCGACGCGCGGTCGTCATCATCGACCTCCATGTTTAGTGTGCTTGTCTGGGAGGAATCCTTGGTAACCCCATCCCAAACTGAAAGGGAGCCACCAGCCTCTGAAGAGGTTGTGGCTGCATCATGAGGGCTGGCTTTTAGCCCAACCGAAGCAATCAGAGAGGACACTTGTGTCTCTCTCTGTTCTGGTTGGGGAGTGTGGAGTGGAGGCCCAGGAGTCTGGGTCTCCACGGATACTCTGAGTGGTGCCACTCCCCTACGCACCACCTCAGAAAACATTCCTTTCTTTTGAAAGTCCAGCTGTGCTTTCGCTGCCTTATATGTCAGTTTTTGTTCGGTCCTGATTCTGAGTATGTCTTTTTCGTCTTTCCAGCGTGGGCATGACCTCGAATATGTTGGATGGCCTCCTTGACAATTTACGCAGTGAAATTCTTTGCTACATGACTCCGGTGGGTGGTCGTTACCGGCACAATTTGGGCAAACTTGTTGTCCACGACACATCTGGGAGCTATGGCCGAAACGTTGGCATTTAAAGCATCGTCTGGGGTTTGGAATGAATGGTCGTATGTGACAGTTAATGTAGCCAGCCTTGATCTCTGACGGGAGTGTGTGTAACTGAAAGGAGAGTATTACATGCATTGTTTGGACTTCCTTACCATCCCTTCTCATCACAATGCGCTTTGCACATACGACCCCTTGATCCTTCAATCCTTCCTCGATCTCTGCTTCCGAACAAGAAAGGAGTTCATCCTCGGAGATCACGCCTTTCACTATGTTTAAGGTGCAGTGTGTTGTGACCGTAACTTTGATGTCACCAACCTGTTTCACTGCTTGGAGTGCGGTACTCTGTTGTTGTGTGTGGACTTCAACCTGAAGATCCCCAGTGTTTAGCTTTTTAGCATTGTAAGACTTGCCTAGAAGTTTCTCTAGTTCCTTTGCTACTAGAAATGGTGATACTTTAGCGAGGGGTTTGGATTCATTGTCAGATTTTATCACAAGTACTTTGGGGAACCAGGGTTCCCGGTTTAAACCTACGACATCTAGTCTAACTCTATCGGTGCGACCCCTTTTCAAGGGTCGATCATGATTTTTTTTGCTAGCTGATTCCATCAAGATATGCATGTAATTCAGTGCAGTGGGGTGCCGCCCACCACCGAGCCCAACCAGGGGAACGTACGGTCTGCACGTTAACACTTCCCCTGCACTATACCCTAGTGCAGCTTCTGGAGAGTGAAAGACTGCCCAAGGTTGACCCTTGCCACCAAAGAAGGTGAAAAGAGGAAAAGGAGAGAGAGGGAAGGAGACCAAGGAAGAGAAAGTAATGAAAAGGGAGATGGCGACTAGCTGAATAATCCTGGCCGGGCCTTCCAGGACCACCCGACTATGGGAAGCAGGGGCCAAAGCGGTGTATTGCTTTCCCGGAGGGGCCCCGAAGGGTCCGAAACAACCTCCGGGTCCACTCAACCGCCAGGACCCCCTTTTCCCCAGACACGGGGAAGCCACGCACAGCTATACGTGGGGGTCTCCCTCCTGCGGCGACCCAACCGTTGGTGCAGGAGGGGGCTACTGCGGCTGCTGCCGGGCGATGGGGGCGCCAAGTTCCCGACGCCGGGCATCATATGCCTCTCGCGCTTTAACAAGATGGTGTGAATCTGCCTCCTCGATTTCCCTGTGGATGTTTTAGCGCTTGGTTTTTAGACTGCGACTGTTTTAGTCCTAGTTTTTTGTTTTTACTGTTTCTTCTTGCGGTTTTGGTAACAGGAGACCATTGGGGCCCATTGGCTGACCATCGCTGGCCCGTTCGCGGGTCGGGCCCCAAGGCATTCGCTTAGCCAAGACGTTTTTCTTTTACCCCTTTTTTGGGGACATCATAGTTTTTAGCCAAATAAACCCCATTCCACTCATTCGAAGCTTTTCTCCACATTCGGATCCTGCATCTCAAGAGAAAATTGAAAAGGTATGGTGTAACAGCGGGGGAATATACTGTGTTCTTTCGGTAGCCAAATAAACGCCATTCCACTCCTAAGCTCCTAAGTGTGTAGTTGGAAGTTTAGTGGCGCGAGGGCAACTAAGGCCAAAAAGCGCCAAATCAATGACGAATGTGAGCACAAGGTGAATTAATGGGTATGGATGTTTTGATTTGATTTGATTTGATTTGGGTTTTTCTGGCGCATTAGCTACTAAGGCCATAATGCGCCAAATACCAGTGTAAGTTTTATCTGTGTAAAATTTGTGTATTTACTAAAACAGTGTTGAGTGCTGGGTTAGTAGTTAAAATCACAGATCCTTTAAAAACTCGGTATCTCTAAAAAACATATAGATCTTTTCAAAGGGTATGAAACTTTCATCGCCCAGCAAAAGCGCCGGGTGCAGTGGTAAGAAGTTTCTATAGAATAAAACAAAATGACGTTCACGAAGATGCTGATACGCTGGGCATACAATGAGGATATGGAGGACTGAGAGTTGTTCCCCACAGTGATTGCACTCGGGAGGATCTTCTTCCCGTAAGAGATATCCATGTGTTAAGTATGTGTGTCCCAAACGGAGCCGACAAGATAGCACCTCATACAGTCGATTTGATGCAGATGGGGAAGGGCCTATCTTGGGTTTTATAGCATGTAATTTGTTGCTTGTCTGTTGGTCCCAAAAGCTCTGCCAGTGTCTGTTAATGCTGCTTTTTAAACATATCCTGAGATCTTTTGATGGAATGTCGAAAGCCGTAATGTCGTTTGTTAGGGCAGCAGCAGCTGCTCGATCGGCTTTTTCATTTCCAGGTATCCCAACATGGCTGGGTACCCAGCAGAACAGTAACCGATAAGCCCTGTTAGCTATAGTGCTTGCAATTCGCCTTGCACGATGGACAATGGGGTCTTTTGTGCAATGAATGCTACAGATAGTCTGTAAGGAACTCAAAGAGTCTGTGTATATGACTGATGATTTGATACAATTTTGTAAGATATAATTCAGGGCTAAAATTATGGCATACACTTCCGCTGTGAAGACAGACATGGTGACCTTCAAACGATGTGACCTTGTAACTGTGCCAGTGACCATAGCGCACGATACCCCGGAAACGGTCTTTGAGCCATCAGTGTACAACTCTACATGGCTGCCAAAGCTATCCTTTAACACCTCAAATTCCTGCTGGAGTACACTGTTAGCAGTATCACGCTTGTTGTATCTGGAAAGGGATACGTTGCATCTTGGAGGGGGCTGCCATGGAGGGGTTTTCTTAGTTGTCTCAAGAATCATAGAGTTGTATTCTGGAAAGCCATAGTGTTCGACTGCTTGTGACATTCTAACGCTAAAAGAAGGCACGGCTGAAGGTCTGTTCAAGAAGTGCTGTCTGAATGGTGTATCTTTCACACATTGATATGCTGGGTTCTCGGGGTGACCCCTGATTCTAAGTGCATATGAAGCAGCGAGGTAAAACCTACGTCTCTCTAAAGACCACTGATTCGCTTCTATGTATAGACTTTGTATCGGAGAAGTTCTGAATGCTCCGAGTACTAAACGCAGTCCTTGGTGGTGTATTGGATCGAGGATTTTGAGTGTAGATGGCCGTGCTGAACCATACACAGCACACCCATAATCCAACTTGGATAGAACAGTGGAGACGTAGATCTTCTTGAGTGTGTCACGATCTGCTCCCCAGGACCGGTGAGAAAGCACTTTTAGAAGATTTAGAGATTTAATGGCCTTTACCTTGAGGTGTTTGAGGTGAGGAAGAAAAGTCAATTTCCGGTCAAATATAAGTCCAAGGAATTTATGCTCGGGCTTTACGTTAATGTCGTGGCTGCCCATTTTAAGTGTTGGTTCGGGGAACACTCCCCGTACCCTAGAGAAAGAGACGCATACTGTCTTTTCCGGAGAAAACTTGAAACCATTTCCGTGCGACCATTTGACCAACTTGTTTATTGTGAGTTGGAGTTGACGTTCGCACCTAGCGACGCTGGAAGAGGAACAAGAAATCTGAACGTCATCTACATACAGTGAATACCTGACTGAAGGAGGAATGACACTTGCTATAGAGTTCATCTTTACGATGAATAGAGTTACACTTAGGACGGATCCTTGAGGTACACCGTTCTCTTGTATGAATGGGCGAGAAAGTGTCGATCCAACCTGGACCCGGAATAATCGTCCTTGAAGGAAATTGGCAATACAGCGAAACATGCGGCCGCTTATTCCCAGAGTGTGCAGATCTTGCAGAATACCATACCTCCAGGCGGTATCATAGGCCTTTTCAATATCGAAAAATACGGACACACAATGCTGCCTTCGGACAAATGGTTCTCTGATGGCACTCTCTAGCCGCAACAGCTGATCTGTTGTCGAGCACGCAGCTCTGAAGCCACTCTGGAATTTATCTAGGCATTTATTTTCCTCAAGGAAATACATCAGGCGATCATTAACCATGCGCTCAAAAGTTTTCCCTAGGCAACTTGTGAGTGCTATGGGTCGATAACTGGAGGGGTTTGTGCAGTCTTTTCCAGGTTTTAACAATGGGACAACGGTTGCCACCTTCCAGCCAGACGGAAGACAACCCTCTCGCCAGACAAGATTAAAGAAATCAAGAAGGGATTCTAAAGATGTGGATGATAAATGCTGGATCATGGAGTAGGTAATGCGATCAGGACCTGGGGCTGTAACTTTACTGGATGATAGAGCCCTTTGTAGCTCAGTCATTGTAAAGAGTGAATTGTATGGGTACTTGTCACCGCCCTCACTTGGAATAGTCTGTTTCTCAGCAGATGATTTTATTTTCAAAAAATCCCTGCTATAGTGAGCTGAGCTGGATACATGTTGCATATGTTCCCCAAGGGCATCGGCCTGCTCTTCCAAATTCTGACAAACTACGCCATTTACCTGCAGTAATGGGACAGAGAAACTTGTGTAGTCTCCTTTGATTTTCCTTAGCCTGTCCCATATAAGTTTTGAAGGAGTGTTACAATTCAAAGAAGATACAAAACTTTTCCAAGATTCTTTTTTTGCCTGTCTTCGTGTCCAGCGTGCTTTTGCACGTGCCTTCCTGAATGCGACTAAGTTTGGTGTGGTGGGGTGCCTCCGAAACACACCCCACGCCCGATTTTGTTCTTTGCGTGTAGTCTCGCAGTCGCTTGTCCACCAAGGCTTGGAGCGCTTAGGGAGGCGACCGGATGTTTGTGGGATGGACTGTTGAGCAGCATTTATAATGGTGTCCGTAATAAGATTATTGACATCTTCTATACTTAACCCTTGGAAAGATGGTGTTAGGAGATTGGCTTCTTCCTTGAAGAGATTCCAATCAGCCTGTGACAGTTTCCACCGACGTGGACGTGTATCTAGGGTGGTTGGTACATTATGCACTTTCAGAACTACAGGAAAATGATCGCTACCCCGAGGATTCTGGTCCACTGCCCAGTCAATGCTTTGAAACACTGATGGGCTGCACAAAGAGATGTCGATAGCGGAGAAAGACTGACTAGCGCTACTTACATAAGTGGGACTTCCTTTGTTAAGAAGACAGATAGCTCTAGAAAGTAATATATTTTCCATCATTTTTCCTCGCCTGTCGACTCTTGAGCTTCCCCATAAGCAGTTATGGGCATTAAAATCTCCCAGTAAGAGGAAAGGCGATGGGAGCTCGTCAATTAAAGTTTCCAGTGTGTTTTGGTCTACCACAGCTGATGGTGGTAGGTATAAGGAACATACAGTTATGACCCCCTGAAGACATATTTGAACGGCAACTGCCTCAAGTGCTGTTTTCAGTGGAAGGTGCTTTGTAGGGAGGGTTTTTGGTGTAAGGATAGCAACACCTCCAGATGTACGTGTTGCATCAACCCGATCGTTTCGGAACAGGTTCCATCTCCGGAGTGTATGTATCTGTTGTGGATTAAGATAAGTCTCTTGTAGTGCAAAACAGAGTGTATCATACCTGTCCGAAAGATCATTGACATCATCAAGATTAGTGAGAAGCCCTCGACAATTCCACTGAAGGATCGCCATAGTATAGAAAATGAAAAAGGTGTGCACAAGAGGCGTCTTCGTCATTGGAAAGTGTGTACTGTGTAAAGAAGATTTCATTATTTCTTCTTTGGGGGCATTATGGGCTGCCTCGGAGTTTTCTTCCGAGCAGCCGCAAGTTCCTTAGGTGATATATCGGGGAGTGAGCCGCTCCCCGACATACTGCTCTTAGGCTTCCTTTTTGTTTGTGAGCTCACGCTCGTAAAGGAGCCTTGCGAGCTCGTGTCGTCATCGCATTCCATGGAGCTTGCCTCCACAGTTTGCGATGACGAAGGCGGCGTCTGTGAAAATGACGCCGCGGAAGAGGATTGGGAATCTGTGGTTACTGCTACAGGAGTTGGTGTTTGAGAAAGAGTTGTACATGTTACATCACTTTGTATGGTATTATCTGTCTGTGTTGCACATGACATCATCCTTGGTTTCTGAAAGGATGAAAAGGATTTCTGGAACGAGAACGGAGATGCCTTCTTCCTGGCTTCTGGATAACTTAGTTTCTGTGTGACTTTGATGTGCATCACCTCTTTCTCAAACTTCCACTTTGGACAAGACCTAGAGTACGAAGGGTGGTCACCTGCGCAGTTGACACAGTGATCCGGCCCTCTGCACTCCTTAGAGTCGTGGTCCTGCCTGCTGCAGCGGACACAGCACGCAGAACCTCTGCAAGCATCGGAAGGATGGCCAAAGCGGTTACACTTGAAGCATCTGAGTGGATTAGGGATATATGGACGCACCTCTGCAGTCAGATACCCTACCTTTAGCCTTTCTGGTAAAGTCGGACAGTCGAACGTAAGTATTGTGTTGCGCGTTGTTATATACTCGTTGTTTTTCCGGATTTTTATTTTCCTGACATCAATCACTTTTTGGCTTTTTAGATTTTCCAGTATCTCTTCTGATGGAACGTCAATGAGTTCCGCTAGTGACACGACACCACGGCAGGTATTAAGGGTCCTATGCAAGGTTGCTGATATTTTGATCCCGTGCATCTCCTGTGTGTTCAGTATACGCTCGCAGTCGGCTTCAGAAGTGCATTGCAGCATTGCATCTAAGGCGTTTGATTTCTTTCACGTTCTTTGACAGAGATGCCACCGCCTTTTCGATGAAGAACGGTGACATTTTCCCGAGTGGAGTGTTTTTTTCAGTCTCTGAGTTCACACTGCTTACAACAATGTATTTATTTTGAAAGGCGTCAAACGCCTGTTTGAAAACTTCGGTCCGCGGGCGCTTACCGCCCGCGATCGAGGAAGGAATAGAATTTTTACCCATATAAGGTTAAAGTAAACGAATGTTCCAGATGGTCACCCACACTTCACATTCATACATGTGGGAAGGTCCCGGAGTTTTAAAGAAAACCCATCGGCCGGGGCTTGACCAAGACCCCGACCGCCACCGTTCAAGGTTTCTACCCTTCACCTTAAATCCCCTCGGCACGGTACGGTTAACACCTTAGGACTGGGGGCTGGGGTCCGTGGTGGCGCCACTCACCAAACACCAACTGAAGCCGGTGCCCCCTGCGGGGGGGTATGGATGGATTAATAAAAATACTGTTTAGCACGTCATAAAATAGATGCTCTAAAAACTGTTAAATGAACCAAGCTTTTACAGGCTACTCATAAGCTTAGTGGTCTCTAAAAATTTGATGACATTTATGTGTGGCACAACTGGTTCCTCACTCAGCAGGAGAGAAGGGTGATAAGGGATGTGATATCGATAAAACGTCGAGAAGTATGTGCGGCGATGATGTTCATATAAAGGAAATGTCAGAAGAATATGTATTACTGTCAAAGGTTCGCAACAATGATGGCATTCTGGCTGCTCTTCACCTAACAGTAAGTGAAGATGCGTCATGTTGGTATGTCCAATCCGAAGTCTTGCAAATGTAACTTCATAAAATCTGTTTTTGTTGTAACTGCTACCCCATTCATTAACTGCTGGTTTAATCATGTGTAACTTGTTCTTTGTTTCTTTATTCCAGCTCTCCTGCCATAACGATAGCATGGCTCTCCTAAGCACTGTTCGGTGATCCTGGAATGGTATAGCCATAATTTGCACCTCAGTTTCCGCTCCTTTCGCCGTAGCATCGGCAAGCTCGTTCCCTGAGATACCAACATGGCTTGGTACCCAACAGAAATGTATATTATATCCTTTCTGGATAAGTCTTTGGATACACAACAAAAGATGGTGCAAAAGTGCATTTTTAGCTGGTTGTTTTGTTTTGATTGCCATCATCAAACTTTTGGAGTCTGTGTAGATGACTGCCCTTTTCTCAAGCTCCTATGTTCTAACATGTATGTTTCATATTTACCCGACACTTCCGTGGAATGAAATAGTCTTCCCAGCTATGTTTCGCCCACTACCGATACTTCACAGTTTGAAAACAGCATCACGTGATCACTTTCATGTAGCAGAGTACGTTCTACCATGTTCTGCTTTGTAGGTGCCATTGTATCACTTTTTTTATCGCACGGTATAACTCAAGCACTGATGCTGCAGTTGCCGACGGCGTCGTCGTCGCAGATTATTTCATTCCCCTTCTCCAGTGGAGTGTAGGAGTGGCTTGATATACCGGCGCAGTACACGAGCAGCACGACAGAGCATAGGCAAATGGCTGCAGCTATGAGGTACACCAACCCCGGGAAGAAGTCCAGAGACCACTGAAAGACCTTGGTGAAGATCACCTCACCAACGATGGGGAGGATGGCTTCACAGGACGCCAGGAATGAAAAGATCTTCCCAACTTCATCTTCTGCCAACAGCTTGGAGAGATGCGTGCGTATGCCCACGTGACCCACGAAAGATGGAATACCAACAACGCATTGGAGGTAGTAGAGGCACTCCGTGTACGCCAGACCACATACGACAAGTTGACCAACTGCAAAGAACACTCCGGTGGCTGCCACCCACAAATCAGATACCTTCAATACCCGTGAGAAAAGGAGTACGATGGGCGCATAGAAGATGTAGGTGACACCTGACGAGATAGAGCTGACGGCCGTGTACTCTTCACGCTCCAGGAGTACATCTTAGGATGCACACTCAGTTCTGCCACGCCAAGCGCAGGCATCAACCTCTCCACGTGGCGAGCCTGGACCTCAGGAAGGCGTTCGATTCTATCGGCCACTACGCTATTTTCTCTGCGCTCCAGGGCAGATTCCTTTCTGAGAAGTATATTACCATTCTGCAAGATCTATACGAAGGCTGTACCACGACATTCTGGCTTGGCGGTACTACCGATGGTGTCCAAGTTCCACTGCGGAGGGGGATCAAGCAGGGCGACCCGTTGTCGCCTTTCCTGTTTAATTGTGTGCTCGACCCCCTCCTGCACGAATTGAACACCTCTGGACTTGGTTACCATGCGGGTGACGCATCGGCAGCGGCGATGGCTTTCGCCGATGATTTGCTTCTACTATCTGATAATCACGAGGCCCTACAAGAACTAGTTCGTCTCACGGAGCGATACCTTGACAACGTCCAGCTAAAGATCAACCCTGTCAAGACCCAATATTTTGGCTGGAAATGGTGCAGTGATCGAGGGTGGTACGACTATAACGTCAGGCCAATAATCGTCGCTGGATGTTCTATTCCGCCTTCCCAGCGAGAGAACCCCCTCGTGTATTTGGGGCTACGAATACATGTCCACAGCGAGCCAGCCTTCACCGAACCAAGGACCAATGACACAGTGAACCTCATCGCAAGAGCAGCACTCAAACCGTTCCAGCGCCTAAGGGCCTTCAAGGAGCTAGTTGTTCAGCGCCAGCTGTATACTCTCGCGAATTCGCTGGGCGTCATAGGACATGCGGAAAAAACTGACAAGCTCAACGCGCGCCAGGTCAAGAAATTCCTGCACCTCCCTGGATCTTTTCCCTCATCTCATGTGCGGATGCTCTCAAGAAAAGGAGGCTTAGGAGTCCTACAACTAGCGTTCGTGGCCGTCCAGGTCCAGTTGAAATCGCTGGCCAGATTACTTCGTCTCGGCAACCCTTTCGTCGATATCATTTTTAACACGATATTGAACGATCACATGCAAAAATTGTGCCAGTACGTTAACATTCCTGTCGGCATAACTGGGGCCCGTGAGCTTAATGATATCCTCAAGGCAGCGCACGAACGCTGGTTCAGCAAAATCAAGGACACCTATAAAATCAGATCGAACTTCGCGCACGAAAATGACCCCTTCGCCAACAGGTGGCTCATTGAGGACTCCCGTCTCCTCGAGGACGGAGACAGGATTCGCGCCCTACGCCTGAGAACGGGAATTTACCCGTGTCGGGCGCTGTAGAACAAGCACGCACCTGACCCGGCAGATCGGCTCTGCCACCACTGCAGACAGGGAGAAGAGACACCAGCCCACATCCTCCAATTTTGCGAGCGCGTCCACGGTCCCCGCATTGAACGCCACAACTATCTCTGTGACCAGATGGCTCGACTCATAACCCAGTACAACCCCCAGGCCAAGGTGACTCAAGAACAAGTATTTACAGCACAGGGAGTCCGCTTGAAACCCGACCTCGTGATACATGAAGCCAAGCGGGTGACTATCCTGGATGTCGCCGTGGCCTGGGATAATAGTGCTGGGACGCTAGAAAAGAAAACATCGGAGAAGAGAATGAAGTACGAGCCACTGCGTCAATGTTTCCCTAACCAGCAAGTTGTTATTGAGGGAGTGGCGTTTGGTGCGCGGGGCCTCACTTGTACTACTACGCGGAAGGCCTGCTTCAAACTCGGCTTTAGTAAGGCGGACGTGGCCTGGTTGGCTTCAAGAACTTTGATAGGCAGCCTGATCTGTCTGGGTGATGATGATGATGTTTCAGGTTTTCTTGGCGCATAAGCAACGAAGGCCATAATGCGCCAAGACAATGATAAGGAAAGTACTAATTAAAAGTATAGTGATTCAGCTAAGATAAAACTGTACAGTTAGAGAATAAAAGAACATAAAGCTAAAACTACAATGCGTTTAAAACACCAACGTCTTCAAACAAACTAAACACCCGTTCAAATGGCAGAAGAGCCTCATCCCCCAGCAAAAGGGATGGATGTAGAGGCGTGTGGTATGTGTAGAGCTCGTGGAAATGGTGAAGTCGGTGTGTTTCATGTGATGGTGATGATGATTGGAGTTTTAATGGCGCATTAACTACATAGGTCATAATGCGCCAACACTGTGATTAAAATAAAACTAGCAAGAAGTAGGTGCAGTACTTAAAAAAGGAGAGAAGTAACATCTAAACTACAAGACTAAAACTACACAAGACTTACAATTCCAGTGTCTTTTAAAAAATTAAAAATTCTGCTGAAGGGGATAATAGCCTCATCGCCAAGCAAGAGCGCTGGATGAAGAGGCAAAAAATGCGTATAAAACTCTGTAAAATGATGCTGGCGATGGATTTCGTGGTGTGGGCAGGTGATAAGAATGTGGATGACAGAGAGGAGTTCGCCACAGTGCTCACACAGTGGCGGCTCTTCTCCACAGAGTAAGAATTTGTGCGTGAGGAAGGTGTGGCCTATCCGCAACCTCGTTCGCAGAACACTCAAGAGACGATTTTCCTGGCGGTCTCCGTAACTTTGGATGTGTTGCTTAACTAAGTGTAGTTTGTTGTGTGTCTGAGTGTTCCAGAAACTCTGCCATTTTGAATACAGTGATTTCCTAAGTGCTGACCTAATATCATGCATCGGTATCTCAAAAGAACTGATGTCTTTTGAAGCTGCGGCAGCAGCAGCGCGGTCAGCAACCTCATTGCCTTGTATGCCTGTGTGGCTAGGCACCCAGCATAAAATAACTGAATATCCTCTCTTTTGTGCCACACTCACTAAGGACTGTGCACGCTGAATCAGAAAATTCTTTGGTTTGCGTATGCAGCAAATAGCATTTACAGAACTTAAAGAATCTGTATATATAACTGCAGACTTGATACAGCCTTGAAGAATGTGCGTAAGTGCAAGGATGATTGCATAAATCTCTGCGGTAAAGATAGATGCTATATTGTTTAGACGATGTGACCTCACACATGTGCCACAGGTCATGGCACAGGTCACACCTGCACTAGACTTTGATCCGTCCGTGTAAATTTCTGTGTGAGTCCCAAAACTCTCCCTCAGGTGTGCGAATTCTTGCTGTAGTACATGTGTAGAGGTGTTGTGTTTGCTGTATTTAGTCAAAGAGGTATCATGGCTTGGAAGTGGTTCCCAAGGTGGGACCACCTTCCCATATTCAACAACTTGGCAATTATAGGAAGAAAAATTGTGATCCCCAATATCTCGTTCAATTCTCATTGAAAGAGGGGGGACTACTGAAGGCCTGTTAATAAACAGCTGTTTGAAACGTGTACTTTTAACACAAGTCAGTGCGGGGTGTTGTGCATAACTCCTTATTCTTAGAGCATATGATACTCCAAGATAAAATCGTCTTCTATTCAACGAATATTCATGGGATTCCACGTACAGACTTTCGACTGGAGATGTTCGGAACGCACCAAGGATAAGCCTGAGCCCTTGGTGATGAACAGGGTCTAGGGCTTTCAATACAGATTGGCGGGCTGAGCCGTAGACGATAGACCCATAATCTATCTTGGACCGAATGCAGGCACTATATACACGGCGGAGTGTCTCCTCGTCTGCACCCCAAGATCTATGAGAGATGATTTTCAGTAGATTCAGTGACTTCACACATTTTGCCTTCAGGTTTTGAATATGGGGCTTGAAAGTGAGCTTTGAATCAAACGTAATGCCAAGAAATTTGCATTCTGATTTCACAAGAATGTCCTGTTCATTAAGTTGCAGCGCAGGAGACGGAAACACTCCTCTGATTCTCGAGAAATGAACGCAGATTGTTTTTTCAGGAGAGAATTTAAACCCATTATGTGAGGACCATTTTGCCATTTTATTTATACAGAGTTGCATCTGTCGTTCACATCTGGGTAAGCTCGCTGAACAACAAGATATCTCGATGTCATCCACATACAAGGAAAAGGATATAGAGGGTGGGATGACACTGGCTATAGAGTTGATTTTGATAAGGAATAACGTGACGCTCAGAACAGAGCCCTGCGGGACACCATTCTCCTGCACGAACAAACGGGATAAGGTAGTTCCCAGCTGAACTCTGAATGTTCTGTGTTGTAGGAAATCAGCAATACATTTAAAGAGACGACCCCGTATACCGAACGAATGGAGATCCTGTAGGATGCCATATCTCCACGCAGTGTCGTATGCTTTCTCCAAATCAAAGAAAACTGACAAGCAGTGTTGTCTCCTGACAAAGGCTTCACGGATTGTTGTTTCTAGACGAACGAGGTGGTCCATTGTGGAGCACCCCATTCGAAAACCACATTGAAATTCTGATAGGCACTTATTCATTTCAAGAAAATAAACCAGACGGTTATTGACCATTCGCTCAAAGGTTTTGCCTATGCAGCTTGTCAAAGCGATGGGACGATAACTGGCAGGACAAGAAACTTCCTTTCCGGCTTTCAGGAGAGGGATTATGGTGGCAATTTTCCATGCAGACGGTAGTGTCCCCTGTACCCAAACGAGGTTGAAGAACCGAAGTAAACATTTTTTTGATATGTCAGACAAGTTCTGTAGCATTGAGTATGCAACACGGTCTGGGCCAGGAGCAGTCGCTTTTGCTGACAACAAGGAGCGTGACAATTCTATCATAGTGAAAGGCTGATTATATTCAAAACAGTCTCCACCATTTGCTGAAATCTTTTGTTTTTCGGACCTTTGTTTAATTTTAAGGAATTCACTGCTATAATGGGAGGAACTTGAAATGCTTTCGAAGTGTTCCCCAAGTGCATTAGCCTGTTCTTCTAGGCTTTCGCATACCTGACCGTTAACTTCTAAAAGAGGGACTGAATGACTGATATGTTCTCCTCTGATTTTGCGAAGTCTGTCCCATACAATTTTGGATGGAGTATTGCAAGATAGAGAAGATATGAAGGTTCGCCAAGAGGACCGTTTAGCCTGTTTTCGTGTCCACCTGGCCTTCGCTCTTGCCTTTTTGAAAAGTAAAAGATTTTCTGAGGTGGGGTATCTCCGAAATGTACCCCATGCACGATTTTGAAGTTTGCGAGTTTCCTCGCATTCATTATTCCACCAGGGTTTAGGTCGCTTTGGGAGGCGACCAGATGTCTGGGGAATAGATACTGTTGCTGCATCAAGTATGACGTTGCTGAGAAGACAATTAGCTTCTTCTATCATTATACTATCAAAGGGAATTAAAGATAGGTCACTTCTTTCTGAAAACTGCTTCCAGTCGGCTAGTTGGAGTTTCCATCTAGGGGGGCGTGTTGTTAGAGGGTTCACTGGCGCAAGATATTTTAACACCACAGGGAAGTGGTCGCTCCCAAGTGGGTTTTCTTCTACAGTCCATTTTATCTCTTGAAACAAAGATGGACTGCAAAAGGACAGGTCTAAGGCTGAGAGAGATTGACTTGACGAGTGTATGTATGTAGGTGCCCCTGTGTTTAAAATACAGATGGATGTTGATAACAAGAACTTCTCTAACATTTTCCCTCGTGTGTCCGTTCTTGTACTGCCCCAAAGTGGGTTGTGAGCATTGAAGTCACCCAGAAGTATAAAAGGGCTAGGAAGTTGGCTGCACACATTTTCTAAGTCTCTTTGCGTAATTGTGCCTGATGGTGGCAAATAGATTGAGCAGATGGTGACTATCCTGTCTAGACACACCTGCACAGCTACAGCTTCCAAGTTTGTAACTAGGTGAACAGCTTTGGTTGGGAGAGATCCTCGAGTGACGATCGCAACACCACCGGATGCACGGGTGGCGTCAGTTCGATCTCTTCGAAAGACATTGTGTCTACGCAGTGGGTTTTTGTGTTTGTGTATTCAAATATGTTTCTTGAAGACAAAAACATGATGTGTTATACTTCTCGAAAAGATCGTTGACGTCATCGACATTAGATAGTAACCCACGGCAATTCCATTGGAGAATTGTGTGCTGCATAATGATTGCAGTACTAAGAAGAAGGACATGTGTCAGGAACTTTTGCCGACTAGGAAGAGCTTTCATTACCTATTTTTTGTTGGGGGTGTGACCCGTGGCCTCGTGGGCTTTTTCCGCGCGGCCGCAAGCTCCTTGTCAGATATGTCAGGCAGTGACCCACTCCCCGACAGACTAGCCTTATTCTTTTGGAGGACTTGGGAGCTCGTGCTCGCAAAGGAGCGCTCAGAGCTCGTCTCGTCCTCGCAATCCATGGATGTAACCTCCGTGGACTGTGAGGACAGGAGTGGCGCCGGTGTTAGCGACGCCACAGGAATTTCGGGAGTTGGAGGTGGATCTGCACCTCCTTGGATCTGACTTGCGTTGGTCTGGGTGAATATTGACTGCTCGGTCTGGGTGTACTGTGTGACTAGTTTTACTTTCTGTTTTACAGCTGTGGCAAAAGATTTCTCGAAAAAGATGGGAGCTACTTTTTTCCTGGCTTCTGGGTAAGTGAGGTTCTGCGTGACTTTAACATGTAGGACTTCCTTTTCATATTTCCATTTTGCACAGGATCTCGAGTAGGATGGGTGGTTAGAAGAGCAGTTGACACAACAGTCTGGCCCTTTGCATTCTTTTGTTTCGTGGTCAGGCTTCCCACACCGTGCGCAACAGGCGGAGCCACGGCACGAGTCGGCAGCATGACCGAATCTGTTAAAACGGAAGCAGCGCAACGGATTTGGGATGTATGGGCGAACTTCTGCTGACAGATATCCTACTTTTAACTTTTGAGGCAGAGTTGGGCGATCAAAGGTAAGAATAATATTGCGGGTTGTAATGTACTCATTGTTCTTTCTTATTTTTATTTTTCGTACATCTATGACGTCCTGGTCTTTCAGGTTTAGAAGAATTTCCTCAACGGGCACGTCAATGAGTTCAGATAGGGCGATGACGCCTCGGCTGGTGTTCAGTGTCTTGTGTAAGGAAGCTGATATTCTTTTTCCCAACATTTCATTTGTGTTCAGAATGGCCTCACAGTCTGTTTCAGAAGTGCACTTTACTAACAAGTCGCCAGATCGCATGCGCTTGATCTCAGGTATATGTCTAGACAGAGATGCCACCGCCTTCTCGATGAAGAACGGCGACATCTTACCCAGGGGGACTATCTTTTCTTTGTCATTTCCTGTTGCTGAAAGCACGATGTATTTTGCTATGAAGTTGGTAGACATTCTTGTTTCAGATACTTCGGTCCGGGGACGTTTGCCGCCCCCGATCGTAGAGGAAGAGGAATTTTTAACCATGCGCGGTTTTAGAAAATGGACGCTCCTAAGAGTCGCTCACGTTTCACGTCCATACGCGTGAGAAGGTCCCGGAGTTTCAAGGAAAACCCATCGGCCGAGGCTTGACCAAGACCCCGACCGCCACCGTTCAAGGCTTCTACCCTTCGCCTTTCATCCCCTCGGCACGGTACGGATAACACCTTGGGACTGGGGGCTAGGGTCCGTGGTGGCGCCACTCACCAAACATCAGCGTACGCTGATGCCCCCTGCGGGGTTTTCATGTGATGGAAATGTAATAAGCATGTGGAGGACAGACTTCATCTCGTCGCATCGAGTGCAATATGGAGCCTCTTCACTGCTGAGGAGGTGACTGTGGGTCAAATGAGTGTGCCCAATTCTCAACCTGGCAGAAATAACTTCATGAAGACGACTGTTAAAAATCTGTGTCGGTTTTACAATGGTGGGCTTAACCAGGTGAAGTTTGTTGGTGTGTAGTGTATCCCAGTGCTGCTGCCATCTGCTATTGATGGCCCTCATAAGTGTAGGTCGGAGGTCTTGGGATGGTACATCAAAAGGATTCACCTCAGATGAAAGAGCAGCTGTAGCAGCTGCATCAGCGAGTTCATTACCGGCTATACCCACATGACTGGGTACCCAGCAGAATGTCAAAGATAGGCCCTTTTTTATTACCTTAGCAGCAAGGCACTGGGCCTTTTGTACAAGAAGGTTTTTTGACATTCCTATGTTGCCTACTGCTTGAAAAGAACTGAGAGAATCTGTGTAAATGACCGATGACTTGGTGTGACCTTCTAAGATGTAGTTCAGTGCCAGGATTATTCCGTATACTTCGGCATTAAAAACTGAGAGCATGTGAGGTAGACGATATGACTGTGTGAATCCATCGGTTACCATTGCACATGAGACTGAAGTGCGTGTTTTGGAACCGTCAGTGTAAAAGGCTCTGTGTTGCCCAAGACTTTCTTTAAGGGACTCAAACTCCTGCTGGAGCACAACAGGTGGTGTGTTCTGTTTCTTAAACATAGTCAGGGAGCTACTGAAACATGGAGGTGATTGCCACGGCGGGACTCGTGGGCTAGCCTGTACTATAGTGAAGTCATCATGTGGGAAATTGTAATCTTCACATCCCTGGCGAACGCGCATGCTAAATGGGGGAATAACGCTGGATTTATTAAGAAAGAGCTGCTTGAAGCGTGTGCCTTTAACGCAGGAAATGACTGGGTTATTGGGATAACCTTTTACCCTCAAAGAGTACGAAACAGACAAGTAATATCTCCTTCTTTCCAGTGACCATACTCTCAACATACAGGCTTTCCACTGGCGACGTGCGGAAAGCACCAGTTATCAAACGCAGTCCCTGGTGATGTACTGGGTCTAAAACCTTAAGGACAGATTTCCGAGCAGACCCAAAGACAACACATCCATAGTCCATTCTAGACAGCACTGTGGACACATAGACCCTGTGCAGAGTGTCACGATCTGCACCCCAAGATTTATGGGACAGCACTTTCAATAGGTTTAGGGATCTCATGCATTTCGTTTTAAGGCTCTTGATGTGAGGTAAGAAGTTGAGCTTTCTATCAAGGTTGACCCCCAGAAATTTGTGTTCACCCTTAATAGCGAGGTCCTGTCCGTTCAGCTTAAGAGTGGGTGGGGGAAACAGTCCTCTCACCCTCGAAAAATGAACACAAACGGTTTTCTTATGTGAGAACCTGAATCCATTCTCATGGGACCATTTGGTAAGCTTGTTTAAAGTTAGCTGCAACTGTCGTTCACATGTTGCTAGATTCGTGGAAGAGAAGGAAACCTGAATGTCATCTACATACAGTGAATAAGACATGGAAGGTGGGATTATACTAGCTACTGAATTTATTTTCACGAGAAACAGAGTGACGCTAAGGGCGCATCCCTGCGGCACTCCATTCTCTTGGAGGAAGGGACGGGATAGCGTTGTTCCGAGCCGCACTCGGAATGTCCTGTCTTCGAGGAAGTTATTTATACACCTAAGGAGGCGCCCCCTGATCCCAAAAGAGTACATGTCTTGTAGGATACTATACCTCCAAGCGGTGTCATATGCCTTTTCAAGGTCAAAGAACACCGACAGACAGTGTTGCCTACGGACAAAGGCTTCACGGACCATTGCTTCTAGTCGTACGAGGTGGTCCGTTGTAGAACATCCAGCGCGAAAACCACACTGGAGTTCCGAAAGACATTTGTGTTCTTCAAGGGAATGGACCAGCCGAGCATTGACCATACGCTCAAACGTTTTGCCGATGCAGCTGGTGATTGCGATGGGTCGATAACTGGCTGGGCTTGAAGGTTCCTTTCCAGGTGATGATGATGATGATGATGATTGGGAGTTTAATGGCGCATTGACAACAAAGATCATAATGCGCCATAAACTGAGGTATGATTGAGACATTGGTGATGTTATGATTATTTAAGAGTAAACACGATGACTAATAAAAGATGAGTGTATGGTTCCTTTCCAGGTTTTAACAAAGGAATTACGGTGGAAATTTTCCAGGCTGAGGGTAATTTACACTGAACCCAAACCTGGTTAAAAAATTGCAGTAAAACCTCTTTGGATGCCTCAGACAGATGGATCAGCATACAATACATCACCCTGTCTGGGCCTGGTGAAGTTGTCTTTGTACGCTTTAAGGAACGATTTAGTTCTACTTTGGTGAAACGCTGATTATATATCAAACTGTCTCCACAATGCATTGGAATTTTCTTCCTCTCTGCACCACGTTTTACTTTGAGGAACTCATTGCTGTAGTTGGAGGAAGAGGAAACACTTTCAAAATGCTCACCAAGAGTATCAGCTTGTTCCTGTAAGCTTTGTACTGGCTGACCGTTAACTACTAAAAGAGGAGTAACACGGCTCATGTATACACCTCTGATCTTATGAAGGCGATCCCAAATAAGTTTAGAAGAAGAATTGGAAGACAGGGATGATACAAAACTGTGCCAAGAGGACCGCTTGGCTTGCTTCCGCGTCCACCTGGCTTTGGCTCTTGCCTTTTTGAAGAGAACAAGGTTTTCACTGGTGGGGTATCTCCGAAATCTACCCCACGCCCGATTTTGGGCTTTTCGTGTTTCTTCACACTCCTTGCTCCACCAGGGTTTTGGTCGCTTAGGCAAGCGGCCAGAAGTTTCGGGAATACACTGTGTTGCTGCGTCAAGGATGACATTAGTTATGACGTGGTTTGCTTCGTCAGTTGTCATCCTATCAACAGGTATTAAAGACAGGTCGCATTTTTCAGAAAAAGTGTTCCAGTCAGCTTGTTCAAGTTTCCACCGGGGGGAACATGTTGTTAAGATATCTACTTGAGGCAGATATTTCAATACCACTGGAAAATGGTCACTTCCCAATGGATTCTCTTTTACTGACCACTCTAAAACTCCGAAAAGAGATGGACTACATAGAGACAGGTCTAATGCCGAGAAAGATTGTGTAGCGGAATGTACATACGTAGGTGACCCTGTATTCAAAAGACAGACGGAAGATGATAGCAAGACTTTTTCTATCATCTTTCCCCGACTGTCGGTCCTTGTACTACCCCAGAGTGGGTTGTGCGCATTAAAATCGCCTAGAAGAATGAAAGGAGTTTGAAGTTGGCTGCATAGATCTTCTATGTCGTTTTGCGTGATGGATGCTGTTGGCGGTAGATAAACGGAGCAGACAGTGACTACTCTGTCCAGGCACACCTGCACTGCTACAGCTTCCAACTGTGTATTGAGGTTAACTGCTCTGGCTGGGACAGACGCTCGTGTGACAATCGCCACACCTCCAGATGAACGATTCGTGTCATTTCGATCTTTTCGGAATATGTTGTGTCTACGTAAAGGAATTGGAGAGCTTGTATTCAAGTAAGTTTCCTGGAGACAAAAGCATGCTGCATTGTAGGTATCAAAAAGATCATTTACATCGTCTAGATTTGAAAACAAACCACGGCAATTCCATTCGAGGAAGTGGTTCATAATGGCGGCAATTCCAAGAAACAAAATTAAGCGCAGCACTTGGTTATTCCGACTGGGTAGCACTTGTTTCATTTAGGAGGTTGGACCCTTCGCAGGGGTGGCTTCTGTGCAGGGGTTGTCTTTGCTCCTCTTCCTCTGCCTTTTTTCTCGTTTTCCTTTTGGGTGCATTTCAGTGAGTGAGTGAGTGATTGAAGTTTTTCTGGCGCATGAGCGACTAGGGCTATTATGCGCCAAGACAATGATAAAATGTTATCTATTTAAAAAGGGAATAATTCAGTTAAAATTTAGTTTAAACGTACTTGATGCAACCAACATCGTTTAAAAAATTGTATACACAATTAAAAGTAACCAGGGGCTCATCACCCAGCAAAAGTGCGGGATGGAAGGGAATGTGATATTTGTAAAAGGCGGGAAAGTGGCGGCGACGGTGAGTTTCGTGCAGTGGGCACATTATCAGAATATGCAAAACAGAAAGCGGTTCCCTGCAAGGCACACACAGGGGTGGATCCTCCTCCCGTAAAAGGAATCCGTGTGTCAGGTAGGTGTGGCCAATACGTAACCGAGCTGACAGAATTTCGTGAAGGCGGTTACTGAAAGCATGTGTGGGCTTGCCTATGTCATGTTTGATTAGATGAAGTTTATTAGTGTTCTGTGTGTTCCATTGTTTTTGCCATTTCTCATTAATCGTCTTTCGTATGACTGAACGCAAGTCTTCAGCTGCCACTTCTGTAAATGCGAGGCCGCCGGACAGTGCCTCGACAGCGGCCTTGTCGGCTTGCTCGTTGCCACGTATACCTACGTGACTTGGCACCCAGCAGAGTGTTAGAGAGAAACCTTTGTTTGTAATTTGGCTGAATAAATGCTGGGCTTGTTGCACGAATGGGTTATTTTGTTTCCGTAAGCTGCATATAGCTTGTAGACAGCTCAGGGAATCGGTGTACACGACTGATGTATCAATGTGAGAGTGTAACACATGATTAAAAGCGAGGATCACAGCGTATACCTCTGCACTGAAAATGGAAAAAGTGTTTGGCAGACGGCGAGACACAGCAGACGTGCATGTGACCATTGCACATGAAACCTTTGAGCCCGTTTTAGAGCCATCCGTGTAAAGGGCGACATGGTCTCCAAAACTGTCCTTTAATGATAAGAACTCCTGCTGGAGCACAACTGTAGAAGTTTCTTGCTTTTTATATTTTAATAACGATGTGTTGTGTGTTGGTGGTGGTTGCCATGGGGGAAGCCTCCCACCACTTGCTACTAGAGTCACCCTGCCCTGGTCAGGGAAGCCATAAGCTTCCATTTCCAGGGACAGTCGCATACTAAAAGGAGGAATGACAGAAGGTCTGTTCAAAAACAGCTGCTGGAAACGGGTTTCTGTGGCACAGGCTAGGGCAGGGTGCTGCGGGTAAGATCTCACCTTCATTGCATATGTAGAGGCAAGGTAATGATGATGATGATGATGATTGGGAGTTTACTGGCGCATTGACAACAAAGATCATAATGCGCGATAAACTGAGGTATGATTGAGACAGTGGTGATGTTATGGTTATTTAAGAGTAAACACGATGACTAATAAAAGATGAGTGTATACGTGTAAGACTACAGAAGGCTAATAACGCCAACGTCTCTCAGGAAATCAAAGGCGCTTCTAAAAGGGACGAGAGCCTCGTCACCAAGCAATAGGGCTGGGTGAAGAGGTAAGAAGTATTTATAAAGTACATTGAAGTGATGTTTGCGATGGATTTCATGATGTGTGCATGTGATGAGTATGTGTACAACAGACAGGAGCTGACCACAGTGCGCACACTGAGGTGGCTCCTCTCCCCGAAGTAAGAAACCGTGTGTAAGGTACGTATGGCCTATACGCAACCTTGCCCGTACAGTGCACAACAGGCGGTTTTCCAGACGGTCTCCTGTATCCTGAATGTGAGGTTTAATTAAGTGGAGCTTGTTATTTGTTTGTGTGTTCCAAAAGGCTTGCCATAATCTGTGCAGTGATTTCTTGAGTGCCGATCTCATGTCTTGCACGGACATCTCAAAAGGTGTGATGTCATTTGGGAGAGCAGCTGCAGCTGCTTTATCTGCTAACTCATTGCCTTTGATGCCTACGTGGCTGGGCACCCAGCACAAGATAAGGGAGTACCCCTTTGTCCTCACCAAACTGGCTAAAGATCTTGCTCGCTGCACAAGAAAGTTCTTTGTTGAGTGCTGACTACAAATTGCGTTAATGGAACTCAAGGAGTCTGTATATATAACAGAGGACTTTATGGAATCTTGAAGGATGTAGTTGAGAGCCAAGATAATGGCGTAAACCTCGGCAGTAAAAATTGATGCAAATGTTTTTATACGATGAGACCTTGTGTGCGCGCCACAAATCATGGCACAAGTCACTCCTGCACTAGACTTGGACCCATCTGTGTAAATCTCAGTATGGGTATCAAAGCTGTCTTTCAAGTGTGCAAACTCTTGTTGAAGTACTGATGAGGCACTGTCTTGTTTCTTGTATTTTGACAAAGAGGTGTCAGACCTTGGAGGTGGTTCCCAGGGTGGGAGCTTTCTGCTACACTCTACAACTTGTAGGTCACAGGACGTGAAACCGTGGCAATCAAACTCTGATGCAATTCGCAAGGAGAATGGAGGGACCACAGAGGGCTTGTTAATAAACAGCTGTTTAAAGCGTGTGTGCTTGACGCAAGTCGAGGCTGGATTTTGGGGTTGACTATGTATTCTATGTGCGTACGACGTACCGAGGTAAGAACGCCGTCTTTTCAAGGAGCATTCCTTTGATTCAACGTATAGACTCTGTACTGGAGACGTTCGGAAGGCGCCAAGCACGAGCCTGAGCCCCTGGTGATGGACAGGGTCCAGGGCTTTCAACACCGACTCGCGAGCAGAGCCGTAGACAAAGGACCCATAATCAAGTTTCGAGCGAATACATGCAGTATACACTTTGTGCAGTGTCTCCTGGTCTGCACCCCAAGATCTGTGAGAAATTATTTTTAGAATGCTTAATGATTTGACACACTTTATCTTTAGGTTTTGGACATGAGCCTTGAAGGTCAGCTTCGAGTCGAAAGTGATGCCAAGAAATATGGCTTCTGGTTGAACAAGGATATCTCGTCGGTTAAGCTGCAGCGTAGGTGGTGAAAATAGTCCTCTAATCCTAGAGAAATGGACACACACAGTTTTCTCAGCTGAAAATTTAAATCCATTTGATGAAGACCACTTGGCCATATTATTGATGGCTACCTGCATCTGTCGTTCGCATATTGACAGGTTCGCGGAGCAACAAGATATTTGAATGTCATCCACGTACAAGGAGAAAGATATGGAGCGTGGGATGACATTGGTCACAGAGTTGATTTTCACAATAAATAAGACAACACTGAGAACGGATCCCTGCGGGACACCATTCTCTCGTACGAAGGGGCGGGATAGAGTGGTTCCCAATCGCACTCTAAAGGATCTGTGCTGGAGGAAGTTTGAAATGCATCTAAGGAGTCTGCCCTCCACGCCAAAGGAGTAAAGATCCTGCAGAATACCGTGTCGCCACGCAGTGTCATACGCTTTCTCTAAATCAAAGAAAACGGATAGGCAATGTTGTCTTCTGACGAAGGCTTCACGGATTGTGGTTTCCAGCCGAACAAGGTGATCCATAGTGGAGCACCCCGTTCGAAAACCACATTGAAATTCAGAAAGGCAATTATTTTCTTCCAAATGATGAACCAGCCGGTTATTGACCATTCGCTCAAATGTCTTCCCAATACAACTCGTAAGGGCGATAGGTCTGTAACTGGCTGGGTTCGATGCTTCCTTTCTTGGCTTGAGAAGGGGAATGACAGTCGCAGTCTTCCATAATAATGGTAATGTTCCCTCTGCCCAAACGCGGTTAAAGAAAAGGAGCAACAATTTTTTTGAGTCATCGGACAAGTGGCACAGCATAGAGTAGGTTACTCTGTCTGGGCCCGGGGCAGTGGCTTTAGCAGCGAATAGGGATCGCTGAAGCTCCGCCATCGTGAACCGCTGATTGTACACGTACTCATCACCACCACTCATTGGAATTTTTCGTTTCTCAGTGTTTCTTTTTACTCTAAGAAATTCGGGACTGTAATGGGATGAATCAGAGATGCGTTCAAAATGCCTGTTCTTGTCAGAAATCAGAGATGCCTGTTCTTGTAGGCTTCCGCACACCTGCCCGTTGACTTCTAAAAGAGGGATTGTATAACTGCGGTGTTCTCCTCTGATTTTGCGAAGTCTGTCCCACACTACTTTGGAGGGGGTACTGTGAGATAGAGAAGACACGAAGTTGTGCCAAGATGACCGCTTTGCTTGTTTCCGCGTCCATCTGGCCTTGGCTCTCGCCTTTTTAAACAAAAGAAGATTTTGTGATGTGGGGTACCTCCGAAATGTACCCCACGCACGATTTTGAAGTTTACGAGTTTCCTTCCACTCGCTGTTCCACCATGGCTTCGGTCGTTTCGGTAGACGACCGGAAGTCTGGGGAATGGATTGTGTTGCTGCATCGAGGATGACGTTGGTAATTACATTGTTGGCCTGTTCAATCGTCATCCTCTCCACAGGGATTAACGACAGGTCACATTTTTTAGAGAAAGCATTCCAGTCAGCATGTTGGAGCTTCCATCTAGGGCGGCATGCTGTCAGACTATTGACTGCACACATATACTTCAGGACCACTGGAAAGTGATCACTCCCAAGTGGGTTTTCTTCCACACTCCATTCTATATTTTGATATAGAGATGGACTGCAAAGCGATAAATCTAAGACCGAAAAAGACTGACTTGAACAGTGGACGTACGTAGGTGCTCCTGTATTTAAAAGACAGATGGAGGTTGATAACAAGACCCTTTCCAACATTTTCCCTCGGCCGTCGGTTCTTGCACTGCCCCAAAGCGGATTGTGGGCGTTAAAGTCGCCTAAGAGTATAAATGGAGTTGGAAGTTGGCTGATTAAGTGTTCTATATCCCTCTGTGCAAAACTTCCTGATGGTGGCAAATAGACCGAGCAGATAGTGACAATTCTGTCCAGACACATCTGCACGGCTACGGCTTCCAAGTCTGTAACTAAGTGGACTTCTCTGGACGGAACAGTTCCTCGTGTGACGACAGCCACGCCACCAGATGCGCGAGTAGCGTCTGTTCGATCTCTTCGAAATACATTGTGTCTACGAATTGGATTTGGTGTGTGTGTGTGTTTAAGTATGTTTCTTGGAGGCAGAAACATGCTGCATTGTACTTGTCGAAGAGATCGTTAATGTCGTCTAAGTTAGAAAGTAAACCACGGCAGTTCCACTGGAGGAAGTGGTTCATAACGGTCACACTAAAAAGGAGGAAAAGAAAGCGCAGCACTTGGTGACAACGACTAGAAAGGACTTGTACCATTTAGGGGGGTTGGACCCTTCGCGGGGGTTGTTTCTGTTGCTCATTCCCTTTGAAACCCCTTCCTCGTCCTTTTTCTCGTTTTTCCTTCCGTTGTGAAGGAATGCTGGGGAGGCTCGACGATGACTTCTGCGACATGCAGTCATCATCATCGACCTCCATACTTTGGGTGCCTCTTTGGGAAGGGGTTTTTACGACCCCGTCCCAAACTGATTGTGTGCCATCGACCTTAGAGGAGGCCATGGCTGTTTCTTTGTGGCCAGTTGAACGGCTGGCCTCCGTAACTGCAGGAGTCACCTGAGTGTCTCCAGCCTCCTGTTGGGGAGTGTAGGGTGGGAACTCAGAGACCTGCGAGCAGGTTTGAGTTTCCACAGATTTCCTTGGTGGTGCCACTCCCCTGCGCACCACTTCGGAGAAAGATCCTTTCATTTGAAATTCGTATTGTGTCTTTGCAGCTCTGTAAGGAATGTTTTGTACGGTTTTGATCTTTATGATTTCTTTTTCTTCTTTCCAACGTGGACACGATCGAGAGTACACCGGGTGGTTGCCCTGGCAGTTGGCACAACGGTACTCATTGCTGCAAGTCTCTGGCGAATGGTCTTTGCCAGAGCACTTTGGGCAGGTGGAGTGTCCGCGGCAGACAAGCGAACTGTGCCCAAAATTCTGGCACTTGAAACAACGTCTTGGGTTTGGAATGTATGGTCTGACATTGCAACTGAGGTAACCAGCCTTTATGTTAGAAGGTAACGCATGTAGTTGAAAAGAAAGAATAATGTGCTTGGTTGGGATTTCCTTACCATCCCTCCTCATAATGATCCGTTTTGCAGAGACCACGCCCTGCTCACTCAGTCCATCTTCAATCTCAGATTCTGTGCATTCCAGGAGTTCATCTTCTGATATTACACCTTTGGTTATGTTCAGTGTGCGGTGTACGTTAACACTTACAGGTATGTTCCCGATGTTTGACAGTGTCTGTTGTGCCGTGCTTTGATGTTTGTTCTGTACTTCGACCTGGATATCCCCAGCATTCAGTTTTCTTGCATTATAAGATTTACCGATTACTTTTTCGAGTTCCTTCGCCACAATAAAAGGAGAAATTTTCGCAAGTGGCTTTCCATCTTCCTTAGACTGAATTATTAGGAACTTCGGAAACCAAGGGTCTGGAGACAGATCAAGCAGATTCGGTTCAGGTCTCTCGGTGCGGCTCCGTTTTAGGCGCCGATCTGTTTTTTTAGAGTGGTGGTTATCCATATAAGAAGATATTATTGTTCAGTGCAGCAGGCGTGTCGCCCACCATGGAGCCCAACTTAGGGAACGTGCCCCGCACGCTAACACCTACCTCTGCACTATACCCTAGTGCAGCTTCTGGAGAGTGAAAAGACTGCCCAAGGTTGACCCTTGCCGCCAAAGAAGGTGAAGGGAGGAAAAGGAAGACAGTGAAGGAGTAGAGAAAGAAAAAGTAATGAAAGGGGAGATGGCGACTAGCTGAATAATCCTGGCCGGGACTTCCAGGACCACCCGTCTATGGGAAGCAGGGGCCAAAGCGGTGTGTTGCTTTCCCGGAGGGGCCCCGAAGGGTCCTAAACAACCTCCGGGTCCACTCAACCGCCAGGATCCCCCTTTCCCCAGACACGGGAAAGCCACGCACAGCTATAGGTGGGGGTCTCCCTCCTGCGGCGACCCAACCGTCAGTGCAGGAGGGGGCTACTGCGGCTGCTGCCGGGCGGTGGGGGCGCCATGTTCCCGACGCCGGGTGGGTGCATTTCAGGGAGGCTTGATGATGACTTTTGCGACATTCTGTCGTCATCATCAACCTCTATGCTTTGAAGGCCTTTCTGGGAGGGGGCTGTCACGCCTCCATCCCAAATCGACGGCATGCCATCGGCTTTAGAAGAAGCCGTGGCTGCTTCTTTTTGGCCAGTTGGACGGCTGACCTCCGTTGTAGCAGGAGACACCTGAGTGCCCCCAGCTTCCTCTTGGGGAGTGTGGGGTGGAGGCTCAATAACCTGCGAGCAGGTTTGAGTCTCCACGGATTTCCTCTGTGGTGCCACTCCCCTACGCACCACTTCGGAGAAACTGCCTTTCTTTTGAAATTCGTACTGGGTTCTAGCAGCTGTGTAGGAAATATTCTGCTCTGTTTTGATTCTGATTACTTCTTTTTCGTCTTTCCAGCGCGGGCATGATCGTGAGTATACTGGATGGTTACCTTGGCAGTTAGCACAACGGTATTCATTGCTGCAAGATTCTCCTGAGTGGTCTTTGCCAGCGCACTTTGGGCATGCCAGATGTCCGCGACATGCAAGTGCGCTGTGCCCAAAACGCTGGCATTTGAAACAACGTCTCGGATTTGGCACATAGGGCCTAACATTACAGCTCAGGTAACCTGCCTTTATATTGGTGGGTATGGTGTGTAGCTTGAAGGACAGAATAATGTGTTTGGTGGCAATTTCCTTGCCGTCCCTCCTTATCATGATTCTTTTTGCGCATACTACACCCTGGTCACTCAAACCCTCTTCAATCTCAGGTTCCGTGCATCCGAGAAGCTCGTCCTCTGAAATCACGCCCTTCACGATGTTCAATGTACGATGTGTCGTCACACTCACAGGAGTATTCCCAATGATTTTCAGTGTTTGTAATGCAGTG
This sequence comes from Ornithodoros turicata, assembly GCF_037126465.1. Lineage (NCBI taxonomy): Eukaryota > Metazoa > Arthropoda > Arachnida > Ixodida > Argasidae > Ornithodoros > Ornithodoros turicata. The sequence continues at coordinate 1,370,798 of NW_026999314.1, forward strand.
CTTTGTTGGTTACTTTGTACTTCAACCTGGATGTCTCCGTTGTTCAGTTTTTTTTGCGTTGTGTGCTTTACCAATGACTTTTTCCAGGTCCTTCGCCACAGCGAAAGGAGAAGTTTTTGCCAGTGACTTTCCATCTTCGGTTGACTGGATCAAAAAGATTTAGCTCAGTTCTTTCGGTGCGGCTCCTTTTCAGGCGCCGATCGTTTTTTTTTTTTTGAGTGTTGATTATCCATAAACAGAAGTATTATTATTCAGTACAGCAGGTGTGTCGCCCACCATCGAGCCCAACAGAGGGAGTGTGCCATACACACTAACATTTTCCTCTGTACTATACCCTAGCGCAGGTTTCAAGAGAGTGAAAAGACTGCACAAGGTTGGCCCTTGCCGCCAAAGAAGGTGAAAGAAGAAGGATTAGAAGGAAGGATACAAAGAAGAAAGTAATGAGCATGGGAGATGGCGACTAAGCTGAATAATCCTGGCCGGACCTTCCAGGACCACCCGTCTATGGGAAGCAGGGGCCAAAGCGGTGTGTTGCTTTCCCGAAGGGTCCAAAACAATGATGATGATGATGATGATGATTAAGGTTTTTTTGGCGCATTAGCGACGAAGGCCATAGTGCGCCAAGACAATGATGATGATTGAAGTTTTAATGGCGCATTGACAACAAACGCCAAGACAATGGTAGGGTCCAAAACAACCTCCGGGTCTACTCAACCGCCAGGATCCCCCTTTCCCCAGACACGGGAAAGCCACGCAAAGCTATACGTGGGGGTCTCCCTCCTGCGGCGACCCAACCGTGAGTGCAGGTGGGGGCTACTGCGGCTGCTCCCGGACGATGGGGGCGCCAAGTTCCCGACGCCGGGGATCTGTCTGGGCAGGTTCACTAGAATGGTTTGATCCCCAGTTCCCTCTCGGTTTTAGTCGATTCTCCAGGGTCAATTTATTGAGGCAAGCGCGTGTTTTACCGTTTTTAACCTATTCTCTTTTATCTCAGAGCCCAAAGACCGGAGTCTGAGTGCCACCAACCAATGCGGTGCTTCGGGCCCGCATGGCATGCAACTCCGTGCTTTGCTTACTTTATTTTTACCCCTTTTGGGGGACATTTTGTTTTAGCCAAATAAACGCCATTCCACTCATTCGCAGCTTTTCTCCACATTCGGATCCTGCATCTCAAGAGAAAATTGAAAAGGTATGGTGTAACGGCGGGGGAATATATTGTGTTCTTTCTAGTCTCACAATATAATCCCGATATCCGTATTGCTAAGGAAAAGGTGCTTACGGTGCAGGGGACTAGGCTGAAACCCGACATTATCTTGGAGCAGGGGAACGAAGTTGTTATTCTCGACGTCGCCATTGCCTGGGATTCTTCTGTTGCAAACCTGGAGAAGAAGAACACCGAGAAGGTCAGCAAGTACCAGGCTTTGGCGACGTTGTTTCCCGACAAGGATGTTCGGATATCGGGCGTGACGTTCGGTGCTAGGGGCATGACATGCCCTTCCACTCGCGCGATATGCTTGGACCTCGGCCTCTCAAAATCTGATATCGCATGGCTGGCGGCCAGAACGCTGGTGGGCAGTTTAATCTGCCTTAACCGCTTTATAAGGAAAGTCTAGGTCCTTGGCACTTTATACCCCTAGGCCAGTCAGTGCTTTTTAGCTGTTTTCTAACCTCCTTTTATTTACTTAGGCTAAAGTGAGATTGCTAAAGCCTAAACGCAACACGGCGCCCCGCGCACGTGAGGCATGCAGCAACTGACTTGGCCTATTTTTATTTCTTTTACCCCATTTTCTACCGGGGAAGTTTATGTTTTAGCCAAACGCCATTCCACTCATTCGAAGCTTTTCTCCACATTCGGATCCTGCATCTCAAGAGAAAATTAAAAAGGTATGGTGTAACGGCGGGGAAATATATTGTGTTCTTTCTTATCTGGGCATTCCCATGGGAATTTCTGATAGAGGCGATCTGGAGTTGGCACTGAGAGAGGCTCGCAAGCAGGCGATCGAGAAATCGATCCAAACCTATACCAACAAAAGTCTGTTCTTTCACCGAAGCGAGCCTGTTGGAAACCAGTGGTTATACCACGATTCCAGATACATGGCCGATGGAGACAGAATTCGAGCTCTCAGGCTAAGGACCAACTTGTACCCAACCAGGGCCCTATCTAATAAACGTGCCACTGATCCCAAAGCCATTGAATGCAGGTTCTGCAAGGAGAAGCCGGAGACAGCATTCCACATACTCCAAGAGTGTGAAAGGGTCCACTTACCAAGGGTGGAAAGACACAATTTCATAGCAAAGCAGGTCGTCCGACTGATCAAGAAGTACAATCCCGAGGTGGAAGTGGAAGAAGAGAAGCTGATAACTTCTCAAGATGGAGTCAGGTTGAAACCTGATGATGATGATGATGATTAGGATTTTAATGGCGCAAAGGCAACTTTGGCCATAGAGCGCCACGACAATGGTATGAATTAAAGCTCGTTAAAAATAGTCGATTTCATTTAAAGTCAAAATAGGAAATGTAAAAAGTAGTGAAAATATTTGCATGTTCACAGGTCGTTTAGGTAACCTATGTCTCTAAAAAAGTTGTACACATGGTTAAAACTGATGAGAGGTTCGTCCCCCAGCAAAAGCGCTGGGTGAAGAGGAACCCTATACTTGTAAAACAGTGAGAAGTGTTGTTGACGATGGTGTTCGTGATGAGTGCAAACTATGAGTATATGCACAACGGACAAGGCTGTCCCGCAATGCTCGCACTGTGGTATCTGCTCGCCTCGGAGAAGATACCCGTGTGTTAAGAAGGTGTGTCCAGCTCTCAGACGGCTGAACAGAACTTCATTTAATCGGTTTTCGAAGTGTTGTGCACACTGTCTTATCCGTGGTTTGATAGTGTGCAATTTGTTCAGAGTTTGCATGTCCCAAGAGCTTTGCCATTCTTTGTTGATAACATGTCTGAGGTCTCTCAGGAGATCACTGAGAGGAATCTCAAATGCCGTAATGTCGGTATCCTGAGCAGCAGCGGCAGCACGATCCGCGCTCTCATTTCCCTTTATGCCTACATGGCTGGGCACCCAACAAATGCGTAAACTGTGGCCCTTTCCTTGTATAAGACTCGCAAGATACTGTGCTCGTCTTACCAGCAGGTTTTTGTGCATGTGGAGACCACATATGGCATGAACTGCACTAAGAGAGTCTGTGTATATAACCGATGATGATGTGTGCGTTTGCAAGATATGGTTGAGCGCAACAATGATGCCATAAACCTCAGCACTAAAAACTGACAAAATATTGCTTAAACGGTGTGGCTTAGTGCATACGCCAGATACCATGGCACATGATACTCCTGTATTTGTTTTCGAAGCATCAGTGTATATTTCCACATGGTCGCCAAAGTTTTGCTTGAGGGCTTCAAATTCTTGTTGTATTTGCAGGGCTGGGCATTTCTGTTTGTCAAATTTCAGAAGAGTTGTATCATGTTGTACAGGTGGATACCAAGGAGATACCAGCTTACTGCACAACAAGGGCGGTAGATTATAGCTCGTAAAATTGTAACGTTCTACATCCCGCTGGACACGAATACTAAATGGAGCCACAGCATTTGGCTTATTAATAAAGAGCCGTTGGAAACAAGTGCTGGTTACAGTGGAGTGTGCAGGATGCTGTGGATAGCTCCTTACTCTCAGCCCATAAGACACTGCAAGGTAAAAGCGTCGCCTTTCCAAGGACCACTCGTTTGACTCAACATACAAGCTTTGAACCGGTGTGGTTCTAAAAGCCCCAAGTACCAGCCGCAAGCCAAGGTGGTGCACTGGGTCGAGAGCTTTCAGGACTGATAAGCGTGCTGATCCATATGCAACACATCCATAATCTAGTTTAGAACGAACAACAGAACTGTATATGCGGCGAAGAGTCTCTCTGTCTGCACCCCAGGAACGGTGTGAAATGGTTTTAAGAATATTTAAAGATTTCAAGCATTTTGCTTTCAAGATCTTGACGTGCGGCACGAAAGTGAGTTTTTTATCAAAGATGACGCCAAGGAATTTGTGTTCCTCATGTACAGCAAGAGCGTGACCATCAATAGTCAGTGTGGGGTCTGGGTACAGTCCCCTTCTCCTGGAAAACAGGACACAAACAGTTTTTTCTGAAGAGAATTTAAAACCATTTTGATTGGCCCATTTCAGCAGTTTGTTAATTGCGAGTTGCAGCTGCCTCTCACAAGTACTCAAATTTCTGGACGAATAAGAAATCTGTACATCGTCCACATACAAAGAGTATGAAATAGAAGGGGGAATAACGCTTGCTACTGAGTTCATTTTAACTATAAAAAGTGTTACGCTTAGTACTGAACCTTGTGGAACTCCGTTTTCTTGAATAAAAGGTCGCGACAGCGTTGTTCCCAGTTGAACTCTGAAGGTCCTACCTTGTAAAAAGTTGGTTATGCAACTGAGAAGTCGGCCCCGTACTCCTAATGAGTAAAGGAATCGGACGATACCATACTGCCAAGCAGTATCATAGGCCTTTTCTAAGTCAAAGAAAACAGACGCACAGTGATTTCCTCTAACAAAGGCCTCTCGAATAGTGGATTCCAACCGGATGAGGTGGTCTGCTGTCGACCGTGCATTTCGAAAACCACACTGGTTATTATTAAGACAGTTATTAACCTCAAGATAGTACATCAGTCGGTTGTTAACTATCCTCTCGAAAGTTTTTCCCAGACAGCTTGTCAGTGCAATAGGTCGGTAACTGGTTGGGTTTGAAGCATCCTTCCCAGGCTTCAGGAAGGGGATGACCGTTGCTACCTTCCATGTTGATGGCATTTGGCCCTTTTCCCAGACATTATTAAAAAACTTAAGCAAACATTCTTTAGATTCACTTGACAGGTGAGTGAGCATAGAATATGCAATGCGGTCTGGCCCCGGGGCACTGACCTTTACTGAAGACAGAGCTCTCAGGAGCTCTACCATGGTAAAGGGCTTGTTATATAGAAGGTTCTCACCACCTGTGACTGGAATGGCTTGTTTTTCAGCTTGTTGCTTTGTAGAGAGGAAATCCTTGTTGTAATGAGAAGAACTCGATATGTTATGAAAATGCTGACCGAGGAGGTCAGCCTGCTCGCCCAAGTTCTGACATGGGGCCCCATTTACCTGAAGTAAGGGGATAGAAAAGCCTGTATAATCTCCTTTAATTTTCCGAAGTCTATCCCAAACCACCTTTGATGGAGTGTTGTGTGTCAAGGAAGAGATAAAACTGCACCACGAAGAGCGCTTTGCCTGCTTTCTCGTCCATTTGGCTTTCGCCCGTGCTCTTTTAAATGCAAGGAGGTTCTCTGGAGTAGGGTATCTGCGAAAGATACCCCAAGCTCTGTTCTGTTCTTTGCGTGTTTTCCCACAATCGTTTGTCCACCAAGGTTTGGGACGCTTGGGGAGACGGCCAGATGTCTGTGGCACAGATTTCAAAGCGGCATTTATTATTGCATTTGTTATAACATTATTCGCTTCTTCAATGCTAGTATCTTCAAAAGATAATGGTACGAGGTTGGCTTCTTTCTGAAACAAGTTCCAGTCTGCCTCAGAAAGTTTCCATCGTGGAGGTCGTGACCTTAAAGAATTTGTTGGACCACGAAATTTTATAATGATAGGAAAGTGGTCACTACCACGAGGGTTTTGTTCAACTGTCCACTCCAGACGTGAAAAAAGTGCAGGACTGCACAGCGAAATGTCTAAAGAAGAGAAACTTTGCGTTGATGAATTTACGTATGTTGGTAACCCTGAATTTAGGAGACATAATGGCCTTGAGAGAAGAACCCTCTCCAACATTTTCCCCCGTCTATCTAGTTTTGAGCTGCCCCACAAGGGATTGTGAGCGTTAAAGTCGCCTGAGATTATGTAGGGCTGAGGAAGTTGATCGCATAGCTTTTCGAGTTCTCTTTGTTCTATCAATGATGATGGTGGCAAGTATAATGAACACACTGTCAAGACAGTGTCAAGGCAGACTTGAATGGCAACTGCCTCCAAGTCTGTGACAAGCGGAAGTTGTCTTGCAGCTATACTCTGCGGGAGGACCACAGCCACTCCGCCAGATGCACGAGCCCCAGTTGTACGGTCCTTCCCAAAAATATTATGTCTGCGGAAAGGATTATAATTTTCTTCGTGTAAGTATGTTTCTTGTAAGCAGAAGCAGACGGCACTGTACTTTTCAAACAGGTCATGTATATCATCTATGTTAGTGTGAAGGCCTCGACAGTTCCACTGAAGGAATACTTGCCCCATAATGAAAGTGTGAAATAACAAGAACAAAGGGAGACTGGCCATTGTGTGTATTAAGGAGGTACAACCCTTGGTGGGGGTAATTTCTGTTTATCTTGGGACTTGCCCCTCCCTCGGCCTCCTTGTTTCTCTTGTTGCTCCTTCTTTTGGGAAGGAGCACGTGGGTTAGATGAACTGGGGAGACTTGACGATGATTTCTGCGACATGCAGTCATCATCATCGAGCTCCATGTTGTGTGTGTCTGTCTGGACTGAACTCCCAGTGAGCCCATCCCAGACCGAGAGTACACCATCAACCTCTGCAGAGGCTGTGGTCACGATTTCTTGGCTGCCCATTCGAGCAGCTGGAGCCAATGGAGGAGAACTCTCCACAGGCCCTTCTTGTGTTTGGGGAGCTTGGAGTAAAGGCCCAGACGTCTGGGTCTCTACGGATTTCGTCGGCGGCGTCGCTCCCCTACGCGCCACCGCAGCATAACCGCCTTTTTTGCCAAATTCAAATTTTGTTTTTGCTTCCCTGTAGGTGATATTTTCTGTTGCCTTAATTCTCAGGATGTCTTTTTCTTGCTGCCACTGAGGGCAGGACCGTGAGTAGACTGGGTGATTTCCGTTGCAATTTGCACATTTAATCTTATTTTGACAGGTTTCTACTGTGTGATTTTTATCTGTATCGGCGCATTTTGGGCAGGTAGTGCGTCCTCGGCAGGCCTGTGATCCATGCCCAAAACGTTGGCACTTAAAGCAACGACGTGGATTAGGAATGTAAGGTCGTACGGGGCAGTTGATATATCCTGCTTTGATGTCTGTTGGTAGTTTGTGTAGTTGAAACGAGAGTACAACATGCTTCGTCTGGACTTCTTTGCCATCTCGACGCATTACAATCCGTTGAGCTCTAACTACACCCTGATCCTTTAGGCCTTCCTCTATTTCAGTGTTAGAACAGTCAAGAAGATCATGTTCTGAAATTACGCCCTTTATGATGTTCAGTGTCCTATGTTCAGAAACAGTAACTGACACATCAGCGATTCTATTGAGAGAGAGTAGGGTGGAGCTTTGCAGTCTCGTTTGTACTTCAATTTGAATGTCACCTGTTTGCAGTTTCTTTGCTGCATAGGATTTTCCAATGATCTTCTCGAGTTCCCTGGCAATGACAAATGGTGATACTTTTGTCATAGACTTCGTGCTGTCTACTGCATGGACAATAAGGAACTTCGCAAACCAATGTTCTGGAGTGAGGTCTGGTAGCTGCATTGGCTGTGCATCGGTGCGGTGCCGCTTGCGGCGCCGATCATGATGATTAGAGTTTCGATAATCCATATAAAGGAGAGTACTGTTTCAGTGCAGTAGGTGCGTCACCCACCTTGGAGCCCAACAAGGGAACGTGTCCCACACGCTAACGCCTGCCTCTGCACTATACCCTAGTGCAGCTTCTTGAAGAGTGAAAGACTGCCCAAGGTTGACCCTTGCCGCCAAAGAAGGTGAAAAGAGGAAAAGGAGAGAAGGAAGGAGACCAAGGAAGAGAAAGTAATGAAAAGGAAGATGGCGACTAGCTGAATAATCCTGGCCGGGCCTTCCAGGACCACCCGACTATGGGAAGCAGGGGCCAAAGCGGTGTGTTGCTTTCCCGGAGGGGCCCAGAAGGGTCCTAAACAACCTCCGGGTCCACTCAACCGCCAGGATCCCCCTTTCCCCAGACACGGGAAAGCCACGCACAGCTATACGTGGGGGTCTCCCTCCTGCGGCGACCCAACCGTGAGTGCAGGAGGGGGCTACTGCGGCTGCTGCCGGGCGATGGGGGCGCCAAGTTCCCGACGCCGGGAGGTTGAAACCTGACATAATCATGAAGAAGGGCGATGACGTTAAGATCTTGGACGTTGCCATTGCATGGGACGCCAGCGCATCGACCCTGAAGGAAGTGAACCAAGGGAAAGTACAAAAATACTCATCCCTGAAAGCCTCCTTCCCCGGCAAGAATGTTGAAGTGCACGGTCTGTGCTTTGGTGCGAGAGCTGGCACCTGTGCAAGTACAAGACAGACCTTGAAAGATCTGGGATTTACCAAGAATGATATCGGTTGGTTGGCAGCAAAGGTCCTAGTCGGCAGCCTGATCTGCTTAAGCCGTTTCTTCAAAAAGGTATAGCCCGAGGGAACCCTGGCGAAACACCAAGACTATGATACCGATACAAGCTCTGCGCTACGGTTTGCTACCCCTACTGCTGGGGCTTCCAGATGCACTTTGGTGTTAGGTTCTGAGACGGATGCCGATGTAACTGACCCTCCCCGACTCAATCCGACTCACGGCATGATGAGCGGATTAAGAACAGGTTAGAAGGCTCAACACCGCCGTCCCCTGTCTTCCCAGCAGGGCTAACCAAATGGCCTCAGAGCCTAACGATACACCCCATTTGGGGAAAGAAGAGTTATAGCCAAATAAACGCCATTCCACTCATTCGAAGCTTTTCTCCACATTCGGATCCTGCATCTCAAGAGAAAATTAAAAAAAGGTATGGTGTAACGGCGGGGGAATATATTGTGTTTTTTCGGTAGCCAAATAAACGCCATTCCACTCATTCGAAGCTTTTCTCCACATTCGGATCCTGCATCTCAAGTGAAAATTGAAAAGGTATGGTGTAACGGCGGGGGAATATATTGTGTTCTTTCCGGGAAAGTTTGAGTTTTAGCCAAATAAACGCCATTCCACACATTCGAAGCTTTTCTCCACATTCGGATCCTGCATCTCAAGAGAAAATTAAAAAGGTATGGTGTAACGGCGGGGGAATATATTGTGTTCTTTGGGGGGGGGGGGGGGGGTGGCTGTCGAGATTTCCCCTGAGCGTTCTTTTCGCTGTGCTTTTGCGCTCTGCTTCTTTGTGTGTGTTCGCTCGACAGTCAGGCAGGCCCACCTCCACGTGGTCCCCTCTGGGCGGGTTCCCTACTTTTAGAGAACCCGGCTAAATGGCCTGCCGCGGGCTTTGCCCCGCAGTGGGGCAAACAGATTTATCGTACGATTACCTCTCAAAAGAGGCGGATTGAGGCCCGTTCTCAGCCCCACTGCCCTCGCCTAAGGGCACCTACATTAAGATGGACACTCATGTGGTTTTGTTTCCCCCCGGGGAACTAAGGTGTCATGTTTGCGGAGACAGAGTCTCTTCAAGAGAAAAATTTCAAAACCATTACGCCAACAGTCATCAACTATCTACTGTATGGAGATGCTCAACTTGTGGAATTAAAGAACTCGGATGTGCAAAAAGTATGTCCTCCCACCATACTAAGTGCAAAAGGCGATTGGGAGCGCACCACAATATCTCCCCACAACCTGGATCCTCGGCGCCAGCGCCTCTTCAGAGTCTACCCACTCAGGACCATCACATTGTGGGCTCAGCACCAGCTATGCAAGGATCAGAAGGCTTCGAAAGATCGCAGCTTCAACCTGATTATTTGGCAGCTACTCGACTACTACAAGACCCTGATATACGAGATCAAGCTACGGCCACTGTCCGGCTTCCACGGAGATCGGTAGGATCCGACGATATACAGCATGACCTGGGGACTGGATCTGGTGGGCCTGAGGTGGCGGAGCCCGGTGGGCCTGTGCCGGACGGAGGGCCCGACGCTGTAGCGTCTGGGGGTGGTTCCCCAGGAGGGGCAACTTTGAATGACTATAATGTGCAACCTGATAAAAGTTCGTCAGTGAGCGGTACAGCCCAAGTTCATGTAGACAGTGGCTCTCTTGGAGACCACTCGGTTTCCTCGAACACACGTGACCTTCTAAGTGAGGAAAACCTATCACAGCTGGCTGAGGCCATTGTGGCGGCTGGTGCCGACGCGCCCTGCGATGTGCTCACGGATTTGGTTGCGATTCCGTCCACTTGTAGAGATGAAATGCCCCTTGATTACGACTATCACGCTAATATCACACTACCAGAAGTGGTGATGGCGCCTGGCCCGTCGCCCGGCTCGGTCCCGCTGGGGTCTGTTCCCGAGGGTCTGGCTGAGCCAGTTTCGGATCCTGTGCAGTTTCCTATGGTCGCTGGACCGACTCCGAATTGACGGCCTTAGCCAGGGCTGAAGTTGCGATAGCAGGCCACCCATTTATTAATCAGGAGTTGGCCAAGACATTTAAATCAAGGACACTCATGGCAATTCGTATGATGAGCCACCAGGGGCGATACAAGGCCATCTTCCGAAGTGTTTCCGAGGACCACAGACAAGCAGACGCCTCTTCCTCAACAACACCTATGATTTATCAAGACAACCAGCTACAGCTGAGCCTTCAGAATGTGGTTTCAGATATGACTGAAGTAGGCTTACATGATCCAGCCCTGAGTTATAACCTCGTATCAGCTCCTCTGAGTATGTCAGATTTATCCACGATAATGAGCCACTTTGGGGTGGCAGCCACTACGAGGGCGCACAAGAAGGATCGGAGAAGACAGCGGCAAAGGACAAGACATTGCCCGAGGCGAGCGAGAAAACAGGAGCGCTTCCTTCACCACCAAAAGTTGTATCGGAAGGGACCGAAGATACTAACCCACCACCTTCTTCTTGAAAACGAATCTGAAGATGGAGCCCTCACCCTAGAGGACGTACACCAAACCTATGATGCCCTCTTTTCGAGTAACACCCCTCCTGAGGTATCGTCATCTATGGCTGCACCTATGGGCCCTTTAAACATGCCAGTGGTCCCATTCACACCAGACGAGATAGAGGTTGCAGTCAGGGGTATGGATACCAAGTCGTCCCCGGGTCCTGACGGTATCCGGGTGGCGGACCTCCATCGAATCCCTTCACGCATTTTGGGACATATAATGAACAACTTCTTGCACTTCAAAAATATTCCGGAGGATCTCAAAGTATCAAGGACAGTATTTATACCGAAGAAGGGCGTCCCACAATCAGCGAGTGACTTAAGACCTATTACTGTGGGCCCTGTGCTATCCCGCCCACTTTCAAAATTGCTGCTAGGACGGTTCTCTAAAGAGGTACAGTTTCATCCGCTACAAGGTGGCTTTCAACAAGACCGCAGCACGAGCACCAATCTCCTCTTATTGCAAGGTGTCATAAAGATTATGAAAAAGAAGCGTCGCAGCCTGTATGTAGCAAGCTTGGATTTACGAAAAGCTTTTGACTCCCTGGCCCACCAAGCAATTTTCACCACACTCCGGCAAAGAGGGTTTCCAGAGCATTATGTGGAACTTGTACAGAAACTATACGAGAATTGCTCAACTACATTCCACCTGGATGGAAGGTCGGATGGAAAGCGGATTGTGGTGCGTCAGGACATCAAGCAGGGGGACCCGTCCTCCCCTTTGCTTTTCAACACCATCATTGATCCCCTGCTTCATCACCTAAGCACCTCAGGCCTAGGGGTCAAGTTGGACCAGGCTCATGCATCTGCGTTAGCCTTCGCTGACGACATTGTCTTAATATCAGAGAGTGCCGAGGGGCTGAAGTCCCTGATCACCATCACGGAACAGTTTCTCAGGTCCACAGGGTTGTGCCTAAACCCATCAAAGACTCAATACTTTGGCTGGCGGTATGATGGCCGAAAAAAGTGGTTTGATTACGGCATCCCTTCCATCAACATCGCCGGAGTCGCCATCCACCCTCGCCAGAAAGACGTGCCTACAAGATATTTGGGTCTCAATTTCTATCCCAATAAAGGACCGAAGATGGAGGACGCCCTCTCTGAGGATCTTTTGAGGGTCATCAGGCACGCTTCGCTAAAACCGTTTCAACGCCTAAGATGCATTAACACCCTGGTGCTACTCAGATACCTGTACATACGGGCCAATACCCTCACCGTCCTCAATGACGCGGCGAAGAAGGACAAAGCATTACGGCATATTATTAAACAAGTTTTGCATTTGCCGCAGTCCTTCCCCACAATTCACCTCCATCTACCAGTGAAGGAGGGCGGCTTGGGAGTACTGGACCTTCAGTGGGTGGCTGCGGGCATGCAGATCAAAGCCTTCGCCAGGATGGCTTGGCTGCGGAGCCCCTTCGTGGACGCAGTATTGGCAGGGTTGTCCGATCAAGAACGAAGATTATCAGCATTCCTCGGAATACCTACAGGAATTTCCAGTCAGTACGAGATAGCAGCAGCGGTTAGGGACGCCAGGAAACACTATATCACCAATAAAATCGCTGCTTACAACAATAAGGCGTTATTCGCCCATCGAAGAGAGCCTGTGGGAAATACCTGGCTGTATCATGATAGCAGGCTCCTCAAGGATGGTGATAGAATTCGTGCTTTAAGACTCCGAACTAATTTATATCCGACAAAAGCACTGACCAATCGGCAAGCCATCGACCCGAGGGCGCGTGAATGTCAATTTTGCCCAGGAAAAGAAGAAACAGCGTTTCACATCCTGCAGGGCTGCGAGAAAGTGCATTTACCTAGAGTGGAGAGACACAATTTTGTAGCAAATCAGATAGCACGCCTTTGCAAAAAATATAGCCCGGACGCTACTGTCACTCAAGAGAGGGTATATACAACCATGGATGGAACCAGGCTGAAGCCGAACTTAGTGATAACGGAAGATGATTCATTGACCATTCTAGATGTAGCGGTGGCCTGGGACGCCACTCCCAGTACCTTGGAAGATATCAACAGAGCCAAGGAACAGAAGTATGCTGGGCTAGTCTCGACTTTTCCGGATAAACGTGTGTCCATCCATGGCCTGTGTTTTGGAGCGCGGGGCGGCACCTGTGTCACCACCCGTAATGCCCTGCAGAAGTTAGGCTTCACCAGAAGTGACATCAGCTGGTTGGCCTCTCGAGTCTTAGTTGGCAGCCTTATCATGTTAAACCGTTTTAATCGTATGGTGTAGTCCGCCTTGTGAGTGCCTTTAGCTTTCTACTAGTTGGCTCAAGGTTTTATTGGGTTGTACCCCTTAGTCTTGTTTTTATTCTGCTTGGTTTTAGCTGTATTCTTATAACGGTTTTACCAAGCGGGAATGTTCGGGGTCACATGGGCAGACCACCACCCGGCCCGGATTGGCTAATCATGGGTCGATCCCGAACACTTCCCTCTTGAACCGCCGCAGGTTTTACCCCTCGGGGAAAATTCCAAGTTTTAGCCAAATAAACGCCATTCCACTCATTCGAAGCTTTTCTCCACATTCGGATCCTGCATCTCAAGAGAAAATTAAAAAGGTATAGTTTAACGGCGGGGGAATATATTGTGTTCTTTCCTTTCCGCCACCTTTGCCCGGCGTGGCACACCTTTTTCGCTGCTTCTTTTCCGTGTTCTGCGAAGTGTTCTTGACGGTGTGTCACAAGTGCTCCCCCACCTCCTCGTGGTGCCGGGTGGTAACGGCTCTGCTCTTTGCATAGCCGGCCAAGTGGGGAGCGCAGGCCTTTTGGCCTGGTGCAGGTGAAACCTGTGTTCTTTCTTCTTTTGGGTCTCCCTGTTCATAGCACAGGGGGCCTACACCTGCATCGTTGAGTGCGAGCGTTGTGTCTTTTCTTTGAGGATGGCGACCCATGAATGGGTTACCGTCTATCCACCACAAGCCAGTCTTTCCTGTCACCTTTGTGACCTTCCTGTGTCGTCACGACCCAAACTCGAGAGCCATTACCTTCTTACACACAATACAAGGCTCATATGGAAATGTGGTGTTTGCTTGACCAAAACATCCAATTCAAGTAAAACTATATCATCACACCACACCAAATGTAAAAGAAAGCTCAGATCCCAGGTAGACCTCTCTGGCTCTACACGCTGGCTCTGGCTCTGGTTCCTAACGTCCTGCTCTGGCTTCCTTACAGGAGTGGTGGAATGGGGCTTTTGCCAGTACTGTGGACAGCTCCAGCAGTCCAGTTGAAATCTTTGGGTAGACTGCGGCGCCTCGGCAACGTTTTTGTTGACGAAATTTTCAACGAGGTGCTCGGAGGCTACGCCTCGCGACTGTCCACAGTGCTGGGTGTTCCTGATGGTATAGTGCACGGAAAGGAGTTGCAACTGGCCCTGAACGAGAGCAAGAGGAAATGGTTCGGAGACAGGAAAGGTAGTTATGCAAAGAGGGATCTGTTTGCCTTCGAGAAGGATCTCCTCGGGAACGGGTGGCTGCACCCAGACTGTCAGTTTATTAAAGAAGGCGATAAAATCAAGGCCTTGCGGCTCAGAGCCGATGTCTTCCCAACAAGATCTCTTTTTAATAAACATGCTGAGGACCCCGCGGCTCGACTCTGTCACCATTGTCGGGAGGCCGAAGAGACGCCTTGCCACATCCTCCAGTACTGTGAACGAGTGCACGGCCCCAGAGTCGAGCGCCACAACTTCATTGCAAAACAGTTACAGAGACTTGTTGTTAAATATTCTCCGAACACTACTGTTTCTGCGGAGAAAGTCTTCACTGTTGGTGGCGCTCGGCTCAAGCCAGACCTTGTACTAGATAGGGGGCATGAGGTACTTGTGGTGGATGTGGCAATAGCGTGGGACTCTTCTGTGGCCAATCTTGAGAAGAAGGCAAGGGAAAAATCTGATAAATATGCCTGTTTGGCTCAGCTTTTTCCAGGCAGAGCATTCAGAGCGGTCGGGGCGGTCCTCGGTGCCAGGGGCCTGGTGTGTCAATTCATGCGGAAGTTATGTGAGGAGCTTGGCCTCTCGAGGTCTGATGTGGCATGGTTGGCGGCCAGGGCCCTGGTGGGAAGTCTGATCTGCCTGAGCCGGTTTGTACGGAAGGTGTGACTGGGTCGGCCATTGGTTTCCCTGTGGTTGCTAGATCTTCTTGTGGTGTTGCTTGATATTCTCTGCGGTTTTGCGAGAGTTTTAACGCAAGGTGCATGAATGCACTTTAAGATCTTGCGTTGGCATTCGAGCGCTTGTTGCTCGTTGGTTCCATCAATATTTCTTAACATCTGGTAGCAAATACTCTTCTTTGAATATCCTGTAATAATTACACCTCCTTCTCTGTGGTCCATCTAGATCTTCTCTGGTGTTGCTAGATTTTTGAGTAGCTTTGCCTGATTCTTTACGCTTAGTGTATTATTACACTCCAAGATCCTTGCGTCAGCAGTCCGAGCGTTTGTTGTGCTCGCTCGCTCAGTCATATTCTTAACATCTTTGGCATATGCACCTTCTTAATATCCTGTAGCAAATACACCTTCCTTATGTTCTTGACGAGTTGTTTGATCTTCTCTGTGGTTCGCTGGATTATTAGCACTTAGTGTATTATTACACTTCAGATCTTTGTGTTGGCACTGCGAGCCTTTGTTGCTCGTATGCTCCTTCAATAAGTTGAACATCTGTAGCAAATACACATTGAACATCTAGTAACAATACGCCTTTGAACATTCTGCAACAGATGTACCATCCGAGTATTCTTACAATTGCTTTTGTAGCAAATACCACCATTCTGGCTTTTCCCCCTGATTTTGCCATAGGGAAGTGGAGAGGAGTTCCCGTGGTTTCGCTATTTTGATCGGGACTCTTCTTTGTGTTTTTCAGTTTAACTTTGAGGCGTACTACGCTCCACTCGTTTCAGCCATTTGTTGGGCGAGTTCTTATCCGTATTCTTAGTATGTTCTTTTACCGGTCTTAACCCCAAGTCTGGGTCTAAGGCCAACTAGCTCACTGCGCTCCGCGCGGTGAGGCTACAGATCCCCGACTTGGTTTTAACCCGTTCGCGGGTACAAGTTAGTTTTAGCCAAATAAACGCCATTCCACTCATTCGAAGCTTTTCTCCACATTCGGATCCTGCATCTCAAGAGAAAATTAAAAAGGTATGGTGTAACGGCGGGGGAATATATTGTGTTCTTTCTGCCTCTGCCACCATTGCGGCCAGAGCGAGGAGACCCCGGCCCATATCCTACAGCATTGCGAGAAGACGCATGGCCCCAGGATCGAGCGGCACAATTATTTATGTAAACAAATCTGTCGCTTGGTGACACAGTATAGCCCCGGTGTCAACATTACTCAAGAAAGAATTTTTAATGTGCAGGTGGCCCGCTACAAACCGGACATTGTCGTTGAGGATGGCGACAACGTCGTCATTCTTGATGTGGCTGTGGCATGGGACAGCGCTGCCAGCACCCTGGAGAGTAGGTGATGATGATGATTCAGGTTTTCTTGGCGCATAAGCAACGAAGGCCATAATGCGCCAAGACAATGATAAGGAAAGTACTGTTAAAAGTATAGCGATTCAGCTAAGATAAAACTGTACAGTTAGAGAATAAAAGGACATGAAGCTAAAACTACAATGCGTTTAAAACACCAACGTCTTCAAAGAAACTAAACACCCGTTCAAATGGCAGAAGAGCCTCATCCCCCAGCAAAAGGGATGGATGTAGAGGTGTGTGGTATGTGTAGAGCTCATGGAAATGGTGAAGTCTGTATGTTTCATGTGATGGACATGTAATAAGCATGTGGAGGACAGACTTTATCTCGTCGCATCGAGTGCAATGTGGAGCCTCTTCATTGCAGAGGAGGTGACTGTGGGTCAAATGAGTGTGCCCAATTCTCAACCTGGCAGAAACAACTTCATGAAGACGACTGTTAAAAATCTGTGTCGGTTTAACAATGGTGGGCTTAACCAGGTGAAGTTTGTTGGTGTGTAGTGTATCCCAGTGCTGCTGCCATCTGCTATTTATGGCCCTCATAAGTGGAGAGTAGGTGCAGAGAGAAAGTGGTAAAATATGATCTACTTAGGCAGTGCTTCCCGGACAAGTCCGTGTTTGTGGAGGGAGTCGTCTTTGGGGCCCGAGGGCTTACCTGTGTCACCACGAGGAGGGTGTGCCGCTACCTGGGGCTCACGACGTCGGACATTTCATGGCTGGCGTCGAGGGCACTCGTCGGGAGCTTAATTTGCCTGGGCAGATTTGTTCTATCTGTATGAAGCAGTAAGACTTGGTCTGCCGTTTGGTTGTTGTGTGGCATCTTTTAGTCCGCTGTCGTTGCGACCCTCTGCGGTCTCCATCGGACAGTGGGAAATTTACGATTTAGCGTTCGCTCGTTTACTCCCCCCCCCCTTTGGTGTCCCGTGCGGGGATTTTTGTCGGGCGGTTGGGCCCTGTCTCTTTGTTAAATTTTTCGTTTAGTCGACGACCCGGGCCAAGTTGGGCTTCTGGGCGCCACCTACCACACCTTGCTAACGCATGGTGTGGCGTCAAGAGCCAGACTTGCCCTCGTTTTAACCCGTCTTTGCGGGAAAGTTTGAGTTTTAGCCAAATAAACGCCATTCTACACATTCGAAGCTTTTCTCCACATTCGGATCCTGCATCTCAAGAGAAAATTGAAAAGGTATGGTGTAACGGCGGGGGAATATATTGTGTTCTTTCCCCCCCTGTCTTCCCAGCAGGGCTAACCAAATGGCCTCAGAGCCTAACGATACACCCCATTTCGGGAAAGAAGAGTTATAGCCAAATAAACGCCATTCCACTCATTCGAAGCTTTTCTCCACATTCGGATCCTGCATCTCAAGAGAAAATTGAAAAGGTATGGTGTAACGGCGGGGGAATATATTGTGTTCTTTCGCATCGAGGGGTGGATGCCAAGGTTCCCCCAGCGTTTCTTGTGTGCGATTGCTGGTAGCTCTTGTTGCTTGCAAGTTTTGGATCTCTCTCTTTATTAGAGTGTTCACCTTGGCATCCCGGCGGACCCACGTCCTCGTCGTGCCCCCTGGGCGGGGGCCAGGTTTGTCTGGCTCCCGGCTAAGTGGTCCGCCAAAGGGGTCTCCACCCTGTGTGTGTGGGCATTGTTCGTTCCTTTTGTCTTTCTGAGCAAGGTAGATCGCCTTGGCTCATACCACACACTCCCCTCTTTTAACCCTTTGCCCTTGCTTCAAACATTTTTCAAATGGAACGTCAGGTAGCGGTGTAGCCCCCCGCTGATCTGAACTGTCCTGAATGTGGTAGAACATCAACCTCCCGGACGGCATTTCAGCAACACTATGCCGAAGTCCATAATGTTCAACTTGTATGGAGATGCTCGGTATGTCACAGCAAAGAGTTTGAGTCGGTGAAGTCCATCTCATCGCATCTGACAAAATGTGCTCGAAAACATCAACCTGTAACCCAACCACAGCCTGTGGTACCACCGAATATTGTTTCACAACCAGAAAGGGTTGGTGCGTCTGCTCCTGAACTTGGAAGCAGTGCCAGCATGCCAACAGCTGACACTATTATTTCCCATGGTCGATGGGTGGAATCTGAATTAAGAGCGCTGGCCAATCTTGAGGTGTCCTTGGGAGAGCATCCCTTCACCAATCAAGAGCTCTCAAAGCGCTTCCCAACTAGAACGTTGATGAGCATACGCATGCAACGCCATCAACAGCGCTACAGGGACATCCTCAGATTGGCAAGACAGGATCTTGCGGTTGCAAGAATGACAGCGCGAGTCCTACAGACGACCAGGGATGATGCACCAACGATGAGTCAGACTAGCCAGCAGCAGGAGCAGCAGAAAATGGCTTTACCAGATGATGTGGTTGGGAATGCTGTAGAGCCCATTGGTCCGGGCTGCGAGTTAAACACTATATCCAACACCATATCTGTATCTTGTGTGGCTCCAGATTGGAGCCAAGAGCACTCTATTCCACCCAGCAAGAGGGGGGATGTCCTCCTGGTGGGGCCTTTGGTGTTCAGTCCGGGGAGGGGCTGGACGTGCCCGCGGGGGTCGCTGATCCCATGGACCGCTCCCGCCATATGACCGATTCTTCCATCACGAGTACCAGTGAGACACTTGAGCCCACTCCACCGGGGCCAAATTTAACACCAATTTCATCTGGTGTGTCTGAGATATCTATGCTAGCTGATATGCTGGCGATGGGTGGGTTATCCCCCCCGGGTCCGATACCTTTTGGTAAGGACCCAGACGGTGGTATCATAGACAACGGTGATAACCGTGATAATCAACGAAGTGTCTCTGTGGCCAATCCCGGTCCACATACGGTCGGTGGGGGATCCGGGGGGCTGGCGGTTCCTGCGGGTTTGGACGGTGTCGTCCCGGATGGGGCGTCGGTGGCCCTGCCGGGGGGCTCCTTCCATGACGTCAATCTCAAACTGGATGAGAACATCACCTTACAAGACTTCTGTGATGTAGGATTGTTGGATACCGCTTTGGCAACTCGTCTGGCCTCTGGTCCGATATCCATGAGTGATTTATCGACCATATTCCATCATTTCGGTCTGAGTGCTGGGACCAAACCATCTCATCATAGGCAGCAAACTCCTCCTACTATGCCTACCCCTAAGAACAGAGGGGAAAGGAAGAGGATGAGATTTAATAAACACCAACGTTTGTATCGCCTTGGTCCCAGAGTACTGATTCATCAACTGATGTCGGAAAGAGAGGATGGGTCTTGTCCAGTTTCTATCCAGGACATACATGAATATTATGACCCTTTGTTATCAGCCTCTACGAGGCATTTGGGGGTACACTTACCTTCATCAACTAAAGCCTGTGTTCAGCTTTGTGAGTTTGAACCTGAAGAGGTTGCCGGGGCCTTAAAAGGTATGGAGGCTGGTGCTGCACCAGGTCCTGATCGAATCACAGTTAGCGATCTACGTGCAATTCCATCTGCAATATTATGTCACGTCATCAACAACTTTTTTGTCTTCCAAAGAGTACCAGAAGACTTGAAGCAGTCCAAGACAGTGCTTATTCCTAAGAAAACTACTCCCAAAGTGGCGGCGGATGTCCGCCCAATAACAATGTCACCAGTGCTGTGCCGTTTATATTCTCGACTTTTGCTGGGGCGATTAACTGCTGTTAACACGTTCCATCCTATGCAAGGCGGCTTCCAGGATGACAGAGGTACAAGCACGAACCTGTTAGCCCTCCAGGCGATGATGAAGATTTTTAAGAAGCAAAAGAAGAGCTTTTTTGCAGTAAGCTTGGATATCAGGAAGGCCTTCGATTGTGTTTCCCATGAGGCCATATTGGCGGCTGCTCGGGGAAGAGATATCCCTGAGCATTATTGTGCCATCTTGGAGGATCTCTATCTAGGGTGTTCGACAACTTTTCATTGGAACGGCAGGACGGATGGAAGTAGGGTGCCCGTACATCAGGGCATTAAACAAGGGGACCCGCTTTCGCCGTTCCTGTTTAATGCCGTGCTCGACCCCTTCCTCCAGACGGCCAACCAATCAGGCCTCGGGGTTGAAATACAGAACAACCATGCCGCAGCGATGGCCTTCGCTGATGATCTTATGCTCTTTTCATCAAGCCTGGAGGGGCTGAAGTCTCTGGTTCGTATGTCAGAGCAGTACCTCTGTCTAGCCGGCCTATCGCTAAACCCAGCAAAGGCACAGTACTTTGGGTGGCGTTACAATGGTGTAACAAAATGGTTCAATTATGACATTCCGCCGCTCACTGTGGGAGGGAACGTGGTTATACCACGTGGAAGAGACGTTCCCATAACCTATCTTGGACTGCGCTTCTATGTGAATAAACCATCGAAGCTTGATGACGTGACAGCAGAAAGCATGATCAACCTCATAAAAACTGCAGCGCTAAAGCCTTTCCAAAAGTTAAAGTGTATTCGACAGTTGGTCGTGCCCCGGTACCTCTACCAGCTTTCAAACATTCTCAGTCCACTCTCTCAAGCTGCTAAAACGGATAAGTCCATTAGAAATCATGTGAAGCAGATGATGCACCTTCCCCACTCGTTCCCTAGTCCACACGTGCACCTTCCGGCTCGGGAAGGCGGCCTGGGCGTGCTTCATCTGGAATGGGTTGCTGCGGCCGTGCAATATAAGGCTACAGCAAGAATGGCTAGGCTGGTGGACCCGTTCATTGATGCTGTGTCAGTCCTTGGCCTTGGTCAGAATACGAGTAGGCTGGCGTCGTTCCTGGGTATCCCTGCGGGGATAACTGGGAGGGACGAGGTCAATAGAGCCTTAGACAGTCTTCGGAAGACCTATTGGGATAACCGTATATCGGAATACAATAACAAGGGGCTCTTTGCCCACAGAAAGGAACCTGTGGGCAACGCTTGGCTGTTGAACGATTCCCGCCTTATGAAGGATGGCGATCGGATAAGAGCCCTGCGTTTACGAACAAATTTATATCCCTCCCGAACTCTGTCGAATAAACAGGCTAAGGATCCCAAGGCCAGGGACTGTCGACACTGTGGTTTGAGGCCTGAAACAGCTTTTCATATTCTGCAAGAATGCGAACGGGTCCACCTGCCACGTGTCGAAAGACACAATTTTATTGCAAAACATGTGGCCCGGTTGCTGCGGCAGCACAATCCTGAGTCGGTGGTTGTGGAGGAGCGACTTGTAACATCAGTCGATGGAGTGCGTCTCAAGCCTGACCTCATTTACACCTGCGGACATGAGGTAAAGATATTAGATGTGGCTATTGCTTGGGACGCCTCCACCACAACCCTATCAGATATTAATAAAGCAAAAGTCCAGAAGTATGCGGGCCTGGCGCAGTCCTTTCCAGATAAGAGGGTCAGTGTACATGGACTATGTTTTGGAGCCAGAGGTGGCACGTGTGCCGGCATAAGAAGGGCATTGCGTGACCTTGCTTTAACAAGAAATGATGTGTCTTGGCTCGCTGCGAAAGTTCTTGTAGGAAGCCTCATCTGCCTCCCAAGATTTAACTCTATTGTCTAGGTGTTTTATGAAGCAAGGGCGTTTTATATTTCAGCAACTCCATCCTTTTGGTGGTTTGTTCGCTTTTTACTTGGATTCTCACTTTTATCGCTTTTATGGCTCTTAAAAGTGGCTGATTTGGGATCTCTTTGGCCTTTAGGCTAACTGTCGGAGGTTCTCTAACAGTTAGATCCCAAATACACCCACTTTGTGAGTTGTCGAGTTAGATTTTACCTCTTTTGAGGACAGTGTACGTTTTAGCCAAATTAACGCCATTCCACTCATTCGAAGCTTTTCTCCACATTCGGATCCTGCATCTCAAGAGAAAATTGAAAAGGTATGGTGTAACGGCGGGGGAATATATTGTGTTCTTTCGGTAGCCAAATCGACCTCCCAGGATCCTTTGTTTGATCTTAAACAATTTTTACATCCACAAAGTTATTCCCCCTGAGTTAAAGAGATCAAAGACAGTATTTATTCCTAAGAAAGCCACGCCAAGATCTGCAGCGGAAGTAAGACCAATTACCATGTCACCGGTAATATGTCGCCTGTACTCCCGTCTACTGCTTCAGAGACTCTCGGCTGAGAACTCTTTTCACCCCCTTCAGGGGGGATTCCAAGAAGATAGGGCAACAAGCACCAACCTGATGATGATAATTAGGGGTTTCATGGCGCAACGACAACGAGGATCATAATGCGCCAAGACTCTGTTGAATTTTAAACGACATTTAACTTAAAAATAAGCTGATTTGTTTAAAACAGGGTAAAAAAAATTCAGAGGGTGTAAAACACATAAAAGTGGGGAAATAAGACACTACAATTCGTTGATGATGCCTATATTTCTTAAAAACTGAACGATGTTATCAAAAGGAATGAGGGCCTCATCCCCTAGCAATAGGGCAGGGTGAAGAGGCAAAGAGTATTTATAAAACTGAGTGAAGTAGTTTTGGCGATGTTTTTCGAGAGCTGGGCAGCTAATGAGTATATGTACAACTGTAAGGTTTCTTCCACAGTGTTCACATTGGGGTGCATCTTCTCCCCGTAGCAAATGTCCATGTGTTAGGTAAGTGTGTCCCAGCCTTAAGCGGCTTGATAATACTTCCTGTAGTCTGTTTTGAAACTGCAGTACCACTCTACCTATGTGTGGCTTCACAGTGTGTAATTTGTTATTGCTTTGTTCTTTCCAAACATCTTGCCATTTTACATTAATAATCTTTTTTAGTTCTCGCAACAAATCATCATACGGTGTGTCAAAGGGTGTGATGTCATTGCCGTGGGCGGCTGCCGCCTCGCGGTCGGCCCTCTCGTTGCCGCTTATACCGACGTGACTAGGAACCCAGCAAAGTGTCAAACTGTACCCTTTTTCTTGTATAACAGCTGCCAGGTACCTAGCACGTCTCACTAATAGATTCTTGCACGGTTGTGGACTACATATGGCACGTACAGAGCTCAGGGAGTCTGTGTAGATGACTGATGATGATATACGTGTCTGTAAAATATGATTAAGAGCGACAACGATAGCGTACATCTCTGCACTGAAAATCGACAATACATTGTTCAGGCGGTGTGATTTTGTGCATGTGCCGCTTATCATCGCGCATGCTACTCCTATGTCGGTCTTCGAAGCATCAGTGTATATTTCAACATGATCACCAAGGCTTTCTCTAAGATGCTCAAATTCATGCCGTATTTCTTCAACAGCATTTTCCCGTTTATTGAACTTAGTTAGTGAAATATTGTATTGTGGTGCCGGCTGCCAAGGAGGAATCATCTTGCTAGCCTCTAAGGAAGAATGGACGTAATGTGTAAAACCAAAATATTCAATATCTCGTTCAAGCCGAATGCTAAAAGATGGTATAGCTTTGGGCTTGTTTGTGAAAAACTGCTTGAAACGAGTGCCCTTTACACATGGCAATGTAGGATGTTGAGGGTAACCTCTAATTCTTAAACCATACGATGTTCCAAGATAAGAACGCCGTCTTTGCAAAGACCATTCATTCGATTCAACGTACAGGCTCTCTATCGGACTGGTCCTGAAGGCTCCAAGCACCAACCGTAATCCTAGGTGGTGCACAGAGTCCAATGCCTTCAAAACTGAAGGGCGTGCTGATCCGTAAACGAAACATGCATAGTCTAACTTCGCACGAACCGTGGAGGTGTATATACGATGGAGCGTGCGACGGTCTGCACCCCATGATTTATGTGATAGGATTTTAAGTATGTTGGAAGCTTGAAGACACTTAGCTTTTAGATTCTTTATGTGGGACAAGAAAGTGAGCTTTCTGTCAAATATGACACCGAGAAACCTATGTTCCTCATCAACAGTCAGGCTGTGACCATTTATAGAAAGTGCAGGGTTTGGAAAAAGTCCTCTTCTCCTGGAAAATGGGACACAGACTGTTTTTTCCGCGGAAAAATTAAATCCGTTCTGGTCAGCCCATTTAACGAGTTTGTTTATTGCGAGCTGCAGCTGCCTCTCACATGTGCTCAAGTTTGCTGATGAGTACGAAATCTGGACATCATCGATATACAAGCAGTACGATATAGATGGAGGGATAGCACTAGCAATAGAATTCATTTTCATTATAAAGAGAGTGACACTCAGTACGGAGCCCTGGGGAACTCCATTCTCTTGAACAAATAATTGCGACAGAGTTGCTCCTAGTCGAACTCTGAAAGTTCTCCCTTTAAGAAAATCAATGACACACCGAAGGAGTCGCCCACGTATGCCAACACTGTGAAGATCTCGAACAATACCATACCGCCAGGCAGTATCGTATGCCTTTTCCAGATCAAAGAACACTGAAATACAGTGATTTCCCCTGACAAAGGCTTCTCGAATTGTGGTTTCGAGGCGGATAAGGTGATCAGTTGTTGAGCATCCTGCACGGAATCCACACTGGTATTTACGAAGAAAGTTATTCACCTCAAGGAAGTATACCAGCCGATTATTAACCATCCTTTCGAAAGTCTTTCCCAAACAGCTAGTGAGAGCGATGGGCCTGTAGCTGGTTGGATTTGAAGAAACCTTGCCAGGCTTCAGCAGTGGAATGACTGTTGCTGTCTTCCATGCCATTGGCGTTTGCCCCTTATCCCAGACTTTATTGAAAAGTTTTAATAAACATTCTTTGGATTCCTCTGATAGGTGGGTGATCATGGGGTATGTCACGTCGTCTGTGCCAGGAGCGCTGACCTTCACTGAGGCCAATGCTCGCCGGAGCTCTACCATAGTGAATGGCTGGTTGTATGTGTCATTTTCGCCACCCACGGTTGAAATTGCTTGTTTTTCAGCACGATTCTTTACAGAGAGGAAATTTCTGTTGTAATGAGCAGAACTGGACACACTTTGGAAATGTTGACCTAGGAGATCGGCCTGTTCTTCTAAACTCTGGCAGGGGACTCCATTAACACAAAGAAAAGGAACAGAGAAACTCTGGTAGTCTCCTTTAATTTTCCGGAGTCTGTCCCATACTTTCTTTGACGGTGTTCTATGTGTTAGAGAAGAAACAAAATTGCACCAAGAAGACTTTTTTGCTTGTTTTCGCGTCCATCTCGCTTTGGCACGTGCTCTTTTGAATGCAATGAGGTTATGTGGTGTTGGGTATCTACGAAAGATACCCCATGCACGATTTTGTTCCTTTCTCGTCTTCGCGCATTCGTCAGTCCACCAAGGTTTTGGACGCTTGGGGAGCTGACCTGATGTCTGTGGAATGGATTTGTGAGCAGCATCTATGATCATACCGGTAAGGACACTGTTTGCTTCTTCAATGGACATATCTTCAAAATATGACAAATGGAGGTTGGCTTTCATTCGAAACTCACCCCAATTAGCCTGAGATAATTTCCATCGTGGTGGTCGTGTTGAAAGCGAGTTCGCAACACCACGAAATTTTAGGATGACAGGAAAGTGGTCACTTCCCCTTGGGTTCTGCTGGACTGTCCAGTCAAAACAATCGAAGAGGGAGGGACTGCACAGCGAAATGTCTAGACAAGAGAAGCTTTGTGTTGCAGAGTTGATGTATGTAGGCTGTCCTGTGTTAAGCAGGCAAACAGGCCTTGACATCAAAACTCTCTCTAACATTTTCCCTCGACCATCCAGCCTTGTACTGCCCCACAAATGATTGTGAGCGTTTAGATCCCCAAGTATCATGAATGGCGGAGGAAGCTGGCCACAAAGATGCTCAAAGTCTTTTGTTCGATTGAAATTGAAGGTGGAAGGTACAGTGAGCATAATGTAATGACTCTGTCGAGGCATATTTGTACAGCCACGGCTTCCAGGTCTGTGACAAGAGGAAAGCGGGTTGCAGGTATGGACTGTGGGACAATGACAGCGACACCTCCAGATGCGCGGGTGCTGTCTTTGCGGTCCTTTCTAAATACATTATGTCGACGAAAAGGATTTACACTGTTCTCATGTAGATATGTCTCCTGTAAGCAACAGCAAACTGCCTTTTGTTCTCTAAGAGGTCATTAATGTCATCGAGGTTGGAAAAGAGACCTCGACAATTCCATTGTACAATATTACCTAGACCCATGAGAAGGAAGACAGAGAGGAGAAGGAGCAATATCTTCATCGTGCCTTGGATGCAAGTACATATCCCTATGGACTGTGTGTACATGAATGTCTTATTCAAGGAGAGGTTATTCTTCGTGGAGGTAATTTCTGCATGTCTTTTGTTCTGCTGCCCCTACCTCGACCAGATGTTTTCTCTCTCTTTTCTTTGCCCTGAGAGAGAACACCTGGCAGACTGGATGACGATTTCTGGGATAAGCAGTCATCGTCATCCAATTCCATGCTTTGTGACATGGTCTGGGATGGTTCCGGCTTGGTTCCGTCCCAGACTGAGACTGTGCCATCAACATCACTGGAAGCTGTGGCTATCTCCTTGCTGTGTGCCTGGCGAGCCAGGGTGCTCCCAGGAGACATAGGAGCAGGAGGAGACACTCTCGTGTCTCCACCTTTCTGCTGGGGAGTTTGAGGTAGACACCCAGAAGTCTGGGTCTCTACAGATTTCCTTAGTGGTGTGACTCCCCTGCGCGCCACCTCGGAGAAAGTGCCTTTACTAGTAAACTCTGCTTGTGCTTTTGCTGCTTTATATGGTATGTTCTGTTCTGCTTTGATGCGAAGTATTTCTTTTTCTGCTTTCCACCGGGGACAAGATCTTGAGTATACTGGGTGGTCACCTTTGCAGTTTGCGCAACGCACCGTGTTCTCACATGATTCTGGTGTGTGACCATTGCCTGAACATTTTGGACTTGTTTCCTGTCCACGGCAGACCTGTGATCCATGCCCGAAACGTTGACACTTGAAGCAACGCCGCGGGTTAGGAACGTAGGGTCGCACGTGGCAGTTCAGGTAACCTGCTTTGATGGTTTGAGGGAGTCTGTGCAGCTGGAATGACAGTACGATGTGCTTGGTTTGCATTTCTTTGCCATCCCGACGCATCACTATCCGCCTCGCCGCCACAACGCCATGCTCGCGCAAACCTTCTTCGATCTCGATGTCGGAACAGTCAAGGAGTTCACTCTCGGAAATCACCCCCTTGACAATGTTCAGGATACGGTGTTTTGTGATTGATACTGGAATGTCACCGAGTTTCTTTATAGACACAAGGGCTGAACTTTGGGATCTGTTTTCTACTTCAATTTGAATGTCTCCAGATGAGAGCTTCTTTGCTTTGTACGATTTCCCTATGATTTTTTCTATTTCTTTTGCAATAAGGAATGGTGACACTTTCGATAACGGCTTCGTCTCGTCCTCAGCATGGGCCACAAGGAATTTCGGGAACCATGGCTCTGGAGACAGGTCTAAGCTGAGCGAGTTCATTGGTGCTTCGGTGCAGCGCCTCTTTTGACGCTGATCATGTTTTTTTTAGTGTACTGAATCCATACAAGGAAAAGAGTGGTTCGGTGCACAGGTGTGTCGCCCACCATCGAGCCCAACCAAGGGAGCGTGCCCGGCACGCTAACGCTTTCCTCTGCATTATACCCTAGTGCAGTTTCAGAAGGGTGAAAGAACTGCCCAAGGTTGACCCTTGCCGCCAAAGGAGGTGAGTAAGGAAAAATACAAGAAAGAAGAGGAGATGAAAGGAGAAAGTAAGGAAAATAGGAGATGGCGACTAGCTGAATAGTCCTGGCCGGGCCTTCCAGGACCACCCGACCAT
Organism: Ornithodoros turicata; assembly: GCF_037126465.1. Classification (NCBI taxonomy): domain Eukaryota; kingdom Metazoa; phylum Arthropoda; class Arachnida; order Ixodida; family Argasidae; genus Ornithodoros; species Ornithodoros turicata. The sequence continues at coordinate 1,398,770 of NW_026999314.1, forward strand.
GGGAAGCAGGGGCCAAAGCGGTGTGTTGCTTTCCCGGAGGGGCCCCGAAGGGTCCTAAACAACCTCCGGGTCCACTCAACCGCCAGTATCCCCCTTTCCCCAGACACGGGAAAGCCACGCACAGCTATACGTGGGGGTCTCCCTCCTGCGGCGACCCAACCGTTTGTGCAGGAGGGGGCTACTGCGGCTGCTGCCGGGCGATGGGGGCGCCAAGTTCCCGACGCCGGGAAGCACCAACCTGTTAGCTCTTCAGGCCCTCATGAAGATACTAAAGAAGCAGAAGAAGAGCCTTTATGCTGTAAGTTTGGACGTCCGCAAGGCCTTTGATTGTGTGTCGCATGAGGCTATCATTGCAGCTGCACGGGGGAGGGACATCCCCGAACACTTTTTGCAGGTGTTGACTGATTTGTACGAGGGATGTTCCACGTCCTTTTTCTGGAACGGTAAGACCAATGGGAGAGAGGTGCCAGTCCATCAAGGCATTAAACAGGGAGACCCCCTCTCTCCCTATTTGTTCAATGCCGTTCTGGACCCCTTTTTGCAGCTTGCGAATGAGTCTGGCCTCGGCGTACAATTAAATGGGCAACAGACGATGGCCTTTGCGGACGATCTTCTGCTCTTCTCTTCCAGTCTAGAGGGCCTGAAGGCGTTGGTGAGGATGGCACAAGAGTTTCTCGGCCGAGCTGGTCTAAGTTTAAATCCAGCTAAATCCCAATATTTTGGGTGGCGGTATGACGGGAGGGTAAAATGGTTCAATTACGATATTCCGCCGCTGCAGATTGGTGAGTCTTTGATCTCTCCTCGGGGGAAGGATGTCCCCATTAACTACTTAGGGATACGACCATATGTCAACAAGTTAGCAAGGGTGGAAGATCCTCTGGGGGACCACATGGTCTCGTTAATACGTGCCGCCTCATTAAAACCTTTTCAAAAGCTGAGGTGTGTCAATCAGCTCATACTTCCACGCCTCCTCTACCAGAACGCCAACGTATTGGGACTCTTATCCCAAGCATCTAAAAAGGATAAAATCATGAGGAATCTGGTGAAACAGATTTTGCATCTGCAACAGATTGCAACAGATTTTGCATTCGTACCCCAGCGTACACGTCCACCTGCCTAACCGGGAGGGAGGCCTTGGCATACTTAATCTGGAGTGGACTGTCGCAGCAGTGCAATATAAAGGGTTGGCACGGATGGCTCGCCTAGCGAATCCATTCTTGGATGAATTGCTGTCTTCGGGCTGTCATCGGGGAAGAGAAAATCAAGGGGGGGTGGTGACTCGGATCTGGTTTGCGTTGCTGAGCGAAATTGTTGTGCACACCAGTTTTCTTTCCAAGTGTAATCCGAGTCACCGGGCGGTCCGGCCTCCTCGTGGCACCCCCTGGGCAACGGCCTTCAGCAGCCGGCTAACGGACCGCCCGAGGCCTTTGGCCTGGGAGCGAGCGCAACTCGTGTACTGTTTATTCTATTCAGCCCCTGTTCATACACAGTGGGTCTTACGCTCCTCCCGCCTCTGCAGCGAAGTCGAGGAAGCCCTGAGCCTTAGAGCAATATGGACGTCAACCACGTCAGCCGATGGGAGAAATCCTACCCTCCCGACGAACTAGTCTGCCACCACTGTGGCTTACGGGAGTCATCAAGAGTCAAGCTTGAGCGCCATTATCCAACTCATTCCATGGTGCTTGTGTGGAGATGCGACCTATGTGGCGACAAGACCTCTGAATCAAGCAAAGTTTTGTCCTCCCACTACACCAAGTGCAAGAGGAAGACATCTGTTGGGCGGGGGGCCCTTGTGCCGGTGGCCGCCGGCGCGGGGTGCTCTGTGCCGGGTGGTGGGTCTGACGCCGTGGTCGCCTCGGCCTCTCCCGGCGGTCTGTTGGCTACTACTGTAAATGGTGACTCGTCTCCACTTGTTCAACCAGGCGGCACTGCTATTCAGTCAGGCGGCACTTTGTCCCAGGCCGACGGCCAGAAAGAATTTTGCGGGACACGCGAGGTCTCCCTCTTAGCAGAGGCCATCGCGGCGGAGATCACAGGATCCACTTCGGTGGGCGATCCTGTAACAGACGACGAAATCTCCGAGCTAGCGGAAGCGCTGGCCAGGGACGGGGCGTTAACCCCTCCCGTCATTCGACCGTCAGGTGAAGTTCCCCTAGGTGGGGCTTCCACAGTGCCCAATCAAGCCATGCCTGTTATGTTTAGAGACACCAATCCCTGTCGAGTTGACAGGTTTGCCAACGCCGCTGTGGGGGGGCCGTTCGGCGGTCCGGCGCCGGAGCCGCCTCCTGGTTCGGGGTCTCCTGGGCTGGCGGCCCGCGGTGCGGGTGCCCCCTCCTCTCCTGCCAGCTACGCCCACAATGGATCTGAAGGCGATTTTAATGACCAGTCCCGAGCAACGAGCTGCTATGTGCCCTATGGCCGCTGGACCGACACGGAGATGAGAGCTTTGGCCCTTCTGGAGCGTGATATGTTGCGTCACCCATTCATCAACCAGGAACTGGCTCGCTTATTTCCAAGTCGCTCTTTGATGGCCATCAGAATGATGCGCCATCAAAAGAAATACAAAGATATCTTGCAAGAGTGCCTGGCAAGCGCTTCTACACCCCACGTCATTCCTACCCCTGAGCCGGTCCTGAATGTTGACCAACCGGCAAGCTTGAACGATATAAGGAGGGACTTTGCTGCCGTGGGGATAGATGACGACGCTCTGTGCCACAACCTTTTCTACGCGCCCCTGGGAATGGACGACCTCAACGCCATTTACCAACACTTTGGCGTCCGGCCAAAGTCTTTCAAGAATGGACCTGCCCGTTCTGTCCGGCATGCTACAACTGGAAATCGCAACATGAAGCGAAGAGCAAGGTTTAAAGAACACCAGCGGCTCTATCGCCTAGGACCAAGGGTTCTGGCTCACGAATTGCTCATGAAGGATCGTGACGGATCCAGTAAGGTGTCCCTACAGGAGGTGCACGAGCTTTACGACCCGTTATTTTCTGCCACATCAAGACCAGTCTCGAGCACACAGTTCTCCACAGCACGAATGAACGTTTCTATGGGTCCTGTCACACTGAGCGAAGTTGCCCATGCTGTGGAGGGACTTCACCAAAAGGTTGCTCCAGGCCCGGACGGGGTGACGACGTCTGAGATGAAGAAAATTCCTGTCGCCATTCTCCTGCACATCTTCAATAACTTCCTGAAGTACCAGAATGTGCCTCACGAGCTCAAGACCTCGAAGACGGTATTCATTCCCAAAGTCGCCAATCCGAGGACAGCAGCGGATCTCCGAGCCATTACAATGTCGTCGATTTTGTGTCGAGCCTTCTCCAGAATCCTGTTAAGCCGGTTGTCTGAGAACACGTCCTTTCATCCGCTCCAGGGCGGATTCCAAGATGACAGAAGCACCAGCTCTAACTTACTGCTTCTGCAGGGCACGATGCGCTATCTCAAGAAAAATAAGAAAAGCCTTTATGCTGCGAGTCTTGACCTGAGGAAGGCTTTCGATACCGTATCCCACGATGCCATATTCGCCACTCTCCGTGCCCGAGGATGTCCGGAGTTTTACGTTGAACTCATCCGGAACTTGTATACCCAGACCTCCACCTTCTTTTACCTCAACGGCGTGACCGATGGCCGTCGCATCCCCACCCGGCAGGGGATCAAGCAGGGTGATCCTTTATCACCCTTTCTATTTAACGTCGTGCTTGATCCCCTACTTCACGACCTAAACAGTTCCGGGTTGGGTGTCCAAGTTGCTGAAGCGAACGCCGGAGGTCTCGCCTTTGCGGATGACATACTCCTTACGTCTTCAAGCTTCGAGGGACTACGGGCCCTCATTCAAAAGACAGAAGCCTATTTATCAAGGGTCCACCTTCAGCTAAACCCTATGAAGACGCAATACTTCGGTTGGAGGTATAGCGGAGTTAAAAAGTGGTTCGAGTATGCCTTACCACCTCTTTCGGTCGCGGGCTCCATCGTCAAGCCTCGAGAGAAGACTCAGCCGGTGAAGTATCTTGGTCTAGAGCTCTACGTCAGCAAGCCACCAAGACCCACCAATGAACTCACAGAGGACATCGCCGGAGCCATCCGCAGGGCGTCGATCAAGCCTTTCCAACGTTTGAGATGTCTGGGCTCGCTGGTTATCCCGCGTTACCTCTACATCCTGTCCAACAGTTTAAACGTGCTCCAGCAATCGAAGAGAAGAGACAAAACGATGCGAACAGCCATAAAGAAGATTTTGCATTTGCCCCTCTCCTACCCCAACCTACACGTTTACTTACCTGCTAGAGAGGGGGGCCTTGGGCTGCTGCAACTGGAATGGACGGCCGCGGCCTGCCAGCTCAAAGCTCTTGCCCGCCTCGCAAGGCTGGCCGACCCCTTCGTTGACGCCGTACTCGGAGAGGCCCTCCAAGATCAGGTCTCCAAGCTCTCAACTGCGTTAGATGTACCGATGGGCATTACAAGCCAGTTGGATTTATCGGCGGCCCTTTACGAAGCCCATAAGCGCTGGACCCAGAAGGCTATGCAACTGCACGAAAATCAGGGCCTATTTTCCCATCTACGTGAACCTCTTGGGAACACCTGGTTGCATCCCGATTGCCGCTTCCTGGCCGACGGTGACAGGATCCGTGCCCTTCGACTTCGGGCGAATTTGTGGCCGACTAGGGCCTTGTCTAACAAGCAGTCTCTCGACCCGGCCGCAACCTTGTGTAGATTCTGTAAGGATAAGCAAGAAACAGCCTACCATATCCTACAAGAATGCGGCCGGGTCCACTTTCCTCGGATCGAGAAGCACAATTTTATTTGCAAACAAGTAGTCCGCCTCGCTCAGAAGTACGATCCTGCCATCGTCGTCCAACGGGAGAAGGTGTACACGGCAATCGACGGGACCCGTTTAAAGCCGGACATTGTCATTGCCAAGGGTGACAATGTCACTATACTCGACGTAGCGGTGGCGTGGGACCCCAACCCTGCGGCTCTAGAAGTCATCAACTCCGGGAAGGCGGCAAAGTATTCTATTCTATCAGCCTCCTTCCCTGACAAAAAAAAAAAATGTTCGAGTCGCCGGGCTCTGTTTCGGGGCCCGCGGGGGTACCTGCGCCAGCACTCGCCGAACTTTACTTTCCCTTGGCCTTAGCAAGAGTGATTCTGCATGGCTCGCTGCTAGAACACTCGTGGGAAGTCTAATTTGCCTCTCACGTTTCAATAAGGCCGTTTAACTTTTAATGCTTCCTCGTGTTCGCTGCGCGATTTTAGCGTCAGGTTTTTTAAATCATCGATTGTTTTAAACTCCTTCGTTTCTTCGTTTCTTCTTCCAGTCTGGGTAAGAGGAGACCGTTGGGGCCCAATGGCATAACATCGCTGGCCTGCTTGCAGGCCGGGCCCCAAGGCATTCGCTTAACCTTGACGATTTTATTTTACCCATCCCCATGGGACGTGATTGTTGTAGCCAAATCAACGCCATTCCACTCATTCGAAGCTTTTCTCCACATTCGGATCCTGCATCTCAAGAGAATTAAAAAAGTATGGTGTAACGGCGGGGGAATATATTGTGTTCTTTCGGTAGCCAAATCAACGCCATTCCACTCATTCGAAGCTTTTCTCCACATTCGGATCCTGCATCTCAAGAGAAAATTGAAAAGGTATGGTGTAACGGCGGGGGAATATATTGTGTTCTTTCGGTAGCCAAATCAACGCCATTCCACTCATTCGAAGCTTTTCTCCGCATTCGGATCCTGCATCTCAAGAGAAAATTGAAAAGGTATGGTGTAACGGCGGGGGAATATATTGTGTTCTTTCGGTAGCCGAATCAACGCCATTCCACTCATTCGAAGCTTTTCTCCACATTCGGATCCTGCATCTCAAGAGAATTAAAAAAGTATGGTGTAACGGCTGGGGAATATATTGTGTTCTTTCGGTAGCCAAATCAACGCCATTCCACTCATTCGAAGCTTTTCTCCACATTCGGATCCTGCATCTCAAGAGAAAATTGAAAAGGTATGGTGTAACGGCGGGGGAATATGTTGTGTTCTTTCGGTAGCCAATTCAACGCCATTCCACTCATTCGAAGCTTTTCTCCACATTCGGATCCTGCATCTCAAGAGAATTAAAAAAGTATGGTGTAACGGCGGGGGAATATATTGTGTTCTTTCGGTAGCCAAATCAACGCCATTCCACTCATTCGAAGCTTTTCTCCACATTCGGATCCTGCATCTCAAGAGAAAATTGAAAAGGTATGGTGTAACGGCGGGGGAATATATTGTGTTCTTGGAACACGACCAGGAAGGCTCTTCTCCTCAGTTGAGTGATGTCCATGAACTATACGACCCCATGTTCTCGACGGCATCGGGCCCAGTTGAAGGCGATTTGGAGTCAACAGTTAAAATACAAGTGCCTGTGGAATTGATTACAATTGAGGAGGTTGCGTTGGCTCTCAATAGCTCGAACGCCAAAGCGGCCCCTGGCCCTGACGGTCTAACTGTCAATGAGTTGGCGAAGGTTCCTACTTCAATTTTGGCCCATATGTTCAACAACTTTCTCAAGTTTAAAGACATTCCCGTGGAGCTAAAACACTCTAAAACGGTATTTATACCGAAGGCTTCTTCTTCCAGGTGTGCCTCAGATTTACGGCCACTAACAATGTCATCTATGGTCACGAGAATATTCTCCAAAATCTTGCTTGCTAGATTTTCTGCTGAGAACTCCTTCCACGCTTTTCAAGGTGGATTCCAAGAGGATAGGAGTTCCAGCACAAACCTACTGCTGTTACAGGGCATAATGAAGTGCCTCAAGAAGGGAAAAAAGAGCTTATTTGCGGCTTCTTTGGACATTCGCAAAGCTTTTGATGTTGTCAGCCATGAGGCCATATTTGGCGCGCTGAGAGGAAGGGGTTTTCCTGAGTTTTACATTACCCTTCTCCGCAACCTCTATGAGGGAGCCAGTACCTCTTTCTTTCTAAATGGTGTTACAGATGGTCATAAGATACCTGTACGAAGGGGCATCAAGCAGGGGGATCCCCTCTCCCCCTTTCTATTTAACGCAATTTTGGATCCCTTTCTACAGAAGTTGAATGCCAAGGGACTGGGGGTCCAGGTCGAGGGAGCCGAGGCTGCGGCACTTGCGTTCGCCGATGATATTCTGTTGATCGCACCAAGTTTTGAGAGTTTAAATGCACTTGTCCGTGAAACGGAACAATATCTAGCTGGGGTACAGCTTTCATTAAACCCCGCAAAAACTCAATACTTTGGTTGGCGGTATGACGGCATACGCAAGTGGTTCAATTACAGTTTGCCACCCTTGCGTATAGCCGGGAGCGAGGTGCGCAGCATTGGCAAAAACGAACCAGTTAAATACCTGGGCCTCCAGCTCTTTGTAAATAAGCCTCCCAAGGCATGTGACGAAATGACTGATAACATCTCAAGGATTATAACGATGGCTGCCCTCAAACCCTTTCAGCGAGTCAGATGTTTGAGCCTCATGGTTGTGTCTCGCTATCAATATATCCTTTCCAACGCTCTAAATGCTCAGAGAGAAGCGTTGCGTCGAGACAAGCTGTTGCGTGTCGCTGTAAAGAAAATGTTACATCTTCCAATGTCTTTCCCTACCACTCATGTGCATTTGCCAACTAGAGAGGGTGGTCTTGGGGTTGCCCAACTTGAGTGGACGGCTGTTGCCGCCCAGGCCAAGGCGTTTGCCCGAATGGCGCGACTAGCTCATCCTTTTATCGATGCCATTCTTTCTACTTCTTTGGCTGACGTCTGTGAGCGGGTATGCAAACATCTTGACATCCCCTGTGGTCTACTCTCTCAGTCTGATGTTGGTTCTGCCCTGGACGAGGCCCGGAAGCGATGGTCTGAACGAATGAGACAGCCCTATACGAACGCCTCACTCTTCTCCCATGTCAAGGAGCCAGTGGGTAATCAATGGCTTGAGCCTGATTGCCGTTACGTCGTGGATGGTGATAGAATACGAGCATTAAGGTTACGAACTAATCTGTACCCCACAAGAGCCTTGTCTAACAAGGGCTCGACCGATCCCGATGCTACTAAATGCAGGTTTTGTAAAAATAAGGAAGAAACTGCATATCACACATTACAAGAATGCGAAAAAATACATTTCCCGAGGATCGAGCGGCACAACTTTGTGTGTCGACAGGTGGTTCGCTTGATACAAAAATACAATCCTTTGGCTCACGTAGAACAAGAAAAAGTATACACCACGACGGCGGGGGTCCGGCTCAAGCCAGACATTGTGTTAAGAGATGGAAACGATGTGGCTATACTTGACTTGGCAGTGGCGTGGGACGCGTCTCCAAAAACGCTTGAGGAAGTCAACAGGGGTAAAGTCTCTAAGTATACACCCCTAGTCGATTCTTTCCCTGGCTGTAATGTTAGGGTCGCTGGGCTATGCTTTGGGGCCCGTGCGGGCACGTGTGCCTCTACAAGAAAGATCTTGAAGGATCTTGGTCTCTCTGGTCGAGATGTAGGATGGCTCGCCGCCAAGGTTTTGGTAGGCAGCCTTATCTGTCTAAATCGATTTGGAAAAATGGTCTGACCTCCAGGTTCCCTGTTAGTTATGTAGAATTAGGTTCCACTATTTTGGAGTTTTATCTTGTACGGTTTTTATTCCTCTTAATGTTCTGTAAGGGGATCTGTTGCGGCCAAATGGCAGAACAACGCTTGCCCGAAAGGGCATGGCCGCAAAGCACCTCCTTCGGGACTTAATGTATTTTAACCCCTTTTCTTTTTTTAAGGGGACATCTTTTTACTAGCCAAATCAACGCCATTCCACTCATTCGAAGCTTTTCTCCGCATTCGGATCCTGCATCTCAAGAGAAAATTGAAAAGGTATGGTGTAACGGCGGGGGAATATATTGTGTTCTTTCGGTAGCCAAATCAACGCCATTCCACTCATTCGAAGCTTTTCTCCACATTCGGATCCTGCATCTCAAGAGAATTAAAAAAGTATGGTGTAACGGCGGGGGAATATATTGTGTTCTTTCGGTAGCCAAATCAACGCCATTCCACTCATTCGAAGCTTTTCTCCACATTCGGATCCTGCATCTCAAGAGAAAATTGAAAAGGTATGGTGTAACGGCGGGGGAATATATTGTGTTCTTTCGGTAGCCAAATCAACGCCATTCCACTCATTCGAAGCTTTTCTCCACATTCGGATCCTGCATCTCAAGAGAAAATTGAAAAGGTATGGTGTAACGGCGGGGGAATATATTGTGTTCTTGGGGGGTGGTTGCCAAGGTTTCCCCAAGTTGGTCTGTCGTGTTTGCGAAGAGTGTGTTCGAGCGCCTTGCGTCTCTGCGAGTTTTCTTCTCTTTGTGTGCTCTCACCTTGGCAACCGGGCGGACCCGCGTCCTCGTCGCGCCCCCTGGGCGGGAGCCAGTTATTTCTGGCTCCCGGCTAAGAGGTCCGCCCAAGGTCTTTGACCTTCTGAGTGCAGAAACTCTTGTTCTCAATTTCGTTGAAGGACTAGGTACAGCGCCTAGTCACCTACTGCACTCCCCCTTCCCCTTGCTCTGTGCTCGTTTTAATCCTTTTTGAAGCTACTATGAGCCAACTGACGGTGGTTTATCCACCTCAGGATCTGTCTTGCCACATTTGCGGGGTCACAAGCTCTTCCCGCACACAATATCAGGAGCACTACTTGCAAGTGCATAATACCCAGCTGTCCTGGAGATGCTCCATTTGTCATGAAAAGGAATTCGCCCTAGTGCGATCCATCTCGTCGCACCTCACTAAATGCAGTAAAAAACATCCTGCTGCATCTCAGCCTGCAGTCCCCATTGCTGCCTTACAAGCCACACAGCAAGAGGTGGCAGCTACGGCCCCTTCGTTGGGTCAACGTCCTGCCCTTGGTGCGTCTGGGGCCATCGGTACCGGGATCATTTCTCACGGTCGTTGGACCGATTCTGAGCTTCGAGCCCTGGCGAACATGGAAGTAACCATGCTTCAACATCCATTCATCAACCAGGAGCTCGCGAAGCGGTTCACCTCCCGGTCACTGATGAGCATCAGGATGCAACGCCACCAAAAGCGATATAAAGACATTCTAAGGGTGGCGCTCCAGACTCCAAGTGTTGCGGCGTTATCTACCGGAGAGGCTTCTACAATGGCATTTAACACTCCAAGCCAACCCACTGATAACCATCACGTTCCGGCCAGAGGCCAGCACAGCCAAGAGAACCAAATGACGCCGCCGGTGGCTAGGACCACCTATCCTCTAATCGCCCAGGATTGGGCCCAGGAGGAAAGATCTGAGGGTACTCCTCCAAGAACTTGCGGGGTCCCTGGGGGCGGCGGGGCTGCCGCGGCTGCGGACGGAGGCCCGGGTTGGCCCGATAGCGTCGAAGAGCCGATGGAGACCGACCGCCTGCTCACAACCATCCAGGAGGCCTACGGGCCTGAGAGCTCCCCGTCCGACGTAGAGCGGACAAGGGGACCGTCCACTTCGGTGGATCCTACTGACATTTCTCAATTGGCGGACCTTTTGGCGGAGGCGGACATCAGCCCCCCTAATCTGGCTTCTGAAGGCCAACAGAGTATCCAAGGTCCGGCCATCACGGCGAATGTGTCCGATGCATCTAAGGGGTGCTCGGCTCGACAAAGCAGCTCTGCAACGAGCAATAATGATGACGGCGGCTCTATTGGCGAAGCGGCGGGGTCGGGTTTGCCCGGGTCGACGGCTGCGGCGGCGGTGGCGGCGCCTTTCCTGGGGGCGGCCAGAAAAGCTACCGAGGCGACGATTGCCAACACCCTACAAGGCATAAGACAAGATTTCAACCATTTCGGAATGACAGATGGATCTCTGGCGGAGCGTATTGTCTCCGGCCCACTCCAGATGGAAGATTTAATGAAGATCTTCGGGCATTTCGGAGTGAATTTCCAGAAGCATCAGAACCAAAGAGGGACTGCAAGGACGAACAGACAAGCTGAGCATGTCCCGCAACTTCCTCAACACCAAAATGCTGGGAATAGGAAAATACGAAAGAAGAACAAATTCAATAAACACCAACGATTGTACAGACTGGGCCCACGGGTCCTTATGCACCAACTCCTGTCAGAAGATGCAAGCGGTGAGCCAACGCTAGCCCTGGAGGACATCCACAAATTTTATGATCCCCTTATGTCGGGTTCTCCTCCCCCACTTGAGAGACAGCTGCCCTCACTGATAAAAACTTGGGCTGACACCAGCGAGTTTGGCCTCGAAGAAGTTACTCAGGCCCTAAGGGCAATGGATAGAAAGGCGGCTCCAGGGCCGGACCGTGTCTCGGTCGACGATCTGCTAGCGGTTCCACCTGAGATCCTTCGGCATGTGCTGAACAATTTTTTCCATTACAAGTCTATGCCTGGCGGCCTCAAACAAGCACGAACTGTCTTTATTCCTAAAAAGGCAACACCTTCACTGGCGTCCGATGTCAGACCTATTACTATGGCCCATATGCTGAGTCGGCTGTATTCCCGCGTCCTCCTTAAGAGACTAACTGCTGAGAATACCTTTCACCCCTTACAAGGAGGCTTTCAGGATGATAGGGGAACCAGTACCAACCTTTTGGCCCTCCAGGCGCTAATGAAGATCATGAAAAAACAGAGGAGGAGTTTCTATGCAGTTAGTTTGGACGTGAAGAAGGCCTTCGACTGCGTGTCACACGAGGCCATAGCGGCAGCGGTTCGTGGTAGAGACATCCCAGAGCACTATGTCCAGGTGCTTATGGATCTTTATAGCGGGTGCTCTACCACGTTCTGCTGGAACGGCAAGACGGACGGCAGGGAGGTGCCTGTAACACAAGGCATTAAACAAGGAGATCCCCTGTCGCCGTTTCTTTTCAATTCCGTTCTTGATCCGCTACTCCAACAAGCTAACACCTCTGGCCTCGGTGTGCAGATCGATCACCAACACGCAGCTGCGATGGCCTTCGCAGATGATGTCCTCCTCTTCTCTTCTAGCCTGGGGGGGCTAAAGGCCCTGGTACGCCTCACTGAAGGTTATCTCGGCAGCACGGGTCTCACTATCAATCCCGTAAAGTCTCAATATTTTGGTTGGAGGTACGACGGGACTACCAAATGGTTTAACTACGACATACAGCCGCTCAGCATTGGGGGAACGACGATCACGCCCCGTGGTCGCGACACGCCAGTGACCTATTTGGGCCTTCGGCTTTATATAAATAGGCCATCTAGGATTGAGGACGCCACGGCTGATAGGATGGTGGAACTCATTAAAACGGCGGCCCTGAAGCCCTTCCAAAAGCTTCGATGTGTTAACCAGTTGGTCCTTCCTCGGCTCCTTTACCAGGCTTCCAACATCCTGGGACTTTTGACGCAGGCCACCAAGCGAGATAAGGCCATGCGAAAATTAGTCAAGCAACTTTTGCATCTGCCCCAGTCATTCCCGAACGCCCACGTCCATTTGCCCAACCGTGAGGGAGGATTGGGAGTGCTTCACCTGGAGTGGGTCGCGGCAGCGGTGCAGTTTAAAGCGATGTCACGAATGGCGAGGTTGACCGACCCGTTTGTGGACGCCTTGTTAACGCTGGGTCTCGACGACAACCTAAATAGACTGGCCTCTCATCTAGGGATCCCTCGAGGAATTACAGATAGGCATGAGGTAAACGAGGCTCTCATTGCCCTTAGGAAGGAATATTGGAATCGGAGGATCGCAGGGTATAACAATAAGGCCCTTTTCTCTCACAGAAACGAACCCGTCGGGAATTCGTGGTTAGCCTGCGATTCCCATTTAATGAAAGACGGGGATCGAATTCGTGCCCTGCGCCTCCGAACCAATTTATTCCCCACTAGAGCTTTATCTAACAAGCATGCGAGGGACCCTAGAATGAGAGATTGTCGACATTGTGGCCAGGAAGTCGAGACGGCGTTCCACATATTACAGCAGTGCGAGAAGGTCCACCTCCCAAGAGTGGCGCGCCACGATTTCGTTTCCAAACAGATTGCACGGCTGCTAAGACACCACAATCCTGAGGCCACTGTTGAGGAGGAGAGGTGGTTGACATCAGTAACTGGCGTCCGATTAAAACCAGACCTCATCTTTAAACGAGGAGGCGAAGTAATAGTTCTCGATACAGCCATCGCCTGGGACGCCAGTTCGACAACTCTCTCCGATATCAACAGGGCCAAGGTGGAAAAGTATTCTTGTCTCTCCCAGTCCTTCCCCGACAGTCATTTTTCAGTTCACGGCCTCTGTTTTGGGGCACGGGGTGGGACTTGTGCGGGAACCCGTAGAGCACTTAGAGACTTGGGGTTAACTAGACGAGATGTGGCTTGGCTTGCGTCAAAGGTGCTTGTTGGAAGCCTGATCTGTTTGAGTCGCTTCAACCGCATGGTTTAATACCTGGTTTTATTGAGCACAGAGCACTTTTTAGGCATTCATTTCCACCTTTGTGGGTTTGTTTTACCCCCTTTTGGGATCTTCCACTTTTATTGTGTTTATAAAAGTGGCTGCCTTGGGCCCTGTGGTCGTTAGACTGGCTTCGGTTTTACCGTGGCCTGGGCCCAAGGACACCCACTTTTGATTGCCTCCCCCTTACTTTTTACCCCACCCGTGGGGACATAGTGTGTTTTAGCCAAATCAACGCCATTCCACTCATTCGAAGCTTTTCTCCACATTCGGATCCTGCATATATTGTGTAATCATGGGCCGACCCCGAACAGTTCCCTCTTGAACCGACGCAGGTTTTACCCCTCGGGGAAAATTCCAAGTTTTAGCCAAATCAACGCCATTCCACTCATTCGAAGCTTTTCTCCACATTCGGATCCTGCATCTCAAGAGAAAATTGAAAAGGTATGGTGTAACGGCGGGGGAATATATTGTGTTCTTTCGCCTGTTCGGGTGTTCAACCGCAGATCTGGCCTGGTTGGCCGCTAAAGTTATTACAGGCAGCCTCATATGCCTGACTCGATTTAATCAGAAAGTTTGAGTTGAATTGACAGTGCACCCGTTTTTATATATATTTTATCCGTCAGCTCTTGCGACTGTCGGGGTTGTTTTTACCTACCGTTTTCTTAGTTTCCTCTTTTTGCTACTAAGAGGAGACGTTGGGGTCCGATGGCAGACCAACGCTAACCTCTCATGAGGTTGGGCCCCAAGGCACCCTTCTTGTAGCCTGACGATTTTACCTCCTTGAGGGGGACTTTTTTGTTCTTAGCCAAATCAACGCCATTCCACTCATTCGAAGCTTTTCTCCACATTCGGATCCTGCATCTCAAGAGAATTAAAAAAGTATGGTGTAACGGCGGGGGAATATATTGTGTTCTTTCGGTAGCCAAATCAACGCCATTCCACTCATTCGAAGCTTTTCTCCACATTCGGATCCTGCATCTCAAGAGAAAATTGAAAAGGTATGGTGTAACGGCGGGGGAATATATTGTGTTTCTTTACGGCCACTAACAATGTCATCCATGGTCACGAGACTTTTCTCCAAAATCTTGCTTACTAGATTTTCTGCTGAGAACTCCTTCCACGCTTTTCAAGGTGGATTCCAAGATGACAGGAGTTCCAGCACAAACCTACTGCTGTTACAGGGCATAATGAAGTGCCTTAAGAAGGGAAAAAAGAGCTTATTTGCGGCTTCTTTGGACATTCGCAAAGCTTTTGATGTTGTCAGCCATGAGGCCATATTTGGCGCGCTGAGAGGAAGGGGTTTTCCTGAGTTTTATATTACCCTTCTCCGCAACCTCTATGAGGGAGCCAGTACCTCTTTCTTTCTAAATGGTGTTACAGATGGTCATAAGATACCTGTACGAAGGGGCATCAAGCAGGGGGATCCCCTCTCCCCCTTTCTATTTAACGCAATTTTGGATCCCCTTCTACAGAAGTTGAATGCCAGGGGACTGGGGGTCCAGGTCGAGGGAGCCGAGGCTGCGGCACTTGCGTTCGCCGATGATATTCTTTTGATCGCACCAAGTTTTGAGAGTTTAAATGCACTTGTCCGTGAAACGGAACAATATCTAGCTGGGGTACAGCTTTCTTTAAACCCCGCAAAAACTCAATACTTTGGTTGGCGGTACGACGGCATACGCAAGTGGTTTAATTACAGTTTGCCACCCTTGCGTATAGCCGGGAGCGAGGTGCGCAGCATTGGCAAGAACGAACCAGTTAAATACCTGGGCCTCCAGCTCTTTGTAAATAAGCCTCCCAAGGCATGTGACGAAATGACTGATAACATCTCAAGGATTATAACGGTGGCTGCCCTCAAACCCTTTCAGCGAGTCAGATGTTTGAGCCTCATGGTTGTGTCTCGCTATCAGTATATTCTTTCCAACGCTCTAAATGCACAGAGAGAAGCGTTGCGTCGAGACAAGCTGTTGCGTGTCGCTGTAAAGAAAATGCTACATCTTCCAATGTCTTTCCCTACCACTCATGTGCATTTGCCAACTAGAGAGGGTGGTCTTGGGGTTGCCCAACTTGAGTGGACGGCTGTTGCCGCCCAGGCCAAGGCGTTTGCCCGAATGGCGCGACTAGCTCATCCTTTTATCGATGCCATTCTCTCTACTTCTTTGGCAGACGTCTATGAGCGGGTATGCAAACATCTTGACATCCCCTGCGGTCTACTCTCTCAGTCTGATGTTGGTTCTGCCCTAGACGAGGCCCGGAAGCGATGGACTGAACGAATGAGACAGCCCTATACGAACGCCTCACTCTTCTCCCATGTCAAGGAGCCAGTGGGTAATCAATGGCTTGAGCCTGATTGCCGTTACGTCGTGGATGGTGATAGAATCCGAGCATTAAGGTTACGAACTAATCTGTACCCCACAAAAGCCTTGTCCAACAAGGGCTCGACTGATCCCGATGCTACTAAATGCAGGTTTTGTAAAAATAAGGAAGAAACTGCATTTCACATATTACAAGAATGCGAGAAAATACATCTCCCGAGGATCGAGCGGCACAACTTTGTGTGTCGACAGATAGTTCGCTTGATACAAAAATACAATCCTTTGGCTCACGTAGAACAAGAAAAAGTATACACCACGACGGCGGGGGTCCGGCTCAAGCCAGACATTGTGTTAAGAGATGGAAACGATGTGGCTATACTGGACTTGGCAGTGGCGTGGGACGCGTCTCCAAAAACTCTTGAGGAAGTCAACAGGGGAAAAGTTTCTAAGTATACACCCCTAGTCCATTCTTTCCCTGGCTGTAATGTTAGGGTTGCTGGGCTATGCTTTGGGGCCCGTGCGGGCACGTGTGCCTCTACAAGAAAGATCTTGAAGGATCTTGGTCTCTCTGGTCGAGATGTCGGATGGCTCGCCGCCAAGGTTTTGGTAGGCAGCCTTATCTGTCTAAATCGGTTTGGAAAAATGGTCTGACCTCCAGGTTCCCTGTTAGTTATGTAGAATTAGGTTCCACTGTTTTGGAGTTTTATCTTGTACGGTTTTTATTCCTCTTAATGTTCTGTAAGGGGATCTGTTGCGGCCAAGTGGCAGAACAACGCTTGCCCGAAAGGGCATGGCCGCAAAGTACCTCCTTCGGGACTTAATGTATTTTAACCCCTTTTTAGGGGACATCTTTTTACTAGCCAAATCAACGCCATTCCACTCATTCGAAGCTTTTCTCCACATTCGGATCCTGCATCTCAAGAGAAAATTGAAAAGGTATGGTGTAACGGCGGGGGAATATATTGTGTTCTTTCGGTAGCCAAATCAACGCCATTCCACTCATTCGAAGCTTTTCTCCACATTCGGATCCTGCATCTCAAGAGAAAATTGAAAAGGTATGGTGTAACGGCGGGGGAATATATTGTGTTCTTTCTTTGTGTTCTTTTTTTTGGGGGGGGGTGGTTGTCGAGTTTTTCCCCCGAGCGATTTCTGTGCGTTGTGCTTTGCTCAGTCTGCTACTTCGTGCTTTACTCGACAATCAGGCAGGCCCACCTCCACGTGGTCCCCCCTGGGCAGGCTCAAACTTTTCTGAGCCTGGCTAAGAGGCCTGCCGCGGGCTATTTGCCCGCAGTGGGGCAAACGTTCTGTGTCTGCTTCATTTTCAAAGGAGGCGGGATTAGTCCCGACCTCAAGCCCCACTGTTTTTCCTGAGAGGTTGTGTTCCCTAATAAGGATGGATCTTCATACGGCGCAGTTTCCCCCGACCGACTTACGGTGTCACCAGTGCGGTGATCGAGTCACTTCTCGTGACAAGCTCCAGACCCACTACACAAGAAACCACCAGACCACCATATCTTGGAAGTGCACAGCGTGCAACATTAAGGAGATGAGATGCGCAAAAAGCATGTCCTCGCATCACACCAAATGCAAGAGGCGTCTTGCCATCAGACAGAATCTTTCCCCTGCAAGTGGATGCTCAGCACCACCAGTGCCTATTCAAGAAGACGTAGAGGACTCTATGGCGCAAGTTCGGGGCTCAGCCCCTGCAAGAATCCAATCAATAAATGATGACACCACCAAGAAAGGATCTGAAGGCGTTGCTAATGAGGTGGGCCGCTCTGGATGCGATGATTCTTCTACTTGTCCTATGGGCTTGGTGCCCGCGGGCCTCGGGGGCGGGGGTCCGGGGGGGTCTTTGCCCGGTGGCGGCCGGGATGCGGTTCCCCTCTCGGGGCATGGCGGCGAGGCAGAGGGTGGTTCCTCTGAGGAGGTGGAGACCTTAAAGGAGGTGAATGCTGCTCCTTCTGGAACTCCAGTTAGCGATTCGTTAAACGGTCGCAGCATCTCTCAATTGGCGGAGTCCATTGCAGGGGCCATTGCAGTGGATCTGGAGTCACCACCTCAATCCAGCGAGTCACTATGTGACTCAGATATTTCTGATCTCGCAGAAGCAATAGCGGAGGCTGGAACTTACCCTCCCTTTGGGAGTGATTCAATACCACTTATGGTGAACCCTTCTGGGCTTGTCACCTCGCCTCCTGGACACGTCTATCCACTCGCCGCCGGCTCTGGGGTTGATGGGGTGGCGCCTCGGCTGCCTCCGGATTTGGGCTCCTCTGGGTCCCTGGCTCCGGCTCCTCCGGGGGCCATGTCCTACGGGCGCTGGACTGATGCGGAACTAGTGGCCTTGGCCAATGCCGAACTGTCGTTACATGGCCATCCTTTCATCAACCAAGAATTGGCCCGTGTTTTTACGTCACGATCTTTAATGGCCATTCGAATGATGAGGCATCAGTCGCGTTATAAGAGCATCCTTTCAAGAGTGTCCCAGGAGAATCAGCGTATGGCAGCTTCCACTCCAGCTCCTGTTGCTCCTAGACCGCATCTCCAGGTGGATTGCAGGGAAGTCAATGACGACCTGAGAAGATTGGGCATCAATGATCAGGCCCTGGCACATAACATAGTGTCTGCGCCCATATGCATGATGGATATAACCTGCATCCTTCGTCACTTTGGCGCACTTCCTTCACGGCCTCTTCCTAAGAATAGGCGTAGAGAGAGGGCATGTCCCCAACGTATTAACACGAAGAAAGCTCGCAAGCAGGCACGGTTCCAGCTGCATCAAAGATTATACCGCAAGGGACCTAGAATCCTCGCCCACCATCTGCTGCTAGAGGAGGAAACACCTGAGAACCGCATCTCGTTGGAGCACGTGCATGATGTTTTTGATGCCCTCTTCTCTTCCTGCGAAGCTCCACGATCGAAGCAACCCATTACACCGCCTATTGATCGGGTGAGCTGCCCTGTCACCTTATTCTCCCCAGCCGAAGTGGAGGCCGCCGTGATGAGTATGGATGTGAAGTCAGCGCCAGGACCAGATGGCCTTCGAGTTGGAGATCTCAGGAAGGTGCCATATGACATCACGTGCCACATTATGAACAACTTCTTGCGATTTAAGAGCCTGCCCGACGACCTCAAGATCTCCCGTACTGTCTTTATTCCAAAGAAAGCGGTCCCACGTTCAGCGAGCGATCTTCGCCCGATTACGGTCACACCAGTTTTAACCCGTTTGCTGTCTCGGCTGCTGTTAAGTCGTTTTTCGGCTGCCATTTCTTTCCATCCACTTCAAGGTGGCTTTCAATCTGATCGTAGTACTAGCACGAACTTATTACTGTTGCAGGGTACAATGAGGTACCTTAAGAAGAAAAAACGCAACTTCTTTGCGGCGAGTTTAGACATAAGGAAAGCGTTTGACTCTCTCGCCCATGAAGCGATATTTGCTGCTCTGTTTAAGAGAGGTGTGCCGGATCATTACATCGATCTTATCAAGAATTTCTACCAGGGTTGCTTGACCACTTTTCACCTAGATGGCAAAACCGACGGGAAGAGAATTCCGGTTAGACAGGGTATCAAGCAGGGGGATCCCTTATCCCCCATGCTATTTAACACTGTATTGGATCCCTTGTTGCATGCCCTGAACTCCTCCGGACTCGGGGTGGCGATAGAGCAAGCCCAGGCGTCGGCATTAGCTTTTGCCGACGATCTGTTGATTATGTCAGAAAGCCTGGAGGGCCTAAAAGCTCTGATTCGCCGCACCGAAGATTTTCTAAGTTCCGCAGGGCTAGTTCTCAACCCAGATAAAACACAGTACTTTGGCTGGAAGTACGATGGCAAGCGTAAATGGTACGACTATAGCATCCCCAACATTACAGTGGGCGACGTGGAGGTGCGTCCTCGCCCTAGGGGTGTCTCTGTTCGATATCTTGGCCTGAACCTTTTCGCCAACAGGGCACCCCAGTGCGACGACGACATGGCTGAAAGGCTTATATACGTCATCCGGCACGCCTCTCTGAAGCCATTCCAGCGATTACACTGCTTAAACACTCTAGTACTTCCCCGACTACTATACATCCTGGCCAATTCCATCTCTGTGATCAATGATGCCGCCAAGAAGGAAAAGAACTTACGCAACCTGGTGAAGCAGGTTCTCCATCTGCCGTCAAGTTTTCCTAACGTCCATTGTCATCTTCCTGCCAGAGAGGGCGGCCTCGGCCTTTTACAGTTGCAATGGGTGGCCGCCAGCATGCAAATGAAAGCGTTGGCCAGGATGGCTCGGTTACGTAGCCCCTTCGTGGAGGCAGTGCTATCCTCTGCCTTATTCGAACAGGAAAGCAGACTGGCAGCCTTTCTGGGTATACCAATGGGCATCACTGCACAAGCTGATTTGACGGTGGCCTTACAAACAGCGAGACGTTCGGCACTGGCTAGAGACATCGCCAAGTATAGTAACAAGAGTTTATTCGCACACAGAAGAGAGCCGGTTGGCAACACTTGGCTGCGGCACGAATCAAGATTTCTTAAAGATGGGGACCGCATCAGGGCGTTGCGCCTGCGCACTAACCTGGTTCCAACGAAGGCACTATACAATAAACAAGCGCAGGATCCCAAGGCGCGCGAGTGCCAGTTTTGTCCCGGCCGGGAGGAGACGGCCTTCCACATCCTGCAAGGTTGTGAGAGGGTTCATCTCCCCCGCGTCGAAAGACATAATTATATCTGCAACCAGGTTTCCCGCCTGATCCGTAAATACAACCCGGCAGCTACAATCACCCAGGAACGGGTGTATACCTCGTCGGATGGATCTCGTCTAAAGCCAGATATTGTAGTTACTCTCGGCGACTCTGTACAAATTCTAGATGTGGCGGTCGCTTGGGATGCCACGACGAGCGCTTTGGAGGATATCAATAAGGCCAAGATAGAGAAATACAGGAGTTTGACCTCGTCCTTTCCCGACAAACGAGTGGAGGTACACGGGTTGTGTTTTGGAGCGAGAGGAGGGACGTGCGCCACCACTAGGAACACCTTGACGGATTTAGGACTCCCCAGGATTGACGTCGCTTGGCTGGCCTCACGTGTGTTGATAGGCAGTCTCATTATTTTGACGCGTTTTAATCACATGGTTTAATTTAGTATCCGTCCTTTGGTTACGGCCTCTCCGGGTTTCCCCTCAGTCGTTCAAGGTTTTATTGGGTAGTTTCCCTTTTATATGTTTTACTTCCACTTGATTGACGCTTTTAGCGGTTTTAATCAAGTGGGAATGTTTGGGGCCACATGGGCAGAACACCGCCTAACCCCCGGCTGGCTAGCCAAAGGGGGTTGGCCCCAAATAAATCCCACTTGGACCGACATAGTTTTACCCCATTTTTGGGGAAGTTTCGAGTTTTAGCCAAATCAACGCCATTCCACTCATTCGAAGCTTTTCTCCACATTCGGATCCTGCATCTCAAGAGAATTAAAAAAGTATGGTGTAACGGCGGGGGAATATATTGTGTTCTTTCGGTAGCCAAATCAACGCCATTCCACTCATTCGAAGCTTTTCTCCACATTCGGATCCTGCATCTCAAGAGAAAATTGAAAAGGTATGGTGTAACGGCGGGGGAATATATTGTGTTCTTTCGGTAGCCAAATAAACGCCATTCCACTCATTCGAAGCTTTTCTCCACATTCGGATCCTTCATCTCACGAGAAAATTGAAAAGGTATGGTGTAACGGCGGGGGAATATATTGTGTTCTTTCGGTAGCCAAATCAACGCCATTCCACTCATTCGAAGCTTTTCTCCACATTCGGATCCTGCATCTCACGAGAAAATTGAAAAGGTATGGTGTAACGGCGGGGGAATATATTGTGTTCTTTCGGTAGCCAAATCAACGCCATTCCACTCATTCGAAGCTTTTCTCCACATTCGGATCCTGCATCTCACGAGAAAATTGAAAAGGTATGGTGTAACGGCGGGGGAATATATTGTGTTCTTTCGGTAGCCAAATCAACGCCATTCCACTCATTCGAAGCTTTTCTCCACATTCGGATCCTGCATCTCACGAGAAAATTGAAAAGGTATGGTGTAACGGCGGGGGAATATATTGTGTTCTTTCGGTAGCCAAATCAACGCCATTCCACTCATTCGAAGCTTTTCTCCACATTCGGATCCTGCATCTCAAGAGAAAATTGAAAAGGTATGGTGTAACGGCGGGGGAATATATTGTGTTCTTTCCACAGTGGCGGGAGTGGCTCGGCAGTTTTTTGTTGCGTTTGGCTAGCCTTTGGCTACTTGTGCTGCTTGGATTGATTGCTTCTTGTGTGGCGTGCCGAGTCACTGGGCGGTCCGGCCTCCACGTGGCCCCCCTGGAAACGGTGCAACACCGGCTAACTGGACCGCCCGCGGCCTTTGGCCGTATAGGCAGAGCGTAATTCTTGTTAGAAGCTTTTGTACTTGGGCCCTGCGAGCTAGCAGGTGCCCAACGCTCTTGCCACAGTTTTAGATCCTCAGAGTTGTTGGGTTTTCGGATCCAGAAAATACGAGATGGAAGAGTGGGCAGTGAAGTACCCACCTGCAAGCCTTGAGTGCCACCTCTGTGAGTTGCGGCTGACTTCAAGACCGAAACTTGAGTTGCATTATTTGGATCATCGTGTTCGACTTGTCTGGAGGTGCGGCATCTGTAACGTCAAAACAGCCACTTCCAGTAAAGTGATTTCCTCGCACCATACGAAATGTAGAAGGAAAGTGGTGACTACTGGCGAGGGCGGTGCTGTCGCGGAGGAGTCGGAGGTGATGGCCCCGGCCGTGTCCTGTCCTGGCGGGGCGGCGGGCGCTGTCCTTGTGTCTGCCGGTTTGACCTCTGTTGACACGCAGAACTGTGGGCCTGTGGCCCCGGATGTAGGGAGTAGTGCTGCCCATACCAACGAGCCCGAGATCGTGGAGGAGGGACGAGTGTCCCCTGAGCGTTTAAGTCCGACGACGTCGGTTTGCTCAGAAGGGGTGATATCTCAGTTGGCTGATGCCCTAGCTCGAGCGGGTGCAGTCCCCCCTAGTACTATGTATGAGGACACGCATTTGGCCTATGCTCGAGCGGCCAGTACAGAGCGTGAGTCCCAGGGCTTGGGCAGACGGATGTATCATTTTGTTAACTCCCTTGAGGGTGACCGGTGTGATGCGGGGGCGGTGCCTGGGGCCCCGTCCGGTTTGGCCGGGGTCGGGGCGGTTGTCTCCGGGGCTTCCGCGGCGGCGCCGTCAGGAAATCTGGAAGCAGCTTTGGATGAGGCTGGACTAGCAGGGAGACAGATGCTCTCTTTCGGGAGATGGACGGATGCTGATATGAGGGCGCTTGCTTTGTTGGAGTTGCAGCAGGCTGGTCATCCCTTCATCAATCAACAACTTGCGAAGTCTTTTCCTAGTCGCTCAGTGACTGCCATTTCTCTAATGAGGCGACAAGATAAATACAAAGAAATTCTTGAAGACATGAGAGCTCGAAATCAACTATATCAACCAGCACTTAGAACAAGGGTTGCTGTGGATAACCAAGAGGCTCCACGACTGAGATTGCAGAAAGAGAAGGTGAAGGAGGACTTCGACTCTGTGGGCCTCACGAGTGAATCTCTTCAAGCAAATGTCACGGACGTTCCACTGGCTATGGAGGAGCTTCAGGAAATTTTCAGCCATTTCGGAGTGGTGGATCGGACTCGATCTAAGAAATCGGCTAAGCCCCAGAAGAAGAAGAGGGCGGTGCCTGCAACCAGCAAGGCAAGAAAGAAGGCTCAGTTCCAGGAGCATCAGAAGCTTTATCGGTTGGGGCCGAGAGTTCTTGCCCATAACATCCTTCTTCAGGGGGAAGGTCCAAGTGCTTTGGGCCTTTCCGACATACACGACGTATACGACCCTCTTTTTACGGCACCTTCGGGTCCGGTTTGTGAGGAAATTCCATCCACTAGTACTTGTGACATGGCTGTAGAGTTGTTCTCTGTTGAGGAGGTCCAGTGGGTGCTGCAAACATCTAATCCCAAATCCGCACCAGGCCCGGATGGGCTAACGCTTTTTGAACTGCAGAAAATTCCGGTGAAGATTTGGTTGCACATTTTTAATAATTGTCTCGTCTTCCAGAATCTTCCACTCGAACTAAAAAGGTCGAAGACGATATTCATCCCCAAAAAAGCGAATCCTGCAACTGCAAGTGATCTCCGGCCAATCACAATGTCCTCGATGATTTCGAGACTTTTGTCGAAATTACTTCTACGGAGATTCAGTGTCAGTACTGCCTTCCACAACCTCCAGGGTGGGTTCCAAGACGACCACAGTACTAGTACAAATTTATTACTCCTGCAGGGTATGATGAAGTATGCCAAACAGAAGAAAAAGAGTCTCTATGCAGCGAGTCTTGATGCGCGCAAGGCGTTTGATACCATTAGTCATGAGGCCATTTTTCAAGCTTTACGAGGGAGAGGGTGTCCGGACTTTTACATCACCATGATCCGGAACCTATACAGCGGCAGCTCGACAGAGTTCTTTTTGAACGGAGTGACGGATGCCCGCAGAGTTTTGGTACACCGTGGGATCAAGCAGGGTGACCCGCTTTCGCCCTTTTTATTTAATGTGGTGCTGGACCCGCTTTTACAGCAGCTTAACGGGTCAGGCCTAGGTGTGCAGATCGGTGAGCAGAACGCTTCCATCTTAGCGTTTGCTGATGATATCCTTGTGACCTCTAGTGGCTATGAAGGACTCCGTCATCTTCTGCGGGAGGTTGAGAAGTATTTATCGGGTGTTCACCTCACTTTAAATCCGCAGAAGACTCAATATTTCGGATGGCATTATGACGGAGTCCGGAAATGGTTCAGTTACGATATACCACCCATCCATGTTGCGGGTGTAGAGGTCACACCGGTAAGACCGGGTTCGCCGATCTGCTACCTGGGTCTTCAACTTTTTGTAAACAAACCACCTCGGGCGAACGACGATCTCACGGAAAAGATAACACGTGTGATTTCTGCGGCATCCCTCAAACCGTTTCAGCGGCTTCGCTGTGTGGATACCCTCGTGGCCTCACGGTATCTGTACATACTGTCAAACGCCTTGAATATGAGATCGGAAGCAGTGCGCAGAGACAAGGCGCTTCGAATTTTAATCAAGAGACTGCTGCATTTACCTATGTCGTTCCCGAACGTGCATGTTCATCTGCCCTGCAAGGAAGGAGGATTGGGCCTCCTCTGGTTGGAGTGGACGGCAGCCGCTGCTCAGGCAAAGGCGTACGCTAGGATGGAAAGGATGGCTGACCCCTTTGTCGATGAGGTGTTGTCCCACGCCCTTCGTGAAGAACAGGAAAAACTATATCGCTTCCTTGGATTGCCCTTGGGAGTTTCTGATAGACAGGCCATCGAGATGGCACTAAGATCTGCCAAGCGAGATTGGGTTGATAAGCAGATCCGTCAGTACGACAATGGGGGCTTGTTCTCTCATCGTCGTGAGCCTGTGGGGAATCAGTGGCTGCGCCCGGATTGTAAGCATATTAAGGATGGGGATAGAATCCGGGCGTTGCGGCTACGGACAAATCTGTTTCCAACGCGTTCCCTCTCAAATAAGCATAGCACGGATGAGATGGCCACCCTCTGCAGATTTTGCAAAGAAAAAACAGAAACCTCCTTTCACATTCTGCAGGAGTGCGAGAGGGTGCATCTCTCCCGTGTGGAACGCCATAACTTTGTTTGTAAGCAGATTGTCCGGTTAGTCAGCAAGTATGACCCACAGGTTCAGATAACTCAGGAGAAGCTTATCACTACCACCGATGGCAAACGTCTGAAGCCGGACCTGATTTTGTCCAAGGGCAGCGATGTGGTTGTGTTGGATGTAGCTGTTGCGTGGGATGCCACCTCGTCGACTCTGGAAGGCGTAAACAGGTCTAAAGTGGAAAAGTACTCTTGTCTTGCCTCATCTTTTCCAGGCCGTTCTTTCCAGGTCGCGGGTCTTTGCTTTGGCGCTCGAGGTGGCACTTGTGCCAGTACTAGAAAATCGCTGAGGGCACTTGGTCTGTCTTGGTCGGACATTGCTTGGCTTGCTTCGAAAGTTTTGGTGGGCAGTTTGATCTGCCTTACTCGTTTCAACCAGAAGATCTAGGATCCAGACTCGTTCAGTTTTATTCTTCGTTGTTGGTCGCTTCGGCGCCTCTGTGGATCGTGAAGTTTTAACGGTGTCCTCTTGACTATTGGAGTTTTGCACCTTTTACCTTTTTTGCTTTATTTCCTTCATGCCCGCATGAAGGGGATCCGTTGTGGCCCAATTGGCAGTCCATCGCTGGCTCTTAGAGCCGGGTCACAACGTGGCTCCTTTGGGCATTGTGTTTTACCCCTTTTCGGGGAAATTGTTTTAGTAGCCAAATCAACGCCATTCCACTCATTCGAAGCTTTTCTCCACATTCGGATCCTGCATCTCAAGAGAAAATTGAAAAGGTATGGTGTAACGGCGGGGGAATATATTGTGTTCTTTCGGTAGCCAAATCAACGCCATTCCACTCATTCGAAGCTTTTCTCCACATTCGGATCCTGCATCTCACGAGAAAATTGAAAAGGTATGGTGTAACGGCGGGGGAATATATTGTGTTCTTTCGGTAGCCAAATCAACGCCATTCCACTCATTCGAAGCTTTTCTCCACATTCGGATCCTGCATCTCAAGAGAAAATTGAAAAGGTATGGTGTAACGGCGGGGGAATATATTGTGTTCTTTCGGTAGCCAAATCAACGCCATTCCACTCATTCGAAGCTTTTCTCCACATTCGGATCCTGCATCTCACGAGAAAATTGAAAAGGTATGGTGTAACGGCGGGGGAATATATTGTGTTCTTTCGGTAGCCAAATCAACGCCATTCCACTCATTCGAAGCTTTTCTCCACATTCGGATCCTGCATCTCACGAGAAAATTGAAAAGGTATGGTGTAACGGCGGGGGAATATATTGTGTTCTTTCGGTAGCCAAATCAACGCCATTCCACTCATTCGAAGCTTTTCTCCACATTCGGATCCTGCATCTCAAGAGAAAATTGAAAAGGTATGGTGTAACGGCGGGGGAATATATTGTGTTCTTTCGGTAGCCAAATCAACGCCATTCCACTCATTCGAAGCTTTTCTCCACATTCGGATCCTGCATCTCACGAGAAAATTGAAAAGGTATGGTGTAACGGCGGGGGAATATATTGTGTTCTTTCGGTAGCCAAATCAACGCCATTCCACTCATTCGAAGCTTTTCTCCACATTCGGATCCTGCATCTCACGAGAAAATTGAAAAGGTATGGTGTAACGGCGGGGGAATATATTGTGTTCTTTCGGTAGCCAAATCAACGCCATTCCACTCATTCGAAGCTTTTCTCCACATTCGGATCCTGCATCTCAAGAGAAAATTGAAAAGGTATGGTGTAACGGCGGGGGAATATATTGTGTTCTTTCGGTAGCCAAATCAACGCCATTCCACTCATTCGAAGCTTTTCTCCACATTCGGATCCTGCATCTCACGAGAAAATTGAAAAGGTATGGTGTAACGGCGGGGGAATATATTGTGTTCTTTCGGTAGCCAAATCAACGCCATTCCACTCATTCGAAGCTTTTCTCCACATTCGGATCCTGCATCTCAAGAGAAAATTGAAAAGGTATGGTGTAACGGCGGGGGAATATATTGTGTTCTTTCGGTAGCCAAATCAACGCCATTCCACTCATTCGAAGCTTTTCTCCACATTCGGATCCTGCATCTCACGAGAAAATTGAAAAGGTATGGTGTAACGGCGGGGGAATATATTGTGTTCTTTCGGTAGCCAAATCAACGCCATTCCACTCATTCGAAGCTTTTCTCCACATTCGGATCCTGCATCTCACGAGAAAATTGAAAAGGTATGGTGTAACGGCGGGGGAATATATTGTGTTCTTTCGGTAGCCAAATCAACGCCATTCCACTCATTCGAAGCTTTTCTCCACATTCGGATCCTGCATCTCACGAGAAAATTGAAAAGGTATGGTGTAACGGCGGGGGAATATATTGTGTTCTTTCTGGTTATGATTAAGCTTATCCCAGTGAAAATCATGTGCTATATATTCAACAACTTCTTCCAACATGGTGTGGTGCCAAGTGAACTAAAGCAATCAAAGACTGTGTTTGTGCCCAAAAAGACCTGTACATCTGGTCCTGCGGATTTTCGTCCGATCACCGTTGCTCCGGTTCTACTCCGTCTATACAGTCGCATCCTACTTCGCCGCTTCTCAACCCAGAGTTCGTTCCACGACCTTCAGAGCGGCTTTCAAGATGACCGCTCCACGGGATCAAATCTCCTGCTGCTGCAGGGCGTCATGCGCCACGCCAAGCGACGCCACCAACCTTTGTATGTAGCCAGCCTCGACCTCAGGAAGGCTTTTGATTTAATCAGTCACCAAGCCATCTTTTCTGCACTACGAGGCAGGTCCCTTCCTGAGGTCTACGTTGCCATCCTTCAGGACCTCTATCAGGGCTGCAGCACGTCGTTTTGGATGAGCGGCGCCACCGATGATATCCATGTGCCTGTTAGGAGGGGTATCAAGCAGGGCGATCCCTTGTCGCCATTTTTATTTAATTGTGTGCTTGACCCCCTCCTACACGAAATCAACGCCTCGGGCCTTGGGTACCATGCGGGTGACACTTCTGCGGCTGCTATGGCGTTCGCAGACGACTTGCTTTTGCTCTCGGACAACCATGAGGCCCTGCAGGAGCTGGTGCGGATCACAGAACACTACCTCGAGAAAGTCCGCCTGCAGATCAACCCGGCCAAAACTCAGTATTTTGGCTGGACTTGGTCAAGCGATCGAGGGTGGTTTGAGTACGACGTGAGACCTATAACAGTGGCCGGCTGTACCATACAACCTTCGCAACGAGAGAACCCTCTTGTCTACCTGGGGCTCCGTATACACGTCCATAGTGGCCCAGCCATCGGGGACCCCAAAGCGGACAAAACCTCGGACCTCATTGGGACAACAGCGCTCAAGCCCTTCCAGCGTCTTAAGTGCTTCAAGGAGCTGGTGGTGCAGCGACAGCTCTATACCCTCGCCAATTCACTAGGAGTAATTGGGCATGCCGAAAAAGTTGATAAGCTGAACATCCGGCATATCAAGAAATTTCTACACCTGCCGGGATCCTTTCCCACGTCGCATATGTGGTTGCCCTCGAGAAGGGGTGGGCTCGGCGTGCTCCAACTGGCGTTTGTGGCAGCGCAAGTCCAAGTGAAGTCTTTGGCCCGGCTGCAGCGGTTGGGCAACCAGTTCGTGGACGCGATATTTAATGCCGTCTTAAATGACCACTACCTGAAGCTGTGTCAGTATATTGACATCCCTACTGGCATCACGGGGGTGCTGGACCTTAATAACACCATCAAGATTGCCCATGACAGATGGTCCACGAAGATCAAGGACGTGTATAAGGTCAAATCGAACTTCGCACATGAGAACGATCCGTTCGCCAACAGGTGGCTGTCTGAAGATTCCCATCTCCTCAAAGACGGGGATAGGATCCGTGCCTTGCGCTTACGAACGGGAATATACCCGTGTCGGGCATTATCAAACAAACATGCGCCCGATCCAGCGGACCGACTATGTCATCACTGTGGGCAGGGGGAGGAGACGCCCGTCCACATCTTACAGTTTTGCGAACGGGTGCATGGACCCCGCGTCGAGCGTCACAATTACCTCTGCGACCAGATCGCTCGTCTGATCTCGCAATATAACCCTCAAGCCCAGGTCACCCAGGAACAACTCTTCACGGCCCAAGGAGTTCGCCTGAAACCCGACATCGTAGTTCAAGAAGCGGATCGGGTAACCATCCTGGATGTCGCCGTGGCCTGGGACAACAGCGTCGCGACCTTGGAGAAGAAATCGGCAGAGAAGAAAGGGAAATACGAGCCTCTGCGAGAATGCTTTCCCGATAAGCAAGTCATCTTCGAGGGGGTGGCGATCGGCGCGCGCGGCCTAACTTGTCTGTCCATGCGAAAGGCCTGTTTTAGCCTCGGTTTTTCTAAGGCTGATGTGGCCTGGCTCGCCTCCCGGTCCCTGCTGGGGAGCCTAATCTGCCTTAGTCGATTCACTAGGATGGTTTAGTTCTGCTGTACTCCATGTCTAACTCGGTTCTCCGGTGTTAATTTTAATGGGACAGGCGCGTGTTTTATGGTTTTTAATCCCCTTTCTTTTACTTGTGACTTCTAAGAACGGAGTCTAAGTGCCAACAACCATACGGCCCCTTGGGGTTCGTACGGCATGCAGCTCCGCGTCTTGGTCCGTGTTTGTTTTTACCCCTTTTTTCGGGGGAAATTGCGTTTTAGCCAAATCAACGCCATTCCACTCATTCGAAGCTTTTCTCCACATTCGGATCCTGCATCTCACGAGAAAATTGAAAAGGTATGGTGTAACGGCGGGGGAATATATTGTGTTCTTTCGGTAGCCAAATCAACGCCATTCCACTCATTCGAAGCTTTTCTCCACATTCGGATCCTGCATCTCACGAGAAAATTGAAAAGGTATGGTGTAACGGCGGGGGAATATATTGTGTTCTTATATTGTGTTCTCTGTATAATATATTGTGTTCTCTATATTGTGTTCTTTCTTGGGGGGTGGCGACTCGGATTTGGGGGGTGGCGACTCGGATTTGGTTTCGTTTGTGCTGTGCGATTTGTCTCTGCGAACCAAGTTTCTTTCAAGTGTTATCCGAGTCGTCGGGCGGTCCGGCCTCCTCGTGGCGCCCCCTGGGCAACGGTAAGCAGCTACCGGCCAACGGACCGCCCACGGCATAAGCCGTGGTTGGAGCGAAGTCTCTGTGTTCTTCTGTATTTTTGACGCCCCAGCTACTTTTCGCTGGGACGTTTACGCTCCCACCTTACCTGGAGAATCTAGTACTATGCAGACCCATGAGATCATCTACCCGCCTGATGGGCTTATATGCCACGTCTGCGCAGATCGATCAACGTCTAGGACCAAGTATGAGGCTCATTACCTCACCCATCAGCTTAAGATCAAATGGAGGTGCGGCATTTGTCGCCAAAAGACGCTACTGGCCTCTACAAGTATGTCGTCACATCACTCAAAATGTAAGAAGAAGCACCAAGTCGTTTCTACTGAACGCATTACATCAACCAATGCTAGTGTGGAAGACACAGCAGCTGAAGGAGCGGGCTCTGCAAGAAGCTCCAGGGGTCCCAGTGCCGGAGCTCCGGCTGATGGACACGATGATATGTTGGACAGCGATGGTGGGGGACCTGCCCTGGTGGGGGCTGTGCCCGGTGTCGGGGGCGGGGAGTCGGGTGTGCCCGGCCCGTCCACTGGCTCGGCGATGGGCGCTGATCGACATTTGAGTACTGGCGAGCATATGAGATCTGTGGGGCCTGTCGACGATGAGGCTTCGAATGTTTCGAACGGACTTGTTCCGTCACCTTCAGCTACGTCACCTACAGCTGACATTTCAGCGCTGGCCAGCTTACTTGCAGCCGAGGAGTTGTCTCCCTCACAAAGTAGGATCATTGCTGCTAATCTGAGGCGCATTCTCGACGAGGATGCTGCTATATCAACGAGTGGCCTTAATGTAGCTGCCTTGACAGCCGACGATACTCGAGCCTCGCACCCTGTGGTGCTATCGCCCCTGCTCGCTGCGCCCGCTGGGTCGGTGGGCGGATCGGTTTCGCCCGGCGCTCTGCCCCCGGTTCCGGGTGCGCCCCCGCCAGTGGTGGTCTCTTACGGTCGTTGGACCGAGGCCGAACTACACCTACTGGCCCGAACAGAGATCCGGTTCGGTGATCATCCGTTCATTAATTTAAAAATACACGAAGTGTATCCAACTCGGACCCTCCAAAGTATAAGGATGACCAGACACTCCAGACGTTACCGAGCAATACTGCAAGGATTGAAGAGAGAGATGGCCTCTGTTGGCCATACGCCTGAAGCAACCATGGCGTCTGATCATGAGCCTCCCCCTTGCAATAACGTCGCCGAAGACCTAGGAGCTGGTCTCGAGGCTTCCGGATTTGAGGAATCAATTATTCGGCGGATGAAAACCGGGCCTGTCCAGATGCGTGACCTTAAAACGATTTACAAACATTTCGGTATTGCTCCTCGAGTGGCCAAGAGCAAGTCAAGATTGCCCCAGGTCAGGACTCCTCGTAACAGGCAGGAGAGGAGGCGCTTGCGATTCCTGGAGCACCAGAGATTGTACCGGAAAGGGCCCAAGGTCTTGATCCACGAGCTCGCTACGAAAGGATCCGAAGGCGCTGATGTCACCCTGGATGCGATTCATGAGGAATTTGACAGCATTATGGCGACACCATCACCTCGACCTATCTCGGTGCCGCATCTACCTGGACGACTGGCTATACCAGTAACGCCTATTACTGAAGAAGAGGTTCAGTGTTGTCTGGCGATGACGAATGCTAACGCTGCGCCTGGACCCGATGGTATCTCAGTCGGGATGATCAAGCTAATCCCGATAAAACTACTGTGCGGCATCTTCAACGACTTCATGCATTACGGTGTGGTGCCTATGGAACTAAAACAATCTAAGACCGTTTTTGTGCCCAAGAAATCAAGACCGGCTTTGCCAGCTGATTTTCGCCCGATAACGGTGGCTCCCGTTCTGCTGCGTCTCTACAGTAGTGTGCTTCTCCGACGTTTTACTGCTGGAAGCCCGTTTCACGACCTGCAAAGTGGATTTCAGGATGATCGGTCAACGGGGTCCAACCTCTTGCTGCTGCAGCGCGTCATGCGCCATGCCAAACGACGTCATCAACCTCTTTTCGTGGCCAGCCTCGACCTCAGGAAGGCTTTTGACCTAATAAGTCACCATGCCATCTTTTCTGCTTTACGGGGCAGATCCCTTCCTGAGGCCTATGTTTCCATCTTGCAAGACCTGTACGACGGCTGTACCACGTCATTTTGGATGAGTGGCGTCACCGACGATGTCCAGGTGCCGGTGAGGAGGGGGATCAAGCAGGGCGACCCACTGTCGCCCTTCCTGTTTAATTGTGTACTTGACCCCCTTCTCCACGAACTCAACGCTACGGGCCTAGGATACCATGCTGGGGACGCTTCGGCTTCTGCTATGGCATTTGCAGATGATCTGCTTCTGATGTCCGACAATCATGAGGCCCTGCAGGAGTTGGTGCATATCACCGAAGGTTACCTTCAACGAGTCTGTCTTCAGATTAATCCAACGAAGACTCAATATTTTGGTTGGACATGGTCAAGTGATAGTGGCTGGTTTAACTACGCAGTACGACCGATATTAGTGGCGGGTCACTCCATATCGCCAACGCAGCGTGAGAACCCCCTTGTTTACCTGGGGCTGCGGATTCACGTCCACACCGGACCAGCTCTAAGTGACCCAAAATGCGATGAAACGGCGGACTTCATCACGGCAGCTGCGCTCAAGCCTTTCCAGCGTCTCAAGTGCTATAAACAGTTGGTTGTGCAACGCCAGTTGTACACCCTGGCTAACTCGCTGGGAGTTATCGGCCACGCAGAAAAGATTGATAAGCTCAACATCAGGTACATCAAGAAGTCTCTGCACCTCCCGGGATCTTTCCCGTCGTCCCATATCTGGCTGCCAGTGAGAAGAGGAGGGCTTGGAGTACTTCAGTTGGCATTCGTCGCCGTACAAGTCCAGGTGAAGTCGCTGGCCCGGTTACAGCGCTTGGGCAACCAATTTGTTGACGTGATTTTCAACACCGTGCTGAACGACCATTATGTGAAGCTGTGCCGATATATCGATATTCCGGTGGGAGTGACTGGAGCTCTAGAGCTCAATAGTGTCATAAAAGCTGCACATGACAACTGGTCCATCAAGATCAAAGACAGCTACAAGACCAAATCGAATTTTGCGCATGAAAATGATCCTCTTGCCAACAGGTGGTTGATGGAAGATTTCGGTCTCCTCAAGGATGGCGACCGAATCCGCGCCTTACGCTTACGAACGGGTGTTTACCCATGTCGTGCACTTTCTAACAGACATGCGCCCAATCCTGACGACCGGCTTTGCCATCATTGCAAACAAAGTGAAGAGACGCCGGTTCACATTCTGCAATTTTGTGAACGTGTGCACGGACCCCGAGTCGAACGCCACAACTATCTTTGCGATCAGATTGCCCGTCTCATTGCCCGTTACAACCCCCAGGCCCAGGTCACACAGGAACAAGTTCTTACGGCTCAAGGAGTACGCTTAAAACCCGACCTTATAGTACAGGATGCGGATCGGGTTACCGTCCTTGATGTCGCTGTGGCCTGGGACAACTGTGTGGGAACTTTGGAGAAGAAGGCCGCCGAGAAACGAGCGAAATACGAGCCTCTGCGGGAATGTTTTCCGGGCAAACAAGTTATGTTCGAGGGCGTGGTGTTCGGTGCTCGGGGCCTGACCTGTCCATCTGCACGTAAGGCCTGTTTCGACCAAGGCTTTTCGAAGTCTGATGTTGCCTGGCTCTCTTCACGGGCCTTATTAGGGAGCCTTATATGTCTCAGCCGGTTCGTCAGGATGGTTTAAGCTATTTGTACATTTTTCAACTCAGATTCTCCAGCGTTTATTTTATGGGACAGGCATGTGTTTTACTGTTTTAAAAACCACTCTAGTTTTTAGTCCTTTTGACTTCAAGACCGGAGTCTAAGTGCCACTACCCGTGCGGGCCTTCGGGCTCGCATGGCATACAACTCCGTGCTTGGTCCGTCCTTTTTTACCCCCGTTGTGTTGGGGAAATTGTGTTTTAGCCAAATCAACGCCATTCCACTCATTCGAAGCTTTTCTCCACATTCGGATCCTGCATCTCAAGAGAAAATTGAAAAGGTATGGTGTAACGGCGGGGGAATATATTGTGTTCTTTCGGTAGCCAAATCAACGCCATTCCACTCATTCGAAGCTTTTCTCCACATTCGGATCCTGCATCTCAAGAGAAAATTGAAAAGGTATGGTGTAACGGCGGGGGAATATATTGGCCTGCCGCGGGCTATTTGCCCGCAGTGGGGCAAACGTTCTGTGTCTGCTTCATATTCAAAGGAGGCGGGATTAGTCCCGACCTCAAGCCCCACTGTTTTTTCCTGAGAGGTTGTGTTCCCTAATAAGGATGGATCTACATACGGTGCTGTTTCCCCCGACCGACTTACGGTGTCACCAGTGCGGTGATCGAGTCACTTCTCGTGACAAGCTCCAGACCCACTACACAAGAAACCACCAGACCACCATATCTTGGAAGTGCACAGCGTGCAACATTAAGGAGATGAGATGCGCAAAAAGCATGTCCTCGCATTACACCAAATGCAAGAGGCGTCTTGCCATCAGACAGAATCTTTCCCCTGCAAGTGGATGCTCAGCACCACCAGTGCCTATTCAAGAAGACGTGGAGGACTCTATGGCGCAAGTTCGGGGCTCAGCCCCTGCAAGAATCCAATCAATAAATGATGACACCACCAAGAAAGGATCTGAAGGCGTTGCTAATGAGGTGGGCCGCTCTGGATGCGATGATTCTTCTACTTGTCCTATGGGCTTGGTGCCCGCGGGCCTCGGGGGCGGGGGTCCGGGGGGGTCTTTGCCCGGTGGCGGCCGGGATGCGGTTCCCCTCTCGGGGCATGGCGGCGTGGCAGAGGGTGGTTCCTCTGAGGAGGTGGAAACCTTAAAGGAGGTGAATGCTGCTCCTTCTGGAACTCCAGTTAGCGGTTCGTTAAGCGGCCGCACCATCTCTCAATTGGCGGAGTCCATTGCAGGGGCCATTGCTGCGGATCTGGAGTCACCACCTCAATCCAGCGAGTCACTATGTGACTCAGATATTTCTGATCTCGCAGAAGCAATAGTGGAGGCTGGAACTCACCCTCCCTTTGGGAGTGATTCAATCCCACTTATGGTGAACCCTTCTGGGCCAGTCACCTCGCCTCCTGGACACGTCTATCCACTCGCCGCCGGCTCTGGGGTTGATGGGGTGGCGCCTCGGCTGCCTCCGGATTTGGGCTCCTCTGGGTCCCTGGCTCCGGCTCCTCCGGGGGCCATGTCCTACGGGCGCTGGACTGATGCGGAACTAGTGGCCTTGGCCAATGCCGAACTGTCGTTACATGCCCATCCTTTCATCAACCAGGAATTGGCCCGTGTTTTTACGTCACGATCTTTAATGGCCATTCGAATGATGAGGCATCAGTCGCGTTATAAGAGCATCCTCTCAAGAGTGTCCCAGGAGAATCAGCGTATGGCAGCTTCCACTCCAGCTCCTGTTGCTCCTAGACCGCATCTCCAGGTGGATTGCAGGGAAGTCAATGACGACCTGAGAAGATTGGGCATCGATGATCAGGCCCTGGCACATAACTTGGTGTCTGCGCCCATATGTATGATGGATATAACCTGCATCCTTCGTCACTTTGGCGCACTTCCTTCACGGCCTCTTCCTAAAAATAGGCGTAGAGAGAGGGCATGTCCCCAACGTATTAACACGAAGAAAGCTCGCAAGCAGGCACGGTTCCAGCTGCATCAAAGATTATACCGTAAGGGACCTAGAATCCTCGCCCACCATCTGCTGCTAGAGGAGGAAACACCTGAGAACCGCATCTCGTTGGAGCACGTGCATGATGTTTTTGATGCCCTCTTCTCTTCCTGCGAAGCTCCACGGTCGAAGCAACCCATTACACCGCCTATTGATCGGGTGAGCTGCCCTGTCACCTTATTCTCCTCAGCCGAGGTGGAGGCCGCCGTGATGAGTATGGATGTGAAGTCAGCGCCGGGACCAGATGGCCTTCGAGTTGGAGATCTCAGGAAGGTGCCATATGACATCACGTGCCACATTATGAATAACTTCTTGCGATTTAAGAGCCTGCCCGACGACCTCAAGATCTCCCGTACTGTCTTTATTCCAAAGAAAGCGGTCCCACGTTCAGCGAGCGATCTTCGCCCGATTACGGTCACACCAGTTTTAACCCGTTTGCTGTCTCGGCTGCTGTTAAGTCGTTTTTCGGCTGCCATTTCTTTCCATCCACTTCAAGGTGGCTTTCAATCTGATCGTAGTACTAGCACGAACTTATTACTGTTGCAGGGTACAATGAGGTACCTTAAGAAGAAAAAACGCAACTTCTTTGCGGCGAGTTTAGACATAAGGAAAGCGTTTGACTCTCTCGCCCATGAAGCGATATTTGCTGCTCTGTTTAAGAGAGGTGTGCCGGATCATTACATCGATCTTATCAAGAATTTCTACCAGGGTTGCTTGACCACTTTTCACCTAGATGGCAAAACCGACGGGAAGAGAATTCCGGTTAGACAGGGTATCAAGCAGGGGGATCCCTTATCACCCCTGCTATTTAACACTGTATTGGATCCCTTGTTGCATGCCCTGAACTCCTCCGGACTCGGGGTGGCGATAGAGCAAGCCCAGGCGTCGGCATTAGCTTTTGCCGACGATCTGGTGATTATGTCAGAAAGCCTGGAGGGCCTAAAAGCTCTTATTCGCCGCACCGAAGATTTTCTAAGTTCCGCAGGGCTAGTTCTCAACCCAGATAAAACACAGTACTTTGGCTGGAAGTACGATGGCAAGCGTAAATGGTACGACTATAGCATCCCCAACATTACAGTGGGCGACGTGGAGGTGCGTCCTCGCCCTAGGGGTGTCTCTGTTCGATATCTTGGCCTGAACCTTTTCGCCAACAGGGCACCCCAGTGCGACGACGACATGGCTGAAAGGCTTATATACGTCATCCGGCACGCCTCTCTGAAACCATTCCAGCGACTTCACTGCTTAAACACTCTAGTACTTCCCCGACTACTATACATCCTGGCCAATTCCATCTCTGTGATCAATGATGCCGCCAAGAAGGAAAAGAACTTACGCAACCTGGTGAAGCAGGTTCTCCACCTGCCGTCAAGTTTTCCTAACGTCCATTGTCATCTTCCTGCCAGAGAGGGCGGCCTCGGCCTTTTACAGTTACAATGGGTGGCCGCCAGCATGCAAATGAAAGCGTTGGCCAGGATGGCTCGGTTACGTAGCCCCTTCGTGGATGCAGTGCTATCCTCTGCCTTATTCGATCAGGAAAGCAGACTGGCAGCCTTTCTGGGTATACCAATGGGCATCACTGCACAAGCTGATTTGACGGTGGCCTTACAAACAGCGAGACGTTCGGCACTGGCTAGAGACATCGCCAAGTATAGTAACAAGAGTTTATTCGCACACAGAAGAGAGCCGGTTGGCAACACTTGGCTGCGGCACGAATCAAGATTTCTTAAAGATGGGGACCGCATCAGGGCGTTGCGCCTGCGCACTAACCTGGTTCCAACGAAGGCACTATACAATAAACAAGCGCAGGATCCCAAGGCGCGCGAGTGCCAGTTTTGTCCCGGCCGGGAGGAGACGGCCTTCCACATCCTGCAAGGTTGTGAGAGGGTTCATCTCCCCCGCGTCGAACGACATAATTATATCTGCAACCAGGTTTCCCGCCTGATCCGTAAATACAACCCAGCAGCTACAATCACCCAGGAACGGGTGTATACCTCGTCGGATGGATCTCGACTAAAGCCAGATATTGTAGTTACTCTCGGCGACTCTGTACAAATTCTAGATGTGGCGGTCGCTTGGGATGCCACAACGAGCGCGTTAGAGGATATCAATAAGGCCAAGATAGAGAAATACAGAAGTTTGACATCGTCCTTTCCCGACAAACGAGTGGAGGTACACGGGTTTTGGAGCGAGAGGAGGGACGTGCGCCACCACTAGGAACACCTTGACGGATTTAGGACTCCCCAGGATTGACGTCGCATGGCTGGCCTCACGTGTGTTGATAGGCAGTCTCATTATTTTGACGCGTTTTAATCACATGGTTTAATTTAGTATCCGTCCTTTGGTTACGGCCTCTCCGGGTTTCCCCTCAGTCGTTCAAGGTTTTATTGGGTAGTTCCCTTTTATATGTTTTACTTCCACTTGATTGACGCTTTTAGCGGTTTTAATCAAGTGGGAATATTTGGGGCCACATGGGCAGAACACCGCCTAACCCCCGGCTGGCTAGCCAAAGGGGGTTGGCCCCAAATAAATCCCACTTGGACCGACACAGTTTTACCCCATCTTTGGGGAAGTTTCGAGTTTTAGCCAAATCAACGCCATTCCACTCATTCGAAGCTTTTCTCCACATTCGGATCCTGCATCTCACGAGAAAATTGAAAAGGTATGGTGTAACGGCGGGGGAATATATTGTGTTCTTTCAGCCCTTTCAGTGTTGGGGGTGGTTGCCAAGGATTCCCCCTGCTGTCACGAAGTTTGCACAGTTTAGCTAGTGGTGTGCCTCTGGTTTCGTGTCACTTTTCTGCTTCTTTAGTGTGTTTCATCCTTGGCAACCCGGCGGACCCGCGTCCTCGTCGCGCCCCCTGGGCGGGGGCCAGTTTGGCCCCCGGCTAAGCGGTCCGCCACAGGGTCTTAGACCCGTAGAGTGAGGAAGTCTTTTTGTTCTCAGTTATTTATGCGAACCAAGTCAATTGCTTGGATTCCTACCTCACTCACCCTTTCCCCGCCCTGTGTTCCACTTGCATCCCAGAATGGATGAAGAAATTATTTTGTATCCGCCCCAGGATCTCTCCTGCAGAATGTGCGGTGTGGTGTTCCAAAATTCCAGGAGCATTATGCAGCTGCTCATGCTACTCAGATTCAGTGGAAGTGCGCCACATGTCAAGATCGTGTGTTCAGTCTTCTCCGATCCGTCTCGTCTCATGTGACCAAATGCAATCGACGTCATCCGGCAGCCTCTCAGCCAGCATTGGGTAGAGCCCAACAGCCAAGGGCACCCGAGGATATCAGCGAAATGCCTTCTGCCTCGCTACCTGCAATCCCGTCAGCTGCAAATATGGACGGCAACGCTGCTTCCGCACTATCATCTCAGCAGGCCACTGCCGATTCCAGTGACGGTGCGTGACCAGTTGGAGCTATTTCACATGGCCGATGGATAACTTCCGAGTTAAGGGCGCTGGCTAACCTTGAGGTGACCTTACAGGGGCACCCCTTCATGAACCAGGAGCTTGCGAAACGGTTCCCGTCCAGGACTCTTATGGCCATAAGAATGCAAAGGCACTCTGATCGTTACAAGGAGATTCTGCGTGTGGCCAGTCAGGCTCCAGCGATGGCAGCCTGCTCCTTGACCCTGACCAGACCCTGCTCCATCCTCTAGGCCGGTCGGAAATGACATACCTATGGTCTCCCAGGAGCAAGATAAGTCTGAGGAAGGGGAGCTTGAGCCTGTTCCCATGGTGGAGCCGCCGTTTGTGGTCCCGGATTGCCCAGCGGGAACTTCGGATGCCGAACGCTGCAGGCCCGAAAGGAATAGAGGTGTCCGGGAGGATGACGTGGTGGCTGCGGGGGACGCGGTCCCGGGCGTGCCCGGGGCTGTTGCTGACCCTATGGATATCTGTCGCCTCATGGGTACAGCCGAAGAGGCCTATGGCCTTAACGACAATGTGTCTACGGAATCTGACCCCTATGGGGACTCCCACGAAGTGTCTCAATTGGCCGATTTACTGGCTGAGGCGGGCGTTAGCCCCCCCCCCCCCCCGAATTGGTTCGACGAACCTTACTTTCGGCCTTAGGGGTTCTCCGACGGAGGCCCCTCGACTTTATGAGACGTCGACTGAGGTGGCCAATGAGGTCCCTCTTACCACTTATGAGGGTATTCAACGTAATATGAGAGACACAGCGGCTGCCCTGAGTGTCGGTGGGTCTGTGGGGGAGGCGGCGGCTCCGGGTTGGGCCGGGGCTGCGGTCCCTGTGGCTGCGTCGTCGTCAGCCTGTGGCGCTGCCAGATATGGTCTGGATGGTTCACACCAAGAGAGAACCGCGATTGCTAGAGACTTTGTTGAGGTTGGGTTCACAGATACTGCTGTTGTTGAGCGGATGACGACTGAACCCATAACTATGAGGGATCTGAAGGCAATACTCCAACATTTCGGCGTGACCACTGGAGAGAAACGAAAACGCAAAGCGCCTCCCAGCAGGCGACTGTCTCATAGGCCACCAAGGCGTCCCCCAAGTCGGGAACCTGGGAATAGGAAAGAGCGAAAGCGTGCCAAGTACGAGAAACATCAACGACTCTATCGGCTTGGGCCTAGGGTACTTCTACACCAGTTGATGGCAGAAAATGAAGATGGGCAGACTTCCCTGACTTTGGACGACATTCACGATCTATACGACCCTTTACTATCAGGAACAAGCGATGTGAGGAATGTGGAGCTTCCATCTGGTGCAAAGACGTGCGCAGAAGTTGGACCTCTGGAGTTTGATGAGGTTAAGAGAGCACTTAAATCGATGGATAGACGATCGGCTCCTGGACCAGATGGTGTCACAGTGAGTGACATAATGGCGGTGCCTCCAAAGATCATATGGCATGTGCTTAATAATTTCTTCTTGTTCAAGAAGATCCCCAACGAGCTAAAGCAGTCAAAGACGGTATTTATACCTAAAAAAACTGCGCCGCGCTCAGCTGCGGAAGTCCGGCCAATCACTATGGCCCCAATGCTGTGTCGGCTCTACTCCAGAGTCCTCCTCCGACGTTTGTCCTTGGGAAATTCATTCCATCCTTTACAGGGGGGATTTCAAGATGACCGTGGCACTAGCACAAACCTGTTGACCCTCCAGGCTCTAATGAAAATTCTAAAGAAAAAGAAGAAGAACTTCTACGCCGTCAGCTTAGACGTGCGAAAGGCATTCGACACCGTCTCCCACGAGGCCATTGCTGCCGCTATAAGGGGCCGGGACATCCCTGAACACTTTGTTGAAGTGATCCAGGATCTTTATCGGGGATGTTCCACAACGTTTTTCTGGAGCGGTAGAACGGATGGGAGGGGAGTGCCAGTGAACCAAGGCATAAAGCAGGGTGACCCCCTCTCTCCGTTCTTGTTTAACGCCGTGATGGACCCCTTGCTGCAGCAAGCTAACGCATCTGGCCTCGGTGTGGAGATTGAGAGTCATCACGCTGCCGCAATGGCCTTCGCTGATGACGTTATGTTGTTCTCTTCGAGCCTGGAGGGGCTAAAGGCGTTGGTCAGGATGACAGAAACTTATTTGAGCCACGCGGGTCTAACCTTGAATCCCTCCAAATCCCAATACTTTGGATGGAGGTACGATGGAGTTTCGAAGTGGTTCGATTACGGTATTCAACCGATCAGCATTGGGGGCTCTATCGTTTTGCTCAAGAATAAGGATACGCCAGTTACGTATCTCGGCGTCAAGCTATACGTAAACAGACCTAGTAGAGTGGAGGATCCCACACCTGAGCGAATGATTCAACTCATCCAAGCGGCTGCATTGAAGCCATTCCAAAAGCTCAAATGCCTCAATCAGCTTATCGTCCCTCGACTGCTTTACCAAACAACCAACATTTTGGGGTTATTATCTCAGGCCACCAAGAAAGATAAACAAATTCGGAATTTGGTTAAGAGGACATTACACCTGCCATTGTCCTTCCCGAGCATACATATCCATTTGCCTACCAGAGAAGGCGGACTTGGAATTCTGAATCTAGAATGGGTTGCTGCGGCCGTCCAGTACAAAGCGCTCGCACGAATGACGAGACTAGCCCACCCTTTTGTGGATTCTATTCTCACATTGGGACTTTCGGAAAACACACAGAGATTGGCATCTCACCTCGGGATACCAGTAGGTATTACTGAGAAAAGCGATGCTAACGAAGCGTTGCTTGTTCTAAAGAAAGAGTATTGGAATCGCAAGAGAGACGCCTATGGAAATCGTTCCCTGTTCGCCCACCAAAAAGAACCGGTGGGCAACACGTGGCTGGAGCCCGATTCCCGTCTCCTAAAGGACGGGGACCGCATTAAAGCCTTGCGGCTCCGAACAAATTTATTTCCTACCAGGGCTCTCTCGAACAAGCACGCTCGTGATCCCGAGGCGAGAAACTGCCGTCATTGTGGGTTAGCCGTCGAAACGACTTTTCACATTCTGCAGGAATGTGAGCGGGTTCACCTTCCCCGGGTGGCCCGCCACAACTTCATTGCGCAGCAAGTCGCGCGCCTGCTCAGGCAGCATAATCCGGAAGCGTTGGTCGAGGAAGAGAAGCTTTTGACGTCCACCTCAGGCATGCGATTAAAGCCTGACCTAATTTTTACAAGAGGCGATGAGGTCATTATATTAGATGTCGCTATTGCCTGGGATGCGAGCTCGACCACGCTTTCGGACATAAACGCATCAAAGTCTTCCAAGTACGCCTGTCTCGCGCACTCCTTTTCCGGTAGGCACTTTTCAGTGTTTTGGTGCTCGGGGGGGAACATGCGCTGGAACTCGCCGAGCTTTGAGGGAATTAGGATTAACAAAAGGAGACGTGTCTTGGCTAGCGGCCAAAGTACTTGTGGGCAGCTTGATCTGCCTCACAAGATTTAATCGTTCAGTATGATTTTTATGGAACACAGGGTCTTTTTATTAACGACCGACACCATCTTAGTGGTTGTCTTTTAACCCCTCTTGGTTTTTTCCCCACTTTTATGGCTCTTATAAAAGTGGCTGCCTTGGGCCCAGTGACCGAAAGGTTGGCCTCGATTCGTCGTGGTCTGGGCCCAAGGTCACCCACTTTTGGTCGTACCCCCCTTTACATTTCTTTTACCCCACTAGTTGGGGACACTCCCTGTTTTAGCCAAATCAACGCCATTCTACTCATTCGAAGCTTTTCTCCACATTCGGATCCTGCATCTCAAGAGAAAATTGAAAAGGTATGGTGTAACGGCGGGGGAATATATTGTGTTCTTCCGGAAGCGACAGTTGAAGAGGAAAAGCTTTTGACGTCCGTCTCAGGCATTCGGCTCAAACCAGACCTCATCTACACGAAAGGCGACGAGGTAATCGTATTAGATACAGCCATTGCCTGGGACGCGAGTTCAACAACGCTTTCCGAGATCAATAAAGCTAAAGCCAATAAATACGCCTGTCTTTCGCAATCCTACCCTGGCAAGCACTTTTCGGTATTCGGGTTATGTTTTGGTGCTCGGGGAGGAACGTGTGCAGGAACTCGGAGAGCTTTGAGAGAATTGGGCTTTACTAAAAGCGATGTTTCTTGGTTGGCGGCCAAGGTTTTGGTCGGCAGTTTAATCTGCCTGACGAGGTTTAATCGCATGACTTAATTTTTATGGAGCACAGGGTCTTTTTTATTTCGACCTTTACCATCTTTGGTGGTTGTTTGCTTTTTAAAACTTGGTTTTTTCCCACTTTTATTTGCTTTTATAGAAGTGGCTGCCTTGGGCCCAATGGCCGAAAGGCTGACCTCGACTTGTTCGTGGCCTGGGACCAAGGCCACCCACTTTTGGTCGTATCCCTCTACCTTTTTTAACCCCCCTTCGAGGGGGACAGTGCATGTTTTAGCCAAATCAACGCCATTCCACTCATTCGAAGCTTTTCGCCACATTCGGATCCTGCATCTCAAGAGAAAATTGAAAATGTATGAACTTACCAACTCATGCAAGAATGTCGATGAGGTTTGCATGGAAGCGGACCCTAAAGATACCCAGGAAGCTGCAGGATCAACTTTTTCTAGTCCGAAGGCTATATTTCCGAGTGAGCCAGGTGGGCTCAACGAACGACTGTCAGACAGTGTGGTGGACCCAACTTATGATGAAGCCCTCGCGGTGGGCTGGGCTGGTGCTGCCGTCGCCCTCGGGGGCGGGGCTCCGGGCGTGCCCGACGTGGCCGCCGATCCCATGGACGAATCCCGATTTACAGACACTGTTCATGAGGCCTACGGCCATGATGCCACTATCACTCAACCAAGGCCCAATGGGTACCAGGTGGACTCACGTAATGCTGAAAGCAGTGAGATATCTCAGCTGGCTTTTTTGCTAGCAGAGGAGGGACTATGTCCCCCCTCAAACTTCAGATCATCCAGTTATCCTGGCCCACGAGGTTTGTCTGCGGACACCTCCACCTATCACGACGACAATGGGCACGAGGCGAGCTTGTTAGCTCATTTGCAATCTCCAATAGCCTCCGGCGTAGTGGCAGCCGTGGGCAATGGCGGAGCGT
Organism: Ornithodoros turicata; assembly: GCF_037126465.1. Taxonomy (NCBI): domain Eukaryota; kingdom Metazoa; phylum Arthropoda; class Arachnida; order Ixodida; family Argasidae; genus Ornithodoros; species Ornithodoros turicata. The sequence continues at coordinate 1,443,421 of NW_026999314.1, forward strand.
CCGTGGGAGAGGGGGTGGCGCCGGGCTGGGCCGGGGTCGCGGTCGCGGCGGCGGGGGTGGTACCTGGTCCGGCTACCGCACCACCACACAATGAAGAAGTATTAACACGAAGTGCAATATTACAAGACCTTCAAGAGGCCGGGCTATCGGATACCTCCTTGACTCATCGGATTATCAATGGCCCTTTGTCCATGAAAGACCTCCAAACCATCTTTAGGCACTATGGCGTAGACCTGCAGTCTAGAAGGCCTAGAAGAGGACGGCACCAAGATCCAACCCAGGCTCACACGCCCACTAATAGACGAGAACGCAAGAAAGCAAGGTACAGAGAACATCAAAGATTGTACAAGTTGGGCCCCAGAGTTCTACTACACCAACTTATGGCCGAGAATGATAAGGGTGAATCGTCCATCTCACTGAAGGATATACACTCTTACTACGACCCCTTGCTGTCGGGAACTTCAGCGGCTTGCTCATCCACACTATCATCAGAGTACAAGACCCTGGCTGAGGAGGGGCCGTTTGAGATTGACGAGATTTTAACTGCTCTTAAGACCATGGACAGAAAGTCAGCTCCCGGCCCAGATGGAGTTACCCTGGACAAACTAAAAGCAGTGCCAGCAACAGTTTTGCTCCACATCTGCAATAACTTTTTCACCCATCGGCATATCCCAGATGAACTCAAGAAATCAAAAACTGTGTTCATCCCCAAAAGGAATCAGCCCCAGACTGCTGCTGAGGTACGACCCATAACCATGACGCCAATGCTCCTCAGGTTGTATTCCAGAATACTTCTAAAGAGGCTTTCCGTGGAGAATACCTTTCACCCCCTCCAAGGCGGATTCCAGGACGACAGGTCGACGAGCAATAATTTGTTGACCCTCCAGGCTTTAATGAAGCTGTGTAAGAAAAGGAAGAAGAGCTTGTATGGTGTGAGTTTGGACGTCCGCAAAGCCTTCGACTGTGTTTCCCACGAGGCCATCGGGGCGGCCATAAGGGGCAGGGACATTCCAGAAGGTTACGGAGAAATTATTCAAGATCTGTATAAGAAATGCACGACCACGTACTTCTGGAATGGTGAGACGGACGAGAGGGAGGTGCCTGTAAACCGTGGCATTAAGCAAGGAGACCCCCTCTCGCCGTTTCTCTTTAATACTGTTCTTGACCCCCTGCTCCAGATGGCCAACACGTCCGGCCTCGGGGTCGAGATCGACCAGCAACAGGCGGCGGCGTTGGCATTTGCGGACGATATCCTGCTCGTTTCTTCCAGCCTGGAGGGCCTCAGATCCCTAATAAGGATGACTGAGAGCTATCTCAGTAATGTCGGCCTCGTCCTGAATCCTGCCAAAACGCAATATTTCGGGTGGAGATACAACGGGGTGTCGAAATGGTACGATTACAACATTCCACCTCTGGACATTGGCGGCAGGTTAATCCACCCACGCGGGAGAGATATGCCGATCTCCTACCTTGGCCTAAAGCTCTACGTCAATCGGCCAAGTAGAATTGACGACGAAATCGCAGATGGGATGATCGGCATTATCACATCAGCTGCTTTAAAACCTTTTCAGAAATTAAAATGCATAAAGCAGCTGGTGGTCCCTAGATTTCTCTACCAAGCAGCTAATATTCTGGGGCTGCTTCCTCAAGCTTCTAAGAGGGATAAGGCAGTGAGAAACACAGTTAAGTCTATCCTCCACCTCCCACACTCATTTCCAAGCATTCATCTACATCTATCTAACCGAGAAGGTGGACTCGGTGTGATATGCATTGAGTGGACGGCAGCTGCAGTCCAATTTAAGGCCATGGCTCGGATGGCGCGACTCAGAGACCCTTTCATTGACGCAATCTTGTCCAATGGCCTCAACGAAAATCTACAGCGCCTTGCTTCGCATCTGGGCATCCCTGCCTGGATAACCGATAGATATCACGTTGATGATGCGATCTTCCACTTAAAAAAGGAGTTCTGGAAGAGAAGGCAGGCGGCCTACAACAATAAAGGCCTCTTTTCTCACGTGAATGAGCCCGCGGGTAACACTTGGCTCGCATGCGATTCAAAATTGTTAAAAGATGGCGATCGCATAAAAGCGCTCCGGCTGCGTACAAATCTCCATCCATCTCGGGCGCTGTCAAATAAACATGCGAGTGACCCGAAGATGCGCAGTTGCAGACATTGTGGTCAGGCGGATGAAACAGCCTTTCACATACTTCAACAATGTGAAAAGGTACACCTTCCTCGCGTCGCCCGGCATGACTTCATAACCAAGCAAATCAGCAGACTCCTTCGGCAGCACGACCCTGAGGCGACAGTAGTACAAGAAAAGTTAATAACGTCGACCTCGGGAGTCAGACTTAAACCTGATCTAATTTACACCAAGGGAGATGAGGTGGTCGTGCTGGACGTTGCTATTGCTTGGGATGCCAGCCCAGCCACCCTTTCCGACATGAACAAGGCCAAGGCCGCGAAATACTCTTGCCTGGCGGCATCCTACCCCGATAAACGTTTTTCAGTATATGGCCTCGCTTTTGGCGCGAGAGGGGGTACGTGTGCTGGCACACGCAGGGCCCTTCGCGACCTCGGCCTCTCGAGTGGTGACGTTTCTTGGCTGGCTGCCAAAGTTTTAGTGGGCAGTCTTATTTGTTTATCCCGTTTTAATCGCATGGTTTGAAGAAAGTCTTTTATGGAGCACAGTTGGTTTTATTTTGCGACCAGTACCATCTTGTGGTAGTTTTTAATTTTTCTGGGCCTTTTCCACTTTTATTTGTTTTTATAAAAGTGGCTGCCTTGGGCCCTCTGGCCGGAAGGCTGACCTTGACTTTGGTTGAGGCCTGGGTCCAAGGCCACCCACTTTTGGTTGCCTCCCCTTTATTTTTAACCCCTTTCGGGGGGAAAGTCGGTGTTTTAGCCAAATCAACGCCATTCCACTCATTCGAAGCTTTTCTCCACATTCGGATCCTGCATCTCAAGAGAAAATTGAAAATGTATGGTGTAACGGCGGGGGAATATATTGTGTTCTTTCAAAGACATATCGCTACCGTCCCTTACAAAGACCGCAGCACCGGCGTACGCCATTGCAATTGAGGAAGTGACTGCAGCCATGCAGCTGATCGACAGGAAATCTGCCCCTGGTCCCGACGGGGTTACGGTGGATAAGATCCGAGCCGTGCCTCCCAGCATCTTACTGCACATTTTGAACAACTTTTTCCAATTTAGAAGGCTTCCTAATGAACTCAAACAAGCCAAAACAGTTTTCATACCCAAGAAGTCCACTCCTCAGTCAGCTGCAGAACTTAGGCCTATCTCTATGTCCCCGATGCTCTGCCGCCTTTACTCAAGAATTCTGCTTCGCAGACTCTCCGAAGATAACTCTTTCCACCCACTGCAAGGAGGGTTCCTGGACGACCGGGGAACGAGCACTAACTTGTTGGCCCTCCAGGCTTTGATGAAGATCCTCAAAAAGAGGAAAAATAGTCTGTACGCTTGTAGCCTTGACGTCCGCAAGGCCTTCGACACCGTCTCCCACGAGGCCATTGCTGCAGCCATGAGGGGCAGGGACGTTCCTGATCATTACGTGGAAGTGGTCAGGGACTTGTATAAGAACTGTTCCACAGTGTTCCACTGGAACGGCATAACGGACGGAAGGGGAGTACCAGTGAATCAGGGTATAAAACAAGGAGACCCCCTTTCGCCGTTCTTGTTCAACTCCGTTCTAGATCCCTTGCTCCAAATGGCGAACGCTTCCGGCCTCGGGGTGGAGGTTGAACGACGCGATGGCCTTTGCGGACGATGTCATGCTATACTCATCCAGCTTGGAGGGCCTCAGGGCGTTGATTAGAATGACGGAAAACTACCTTGCCCGCACCGGTCTTGTCCATAACCCTCAAAAATCGCAATACTTCGGTTGGCGATACGATGGAACCACTAAGTGGTTTGATTATGACATTCAACCTCTCAGCATCGGGGGCACAGTGGTACAGCCTAGAGGTAGGGACGTGCCAATAACATATCTTGGCCTTAAGTTGTTCGTAAATAGACCATCAAGAGTGGAAGATGCGACCACTGAGCGCATGATCGATATTATTTGTAGGGCAGCGCTTAAACCCTTTCAGAAATTGAAATGCATCAAGCAGCTTATTGTGCCCAGATTACTTTATCAAACATCCAACGTTTTGGGTCTTCTATCCCAGGCATCTAAGCGGGATAAGGCGATACGTAATTTGGTGAAACGGACACTTCACCTGCCTCACTCCTTCCCTAGTGTCCACATACATCTTCCGAATAGGGAAGGAGGCCTTGGGGTGACTAGTCTCGAGTGGGTGGCGGCTGCTGTCCAATACAAGGCAACTGCGAGAATGTCTAGACTCGCCCATCCCTTTATCGACGCAGTCCTGAGTGTGGGTTTGCACGATAATACTCGGAGAATTGCGGCGCACCTTGGGATCCCGGAGGGTGTCACCAGAAAGGAAGACGTTAATGAAGCGATTAACTCCCTGAGAAAAGACTATTGGAAGAAGAAGAGGGAGGCTTACAATAACAAAAGTCTCTTCGCCCATCTCAGGGAGCCGGTGGGGAACACTTGGTTGGGGTGCGATTCCCGATTACTTAAAGACGGCGACCGTATTAAAGCCCTCCGTCTGCGCACCAACCTGTTCCCCACCAGAGCGCTATCCAATAAGCACTCAAGGGATCCCAGGGCTCGTGATTGTCGACATTGTGGCCAAGCGGTGGAGACTACTTTCCATATTCTACAAGAATGCGAGCGCGTCCACCTACCGAGAGTGGCGCGCCACAACTTCATCGCTGGCCACATTGCTCGATTAATAAGGCACCACAATCCGGGGGCGTCGGTGCAGGAAGAGATGATGATGATGATGATTGGAGTTTAATGGCGCATTGACAACAAAGTGCAGGAAGAGAGGCTGATCACTTCGACAGAGGGCACTAGGCTAAAGCCCGATCTCGTCGTCACCCGTGGCGACGAGGTCGTGGTGTTGGACATAGCCATCGCGTGGGACGCCAGCCCCACCACCCTCTCGGACATAAACAGAGCGAAGGCCGCGAAGTACGCTTGCCTAAGGCAAACCTTCCCCGAGCATCACTTTTACGTGAACGGGTCGTCATTTGGGGCTCGGGGAGGGACTTGTACAGGAACCCGGAGAGTGCTTCGCGACCTCGGACTGACCAATAGCGACATTTCATGGCTCGCCGCGAAAGCGCTAGTAGGGAGCCTCATTTGCTTAAGCAGATTCAACAAAATGGTCTAACTGCTTTTCTTCTTTTTATCGGAGCTCAGATGTTTTTTATATTGCGACTTACCATCTTGGTGGTGGTTTTGTATTTCCTGGGTTTTATTTTTCCCACTTTTATTGATTTTATAAAAGTGGCTGCCTTGGGTCCAGTGGCCGAAAGGCTGACCTCGACTCAGTTGTGGTCTGGACCAAAGGACACCCACTTTTGGTCGCAACCCCTTATATTTTTACCCCATCCGTGGGGAAAGTTACCGTTTTAGCCAAATCAACGCCATTCCACTCATTCGAAGCTTTTCGCCACATTCGGATCCTGCATCTCAAGAGAAAATTGAAAATGTATGGTGTAACGGCGGGGCAATATATTGTGTTCTTTCGGTAGCCAAATCAACGCCATTCCACTCATTCGAAGCTTTTCTCCACATTCGGATCCTGCATCTCAAGAGAAAATTGAAAAGGTATGGTGTAACGGCGGGGGAATATATTGTGTTCTTTCCGGCCTTTGCTTCGGTGCGCGTGGTGGCACCTGTACGTCTACTAGAAACTCGCTTAGGGCGCTAGGCTTGTCATGGTCTGACATTGCCTGGTTAGCCTCCAAGGTCCTGGTGGGCAGTCTAATATGCCTATCGCGTTTTAATCGCAAGGTGTAGATGTTTCCTTCACCGTTGTTTCGTGTTTGCTTATCACTTAGGTGTCTCTTGGATCAGCTTTTTTAGCGGTGTCCTCTGATTATTGGAGTGTTTTCACCTCTTATTGGTTTTAAGTTTTCCTTCGTGCCCGCATGAAGGAGAACCATTGTGACCCATTTGGCAGACCATCGCTGGCTCTTTGAGCCGGGTTACAATGTGGGCTCCTTTGGGCATTTCGTTTTTTACCCTCGTTTGGGGGAAATTGTTTTAGTAGCCAAATAAACGCCATTCCACTCATTCGAAGCTTTTCGTCACATTCGGATCCTGCATCTCAAGAGAACATTGAAAAGGTATGGTGTAACGGCGGGGGAATATATTGTGTTCTTTGGGGGGGGGGGGGTTGCCAAGGTTTTTCCCCCGAGCGATTTGTTTTGTTGCTGTGCACACTGTGAGCTTTGCTTCGTGTGAGTTTCTGATCTCTTCTCGAGTGTTCCTTGACCTTGGCAACCGGGCAGGCCCACGTCCCCGTCGTACCCCCTGGGCGGGAGCCAGAGTTTTTCTGGCTCCCGGCGAAGAGGCCTGCCAAAGGGTCGTTGACCCGTGGAGTGCGGAAATTGTGTGTTTCAAATTATTCTAAGAGCTAGGTCCACTGCCTAGTCTCCTACCGCACCCCAACCCTTTCCCCTTTTAATGCCACGTGCTCCTTTTTCACGAGTGATGGAGCAAGAAATCTTTCTGTATCCTCCTGAGGATCTCACATGTAGGCTTTGTGGAAGTGTTTCCACAGCCCGGTCAAAATTTCAGGACCACTACGCGGAGAACCACAATATTGAAATCCTCTGGAGATGTTCAAAGTGTTTGGAGAAGGTACTGCATCCCATCAAGTCAATATCTTCCCACCTGTCCAAATGTGCCCGAAAGCAGCCCGCTGCCACGCAGCCTCAAGATCGCGCTGCACAGATGAGCGGCACGGCGGATCATGCAATGGCATCTGCTCCTGAACTGGGCCAGTCGGAAGCCTCTCGTACTACCATTCTTTCTTACGGAAGATGGACCGACTCGGAATTTAGAGCTTTAGCCAACCTCGAGGTTTCTTTGGGAACCCATCCGTTTATTAATCACGAATTGGCTAAGAGGTTCACGACCAGATCACTTATGAGTATTCGCATGCAAAGGCACCAGCCGCGCTATAAGGAGATCTACCAGATAGCTTTGCAGAATCCGGTCGTGATGGCTCTATCTTCTGTCCCTACTTTAGCTAGATGCTGATGATGATGATTCGGGTTTTTATGGCGCATGAGCAACTAAGGCTATAATGCGCCAATACTGTGATATATGATCTCTTTACCAGTTAAAAGATAACGATGAATTTAAAACTGATATAAACATAAAAAATATATATGAATTCAGATATCTCTTAGGTATCCAGTGTCCCTAAAAAACTTGTAAACTCTGCTAAAACTTACAAGCGGCTCATCGCCCAGCAAAAGGGCTGGGTGAAGAGGAATTCTATACTGGTAGAACTCAGAAAAATGAATTTGGCGATGATGTTCCTGGAGAGGGCAGCTGATGAGAATGTGAAGAATAGACAACTGCTCAGCACAGTGCACACACTGAGGTGGGTCCGTCTGGAGAATTAAAAATCCATGTGTGAGAAATGTGTGGCCGATACGCAAACGAGACATGACTACTTCATAAAGCCTCTCTTTGAAAACTCCTGCAGGCTTACCTACATTGCACTTGATCAAATGTAATTTATTATTTGTCTGTGTGTCCCAGTCATGTTGCCATTTTAAGTTGATTGCTCTACGCAAGGCAGACCTCAGATCCTGAGCTGGTACGTCAAAGGGGGTTATGTCACCTGAGAGTGCGTTGGTAGCCGCTGTGTCCGCGAGCTCGTTACCGGGTATCCCGACGTGGCTGGGCACCCAGCAAAGTGTCAAGGAAAGACCTGTGTTAATTATGCGGCTAGACAGGTGTTTTGCTCGAAGAACGAGGAGGTTTTTTGGTGGTTGCAGGCTACATATAGCCTGCAGGCAACTAAGTGAATCAGTATACACAACTGATGACCTGATGGAAAGTCGTAGTATATGATTAAGTGCCAAGATTACGCCATAGACTTCTGCGGTGAAAATGGAAGTTGTGTTTGGCAATCGATGCGATCTACAAGATGTGTCTGTAACCATTGCACATGAGACACCGGTGTCCGTTCTGGAACCATCTGTGTAAAATGCGACATGGTCCCCAAAACCTTCTTTTATAGACAGAAACTCTTGCAGGAGTACGGCTGTGGGGGTTTCGTGTTTCTTGTACTGCAACAAAGATGTATTGTGTTCGGGCGGTGGTTGCCACGGAGCAATCCTCCCACTAGTTCCTACAGGCGTAGAATCGTACTCTGAAAAACCGTGTGTTTCAATTTCCTGCAGGATTCGCAAGCTGAAAGGAGGTGTACATGACGGTTTGTTAAGAAATAACTGTTTGCAGCGTGTCTGAGTAACACAAGAGATAGCTGGGTGCTGTGGATAACTTCGTACTTTTAGTGCATATGTGGAGGCAAGGTAAAATCTCCGCCTTTCTAATGACCACTCGTTGCACTCCACATAGAGACTCTCGACCGGCGATGTGCGAAACGCTCCCAAGACCAGTCGCAGTCCCTGGTGGTGGACAGGGTCTAGAGCTCTCAAGACGGACTTTCGTGCAGAGCCGTACACGACAGATCCATAGTCAAGCTTGGAACGGATGCAAGATGTGTAGATGCGACGCAGAACCTCACGGTCTGCACCCCAGGATCTATGTGACAAGATTTTGAGAATGTTCAGCGATTTCCCACATTTACTTTTTAGGTTCCTTATGTGAGGGTTGAAAGTGAGCTTGCGGTCAAAAAGTATACCCAGGAATTTATGCTCAGATTTGACCGTAATATCTTGGCCATTCATTTTAAGTTCTGGCTCAGGAAACATACCCCTTACTCTTGAGAAGGGTACGCAAACCGTTTTCTCAGGTGAGAAATTAAATCCATTCTCAGATGACCATTTTGCTAATTTGTTCACACAGAGCTGGAGTTGTCTCTCACATCTTGAAATGCTTGTAGACGAACAAGATATCTGAACATCGTCAACGTATAGTGAGTACATGACGGATGGCGGAATAGCGTGCACAATAGAGTTCATTTTGACTATGAAGAGTGTGACACTCAGAACGGAACCCTGTGGGACACCGTTCTCCTGAATAAAAGAACGTGAGAGTGATGTGCCCAACTGGACTCTAAAAGTTCTGTCCTGTAGAAAATTTGCGATGCACCGGAGCATACGACCGCGTACACCGAAATTGTACAAGTCGCGAACGATACCATATCGCCATGCTGTATCGTACGCTTTTTGAATATCGAAAAATATGGAAATACAATGCTGTTTTCTGACAAACGCTTCCCTGATTACAGTTTCCAGCCGCAGCAGATGATCAGTGGTTGAGTGGGCGGCTCTAAATCCGCACTGATACCTGTCGAGACATCCATTTTCTTCGAGGAAGTACATCAGGCGGTAGTTAACCATGCGCTCGAACGTTTTGCCTAAACAACTTGTAAGGGCTATAGGCCTGTAGCTACATGCGTTGGAAGGATCTTTCCCTGGCTTCAAAAGTGGAATGACTGTCGCCACTTTCCAACGAGATGGAAGTTCACCCTGATTCCAAACTGAATTGAAAAAGTGCAGAAGACCTTCTAGTGATGTTTTTGATAAGTGCTGCAACATGCTGTACGTGATTCGATCTGGCCCTGGTGCTGTTTGTTTTGGGGACGACAGAGCACGCAGCAGCTCCATCAAACAAAATGATTTATTAAAAGCATGTCTGTCATTGGTGCCATATGTAATTTTGAATTTCTCAGCATCATCTTTGACTTTTAAGAAATCCCTGGTGTAGTGAGAGGAAGAAGAAACGCTCTGGAAGTGTTCTCCCAAGACATCTGCCTGTTCTTCTAAAGTTTGGCACACCGTACCATTCCTCTCCAAGAGAGGAATAGAGAAGCTTGTGTAACTGCCCTTTATTTTCTTTAATCGATCCCACACAACCTTAGTTGGGGTATTGCTATTCAAGGAGGAGACAAAACCCTTCCACGATTCACTCTTTGCTTGTCGGCGTGTCCACCTAGCTTTTGCTCGAGCTCTCTTAAACGCCAGTAGATTTGCTGGGGTTGGATACCGCCGGAACTTACCCCAAGCACGGTTCTGCTCTTTTCGTGTATTTCCACAGTCCTCTGACCACCAAGGCTTGCAAAGCCTGGGCAGTTGACCTGATGACTGTGGAATGGACTTGGTTGCTGCTTTTACAAGTGTGTCTGTTACATAGTTATTTGCGTCATTAATGTTCAACCCAAGGAGGGACTCTACAGAAAGTGTGGCTTCTTGTTTAAAGAGGTTCCAGTCTGCTAACTGTATCTTCCAACGAGGTGGGCGGGTTCTAATAGCACCTGATGGTCGATTGATCTCTAAAACGACAGGGAAGTGATCGCTACCATAGGGGTTTTCGTCCACTGTCCATGAAATGTCCTGAAATACAGATGGACTGCACAGCGAAATATCTATGGCCGAAAAGGACTGCGAAGCAGCATTAACATGAGTAGCGTTTCCTGCATTGAGCAGGCAGATAGGTAAGGATGCTAATAATTTCTCAAACATTTTGCCTCGGGTGTCAACTTTGGAACAACCCCAGAGCAAATGATGCGCATTGAAATCTCCCAGTAGTAGAAAAGGCGATGGGAGCTGATTAATAAGATCCTCAAGCTGTCTCTGTTCGACCCTGACTGATGGCAGTAGGTATAAAGAGCATACCGTCACTACACGGTCAGTGCAGATCTGTACAGCAATGGCCTCAAGATTTGTGGAAAGTGGAACGTCTCTCGTGGGAAGTGTTCTGGCCGTGAGAATGGCCACACCTCCGGAAGCACGTGCCGTGTCTGTTCGGTCCTTACGGTAAACGTTCCACCGTCGGAGGTGGAAAGGGGTATCTGGAATCAAATTTGTTTCTTGGAGACAGAAACAGACAGCATGATGTTTGTCTGCCAAATCATGGACGTCATCAAGATTCTTCAGCAAACCCCGGCAGTTCCACTGAATAATGCTCTGGGAACCCATAAGAAATGCACAGAAGAGGAAAAAGAATATAGACTGAACGACTACTCTAAGGTGTAAAGACCTTGTGGAACAACTGTCCATGAATGCGGATGGATTAAGGAGCTTGTACTCTCGGTGGAGGAACCCTTTGTTGTTGTTCCTTGGCTTTTCCTCCTCGTCCTCGGCCAGCTTTTTTCCCTCTCTGTTCCTTGCCCATGGAAAGACTTGGTAGACTCGAAGACGACTTCTGAGAGCCGCAGTCGTCGTCGTCGAGATCCATGCTCTGACTCGTGTTTTGAGACAGGCCCATGGCAATCCCGTCCCAAACGGAAGGGGATGCAACAACCTCCTCCGAGGTTAACATTGCATCTCCCTGGCTGTTTGTCTGAGAGGCCACTGGAGGAGAGCCCTCAGTGTCCCTCTCTTTGTGTTGGGGAGTGTGGAGGGGAGCCCCAGAGGTCTGGGTCTCCACCGATACTCTGAGTGGTGCCACTCCCCTGCGCACCACATCAGAGAAGGTTCCTTTCTTCTGGAACACCAATTGTGCCTTTGCTGCACTGTATGTGATATTTTGTTCCGTTTTCAGCTTGAGGATCTGTTTCTCCTCCTTCCAACACGGACATGATCTGGAGTAAACAGGGTGGTTACCCTTGCAATTGGCACACTGAAAGTCATTGCTGCACGACTCTGACGAATGGTCTTTGCCTGAGCACTTAGCACAGACGGGCTGCCCACGGCATACCTGAGAACCGTGGCCAAACCGCTGGCACTTGTAACAGCGACTCGGATTTGGGATGTAAGCCCTCACATTGCAACTGAGGTAACCGGCTTTGATTGTGTCTGGCAGCTTGTGGAGCTTGAAAGAAAGGATTATGTGCTTTGTTGGGATTTCTTTCCCATCCCTACGCATGACTATGCGCTTTACGGCTACCACACCGTGCTGTTGTAGGCCTTCTTGAAGTTCCGATTCCGAACAGTCAAGAAGGTCGCTCTCAGAAATTACTCCTTTAACAATGTTGAGACTCCGGTGTGAACTTACTGTGACAGATATCCCATTGATGCTTGTCAGTGAAAGAAGCTCACTGCTTTGCTCTCGCTTTTCAACATGGTCCTGGATATCTCCAGAGCCCAGTTTCTTGGCATTGTATTCTTTACCTATCAGCTGTTCAAGTGCTTTCGCTATTACAAAAGGAGATACCTTTGACAGTGGTCTTGTGTCATCATTCGAGTGGACAACGAGAAACTTTGCAAACCATGGTTCGGGTGTTGAGGTATTTAAATCAATTTGCTGGTACTCGGTGCGGAACCGTTTCCGATTCCGATCTCGGGGTTTTAAAGAAGAGGAAGCCATAAAGGTGACAATACAATTCGATGCAAGGGTCCTGCCGCCCACCACGGAGCCCAACCAGGGGACCGCGTTTGACGCAGTAGCAGGTACGCCTACACTATACCCAAGTGCAGCTTCTGGAGAGTGAAAGACTGCCCAAGGTTGACCCTTGCCGCCAAAGAAGGTGAAAGGAGAAGGATTAGAAGGAAAGGATACAAATGAGAAAGTAATGAGCGTGGGAGATGACGACTAAGCTGAATAGTCCTGGCCGGGCCTTCCAGGACCACCCGTCTATGGGAAGCAGGGGCCAAAGCGGTGTGTTGCTTTCCCGGAGGGGCCCCGAAGGGTCCTAAACAACCTCCGGGTCCACTCAACCGCCAGGATCCCCCTTTCCCCAGACACGGGAAAGCCACGCACAGCGATACGTGGGGGTCTCCCTCCTGCGGCGACCCAACCGTGAGTGCAGGAGGGGGCTACTGCGGCTCCTGCCGGGCGATGGGGGCGCCAAGTTCCCGACGCCGGGGTTTAGCTAGATGCTCAGACACCGAGAGACAATCTGAGAAAGAGATAGGAGCGGCTGCGGGTCGGGCACATGATGAAAGGAATGATGGAGGGGCCACGGACCCCATTACGCAAAGTCAATCTTCTCACAGTGATGTGACATTTGTGGCCCAGGATTGGTCCCAGTACGACATGATGGAACTATCTCGTTCATTGAGCATGAGTACGGAGACAATGGAGCCTGAGCTACACAATACTTCTTCGAATGCCACCTATCAGAGCTAGCTGAACTGCTGGCCGGGGAGGCTTTTAGATCCCCTAGCAAACAATGGCTGATGGGTAACCTGGGTCCGAGCATGGCCCGGGTGTCTGTGCAGAGTGAATTTGGTGCAGGGGAGAGTGACGACGTCACGCCCCATACATTGTTTATCGCACCTGATGGTATTGATGTTCCATTGATCAGGAACGGGGGTTCTGTTGGTGAGACGGCAGGCTTGCGTTCGCCCGGGTCCACGGCGTCGGGGGTGGCGCCGCCCTTGCCCCTGGATCCTGGAGGGGCTCAGCCCTTGCAGGCCGAGCGACGATTGTCTGAGGTACTCAGTCTTTTTGAAGAGGTTGGGCTATTGGATACCTCGCTTGCGAGGAGGATTGCAACCACACCTATATCTCAATCAGACCTTGAGTCCATTTTTCGACATTTCGGAGTTGCGTTGGGTCCGAGATCTAATAAACAATCAAGGGCTAACAATCAGCGGAAGGGCCACTCTCAGAGAGGCAACAGACGTGAGAGGAAGAAGCGTAAATTCAATGAGGACCAGCGTCTGTATCGTTTGGGCCCCCGTGCATTGATGAACCAACTGATGTCAGAGGACCAGGATGGTTCTACATTACTTAAACTTGAAGAGATCCAGGAGTTTTACGAACCTATATTCTCGAATTCGTCTGGTTCAACGGGTATAGAGATCCCGTCCCGTGTTAAGGCTGTTGTGGATACCACACCCTTTACTTACGAGGAGGTGGTCGACACACTTCGGCAAATGGATAAGAAGGCGGCACCTGGTCCTGACCACATGAAAGTGAGCGATCTGTTTGTGATCCCACCCAAGATGCTATGTCTGATTTTGAATAATTTCTTTATTCACAAGGTCATTCCCCCTGAGCTAAAGAGATCAAGGACGGTTTTCATACCGAAGAAAGTTACGCCAAGATCAGCGGCGGAAGTAAGACCGATCACAATGTCACCTGTGATATGTCGTATATACTCTCGTCTGCTCCTCCGTAGGCTCTCGGCCGAGAATTCCTTTCATCCCCTTCAGGGGGGTTTCCAAGAAGACAGAGGGACAAGCACTAACCTTCTGGCCCTACAGGCTCTCATGAAGATCTTAAAGAAGCAGAAAAAGAGCCTGTATGCGGTGAGCTTGGATGTCCGCAAGGCCTTCGATTGTGTGTCGCACGAGGCCATCATCGCAGCTGCGGAAGGGAGGGACATCCCCGAAGACTTTTTACAAGTATTGCGAGACCTTTACGAGGGATGTTCGACATCATTTTGCTGGAACGGCAAGACCAATGGGAGAGAGGTGCCAGTTAATCAGGGTATTAAACAAGGAGACCCTCTCTCTCCCTTTTTGTTTAATGCCGTTCTGGACCCCTTCCGGCAGCTGGCGAATGATTCGGGCCTCGGGGTTCAGATAGAGCGACATCATGCGGCAGCGATGGCCTTCGCGGACGACCTCCTGCTCTTTTCATCGAGTTTGGAGGGCCTGAAATCGTTGGTGCGGATGTCTGAGGACTATCTCGGCCGAGCAGGCTTGAGCCTGAACCCGACAAAATCGCAGTATTTCGGATGGCGGTACGACGGGAGAGTGAAATGGTTTAATTACGACGTTCCGCCGCTGGAGATAGGAGGTGCCTTGATCTCTCCTCGAGGGAAGGACAACCCCGTTACTTACCTGGGGGTACGGATTTATGTGAATAAGTTGTCGAGGGTGGAGGATCCGGTGGGGGACCAGATGATCGCTCTGATACGAACTGCTGCACTAAAACCGTTCCAGAAGCTGAGGTGTGTTGGCCAGCTTGTCTTACCCCGCCTCCTTTACCAGAATGCGAACATTTGGGGTCTGGTATCCCAGGCCTCTAAGAAGGATAAAGTGATTAGAAACCTGGTGAAGCAGATCCTTCATTTACCACTGTCCTTCCCCAGTATACATGTCCACTTACCTAACCGGGAGGGTGGCCTCGGGGTGCTCAGTCTGGAGTGGACTGCCGCAGTGGTTCAGGACAAAGGAATGGCACGGATGGCTCGCCTCTCGCACCCTTTCATCGATGGGTTGCTGTCTCTCGGCTTGCGAGACAATATGGAACGTTTGGCCACTCACCTCGGGATCCCGTGCGGAATTACGGGCCGGCGCGATGTAGACGTCGCGTTGACGATCGCACGAAGGGAGTACTGGGACGGAAGAGCGAACGCTTACAACAACAAGGGCCTTTTTGCACACAGGAAGGAGCCAGTCGGGAATTCCTGGCTGGCTTGCGATTCCCACTTAATTAAAGATGGGGATCGCATTAAGGCCCTGCGTCTTCAAACGAACCTCTTCCCAACCAGGACTCTGTCGAACAAGCATGCGCGGGATCCCGAGGCTCGAGATTGTCGCCATTGTGGTCAGAAGCCGGAGACAGCGTTCCATATCTTACAGGAATGCGAGCGCATCCATTTGCCACGTGTCGAGCGACATAACTTTATAGCCAAGCAAGTCGCTCGCCTACTTCGGCAGTACAACCCGGACGCGACAGTCGTGGAGGAGAAGCTAATGACGTCCAACACTGGTCTCAGGCTAAAACCGGACCTCGTGATGTCAAGGGGAGACAAGGTTATTATCCTTGATGTGGCGATAGCCTGGGACGCCTCCTCCGCGACCTTATCCGATATGAACAAGGCTAAGGCAGATAAGTATGCCTGTTTGGCGACCTCCTTCCCAGATAGTCATGTCTCGACATATGGACTAACATTTGGAGCCCGTGGAGGCACGTGCGCCGGTACCCGCCGGGCACTCCGCGATTTGGGTTGCTCGAGAAGCGACGTCTCCAGGTTGGCTGCGAAAGCTTTAGTTGGCAGCTTGATCTGCCTCACAAGGTTTAATAACGTTGTTTAGTTATGGAGTTTTATTGGAGCACGTGTGTGTTTTTATCGACCTTTGCCATCTTGGTGGGGTGTTATTTGTTTTTACTGGAATGCCTGCTTTTATATTCTTTTATAAAAGTGGCCGCCTTGGGCCCGCTGGTCGATAGACTAACTGCGGTATCCGTGGTGGGGCCCAAGGACTCCCACTTTTCGTCGTTTTTTACCCCCCTTTTTTTTTAACCTCCGTGTGGAGGACGTTGATAGTTTTAGCCAAATCAACGCCATTCCACTCATTCGAAGCTTTTCTCCACATTCCGATCCTGCATCCCAAGAGGCTAAGAGGTCCGCCACAGGGTAAAACCCTGCCGAGCGTGGAATTTGTTGGTCTTAATTATCGTTTGAGAACTAGGTTCACTGCCTGGTTCAAACCACGCTCTACCCTTCCCCCACTTCTGGATTCCACTAAAGGCCATTATGAATGAGGAAAAACTTGTCCTCTACCCACCCCAGGACCTCACCTGCGAGTTATGTGGGGCAAGAGCCACGTCACGAGCCAAGTTTCAGGAGCACTATGCTGTGGTACACAACGTACAGATTTTGTGGAAGTGCTCGGTATGCAACAACAAAACCTTCAACTTGGTACGATCCATCTCTTCACATGCGACTAAATGTGCAAGGAGGCACCCAGTACACTCTCAGCCTGCTGCTGCTGTTACTGTGCCAGACAGCGAATCAGAGGGACGAGCTGCGACTGCTCCTCACTTCGATCAATCACGGAGAACGTCTCATCAAGATAGAGACGAGGAAGATTCTCGACCAATAATGTCCCACGGTCGTTGGGCTGTTTCAGAGTTACGAGCACTAGCCAATCTTGAAGTGACCTTGATGGGACATCCGTTTATTAACCAGGAACTTGCGAGGCGATTCCCATCAAGGTCACTGATGAGCATAAGGACGCAAAGGCATCAGGATAGGTATAGAGCCATTCTTCGAGAGGCCTCGCAAAATCCTGTGGCGGCCGCTTTGTCGGCCCCAAGCTCTACCTCAACCTATGTGCGGAACGCTAACGACGACGGTGTGCGGATATCTTCTCCAGTGGCTGCACAAGTTCAACAGCGACTGATGCATGTTAAGAACGAAAATGAGGAAGTTGCGACGGTGACAGGCACGCAGCCCCCTGATGAGGAACGGACAGCAATAAGGAATCGACATTTCGTTGAAAGCGGAGATGAAGCGCCCATTGAATTCACTGACGTGGCCGCTGGGGGTGCTCCTGTCGGGGGCTGGGACGGGGGTCCGGGTGTGCCCGGCGAGGTCCCCGACCCAATGGATGCTTCCAGTGATCTCAACACAGCCAGGGAGGCTTATGGACTCAATGCCAGCAGCACTATATCGTCGGGGCCTAGTCAGAATGACATCATAGGAGAGTCTGACATTTCTCAGCTTGCTGAGTTACTGGCCGAAAGGGGACCTAGTCCTCCAAAAGCCAATTGGTTCACCGAATTGAATGGCCCAATGAATTTGTCTAACGACACCTGGCAGGAATTTGTGCTCTCGACGAGGGCTGGCGAGGAAAGGCTGGCGTCAGCTACGGTGGACAAAGGTGGTCAAGCCAATGGTGCTGAGGGAGGCTGTGGGTTGGGGGCGGCGCCGGGTTCGGCCGGGACCGCGGCCTCGCCTGCGACGGGAGTTTTCCCGGGGGCCACCAATATGGGCGAGTCCCAAGAGCAGGCGATTGCGGATGCTCTTAAGCATTTCGAAGAGGCTGGTGTTAACGACACCGGGTTAGCAAAGAGAAACCAATCAACATTCACGATCTGAAGCAGATATTTCAATGGTTCGGAGTTGATATTGAGCCAAGGAGATCAAAGGGACCTCCTCCTGATCGGCAAAGGGAAAAACAGCACCCTACTAACAGGAAGGAGCGCAAGAGAATCCGATTCAATGAACATCAACGTTTATATCGTCTCGGACCCAAAATGTTGATCCACCAATTGATGGCGGAGGATGAGACAGGCGATGTGACCATCTCCCTTGACGATATCCACAAGTTTTATGACCCACTGTTGTCAGGCTGCTCGAGTACTAGGGCAATTCAACTTCCGTCCCGGACAAAGACTACGGCACCACCTTATAGAATTGAAGTTGAAGAAATAACAGCTGCTCTGCACACGATGGACAGGAAGTCTGCACCAGGACCAGACGGTGTGACTGCTGAAAAGCTTGGAGCTGTGCCTCGTGAAATCCTCTGCCTTATTGTGAATAATTTCTTTTCATTCAGAAAAATGCCTAATGAAACCAAACGGTCAAAAGCAGTTTTCATTCCGAAAAAGACTACTCCTCGTTCGGCTGCTGAGGTAAGACCCATCACCGTGTCCCCGATGCTTTGTCGCCTCTACTCAAAAGTCTTACTACGCAGGCTATCCGAAGACAATTGCTTCCACCCTCTTCAGGGAGGATTTCAGGACGATCGGGGGACCAGCACGAACCTGTTGGCTCTCCAGGCTGTGATGAAAGTGTTGAAGAAAAAGAAGAAGCATTTTTACGCTTGCAGTTTAGACGTCCGCAAGGCCTTCGATACTGTTTCGCACGAGGCCATTGCTGCAGCCATGAGGGGCAGGGATATCCCAGAGCATTACGTGGAAGTGGTTGGAGATCTGTACACTAATTGTTCTACAACCTTCCACTGGAACGGCAATACGGACGGGAGGGGAGTGCCGGTGAAACAAGGCATTAAGCAAGGAGACCCCCTCTCGCCGTTTTTATTTAATGCCGTATTGGATCCCCTGCTCCAAGTGGCGAACGCTTCTGGCCTCGGAGTGGAAATCGAAGATCAACACGCTGCTGCGATGGCCTTTGCGGACGACATCATGCTGTTTTCGTCCAGCTTGGAGGGCCTCAGGGCTTTAATACGCATGACCGAAAACTACTTGGTTCGTGCTGGCCTCGTCCTGAACCCGATAAAATCCCAGTACTTCGGATGGCGGTAAGATGGCGTACAAAAATGGTTTGACTATGACATACAGCCCTTGAACATCGGGAACACGGTGGTGAGGCCGCGAGGCAAGGACACTCCTGTCACGTATCTCGGATTGAAAATTTTTGTTAATAGATCATCAAGAGCAGAGGACATAACAGCGAACCGTATGGTTGATTTGATACGATCAGCAGCTCTAAAACCTTTTCAAAGGCTCAAATGTATACAACAGTTGGTTGTGCCGAGACTCCTCTACCAAACAGCAAACGTCTTAGGTCTTTTGGCCCAAGCTTCTAAACATGATAAAAGCATAAGAAATTTGGTCAAGAAAGTACTTCACTTGCACCACTCCTTCCCAAATTCATCTACCGAATAGCGAAGGAGGATTGGGCGTGACCAATTTGGAATGGGTGGCTGCAGCAATGCAGTACAAGGCGATTGCCAGGATGTTACGACTTGCCGACCCCTTCATCGATGGCGTCCTGAATGTGGGACTTCGTGATAATATGCAGAGAATAGCCAACCACCTTGGGATCCCTGTTGGGATAACTGGTAAATCAGAGGTCAATGAGGCGCTCCAGACCTTGAGGAAGGAATATTGGAATAGAAAAAGAGAGGCTTATAACAATAAAGGTCTATTGGCTCACCTCAGGGAACCTGTGGGGAACAGTTGGTTGGCATGCGACTCTCGATTGATTAAAGACGGTGATAGGATAAAGGCCTTACGTCTGCGCACCACCCTGTTCCCCACCAGGGCGCTCTCAAACAAACACTCCAGGGATCCCAAGGCTCGGGAATGCAGGCATTGTGGGCAGGCGATTGAAACAACATTTCATATTCTGCAAGAGTGTGAGCGCGTCCACCTCCCTCGGGTGGCGCGCCACAACTTTATCGCGGCCCACATTGCCAGGCTTATCAGGCACCACAACGCGTAGGCATCGGTGGAGGAGGAGAAGCTCATAACATCAACGGAGGGCACGCGTTTGAAGCCCGACCTCGTTGTTACTCGAGGAAACGAGGTAATTGTACTAGATGTGGCTATCGCGTGGGACGCTAGTCCTACTACCCTTGCTGACATTAATCGAGCCAAAGCCGCGAAGTACGCCTGCTTAAGCAACACCTACCCCGATAAACATTTCTTTGTTCAAGGACTTTCCTTTGGAGCTCGGGGGGGGGGGGGGCACCTGTGCAGGGACACGCAGGGCGCTTCGCGACTTGGGCCTCACAAGAAGTGATATCGCCTGGCTCGTCGCTAAAGTTTTAGTGGGCAGTCTCATTTGTTTAACGAGGTTTAACAGAATGGTTTAATATATTGGTTTAATCGCTTGAGTTTTATGGAATCCAGAAGCTTTTTAGCGACCTTACCATCTTGGTGGTTGTTGTTTCCTTTTATTGGTATTTTGATCCACTTTTATTGATCTTATAAAAGTGGCTGCCTTGGGCCCAGTGGCAGAAAGGCTGACCTTCACTGGTTGACCGGTTAATGGTCTGGGCCCAAGGTTACCCACTTTTGGTCGCCTTCCTTTTATATTTTTACCACCCCCTTTTATGGGGGAAATTTGTCGTTTTAGCCAAATAAACGCCATTCCACTCATTCGCAGCTTTTCTCCACATTCGGATCCTGCATCTCAAGAGAAAATTGAAAAGGTATGGTGTAACGGCGGGGGAATATATTGTGTTCTTTCGACTATACAAATTAGGCCCAAAGGTGCTAGCTCGCCAATTGATCATGGATCAGGAGGGAAATGGCCAGAGAGTCACTCTAAAAGATGTCCACGAGCTCTACGACCCACTCCATGAGAACCTCCATGCGAATTTGAATGCGTTATTGAATGCGGTTTTAAGGTGCATTGGATGCGATTATAGAGGTTCTACCCACTCCAGCACCTGCATTCTATTCTTCTTACTTGTGTTACTATCTCAGCAACCCGGCAGACCCACGTCCACGTCGTGCCCCCCGGGCGGGTAATCCTTATGGAACCCGGCCAAGCGGTCTCGCCACAACGAGGGTCTATGACCCGAGGTGGGAGTGAAGCTGCCCAGTGCCGCACCACACTCACAACGGTACGGGTAGTTACCCGATCCGGAACCCCACCACCTGCGCTGGCGCCTAATGGCGTAGGACAGCAGACCAGCAGAAGCATGACAGTCTTGAAATTCCCACCAGATGACCTGCTTTGCGGGGTATGTGGAGCCAGAGTTACGTCTCGAGAAAAGCTCGAAAACCATCTGAAATCTGCACATGACTTCCAGGTCTATTGGTTATGCTCTCTCTGTGATGAGAAGGAAGCTTCCTCTGCGAAGACTATGTCTTCCCACTATACAAAATGCAAGAGGAAACTCGGCCAGAGGGCTAACGCTGCACCTTTTCAAGATTCACCCCGCCCTGGACCCAGTGGAGCGATCGATTCAACTCGACCTCCGGAGCCGCCGGCGCAGACACACCACGAGGACAAGGGGGCACCTTTTCAAGATTCACCCCAGCTTGATCCCGATGGTGCGATCATTATGTCTGCGCCTGAACCACGGAGAGTAGCTGAATTCACTGGAAGTGCGATGTCGCAGCATCCCCCCGCTTCCCTTGGGGTGGAAGTAGCCCAAGTCTTCTCCAATGGGAGATGGACCGAATCAGAGGTGGCAGCGCTGGCTCAGCTGGAGGTCGCCCTCGGCTCGCACCCTTTCATGAACCAAGAATTGGCCAAGGTTTTTCCCACCAGAAGCCTTATGGCAATCAGAATGATGAGGCACCAGGAAAGATACAAACGTGCCCTGCAGAGGATCAAAGAAGCAGTGTCCACGCAGTTGGTCACGAATGCTGACAATGAAGTCAGGGAGGAGGAAACTATAGTGCTCAGTGTCGATGAGATTATGGAAGATATGGAGGAAGCTGGACTCCATAATAGAACCTTAGCCACCAACCTGGCTAATGTCCCCATGAGTATGGGAGACTGGTCAGAGATCACTAGACACTTTGGTGTGGCAGTAAAAGGAGGGACCCAGCAGACCAGAGGAAGGCCAAAGAGGAAAGTCACCTTACCCAAGACCAGGAACGCCAGAAGAAGGGCCGTGTTCAGAGAACACCAACGACTATACAAGTTAGGCCCAAAGGTGCTAGCTCACCAATTGATCATGGATCAGGAGGGAGATGGCCAGAGAGTCACTCTAAAAGATGTCCACGAGCTCTACGACCCACTATTCTCGTCCAAATCCAGAAGGATTGAGGGGGACTTGAGGTCAGATGGTAAAACCTCTGTTGAGGTTACCCCATTCCTCCCGGACGAAGTCATCTGGGCTATGAAGAGCCTTGATAAAAGAGCAGCTCCGGGTCCCGACGGACTCACGTGGACAGACTTGGCAAAGATACCGCCAAAGATCCTGACCCATATCCTCAATAACTTCTTGGCGTTCAAAGATATTCCCGATTAGATGAAAGCCTCTCGCACGGTATTTATACCGAAAAAGGCCAACCCGAGGTCTGCTGCGGATCTGCGTCCTATAACCATGTCTCCGATGCTGAGCCGTCTCCTATCGAAGATCCTACTTAGGAGATTTACGGAAGATAATACCTTCCATCCCCTCCAAGGCGGTTTTGAGAGTGACCGCAGCACAAGCTCAAACTTGCTGATCCTCCAGGGCACGATGAAGTATCTAAAGACCAAGAAGAAAAGCCTCTATGCGGCTAGCCTTGATGTCAAAAAAGCCTTTGACACGGTCAGTCACGAAGCCATATTCGGGGCAATGAAGGGGAGGGGGTTCCCGGACTTCTATATTCAGTTGCTCCGGAACCTGTACAGTAACTGTACAACCTCCTTCTTCTTAAACGGCAAGTCGGACGGCCAAAGAGTGTCTGTGAATCAAGGCATTAAACAAGGTGACCCGCTATCCCCATTTCTGTTCAATGCGGTCTTGGACCCGTTGTTACAGAAGGCCAATAGATCTGAATTGGGTGTGTCCGTGGGTGGCCAGAAGGCGGCGGCCATGGCGTTCGCCGATGACCTCTTACTGATGTCAGGAAGTTATGAAGGGCTCAGAGCTTTGACTAACGAGACAACTGACTATCTTAAGAACCTGGCTTTGACTGTAAATCCCCGCAAAACGCAGTATTTTCGCTGGAGATACAATGGTGTGAGGAAGTGGTTTGACTATACACTCCCCCCATTGAGAATCGATGGATGTTCCATCCCATCCTTACCTAAGGAGATCCCAGTGAAGTACCTCGGGCTGCAGATATACCTGAACAAGCCCCCCAAGGCTAACGATGAGATGGCTGAGAAGATCGTGGCAGTGATCAGAAGGGCGGCCTTGAAGCCGTTCCAGAAGGTCAGGTGTATTAACACCTTGGTATCTACGAGATACCTTTACATACTCTCTAACAGCCTCAATGTGAGATCAGAGGCAGCCCGACGTGATAAGATCATAAGGACCATTACCAAGAATGTGCTCCACCTTCCATTATCATTCCCAAACTCCCATGCCAGCAAGGGAAGGTGGGCTAGGCATGCTACCACTAGAATGGACAGCGGCGACCTGCCAAGCTAAAGCCTATGCAAGGCTAGCCCGAATCGGGCTCCCTTTCGTGGATGCTGTGCTCTCTGAGCCCCTTAAAGACCATCAAGAAAGGCTAGCCCAATATCTGGGCATTCCCATGGGAATCTCTGATAGAGGCGACCTGGAGTTGGCACTGAGAGAAGCTCGCAAGCAGGCGATCGAGAAATCGATCCAAACCTATACCAACAAAAGTCTGTTCTCTCACCGAAGCGAGCCTGTTGGAAACCAGTGGTTATACCACGATTCCAGATACATGGCCGATGGAGACAGAATTCGAGCCCTCAGGCTAAGGACCAACGTATACCCAACCAGGGCCCTATCTAATAAACATGCCACTGATCCCAAAGCCATTGAATGCAGGTTCTGCAAGGAGAAGCCGGAGACAGCATTCCACATACTCCAAGAGTGTGGAAGGGTCCACTTACCAAGGGTGGAAAGACACAATTTTATAGCAAAGCAGGTCGTCCGACTGATCAAGAAGTACAATCCCGAGGTGGAAGTGGAAGAAGAGAAGCTGATAACTTCTCAAGATGGAGTCAGGTTGAAACCTGACATAATCATCAAGAAGGGCGATGACGTTAAGATCTTGGACGTTGCCATTGCATGGGACGCCAGCGCATCGACCCTGAAGGAAGTGAACCAAGGGAAAGTACAAAAATACTCATGCCTGAAAGCCTCTTTCCCCGGCAAGAATGTTGAAGTGCACGGTCTGTGCTTTGGTGCGAGAGCTGGCACCTGTGCAAGTACAAGACAGACCTTGAAAGATCTGGGATTTACCAAGAATGATATCGGTTGGTTGGCAGCAAAGGTCCTAGTCGGCAGCCTGATCTGCTTAAGCCGTTTCTTCAAAAAGGTATAGCCCGAGGGAACCCTGGCGAAACACCAAGACTACGCTACCGAAACAAGCTCTGCGATACGGTTTGCTACCCCTACTGCAGGGGCTTCCAGATGCACTTTGGTGTTGGGTTCTGAGACGGATGCCGGTGTAACTTAACGGGATAATGCCCCAGTCAAGCGGCTACTTTGCCGCTTTTTGGCATATCCCTACATTGTATTTACATTTAAATTGTTAATAAAGGAAAAGGAAAGGACTTACCCTCCCCGACTCAATCCGACTCACGGCATGATGAGCGGATTATGAACAGGTTAGAAGGCTCAACACCGCCGTCCCCTGTCGTCCCAGCAGGGCTAACCAAATGGCCTCAGAGCCTGACGATACACCCCATTTGGGGAAAGAAGAGTTATAGCCAAATAAACGCCATTCCACTCATTCGACGCTTTTCTCCACATTCGGATCCTGCATCTCAAGAGAAAATTGAAAAGGTATGGTATAACAGCGGGGGAATATATTGTGTTCTTTGGGGGGGTGATTGTCGAGTGTTTTCCCCTGAGCGATTTCTGTGCGTTGTGCTTTTCAGCTCAAGTCTTCTTCAAAGTGTCTTACTCGACAATCAGGCAGGCCCACCTCCACGTGGTCCCCCCTGGGCGGGCTCAATTTGTTTTGAGCCCGGCTAAGTGGCCTGCTGCGGGCTATTTGCTCGCAGTGGGGCAAACTCTTTGTTATTGCTCTTATTGGTCAAAAGAGGCGGGATTAGTCCTGACCTTTAGCCCCACTGTTTCTCCCTGAGAGGTCGTTGTACCTAACTAAGGATGGAAGATTGATTGATTGATTATGTGTTTAATGGCACAAAGGCAACAAAGGCCATAGAGCGCCAAAACTATGCTGAGTGTGTCGGAGACGATTATGGGAAAGATGATGTGAGAGAGAGTGTGGTAGTTAAAACCTATCTACAGGTATGAGCGATGAGCGATGATTGATTGACCAGGATAAGAGAGAGAGGGATGACGATAGCAAGCGAGCATGGCAGTTAAAAACTATCTACAAGTGTGACAATGAGATATTTACATGAGGAGTTCGGTGATAATGGATAAAAGCGGAGCAATGCTTATCATCTACATCTGACTAAGAAACCCACACGTGGTCAAAAATTTGATTACGTTATCAAACGGCACAAGAGGGGTGTCACCCAGTAGAAGGGCTGGGTGGAGTGGGACATGGTATCTGTAGAATGCGGTGAAATACTGTTGGCGTTGGTGTTCGAAGTGAGGGCAGGATGCCAGTACGTTCAAGACAGTCAAGCTGTCACCGCAGTGCGCACAAGCTGGCGGATCCTGACCTCTGAGTAGGTGGTGATGCGTGAGCCATGTGTGTCCAATCCTCAATCTCGCGTAAAGAACTTCGGATGATCTGTTGATGTGTTCAGTCCGATGCGGGGGAGAAACGTGTGGCTGTGTGAGGTGTAGCTTGTTATTTTCTTCCATGTCCCAAGGATGGAAGAGTATACTGTGTTGTTCCCTCCTGCCGAATTACGATGTCACCATTGTGGAGATCGGGTCACATCCCGTGAGAAGCTGCAGTTGCATTACCTAAGAAACCACCAGTCTACAGTCTCCTGGAAGTGTACAGTTTGCAATATCAAGGAGATGACTTGTGCCAAAAGTATGTCATCACACTTCACGAAATGCAAGAGGCGCCTTGCCGCTAGACTAAATTTGTCGCCTGCCAGTGGATGCTCAGCACCACCAGCACCTTTGCAAGAGGAAGAAGATTCTACGGCGCAGGTTCGGGGCTCTGCCCCGGCTCGACTTGAACCCATAACTATTCTTGCCACCAGGAAAGGATTAGAAGGCTCTGCTGGTGTTGTGGGCCACAATGACAAGGATGACTCTTCGTCTCGTCCTGTGGATGTGGCTCTCGGTGGCTTCGGGGGCGGGGATCCGGGTGGGTCTTTGCCCGGTTGCGGCCGGGGGGCTATGCCCCTCTCGGGGCTTGGCGGCGGGGCAGTGGGTGGTGCCCCTGAGGAGGTGGACACCTTAAAGGAGGTGCATTCTGTTCCCGATGGAGTCCCAGTCAGTGGTTCGTTAGGCGACCACTCCATTTCGCAATTGGCTGAGTCTATTGCTGGAGCCATGGCTGCGGATTTAGAGGCGTTATCACCACAGCCTAATGAGTCACTCAATGACACAGATATATCAGAGCTCGCAGAGGCAATAGTGGAAGCGGGAACTCATCCTCCCCTTGGGAGTGATCTAAGATTGTATACGGTGCCCCCTGCGGCGACCGTCACCTCGCCTCCTGGATACGACTGTCCACTCGCCGCTGACCCTGAGGATGGTGTGTTGGTCCCCGGGCTGCTTCCGGATTTGGGCTCTTCCGGTTCTCTGGCTGCGGCTCCCCCGGGGGTTTTGTCCCATGGACGATGGACTGATGCGGAATTGGTGGCCCTGGCTAATGCCGAGTTGTTGCTGCATGGCCACCCTTTCGTCAATCAGGAATTGGCTCGGACATTCACTTCTAGATCATTAATGGCTATACGAATGATGAGACACCAGCCAAGATATAAGGCCATCTTATCACGAGTGTCTCAAGAGAGTCAACGGAGGGCGTCTTCCACTCCAATTCCGACGGCCGTCAGGCCAAGTCTCCAAGTCGACTGTAATGAAGTCAACGACGATCTGACAAGATTGGGCATCAACGATCCGGCACTGGCCCATAATTTGGTCTTTGCTCCTGTTTGTATGACAGATGTGACCTCCATCTTCCGGCACTTCGGTGCTGTTCCATCGCGGCCTCTTCCGAAGAGTAGACGAAGAGAGAGGGCCTGCCCGATGCGCATTAATACGAAGAAGGCTCGCAAGCAGGCTCGATTCCAGTTGCATCAGAGGCTATATCGAAAAGGACCCAGAATCCTCGCCCACCATCTGTTGCTAGAAGAGGACAATCCTGAAAATCTCGTCTCGCTGGAGCAGGTGCATGATGTATATGATACACTCTTTTCTTCATGCGACGCTCCACGGTCTCAGCAACCGGAATCACCACCTATGGATCCTGTGATTTGTCCCGTCACTCTATTCTCGCCTGCCGAGGTGGAGGCGGCCGTAATGGGCATGGATTTAAAGTCGGCACCTGGACCGGATGGCCTTCGAGTTTGCGATCTCAGGAAGGTCCCTTACGGGGTTACATGTCATATTATGAATAACTTTTTGCGGTTCAAGAGCCTGCCTGAAGACCTTAAGATCTCCCGCACGGTCTTCATTCCGAAAAAGCCCGTCCCACGCTCAGCGGGTGATCTACGCCCAATCATGGTCACGCCTGTATTAACTCGACTTCTGTCTCGACTGTTGTTAAGCCGGTTTTCGACTGCCATATCATTCCATCCTTTACAGGGTGGCTTCCAGTCAGACCGTAGTACGAGCACTAATTTATTACTGCTTCAGGGTACAATGCGGTACCTCAAGAAGAAACATCGGAGCTTCTATGCGGCGAGTCTAGATATCAGAAAAGCGTTCGACTCGGTAGCCCATGAGGCCATATTTGCTGCTTTATTCAGAAGAGGCGTACCGGATCACTACATTGACCTGGTTAAAAACCTGTACCAGGGTTGCTTGACCACTTTTCACCTCGATGGCCAGACCGACGGAAAGAGAATCCCTGTTAGGCAGGGAATTAAGCAGGGGGATCCTCTATCCCCCCTGTTATTCAACACCGTATTGGATCCCTTGCTATACGCCCTCAACTCTTCGGGACTCGGTGTACCTGTGGAACAATCTCAGGCGTCGGCGTTAGCTTTCGCCGACGATCTGGTAATAATGTCTGAGAGCCTTGAAGGCCTTAAAGCTCTTATTCGTCAAACTGAAGGCTTCTTGAGCTCCGCAGGGCTAGTTCTAAACCCAGACAAAACGCAATACTTCGGCTGGAAGTACGATGGAAGGCGAAAATGGTTCGACTACAGCATCCCCCAAATTGTTGTTGGTGGCGTCACGGTTTGTCCTCGCCCTAGGGGTGTATCTGTGAGATATCTTGGGCTGAATCTTTTTGCCAACAGAGCACCCCAGTGTGAGGACGATATGGCCGAGAGACTCATCCACGTCATCCGACACGCCTCTCTGAAACCGTTCCAACGACTCAACTGTTTAAACACTCTCGTGCTGCCTAGGCTACTGTACATCCTGGCCAACTCCGTCTCTGTCATCAACGACGCCGCGAAGAAAGAGAAGAACTTACGAAACCTGGTGAAACAGATTCTACATCTGCCGCCGTCCTTTCCTAGCGTCCACTGCCATCTGCCTGCTAGAGAGGGCGGCCTTGGCCTTTTGCAACTGCAATGGGTGGCAGCCAGTATGCAAGTAAAAGCTTTGGCCAGGATGGCGCGACTACGGGACCCCTTTGTTGATGCGGTGCTTTCTTCAGCCTTATTCGAGCAAGAGTGCAGACTATCAGCTTTTCTTGGAATTCCTACAGGCATCACTGCACAGACCGATCTTACAGCAGCGTTGCAGACTGCAAGACGTTCTGCCTTGTCTAGAGACATCGCTAAATATAACAACAAGAGTCTATTTGCACATAGGAGGGAACCGGTTGGCAACTTTTGGCTGCGCCACGACTCAAGATTTTTAAAGGATGGGGATCGCATGAAGGCGTTGCGTTTGCGCACGAATCTATTTCCAACGAAGGCACTGTATAATAAGCAGGCACAAGATCCCAAGGCGCGCGAATGTCAGTTCTGTCCCGGCCGGGAGGAGACGGCCTTCCACATCCTACAAGGTTGTGAGAGGGTTCATCTCCCCCGTGTCGAGAGACACAATTTTGTCTGCAATCAAGTTGCCCGCCTCGTGCGGAAGTACAACCCTGCAGCTACAGTCACCCAGGAGCGGGTTTACACATCGACTGATGGCTCTAGACTCAAGCCGGATATCGTGGTATCTCTTGGCGACTCTGTGAAGATTCTTGATGTGGCCGTAGCTTGGGATGCCACCACGAGCGCCCTAGAGGATATTAATAGAGCCAAAGTCGAGAAGTACAGTGTTTTGGCCTCGACCTTTCCAGACAAACAAGTCGAGGTGCAGGGTGTGTGCTTCGGCGCAAGAGGAGGGACATGTGCCTCCACCAGGAACGCATTGATGGAATTAGGACTCCCCAGGATTGATGTCGCATGGCTGGCCTCCCGTGTATTGATCGGCAGCCTTATTGTGTTGTCGCGTTTTAACCGTATGGTGTAAATTTTGTTCCGTCCCTTGGTTACGACCTCTTTGGGTTCCTTCTGTCGATTCAAGGTTTTAGTGGGTAGTTTCCCTTTCGTATTTTAGTTCCACTTGATTGACGCTTTTTTTAGCGGTTTTAATCAAGTGGGAATATTTGGGGCCACTTGGGCAGACCACCGCCTAACCCCCTGGCTGGCTAGCCAAAGGGGGTTGGCCCCAAATAAATCCCACTTGGACCGACGCAGTTTTACCCCTTTTTTGGGGAAGTTTTGTGTTTTAGCCGAATAAACGCCATTCCACTCATTCGAAGCTTTTCTCCACATTCGGATCCTGCATCTCAAGAGAAAATTGAAAAGGTATGGTGTAACAGCGGGGGAATATATTGTGTTCTTTCGTACCTTGTACCTTGTTCATTTTACCTCCTCGGAGGAGGGTTTGGCGCCTCTAGGAAACTGCTATCCCACTGAACGGCTGCCGAGCCCGGGGCCGGGCTTGGTCCCTTCTGCGCGCGCGCCCGCGCCGGCCCTGCGGGACCCATATCATATGGGCGTTGGACGGATCCTGAGGTCCTCGCTTTGGCTAGGGCCGAACTCCAGATCAAAGGCCACCCATTTATCAACCAGGAGCTGGCCAAGTCCTTTACGACTAGATCGCTTATGTCTATAAGAATGATGAGGCATCAACAACGATACCGAGACACTCTCCGAAAGGTGGAAGAGGAAGATAATCTACAAGCATCGACTCATCCTGTAAGCCGACCTATACCACACCAACAACACACTGGGCCTTGCCTCGAGGAAGTTCAAGCTGATTTAAGGAGGGAGGGAGTTCTTGATCCCGCATTGGCTCACAATCTAGTATCGGCCCCACTCACCATGGAGGATTTGAAGGCAATTTACAAGCACTTTGGCGTCAATCCTACCCGGCCTAGGAGCGGTAAAGGGAGAACTAAGAGAAGATACCAGTCAAGACGAAGCTCCAAGAGGGCGAGGAAGCAAGAACGTTTCTCACATCACCAACACCTTTACCGTAAAGGTCCTAAAGTTCTGACGCACCATCTTCTGCTTGAAAATGAAATGGGAGGCGATGCTATCTCTTTGGATGATGTTCACGCTATGTATGACCCCATCTTCTCCTCGAGTGAGTCACCTGAACGCCCACCAATTTCTTATGGAGTTCCTGGACAGTCGGGGTCATTTCCAGTTTCTCCGTTCACAAGCGAAGAAGTCGCCTTCTCACTTAGGGGAATCAACACGAAATCTTCCCCAGGGCCTCATGGTACCCGAGCGTGCGACCTTCAACGGCTCCCTACCTCCATCCTCACCCATATTCTCAACAACTTTTGGCACTTTAAGAAAATACCGGGTGACTTAAAGACCTCAAGAACAGTTTTCATTCCCAAGAAGGCCTCCCCTAGTTCCGCAGGGGATCTCCGGCCCATTACGGTCACCCTGATGTTGACAAGACTCCTTTCTAAGGTGCTACTCGGCCGCCTATCGCAAGGTACCCAGTTCCATCCTCTCCAAGGAGGATTTCAGGCAGACAGGAGTACGAGTACCAATCTTCTGTTGCTACAAGGAACAATGAAAATCATGAAGAAGAAGAAACGAAGCTTGTACATCGCAAGTATTGATTTGAAAAAGGCATTCGATTCCCTATCGCACGATGCTATCTTTTGTGCCCTCCGGAATAGGGGATTTCCTGAGCAATATGTGGAATTTATCGAGCACTTGTATGAGGGATGCTCCACCACCTTTCACCTGGATGGACAGTCAGACGGCAAGAGGGTTCCGGTGCGTCGAGGAATAAAACAGGGAGACCCCCTATCTCCGCTGTTATTTAATGTCGTCCTTGACCCCCTCCTCTACAAGTTAAACTCGTCAGGGCTCGGCGTCACAATTGATCGGACCCACGCCTCGGCTCTAGCCTTTGCCGACGACATTGTGTTGATGTCGGAGAGCTTTGAGGGCCTGAAGACCCTTATATTCAACACCGAGGAGTTCCTGAAGTCAACTGGACTGTCTCTAAATCCCTCCAAGACACAATATCTAGGATGGAGGTATGATGGACGAAGAAAATGGTTCAATTATGAAATCCCACCACTTCCCATTGGCGACACGGTGATCCACCCACGCTTGAGGAACGTCCCTTCAAGATATCTCGGACTCAGTATTTATCCGAACAGAGGGCCCCAGGCGGAGGATGAACTTTCCGAGAAAATGCTTAGAACCATCCGGCACGCCTCACTAAAACCTTTTCAAAGAGTTCGCTGTATAAACACACTTGTAACCCCTCGATATTTATATATCCTCGCCAACTCCCTCTCGGTACTGGGTGAAGCGGGCAGGAAGGAAAAGTCGTTGAGAAACGTCATCAAGCAAATATTACACCTTCCTAGTTCCTTCCCAACAGCACACATTCACTTGCCCGCTCGCGAGGGTGGCCTGGGGCTATTACATCTACAGTCGACAGCTGCCAGCATGCAGCTAAAGGCCCTAGCCAGAGTGGCCCGCTTGGGTTGCCCATTCGTCGACACGATTCTAGCGGCCCTGGAAGATCAAGAAAGGCGCCTCTCCTCCTTTTTTGGTATCCCTTCTGGCGTAACAGCTCAAGTGGATTTGGCATCAGCGCTGCAAGCATCCAATAAAGCTTATGTGTCAAGAGCTATTGCGGCCTACAACAACCACTCCTTATTTTCCCACAGGAGGGACCCGGTAGGGAACACCTGGCTCCATCACGACAGTGCCCTATTAAAGGATGGTGATAGGATTAAAGCCCTTAGGCTTAGAACCAATCTATATCCAACCAGATCACTCACCAACAAGCACGCCGAGGACCCCAAGGCAAGGGAATGCCAGTTCTGCCCCGGTAGAGAAGAAACCGCTTTTCACATTTTGCAAGGATGCGAACGGGTTCACTTGCCTAGGGTACAGAGGCATAATTTCGTGTCAAATCAGATAGTTCGCCTGGCCCAAAAGTATAACCCTGGCGCAACAATAACCCAGGAGAGGTTGTTTACTTCCCCAACCGGTGTTAGGTTAAAGCCGGACATTGTTATCTCCGTAGGTGACTCGGTGGCGATACTTGACGTGGCGGTCACCTGGGACGCCGCACCGAGTTCACTGGAGGAGATAAACAGAGCCAAAGAATTAAAGTACGCATGTCTGGCGGGTACCTTCCCGAACAAAACAGTCACAGTAAACGGGTTATGCTTCGGGGCCAGGGGGGGAACTTGTGCTCTACTCGCTCTACTTTAACGAACTTGGGGTTCTCCCGGAGTGACCTGGCTTGGTTGTCCTCTCGCGTCCTAGTAGGAAGCCTGATAATTTTTAATCGTTTTAATCACTCGCTTTAGTTTGTCCTGACCAACCGGCTCTGCGGGTATCTTTTATCGGTTCAAGAGTTTTATGGGTTGTTCCCTTTTATTGTGTTTTAACCACCTGGTTCTACTGTTTTAACGGTTTTACCAAGTGGGAATGTTGGGGGCCATCTGGGCAGACCATCGCCTAGCCCTGGTCTCCGACCTTGGGCTGACCCCCAACACATCCCACTTGAACCGATCTCCCCTTTTACCCATTAAGTTGGGAAAGTCTAAGTTTTAGCCAAATAAACGCCATTCCACTCATTCGAAGCTTTTCTCCACATTCGGATCCTGCATCTCAAGAGAAAATTGAAAAGGTATGGTGTAACAGCGGGGGAATATATTGTGTTCTTTCTTTATGAATATATTCGTATATATTTCGTTCTTTGTGAATATATTGGATGCGATTTTAAGGTGCCTTGGATGCGATTATAGTGGTTCTACCCACTCCAGCACCTGCATTCTATTCTTCCTACTTGTGTTACTATCTCAGCAACCCGGCAGACCCACGTCCACGTCGTGCCCCCCGGGCGGGTAATCCTTATGGAACCCGGCCAAGCGGTCTCGCCACAACGAGGGTCTATGACACGAGGTGGGAGTGAAGCTGCCTAGTGCCACACCACACTCACAACGGGACGGGTAGTTACCCGATCCGGAACCCCACCACCTGCGCTGGCGCCTAATGGCGTAGGACAGCAGACCAGCCGAAGCATGAAGTCTTGAAATTCCCACCAGATGACCTGCTTTGCGGGGTATGTGGAGCCAGAGTTACGTCTCGA
Source organism: Ornithodoros turicata (assembly GCF_037126465.1). NCBI lineage: Eukaryota > Metazoa > Arthropoda > Arachnida > Ixodida > Argasidae > Ornithodoros > Ornithodoros turicata. The sequence goes on from NW_026999314.1 coordinate 1,477,058, forward strand.
GAAAAGCTCGAAAACCATCTGAAATCTGCACATGACTTCCAGGTCTATTGGTTATGCTCTCTCTGTGATGAGAAGGAAGCTTCCTCTCCGAAGACTATGTCTTCCCACTATACAAAATGCAAGAGGAAACTCGGCCAGAGGGCTAACGGGGCACATTTTCAAGATTCACCCCGCCCTGGACCCAGTGGAGCGATCGATTCAACTCGACCTCCGGAGCCGCCGGCGCAGACACACCACGAGGACAAGGGGGCACCTTTTCAAGATTCACCCCAGCTTGATCCCGATGGTGCGATCATTATGTCTGCGCCTGAACCACGGAGTAGCTGAATTCACTGGAAGTGCGATGTTGCAGCATCCCCCCGCGTCCCTTGGGGTGGAAGTAGCCCAAGTCTTCTCCCATGGGAGATGGACCGAATCAGAGGTGGCAGCGCCGGCTCAGCTGGAGGTCGCCCTCGGCTCGCACCCTTTCATGAACCAAGAATTGGCCAAGGTTTTTCCCACCAGAAGCCTTATGGCAATCAGAATGATGAGGCACCAGGAAAGATACAAACGTGCCCTGCAGAGGATCAAAGAAGCAGTGTCCACGCAGTTGGTCACGAATGCTGACAATGAAGTCAGGGAGGAGGAAACTATAGTGCTCAGTGTCGATGAGATTATGGAAGATATGGAGGAAGCTGGACTCCATAATAGAACCTTAGCCACCAACCTGGCTAATGTCCCCATGAGTATGGGAGACTGGTCAGAGATCACTAGACACTTTGGTGTGGCAGTAAAAGGAAGGACCCAGCAGACCAGAGGAAGGCCAAAGAGGAATGTCACCTTACCCAAGACCAGGAACGCCAGAAGAAGGGCCGTGTTCAGAGAACACCAACGACTATACAAGTTAGGCCCAAAGGTGCTAGCTCACCAATTGATCATGGATCAGGAGGGAGATGGCCAGAGAGTCACTCTAAAAGATGTCCACGAGCTCTACGACCCACTATTCTCGTCCAAATCCAGAAGGATTGAGGGGGATTTGAGGTCACATGGTAAAACCTCTGTTGAGGTTACCCCATTCCTCCCGGACGAAGTCATCTGGGCTATGAAGAGCCTGGATAAAAGAGCAGCTCCGGGTCCAGACGGACTCACGTGGACAGACTTGGCAAAGATACCGCCAAAGATCCTGACCCATATCCTCAACAACTTCTTGGCGTTCCAAGACAGTCCCGAGGAGATGAAAGCCTCTCGCACGGTATTTATACCGAAAAAGGCCAACCCGAGGTCTGCTGCGGATCTGCGTCCTATAACCATGTCTCCGATGCTGAGCCGTCTCCTATCGAAGATCCTACTTAGGAGATTTACGGAAGATAATACCTTCCATCCCCTCCAAGGCGGTTTTGAGAGTGACCGCAGTACAAGCTCAAACTTGCTGATCCTCCAGGGCACGATGACGTATCTAAAGACCAAGAAGAAAAGCCTCTATGCGGCTAGCCTTGATGTCAAGAAGGCCTTTGACACGGTCAGTCACGAAGCCATATTCGGGGCTAAGAAGGGGAGGGGGTTCCCGGACTTCTATATTCAGTTGCTCCGGAACCTGTACAGTAATTGTACAACCTCCTTCTTCTTAAATGGCAAGTCCGACGGCCAGAGAGTGTCTGTGAATCAAGGCATTAAAAAAGGCGACCCGCTATCCCCATTTCTGTTCAATGCGGTCTTGGACCCGCTGCTACAGAAGGCCAATAAATCTGAATTGGGTGTGTCCGTGGGTGGCCAGAAGGCGGCGGCCATGGCGTTCGCCGATGACCTTTTACTGATGTCAGGAAGCTATGAAGGGCTCAGAGCTTTGACTAACGAGACAACTGACTATCTTAAGAACCTGGCTTTGACTGTAAATCCCCGCAAAACGCAGTATTTTGGCTGGAGATACAATGGCGTGAGGAAGTGGTTTGACTATACACTCCCCCCATTGAGAATCGATGGATGTTCCATCCGATCCTTACCTAAGGAGATCCCAGTGAAGTACCTCGGGCTGCAGATATACCTGAACAAGCCCCCCAAGGCTAACGATGAGATGGCTGAGAAGATCGTGGCAGTGATCAGAAGGGCGGCCTTGAAGCCGTTCCAGAAGGTCAGGTGTATTAACACCTTGGTATCTACGAGATACCTATACATACTCTCTAACACTCTCAATGTGAGATCAGAGGCAGCCCGACGTGATAAGATCATGAGGACCATTACCAAGAATGTGCTCCACCTTCCATCATCATTCCCAAACTCCCATGTGCACATGCCAGCAAGGGAAGGTGGGCTAGGCATGCTACCACTAGAATGGACAGCGGCGACCTGCCAAGCTAAAGCCTATGCAAGGCTAGCCCGAATCGCACTCCCTTTCGTGGATGCTGTGCTCTCTGAGCCCCTTAAAGACCATCAAGAAAGGCTAGCCCAATATCTGGGCATTCCCATGGGAATCTCTGATAGAGGCGATCTGGAGTTGGCACTGAGAGAGGCTCGCAAGCAGGCGATGGAGAAATCGATCCAAACCTATACCAACAAAAGTCTGTTCTCTCACCGAAGCGAGCCTGTTGGAAACCAGTGGTTATACCACGATTCCAGATACATGGCCGATGGAGACAGAATTCGAGCCCTCAGGCTAAGGACCAACTTGTACCCAACCAGGGCCCTATCTAATAAACATGCCACTGATCCCAAAGCCATTGAATGCAGGTTCTGCAAGGAGAAGCCGGAGACAGCATTCCACATACTCCAAGAATGTGAAAGGGTCCACTTACCAAGGGTGGAAAGACACAATTTCATAGCAAAGCAGGTGGAAGTGGAAGAAGAGAAGCTGATAACTTCTCAAGATGGAGTCAGGTTGAAACCTGACATAATCATCAAGAAGGGCGATGACGTTAAGATCTTGGACGTTGCCATTGCATGGGACGCCAGCGCATCGACCCTGAAGGAAGTGAACCAAGGGAAAGTACAAAAATACTCATGCCTGAAAGCCTCCTTCCCCGGCAAGAATGTTGAAGTGCACGGTCTGTGCTTTGGTGCAAGAGCTGGCACCTGTGCAAGTACAAGACAGACCTTGAAAGATCTGGGATTCACCAAGAATGATATCGGTTGGTTGGCAGCAAAGGTCCTAGTCGGCAGCCTGATCTGCTTAAGCCGTTTCTTCAAAAAGGTATAGCCCGAGGGAACCCTGGCGAAACACCAAGACTACGATACCGATAGAAGCTCTGCATTACGGTTTGCTACCCCTACTGCTGGGGCTTCCAGATGCACTTTGGTGTTAGGTTCTGAGACGGATGCCGATGTAACTTACCCTCCCTGACTCAATCCGACTCACGGCATGATGAGCGGATTAAGAACAGGTTAGAAGTCTCAACACCGCCGTCCCCTGTCTTCCCAGCAGGGCTAACCAAATGGCCTCAGAGCCTAACGATACACCCCATTTGGGGAAAGAAGAGTTATAGCCAAAAACATTTAACTGCTATGTATCATGAGCTGAAAAGAAAAGAAATTATTACTGAGCCTCCTTAGTCATAATACTTCCACAACAAATTAAATTATTTGATGAATAAATAAATGTAATATGCTCGTAGGAAGCATTTACAACTTACATGTTCCCACTTCTTGCTATATTCATCTGCGGCCCTCATTGACTCACGCATTTATGTATGTAGCCCTCTTGATTGTTTTATGCCTGCTGGCTCCCTTCGTTCTCAATGACACCAACCAGGTGCCTAAAATCACAACCAATTAAGAAAATTTCCTTATGAGTATTCAAAATAATTGCATGAAATATTCTTAGTTTCACATGGTGTAATGACCAGGACAATCACTTCATTTCTCTACCAACTATTTCAAATAAGTTTATGAAACACACTACACGTCCACCACTGCAAGTGGCACAACAAAATTCTGAGCACATAGATAGGATTTTTTTTTTCATTCGGGAAACATGCTTATGAGCATAGTTCAGCATGGCACAGACACCACCATATGTGAAGCATATGAATGTCTCTGAAAGGTTAGCAGTTGATATGGCCTCTGCTATACGTATGTGTTACATCGCCTGCTGTATTTACTGCAGTATGTATCGTACCAGCCGAGTAAATATGTAGTATAATATAAGGAGGGTTCTTGCAAGACAGGCCCGCAGAAAATCTAAGCTAGAGCACCATCTAAACTTCCAAACCAGTTTTTTGTTACTCTACTACATCACGTGAGTTTCAAAATGCTATATTTTACCAGTATGTGATATGCTCTCCAACTACATTTCAATGCATGTCACAACATTTTTTTTATATCTGCTGTACTCTATCCAGGTAAGCCACGCAAACAGATAAATATATCTGTGAATAAATATCAGGAGTGCCTCCCACCTTCAATGGATATGCAGGGTCACGACGCTGCCATGTGTGCCACTTCCTGTCGTTGAGAGGGAAGCAGAGCATTGTCTGCTTCCAATGCATCAAGTACTGTCTTGCTGAGGCTCTCCCAAGAATAATAAATTCGTGAGAGCAGAGGCATTTGTGGGATTGGTGAAGGTGCACTCACACATGTTGACTGATCTAAACAGGAAAGCAAAACAAAAAATGACACTTAAAGCCCCAAGCAAGAGGGCAAAGTGGCATCTGGAGATGTATACACATACCTTGTTTCCATAGTCCATTTTTAACAATGAAAATGTCATCGAGGCATTTCTCAGCCCCAGCCATCCATTAAATACACCTAGAAAGAAATAACTGGTGCTACAAAGAATTTTTAGAACAACAATGCAATTGAAGCTCATACGAGCGTTATAAACGTTATAACAAAAGTGGCATACCTGTATGTTGCCCTCCTGACAAATTCCATGACCCACAGCAACTCTGATTAGCTCCTCAAGACATGTTACTGACACAAAGTTTTTCGTTTTGTGATCTCTACTCCTGATCTTCAGAAACGTCTACTAAAAAAGAAAGAAAGAGAAAAAGAAGCAGCATTGAGCAAGCTCTGAAAACCACACATTTATAGCAACAACTCTAGCATGCACAGGGAAAGATATGTACCTCTCATATGGAACTTTCTGTGTCAGAAAACGAAGTTATTAAGCAAAACCGGAAGTAGCGTATATATTTTGCAAAAAATTGGTTAAACATATGCCTCCATAATCATGGCTGAGCAGCGATATTCTGAGGGAGACAACAACAGAGTTTATTACTTCATAAGCTGAATATGGATGACTGTCCATTAACTCTGAGGGTCGCACACA